>NW_028164156.1:2445000-3740416 GCF_964263955.1 Coregonus lavaretus
CAGTTTTCTACATGTGTACTAATATTCAGACACATTCACTAGTTTCAGTCTTTATCAATAAATGTTGCTGTGGTGTGAACAGGAAAACCAATTGTTTTTTGATTGAAGTAATACAATGAAGACAAGGTTATTCAGGAGATTAGCACACAGTGCTGTCTAAAACAAACTGTAACCTTGTACTAAATGGATTTTGAGTCATGTATGCATTTATCTACTATAGGTTAGGTATTAGCTCAAAAGTATTGTGGAGCTCCTGCTCCTTAATATAAACAGTACTGGCACCCAAAATGAGTATTGGCACCTATTTCAGTCCAAGTAAAGCACTGAATTAGATAATTGTTTAAAAATTAAATTATATTTTTAGAGAATAAAGATATTGCCAGAACTGTCAACACTAACTTTTGTGTCTGTGCTCTCTATATTACTACTGGCAGATTCAGATAAGTCTGAGGCCGGTAACATCAACAGTGAGGACAAACCCAGCCTGCCTCTCTCCTTCCACACTGAGTCCAAACCTACAGTCACTGGGTCCTGATTGTGACAGTTGAGCCCAGTTTGCATCGCAATATCCAGAGATGGCATCAGTGAAGCTGGAAGATTGCAGTCAAACACTGGAGCTGAATGTCAACTTTAAAGATGAAGAAGAGGAGGAGAAGATTGGGAAATCTGTTTCTCAGGGTAAGAGCAGGTTCTATCTAATTAAGTTTGTTGGACATGATTTGGAAAGGCACACACCTGTCTATATACAGTGCATTCGGAAAGTATTCAGACCTCTTGACTTTTTTGAGATTTTGTTACGTTACAGCCTTATTGTAAAATAGATTAAATTGTTTTTTCCCCTCATCAATCCCAAAAATGTCTAAGAACCTGTTTTCACTTTGTCATTATGAGGTATTGTGTATAGATTGATGAGGATTTTTTTTATTTAATCCATTTTAGAATAAGGCTGTAACGTAACAAATTGTGGAAAATGTCAAGGGGTCTGAATACTTTCCTAATGCACTGTACATATCCAAAAGTGGACCTAGAAGTTTGTCCTTAAATATCTATTGGGAGCCCATCTGGACCTTCCGCTTTACCTCCCTTCAGATTGAAAATAGCATCAGATATTTCAACACTATCAAATTCCTTTTCCAGATCCAATTTAGTGTCTTCTGAAGTAGAGGGAAAATCAAGACCTGACTAGTTCAGTTCTCAGGAGATTCAGAGTTGTAAAGTGTGTTGTAGTAGGAAGCAAATGTTTGGTTCATTTCTACAGGATCCATTGATAATTGTCCTTGTAAATTATGAATTGCATTAAAGGCTGAATTTTACTTCTTAATGTGCCAGGCCAGCAATTTACCAGGTTTTTCACCTTGATCATATGACTGTTTCAGCCTTGTTAAGCTGTTTGCAGCCTTTGAGGTGGGAAGTTCTTCATACTGAGCTTTAAGACCAAATCATTCCTTGTTTACTTCGACTGAGTTATCCAAAAAAGCTTCTCTCCAATTCTCTGATTTTGCTGTCCATCGCTCTCATTTTTTGATTTATTTGATTTTAAACTGGTAAAACGTATAATTTGCCCCCAAATATGTGCTTTGAAAGCCTCTCATCTGGTACTCGCTGAAGTTTGGTCAGTGTTCAATGTCAAATAAACATCTATATGCACTCCAACGTAATGTAAGAAGTCTGGGTCCTTTAACCATCTGGGATGCAAACGCCTTCTAGAGGATCCTTTTACTAGTTTTGTATCCCTATAGAATAATCACACAAGGGAATGGTCATTCAAAACAATAGTATCATATCCACTTCCTGCTACATTGGGAAGCAATAAGCAAGAAACTAAAAAGTAGTCTACATGAGAATATGATTTAAATGTTGACGAGTAACATGAATTCTCCCTTTTACTCGGGTTCTGAGTCCTCCAAGGTTCACATAGATTTAAGTCCTGAATTAAATGCTGTAATTTCTTTCTACTCTGCGAGTGGGAAGTGTCTAAACCAGAGGAGCGATCTAGATGAGGATCAAGAGTGCAATTAAAGTCCCCTGCCATTAGGACTTTACCAGGAATGGAGGCTATCAATAGAAATACATTCTCAAAGAATTTGGGATTATCATCATTAGGTCCATAAACATTAACCAGATTAATATGCTCATTCAAAAGAGTTCTCTGTATCTACCAGCTGTATCAGTTATAATAGTATCCACTTGAAACGGAACAGATTAGTGAATTAAAACCATAACACCATGAGAATGAGAGGAGAAACAGGATGCTATTACTGGCCCTTGTCATCTCCTGCATACTTTAAGTAGCTCATCCTTCAACAAGTGAGTTTCTTGTAGGAACACAATAGATGAATGAAGTTGTTTAAGCCTAGTAATAACCTGTTTTAAGCTTGGATAGTTTACAAACTCCACAGACATTCCACAAAATAAATTTACGTTTTGCATTTGAAGTCATTTAACCAAAGATGTAAACATGGAATAAGCTATAGCATGAAGGCATATCTAAAATATGTTTAGTAACCACAAGGACCGCAGGAATATTTTGTAGTGAGGAAAATATGTAAAGATCTGTTGGAAGAAACAAACATAAATCTATCCTAACAACACAGGGTCTTTTGCTAGTAGCCTATATAGTAGCCTAAATATCACAACAAAAGGCCTCTCTAGCAAGATGATATGTGAAATATCACGTAGTATTTGTTTGAAAAGTAGCAAAGAATAGCTCCACCTAAAACAGTAACGCTAGTTAGTGAAGCCTGAGACTAACGTTAACGTTACAGTATGGACCGTCCAAAATAGTGGTAGATGATCCACAACACAGGGTCTGTTGCTAGTAGCTACCAAGTAACAATATGGCTCATACGTATAGCGTTAACGTAGTATACCATGATACGTTTATAAACCAGAAAAAGTATCAAAGATCGGAAATGAACAGCCTATGTGAGAAAAATATATATCATTGAATATGTGCTACGTTACCCAAAGGCCCTTTGCATGTGATGTTAGGCTTGCACCTGAGTGTCAATCATTTTAGTCCAAGGATATGATCGAAAGGCCTCCATCATTCTTAAATGGAAAAAGTGTGGAACCACCAATCATTTTTCTAGAGCTGGCAGCCCAGACAAACTAAGCAATCGGGGGAAAAGGGCCTTGGTCAGGGAGGTCATCAAGAAGCCAGTGGTCACTCTGACAGAGCTCCAGAGTTCTGTGGCGATAGGAGAACCTTCCAGAAGGACAACCATCTCTGCAGAACTCCACCAATCAGGCCTTTAAGGTAGAGTGGCTAGACGGAAGCCACTCCTCATGAAAAGACACATGACTGCCCGCTGGGAGTTTGCCAAAAGACACCTAAAGGACTCTCAGACCATGAGAAACAAGATTCTCTGGTGTGATGAAGCCAAGATTGAACTCTTTGGCCTGAATGCCAAGCGTCACGTCTGGAGGAATCCAGGCACCATCCCAACGGTGAAGCATGGTGGTGGCAGCATCATGCTGTGGGGATGTTTTTCAGTGGCAGGGACTGGAAGACTAGTCAGGATCGAGGGAAAGATGAACGGAGCAAAGTACAGAGAGAACTGAAAATAGCTGTGCGGCGACACTACCCATTTTACCTGACAAGCTTGAGAGGATCTGCAGAGAAACTCCCCAAATACAGGTATGCCAAGCTTGTAGCGTTATACCCAAGAAGACTTGAGGCTGTAATCACTGCCAAAGGAGCTTCAACAAAGTACTGAGTAAAGTCTGAATACTGTTTTTTTTTTTTTTTTTTTTTTTTGTGCAAAAATGGTGTCATAAAACGTAGCGGTCAATCAGGGAAATGGTTCCAATCATTTTTCCTTTTTATTCATTTTAGAAACACTTAGAATAATGGCTGTGTTTCGTTTAGGCTTACCCTGGCGTGACTTTTAGCAATATTCGGCTCTATTTCCTCTCAGATTATAAAACTCTAATTATCATCAAAGTAGACATCATGCAAAACAACAAAACACTGCAAGCTCCTGCACGTCATCTCTAGCTGTAACCTTTGATAACAGGTATTGTGTCAATTTAAAACTACTTAACTGTGGTGGCAGGTGCAGTGATGAACGCCAAGAAGGAGCTGAGTGTAGAGGGGAGCAGTGTGGTGAGGGAGGTTATCGTCTAGTGTAAAAAGAGGGATACGTCCTCCAGTAGCTCAGAGATGGAACCTGGCGAGAGTGAGGATGAATTACCTGCGGTGAGGAACTCCGAGTTCGGGCCTCGTTCCAAGGATGATAAGTATGATTCTGGCCCAGTGGGAGTGAGATTTGTAGAGAGAATGGATACATATGTGGTGTCAGGTTAGGTGGAGAAGAGGTTGGGGACTGTTGAGTTGGTGAAGGTAACTGAGTGGACTCGTGATGATTTATTGTTTCTCCTCTGCTCAGAGGGAGCGGGTGCTGCGGATTACGTGATTAGAGACAGGAAATGTGACTTGAATTGCTCTCCGGAACAGGGTGGCATTGAAAGGAGTGATAATGGGGTTAGGTTTAAGTGTTGAGGATGAGCAGTTGAAATGGAAGATCCAGGTGTCTGTGACACCCTCCGTTTGGTGAGACGTAGATCCGGTGTAGAGCGTGGGGAAACAGATAATACATTATCTGTCATGCTGGGTTTTGATGCATAGTCTCTGCCAGATAAGGTCAAGGTAGGAAGTGTCAGTTATCCCGTGAGCGATTCTGTTCTGTAAATACTACAGTGTTTTAGGGGTGAAGTTTATGGGCCTGTTGCAGCAGTGTGTAGGCGTGAGATGCCTAGATGTGACAAGTGTGCAGGAGGGCATGAGATGAAGAAATGTGTGGTATCGGTGGAGAAAGTTCTGTGTGTTAGTTGTGGGGGTGCTAACGGGCTGGAGATCTGAGGTGTCAGGTGAGAGAAAGGCAGATTGAGGTTGCCAGGGTTACAGTAATACAGAAAGTGTTGTATGCAGAAGCAGTGAAGAGAGTGGTAGAGGAAGATGGGTACAGGGTGAGGGATCTTGAGAGGATTCCTGTGAGTAGGCAGAGACCAAGAGAGAGTGACGGGAAGAATATTTCTTCAGTAAGGTGGGCTTTTTAGCATTTAGAGCAATGGTTGTCAATTGTACTGCAGAAATGGATCAAAAGTACCAGAAAATAGAGGCTGTGGTGGCAGCGTCAGAGAAGTACTTGGGATTGCGAGGATCTACTGCAGAACAGCTGCAAGGGGTGTTGAGTGGTAGTGGTCTGGCGTAGGACTAGATGGTGTTAAATAGTGGAATGGGGTGGTGGGTTTTTGTCGTGGAAAATCGCCACGAAGGGACTCAAAGTCAAATGAGTCCCTTGTTGGAGAGGTTCCAACAAACGTAAAAGCACCATAGTACACGTCGGTCGGGAGCTCTGCCGGGGCAGTCCCGTTAGTTGTCCTATATACTGCTTACACAGACAAGTTATATTTGCATGATTTTAGCTTTATTAATAATTAATTAATCGTTAACATTTGGTTCCTGCATGTGACCGACCAATACCTCACAAGGCTTCTTCTCTCCAAGCTGAGACCTTGAAACTGAGATATCCCTTTTGGATCCCAGAACAATGTTCTGGGCGTACTGCCAATTGGTCTGAGGAGGTCAGTCATCTGCACGAACCAAGAACATTTACCCTCACATTTTTTAGAGCAGGCTAATACTTGGCAGGTGCAATTTTGTATTAATTACTGTATCAATGAATTTAATGTATATAGGCTGTGAATGGCCTCACACACCAGTACAGTAGGTGGCGGTGTATGCACCTAAAAGTTGAATGCACTCCGCCAACCAAATCCCGAAGAAGAAGGATGCAAATGCACGTATCTTTATTATTGATGTTTGATGAAGAGTATCTACCACCCTATGTAAAGCTGGGATATATAATATACCCCATAAGAGAGTTTGTGTAAAACCTGGTGCAATGCAAGAAATGTAAAAAGTTTGGCCACATGTTTGCAGATGGAAGGAATATGTTATTGAAGAGCATGTGAATGTAAAATGTAACTGTGGTGGGGGTCATATTCCTGAATTCCCAGAATGCCCTGTTAGGGTGAAAGAGGTTGAGGTCTCAAGGATCAGGGCTGTACAGCAAATCTCCTATGTGGTGGCGGTGAAGAGAGTTATAGTAGCAAGTTCTGAAGAAGATATGGAGGTGGATGCACTGCAACCAGTTGCAAATGTTGTACGTCAATCAAGTGATCTGGATACACTTATTTTGAAGGTGGATTTTTTTGTATTTACAGCCACAGTTATTAATTTTACTGCACAATAAGTCCAAGAAGCTGGACATCATTATATCTGTAGCTGAGAAGTTTTTGGGCCTCCAAGACTTCACGGCAGAAGCCCTGCAAGGACTACTGTAGCCAGAAAATGTTCCACCCTCACAGGATCCTTCTGAGCCTGTGAATGGACCTGATTAGGACAGAAAATATGATTTTAGTTCAATTTAAATTTTGTTATTGATAGTTTGTATGATTATTTTTTTTGAAATACTGTATACACTCAACAACCATATAAACGCAACATGTCAAGTGTTGGTCCCATGTTTCATGAGGTGAAATAAAAGATCCCAGAAATGTTCTAGACACAAACTTATTTCTAAAATGTTGTGCACAAATTTGTTTACATCCCTGTTAGTGAGCATTTCTCCTTTGCCAAGATAATCCATCCACTTGACAGGTGTGGCATATCAAGAAGCTGATTAAATAGCATGATCATCATTACACAGGTGCACCTTGTGCTGGGGACAAGAGTAGCTGAGGAGGTGCTTGGCAGCATCTAATGGGGATCCCTAACAAATACAAAAATGCCACTCTAAAATGTGCAGTCTTTTCACACAACACAATGCCACAGATGTCTCAAGTTTTGCGGGAGCATGCAATTGGCATGCTGACTGCAGGAATGTCCACCAGAGCTGTTGCCAGAGAAAGTTAGGTTAATTTCTCTACCATTAGCTGCCTCCAATGTTGTTTTAGAGTATTTTGCAGTATGCCCAACCAGCCTCACAACTGCTGACCACCGTGTATGGCGTTGTGTGGACGTGCGGTTTGCTGATGTCAATGTTGTGAACAGAGTACCCGATGGTGGTATCGGGGTTATGGCATGGCATAAGCTACAGACAACTAATAAAAATGCATTTTATCGATGGCAGTTTGAATGCACAGAGATGCCATGACAAGATCCTGAGGCCCATTGTCCTGCCATTCATCCACCTCCATCACCTCGTGTTTCAGCATGATAATGCACGGCCCCATGTCGCAAGGATCTGTACACAATTGAACATGCTGAAAATGTCCCAATTCTTCCATGGCCTGCATACTCACCAGACATGTCACCCTTTGAGCATGTTTGGGATGGTCTGGATCAATGTGTACCACAGCTTGTTCCAGTTCCCGCCAATATCCAGGAATTTCCTAGAAGCCTAGAGTCCGGGAAAAATGTGTTCTTTTATAAATGGATTTCATGCAATTCTATATCATTTTAGATGACTGGAGACTTTCGCAGAATCTTTTTTAATACCTCACAAATGACCAAAATGAAAGGCTACTTTGACACTGAGAATCTGAGATCAATAACCACGACCTTATCTTGAATCCATCAATAGCTTAGGCCCCTACAGTGAGAAAGTATTTGATCCCCTGCTGATTTTGTACATTTGCCCACTGACAAAGACATGATCAGTCTATAATTTTTATGGTAGGTTTATTTGAACAGTGAGAAACAGAATAACAACACAAAAATCCAGAATAAACACATGTCAAAAATGTTATAAATTGATTTGCATTTTAATGAGGGAAATAAGTATTTGACCCCCTCTCAATCAGAAAGATTTCTGGCTCCCAGGTGTCTTTTATACAGGTAACAAACTGAGATTAGGAGCACACTCTTAAAGGGAGTGCTCCTAATCTCAGCTTGTTACCTGTATAAAAGACACCTGTCCACAGAAGCAAGCAATCAATCAATCAGATTCCAAATTCTCCACCATGGCCAAGACCAGGGACAAGATTGTAGACCTACACAAGGCTGAAATGGGCTACAAGACCATCGGCAAGCAGCTTGTTGAGAAGGTGACAACAGTTGGTGCGATTATTCGCAACTGGAAGAAACACAAAATAACTTTCAATCTCCCTCGGCCTGGGGCTCCATGCAAGATCTCACCTCGTGGAGTTGCAATGATCATGAGAATGGTGAGGAATCAGCCCAGAACTACACGGGATGATCTTGTCAATGATCTCAAGGCAGCTGGGACCATAGTCACCAAGAAAACTATTGGTAACACACTACGCCGTGAAGGACTGAAAACCTGCAGCGCCCGCAAGGTCTCCCTGCTCAAGAAAGGACATATACAGGGCTGTCTGAAGTTTGCCAATGAACATCTGAATGATTCAGAGGAGAACTGGGTGAAAGTGTTGTGGTCAGATGAGACCAAAATGGAGCTCTTTGGCATCAACTCAACTCGCCGTGTTTGGAGGAGGAGGAATGCTGCCTATGACCCCAAGAACACCATCCCCACCGTCAAACATGGAGGTGGAAACATTATGCTTTGGTGGTGTTTTTCTGCTAAGGGGACAGGACAACTTCACCGCATCAAAGGGACGATGGACGGGGCCATGTACCGTCAAATCTTGGGTGAGAACCTCCTTCCCTCAGCCAGGGCATTGAAAATGGGTTGTGGATGGGTATTCCAGCATGACAGTAACCCAAAACACACGGCCAAAGCAACAAAGGAGTGGCTCAAGAAGAAGCACATTAAGGTCCTGGAGTGGCCTAGCCAGTCTCCAGACCTTAATCCCATAGAAAATCTGTGGAGGGAGCTGAAGGTTCGAGTTGCCAAACGTCAGCCTCGAAACCTTAATGACTTGGAGAAGATCTGCAAAGAAGATTGGAACTAAATCCCTCCTGAGATGTGTGCAAACCTGGTGGCCAACTACAAGAAACGTCTGACCTCTGTAATTACCAACAAGGGTTTTGCCACCAATTACTAAGTCATGTTTTGCAGACGGGTCAAATACTTATTTCCCTCATTAAAACGCAAATCAATTAATAACATTTTTGACATGCGTTTTTCAGGATTTCTTTTTTGTTATTCTGTCTCTCACTGTTCAAATAAACCTACCATTAAAATTATAGACTGATCATGTCTTTGTCAGTGGGCAAACGTACAAAATCAGCAGGGGATCAAATACTTTTTTCCCTCACTGTACATGGTTTGACACCAGTATTGCCAGCATTTGTTTTATTCACTGGGCTATCTAGAGTGATCAGAGAGTAGACTAAAGAAGTGAAGTAGACAAACTGCCAATGTTTTAAAGTTATATTAAATGAGTATGTGTAGTTACTAACCCTTGTGATAGTGAGTGGAGGATGATATGGCTTCTTCATCTGCATTGCTTGCTCTTTGGGGTTTTTGGCTGGGATCTATAAAGCACTTTCTGACAACTTCTGATGTAAAAAGGGTTTCATAAAATACAATTTATTGACATGTATATCACACCAACTGACTGGTTCTTCTGATGTTGTTCACACAGGACACCATGTTGAGACATTCTCTACATCCAAAGAGCAACAGCAGGAAGATAACAGAGCTAAGAGGTCTCATCACTGCCCACATTGTGAGGAGAGTTTCTCAATTCTATCAAAGTTAAAAATACACCTACAAATACACACAGGAGAGAATCTGTATTCCTGTACTGACTGTGGGAAGAATTTCACAACATCAAAGGATCTGACAGTTCATCAGAAAACACACACAGGAGAGAAGCCTTACTCCTGCTCTGACTGTGGGACAAGTTTCTCTCGACTGGACAACTTAAAACAACATGAACGTATACACACAGGAGAGAAGCCTTACTCCTGCTCTGACTGTGGGACAAGTTTCTCTCAACTGGGCCACTTAAAACAACATGAACGTATACACACAGGAGAGAAGCCTTACTCCTGCTCTGACTGTGGGACAAGTTTCTCTCAACTGGGCAACTTAAAACAACATGAACGTATACACACAGGAGAGAAGCCTTACTCCTGCTCTGACTGTGGGTTAAGATTCTCTCTATCTGGCAACTTAAAAATACATGAACGTATACATACAGGAGAGAAGCCATACTCCTGCAATGACTGTGGGAAGAGTTTCTCTCGACAGGACCCCTTAAAAATACATGAACGTATACACACAGGAGAGAAGCCTTACTCCTGCTCTGACTGTGTAAAATGCTTCATAACATCAATTGAGCTAAAACGTCATCAGAGAACACACACAGGAGAGAAGCCTTACTCCTGCTCTGACTGTGGGAAGAGTTTCTCTCGACTGGGCCCCTTAAAAATACATGAACGTATACACACAGGAGAGAAGCCTTACTCCTGCTCTGACTGTGGGACAAGTTTCTCTCGACTGGACAAGTTAAAACAACATGAACGTATACATACAGGAGAGAAGCCTTACTCCTGCTCTGACTGTGTGGCAAGTTTCTCTCATCTGTACAGCTTACAAAATCATGAACGTATACACACAGGAGAGAAGCCTTACTCCTGCTCTGACTGTGTAAAATGCTTCAAAACATCAACCGAGCTAAAAGTTCATCAGAGAACACACACAGGAGAGAAGCCTTACTCCTGCTCTGACTGTGGGACAAGTTTCTCTCAACTGGGCAACTTAAAACAACATGAACGTATACATACAGGAGAGAAGCCTTACTCCTGCTCTGACTGTGTGGCAAGTTTCTCTCATCTGTACAGCTTACAAAATCATGAACGTATACACACAGGAGAGAAGCCTTACTCCTGCTCTGACTGTGTAAAATGCTTCAAAACATCAACCGAGCTAAAAGTTCATCAGAGAACACACACAGGAGAGAAGCCTTACTCCTGCTCTGACTGTGGGAAGAGTTTCTCTCGACAGGACCCCTTAAAAATACATGAACGTATACACACAGGAGAGAAGCCTTACTCCTGCTCTGACTGTGGGACAAGTTTCTCTCAACTGGGCAACTTAAAACAACATGAACGTATACACACAGGAGAGAAGCCTTACTCCTGCTCTGACTGTGGGTTAAGATTCTCTCAATCTGGCAACTTGAAAATACATGAACGTATACACACAGGAGAGAAGCTGTCTGTGAGATGAGATTCTACATATCTGGCAATTAAAAAAGACACCAACGTATACATAAGAAGTGGTAGTGGATTGGATACACTCTATTGTAATCCTATTGGTTCTCACTGTGAGAGAACTGTGCAGAGGTACGGGAAGTTGTAGAATGTTAGAATCTCTTTACTGATCAGTGTGCACCTTGTCAGTTTTGCAGATAGCTCCTACTGTAAATATAATGAGAGGTCTAGGATATAGAGGAAACCACGAGTACATGCATCCATGCCGTGTGTCAGCATTGCAGGATGGTGGTGGTGGTGTGGGGTGTGTTTTCATGGCAGACATTGGGCCCCTTGATAAAAGTGGAGCAACGTTTGAATGCCACAGGATATCTAAAAATCATTGTCAATCAGGTGCATCCCTTCATGGCAGAAGTGTATCCATCTGCAAATATATTTTTTCAGCAGGATTATGCCCCATGCCACAAGGCTTGTCCAGAAAAGGTTCCACGAACATGACAGTGAATTCAGGTTACTGCAGTGGCCTTCCGAGGCACCAGATCTCAATCCAATTGTGCATCTGTTGTAGGAATTGGAACAAGCTATTCGGAGTAGAAATACACTGCCAGACAACTTGACACAACTGTGGGAAGCATTGCAGTCAACATGGACCAGCATCCCAGTGGAACGCTTTCGACACCTTGTAGAGTCCATGCCCTGACAAATTGAGGCTGTTCTGATGACAAAGACTATCAGCTGTTCAGAAATGACAGGTCCAGAGAGGGGATGCGAGGAGGGGGTGTGGCTATGTATGTGAATCACAGTATGCAGGCAAAGAGAAGAATAACTGACCTAGAGAAAGAAGACTTTGAGTGTCTTCAGCTCCGTCCTAAACAACACCCCAGCTCAGTTTCATCTCTGGTAGTGGAGTGCTCTAACATCCACCATGGGCACATGACAAAACACTGCAGCAGAACACTGTGGATTATCTCATAATCACTGTCCATGTGATCAGGATGTCCTCTCCCCAAATGGGTCTCATCCTGTGTGGAGACTTTAATCACCTGCCCATCAAGATGCTGACAAACTCCCATCCAGACATGAAACAAGTGGCCAAAGACAAGACCACAGAGGGGACTCCATCCTAGATCTGATCAACACAACCCACTGTACTTACTCCTCTCGGATCCAGTGATCACAAATGTCTGCTGTTCTCTCCAAACACAACATCAGGAGGGAGAAGAGAAGTGCAGCGGAAAAAAGGACATCTGGTAACCCAGAACAGAAAGGAGACCTTTGCACGATGTATGGCCTGTACTGACTGGTCTGCCATATATGAGGTGGAGACATTCAACTCCTGCATTCAAACTGTCAATAAGAAATAAGAAAACAACAATACTGGACCAGCCCTGGATGACTGAAAGAATAAAGGCTGCCATCAGGAAAATGCAGAATATTTTCAACAGATGGGGAGAAACAATGACATGGAGAAAATACAGAAACACAGTGCAAATGATTATCAAGGAAGCAAAGACAATCTTCTACAAAACTGAAATCCAGGACCTTAAGAAGAAAAACCCTAAGGAATGGTGGGACTTCATTAACAATGGACTGGGACCAAAGAAAACATCAGGAGGGAGAATACAGGTCGAGGGAATTGAAGACGACGACGTGGCTGATGTTTTTGAATGGCTTCTTTGCTGAGGCATGGACAAGCACCACACCTCTTGCCATCTTCCCCCTGCCAATGCCTACAAAGCAGGTTGAGCTGTGCAGCATTGGCCAGTTAAAGCAAGTTCTGAACAGACTCAGAGCACGTAAAGCATGTGGGCCTGATGGCATTCCAGCCTGGCTACTAAAGAGCATGCAGAAGATCTAGCCTCTGTCATCAAACACATTGTTAAAACTGTCCCCTGCCAGTAGGAGGTGTTATCTGAGTGCACGATTCAGTATGACTACCTCCCAAAGTCCAGCACTACTACCACCCTTGTGAAAGCCACATACTCCTGGCTGACAGCTACAGACTCCATAAAGTCCTTGGTCAGAGGACCATCCACAAACTGCACCACTAATCCTAGGAGGACAGGAAGTACCAGTGGTAACAACAACCAAGTATCTTGGTTTTCATCTAGACTCTAACCTCAGTGGTGACACCTGGAGCAGCCAGTGAGAATGGCCTTGATACGCCTTTTTGACTTTTCTTGCCAGTAATGTCCTACTGAAGATCTGGTCACAGTCTATACTATACTGGCCTTGTCTGGAATACAGTGGAGTGCTGTTAGTTGGATGCAGTAAAAAGCAGCAGGCCCAACTAGACAGGGTGCAGAGGAGGGCCTTGAGGATCATCTCCAGAGGTGGAGCAGTCCAACCACAGCTCCCGTCACTGCAGAGCAGGCGAGAACAGGCTGCAGTGCACCTGGCGAAGGACATGCACACTCTTGACCATCCACTGAATGACCTGCTCCCTCCAAACAGAGGTAACTGCACCACCAGGCTCCTGAGAAACAGCCACAAACTGTCCTGTATAACTGCCCGTACAAACCGCCTGTGAAACGCCACTCTACCCACTGCTTTTTTAAAATCACATTTTAATATTTCAATTTCCATCATGAAAAATGTCCTGTAATGTTTCAAGTGTTCTGTATTCTACTTATGTCACATTGTGTTATGTATTTAACAGGTAGCCTAGCGGTTAAGAGTGTTGGGCCAGTAACTGAAAGGTCGCTGATTTGAATCCCGAGCCAACTAGGTCAAAAAGCTGTCATTGTGGCCTTGAGCAAGGCATTTAACCTCAATTGGTCCTATAAGTCGCTCTGAATAAGAGCATCTGCTAAATTACAAATATGTAATGAAAAATCATGTTTGTACATTAATTTGTGCTGGGCAACCTCTTCTCTTGCCAATAAATATAACAAAGTGTTTAAAGTGAAATAGTTAGTGTCTATACAGTGCATTCTGAAAGTATTCAGACCCCTTGACTTTTTCAACAAAAAAATAAGTTACAGCCTTATTGTAAAAATGTTTTGTTTTTTTACAAACAACAAAAGCAACAACAATCCCTCATCAATCTACACATAATACCCCATAATGACAAAGTGGAAACAGGTTTAGACATTTTTGCAAAACCTTATTTACATTAGTATTCCAGACCCTTTGCTATGAATCTCGAAATTTAGCTCAGGTGCATCCTGTTTCCATTGATATTCCTTGAGATGTTTCTACAACTTGATTGGAGTCCACCTGAGATAAATTCAATTGATTGGACATGGTTTGAAAAGGCACACACCTGTCTATATAACATCCCACAGTTGACATTGCATGTCAGAGCAAAAACCAAGCCATGAGGTTGAAGGAATTGTCCGTAGAGCTCCGAGACAGGATTGTGATGAGGCACATATCTGGGGAAGGGTACCAAAAAATGTCTGCAGCATTGAAGGTCCCCAAGAACACCGTGGCCTCCTCCATTCTTAAATGGAAGAAGTTTGGAATCACCTAGATTCTTCCTAGAGCTGTCCGCCCGGCCAACTGCGCAATCGGAGGAGAAGGGCCTTGGTCAGGGAGGTGACCAAGAACCCGATGATCACTTTGACAGAGCTCCAGAGTTCAGCCCGCTTGGAGTTTGCCAAGAGGCACCTAAAGGACTGACCATGAGAAACAAGATTCTCTGGTCTGTTGTTACCAAGATTGAACTCTTTGGCCTGAATGCCAAGCGTCACGTCTGGAGGAAACCTGGCACCATGCCTACGGTGAAGCATGGTCATGGCAGTATCATGCTGTGCGGGTGTTTTTCAGAGGCAGGGAGACTAGTCAGGATCGAGGGAATAATGAATGGAGCAAAGTACAGAGAGATCCTTGATGAGAGCGCTCAGGACTTCAGACTGATATTTCAGTTATTAATAAATTAGGAAAAACTACTAAAAACCTGTCTTTTGCTTTGACATTATGGGGTATTGTGTGTAGATTGATGAGGGGAAAAATGGTTTAATCCATTTTAGAATATGGGTGTAACGTAATAAAATGTGGAAAAAGTCAAGGGGTCTGAATATTTTCAGAATGCCAAGCTATCATTGACTAGGTATTGGCACCCCATGTATATAGCCAAGCTACCATTGACTAGGTATTGGCACCCCATGTATATAGCCAAGCTACCATTGACTAGGTATTGGCACCCCATGTATATAGCCAAGCTACCATTGACTAGGTATTGGCACCCCATGTATATAGCCAAGCTACCATTGACTAGGTATTGGCACCCCATGTACAGTGGGGAAAAAAAGTATTTAGTCAGCCACCAATTGTGCAAGTTCTCCCACTTAAAAAGATGAGAGACGCCTGTAATTTTCATCATAGGTACACGTCAACTATGACAGACAAATTGAGAAAAAAAATCCAGAAAATCACATTGTAGGATTTTTAATGAATTTATTTGCAAATTATGGTGGAAAATAAGTATTTGGTCACCTACAAACAAGCAAGATTTCTGGCTCTCACAGACCTGTAACTTCTTCTTTAAGAGACTCCTCTGTCCTCCCCTCGTTACCTGTATTAATGGCACCTGTTTGAACTTGTTATCAGTATAAAATACACCTGTCCACAACCTCAAACAGTCACACTCCAAACTCCACTATGGCCAAGACCAAAGAGCTGTCAAAGGACACCAGAAACAAAATTGTAGACCTGCACCAGGCTGGGAAGAATGAATCTGCAATAGGTAAGCAGCTTGGTTTGAAGAAATCAACTGTGGGAGCAATTATTAGGAAATGGAAGACATACAACACCACTGATAATCTCCCTCGATCTGGGGCTCCACGCAAGATCTCACCCCGTGGGGTCAAAATGATCACAAGAACGGTGAGCAAAAATCCCAGAACCACACGGGGGGACCTAGTGAATGACCTGCAGAGAGCTGGGACCAAAGTAACAAAGCCTACCATCAGTAACACACTACGCCGTCAGGGACTCAAATCCTGCTGTGTCCCCCTGCTTAAGCCAGTACATGTCCAGGCCCGTCTGAAGTTTGCTAGAGTGCATTTGGATGATCCAGAAGAGGATTGGGAGAATGTCATATGGTCAGATGAAACCAAAATAGAACTTTTTGGTAAAAACTTGACACGTCGTGTTTGGAGGACAAAGAATGCTGAGTTGCATCCAAAGAACACCATACCTACTGTGAAGCATGGGGGTGGAAACATCATGCTTTGGGGCTGTTTTTCTGCAAAGGGACCAGGACGACTGATCCGTGTAAAGGAAAGAATGAATGGGGCCATGTATCGTGAGATTTTGAGTGAAAACCTCCTTCCATCAGCAAGGGCATTGAAGATGAAACGTGGCTGGGTCTTTCAGCATGACAATGATCCCAAACACACCGCCCGGGCAACGAAGGAGTGGCTTCGTAAGAAGCATTTCAAGGTCCTGGAGTGGCCTAGCCAGTCTCCAGATCTCAACCCCATAGAAAATCTTTGGAGGGAGTTGAAAATCCGTGTTGCCCAGCGACAGCCCCAAAACATCACTGCTCTAGAGGAGATCTGCATGGAGGAATGGGCCAAAATACCAGCAACAGAGTGTGAAAACCTTGTGAAGACTTACAGAAAACGTTTGACCTGTGTTATTGCCAACAAAGGGTATATAACAAAGTATTGAGAAACTTTTGTTATTGACCAAATACTTATTTTCCACCATAATTAGCAAATAAATTCATAAAAAATCCTACAATGTGATTTTCAGGATTTTTTTTTCTCATTTTGTCTGTCATAGTTGACGTGTACCTATGATGAAAATTACAGGCCTCTCTCATCTTTTTAAGTGGGAGAACTTGCACAATTGGTGGCTGACTAAATACTTTTTTTCCCCACTGTATATAGCCAAGCTACCATTGACTAGGTATTGGCACCCCATGTATATAGCCAAGCTACCATTGACTAGGTATTGGCACCCCATGTATATAGCCAAGCTACCATTGACTAGGTATTGGTACCCCATGTATATAGCCAAGCTAACATTGCTCATCATGTATTAATTGCTTGTGCTACAATCTTTTTTCCTATTATTATAATTGTTGTATTGTGTTCTCCATTGTTGGTCAACATTTCACTGTTAGTCTACACCTGTTGTTTACCAAGCATGTGACAATTCAAATGAAATGACTACGTGTTTAGTAAATTGTCTTCTAAAACTATACTGAAAAAATATATAAACTTGACATGTAAAATGTTGGTCCCATGTTTCATGAGCTGAAATAAAAGATCCCAGAAAATTTCCATATGCACAAAAGCTTATTTCTCTCAAATTTGGTGCACAAATTTGTTTCCATATCTGTTAGTGAGCATTTCTCCTTTGCCAAGATAATCCATCCACCTGACAGGTGTGGCATATCAAGAAGCTGAGTAAACAGCATGATCATTACACAGGTGCACCTTGTGCTGGGTACAATAAAAGGCCTCTCTGAAATGTGCAGTTTTGTCACAACACAATGCCACAGATGTCTACATTTTGAGGGAGTGCGCAATTGGCATGCTGACTGTAGGAATGTTCACCAGAGCTGTTGCCAGAGAATTTAATGTAAATTTCTCTACCGAGAATTTGGCAGAACGTCCAACTGGCTTCAAAGCCGCAGACCATGTGTAACCGTGCAAGGCCAGGACCTCCACATCTGGCTTCTTCACCTGCAGGATCATCTGAGATCAGCCACCCGGACAGCTGATGAAACTGAGGAGTATTTATATCTGTAATAAAGCCCTTTAGTGGGGAAAATGTATTCTTATTGGCTGATGGGTGGGCCCCTGTCATGTGAAATCCATAGATTAGGGCCTAAAAAATGTATTTCAATTGACTGATTTCCTTATGAACTGTACCCTTGTAAAATTGTTGAATGCTGTGTTTATATTTGTGTTCAGTTAGTTAAAATCTTACAAAAAAGTGATGATGAATATGTTTGGAAAAATGCATTGATCTGCCAATGAAAAATAACATTAGTACATTAATTTGTACTGGTAAACCTCTTTTGTATTCAGTTCTTCCATATTATATCTGACTGTATGAATGGTTCTTATGGTTGTATTCAGTTGTTCCATATTAGAGCTGACAGTATGAATAGTTCTTATGGTTGTGTTCAGTTCTTCTATATTAGATGTGACAGTATGAATGGTTCTATATCGTGGAGCTCCGCCCCATAGGGGAGCTCTGCTCCTAATGGTTTACCCTCTGCCCTAAGGCAGCAGCAGCCTGAGACAAAATTATGCATACACCTACAGCCAATAGGAGTACAGGTGTCCCTATAAGAGGGGGTGCCTCCCCTCAATCAGCCTCCCTTTTTCTTCAGCGACTGGATGACTAGACTGAAGAGCCAAGAAGAGACGAAGCACGAAGACTCAGGACGAAAATGCCGTTGATATTCCAGTCATCAACGTCGTCTAAATGAGCACACCGGGAGATTTTCCACCCCCAAAAGCTCTTTTCAGAGCTCAGTGCAGATGCACTTCCATGGCGGCCGGTGACCACCACGACTTATGTTTCTTGTGTTTGGGATCCCAGCATGCCAAGGAAGGCGTCTGCAGTCCCCCGAATTGCGCCTCCTGCGCCCTCCTTTCTTTAAAGGAGAGGAAGCAGCGTTGGGCGTTTTTCAGGGAGGACATCCCCCTTGAGGATGTGTTGTCGATACTAGCCTCTGCTTCAGAGGCGTCGTCCGACGGCGCAGACTCGGGGGAAGATGGGGATTTTGAGGAAGGGTCTGGCATTCCAATGGAATAGTCGGACCCCGTCCCTCATACTTTCAAGCCCCCCTTTCCTTTGGAGAGCGAGAGGGCTTGTAGTCCTTATAGCGAAGGGGATACGAGCTCTGAGAGATCAGAAGCTCTCTCTTTCGCTGCAGCCTCTCTGAGAGCGGATTTTCCGGGTCTGATTGAGAGAGCTGCTCAATGGCTGGCAATAGAGCTGCCCCCTCTTCCCTCCGCACCGGAGGTTGATATGATGGAGGGCGGTCCTTATTCCAGGCCAAGGAAGGCGGCAGAGCCAGTGGCTCCTGCCATGCCTTCTTTGGCTAGGTACGTTGGAGGCTCGTGGGAGGCACCTTTAGCGGCGCGTTCGCCTGTAAAAGCTTATCTCCCATTCACGAGAGTGGAAGGAAGGCTTCAGGGTCAGGGAATCCCCAGGTTAGAGAGCGCCATGGCGGCGTATCTCGTACCGGGTTCGAGCCCTTGGCCCTCTTCCAAGAAGGCCACGTTGCCATCCCAGAAGGACCGACTCACAGCGTCGCTGTTAGAGAAGTCTTTTGGGTTGGGAGCAGTAGCAGCAGCTAACAACATTGCCCTCTTGGCGGCCTCTCTGTCCCGTTTAACCACGGGTAAGACAGAGATGGCACCGGAGGAGGCGTTCAGAATTTCTGGCGCCATACTCCACCTTACAAAGGCGTCCGCAGTCTGCGCGGGGAGATCCATGGCCACTTCGGTGGTCGGGGAACGACACCTCTGGTTGTCTTTGACTTCCATGAAAGAGGCAGACAGGACGTCTCTCTTGAACGCCCCCCTCTCTGACGACGGCCTCTTTGGGGTCGCAGTCAAAGAGGCGACGGAGCGTTTTTCGAAGTTGGAGGAGGAGAAGAAGCAGTTGGCCAAGCACCTGCCGTTGGCAGGACGACTCGGCCCCCCTCCTCCCCAAAGGCCATCTACCTCCGCCCCTCTAAGTAGACCGGGGTCTACGACGAGGCGGCGTAATCGGCGTCATCCGGCGGCCACGAGCAGCAACGGAGCGGGCTCGGCCCTCCCAGCAGCTACGGTAGCCCCACTACAGCCGGCGAGGGAGGTGACGAGGACGCCGACCTGGCCCTCCAAGGGAGGCAAGAGGAGGCGTACGTGACGGGACGCGGGGGAGAGGATGGAGGACGCATCGATGGTGTCGAACACGCCCACTGTTCCCCCCCACCCTTCGGTTGAAGGGACGGGTGCTGATGTAAATGCTTTTGTTGATGTGTTTAATAAAGAGTTGGCTCCACCTGACTTTGTCAAAAAAGAGCCTCTTTTCCATAATACGTCCGAGAGCGTTCAAATCTCACCCTCTCTTCCTTACCACTCTAAGAGCCGTTCAGCCCACCGGGGGTGCGTTGCTGAACAGGCACTAAGAGTAGGTATCCAGAAGACCTCAATCAGGTCGTCACATCACACTTCACGTATAAGAAGTGCTTTACATAGAAGGCAGCAGTCCCGGTCAGATTCTGACATGAGGACGCAGCCGCTATTTGGGGATGGCGCACTAGTACAGACTAAGGTCTCCACTAGTACGAGCCAGACCCATGCTGCGTTCACGGAGGGCCCGATTACCGCGGTCACCAAGGTGCCCAGAGTATCGCCGCCCCCAGGCATTGTAACACAGCAGCTATCTGGGGACGGCGCATTATCGCAGACCAAGGTCTCGGTTAATGCGATTCAGACCCATGCTACGTTCACGGAGGGCAGGATTACTAGCGTTATGGGTATAACCAAAGTATCAGCTCCCCTGACAGAACGAGCCAGTACTCACCACACTGAGCGTGAATCAACCCACCAGGGGTGCAGAGTTGAACACACACAGAAGGTGAAAGTTAAGAAGGTATCAAGGCGCCGCCTTGTTTTACCTCATAGAGACCTCATACTACAGACTTCTAGGAGTACTGTAGTGAAGGGCTCTGATAGCGAATTGCAGTCACCTAAGATGACGCAATCGCTTGCTGGGGATGGTGCCCTGCCGCAGGCTGTGGCCTCGGTCAGTGCAATTCAGACCCGCGATGCGTTCAAGGAGGGCAGGAATACGACGGTTACGGGTTTAACCGACGTCCCTACTCCTCTTTCTTTCTCAGAACGCATTTCCTCTCCCTTTTACGGGAGGCCCACCTTGGGCTGTTCCACCACTTCAATGTTGGGGAACAGTGGCGGTAAGGGCCATAGAGGAATACAGGTCCTTCCTACTGGATGCACCACAGCTTCGCGCCCAGCCACTTTCTCTACATTGCTGGCAGTAGCGAAGAAGCTGCACCCTCTCACGCTGGCTAGAACAGACGTTGCAGAAGGGTTATGCTCTCCAATTCCACCGGACCCCACCCCCGTTCAGGGGAGTGGTGGAGACGGTGATGAAAACGCCAGACAATGTGGCCGCTCTGATGACAGAGATTACAGAACTTTTGGCGAAGGAGGCCGTGACAGTAGTTCCCCGGGAGCAAAGGAACAAAGGGCTATATTCGCCTTATTTCCTAGTGCCCAAAAAGACGGGGGGAGTGAGGCCGATTTTGGATTTACGCATTCTCAACGAGAGCATGTGGTTCCGCTGGGACTCCTGCACATGCGCAGGACGCAGCGATGGTTCGCCCAACCAAGACTAGACCCATTGCGTCAACGTCATTGGTTGGTGGTGGTTCCCCTCTCGCTCAGTGCAGACCTAAACTATTGGAGAAACTTGCGCGTTCTCACGCACGGAGTCCCGATAGGAAAGGTGTCCTCTCACATCCCAGTATTCACGGATGCGTCCCTGACGGGATGGGGAGGGACATGTCAGACACAAGCGATAGGAGGTGTGTGGCCTCAATCAGGTCGTCACATCAACCTCCTGGAGTTGGAAACAGTTCGACTGGTTCTGACCCACTTCGCGTCTACCCTTCGGGGTCGCAATGTGCTGGTCTGGTCAGACAACCGGACCACAGTAGCCCACATAAATCGCCAGGGTGGAGTCAGGTCTCCTGCTCTCCATCGGGCGGCAGAGGAATTGTGGCTGTGGGCTCAAGAGCACCTTCGCTCATTGAGAGCAGCACACATTCCGGGCTACTTGAACATAGGAGCAGACCTCATGTCAAGAGGGGGTCCTCGAGACAACGAGTGGTGTCTGCATCCAGACATTGTTCTCCAGATTTGGGAACAATTCGGGAGAGCCGAGGTGGACCTATTCGCGTCACGCGTGAACGCGCAATGTCCTCTGTGGTTCTCTCTGAGGGAACAGGACGAACCGCCACTGGGAAGGGACGCCTTTGCGCACCAACCGTGGCCGAGAGTTCTCCTGTATGCATTCTGGGAGGTAATGCCTTCTTCAGCACAATGGATTTGACGTCAGGGTATTACAACGTGCCCCTGCATGAAGAGGACAAGAAATACACTGCCTTTTCCTCCCCTTTAGGTCTGCACGAGTACAATCGGTTACCTCAGGGCCTCTGCAACAGCCCGGCTACTTTTATGAGAATGATGCTGACCATCTTTGGTGACCAAAAACGTTCTAAGTCTCCTTTGTTACTTGGATGATCTGATGGTTTTTGCTAAGATGGAGGAAGAGAGTCTGCAGAGACTTGAGATGGTTTTTCAGCGGTTGCAGGAGCACAACCTTAAACTGTCTCCATCTAAGTGCAAGTTTCTGAGGAGGTCTGTAAAGTTTTTGGGCCACATCATTTCTCAGGAGGGTGTAGCCACTGACCCTGCAAAAGTTCAAACCATATTGAATGTGACTGAGAGTGAGATAATGGAAGCTGATGGTGTCACACCGTCTCCTATCAAAATAGGTTCTTTCCTTGGTATGGTAGTATACTATCAGCACTACATTGAGAATTGTTCCATGGTTGCTAGGCCATTGTTTCAGCTAACTACAGGTCAGAAGAAGCCTAGGAGAGGCAAGGGTAGGAAGAGTGATGTATGCACTCATAATGATGTATGCACTCACTAACTGTAAGTCGCTCTGGATAAGAGCGTCTGCTAAATGACTAAAAATGTAAAATAAAAATGATATCCAGTACATACAGTGGGGAGAACAAGTATTTGATACACTGCCGATTTTGCAGGTTTTCCTACTTACAAAGCATGTAGAGGTCTGTAATTTTTATCATACGTACACTTCAACTGCGAGAGACGGAATGTAAAACAAAAATCCAGAAAATCACATTGTATGATTTTTAAGTAATTAATTTGCATTTTATTGCATGACATAAGTATTTGATACATCAGAAAAGCAGAACTTATTATTTGGTACAGAAACCTTTGTTTGCAATTACAGAGATCATACGTTTCCTGTAGGTCTTGACCAGGTTTGCACACACTGCAGCAGGGATTTTGGCCCGCTCCTCCATACAGACCTTCTCCAGATCCTTCAGGTTTCGGGGCTGAGATCCCCAAAGCCTACAAGAATTCTGATAGTGAAACTCCACTCAGCTGGGATGGTGCTGTGCCTGATGTTGTTAACTTGGTTGAAGATGCTTTGTCAGTCTGGTCTGTGACAATCTACCAGGATTCTGATCAGTCGTCTGACACTACTAGTGTTGAGTCGGAAATTGAAAGTGTGCTGGCTCCGGATATGCTGATCTGTAGTACTCCCCAACCTGAGGTTAGACCTTTGAGCACGGTTGGTGCTGTCCGTGACATTCCTGCTAGGTTTTTGGGTGAGGGTGTTCGGACTAGACTAGGTAGATGTATTAATCCAGTGAATAGGCTAATCCAAACTGTGTCTACACAGGAAATGAAACAATTATTGGTTTCTCAGTGACATTTACATTTACATTTTAGTCATTTAGCAGACGCTCTTATCCAGATCGACTTACAGTTAGTGAATACATATATATATATATTTTATACTGGCCCCCCGTGGGAATCAAACCCACAACCCCCAACCTTTTCTTTGTTGTGTGTATGTGGTAATCTAAGTGGGTCTTAGAGTGATTTGTGGGTTTGTCTAATATTTTTGACAATTCATGTAACTTTGTGTGTAGTTCATCAGCATAAAATGTATTTGGCATTTTTTGTATAGGGTTGAATAAGGGATTAGCTACCTCTTATTTTTCCTAATCCTTCACGGGATAGCTTTCCAGCTGATCGACCATTTGTGGGTCTAGAATTACGGGACTACACTGGGTTACTCTGTCGCCCTGAGGGTGTGAAATGTTTTTTTTTTCTTTCTTTGCTTTGTTACCTTCGAGGTAATGTGTTTTTTTGTGTGTTTATAATCTAGTGTAAAACAGTAGGGGTGAATGTAGTAGTGTGATGTTGTTCCCCTAGATTATGCACCAAGTTGCACACAAGGACAGTTCAACTAGGCCAGGTCAAGAGGGGATGTTAATAAGTTAATACTAATAATAATAATAATAATAATAATAATAATTCAATGTGGTTTTTATTTAATTACAGCTGCATAGCTAATGTAATTTTTTGGTGTACAAACATTTTTATATATCTATATTGTAAATACACCTAATTGTAAAAGTTTTGTATATTTTGGTTTGGTCCATCGCGGGTTATCTGTATTTATGTACCCTCTTATTGTTCTCTTTTGCCTGACCTTCAACTAGCAAGGTATGTTGTCCTTGGCGCCGTAATTTGTCAATATAAAACTGTGGTAAAGTTACACAAAGTGCTGTTACGCAACTATAGGTTTTGTTACAATGTGGACAATATAAAGATTTATGTTAACAACTTTCACCAAGCTCGCTAATTTGGGTACCTATTGTAACTCGGGAGTATTTGGGGCAGTGTTTGAGTGAGTTTCTATGTGCTCACGCAGGTGCCCGAGAGCTGTGGCTGCACCAAGGGCTAGCCTATTGTGTGTTGTCTCTTCGTGTACAGGTATGTCTTTTATTTCTATGTGCTCACGCAGGTGCCCGAGAGCTGTGGCTGCACCAAGGGCTAACCTATTGTGTGTTGTCTCTTCGTGTACAGGTATGTCTTTTATTTTGTCAGAATTATGTTGTATATCATTTTACTTGTATTGTATAGTGTGATGTTAGGCACTGAATGTGTGCATGCAGCACCTGTTCTCTTTTGCCTGACCTTCAACTAGCAAGGTGCCCGAGAGCTGTGGCTGCACCAAGGGCTAACATCATTTTTTTGTCTCTTCGTGTGCAGGTCGAATCAAAATTATCCAACCATCAGAATTCCAGTTGTGGCAGTGTCCTAATTAAAAGTACACAACGCAGAACGAACCACGCTACATATGCATAATGATGTAGTAAACAACATCGCTCTGCGTGGGAACTTTTGGTGGGGGGGAAGTAGCCTTTATAAGTCTCCATGGTGGGTAAAGACCATCACTTCGTTGTCTTGTTGGGAATAGTAATAATTTGTGACAGTACGCATTGTATTAGTCTAACGATTGTTTTTAATTTAGTTTCTCACATTAAACAGACATTTGAGAAGGATTTGAGCAGCGAATTGCTTGCAGTTGTACCTATGAGACACAGACACACTAAAGCTGTACAGTGTAGTTAGAAAAGTCAATTTATATTATTTGCAGATGTGTTCCCTTTTATTTAGAAATCGAAAAATGTAACATTTGAAATGAATGTGGCAGAACAGTTAAGCATAGAGTTCCTGTGGAAGTCTTCTCCTTCAGTCTTTTTGCCTCCTATGCCTCGTTTCCTATTAGATGGGATTTTCCCAATGCCAAGTTCACCTGAGACAGCCGCTATCCAGTGTCATGTGTTGCTGAATTACAGATCTCGCTATCCCAATGTCGCTGCTGTCCATGGTGCTGAAATATCCAATCTCGGCTATTTGCATACATAGGACCATCCACGCTTGACACCACACACACAAGTTAATGCTAATATCACACACACTTTTGAACATTGCACAACCTGCAACAAGACACTGAAACAGCAAGTTTGTTTGTTTCTGAATAAAGATGCGAAGAATGAAATCAATGTGTGGAAGGAGATTGGACAATGTATAGGCATTCCCTATAGCTGTATCTGACTGGAGCATGATCAGATTGCTTTGTTTCAGCCAGAATGGAAATTCGGTCTGAGAAACTATGCCCATTATAGCATGATTATTTCAGACAGAATTCACTTAATATTGTCTGTAAAAATATAAATAAGGCAATGTTTATATGACCCCCTTTCAAACATTCACATATTTATCATTTTCTTGCAGATATACAGTGCATTCAGAAAGTATTCATACCCCTTAACTTATTCCACATGTTGTTTTCTTACAGCCTGAATTCAAAATGGATTCAACTATAATATTTTCTCTCACGCAGCTACATACAATACCCCATAATGACAAAGTGAAAAGACGTTTTTGAAATTTTTGCAAATGTATTGGAAATGAAATACAGAAATATCTCATTTACATAAATATTCACACCCCTGAGTCGATTAAAGCTGTGTCTTTCTGGGTAAGTCTCCAAGAGCTTTGCACAACTGGATTGTAAAATATATGCAATATACATTATATAGACAGCCATTTTTTTTTTTTGCCATAAGTTTTCAAGCCGAATTAAGTCAAAACTGTAACTAAGCCACTCAGGAACATTCAATGTCATCTTGGTAAGCAACTCCAGTGAATATTTGGCCTTGTGTTTTAGAGAGTGTGCGGAAAAAGTGTGACACCACTCCGGCCCCCAAGGACAGGAATTGTCCATCCCTGATCTATATGGTAGGAACAGTACCAGACCTGAATGAATGTGTCTGTTTTGAATATTCACGGAGACAGAATGATGTGGTTGATAGCAGAGACGTCATGCCCAAAGGGGGCACAGGGTCACCTGCCCCCTCAGATTTGTGATGTTTAAATTTGTCTTGTTCTTTTTTCTCTGTCATACTACTAACCATGAATTTGGCTTTAGCTAGCCCAGATAGGATCCCATTCTCCCAACCTAATAACTACACTGAACAAACATATTAACGCAATATGTAAAGTGTTGGTCCCATGTTTCATGAGCTGAAATAAAAGCGTGAAATATTTCGTTCGCACAAAAAGCTTATTTTTCTCAAATTGTGTGCACAAATTTGTTTACATCCCTGTAAGCAAGCATTTCTCCTTTGCCAAGATAATCCATCCACCTGACAAATATGGCATATCAAGAAGCTGATTAAACAGCATGATAATTACACAGGTGCACCTTGTGCTGAGGACAATAAAATGCCACTCTAAAATGTGCAGTTTTGTCACACAACACAATGCACAGATGTTTCAAGTTTTGAGGCAGCGTGCAATTGGCTTACGGACTGCAGGAATATCCACCAGAGCTGTTAACAGATACGTTTATGTTAGTTTCTCAACCATAAGCCAAGGCGGCTTTAGAGAATTTGGCAGTACTTCTAACTGGCCTCACGACTTCAGACCACTTGTAAAGCAGCGTATGGACGAGCTGTTGGCTGATGTCAACGTTGTGAATGCTCCATGGTGGCAGTGGGGTTATGGTATGGGCAGGCATAAGCTACAGACAATGAACACAATTGCATTTATCGATGACAATTTGAATGCACAGATATACCGTGGGATAGTGTACGTGCACAAAGTGAGTTTGTAACATGAATATCATTCTTACTTGTTGTTCTTTATATTTACTACCATTGCCTATTGTAAGTTGCCTCTCTGTGTTTACTGTGTTGTGTAATACTCCGCAGGTAGCATTATGCCATTAATACAGCCCTTCCTTTGTTAATAGCGTTGTTGCTCTACTTGTGCTATCAGTTATTGTGCATATTCATTACCCCTGTTATCTGTCCATTACAGGGCCACTATCATTCCACTACCTTTCCATGTCCATTTCATCCGTGTGTGTCAATAAAGTATCCTTGAATGTAACTCTGAGGTTGCCTTATTCCCCTCTTACCGGGGGAGGTGAAAGCGCAACCTGGTCTCAGAACATTTCGTATTATTCTGTATGTACAAAGCTGTGATCAAGCAAAGGGTGGCTACTTTGAAGAATCTCAAATCTGAAATATATTTTGATATGTGTAACACGTTTTTGGTTACTACATGATGCCATATGTGTTATTTAATAGTTTTGATGTCTTCACTATTATTCTACAATGTAGAAAATACACAAGACACAGAGGAGGAGAAACTATCCAACACCCTGGGAGAGAGAACGAGTGACCTCAGTCGAACTCACAGCCAGAAAGATGGGTTAGATACAGGAGAGGAGGAGGTTACCCCGGATGCCATCACCCCTGCTCCTGTGAACAAGGAATGAGAGGGGAAGCCTTCTAATCAGGCCAATGGGCAGGCGGAGCGAGAGGTCATAGTGATAGTGATTCACACCCAGAGAGAGACAGACAACCCATACAACCTCTTGGCTGAGATTAACCACACAGAGGTAGAGGCAGAGGGCCTTCAGGTCAAGCCAGTCAGCCTGCCTGCTCTGATCCTCAAGTCAATTGTATTTAAATTCATATTCATTAAAGGTTTTTAGTCAAGACTTGAAAAGTGCCATTTATTTGAAATGATAATTATTCAGTGTCTGCAACCCTCAAGAACCAGGGTGAGTCTGGGTCCCCCTTTAACTGGGCAAACACTACTTGCATATTGTCATAGACTAGGCCGAAACGTTAATCTTTTAACCTTGCTTAAATAAAACAATGCATTTTTAATAGTGAGCAAGAGTTTTCTATGATGATTAAAGTTTTTTTGTCGCGCCCTCCACTTTTTTGTCAAATAATACATCTAAAAAAATGTAATAAGTTAATTATTAAAAGCATTAAAATTGGGATTGGGATGTTTCCCACCTATTTATACAACCTACTCCACAAAGTTTAGAGAAATGTTCTGAAATTAATTAAGAATTAAACAGAAGAAAATCAGAATTGAAGGCAACTATAATGCAAAGAATTTAATGGTATATGGTTCAATCCTGTTTCTGGTCTGATGAATAATTAATATTGTTCCTCCTCTTCCTTGTGGCAAGCGCAGCAGCACACTGCCCTCCAAAGCCTGCAAAAAAAACGCTGGACTGCCCCTTTCCTCGCCCTGCATGGAACATCCAGGGTCACGTCCTTGGTGACGTGTGGGGTGACGTCCAGGGTGACCACAGCAACATCCTCTGGAAAGGGACAAAAGCGGGACAGAATGTAAATAAATGCAAACCGTAGGTTCTAAACACTGGCCAGTTGAATGGGATCTTTTATTTCAGCTCATGAAACATGGGACCAACATTTACATGTTATCATGATGAACGGCACCTGTCAGAGTGCTTTCTATAAGTCTTACTCACCTGCTTGGATGTCAGATGGCAGAGTGGCGTAGACGGCCACCATGAGAGGCTTTTCTTCAGGTGTGACGTCCACAATCTCCAAGAGTGAAGAAGCAGGGTATGCATCTGTGTTAGGGGTGAGGTCCACAAGCTCCAGGTGGGAAGAAGCAGGATGTGCCTCTGTGTTTGGGGTGATGTCCACAACCTCTAGGTGGGAAGAAGCCGGGTCTGCATCTGTGTTAGGGGTGATGTCCACAAACTCCAGGTGGGAAGAAGCAGGATCTGCCTCTGTGTTTGGGGTGATGCCCACAAGCTCCAGGTGGGAAGAAGCCGGGTCTGCCTCTGTTTTAGGGGTGATGTTCACAACCTCCAGGTGGGAAGATGCTGGGTCTGCCTCTGTGTTAGTGATGATGTCCACAACCTCCATGTGGGAAGAAGCTGGCTCTGCCTCTGTGTTAGGGTTGATGTCCACAACCTTCAGGTGGGAAGAAGCCGGGTCTGCCTCTTTGTTAGGGGTGATGTTCACAACCTCCAGGTGGGAAGAATCCAGGTGTGCCTCTTTGTTAGAATTGATGTCCGCAATCTCTAGGTGGGAAGAAGCCGGGTCTGCCTCTGTGTTTGGGGTGATGTCCACAAGCTCCAGGTGGGAAGAAGCCGGGTCTGTCTCTGTGTTAGGGGTGGTTTCCACAACCTCCTGATAGGAAGAAGCCGGGTCTAACTCTGTGTTAGGGGTGATGACCACAAACTTCAGGTGGGTAGAAGCCGTCTCAGCCTCTGTGTTAGGGGTGATGTCCACAAGCTCCTTGTGGGAAGAAGCCGGGTCTGCCTCTTTGTTAGGGGTGATGTCCACAACCTCCAGGTGGGAAGAAGCAAGGTGTGCCTCTTTGTTAGGGGTGATGTCCACAACCTCCAGGTGAGAAGAAGCCGGGTCTGCCTCTGTGTTAGGGGTGATGTCCACAACCTCCAGGTGGGAAGATGCTGGGTCTGCCTCTGAGTTATGGGTGATGTCAACAACCATACGGTGGGAAGAAGCAGGGTCTGACTCTGTGTTAGGGGTGACGTTCACAATCTCCAGGTGGGAAGAAGCCAGGTGTGCCTCTTTGTTAGGGTTGATGACCACAATCTCTAGGTGGGAAGAAGCCGGGTCTGCCTCTGTGTTTGGGGTGATGTCCACAAGCTCCTGATGGGAAGAAGCCAGGTGTGCTTCTGTGTTAGGGGTGATGTCCTCAACTTCCAGGTGGGAAGATACCGGGTCTGCCTCTGTGCTACGGGTTTTGTCAGCAACCTCCAGGTGGAAAGAAGCCAGGTGTGCCTCTGTGTTAGGGGTGATGTCCAAAACCACTATGTGGGAAGAAGCAGGGTCTTCCTCTCTGCTACGGGTGATGTCAACAACATCTAGGTGGGGAGAAGCTGGGTCAAACTCTGTGTTAGGGGTGAATCCCTCAACCTCCAGGTGGGCAGAAGCCGGGTCTTTCTCTGTGTTAGGGGTGATGTCCACAACCTCCGGGTGGGAAGAAGCTGGGTCTGCCTCTGTGTTATGGGGGATTTCCACAACCTCCAGGTGGGAAGAAGCCTGGTCTGCATCTGTGTTAGGGGTGACAATTAAAATCCTGATTGGCTCTACTACTACAAGGCACCAGGATGTCATGACAAAAGGCATCTGTCAGAGTGCTTTCTATGAGTGCTACTCACCTGCTTGGATATCAGCTGGTAGTGTGGCGGAGAAGGCCACCACTAGGACAGGGGGAACTCGCAGGGTGTCTGCAGTAGGCTGGAAGTAGCTTTTCACCTCGTCCGCCACAAAGGCACAGACAGAGCTCATAAAAAAAGGGGTCTTGAGGTCATCCAGGGAGAAGGACTGGCTGATTCTCCCGAGGATCGACCTCACAGAGTCAAAAGCAGCAGCCCGGGAGAAAGGGGTGTGAGGAGAAGAGGCCTTCAACGTGTTGGAGAGCTTCTCCCCTACGGCCACCACCATACTCACAGCCATCCCGCTTAGGAGGATGGGGTGATCTGAATGGCCTTCCTCTGGCTGAAGCCACAGGGCCAGGAGGATCCTGGGCACCAGCTCCACCACCACCTGGGATGGGCTGAGCAGGTTGCTACAGGGCTTATTGGACAGCTTGTCCAGAATGCTCCTCACAGCTCTCTCCACGATGATGTGGACCTTGGGGTCGCTGAAATCAACAAAAAGCAGCAGAGAAAGCTAAACGATGTGCAATGTTCACACAGAGAACACTGCCCTAGTTATTTTCTGCATAGCTCCAGATGTGTAGATGAATGGAGCAAGCTGTATGCAGGGCAGTACATGGAACTCACATGTCAGCTCCAGCTGGAGAGGTGGTGTGCATAGAGCGGCGGAGCTTGCAGACAGCCTTGTGCTCCATGTCAATCATTTTTAGGCAGGTGTTTACTTCCCAGGTCTGCCGTAGGAAACAGGAAGTCCCATTAGTGTAATTTCACAACAGATATATTCTGCTGTACTGACTAGTTGCTAAAAGGCTAGAAAGGAGCTCACTGACTGATAGTCTAAGTCTCTAACTCTCATTCTCTTACCAGCCGAGCGAGTTCGTTCCCCTCCTCCAGGGTTTCCTTCCACACCCTTCAAATAAAACACAAAGCATTTCAACTTTCCTGGCTTCCTATTTATCTGTTGTTTATTTTACCCACACCTCCTGGAGTGCTGCTGGTGACAGAGAATGGCAGTGAAGGTGAGAGCTGACATGGTACTCACCTCTCCCTAAGGGATTTTTTGCCCTGAGACACCAGCCAGTCGCTCATGTGCTCCATGGTGACATGGGGCGAGACCTGGCCTCGACTCTGGAGCAGCAGATAGTGGACCATGAACTTCTTCTGCAAGATGAGGTAAGGTGTGAAACCGTGCCACTAAAGACCATATAATGTGCTTTCAGAAGGGCCTCTCGCAACATTTCACAACTGCTCATGTCTCACAATTTGCAAGTGATATTAAAAACTCTTATGACCATCTTCTCTAAACTGTCTTGAAATAAAACTCTTGTTTTGGGATTAAATCTATCTCTTTTTTTCTGTGGTTACTGTTTTTGTGGGATGAATCTTACCTGTTTATTGTAATATGCTTCCTCCCAGCAGGCCTGCAGAGTCTGAAAATAAAGGCTGCTTCTACAGAATTCCTTTGAAGATAATTAAAACAATTATGCTTTATTAGGTACATTATGCACAGGCATTTACAGTATGCCAAAAGGAATATCTCCTAAGATTACCTTAGTGGGACCATAAGTGAACTCAGGAATGCTCCCAACCCTATCCATGGTCAGAGGGGGACGAAATGCAGCGCTATAAATATACGGGATGCTCTAGAGATAACAGGAATGACTTAAAGTCGCGAATGATCAATGCCTGTGGAGTCGTCCAATATTCTGCGCTGAGAATTGAGTTGTAGGCGATATTTGGATATGTTTGGCGCAATTTACATGTTTACATTCTATTGCCATGGAGAAATTGAGTTTCTAGAACCTGTTTTCTTCTATGTCTTTATTTCGTGAAATATTAAGATCTTTATTTTGTCATAATGTGTATATGAGGACGTTGGAGCCCGTTCCGATTCATGACGCGGTTATCCAGGTGCATGTTGCATAGACCTACTAATCCAACCTTGGCTTACAAGTTAAATTAAATTAGTATATATGCCTATACAAATCTATTGACCACATCCATTTAAATCAATGATTGTCAATTGAAAATGTGGTAGTTGTGTTATCCTGTTGTGCGTGTCAGGGCTCCTCTTAAGCACGTTATTCCAATATTTCCTAGAATTGACGCAGGTTACACTTTTGCAAAACTACTAGGTTAAAAATAAGAGCATGAATGACAATAAAGGTATGACTTGAATTATATGTGTAGTAGTGTGATGTTGTTCCCCTAGATTATGCACCAAATTGCACACAAGGACAGTTCAAGTAGGCCAGGTCAAGAGGGGATGTTAATAAGTTAATAATAATAATAATTCAATGTGTTTTTTATTTAATTACAGCTGCATAGCTAATGTAATTTTTTGGTGTACAAACATTTTTATGTATCTATATTGCAAATACACCTAATTGTAAAAGTTGTGTATATTTTGGTTTGGTCCATCGCGGGTTATCTGTATTTATGTACCCTCTTATTGTTCTCTTTTGCCTGACCTTCAACTAGCAAGGTATGTTGTCCTTGGCGCCGTAATTTGTCAATATAAAACTGTGGTAAAGTTACACAAAGTGCTGTTACGCAACTACAGGTTTTGTTACAATGTGGACAATATAAAGATGTATGTTAACAACTTTCACCGAGCTCGCTAATTAGGGTACCTATTGTAACTCGGGAGTATTTGGGGCAGTGTTTGAGTGAGTTTCTATGTGCTCACGCAGGTGCCCGAGAGCTGTGGCTGCACCAAGGGCTAACCTATTGTGTGTTGTCTCTTCGTGTACAGGTATGTCATTTATTTTGTCAGAATTATGTTGTATATCATTTTACTTGTATTGTATAGTGTGTTGTTAGGCACTGAATGTGTGCATGCAGCACCTGTTCTCTTTTGCCTGACCTTCAACTAGCAAGGTGCCCGAGAGCTGTGGCTGCACCAAGAGCTAACATATTGTGTGTTGTCTCTTCGTGAGCAGGTCGAATAAAAATGATCCAACCATCAGAATTCCAGTTGTGGCAGTGTCCTAATTACGTGACCTGCCGACTGGTCAGCTCAAGCCGACCGCCGGAGCTGTGCATGTGGATGAGGTGCACGACCTGCGCATGTGAATTTGTTGATGGCTTACTGTAAGTGAATATATACTGTAAACAGTGAATTGTGAATGTAGCATATTCATTAGATACAGGTATTCGTGCTTATTTGTATGTTTTGGATGAATTTGTTAATTGCATTTATTTGTTGGGTATTTGAATGCACTAAATTACATTGTATTTTAGTGCTCTGTTGAGCCATGGAAGATTCTCAAATCCATAAGACGTGTTATGCTGGGGATTTTAGTGTGGGTAGAGGGAGGGGTGTCCTTCCATTTACACCAATTGTACAGTCAGCTCCTGGGAGTAGAGCGTTTGCTAGTCCTGAGTTTGCAAGCACTGGGAGGGGTAGGCTGTTTGTTCCACCTGACCAGGGTATCCCACCTCTGTCTTTTGATGTACCATCATCCACAGTACTCGGTGATAATGGGACGCCTCCGAGTCAGCTTAGTGACCTTATTAAGCAGATTGGTTCAGAGATAGGAGAATCTATCAGAGCGAGTTTACTGCAGCCTGGGGTTTCAAGTCTTTCTCCTGCCCGTCCCCCTCACCAACCCCAGCAGTTTCCCCTGCCTGAGCAGTGTGGGTCAACCTTTATTGATGCGTCCAAGCTGAATCTGGTTGTGAAGTCAGATGTTAGTGCTCCACCTCTTTTTAGGGGTGATGGCTCAGATAAGTACTCTGTCCTGGAGTGGGAGGAGTTAATGGAAGTCTACCTAGAGAAGAGGGGTTACACTGGGTCTGGGAATGTTGGGGAGGTGATGTCTAGGCTCATGGGGAGGGCACGGGATGTGACCAAAGTCTGGAAGCGTAACAACCTTGTTGTCACAGATGTTAAGGCGGTGTTCAGTGTTTTCAAGCAACACTTTGGGGATACTGTCTGCTCAGGTATGCCATTAGCTGATTTCTATTCAATCAAACCATATGCTAATGAAGGTCCAATAGATTTCTGGATTAGGCTTAACAAAGCTGCAGAGGCAGCCGAACAGTACCTTGTGAGTGAGGGCAGGACCTTACCCAATCAGTGCTCAGAGTTGGCAGTCATGTTTGTACGCAACTGTCCTGATAAAGAGTTGGCCCAAGTGTTCAAGAGCAAACCCATTCGTGACTGGACAGCCAGTGAGGTACAGGATCGGTTGGATGAACTGTTAAGGGAACGTAAAGCATGTAGAACACAACTTTCACAGCAGGTTGCTGCTGTTTTTGACTGCCCTCAGGAGGGAGTGGGTCCTGTGAAAAGACCTAATGTGTCATCTTTTTCTCAATGTGGCCGTGAACCAGACCAGGCACCATCTGTATCTGAGGGTGGGACATTAAAGACAGTTTTGACTTTGTTAGAGAAGGCTCTGGTCAGCAATACTCAGCAATACTCAGTCTGTGAGTGGCGCAGTGGTCTAAGGCACTACATCGCAGTGCTAGCTGTGCCACTAGAGATCCTGGTTTGAATCCAGGCTCTGTCGTAGCCGGCCGCGACCGGGAGACCCATGGGGCGGCGCACAATTGGACCAGCGTCGCCTAGGGTAGTGGAGGGAATGGCCGGCTCAGTTCGTAGAGCATTGTGTTTGCAACGCCAGGGTTGTGGGTTCGATTCCCACGGGGGGTATGAAAGTATGTAGCCTAGTTGCAGTATGTAGCCTAGTTGCAGGATGTAGCCTAGTTGCAGTATGTAGCCTAGTTGCAGTATGTAGCCTAGTTGCAGTATATAGCCTAGTTGCAGGATGTAGTCTAGTTGCAGTATGTAGCCTAGTTGCAGTATGTAGCCTAGTTGCAGTATGTAGCCTAGTTGCAGTATATAGCCTAGTTGCAGTATGTAGCCTAGTTGCAGTATGTAGCCTAGTTGCAGTATGTAGCCTAGTTGCAGTACGTAGCCTAGTTGCAGTATGTAGCCTAGTTGCAGTATGTAGGCTAGTTGCAGTATGTAGCCTAGTTGCAGTATGTAGCCTAGTTGCAGTATATAGCCTAGTTGCAGTATGTAGCCTAGTTGCAGTACGTAGCCTAGTTGCAGGATGTAGCCTAGTTGCAGTATGTAGCCTAGTTGCAGTACGTAGCCTAGTTGCAGTACGTAGCCTAGTTGCAGTATGTAGCCTAGTTGCAGGATGTAGCCTAGTTGCAGTATGTAGCTTAGTTGCAGGATGTAGCTTAGTTGCAGGATGTAGCCTAGTTGCAAGATGTAGCCTAGTTGCAGGATGTAGCCTAGTTGCAGGATGTAGCCTAGTTACAGGATGTAGTCTAGTTGCAGTACGTAGTCTAGTTGCAGTACGTAGTCTAGTTGCAGTACGTAGCCTAGTTGCAGTACGTAGCCTAGTTGCAGTACGTAGCCTAGTTACAGGATGTAGCCTAGTTGCAGGATGTAGCCTAGTTGCAGGATGTAGCCTAGTTGCAGGATGTAGCCTAGTTGCAGGAAGTAGCCTAGTTGCAGTATGTAGCCTAGTTGCAGGAAGTAGCCTAGTTGCAGTACGTAGCCTAGTTGCAGTATGTAGCCTAGTTGCAGTATGTAGCCTAGTTGCAGTACGTAGCCTAGTTGCAGTATGTAGCCTAGTTGCAGTACGTAGCCTAGTTGCAGTACGTAGCCTAGTTGCAGTACGTAGCCTAGTTGCAGTACGTAGCCTAGTTGCAGTACGTAGCCTAGTTGCAGTATGTAGCCTAGTTGCAGTATGTAGCCTAGTTGCAGTACGTAGCCTAGTTGCAGTACGTAGCCTAGTTGCAGGATGTAGGCTAGTTGCAGTACGTAGCCTAGTTGCAGTACGTAGCCTAGTTGCAGGATGTAGCCTAGTTGCAGTACGTAGCCTAGTTGCAGGATGTAGGCTAGTTGCAGTACGTAGCCTAGTTGCAGTATGTAGCCTAGTTGCAGGATGTAGCCTAGTTGCAGTATGTAGCCTAGTTGCAGTACGTAGCCTAGTTGCAGGATGTAGCCTAGTTGCAGTACGTAGCCTAGTTGCAGGATGTAGCCTAGTTGCAGGATGTAGCCTAGTTGCAGTACGTAGCCTAGTTGCAGTACGTAGCCTAGTTGCAGTACGTAGCCTAGTTGCAGGATGTAGCCTAGTTGCAGTATGTAGCCTAGTTGCAGGATGTAGCCTAGTTGCAGTATGTAGCCTAGTTGCAGTACGTAGTCTAGTTGCAGGATGTAGCCTAGTTGCAGGATGTAGCTTAGTCCCGAGTGGCGCAGTGGTCTAAGGCACTGCATCGCAGTGCTAACTGTGCCACTAGAGATCCTGGTTCGAATCCAGGCTCTGTCGCAGCCGGCCGCGACCGGGAGACCCATGGGGCGGCGCGCAATTGGCCCAGCGTCGTCCAGGGTAGGGGAGGGAATGGCCGGCAGGGATGTAGCTCAGTTGATAGAGCATGGCGTTTGCAACGCCAGGGTTGTGGGTTCGATTCCCACGGGGGGCCAGTATAAAAAAAATATGTATTCACTAACTGTAAGTCGCTCTGGATAAGAGCGTCTGCTAAATGACGTAAATGTAGTGCAGAAATTGCTATATTTGGAGTACCAAACAACAATCCTTCTCTGACCAATAGACAGCTAGATGCCATTGCCTTTGCCTCCCTGTTAGCCCGCAGAAGGATTTTATTGGATTGGAAATCTATCAATCCTCCCTTAGCCTCTCTTTGGCTCAAAGATCTGAAGCTGTTCCTAAAATGAGAAAAAATGAAGTTGCCATTCGAGGGTCAACCAACTCATTTTATTCCTCCTCGGACCCGATGATATCCTATTTTGAACAGCTCCAAACACTTCCTCCAGATTACTACTCTTGGCCCCACCTTGAGATTACTGCTATATAGGCCTATAAAATCACTTAATCACCTGAAATTGTTAGGCTATTACATTTTTGCTTGAAGTAACGTTGTTGTATACTTTTGTTTTGTTTTCTGACATGTAACTCAATTACTTTCCCTTTCTTTTTAAATGTGTTTGGAGGCATTCTGGGGGGAGGGGGAGGTCAAAGGGGGACTAAAAGGGGAGAAATGTACCATGTCTTTACATGTTATCTTTCATTCATTGTGAATACAAAATATATAATTTTAAAGGGAAGGCTTTGAAGCCAGATTTAGCGGATTTTGCTGTTTAGTTTTCCTCAACCTGTGTTTTGTTTCTCTCTCCTCTCCCTGTTAGATGGTGAGGCTGCTTCTCTCCAGAGGAGCCAACATTAATGCCTTTGACAAGAAGGATCGCCGAGCAATCCACTGGGCTGCTTACATGGGTGATGAGTTTACCACATCATTTCCATTCTGACTAATGTCCTTTATACCAATGAATGAATGAATGAATGAATGGACTGTGTGTTAGTCTCACAGCTCAGCTGTATGAGCCACGTCTAGTGTGTTATTATGTCAGAATCATGTACGAAGTAGGTTGATTAGATGTTTTCAGTTGTACTAACATGATGTAGGTGTTGCTTATGGTGCTGTGTACCACTGTAAACTAATCTATCTCTCCCTCTCTCTGCCTATCTCTCTGTGTTTGTGTCTCTGTTTCTCTCTTAACCCCCTTACTATCTCCCTCCCCCCTCTCTCTCTCTCTCTCTCTCTCTCTCTCTCTCTCTCTCTCTCTCTCTCTCTCTCTCTCTCTCTCTCTCTCTCTCTCTCTCTCTCTCTCTCTCTTTATCCCTCCCCCTCTCTCTCTACCATAGGGCACATTGAGGTGGTGAAACTGCTGGCCTCTCATGGATCAGAGGTGTCCTGTAAAGACAAGAAGGCCTACACCCCTCTCCACTCTGCAGCCTCCAGTGGAATGATCAGTGTGGTCAAGTACCTCCTGGACCTTGGTGTGGATGTGAGTCAACACGCATTCAAATGTGTAGGGGGTTTTCATAATAGTAATGAAGAGAGAGAGGTTAGAGCCAGTGATTTGGACCAGGGGGTTTTCATAACCAAGTGATAAAGAGAGAGAGGTTGGACCAGGGGGTTTTCATAACCAAGTAATGAAGAGAGAGAGGTTGGACCAGGGGGTTTTCATAACCAAGTAATGAAGAGAGAGAGGTTGGACCAGGGGTTTTTAATAACCAAGTAATGAAGAGAGAGAGGTTGGACCAGGGGGTTTTCAGAACCAAGTAATGAAGAGAGAGAGGTTGGACCAGGGGGTTTTCATAACCAAGTAATGAAGAGAGAGAGGTTGGACCAGGGGGTTTTCAGAACCAAGTAATGAAGAGAGAGAGGTTGGACCAGGGGGTTTTCATAACCAAGTAATGAAGAGAGAGAGGTTGGACCAGGGGGTTTTCATAACCAAGTGATAAAGAGAGAGAGGTTGGACCAGGGGGTTTTCATAACCAAGTAATGAAGAGAGAGAGGTTGGACCAGGGGGTTTTCATAACCAAGTAATGAAGAGAGAGAGGTTGGACCAGGGGGTTTTCAGAACCAAGTAATGAAGAGAGAGAGGTTGGACCAGGGGTTTTTCAGAACCAAGTAATGAAGAGAGAGAGGTTGGACCAGGGGGTTTTCAGAACCAAGTAATGAAGAGAGAGAGGTTGGACCAGGGGGTTTTCAGAACCAAGTAATGAAGAGAGAGAGGTTGGACCAGGGGGTTTTCAGAACCAAGTAATGAAGAGAGAGAGGTTGGACCAGGGGTTTTTCATAACCAAGTAATGAAGAGAGAGAGGTTGGACCAGGGGGTTTTCATAACCAAGTAATGAAGAGAGAGAGGTTGGACCAGGGGGTTTTCATAACCAAGTAAGGAAGAGAGAGAGGTTGGACCAGGGGGTTTTCAGAACCAAGTAATGAAGAGAGAGAGGTTGGACCAGGGGGTTTTCATAACCAAGTAAGGAAGAGAGAGAGGTTGGACCAGGGGGTTTTCATAACCAAGTAATGAAGAGAGAGAGGTTGGACCAGGGGGTTTTCAGAACCAAGTAATGAAGAGAGAGAGGTTGGACCAGGGGGTTTTCAGAACCAAGTAATGAAGAGAGAGAGGTTGGACCAGGGGGTTTTCATAACCAAGTAATGAAGAGAGAGAGGTTGGACCAGGGGGTTTTCATAACCAAGTAATGAAGAGAGAGAGGTTGGACCAGGGGGTTTTCAGAACCAAGTAATGAAGAGAGAGAGGTTGGACCAGGGGGTTTTCATAACCAAGTGACCTGATCAGGAATGTATTGTTTTGTTCTCCCCCCCCCCCCCCCCTCTCTCTCTCTCTCTCTCCACTCTTTTCCCAATGTTACTTGCAATGTGGTTGAACATGAAGCTTCATGAGGCCTCTAGGGTCAAGTGGTTGACGTGTGTGTGTGTCTGTGTGTGTGTGTGTGTATGTTTGTGTGTGTGTGTGTGTGTGTGTGTGTCTGTGTGTGTCTGTGTGTGTCTGTGTGTGTCTGTGTGTGTGTTCTGTAGGTGCTGAGATCGACTGTGAAGAAAAGAATGGAAACACACCTCTGCACATCTCTGCTCGCTACGGCCATGAGTTACTCATCAATACACTCATCACGAACGCAGCTGACACAGCCAAGTGAGAACACACACAGTTTCCAGCAAAAATGCAACATGCATCTGCAATTCTGTCATTGACCGAATTCCCGCTTGGAGACTATGCTCAACACATTGTGGTGTGTGGGGGGTTGATAGACAGGGCATTGCAGCATGCTGATGTGTTGATCTGCTGTGGGGTTTAATGAGGACTGTGATGTGGTGCTGTTTCCAATCTTAGCTGAATCAACTGTAAGTCGCTCTGGATAAGAGTGTCTGCTTAAAGTCTGAAATGTAAAAATGTGTTGCAGGCGAGGCGTCCATGGGATGTTCCCCCTCCACCTGTCTGCTCTCAGTGGGTTCTCTGACTGCTGTCGGAAGCTCCTCTCATCAGGCTTTGATATAGACACCCCTGACGACTTTGGAAGGACCTGTTTACATGCTGCAGCAGCTGTTGGGTGAGTGGACTGGTCCAGGCTTTACACCAAGGAATATTTAGTTCATGAACTGGAAAGCCACCAGAAAGAACAAACACATATTCACACTCTTACATTTCACATTGTTTAGCAGTATTAAAAAATCGTATAGATCATTAGTGCGGTATCATTTCTGTATAATGTGGTTCCATGCCATGGTGGTATTGACTTGCGCTCTGGTCTAAATTGTCTTTATATCTTCTTGAAAGAGAAGAGAAACCTGCAAACTGCTCTTGCTAGTATCACTTTTTATTATTGCTTTTATTAGCATTACAAAAACAGTGATACTAGCAAGAGCAGTGTACGGGTTTCTCTTTTCTTTAAGGTTCTCATTGTTACCATCCACCTGATAGCTCAGATGTGAAAGGGCCTTTCTGAACTTGATATCTTGTTACCATCCACCTGATAGCTCAGATGTACGAGGGCCTTTCTGAACTTGATATCTTGTTACCAGGAACCTGGACTGTCTGAATCTGCTGCTCAAAACAGGGGCAGACTTCAACAGAAAGGACAGCTTCGGAAGGTCTGTCTGTGGCATCAAATAACTTTCATATGTGATCTTTATGATAATGGGGAATATAGTATAGGGGCATATAGGAATTATTATGGGAAATATTGGGCGGCAGGTAGCCTAGCGGTTAAGAGCATTGGGTCAGTAACCGAAAGGTTGCTGGTTCAAATCCCCTAGCTGACTAGGTGAAAAATGTGTCTATGTGCACTGCAGCAAGGCACTTAACCCTAATTGCTCCTGTAAGTCGCACTGGATAAGAGTGTCTGCTAAATGACGTAAATGTAAAATGTAAATGTTTTACAGCTCCAATAAGCTGTTTCTGTTGTTGATGTTGAATGGTTTCTGTGCGTTCTTCTAGGAGTCCTCTGCATTATGCGGCAGCCAATTGTAACTACCAGTGTCTGTTTGCCTTGGTGGGGTCTGGGGCCAGTGTGAACGATCTGGATAAAAGGGGTTGCACCCCGCTCCACTACGCTGCTGCCTCCGACACAGACGGAAAGTACGTCTCACACCTCTCTTACTGTTGTGTGTGTTGTGGTGCCATGACCTTTCACATTTCACTGTAGTCTGGAGAGTATGTTGTGGTGCCATGACCTTTCACATTTCACTGTAGTCTGGAGAGTATGTTGTGGTGCCATGACCTTTCACATTTCACTGTAGTCTGGAGAGTATGTTGTGGTGCCATGACCTTTCACATTTCACTGTAGTCTGGAGAGTATGTTGTGGTGCCATGACCTTTCACATTTCACTGTAGTCTGGAGAGTATGTTGTGGTGCCATGACCTTTCACATTTCACTGTAGTCTGGAGAGTATGTTGTGGTGCCATGACCTTTCACATTTCACTGTAGTCTGGAGAGTATGTTGTGGTGCCATGACCTTTCACATTTCACTGTAGTCTGGAGAGTATGTTGTGGTGCCATGACCTTTCACATTTCACTGTAGTCTGGAGAGTATGTTGTGGTGCCATGACCTTTCACATTTCACTGTAGTCTGGAGAGTATGTTGTGGTGCCATGACCTTTCACATTTCACTGTAGTCTGGAGAGTATGTTGTGGTGCCATGACCTTTCACATTTCACTGTAGTCTGGAGAGTATGTTGTGGTGCCATGACCTTTCACATTTCACTGTAGTCTGGAGAGTATGTTGTGGTGCCATGACCTTTCACATTTCACTGTAGTCTGGAGAGTATGTTGTGGTGCCATGACCTTTCACATTTCACTGTAGTCTGGAGAGTATGTTGTGGTGCCATGACCTTTCACATTTCACTGTAGTCTGGAGAGTATGTTGTGGTGCCATGACCTTTCACATTTCACTGTAGTCTGGAGAGTATGTTGTGGTGCCATGACCTTTCACATTTCACTGTAGTCTGGAGAGTATGTTGTGGTGCCATGACCTTTCACATTTCACTGTAGTCTGGAGAGTATGTTGTGGTGCCATGACCTTTCACATTTCACTGTAGTCTGGAGAGTATGTTGTGGTGCCATGACCTTTCACATTTCACTGTAGTCTGGAGAGTATGTTGTGGTGCCATGACCTTTCACATTTCACTGTAGTCTGGAGAGTATGTTGTGGTGCCATGACCTTTCACATTTCACTGTAGTCTGGAGAGTATGTTGTGGTGCCATGACCTTTCACATTTCACTGTAGTCTGGAGAGTATGTTGTGGTGCCATGACCTTTCACATTTCACTGTAGTCTGGAGAGTATGTTGTGGTGCCATGACCTTTCACATTTCACTGTAGTCTGGAGAGTATGTTGTGGTGCCATGACCTTTCACATTTCACTGTAGTCTGGAGAGTATGTTGTGGTGCCATGACCTTTCACATTTCACTGTAGTCTAGAGTATGTTGTTGGCCGTGTTTGAATACATACTAGTGTTAAATCTGCAGTGTGAAAGCTTGGCCACGTCTCCTTTGGGAAAGTGTCTCTGCTTGCTTATCTGTCTGTCTTGATGTTGGTATAATGATTAGTGAACTCTTGACCTCTGACCTCTAGGTGTCTGGAATATTTGCTGCGAAACGACGCTAACCCAGGGATCAGGGACAATCAGGGCTACAACGCAGTCCATTACGCGTCTGCGTACGGACACCGCCTCTGTCTGGAGCTGGTGAGTCAGAACCACAGGGGACTAGACGCCCTGCATTCACAGACCATTTTGTCTGCGTCCCAAATGGATGTAGGGCCCATAGGGCTCTGGTCAAAAGTAATGCACTATATAGGGAATAGGGTGCCATTTGGGACAGACGTTGATATTCAGTAGGTTTTAAGGTGTGGTTGCATGTTTGTCGTGGCCGCATCGTCACTCTTGATGTTCTTTTTCCAGATTGCAAGTGAAACACCTTTAGATGTGGTAAGTACCAGTTGGTTACTTTTCCTCACACTAGCTTGTTTAAGATACGAATGCAACACCCCAGTATGTCTGCAGGGGCTGGACACTGAGATTTACAACATGAAACATGCTACTAGACTAACCTTCAAAGTAAATATGTTACAAGTCTAAACTGGCCCGTCATTGTCTTTCCCCAGCTAATGGAAACCTCAGGGACAGACATCCTGAACGACTCTGATGTCAGAGCTCCCATCAGCCCCCTACACTTAGCTGTGAGTAAAGCCTACCTGCTCCTGTAGGGGTCTCGCCACATGACAAATGGCACCCTATTCCCTATTTAGTGCCCTACTTTTGACCAGAACCTTATGGGCCCAGATCAAAAGTACTGCACTACATGGGAAATAGGTTGCTGTCTGGGATACAGGCATGGTGTTGTTTTTCCACGAAAAGTTGATTGTCCAGACACTCACACACCATGTTCCTATCTGTTCCTGATTAGTGTAAAATACATGCATATTTTGACACGGTGATGATGAGGATGATTTCCTTATTTTGCCATTTGAGTTAATCAACCTCCAACAGAGGAGTAGTAGTGTGTTTGTTTCTAAATCTCACGCTTGGCAGGGACCTTCGATGTTGATGCTGGGCGGGAGAAAAAATGGGCACCCGATTTGAGAGACACTGGTCTACTTTAGAGGTCTAGGACTGTTTCTGTTCAGGCATACCACTGGTCTACTATAGGACATTGATTATATTAAGAGTGTATATCTGTTCAGGCACACCACTGGTCTACTATAGGACATTGATTATATTAGGAGTGTATATCTGTTCTGGCATACCACTGGTCTACTATAGGACATTGATTATATTAGGAGTGTATATCTGTTCTGGCATACCACTGGTCTACTATAGGACATTGATTATATTAGGAGTGTATATCTGTTCAGGCATACCACTGGTCTACTATAGGACATTGATTATATTAGGAGTGTATATCTGTTCTGGCATACCACTGGTCTACTATAGGACATTGATTATATTAGGAGTGTATATCTGTTCTGGCATACCACTGGTCTACTATAGGACATTGATTATATTAGGAGTGTATATCTGTTCTGGCATACCACTGGTCTACTATAGGACATTGATTATATTAGGAGTTTATATCTGTTCAGGCATACCACTGGTCTACTATAGGACATTGATTATATTAGGAGTGTATATCTGTTCTGGCATACCACTAGTCTACTATAGGACATTGATTATATTAGGAGTGTATATCTGTTCTGGCATACCACTAGTCTACTATAGGACATTGATTATATTAGGAGTGTATATCTGTTCAGGCATACCACTGGTCTACTATAGGACATTGATTATATTAGGAGTGTATATCTGTTCTGGCATACCACTGGTCTACTATAGGACATTGATTATATTAGGAGTGTATATCTGTTCTGGCGTACCACTGGTCTACTATAGGACATTGATTATATTAGGAGTGTATTTCTGTTCAGGCATACCACTGGTCTACTATAGGACATTGATTATATTAGGAGTGTATATCTGTTCAGGCATACCACTGGTCTACTATAGGACATTGATTATATTAGGAGTGTATATCTGTTCTGGCATACTACTGGTCTACTATAGGACATTGATTATATTAGGAGTGTATATCTGTTCTGGCATACCACTGGTCTACTATAGGACATTGATTATATTAGGAGTGTATATCTGTTCAGGCATACCACTGGTCTACTATAGGACATTGATTATATTAGGAGTGTATATCTGTTCTGGCATACCACTAGTCTACTATAGGACATTGATTATATTAGGAGTGTATATCTGTTCAGGCATACCACTGGTCTACTATAGGACATTGATTATATTAGGAGTGTATATCTGTTCTGGCATACCACTGGTCTACTATAGGACATTGATTATATTAGGAGTGTATATCTGTTCTGGCATACCACTAGTCTACTATAGGACATTGATTATATTAGGAGTGTATATCTGTTCAGGCATACCACTGGACTTTGCTTCAGACTGTGTGTTTGTTTCCATTCAGGCGTACCATGGCCACCACCATGCTATGGAGGTCCTGGTTCAGTCTCTGCTGGATCTAGACGTGAGGAACAGCCAGGGGCGCACCCCTCTGGACCTGGCTGCCTTTAAAGGCCATGTGGAGTGTGTTGACGTCCTCATCAACCAGGGAGCCTCCATCCTGGTTAAAGACTTCACCCTGAAGAGGACCCCCATCCACGCTGCAGGTACGCATAGGATATCACGTAAGACCTAGAGATTCTGTAATTCAAAAGTTTTCCTTACCAAGATGGACATTTGTTTGGTCATGTTGCTAGGATGCCAATGTCCACTCTAGGGATATTATATAGCATAGTGTGAAAATGCCCACTACACACTGATCTAAGGTCATTTTTTGTCATTTTTGCTGAGGATCTGGGGAGGGTAAGCTGATCCTAGATCAGTGCACAGGGGGACTTCTATCCAGAGCCAGGTACACAGCTAGCAGGTGACAGGCTTCGAGGGCCTCAGCCCCAAAATGTTTTATTATCTGCTGTGTTAACATCATGAGGATGTCATCTACCAATACCACTGTTCTAGAAATCTGTCTGTTCATGTGAAGGTAATAGTCGTCCAGCAATCAGCTCATATCCTCTCTGTTTAGCCTCCTCTAGCTACCAACGGTCAATCATCTCACATTCTTATATCCTCTCTGTTTAGCCTCCTCTAGCTACCAACGGTCAATCATCTCACATTCTTATATCCTCTCTGTTTAGCCTCCTCTAGCTACCAACGGTCAATCATCTCACATTCTTATATCCTCTCTGTTTAGCCTCCTCTAGCTACCAACGGTCAATCATCTCACATTCTTATATCCTCTCTGTTTAGCCTCCTCTAGCTACCAACGGTCAATCATCTCACATTCTTATATCCTCTCTGTTTATCCTCCTCTAGCTACCAACGGTCAATCATCTCACATTCTTATATCCTCTCTGTTTATCCTCCTCTAGCTACCAACAGTCAATCATCTCACATTCTTATATCCTCTCTGTTTAGCCTCCTCTAGCTACCAACGGTCAATCATCTCACATTCTTATATCCTCTCTGTTTATCCTCCTCTAGCTACCAACGGTCAATCATCTCACATTCTTATATCCTCTCTGTTTATCCTCCTCTAGCTACCAACAGTCAATCATCTCACATTCTTATATCCTCTCTGTTTATCCTCCTCTAGCTACCAACGGTCAATCATCTCACATTCTTATATCCTCTCTGTTTATCCTCCTCTAGCTACCAACAGTCAATCATCTCACATTCTTATATCCTCTCTGTTTAGCCTCCTCTAGCTACCAACGGTCAATCATCTCACATTCTTATATCCTCTCTGTTTATCCTCCTCTAGCTACCAACGGTCATTCGGAGTGTTTGCGTTTGCTGATTGGAAATGCTGACCTCCAGAGTGCAGTGGACGTTCAAGACGGGAATGGACAGTAAGTCAATTGGGTTTTGGATACAATTCCTGAAATAAAGAGATTTTGACACTAGGTCTACGTCCCAAATGGCACCCTATGCCCTACTTGGTGCACTACTTTAAACCAGAACCCTATGGGCTCAGGTCAAAAGTAGTGTACCATATAGGGAATAGGTTGCCATTTGGGACTCAGCCTGGTTATTACCAGTTTGTAATATGACCTTGTTGTCTTGTGTATCAGAACCCCTCTGATGCTGTCGGTGCTGAGCGGACACACAGACTGTTTGTACTCACTGCTCAACAAGGGAGCCAGCGTAGAAGCCAAAGACAAGTGGGGCAGAACAGCGCTACACAGAGGGGTGAGGAGGAGAGCTGGCTGTATACGCTCACACACAGAAAGAGACGGGGAGGCTCAAATATACATATTATCTTCAGAAAAGTAGTTGTCCATGGGTAGTGGTGTATTCATCCCTGTAGGGGGACCTGTCTCCAGACATCATTTGTAATAATTGATGATTCATTATTATATCATTGATTATTAGTTATTCAAATCCATTCTTGTCTCCCCGCCCTTCCTCCCAGGCGGTGACGGGTCATGAGGAGTGTGTGGAGGCCCTGCTGCAGCACAGCGCCAGCTTCCTGGTTCGGGACTGTAAGGTGCGAACCCCTTTCCACCTGGCGGCGGCATCCGGACACATCGGGGTGCTGGGGGGGGCTCCTACACGCCGCCCAGTCAGTGGAGACCCTCCCCGTCATCACAGACAACCAGGGCTACACGCCACTACACTGGGCCTGCTACAACGGTACGTACTGGACTAACGGAACACTAGATATTTTCTGATTTTCTCTCTTCAGCACCGTAAACATGTCCCTGAATTAGGCAGGCCATACAACGGTACGTACTGACTAACTGGACTGTAGCTCTGTTCTCTCCTCCATGAAGTGTACACTCATTCACTCCCTCTTGTGGCTTGAAAAGCATTCGATTGGTGTGGACGGAGCCATGTGGGGGAATGAACAAGGCTACAACAGAATTAGGGGTTATGACTCTCAGTGGAGGACCTTACACTGAAACAGGACTTTGTCAGGGATTGACATAGCATATGTTGTAGCTAAAACATCTTTTGTGACTTCACCATTGTCAGATGTGTAGCTTTCTCTGAGAGTATTGTTGTGGTCTGCAGCGACGTCATCTTTTTCCTGTATGAATCAATCTTCCACTAGGCCATGACACATGTGTAGAGGTGCTGCTGGAACAGGAGGTTTTCCACAAGACCGAGGGCAACTCGTTCAGCCCCCTCCACTGTGCTGTGATCAATGACAACGAGGGGGCTGCAGAGATGCTGATTGACACTCTGGGGCCGGCCATTGTCAACGCCACTGACACCAAGAACCGGTAACTACAGCACATGACAAAGTCCTTTTCTTCTGGAGAATAATGTTGTCTGGGGAATAAAATGACCTCTGGGGTTGGATGAGGTATTGTAGATTACTTTTAATACATCTATTAGTGATTTTATATTTCTATGGTATAAACAGGGTTAATTGAACAAATTTGTTTATAACAGTCCTACATGATGTCGGTGAAATAAGTTTCCTCTCTCTCCAGGACCCCCCTGCATGCGGCGGCTTTCACGGACCACGTGGAGTGTCTTCAGCTGCTGCTAGGCCACAACGCCCAGGTCAACTCCCCCGATGCCTCCGGGAAGACCTCCCTCATGATGGCTGCTGAGAACGGACAAACCAACGCTGTCGGTACGCAGCCCCCTCTCCTCCGCTTTGCCTCGCCCAGCCAGCTTAAGTTCAACATGTCTGTTTTACATTTTAATAAGTCGCTTCATTTCCTAATTGAGTTTCTTTATGTTTCTCTGTCTGTGTCAGAGCTGTTGGTGAGCAGTGCCAAAGCAGAGCTCACCCTGCAGGATGCAGTCAAGAACACTGCTCTTCATCTGGCCTGCAGTAAGGTGAGCATCCCCACATGAAGATGACGTTCATCTGAACAGTTGGCTCTCTCTGGTTAAAATTTTGGTCTGACATGTTTGACTCTGGTTTTTAAAGGGGCATGAAACCAGTGCCTTGTTGATATTGGAGAAGATTACAGACAGGAACCTCATCAACTCGACTAACGCAGCCTTACAGACGTACGTATGGTTCAGCTGTATTAATTGGGCCAGAAGAATTGGTCCTCTGTAGCTCAGCTGGTAGAGCACGGCGCTTGTAACGCCAAGGTAGTGGGTTCGATCCCCGGGACCACCCATACACAAAAAAAATTATGCACGCATGACTGTAAGTCGCTTTGGATAAAAGCGTCTGCTAAATGGCATATTATTATTATAATTGGAAGAAGTGCACTATATAGTGAATAGTCTGGCATTTAGGAGGTATCTTCATTTGCTGCTGGCTAATCTAACGGTACTTTCTCCTCAGGCCGTTACACGTTGCAGCCAGAAATGGTCTGACAGTGGTGGTTCAGGAGCTACTAGTGAAGGGTGCTAGCGTGCTAGCAGTCGATGAGAATGGTAAGATCCATAACGCTAACACCGTTTTCTTCTGTACTTCTCTTCTCAATGTGTCCACAAATGTTTCTCTCTAGTCCACTGCTTGGTTGTTGTCTTAACTTTGTATCTCCTAGCCTGGTGTTATTTCATGTTTTTCACCAAAAGTGTTATAGTAAACGGTGATGCTCCTGAAGTGACCCTCTGCTGTTCTGTTTGAACCCCTCAGGTTACACGCCTGCCTTGGCCTGCGCCCCCAACAAAGACGTGGCGGACTGCCTGGCGCTGATCCTGGCCACCATGATGCCCGTGTCCCCCTGCAACCCGGCGCCCAGCCTGTCCTTAGTGCCATTAACCACTACACCACCAGCCCCTCCAAGAGTGTGACCTTCGACAGCCTGCCCGTGCTGCGCAGCGAGCACAACTCCTACTGCAGCTTCAACAACATCGGCCACCGCGAACACGATGGAGGCTTCTACAAGGATGAGGAACTCAACGACTCAGACTCAGAGACGTACTGAGGGTGGTGGTGGTCCGCTGCCCAGGAGCGGAGCCAAGGGCAGGCGGATGGACAGTGAAGTGGGGCAGAGGCCACAAACAAATCCACACATACACACCGTGTCTTAAATCACCACAGCCAGCTTTGGGAGGGCACGAGCCGAGACAGTCCGCACAGGAGCCTTAAGAGTCCCGCAGTTGGAGAGAGAGAAATGGAGGGAGGGAGAGGGGAGGCACAACAGGCTGGCTGGCCACACTCATCCTCTCGTACCACCAGGTGTCCTTCCAGCAGATACTGGACTTCAGAGGAACTGCTGCTGCTATACCCCACCTTTACCTTTACCCACAAAGGTCCTAAACGGTAGAAACTGTCCAGCCAACAGACAGACGGACACCTTATGACGGCAATAACCTGTAGTCCAAGGGGATAGTAGCACTTCACTGAGTGAAAAACATACATGGACCAAAAGATGTGGAAGAAGCCTTTTCAAAACCTGTTTTGACAGTAGAAATGGGATTGAGCGTTTTGGGCTGAGAAAAAACATAAGGAGTGATGTTTCATTTAAGTTTTATGAGAGTGATGGTCATGTTTATCCGCACACTAAGACAGTCAGAACGCACCTAGCCTCTTGTCTGTAATCCATGTGGGAGGAGGGGAAATCATTTATTTTTTATGAACAAACATTTAAATAAAATCATTAATGTCTTAAGCTCCTGACCCTCTGTGGGAACCAAAAAATCGTAGTATTTGCTCTCATGAGTAATTTCAAAGAATTTCCATCCCCAATGGCACCCTATTCCCTTTATAGTACACTACTTAAGACCAGGGCCCATAGGGATCTGGTCAAAAGTAGTGTACTCTATAAAGAATAGGGTGCCATTTAGGACGTAAAGTTTTGCATTTGTATGACAGGACTATTTACATTTGTGTTATTAAACCTACCTGTCCTTTGCCCTCTAGAAAATATTTTAGAAAGAATACATGAATGAATAATTTACTTTCTTGTGATATTTATGTCATCATTTTGTGCCTTCTTTAGTTACTGAGGGGAGGTTAGGAGAGTAGGGGCAGCTGTATGAGCGAAAACAATGATGCACACTAAGTACTACAACGTTTGTGAAAAGCACTGATACTATTCCGAGGCAGAAAACATGCCTCCCTTGGAGAGGAGAAACACTGTAAACCAATCGTAGGACAGCAGCATTTAGATTTTCTTCTGTTGAAAAAAAAAAAATCTATATTATTTGTCTTGGTCTTATAAGCAATGTATTTTGACAGGTTTTGCTTGCTTTAACTTCTTCAAAAAAATGAAACCACTCAATCCTTTTATGTGATTGCTTGTTCAAACCCCCGTTTTTGTCTCTTTTTGAAAATCATTTTAACTGGAAATATGTACAATACATATGCTATGTTCGTCAAATCAGGAACAGGAGGTTCACAGTTTTTTTCGTGTCCTTTTTTTTAATTTAAAAGGATGAAACTAGCATGTACATATGAAATAGTGACTGAATTCGAAACTCCCATGAATTCTTTCAGTATCTGAAGATTGCTGTATATTTTATGAGTAATAAAATAAAGAAATGAGTTATGTTATTTAATAATGAACTATGGGTTATCTGTTTTATGTGACAACCGCAGTATCAATTTCTAGGTGACAGTGGTGCTAATCCCAAAAGAAAGGCTACATACAACAAGGAACAAGAAGTCTATTGGCAAAAGGATGACAATTGCATGTACCTTGGCCTAACGGTGTGGGTTATGTATTTTATTTTTCATGGCGTCCTCAACATTACAGTTTTAAGGGCAACAATAGCCTACATTTGTTTACAACTCGCAGGATTTCCATACATGAGCTTTCAACAACACAGAGAGTTGCATCAGCACGAGATCGAAAGTGCGTCAAATCTGTACAGGTCATTGTTACGTCATCACTGATAAACGTTGAAACTGATCAGAAACCGCTGGAGCAGTTCAGTCTAATCCTCCCTAGTGCTGGAGGATTGCGTTTGTTTTCGCTCTGGATGCGCGTTCATTTTGGCAAGGAAATGTGCTGATTTTGCAAGGAGATGGAGAATAAAGAGTTCAAGGTAGGCATGTTATTTATTTTTAAATATTCAATTATATTAATTACTGTGGATTAAATATTGTTTAACAAATGAAATAGTGTGCTATTCATGCTGTAATATCAAACTAGAAAGTCTATGGCCGGGGAGTCATGAGAGTTGGCTAAAGGTACAGTAAGTAGAATCTGCTGTGGGTCAAATGGGGGTCAAAGGTTATGACAGCGCCTTCATAAATACGTCCTAAATGGCACCCTATTCCCTATGTAGGCTAGTGCACTACTTTTGACCAGGAGCTAGTGCACTACTTTTGACTAGGAGCCATAGAAGGGTTGGCTGACATCACGAAAATGATGCTTGCGCATCGATGGCCGGAAGTCGTGTATCTTGTTATGATTCTGAACCTCAGCTAACAACAAGCTGCCATGTGGGGAATCGTAGCTCTGTGGCATGTTTCAGCTCGTTGTATGGTGTTATTGATACCATGTCTTGTTTTGAGGTGTTTTGACTGATATCATGTCTATGCAATGGCTAAAATTCGCTACCTAGCTAACCAACAACAACTGTAACAATGTATTTGATACGAGTTCATTGTTCAAATGTATTTATGTTTGCATTAAACATTTAGAGACTAAATATAGTTTACATGTTGTCTAAGTCAAACCCTGTCTATTTTGCCCCATAGTTGCATGCCAGTTTTGTTGCTAAACAACCAACCCCTCTATAGAGTGTTACAGTGGAGGTGTGATAATACCCATAAAACCTAGCGGTCAAACAGGGAAATGGTTCCAATCGTTTTTCCACCATTCATTTTTCCCATAGGCGATTTTAGAAACACATAAAATAAGGGCTGTATTTCGTGTAGGCTTACCCTGTAAATCTCTCTCGGACAAGTTGACTTTTATCAGGATATTCGGCTCTATTTACTCTCAGATTCGAAAATGCTAATTAGCATCAAAGTAGACATCATGCAAAACTACAAATCCCTGCAAGCTCCTGCATGTCATCTCTAGCTGACACCTTTGCTAACGGGTATTGTGTCAATTTAAGACTTGCACTAGACAGTTCACAGAATTGTCCATTTAAAGAAATGCAGCCAATTTATTCATTACTACATTTAGCTAACATTAGATAGTTAATCCAGAGATTCTTACCTTTGCCTCGATCAGCATGATCATCATGGCATTTGTAGTTCTTTATGATAGCAACATTAGCAGCTAATAAGCATTACATTTTTGGGAGGTAAATACAGGCGAATATATTGATAAGTCACCTTGTCCTAGAGAGATTTACACGGTTATCAAAATGTCACACCAGGGTAAGCCTACACGAAACACAGACCTTATTTTAAGTGTTTCTAAAATCCCCAATGGGAAAAATGAATGGTGGAAAAACGATTGGAACCATTTCCCTGTTTGACCACTAGGTTTTATGGGTATTATGACTCATACTGTGGGACTCTATAGGGCTCCAGCCAAAAGAAGTGCACTATATTGGAACTAGGGTGCTATTTCGGACACAAGCATAGATATGATGCATTATTATGTGACCATAGAAATAGAATCACTAGAAAGGATAGAGCCTCTGACCTTGGCAATTTGACTGGTAAACTGAACTGTACACCTGATATGATGTTCTGGTGATTCTATTTCTCTGAATATGATGCATTATGATGTGACAATGAGAGTTGGGTTAATGGTGCTCTCAAGGCAACTGGGAACTCGAAAAAAATAACTAGGTCAAATCATGTCCGTGATCTTCAGGTCGGAAAGTCGGAGCTCTAGAAAGATGCCAGAGTTTCCGACTTGGATTTCCTTTTTACATTTTGTGGTGGTAATTTTACCCCCTTTTTCTCCCCAATTTTTCGTGATATCCAATTGGTAGTTACGATCTTGTTACGATCTTGTCTCATCGCTGCAACTCCCCAGCAGGCTCGGGAGAGGTGAAGGTCGAGTCAGGCGTCCTCCAAAACATGACCCGCCAAGCCGCGCTGCTTCCGACTTGGAATTCCGAGTTGGATGACTGTTCAAAACGATTTTTCCCAGTCGGAGCTTGTTTTTTTTCCCTATTTCCCAGTTGTCTTGAACGCACTGAAGTCGGAAGTCAGAGATTTCCCAGTTGTTTTGAACACGCAAAAGGCGACACAGTAGGTGACATCTAAACATGACTTTGTGCTGTCTTTCAGAGGTCAGAGGTCAGTGGGAATGACCTCACCCTCATAGACCTGGATGACCCCATCAATGAAGCTGATGTTATGAAGGAAGTCAGGTAAGTGATTTACACTAATGACACATCTGTGACTGGTTACAGGATCACATATCAATTTTTTCAATCAATTTTATTTTATATAGCCCTTCGTACATCAGCTAATATCTCGAAGTGCTGTACAGAAACCCAGCCTAAAACCCCAAACAGCTAGTAATGCAGGTGTAGAAGCACGGTGGCTAGGAAAAACTCCCTAGAAAGGCCAAAACCTAGGAAGAAACCTAGAGAGGAACCAGGCTATGAGGGGTGGCCAGTCCTCTTCTGGCTGTGCCGGGTGGAGGTTATAACAGAACCATGCCAAGATGTTCAAAAATGTTCATAAGTGACAAGCATGGTCAAATAATAATCAGGAATAAATCTCAGTTGGCTTTTCATAGCCGATCATTAAGAGTTGAAAACAGCAGGTCTGGGACAGGTAGGGGTTCCATAACCGCAGGCAGAACAGTTGAAACTGGAATAGCAGCAAGGCCAGGCGGACTGGGGACAGCAAGGAGTCACCACGGCCGGTAGTCCCGACGTATGGTCCTAGGGCTCAGGTCTCTCAGTTGGCTTTTCATAGCCGATCATTAAGAGTTGAAAACAGCAGGTCTGGGACAGGTAGGGGTTTCGTAACCGCAGGCAGAACAGTTGAAACTGGAATAGCAGCAAGGCCAGGCGGACTGGGGACAGCAAGGTGTCAGCATGCCCGGTAGTCCTGACGTATGGTCCTAGGGCTCAGGTTCTCAGAGAGAAAGAGAGAACGAGAGAATTAGAGAGAGCATACTTAAATTCACACAGGACACTGGATAAGACAGGAGAAGTACTCCAGGTATAACCAACTAACCCCAGCCCCCCGACACATAAACTACTGCAGCATAAATACTGGAGGCTGAGACAGGAGCGGTCCGGAGACACTGTGGCCCCATCCGAAGAAACCCCCGGACAGGGCCAAACAGGAAGGATATAACCCCACCCACTCTGCCAAAGCACAGCCCCCGCACCACTAGAGGGATATCCTCAACCACCAACTTACAATCCTGAGACAAGGCCGAGTATAGCCCACAGAGGTCTCCACCACAGCACAAACCAAGGGGGGGCGCCAACCCAGACAGGAAGATCACGTCAGTAACTCAACCCACTCAAGTGACGCACCCCTCCTAGGGACGGCATGAAAGAGCACCAGCAAGCCAGTGACTCAGCCCCTGTAACAGGGTTAGAGGCAGAGAACCCCAGTGGAGAGAGGGGAACCGGCCTGGCAGAGACAGCAAGGGCTGTTCGTTGCTCCAGAGCCTTTCCGTTCACCTTCACACTCCTGGGCCAGACTACACTCAATCATATGACCTACTGAAGAGATAAGTCTTCAGTAAAGACTTAAAGGTTGAGACCGAGTCTGCGTCTCTCACATGGGTAGGCAGACTGTTCCATAAAAATGGAGATCTATAGGAGAAAGCCCTGCCTCCCGCTGTTTGCTTAGAAATTCTAGGGACAATTAGGAGGCCTGCGTCTTGTGACCGTAGCGTACGTATTGGTATGTACGGCAGGACCAACTCGGAAAGATAGGTAGGAGCAAGCCCATGTAACGCTTTATAGGTTAACAGTAAAACCTTGAAATCAGCCCTTGCCTTAACAGGAAGCCAGTGTAGGGAAGCTAGCACTGGAGTAATATGATCAAATTTCTTGGTTCTAGTCAGGATTCTAGCAGCCGTATTTAGCACTAACTGAAGTTTATTTAGTGCTTTATCCGGGTAGCCGGAAAGTAGAGCATTGCAGTAGTCTAACCTAGAAGTAACAAATGCATGGATTAATTTTTCTGCATCATTTTTGGACAGAAAATTTCTGATTTTTGCAATGTTACGTAGATGGAAAAAAGCTGTCCTTGAAACAGTCTTGATATGTTCGTCAAAAGAGAGATCAGGGTCAAGAGTAACGCCGAGGTCCTTCACAGTTTTATTTGAGACGACTTTACAACCATCAAGATGAATTGTCAGATTTAACAGAAGATCTCTTTGTTTCTTGGGACCTAGAACAAGCATCTCTGTTTTGTCCGAGTTTAAAAGTAGAAAGTTTTCAGCCATCCACTTCCTTATGTCTGAAACACAGGCTTCTAGCGAGGGCAATTTTGGGGCTTCACCATGTTTCATTGAAATGTACAGCTGTGTGTCATCCGCATAGCAGTGAAAGTTAACATTATGTTTTCGAATAACATCCCCAAGAGGTAAAATATATAGTGAAAACAATAGTGGTCCTAAAACGGAACCTTGAGGAACACCGAAATGTACAGTTGATTTGTCGGAGGACAGACCATTCACAGAGACAAACTGATATCTTTCCGACAGGTAAGATCTAAACCAGGCCAGAACTTGTCCGTGTAGACCAATTTGGGTTTCCAGTCTCTCCAAAAGAATGTGGTGATCGATGGTGTCAAAGGCTTTTTCTAAAATTTTTGAGAGGAATGGAAGATTCGATATAGGCCGATAGTTTTTTATATTTTCCGGGTCAAGGTTTGGCTTTTTCAAGAGAGGCTTTATCACTGCCACTTTTAGTGAGTTTGGTACACATCCGGTGGATAGAGAGCTGTTTATTATGTTCAACATAGGAGGGCCAAGCACAGGAAGCAGCTCCTTCAGCAGTTTAGTAGGAATAGGATCCAGTATGCAGCTTGAAGGTTTAGAGGCCATGATTATTTTCATCATTGTGTCAAGAGATATAGTATTAAAACACTTAAGTGTCTCTCCCGATCCCAGGCCCTCGCAGAGCTGTGCAGATCCAGGACAGCTAAGCCCTGGAGGAATACGCAGATTCAAAGAGGAGTCCGTAATTTGCTTTCTAATGGTCATGATCTTTTCCTCAAAGAAGTTCATGAATTTATTACTGCTGAAGTGAAAGCCATCCTCTCTTGGGGAATGCTGCTTTTTAGTTAGCTTTGCAACAGTATCAAAAAGAAATTTTGGATTGTTCTTATTTTCCTCGATTAAGTTGGAAAAGTAGGATGATCGAGCAGCAGTGAGGGCTCTTCGGTACTGCACGGTACTGTCTTTCCAAGCTAGTCGGAAGACTTCCAGTTTGGTGTGGCGCCATTTCCGTTCCAATTTCCTGGAAGCTTGCTTCAAAGCTCGGGTATTTTCTGTATACCAGGGAGCTAGTTTCTTATGACAAATGTTTTTCGTTTTTAGGGGTGCAACTGCATCTAGGGTATTGCGCAAGGTTAAATTGAGTTCCTCAGTTAAGTGGTTAACTGATTTTTGTCCTCTGACGTCCTTGGGTAGGCAGAAGGAGTCTGGAAGGGCATCAAGGAATTTTTGTGTTGTCTGAGAATTTATAGCACGACTTTTGATGCTCCTTGGTTGGGGTCTGAGCAGATTATTTGTTGCGATTGCAAACGTAATAAAATGGTGGTCCGATAGTCCAGGATTTTGTGGAAAAACATTAAGATCTACAACATTTATTCCATGGGACAAAACTAGGTCCAGAGTATGACTGTGGCAGTGAGTAGGTCCAGAGACATGTTGGACAAAACCCACTGAGTCGATGATGGCTCCGAAAGACTTTTGGAGTGGGTCTGTGGACTTCTCCATGTGAATATTAAAATCACCAAAAATTAGAATATGATCTGCTATGACTACAAGGTCTGATAGGAATTCAGGAAACTCAGAGAGGAACGCTGTATATGGCCCAGGAGGCCTGTAAACAGTAGCTATAAAAAGTGATTGAGTAGGCTGCATAGATTTCATGACTAGAAGCTCAAAAGACGAAAACGCCATTTTTTTTTTTGTAAATTGAAATTTGCTATCGTAAATGTTAGCAACACCTCCGCCTTTGCGGGATGCACGGGGAATATGGTCACTAGTGTAACCAGGAGGTGAGGCCTCATTTAACACAGCAAATTCATCAGGCTTAAGCCATGTTTCAGTCAGGCCAATCACATCAAGATTATGATCAGTGATTAGTTCATTGACTATGACTGCCTTTGAAGTGAGGGATCTAACATTAAGTAACCCTATTTTGAGATGTGAGGTATCACGATCTCTTTCAATAATGGCAGGAATGGAGGAGGTCTTTATCCTAATAAGATTGCTAAGGCGAACACCGCCATGTTTAGTTTTGCCCAACCTAGGTCGAGGCACAGACACAGTCTCAATGGGTATGGCTGAGCTGACTACACTGACTATGCTATTGGCAGACTCCACTAAGCTGGCAGGTTGGCTAACAGCCTGCTGCCTGGCCTGCACCCTATTTCACTGTGGGGCTAGAGGAGTTAGAGCCCTATCTATGTTGGTAGATAAGATGAGAGCACCCCTCCAGCTAGGATGGAGTCCGTCACTCCTCAGCAGGTCAGCCTACAGATTCAGTAGTAGGTCAAAGGTCACCGCCTATGGAGAGGTAGGCCCAGAGCTATGTATTTAGAGAGTTGGGACATTGAGATATAAACTCAGCAAAAAAAGAAATGTCCTCTCACTGTCAACTGCGTTTATTTTCAGCAAACTTAACGTGTAAATATTTGTATGAACATAACAAGATTCAACAACTGAGACATAAACTGAACAAGTTCCACAGACGTGTGACCAACAGAACAAAGGGGGGGGGTCAAAATCAAAAGTAACAGTATCTGGTGTGGCCACCAGCTGCATTAAGTACTGCAGTGCATCTCCTCCTCATGGACTGCACCAGATTTGCCAGTTATTGCTGTGAGATGTTACCCCACTCTTCCACCAAGGCACCTGCAAGTTCCCAGACATTTCTGGGGGGAATGGCTAAATCCTAGCCCTCACCCTTCGATCCAACAGATCCAGGCTCTTCATGGCAGAACACTGACATTCCTGTCTTGCAGGAAATCACGCACAGAACGAGCAGTATGGCTGGTGGCATTGTCATGCTGGAGGGTCATGTCAGGATGAGCCTGCAGGAAGGGTACCACATGAGGGAGGAGGATGTCTTCCCTGTAACGCACAGCGTTGAGATTTCCTGCAATGACAACAAGCTCAGTCCGATGATGCTGTGACACACCGCCCAAGACCATGACGGACCATCCACCTCCAAATCGATCCCGCTCCAGAGTACAGGCCTCGGTGTATCGCTCATTCCTTCGACGATAAACACGAATCCGACCATCACCCCTGGTGAGACAAAACCGCGACTCGTCAGTGAAGAGCACTTTTTTAGCCAGTCCTGTCTGGTCCAGCGACGGTGTGTTTGTGCCCATAGGCGACGTTGTTGCCGGTGATGTCTGGTGAGGACTTGCCTTACAACAGGCCTACAAGCCCTCAGTCCAGCCTCTCTCAGCCTATTACGGACAGTCTGAGCACTGATGGAGGGATTGTGCGTTCCTGGTGTAACTCGGGCAGTTGTTGTTGCCATCCTGTACCTGTCCCGCAGGTGTGATGTTCGGATGTTCCGATCCTGTGCAGGTGTTGTTACACGTGGTCTGCCACTGCGAGGACGATCAGCTGTCCGTCTTGTCTCCCTATAGCGCTGTCTTAGGCGTCTCACAGTACGGACATTGCAATTTATTGCCCTGGCCACATCTGCAGTCCTCATGCCTCCTTGCAGCATGCCTAAGGCACGTTCACGCAGATGAGCAGGGACCCTGGGCATTTTTCTTTTGGTGTTTTTCAGAGTCAGTAGAAAGGCCTCTTTAGGGTCCTAAGTTTTCATAACTACCGTCTGTAAGCTGTTAGTGTCTTAATGACCGTTCCACAGGTGCATGTTCATTAATTGTTTATGGTTCAAGGCATTGAACAACATTTTACATTTTAGTCATTTAGCAGACACTCTTATCCAGAGCGACTTACAGTTAGTGAGTGCATACATTTTCATACTGGCCCCTCGTGGGAAACAAACCCACAACCCTGGCGTTGCAAGCGCCATGCTCTACCAACTGAGCTACAGGGGACTAGCATGGGAAACAGTGTTTAAACCCTTTACAATGAAGATCTGTGAAGTTATTTGAATTTTTACGAATGATCTTTGAAAGATCCTGAAAAGGGGACGTTTTCTTTTTTTGCTGAGTTTATGTAAACATTACATGACACAGTAGATATCCATATGACAGCTGGCTCCCCATGGGCAATGTTGACATTTTAAACAATGCTATGTAACTGAACATCTATAATTAGATTTTACTTATAATGAAAGGATAAATGAAAGGCTCTAAGGCGCTAACATTGAGTCCTTTTAAAAGTTGGCAGAATTCTCTAAATATTTGGCTCTGGATAGGCCGAGTCATCTCAAGAGTATTGGAGCCATAGAATTTGAGTGATTCTATTCTAATTCTAGAATGATTCTAATTCTATGATACTAATTCTATAATTGGAACACATCCTCACACTCACATTATAGCAGTGACCTAAGAGAGATTCCCTTTTCTCTATCTAGATCCCATAAAGATCACAGAGAGGCTGAGAGACTAACCAAGTTGGACGAGGCTGTTCTAGAGACAGATACCCCAACTCAGTCACAGGAGGTTGAAGGAGAGAGTGAGTTGGACGAAGCTGTTGCCATCCCATCTCAGTCACAGGAGGTTGAAGGAGAGAGTAAGTTGGACGAGGCTGTTGCCATCCCATCTCAGTCACAGGAGGTTGAAGGAGAGAGTAAGTTGGACAAGGCTGTTGCCATCCCATCTCAGTCGCAGGAGGTTGAAGGAGGGAGTGAGTTGGACGAGGCTGTTGCCATCCCATCTGAGTCGCAGGAGGATGAAGGAGATAGTGAGTTGGACGAGGCTGTTGCCATCCCATCTCAGTTGCAGGAGGTTGAAGGAGAGAGTGAGTTGGACGAGGCTGTTGCCATCCCATCTCAGTCGCAGGAGGTTGAAGGAGAGAGTGAGTTGGACGAGGCTGTTGCCATCCCATCTCAGTCGCAGGAGGTTGAAAGAGAGATTGAGTTGGACGAGGCTGTTGCCATCCCATCTCAGTCACAGGAGGTATGATGTATTTTTCTATTACATGTATGACATTTCATTGAGATATTTTGTGTTTTAATGACGCAAAATTGAATTACAGCCTAACTCTGCTTTCTGTTGTCGCCATCAGGATGCAGTGGTGACATTCACTACCGTGACCCACAAGGATGAAACTTCCCAGACCAGCCTCACCCTCAGCAGGGGAAAGAGAAGCTACCCAGACCTACACACCTTTGTGCAGGACATGAAGGACGAGTAAGTTGCTCTTTGGCTTCCCCATGCATCCCCTAGATATGTTCCCTATCTCAATTGCATACTCCTCGTGTCCTCTCTTCTCAAAACCCATTGGATGAGAAAGCCAGAGGTCCCGCCCTTCTGAACTTCTCATCCAATGGGTTTTGAGAAGGAGGCGAGGAGATTGAGAGTCTCCCATAGTCTCGGGCCAATACAAAGGACTCAACGGACCAAATAACCAATCAGGGATGTCTGGGTGTGGCCTAGTTCCATAGAGGTCCATCCATAACGTAGTCTAAGATAATAGAGGTAATGTCCATCCATAACGTAATCTAAGATAATAGAGGTAATGTCCATCCATAACGTAATCTAAAATAATAGAGTTAATGTCCATCCATAACGTAATCTAAAATAATAGAGGTAATGTCCATCCATAACTGTCATGAGCCTCTCACTCCACCGGGTTACCACCTTAATTTTCTTCCACTCTGCTCACCACTCTCTCTACTCAGCCTAACTAGCTCCACCTGTCCCTGCTCTGCTCTGCTCTAATTACTCTGCCAGCTGCGCTGCATTACCCACTACCTCTCCCAGTATTTAAGGCCCTGTCTTTCAGCTCTCCGGTGTCAGATCGTCTGCAAAGCTCACACCCGGAACCTGTTTGCTCGCGCTTCTGGCTCACCCTGGTTTTGTGACCCCGGACCTGCCTGATTTTTGGATACTCGTCTGCCCCAGGAGATCCAGACCTGCTTCTGCCATTACGACTCCTGACTACTCTTCAATCCCGGTAACTCTGACCAGCCTTCTGCCTTGCTACTACGTATTTTGGATTTCCCTTGAACTGTACTGCTGCCTTGTTTCATTCCGCCCTGTTGTGTCTGTGTCTCCCCCCCCCAGGACTTCTGGACCACCCACCACCGGCTTCATAGGACGCATCGCTGCCACTGGGGGGGGCACAGACCCAGCACATTGGACGGGATCCCTGTTACCCCTGGAGCCTTCATTCACTCCCTACTTCCCTTTTCCCTTAAGTTTAATAAACTTTCTGGTGTGACGCAATTGTGGTCCTCTGGTCGTCTGTCTGAACCGTGACAATAACGTAGTCTAAGATAATAGAGGTAATGTCATGTAGTTCATTGTGTACTTGCATTTATTTACTTTTCAGCCATTGGAATCTGCTGAGTGAGAATATGCGTGCCGGGGTGAGTTATAGTCACCTCTAAAGTAGTTAATGTTGGTAAAATGGACCAAACATTCATTTGTGGAAATCCTGCAGAACCTTTAATCCTGAACCACTGCTTTAATTGACTAGCTTGAGTAAATGGTTCTAAGTTTTATATCAGTGCAGCCCCTTTAACAAACTAACTCTGTATGGTCTTTTAACATTGCAGATGAGCAGACATGAGTTTAGTGCCAAGTGCATGGATATTGTAGCATGGGTGATGGAGTCTACATCCACTGTGGTTGTTCCCGCCCTTGACCTCACCATGCAGATAGAGCTCTCTGATTCGCCAAGCTCTTCTGGATCAGGAAGTAATGAGGCAGGAGAGGTGACCTCTCTTGGCCGCAGCGTCAGATTCAGCTGTAGTGGAGGAGCCAGCAGGTGCACCAGCGCCAGAACTGCCTACAGCACACGCACTCCCACGCCTTTCCCCTCCTCTCACAGGTACCTAGCCCTATCCCCTCCTCTCACAGGTAGGTAGCCCTATCCATGCCTCTAACAGGTACCTAGCCCTATCCACGCCTCTCACAGGTACCTAGCCTTATCCACGCCTCTCACAGGTACCTAGCCCTATCCATGCTTCTAACAGGTACCTATCCCTATCCATGCCTCTCACAGGTACCTAGCCCTATCCCCTCCTCTCAAAGGTACCTAGCCCTATCCTCTCCTCTCACAGGTACCTACCCCTATCCCCTCCTCTCACAGGTACCTACCCCTATCCACGCCTCTCAAAGGTACCTAGCCCTATCCCCTCCTCTCACAGGTACCTAGCCCTATCCCCTCCTCTCACAGGTACCTACCCCTATCCCCTCCTCTCACAGGTACCTACCCCTATCCACACCTCTCACAGGTACCTAGCCCTATCCCCTCCTCTCACAGGTACCTACCCCTATCCACGCCTCTCACAGGTACCTAGCCCTATCCCCTCCTCTCACAGGTACCTATCCCTATCCCCTCCTCTCACAGGTACCTATCCCTATCCCCTCCTCTCACAGGTACCTAGCCCTATCCCCTCCTCTCACAGGTACCTAGCCCTATCCATGCCTCTAACAGGTACCTAGCCCTATCACCTCCTCTCACAGGTACCTAGCCCTATCCACGCCTCTCACAGGTACCTAATCTTATCCATGCCTCTCACAGGTACCTAGCCCTATCCATGCCTCTAACAGGTACCTAGCCCTATCCATGCCTCTCACAGGTACCTAGCCCTATCCCCTCCTCTCAAAGGTACCTAGCCCTATCAACTCCTCTCACAGGTACCTAGCCCTATCCCCTCCTCTCAAAGATACCTAGCCCTATCCTCTCCTCTCACAGGTACCTACCCCTATCCCCTCCTCTCACAGGTACCTACCCCTATCCACGCCTCTCAAAGGTACCTAGCCCTATCCCCTCCTCTCACAGGTACCTACCCCTATCCACGCCTCTCAAAGGTACCTAGCCCTATCCCCTCCTTTCACAGGTACCTAGCCCTATCCCTTCCTCTCACAGGTACCTACCCCTATCCACGCCTCTCACAGGTACCTAGCCCTATCCCCTCCTCTCACAGCTACCTAGCCCTATCCCCTCCTCTCACAGGTACCTAGCCCTATCCCCTCCTCTCACAGGTATCTAGCCCTATCCCCTCCTCTCACAGATACCTAGCTCTATCCCCTCCTCTTTTTGCAGGTATTTCCTGTTATAGGTACAAATATCCATTCCAGATCCACTTAGTGAGAAATACTACTTAGATACTACACAACCACTCTAAAACGTTTACTCTGAATGTTAATGTTTGGTCTGAGTGTGGTTTGAGATGGTTCACAATGCTTCCTTTGAATAACAATAACAAGGTTGAGTTTGTGTCCCAAATTCTTGGATCATATTTTTTATTTTGTTACCATATACTATTCATTTCTGTTGTGCATTCTGCAGGTCCATGACCTCTTTGCTAAGTGAGAACGAAGAGCGATATGTCTCCTCACCTGAGGGTGGCGATAGAGAGATGAGACACAGACCACACTCAGCACCACTGAGATCTGTGTTTGGCATCTCTGAGGACTCTGTCTTCGACATGGTCCAGAGCGGCCAGTCGCAGGGTGACATCGTACCGCCGCCCAAACGGAGTAGACAGGAGAAATAAAGACCTAGCAAAATGTCAACGGATGGCAAGTTTATGATGGGTATTGTCTAGTTGGTTATAAACCTTCTCAACTCCAGATTGGCTGAGCTAATGCGAAGTGTCAGTCAGGGAACTCTAGTTCTGCTGACTGGAAGTATCTCAGCAAGTCAACAGTTTGCCCAAGAGATGCTAAGCATGGTGACTTCTAAGATGTATTCCCATGCCATAGAGCATATTGCGCTCGGCCACAAGTCTCCCCTTGAGTTAGAGAGGGAGCTTGAGGCCATCTTGGGTCCTCTGGCTGGACAGGTCATAGTCATCATCATAGATAGCATCATCAAGGCTAAAGCCAACGGAGGAAATGAGGGGAGAGCGTCCAGCCCCTTGACCTATTTTCTAACTGCCATTTCGGCAGAAATACAAAGCCTAGTGGTTCACAGATCGGCTAGCAGAGCATCCACCAGACTGTCCAACAACGACCCACTGCTGAACATTTCCAAGAATGCCATTTGGGATGCAGTGACTGACTTCAATGGCTGCGTCCTCTTCTCCCAGTTATTGTACACAGGTCGGTCACACTAGCGTGCTCTTCTCACTCAGACACCAGCAATGCCACAAGTGACATCACTCATGGTGTTGTAGCTGACCTTAATGCTACTGAGGAATTCCCTGCCAGGAGCCTTAGCCCGGCTGATGTAAAGGCTGACGGCATGGCCCGCCTTCCCTCTGCCAGAGGGGAAGAGACTAAGAAGAACAGGAAGTGGCGTTTCCTACCGAAAATGCATAAGTTTCCAAAGATCATGATTAAGGTAGGGTGCTCTGTGTTTTGAGATTACATCTGTAAGGCAGGGCTGAAATTTACCCTACAGATTCACTACACCCCTATTGTCTCTCAGCATTAGAACAATACTGTTGTCATTGTCTTTAGGAGGTTGAGTGAGGACGCTGTAATGCAATCCTAATACACATGGGAGAGAGTCAATGGCTATGTCCCTAATGGCACCCTATTCCCTATATAGTGCACTACTTTTTACCAGCGCTCTATGGGCCCTTTTCAAAAGTTGTGCCTTACGTAGCGAATAGGGTGCCTTTTGGGATGCACACTCTGTATTTTACACAGGCTCAGTTGTCCTGATGTGTTTTGTCAACAGCTGTTCAAGACAAAAGGGGAACCGAAGAGCCACCCTAAACAGGATGCACTGCCTACCAAACGTCTCAGAGAGACTAATATTTCACAGGGTAAGTGATAAGCATCGATAATGTCATATTGATGTATCACCCTATGACAAGCTTGTTAAAACAGTGACAACAGATACAGGCAGACCGACGGACAGACAGGCAGACGGACAGGCAGGCAGGCAGACGGACAGGCAGACAGACAGGCAGACAGACAGACAGACAGGCAGACGGACAGGCAGGCAGACGGACAGACAGGCAGACGGACGGGCAGGCAGGCAGACAGACAGACAGGCAGGCAGGCAGACGGACAGGCAGGCAGACGGACAGGCAGGCAGGCAGACGGACAGACACAAACACACACATTCATTTTCTGATTATGAAATGTTCTTATGACAGATGCTGAGTGTGAGGTTCCAGAGGTTCCATCCACTCCCCCTCCCAAGGAGGACCTGACAACCACACCGGCCCCTGCTCCCCAGGAGTCCCAGTCCCGTAAATGCCCACTCATAGTCAGGGTGTTACACGCTCTCTCCAGAGCCATCTCCAAACCATTCAGAGGAGCTTCTGGGAAGAAGAATTAGCCAAATGCCTGATTTTATTAATATGATATTTTAATCCGAGCCTTTATTTAATAAAACATCACTGCATTGATTTCTGTCTATAGTAGTCTTCATGTATGTGCAAGAGAACGGTAAAGTACTTCAAACCACATAGTCAAAAGTATTCATAGTGAAGTACCGTTTATGATTATTGATTGTGGAAATACACATAATACAGAAAAGTTGTTGTCACATATAAAGACAGACATAAAGGAGAACTCCGTAGACCAGTCACATTCTCAAGCCATAACTAAATCCATGAATGGATCTCCTATAAGATGACAGGAGAACATTTGTAACACTTTCTATGAAGCCTATATCTATAATGCATACACTCAAGTCATTTACATTTTACATTTTAGTCATTTAGCAGAAGCTCTTATCCAGAGCGACTTACAGTTAGTGAGTGCATACATTTTTGATTTTTTTCATACTGTCATACACTCATAATGACTTAATTGAGTTAAGTGTTAAGTAAAGTGCAGTTATAAACACATAATGAGGGCTTATTATGTATTTCTTGCAATAAAAAAAGAAAAATGCTACTAGTTTATTAAATATTCATGACTGCTATTGCACGGCTCATGTCCACACTTCTGTACAATAGGGGGCAGTAATGCACCATAACGTTTGGATGCCAACTGCCTATAAACCTCACTGAAGAAGAAAAAGCTACTCATGTAATGCATGCTGGAAAGCAGACAAAAACTAATGATTTGCAAGAGATCTAAACACGATTTATAAGCTACTGAACAACAAGTCCAAGAAAGCATTGCTAACCGCGTTTGCACTTTGAACAGATTTATCGACAATAATAATGGAAGATTTGACTGGGGCTCAGCTCATTGCAGAGGCACTAAAAGCTCAGGTGAAGTGTGTGCAATTTATATAAAACAGTGTTATACTGTGTAACCGTGTTGCTGAGAATATATTAGTCGCTGATCATGTCCTTGGCAGTGAGAATGTAGCACTACGAGTTGTGAAAGTGTGCCAAAGGTCATTGCACTGGTATAGCTAACTATTAATATTGTTGTAGAAAAACATTTAGATGTTTATGTGGAATAGCATATGTTAACATAGTGAGTTTTTGTCCTGGGTCCGCCTGGGTCCTGCAGTCGGTGAAAAGCAATTGCACTGCCTGCATCTCAGAACTGCGGCCGCCTTGATCTCATGAGGTTATCGTTGCCCGCGTGTGCATGACGTCAGAGAAAGTCGGGATCAAGTCGGACACAAATCTAACCAGCATGCATTGGGCGGTGATCGCCGGTGATCGATTCTGCGCAGACCTGGCTCATCTCAAATGGGCCTCTTGTCTATGATCTGTCGGCATGGTTATACTGGCCTGTGGCCTTCTTGGAGGCCTTGATGATATCGGAGGGGGGCTCCCATTTGAAGCAGGGCTCCAGATTGGCCATCTTTATGGTCATTATTGAGGACAGGGTGCCATCCAATGCTAGGCTGTTTCTTCTCTTGGTTTTGTTCAGTCCCACAACTGAAAACACCCTCTCAGCATCTGCGTTTGCATGGGGCAACACCAGGACAAGCTTGGCGACGGCAGCAAGCCTCTCGAATTCTTTGGCTCCTGTCACCTATGGAAAATGCACCAAAACACAATGGAAAAACATACCTTGATTTTTGATTGATTAATACTGTGAGTATACTGTAGGTTGATCCATTAACAAAGTTCAGATAAAAACATGCATAATTTGAAACATGCATGACACATATATGCATGCAACAATTTTAAGCAACAGATGTAGCCAAGCCACACCTGCCAAAAGGAAAGACAAAAAAGGAAAAAAAAATTACCTTATGCTTCCGGGTTGCCATTTCAGCCCAGAAGCTTTCCATTTCAGTTTAGTCCTGCAGGGATATCATTGGCATGGTCTGATAATTTAGAAACTCCTCACCCAGAAGGTCATGCTCCTCTGGCCAATGGTATGGGAGGAGATGGGGAAACCTATTTATGAAAGTAGAGTTACAAGTTGTTACGTTTTAGGTATATAGTCATCAACCAGCAGCAGTTCATACACATCTTTGAGGAGAAGCCACATAAGAATATCTCATGTGCAGTTTAGGAGTGAACACACCTCATCATAAAACACAGGGTATTTTAGCTAAGATGATAGACAATAATTAGAGAAAAAAAATAACCTTTCAACAAAGTACAGGACATCTTCGATGTCACTTTCAGCCCTCTGCCGTACATCTACAAATTGTGCGTGCTTGATCAGTGGCTCTTCCAGTGGCAGCTTCTTAAGTGCATAGTCCACAGCACTTGTCAGGAAACACAACACAGCTTCATGGAATGAATCCACCTGCTGTGGTGTGATGTCACCCTCGTCGAGTAATCTGTTAAGTTTAGCCCTGGTTGTGAACCCAATACAGCATATCGGTATAAGGTACAAGGCTAAATATCACATATCACAGTGTTTGATCATAATAATAGTCAAATACTAACCTGGTAAATGGTTTGCCTTTTCTTTCAAGGCAATTTCACAAGGCTCCTCATGGCACTGCAGAGCTGCTGGAACCATAAACTTGGAACATAGCTTGCGTACGAATTTCACCATCTATAACAGACATTTACAAAAATAGTAGGTGAAACCTGTTTTAGAGGACCCCTGCAGATATCAGCAAGAAACACAGAATGGAAAAAAACAGCAAAATCCAATCCCACCTCATCATGTAACAAAAATATTGATGACTGCTCTCTCTGAAGCAGCAAGTTGAAAGAAGTGAAAGTTGGTACGGTGGCTTGGAAGAACAGCAGGTACACTTCTGTCATGGGGTCAGTGAATGTCTGCACAAGTCTCTTGAACCTGGCCTGATTTTCATCTTGAATCAATCAATAAATAACACAAAACAAGAGGTTGTCATTAATACAAGTATGTGACTAACAATCCATGTAGTTGCTGCATAATGAAATTGAAAATTGATGACCATACTAGCAGATTTGTAGTAGCTGGCCAGAGGTTCATACAGCCTCAGGATCCTGGTCACACAACGTTCAAGGCTTAGCCAACGGACCGAGATACGCAGGAGGACCTCCATGTACTCCGCTTCATGGAGCTCACAAAACTCTGTTTTAGACATTAAATCCATATCATATATTTTCTACAGCTCAGCATTTCAGTATTACACTTAATAGTATCAAACATGCATACCTGACAGGTATCCTTTCCGATTTGTGCTACCCTTGAACCAGTAACCGATGTCCACTACCATATCCTCCAAATCAAAACCGGACACCTGCAATGCATAAATCAATCATAACACATTCAGTCAATGCACGTAATTAGGATACAAATAAAAATGTACATGTAAAGATAAATCAGGCCTTAACTCACTTTAAAAAATCTTTAAAAAATCCCACTCCTGCAGCTTTGGCGGTGTTATGTGCCACATGACAAGGACAACCATGAATATAGGTGTTGGGATGCTTCTGGAGCACCCTAGAGGCAATGGAATTACGTGGTCCAATGTTCACAGCTGCATTGTAAACTGAGAGACCAATGCAGTTCTCCCAAGGGATGCCATGCTCCTCTATGGTGGAGTTAATTTTGGTGAAGATCTCACTTGCTGGCCCACAGCTCGTCCCACTTGTTGTGCACATATTTAAGAACTGGTGGACAACTTTGCTGCCCATGAAGACCCGGACAGTAAGCGGGTTCATCTTTTCCACTCCTATAATGACAAGTTAGAATCATACAGATGTTCATGTTATTAGATGTTTAAAAATACACAAAGCACATGTTTTGCAGAGGAGAAAAATCTCAAATAGTTTGTGAAATACCAGTGTCATTCGACCCATCCGTAACAAGGGTATACGGGGCTTTTTTCATCTCCTTCACAAGCTCCTGTGTGAAATATGGTGCGAGTGCTTCATTGGTAATGCAGGATGACTTAGTCCTGGCACACCTGTACTCCTGCGCTGTCTTCGAATCTCCGAAACATTATTTTAGGAGAGGCCCCAGGTGGTCCGCAAAGGCTAGGGGGACGTTGTGAACTACCAACCCAGCTGTCATTTTGACCTCAGCCCTTCTTGTCTTGAAGAAATTAAAAATTATGAATCCTCCCAAAAGACCATAGTTTATTTAAAATAGACGCCTGCGATAATAGGGCACAGGTAAAAAACACATTCAGCAACTAAGATCTCAAATTAAGAAAACTGGACTGTACTACACTGAAATACAAACCACAAATTAGTCAAAACTATCAACCATGACTTTACCGTGATCAACTAGAACACAAAACTCTTGACTGAACCTTGACAGAATCATTACACATATCATACCTTAACCTCTTGTGCAGACATACCCCCTACAGATGGAACGGCCATTGCATATTGGGATATTGTGGCTGTGGACTGGAGAGCTCGTTGCTTATCTTGGTGGCCTTTGCTTTTTATATGGCGCACTACATCTGTCACACCCTGGTGGCAACATGAGTTTTCAATACGGCAGACTGCACACCAGTAGTGCCTGTTGAGGCTCCCTCTGGTAATACATGGCCATGAAGAGGTCCACTCATTTTGGAAAATGGATCTATATGTTGCTGCTCCAGCCAGAGCACGACTCTTCTGGCCCTGCTGTTGGATTGGGGGGGTCTCTTCTGTCTGTCCCTCTGTGTCTTCTTCCATCTGCCCTGTTGGTTGTTCTATTTGTCCTGTATGTTGCTCCTCTGCATGGGCGTCAATCTGTCCTGTCTGTTGCTCCTCTGCTTGTTTGTCAGTCTGTCCTGTCTCCTGCTCTCTCTGTCCTTTGTGTTGCTCCTCTGTCTGTTGTCCTGTCGTTTCTATCAATCGTTCTGGCTGTTCTGTCAGTGTGTTTGTCTGTCTTTTCTCACTTGGCTGGTTCTTTAACTAAAATAAAAGGTTTTCGCTTTTGTCCTGGCAAAGGTCTCTTTCGGGACATCTTTGAAACCTTAAACAATTCAAATGGTCATGTTGGTTTAATAACTCTACTCTCAGTTACAAAAACATACCTACTTCTATTGCACACATTTCCTGTATTTATGTTCAATTCTTTGGAATACATCTTACCTGTTCGAAATCAGCTGAGTTTACATTCACCACACTAAATCATGTTCACACGCACAAACAAATAATTTCTTTCAAGATTTAAAGTTTAAGAGAGTGAGTACTCAATTGGACGACATTTCATTGTTACATACCTAGTCTCAGCTCAGCTTCTTATCAGACTTCTTGAGGTAGTGACCGTTTCTTCTCCTGTTGTCTTTCGCGGCAATGGTATCTCTTCTTCTGTCGCTAACTTCGGGGTGCAGCGCATATGGTTCAGTGGCGCTCATCAGCGCCATCTACCGTCGGGGAGTTTGAAAAAAGGAACAAACGAGTCTCGGGCAATTTGTTTTGCGTGAGAAATTGGATGTGTGGCGTGAGTGCGTGTGAAAACAGGCAAAAACGTGTGTCACACGGCGAAAGCGTTAGAGTTGGCAGCTCTGTGTTATGACATGTTATTTCGATATTAGAAAGTTTAAACGCGCTATTACATACCTGTAGTAATATAACAAAAGTTATCGTGTCGACTGCACAATTATGGCGCTTTCTTTATTCTGAAGACCGATGCGCACCTGCCAGGAACTTCCTGTTCCACACCGCCACAGTTCCTAAATCCATTGACGCAACAACGCAAGACTTCTTCTTCTTCGTCTTCTTCTTCTTCTTCTTTGATATCATGGCGGTCTGCAAACAACCGTTTAAGTGCATGCCGCCACCTACTGTGCTGGAATGTACGTTGAATCATGATCTGGCCAATTCTGTCCTACCATGAAAATACAATTCTAAACCAAATAAATCCCTAAATTCAACCACACCCTCCCCAACCCCATTAAACTTTATCTATATCATGCGGAAACACTCCACCCATAGGATTGTTCAGCATGTCAACAACCATTTCAACAGTAACATCTGTTAGCCCCAATATCTCTTTTGCCGTCTCCACAGTAACCTTCAACCTTGCATTTCTGCTTTCCATAACCCGAGTCGTGTTGACAACCTTACCAATGAAAGCTATGGAGTCAACTTTATTCACATTCATGAGCACAAGATTTCTGAACAGGCCTTGAAACCATGCTAGGACCATCAGAAGCACCAGCCCCGACAGTAGGTCCACTTACTACAGGTACATCCATGTAAGCTCCATCAGTCCACACAGTAGTTCTACTAATCTGTTTTATGGCCTCTGCATACGATACAGCATGACTGATCCTATATCTCTGAGCCTCTCTCTGTACCTGGAATCCACCAAACGCTGCACTGTGTTCTCCCCCACAATTACAGCACTTAACCTTCACATTGCTTCCACATTCACCATAATCTTGTGCTCCTCCACACTTGGCACAACTTTTATTTCCTTTACACTAAAGCAGCTACACGTCCCATTCTTTGGCATTTAAAACACTGCAGTGCATATATGGACAAATTCTCTAACATTGAAAGTAAGGAATCCTATCTGTACTTTTCCCGGCAAGACTTTCTCAAACCTCAGCATCACTGATAAGCTTTCACTTCTTTGACCCTCTTTCCTACTGATCAACCTTTTGGCCTCAATCACTCTGCCTCCCTTCACATTGTCTTTAGTATCATCTGTAACCTGCATCAGCACCAGGGACATGGCTTTTAATCTTCATCCCATTAAGTTTTTCCATTTTCTAAATCTTCCCTTGCTGAGCCTGGCTACCACACAATATTAATCATCTACCATTTCCAATGAACCAAGCTAATTTCACTTCACCTACCTCTTTCTCTACGGCATTAGTTAGTCGGAGAGGGTGTAAGTGAGGCCCTGTGGTCTCATCAAACACTATCACCACTTTCCACTCCAACACATCACTACTCTTGCTCCCTACCTTGGCCCTATGCTTTCTTTACTAGACAATCCACTGCTTTCTGTATCATGATCTCTCTTCTTCCTATGTCTTTCTGTATCATTCTCTCTTCTTCCTGTGTCTTTCTGTATCATGATCTCTCTTCTTCCTGTGTCTTTCTGTATCATGATCTCTCTTCTTCCTGTATCATGATCTCTCTTCTTCCTGTTTCTTTCTGTATCATGATCTCTCTTCTTCCTATGTCTTTCTGTATCATGATCCCTCTTCTTCCTGTTTATTTCTGTATCATGATCTATCTTCTTCCTGTGTCTTTCTGTATCATGATCTCTCTTCTTCCTGTATCTTTCTGTATCATGATCTCTCTTCTTCCTGTATCATGATCTATCTTCTTCCTGTGTCTTTCTGTATCATGATCTCTCTTCTTCCTGTATCTTTCTGTATCATGATCTCTCTTCTTCCTGTATCATGATCTCTCTTCTTCCTGTATCATGATCTCTCTTGGTATAAATGACTTTGGTGTTGATGACTTTCGCTCTTTGCTCCATTTTTCGTTGTCACTGTGTTCCATTCATTCTTACCAACTTCACTCCACCGCGCGCCATCAGAATCGAACAGCACTTCTGCCATATTTTCCTACCCACAACCCCACACCTGCTACGGACTAACTCCTGCATGTAAAATACTGCATGGAGAATAAAACAGTGAGTTTAATTAGCTAGACAAAATCAACCTTGTTTAAAAAAAAAGGTATCTAAGTGTTTCAATTTGGTGTGTGTAGAGGTGTAGTGACATGTTTTGAGTAATATATTATTATAATTGAGAAATATACATTTTGAATGCCATAAATTAATGGCAGATGAACTAAATAGGCTTGAGTGCAAATATCCAAACATTCAATATCAATGACTACAATAACAATTCTTGTTTTAAAATAACATTTAATAAACACATGTAGTTGTTTCAAAGTCTGTTTATTATTAAACAAAGTTGTAACATAGCAAAAATAATATACCCAAACTAATGGTGAAAACTGATCATCACACCATCTCTATCTGATACATGTTGTGTCTAATAGCGCATTACCACAGAAAACTGCAGATGGAAGCAGTACCACCCAGTCAACCACTACACAGGGTATTCAACACTAAGGACAAATCCAAGGTATATTTTGAACGCCATGAATTAAACAAAAGCATATTTACTGTATAGATACCCCAAAAAACAAAGTTTGTCCAGCACAAATTCATGTGGAACATTTCTTTTTAATTAGCAGATCAATTAAGTGCATTGCAGTTATCCAAATACATTAATCATCAATGCCGAAAATAAACACATGTAAAGTGTTGGTCCCATGTTTCATGAGCTGAAATAAAAGATCCCAGAAATTCTACAAGTTCAAATGAGCCTCACAACGCTGCATTATCATGCAGAAACATGAGGTGATGCAGCTGATGAATGGCACGACAATTGTGTTCATTGACTGTAGCTTATGCCTGCCCATCCCATAACCCAACTGACACCATGGGGCACTCTGTTCACAACAACGACATCAGAAAACCGCTCGCCCACACAACACCATACACGTGGTCTGCCTGCGGTTGTGAGGCTGGTTGGATGTTCTGCCAAATTCTCTAAAACAATGTTGGAGGTGGCTTATGGTAAAGAAATTAACAAATTCTCTGGCAACAGCTCTGGTGGACATTCCTGCATTCAGCATGCCAATTGTACGCTCCCTCAAAACTTGAGGCATCTGTGGCATTGTGTTGTGTGACAAAACAAGGTGCACCTGTGTAATGATCATGCTGTTTAATCAGCTTCTTGATATGCCACACCTGTCAGGTGGATTGATTATCTTGGCAAAGGAAAAATGCTCACTAACAGATATGTAAACAAATTTGTGCACAAAATTTGAGAGAAATAAGCTTTTTGTTCGTATGAAGAATTTCTGGGATCTTTTACTTCAGCTCATGAAACATGGGAACAACACTTTACATGTCAAGTTTATATTTTTGTTCAGTGTACATATATAGCATATTGTATGACCACTATTCCTTTTTTAGCCTTATGTAACGTAAGGTAAGGTTATTATGATACTAAATGGAGTGGCACGGATGTACGTATAGAATAATAGGTTTAGTGCAGATGGAAGCAGCACCACCCAGTCAACCATCACGCAGGATATTCAACCCTAAGGACAAATACAACGTCATCTCAATATCTTTACAGTAGAAGCTATCTAAACACAGCAAAACTGACAAGGTGCAAGACTGATCAGTAAAGTAAAGAGAGGTTAACATTCTATAACGCTCCCTTTCCTCTGCACAGTTCTCTCACAGTGAGAAACAATAGGATCCAAGTCAACGTTGTCAATAATTTTTCATGAGATAAGAATTAAGAGATGGAGTGACTAATATTAGCTGGTCTGAGAGAACTGATGAGGCTTTTCTCCTTTATGTATACATTGGTGTCATATTAAATGGCCCAATCAGGAGAACCTCTTGCAACAGTCAGAGCAGGAGTAAGGCTTCTCTCGTGTGCATCCGTTGGTGTGATTTTAAGTTGTCCTGTCGAGAGAAATTCTTCCCAGTCAGAACAGAAATAAGGCTTCTCTCCTGTGTGTATCCGTTGGTGTAATTTTAACTTATCCAATTGGGAAAAACTCTTTCCACAGTCAGAGCAGGAGTAAGGCTTCTCTCCTGTGTGTATACGTTCGTGTGTTTTTAAGTGGCCCAGTCGAGAGAAACTCGTCCCACAGTCAGAGCAGAAGTAAGGCTTCTCTCCTGTATGTATACGCTGGTGACATTTTAACTTATCCAATTGGGAAAAACTCTTTCCACAGTCAGAGCAGGAGTAAGGCTTCTCTCCTGTGTGTATACGTTCGTGTGTTTTTAAGTGGCCCAGTCGAGAGAAACTCGTCCCACAGTCAGAGCAGAAGTAAGGCTTCTCTCTAGTGTGTACACTCTGATGAATTGTCAGAGCCCCTGATGTTGTGAAGCTCTTCCCACAGTCAGAGCAGGAGTAAGGCTTCTCTCCTGTGTGTATCCGTTCGTGTGATTTTAAGCTGCCCTGTCGAGTGAAATTCTTCCCACAGTCAGAGCAGGAGTAAGGCTTCTCTCCTGTATGTATACGTTCATGTGTTTTTAAGTGGCCCAGTTGGGAGAAACTAGCCCCACAGTCAGAGCAGTAGTAAGGCTTCTTTCGTATACGTTCATGTGTTTTTAAGTGGCCCACTAGAGAGAAACTCTTCCCACAGTCAGAGCAGGAGTAAGGCTTCTCTCCTGTGTTTGTTCTCTGATTAACTTTGAGCTCAGTTGTTGTGAAGCATTTTCCACAGTCAGTGCAGGAATACAGATTCTCTCCTGTATGTATTTTTAGGTGTACTTTTAGCATTGATAGAATTGGGAAAATCTCCTCACAATGTGGGCAGTGGTGAGACCTCTTAGCTCTGTGATCTTCCTGATGTTGCTCTCTGGATGTAGAGAATGTCTCAATGTCACCTGTGTGAACAGCATAAAAATCAAATCAAATACAAAAGTAGAAGAATATACATACGCAAATCCAGGTAATGAAATCCACCATATGCACTGAGCTTGTTTGACAGGTTTAAGCACACTAAATACTAAATAAATGATACACGTACCAGAGAGTCTGTTGTAAGCCTTTATTACAGCTAAGACTAAAAACAGTTGCATTGATTCGTGAATGAAATTTCCGAAATGGAACTGTTTATTTATTGTTTACGCTAATGAATCAAGAGTTGCTTTGTTATTTTAAAACCAAAAATGCTTGATTGCATTTCAATGGCTTGCATGCTGTGTGATGACATGAACAAATGAATGATTGATACAGTAGCCTATATACAGTGTGTAAGAGTATTCCAAGATAAATATACAACACAGGGAATTAACGATCAATGGAAACAGTTGTTTTTCAGTTCAACATCCGTTTAGTATCTATGTAGGGGTTCCAGTCCGGGACTCATAGCTGCATGTGGCAAGTTAGCATTGGTCTAAATGGTCTATACATTGAGCCTGAAATGGGATACTTGGTATTTGGCCATTGGACCAATGTTATTGCAAGGAATTCTAATTGGTCAACCATAGGCAAGGCTTGGGTATAAACTACATCCTGTCTCTTTGTTCAGTGGAGAAAACACTGAGGACAGGGAAGAATAAACATCTACCATCTACTTTCCAGCATAACAATGATTGGTTCTCTTTTAATAAATATATTTTTCTCCCCCTGATTTGCTTTGGGGTCTGTGTTATTGAAGAATAACATCAACTGCTAACAAGTGCATTCAGAAAGTATTCAGACCCCCTTGACTTTTTCCACATTTTGTTACGTTGCAGCCTTTTTTCTTTTTTTTTCTTCTTTTTTATAATCCTCAGCAATCTACACACCATACCCCATAATGATGAGGTGAAAACAGGTTATTAGAAAATGTTACTATTATGTTACAAATAAAACAGAACTACCCTATTTACAGTATTCAGACCCTTTGCTATGAGACTCGAAATTGAGCTCAGGTGCAACCTGTTCCCATTCATCAACCTTGAGATGTTTCTACAACTTGATTGGAGTCAATCTGTGGTAAATTCAATTGATTGGACATGATTTGGAAAGGCACACACCTGTTATATAAGGTCCCACAGTTGACAGTGCATGTCAGAGTAAAAACCAAGCCATGAGGTCGAAAGAGTTGTCCATAGAGCTCCGAGACAGGATTGTGTCACGGCACAGATCTGGGAAAGAATACTTATGTAAATAAGGTATCTGTTTTTTATTTCTAATACATTTGCAAAAATGTCTAAACCTGTTTCCGCTTTGTCATTATGGGGTATTGTGTGTAGATTGATGAGGGGTTTTTTGTTGTTGTTGTTTGTTTTAAAAAAAATCAATTTTACAATAAGGCTGTAACTTATTTTTTTGTTGAAAAAGTCAAGGGGTCTGAAAACTTTCAGAATGCACTGTATAGACTAACTATTTCACTTTAAACACTTTGTTATATTTATGCACAAGAGAAGAAGAGGTTGCCCAGCACAAATTCATGTACAAACATGATTTTTCATTACATATTTGTAATTTAGCAGATGCTCTTATCTAGAGCGACTTATAGGACCAATTGGGGTTAATTGCCTTGCTCAAGGCCACAATGACAGATTATTGACCTAGTTGGCTCGGGATTCAAACCAGAAACCTTTCAGTTACTGGCCCAACACTCATAAGTAGAATACAGAACACTTGAAACATTACAGGACATTTTTCATAATGGAAATTGAAATATTAAAATGTTATTGGAGAAAAAAAAAAGAGTTTTTGGGAAAACCATTTAAGAGCTGGAGTTATTATGCAGTCTGATAGCAGTGGGTGGAGTGGCGTTTCGCAGGCGGTTTGTACGGGCAGTTATAAAGGACAGTTTGTGGCTGTTTCTCTGGAGCCTGGTGGTGCAGTTACAGTGGGGGAAAAAAGTATTTAGTCAGCCACCAATTGTACATGTTCTCCCACTTAAAAAGATGAGAGAGGCCTGTAATTTTCATCATAGGTACACGTCAACTATGGCAGACAAAATGAGAATTTTTTTCTCTCCAGAAAATCACATTGTAGGATTTTTTATGAATTTATTAGCAAATTATGGTGGAAAATAAGTATTTGGTCAATAACAAAAGTTTCTCAATACTTTGTTATATACCCTTTGTTGGCAATGACACAGGTCAAACGTTTTATGTAAGTCTTCACAAGGTTTTCACACACTGTTGCTGGTATTTTGGCCCATTCCTCCATGCAGATCTCCTCTAGATCAGTGATGTTTTGGGGCTGTCGCTGGGCAACACGGACTTTCAACTCCCTCCAAAGATTTTCTATGGGGTTGAGATCTGGAGACTGGCTAGGCCACTCCAGGACCTTGAAATGCTTCTTACGAAGCCACTCCTTCGTTGCCCGGGCGGTGTGTTTGGGATCATTGTCATGCTGAAAGACCCAGCCACGTTTCATCTTCAATGCCCTTGCTGATGGAAGGAGGTTTTCACTCAAAATCTCACGATACATGGCCCCATTCATTCTTTCCTTTACACGGATCAGTCGTCCTGGTCCCTTTGCAGAAAAACAGCCCCAAAGCATGATGTTTCCACCCCCATGCTTCACAGTAGGTATGGTGTTTTTTGGATGCAACTCAGCATTCTTTGTCCTCCAAACACGACGAGTTGAGTTTTTACCAAAAAGTTCTATTTTGGTTTCATCTGACCATATGACATTCTCCCAATCCTCTTCTGGATCATCCAAATGCACTCTAGCAAACTTCAGACGGGCCTGGACATGTACTGGCTTAAGCAGGGGGACACGTCTGGCACTGCAGGATTTGAGTCCCTGGCGGCGTAGTGTGTTACTGATGGTAGGCTTTGTTACTTTGGTCCCAGCTCTCAGCAGGTCATTCACTAGGTCCCCCCGTGTGGTTCTGGGATTTTTGCTCACCATTCTTGTGATTATTTTGACCCCACGGGGTGAGATCTTGCGTGGAGCCCCAGATCGAGGGAGATTATCAGTGGTCTTGTATGTCTTCCATTTCCTAATAATTGCTCCCACAGTTGATTTCTTTAAACCAAGCTGCTTACCTATTGCATATTCAGTCTTCCCAGCCTGGTGCAGGTCTACAATTTTGTTTCTGGTGTCCTTTGACAGCTCTTTGGTCTTGGCCATAGTGGAGTTTGGAGTGTGACTGTTTGAGGTTGTGGATAGGTGTCTTTTATACTGATAACAAGTTCAAACAGGTGCCATTAATACAGGTAACGAGTGGAGGACAGAGGAACCTCTTAAAGAAGTTGTTACAGGTCTGTGAGAGCCAGAAATCTTGCTTGTTTGTAGGTGACCAAATACATATTTTCCACCATAATTTGCAAATAAATTCATTAAAAATCCTACAATGTGATTTTCTGCATTTTTTCTCTCTCAATTTGTCTGTCATAGTTGACGTGTACCTATGATGAAAATTACAGGCCTCTCATCTTTTTAAGTGGGAGAACTTGCACAATTGGTGGCTGACTAAATACTTTTTTCCCCACTGTATGCATCTCTCATGGCTCAAAGTGGAGGTGTTGACATGTTGGGTGCACCGAGCTGTCTGTTTGAGCTACTGGCGCACAGCTCGGTCACCCATGCATACCTTACAAGACATGCCACCAGAGGTCTCTTCACAGTCTCCAAGTCCAGAACAGACTGATCTCTCATAGTCTGTTCTGGACTTGGGGACTGTGAAGAGACCTCTGGTGGCATGTCTTGTGGGGTACTACATAGAGCCATGACTACATGGAACTGTATTCCACATCAAGTAACTGATGCAAGTAGTAAAATAAGATTTTAAAAAACACCTTATAGAACAGCGGGACTGTGAAGCAACACAAACCTAGGCGCAGACACATGCATACACACACACGATAACATACGCACTATACACACACGTACACATGGATTTTTGTACTGTAGATATGTGGTAGTGGTGGAGTAGGGGCCTGAGGGCACACAGTGTGTTGTGAAATCTGTGAATGTATTGTAATGTTTTTAAAATTGTATGAACTGCCTTAATTTTGCTGGACCCCAGGAAGGGGATCCATAATAAATACAAGTCCCAGATGAAGAATAAGACCCTATTTCAAAGCATAGTACATGTAATGTTAGCCAAGTACAATGTAATTACTAGTTGTTACACAGGATTTAGCTAGTTAAAATGAAGTGTATCTTTAGGAGTACTTGTACTTAATATGTACAGTACATTACCCATCCTGACAACCTGGCCCTCAATTTAAAGCTTGTGGAAGTGACATCCAAGTGGGAGAATAAATACACTAGAACACCACTGATAGAAGAATTTGGTAATGACTAATTATTACACTCCGATTCTTTGTGAAATGTGTTAGAATCATAAAACTACAATCTGATAATGTGTTTAGCTTAGTTAGAAGTAAAACAAGGGCTTTGGCTTATTCTTATATCTATGCAAGCAGAATGCAACTGTGAAACCAATAACAGAAAACAGGATGTGGAACTAGACACTGAGAAGCATGTCCCCACCATATGTGCCTGTATAAGATGCATATTTGCCCAGCAACAGAGTATTTGTGTCTTCTGAAACCAGTGTGAAATAGATACAGGAAGAAACAATAGGTTGCTGTGCAAGCTAACAGAGACATACGATAGTTGCCTAAATATGGGCTAGGAGCTTTCTCATTGGCCCAATAGGGGCGTAGTAGAGGTATACAAAACGTTGTGCATTGTATGATTTTCAGAGCGCTCTCAATGAATAAAGAATTACCATTGCAGTAAGGGGTCTGTTTAATTTATTTAAACTAGAGATTTATACCTCTGGGAATTATTCAAATATTTAAGAAGTGTTTGACTTCAACCATTGAGATAACAAAATTGTCGTGACAAACACAGCGTATCTGTATAGGAAAATCATTCAGAGCAAACTGCTGCCAATCACAGTGTAAGGTGCGACATTTTGCGGGTGTGGAGAGCTCATTAGAGGATAGAGAAAGCTTGCATTGAAGAGCTGGTCATCGTGTTATGACCTGCATTATCTGAATTAGGCCCACATAATTATACCTACGGAGGAGCGGCTTCTATGGAGGAACTTTGAATGTCTTTGAACTTCAGAGTTGGTTTAACGTTGGAACAGAGCAGATGTTAGCTAGCTAGCTAACAACCTTGTTTGTGCAGTACAGCACTAGAATTAAAAACAGGTCGTACCTTTTTGTCGTTAATAAATCCAATGTGAAACGTGGTGACTATAGTATCCTTAACTAGCATTGAAAAAGTTCATCCATTCTTCTCAAATTAAACATATCTCCCTAATTTCTGAATCATGCTTGTAACGTTGTCAGTAGGGTACAGTAACCTATGCTTCAGAGGAGAGGAGCAGGTAGTTTCCACACGCACACCCACTGGCAAAGATTTCCATTCCAGCTGGCAGGCAGAAACTGGAATACGTTTCTAGAGTGAGCTTTGTTGCGATTTTTGTGGGACTGGAAAAAAATACCCGGAAAGTAAAATAAGGTTATTACCTGGATCGCATGCTTTTAAAATAACTGCTGTTCCTAAAAAGTATAGAACACTTTAGTTTCCGGTTCTTTTTTACGTTCTTTTTCAGTTCTGTTCCCTGAACCGGTTCCAATCCTAGAGAAATTATTTGGATGAAGGTCATGCTTAGGCTAATAAACAATTGAGGGAAATAAATTGCTACAGTTTACACTTTTTTAGTAATTTAATGAAATGTTGTAATCTGATCTCGGAATGCACGGACCGTTAGTAGTGGGGGAACAGGAAGTTCCGGGCAGGCGGGCACCATTCTTCACAATAAAGAAAGCGCCAGAACTGTGCAGTCAAGAAGATAACCTTTGTGTCCGTTTCTATATATTACTACAGGTATGTAATAGCATGTTTAAACTTTGTAATGTCGAAAGAACATGTCATATCATGCTAGGTAAAAAATCCGTTAAGGTATTATCAAATTTGTTTGTATGATGTGTTATTTTTGTGTCAAACCAAGTGAAGAACGTGATAACTATTTTACAAGTCACATAGCTTGATACTTTTGGTTTGTCTGAGTGGATGTACATAATTTTCTCATGGTAATTTCATAAATAATCCATTTATTTTAGATTTCTGAGTTGGTTTAGCATATTATTGGTTTTGTGTAAAATTCACAAGCTGGTAAAATGGCAGTGTCCTCTCGGTGCATCAGATAGAGACAATTTCACGGTCGGACTACTGTTTTGAAGATGAATGTAATGATTAGCAGTTTTCTACATGTGTACTAATATTCAGACACATTCTGTTGTTTCTGTCTTTATCAATAAATGTTGCTATGGTGTGAACAGGAAATACAATTGGTTTTTGATTGAAGTAATACAGTGAAGACAAGGTTTAAGGAAATTAGCACATAGTGCTGTCTATGACAAACTGTAACCTTGTACTAAATGGTTTTTGAGTCATTTATGCGTTTATCTACTATAGGTTAGGTATTAGCTCAAAAGTATTGTGGAGCTCCTGCACCTTAATATAAACAGTACCGGCACCCAAAATGAGTATTAGCACCGATTTCAGTCCAAGTCAAGCACTGAATTAGGTAATTGAACCAGAAAAAAGTGAAAATATTTTTAGAAAATAAAGAAAATGCCAGAACTGTCAAGACAATAACTTTTGTGTCCGTTTCTCTTTATTACTACGGGCCGATTCAGATAAGTCTGAGGCCGGTAACATCAACAGTGAGAACACAACCCAGCCTTCCTCTCTCCTTCCACGCTGAGTCCAAACCTACAGTCACTGGGTCCTGATTGTGACAGTGGAGCCCAGTTTACTGCAGGATCCAGAGATGGCATCAGTGAAGCTGGAAGACTGCAGTCAAACACTGGAGTTGAATGTCAACATTAAAGATGAAGAAGAGGAGGAGAAGATTGGGAAATCTGTTTCTCACGGTAAGAGCAGGTTCTATCTAACTAAGTTTGTTGGACATGATTTGGAAAGGCAAACACCTGTCTATATACAGTGCATTCGGAAAGTATTTAGACCCCTGGACCTTTTTGACATTTTGTTATGTTACAGCCTTGATTAAATTTTTTCCCCTCATTAATCTACACACAATACCCCAAAATGACAAAGCAAAAACTGTTTTTTTATCAATTGTTGCAAAAAACAACAACAACAACTGAACTATCACATTTACATAAGTATTCAGACCCTTTACTCAGTACTTTGTTTAAGCACCTTTGGCAGTGATTACAGCCAAAGTCTTAATGGGTATGACGCTACAAGCTTGGCACACCTGTATTTGGGGAGTTTCTCCCATTCCTCTCTGCAGATCCTCTCAAGTTCTGTCAGGTTGGATGGGGCGGGTCACTGCACAGCTATTTTCAGGTCTCCAGAGATTTTCAATTGGGTTTAAGTTCCGGCTCTGGCTGGGCCACTCAAGGACATTCAGAGACTTGTCCCGAAGCCACTCCTGCGTTGTCTTGGGTGTGTGCTTAGGGTCGTTGTCCTGTTGGAAGGTGAACCTTCGCCCCGGTCTTGAGGTCCTGAGTGCACTGGAGCAGGTTTTCATCAAGGATCTCTCTGTACTTTGCTCCAATCATCTTTCCCTCTATCCTGACTAGGCTCCCAGTCCCTGCCTCTGAACAACATCCCCGCAGCATGATGCTTCTACCACCATGCTTCACCGTAAGGATGGTGCCAGGTTTCCTCCAGACGTGATGCTTGGCATTCAGGCCAAGAAGTTCAATCTTGGTTTCATCAGACCAGAGAATCTTGTTTCTCATCTGGCTTTCATGTGCCTTTTGCTGAGGGGCTTCCGTCTGGCCACTCTTCCGTAAAGGCCTGATTGGTGGAGTGCTGCAGAGATGGTTGTCCTTCTGGAAGGTTGGCCCATCTCCATAGAGGAACTCTGGAGCTCTGTCAGAGTGACCATCATGTTCTTGGTCACCTCCCTGACCAAGGCCCTTCTCCCCCGATTGCTCAGTTTGGCCGGGCGGCCAGCTCTAGGAAGAGTCTTGTTGTTTCCAAACTTCTTCCATTTAAGAATGATTGAGGCCACTGTGTTCTTGGGGACCTTCAATGCTTGATACTGTTCCCCAGATACGGACAATTCCTTTGACCTCATGGCTTCGTTTTTAGCTCTGACATGCACTGTCAACTCTGGGACCTTATATAGACAGTTGTGTGACTTTCCAAATAATCTCCAATCAATCGAATTTACCACAGTTGGACTCCAATTAAGTTTTAGAATCATCTCAAGGATGATCAATGGAAACAGGATCCACCTGAGCTCAATTTCGAGTCTCATAGCAAAGTGTGTGAATACTTATGTAAACAAGGTATTGCTGTTTCATTTTTAATACATTTGAAAACATTTCTAAGAACCTCTTTTCACTTTGTAATTATGGGGTATTGTGTATAGATTGATGAGGATTTTTTTGATTTAATCCATTTTAGAATAAGGCTGTAATGTAACAAATTGTGGAAAATGTCAAGGGGTCTGAATTCTTTCCTAATGCACTGTACATATCCAAAAGTGGACCTTGAAGTTTGTCCTTAAATATCTATTGGGAGCCCATCTGGACCTTCCGCTTTACCTCCCTTCAGATTGAAAATAGCATCAGATATTTCAACACCATCCAATTCCTTTTCCAGATCCAATTTAGTGTCTTCTGAAGTAGAGGGAAAATCAAGACCTGACTAGTTCAGTTCTCAGGAGATTCAGAGTTGTAAAGTGTGTTGTAGTAGGAAGCAAATGTTTGGTTTATTTCTACAGGATCCATTGATAATTGTCCTTGTAAATTATGAATTGCATTAAAGGCTGACTTTTACTTCTTAATGTGCCAGGCCAGCAATTTACCAGGTTTTTCACCTTGATCATAGAAGGACTGTTTCAGCCTAGTTAAGCTGTTTGCAGCCTTTGAGGTGGGAAGTTCATCATACTGAGCTTTAAGACCAAATCATTCCTTGTTTACTTCTACTGAGTTATCCAAAAAAGCTTCCCTCTTTACGTGATTAGAGACAGGAATTGTGACTTGAATTGCTCTCCGGAACAGTGTGGCATTGAAAGGAGTGATAACGGGGTTAGGTTTAAGTGTTGAGGATGAGCAGTTGAAATTGAAGATTCCAGGTGTCTGTGACGCCCTCCGTTTGGTGAGATGTAGATCTGGTGTAGAGCGTGGGGAACAGAGAATACATTAACTGTCAAGCTGGATTTTGATGCATAGTCTCTGCCAGATAAGATCAAGGTAGGAAGTGTCAGTTATCCTGTGAGCGATTTTGTTCCGAAAATACTACAGTGTTTTAGGGGTGAAGTTTATGGGCCTGTTGCAGCAGTGTGTAGGTGTGAGATGCCTTGATGTGACAAGTCTGCAGGAGGGCATGAGATGAAGAAATGTGTGGTATCGGTGGAGAAAGTTCTGTGTGTTAGTTATGGGGGTGCTAACGGGCTGGAGATCTGAGGAGTCAGGTGAGAGAAAGGCAGATTGAGGTTGCCAGGGTTACAGTAGTACAGAAAGTGTTGTATGCAGAAGCAGTGAAGAGAGTGGTAGAGGAAGATGGGTACAGGGTGAGGGATCTTGAGAGGATTCCTGTGAGTACGCAGAGACCAAGAGAGAGTGATGGGAAGAATATGTGCTTCAGTAAGGTGGGATTTTTTTGCATTTATTACCATGGTTGTCAATTGTACTGCAGAACAGCTGCAGGGGGTGTTAAGTGGTAGTGGTCTGGCATAGGACTAGATAGGGTTAAATAGTGGAATGGGGTGGTGGATTTTTGTCGTGGAAAATCGGCACGAAGGGACTCAAAGTCAAACTTAAATGAATAATTATTTTTCATCAGCAAGCTGGAGAGGTTCCAACAAACTTAAAAGCACCATAGTACACGTCGGTCGGGAGCTCTGCCGGGGAAGTCCCTTTAGTTGTCCTATATACTGCTTACACAGACAAGTTATATTTGCATGATTTAGCTTGTTAATAATTAATTCATCATTAACATTTGGTTCCTGCATGTGACCGACCAATACCTCACAAGGCTTCTTCTCTCCAAGCTGAGACCTTCAAACTGAGATATCCCTTTTGGTTCCCAGAACAATGTTCTGGGCGTACTGCCAATTGGTCTGAGGAGGTCAGTGACCTGCACGAACCAAGAACATTTTCCCTCACATTTTTTTAGAGCTGGCTAATACTTGGCGGGGCAATTTTGTATTAATTACCGTATCAATGAATTTAATGTATATAGGCTGTGAATGGCCTCACACACCAGTACAGTAGGTGGCGGTGTATGCACCTAAAAGTTGGATGCGCTCCGCCAACCAAATCCCAAAGAAGAAGAAGGATGCAAATGCACGTCATTTGACCCGTATGGAGAATGTGAAAAAGGAGCAAAGTTCATCTTTATTATTGATGTTTGATGAATAGTATCTACTACCCTATGTAAATCCGGGATATATAATATACCCCATAAGAGAGTTTGTGTAAAACCTGATGCAATGCAAGAAATGTAAAAAGTTTGGCCACATGTCAAGTGTTTGCAGACGGAAGGATTATGTTATTGAAGAGCATGTGAATGTAAAATGTTGTAACTGTGGTTGGGGTCATATTCCTGAATTCCCAGAGTGCCCTGTTAGGGTGAAAGAGGTTGAGGTGTCAAGGATCAGGGCTGTACAGCAAATCTCCTATGTGGAGGCGGTGAAGAGAGTTATAGTAGCAAGAGGCCACAGTTCTGAAGAAGATATGGCGGTGGATGCACTGCAACCAGTTGCAAATGTTATACGTCAATCATGTGATCTGGATACACTTATTTTGAAGGTGGATTTATTAGTATTTATAGTCACAGTTATTAATTGTACTGCACAAGAAGTCCAAGAAGCTGGACATCATATCTGCAGCTGAGAAGTTTTTGGGCCTCCAAGACTTCACGGCAGAAGCCCTGCAAGGACTACTGTTGCCAGAAAATGTTCCGCCCTCACAGGATCCTTCTGAGCCTGTGAATGGACCTGATTAGAACAGAAAAGCAGGCTGATTTAATTTAAATGTTGTTATTGATAGTTTGTATGATAAAAAAAAATACTGTATACACTGAACAAACATATAAATGCAACATGTAATGTTTCGGTCCAATCTTTCATGAGGTGAAATAAAATATTCCAGAAATGTTCCAGACAAAAACGTATTTCTAAAATGTTTTGCACAAATTTGTTTACATCCCAGTTAGTGAGCATTTCTCCTTTGCCAAGATGATCCATCCACCTGACAGGTGTGGCATATCAAGAAGCTGATTAAATAGCATGATCATCATTACACAGGTGCACCTTGTGCTGGGGACAAGAGTAGATGAGTAGGTGCTTGGCAGCATCTAATGGGGATCCCTAACAAATACAAAAATGGCACTCTAAAATGTGCAGTTTTTTCACACAATACAATGCCACAGATGTCTCAAGATTTGAGGGAGCATGCAATTGGCATGCTGACTGCAGGAATGTCCACCAAAGCTGTTGCCAGAGAATGTTCCATCACCTCGTGTTTCAGCATGATAATGCACTGCCCCATCTCGCAAGTATCTGTACACAATTGAACATGCTGAAAATGTCCCAATTCTTCCATGGCCTGCATACTCACCAGACATGTCACCCTTTGAGCATGTTTGGGATGGTCTGGATCGACGTGTATCACAGCTTGTTCCAGTTCCCGCCAATATCCAGGAATGTTGCACAGCCATTGAAGAGGAGTGGGACAACATTCCACAGTCCACAATCAACAGCCTGATTAACTTTATGCAAAGGAGAAGTGTCCCGGAGGAGGCAGCGGCAGCTACCCACTTCTCCAGTGCTTCATTTGTAAATTGGGCGGTGCCGGAACCAAAAGTGAGCCCAGAACGGATAAAAAAACAACAACTTTATAACAAAGCATTGCATGCATTATCATGGCTTTCGCGTACGAGCATAGAGCAGTGGTGTGGAGCCGCTTGCAGAAGTTACACACATTTCATGCAATTCTAATTCAGTTTAGATGACAAGACTTTTGCAGAATCTTTTTTAATACCTCACAAATGGACAAAATGACAGGTTACTTTGACACTGAGAATCTGAGATCAATAAAAACGACCTTGTCTTGAATCCATCAATAGCCGAGGCCCCTAAGTGTGCAGAGAAACACATTGTACAATATGAGGAGGAAGATATAGTCCTAAAAAAGCTTTCCAGTTTCACTGCCTCACCCAATGATGTGCAGCTCACTCACCGGCCAAAAGCTTATCTCTCTCTTGCTTTACTTTTTTAAACAATGCTGTTCACTCAATAGGCCTATTTGGAAGTTGTTAATTTGGTAACATACAGACATTAGTATTTTATTTTCAGCAGGATCCATTTGCTTTACAACCTGTGTTTTCCAGCGATTGTATTAGAAATATTTGCTAAAGGCCTGTTTTGGCTGCATGCTGTTAACTGACAGATTTGCCACACGTTAGGCATGCCTTGTGATTTGGCTACACACAATCCACAGCTAGGCTATTTTTTATTTTTTAATTAGCTATGGATCCTCTGTGGTGAAATTCTAGTCTTCCTCCTGGTGTAGTATTGGGAATGATTTAATTTCTTTCTGAACAGACTGCAGAGTGCTGCAGCACCTCCAGCACACTTCCCACAGCTATTATTCTATTAGGAGATAAATGATGAAGTGCAATGCAGGAGAGAAGAGAGTTGCCGGCTTATGTCTATAACAGCACAGAGAGGGAGAGAGATCATAGGAAGTGAATGTCATTGTATTTCTGTGAGAGATACAGGCGTGCTTCTCTCTCTCACCACAGCAATGGCCACGCCTTGGTCTAGGCTACAATGTTGCGCAAACCATAAACCCGGGACGGCCTGACATTAACCAATTCTTAGAATATCACGCATGTTTTCACATTACGTTTTTTTAGGGGGCATGACAATTAGAGGAATCGAAATGTCATTACTCTGATTGCTTTTATTAGGATTTTTATATTGCAAACAGTGGAAATTATTTTTCTTGCCACAAGAGGGAGACTACCTGATCCTGGCAAATGCGTTCCAGAACGAAAGACTACAAAACTGAGCGGTACCGGAGGATCCAGCTCAAATTAAGCACCGCCCTTCTCATATAATGGGGTAGGGCCATCCCAAGGATCCCTGAACGCACGGACGGTTGCACCAATGATTTCTTATAACTAAACCAAGATAGACCACAGCTGGTCGTTTCCAATGGGAACAGATGAGTCATAGTGGGCAGAGCCAAGCACGAGCTAGCGAGATCCTATTGGTGTGTTCTAGCACACATCTACATATTTCTGTTAGGGAACACCTCCTCTGTGAAGCGCTCGTGTGCAATAACTCAATTTGCCTTTGCGTTCCTTCTAAATAACGTGATTTAAAAAATGTATTTGCAACAGGTAAGTCCACAAAACTTTGTCCACTCTGTGCATAACATATTTTAGTTTTGGGAACAGAACTGTATTAAGATCAGATGTTTCACCGATTAGAACATTTGCAGAATGTCGGCCACAATCCATCTCCTTCCATCTTCTCCCACTGCCGGCCAGAACTTCCTCTCATTTGGTAGTGAGTGGAAACGCCAACCGGATGCTTCACAATTATACATCCAGTGAAATATCTGTCTCATTGTTCTATCTGTGGCTGCACTGTGGTAGTGGGGGAACAGGAAGTTCCAGGCAGGCACGCACCATTCTTCAGTAAAAGAAAGCGCCAGAACTGTGATGTCAAGAAGAGAACCTTTGTGTCCGTTTCTTTTTATTACTATAGGTATGTGTTATGACGAGTTTCTCTGGCATCAAGTAATTCAGTATGCAAGAGAATAGTTCACCACTTAGATGGAGAGTTGGTTCAAAGTATTTAATATTACAGTACCAGATTCACATGACAAGCGGTACCGGCGTAGCCTATTGTCATCTGAATGACTTGCATAGAAAACCTCTTAGTTTAGATAATGATTTTCCGAGCTAATTCCATCCAACAGTTGCCAACCATTATTGAGTGTCACTCCTCGCCACATATAGGATCACCCTATATGGTATCGTGTTGCACCCTAGTCAGGATATTCCATCACATACTCCTTCTAAGATTAGCACCAGTGGCCCCCCAGCTATCTTGGCCCGCATACCTTCTGGCACCCACCAGTGACAGAAATAAATACATGGAATGTATGTCATCCTCCAAATCCTTATGCAGCTCTCAATATTCCAAACATTAACTAATACTTTATAAAAGACGTAATATCAGTATGTAATAGCACGTTTAAACTTTCTAATATCGAAAGAACATGTCATACCATGCTAGGTAACAAATCCGTTAAAGTATTAGCACGTTTGGTAAAGGTTTGATGTGTTATTTTTATGTCAAACTGAGTAAACCTGGTAACTATTTTACAAGTCACATGGCTAGATACTTTGGGTTTGTCTGAATGGATGTACATAATTTCCTCAAGGTGATTTCATAAAGAATCCATTTATTTTAGATTTCAGAGTTTGTTTTGCATTTTTGGTTTTGTGTAAAATTAACGAGCTGGTAAAAATGGCGCCGCCCACGCGGTCAGCGTCAATGGACTTCAGTGCAGCAGAGAGACAATTTCAGGGTTGCACTACTGTTTTGAAGCTGAATGTAATGATTATAAGTTTTCTAATAATAATATAATATGCCATTTAGCAGACGCTTTTATCCAAAGCGACTTACAGTCATGTGCGCATACATTTTTACGTATGGCTGGTCCCGGGGATCGAATCCACTACCCTGGCGTTACAAGCGCCATGCTCTACAAATTGAGCTACAGAGGACCACGTGTACTAATATTCAGACACATTCAGTTGTTTCTGTATTTATCGATAAATGTTACTATGGTGTGAACGGAAAATACAATTGGTTTTTGATTGAAATAATACAGTGACTACAAGGTTATTCAGGAAAATAGTACATAGTACTGCCTAAAACAAACAGTGACCTTGTACTAAATGGCTTTTTTCATTTATGCATTTACTGTACCAGTCAAAAGTTTGGACACACCTACTCATTCAAGGGTTTTTCTTAAATTTTACTATTTTCTACATTGTAGAATAATAGTGAAGACATTTAAGCTATGAAATAACACCTATGGAATCATGTAGTAACCAAAAAAGTGTTAAACAAATCAAATATATTTTAGATTTTAGATTCCTCAAAGTAGCCACCCTTTGTCTTGATGACAGCTTTGTAGAATCTTTAATCTACAATGTAGAAAATAATACAAATAAAGATAAATAGGTGTTCTAAAACCTTTGACTGGTACTGTATGTGAATTTGGAAAAATCTGCTATAGGTTAAGTACCGGCACCTCAAATATCTAGTGCTTGAGCTCCTGTTCCTCTTATAGAATGTTAGCTCAACAGTATTGTGGAGCTCCTGCACCTAAATATAAACAGTACCGGCACCCAAAATGAGTACCTGCCCCTATTTCAGTCAAAGTCAAGCACTGAATTAGATAATTTAAGAAGAAATATAATATATTTTTAGAGAATAAAGAAAGTGCCAGAACTGTCAGGACAATAACTTTTTGTGTCTGTTTCTCATTGTTACTACAGGACGACTAGAATTAAATCTGAGGCCGGTAACATCAATAGTGAGGACAAACCCAGCCTGCCTCTCTCCTTCCACACTGAGTCCAAACCTACAGTCACTGGGTCCTGATTGTGACAGTGGTGCCCAGTTTGCACTGCAGGGTCCACAGATGGCATCAGTGAAGCTGGAAGACTGCAGTCAAACACTGGAGCTGAATGTCAACATTAAAGATGAAGAAGAGGAGAAGATTGGGAAATCTGTTTCTCATGGTAAGAGCAGGTTCTATCTAACTAAGTTTGTGTTATTCATTCCAACTTCCCAATGTGCATGAAAAGTTGCAGTATAACTGTTTCATGATGAACTGTTTCAATGAGAAGGTAGATATTATTTCATGCCACTGACACTTACATGGTTTGACACCAGTATTGCCAGCATTTGTTTTATTCACTGGGCTATCTGGAGTGCTCAGAGTGTAGACTAAAGAAGTGAAGTAGACAAACTGCCAATGTTTTAAAGTTCTATTAAAAGAGTCTGTGTAGTTACTAACCCTTGTGATAGTGAGTGGAGGATGATATGGCTTCTACATCTGCATTGCTTGCTCTTTGGGGTTTTAGGCTGGGTTTCTATAAAGCACTTTGTGACAACTTCTGATGTAAAAAGGGCTTCATTAAATACATTTGATTGACATGTATATCACACCAACTGACTGGTTCTTCTGATGTTGTTCACACAGGAGACCATGTTGAGACATTCTCTACATCCAGAGAGCAACTGCAGGAAGATCACAGAGCTAAGAGGTCTCACCACTGCCCACATTGTGAGGCGAGTTTCTCAATTCTATCAAAGTTAAAAGTACACCTACAAATACACACAGGAGAGAATCTGAATTCCTGTACTGACTGTGGGAAGAATTTCACAACATCAAAGGCTCTGACTGTTCATCAGAGAGTGCACACAGGAGAGAAGCCTTATTCCTGCTCAGACTGTGTAAAATGCTTCATAACATCAACTGAGCTAAAACGTCATCAGAGAACACACACAGGAGAGAAGCCTTATTCCTGCTCAGACTGTGTAAAATGCTTCATAACATCAACTGAGCTAAAACGTCATCAGAGAACACACACAGGAGAGAAGCCTTACTCCTGCTCTGACTGTGGGAAGAATTTCTCTCGACAGGAAAGCTTAACATTGCACCAAAGGATGCACACAGGAGAGAAGCCTTACTCCTGCTCTGACTGTGGGTTGAGTTTCTCTCATCTGGGCAACTTAAAAAATCATGAACGTATACATACAGGAGAGAAGCCTTACTCCTGCTCTGACTGTGGGTTGAGTTTCTCTCATCTGGGCACCTTAAAAAATCATGAACGTATACATACAGGAGAGAAACCTTACTCCTGCTCTGACTGTGGGTCGAGTTTCTCTCATCTGGGCACCTTAAAAAATCATGAACGTATACATACAGGAGAGAAGCCTTACTCCTGCTCTGACTGTGGGAAGAGTTTCTTTCGACTGAGCCATTTAAAAGCACATGAACGTATACATACAGGAGAGAAGCCTTACTCCTGCTCTGACTGTGTAAAATGCTTCATAACATCAACTGAGCTAAAACGTCATCAGAGAACACACACAGGAGAGAAGCCTTACTCCTGCTCTGACTGTGGGAAGAGTTTCTTTCAACTGGGCCACTTAAAAACACATGAACGTATACATACAGGAGAGAAACCTTACTCCTGCTCTGACTGTGGGTCGAGTTTCTCTCATCTGGGCACCTTAAAAAATCATGAACGTATACATACAGGAGAGAAGCCTTACTCCTGCTCTGACTGTGTGAAGAGTTTCTTTCAACTGGGCCACTTAAAAACACATGAACGTATACATACAGGAGAGAAGCCTTACTCCTGCTCTGACTGTGTAAAATGCTTCATAACATCAACTGAGCTAAAACATCATCAGAGAACACACACAGGAGAGAAGCCTTACTCATGCTCTAACTGTGGAAAGGTTTTCTCTCAAATAGGCCATTTAAAAAGACACCAAGGTAAACATAAAACGAGAGAAGGCTTACCACTGATCTAAAAACAGCTAATCTGCAAGGTCATCAGAGAACACACACAGGAGAGAATCCTTACTTTTGCTCTTAATATGGCAAGAGTTTCTCCCGATTGGCAAAGTAAAAACACCAAAATTACACACTGGAGAGAAGACTTATTACTGCACTGACTGTGAGACGAGATTCTACAGATTGGGCAATTTAAAAGACACCAACGTATGCATAAGAAGTGGTAGTGGTCAAAGACAAGACCACAGAGGGGACTCCATCCTAGATCTGATCAACACAACCCACTGTACTTGCTCCTCTCAGATCCAGTGATCACAAATGTCTGCTGTTCTCTCCAAACACAACATCAGGAGGGAGAAGAGAGGTGCAGTGGAAAAAAGGACATCTGGTAACCCAGAACAGAAAGGAGACCTTTGCACGATGTAAGGCCAGTACTGACTGGTCTGGCATATGAGGTGGAGAGCATTGATGCAAAGGTGGAGATGTTCAACTCCTGCATTCAAACTGCACTTGATGTATGCATGTCAATAAGAAATAAGAAAACAACAACACTGGACCAGCCCTGGATGACTGAAAGAATTTCCATCAGGAAAATACAGAATATTTTCAACAGATGGGGAGAAACAATGACATGGAGAAAATACAGAAACACAGTGCAAATGCTTATCAAGGAAGCAAAGACAAGCTACTACAAAACTGAAATCCAGGACCTAAAGAAGAAAAACCTTAAGGAATGGTGGGACTTCATTAACAAAGGACTGGGACCAAAGAAAACATCAGGAGGGAGAATACAGGTTGAGGGAATTGACGACGACGACGTGGCTGATGTTTTGAATGGCTTCTTTGCTGAGACATGGACAAGCACCACACCTCTTGCCATCTTCCCCCTGCCCATTCCTACAAGGCAGGTTGAGCTGTGCAGCATTGGCCAGTTAATGCAAGCTCTGACCAGACTCAGCCCATGTAAAGCATGTGGGCCTGATGGCATTCCAGCCTGGCTACTAAAAGAGCATGCAGAAGATCTAGCCCCTGTCATCAAACACATTGTTAACACCTCCTACTGGCAGGGGACAGTTTTATCTGAGTGCACAAATCAGTATGACTACCTCCCAAAGTCCAGCACTACTACCGCCCTTGTGAAAGCCACACACTACTGGCTGACAGCTACAGACTTCATAAAACCAACAATGGTGAGGGTGTTACTTGCTGATGTGTCCAAAGCCTTTGATCGAGTAGATCACGCAAAGTTCCTGCAACATCTGTCTGACATTGAACTGTATCCAAGGTTACTAGCCTGGCTCCACAGCTACACCACCGAAAGAGGGCAGAGGGTGATGGCAACTGGCACATTTAGCCCTTGGTCAGAGGTCACCTCTGATGTGCCACAAGATGGCGTGGTTTCACCATATCTGTTTCTCCTTCACATGTCCACCTGAAAAGTTGTCTTCAGTGACACTCTGGACACTGGGTATGCAGATGATGTAGGGCTGTCCCGAGCCATACCATTAACCAGCATCCAAGAGGACACTTCCATGGGCTTGGAGATACAGCAGCTGGAAGAGTGGGCCACGTCCAACAACATGGTCCTGAATGGGAAAAAGTCTGTGGAAATTCAGATATGTTTTTCTAGAGACCATCCATAACCTGCACCACTAATCCTAGGAGGACAGGAAGTATCAGTGGTAACAACAACCAAGTATCTTGGTTTTCATCTAGACTCTAACCTCAGTGGTGACACATGGAGCAGTCAGTGAGAAAGGCCTCAAAACGCCTTTAACTGCACCACCAGGCTCCTGAGAAACAGCCAAAAACTGTCCTGTATAACTGCCCGTACAAACCGCCTGCGAAACATTTTAATATTTCAATTTCCATCATGAAAAATGTCCTGTAATGTTTCAAGTGTTCTGTATTCTACTTACAGTTGAAGTCGGAAGTTTACATACACTTAGGTTGGAGTCATTAAAACTTGTTTTTCAATCACTCCACAAATTTCCTGTTAACAAACTATAGTTTTGGCAAATCTACTTTGTGCATGACACAAGTAATTATTCCAACAATTGTTTACAGACAGATTATTTAATTTATAATTCACTGTATCACAATTCCAGTGGGTCAGAAGTTTACATACACTAAGTTGACTGTGCCTTTAAACAGCTTGGAAAATTCCAGAAAATGATGTCATGGCTTTAGAAGCTTCTGATAGGCTAATTGACATCATTTGAGTCAATTGGAGGTGTATCTGTGGATGTATTTCAAGGCCTACCTTCAAACTCAGTGCCTCTTTGCTTGACATCATGGGAAAATCAAAAGAAATCAGCCAAGACCTCAGAAAAAATATTTGTAGACCTCCACAAGTCTGGTTCATCCTTGGGAGCAATTTCCAAACGCCTGAAGGTACCAGGTTCATCTGTACAAACAATAGTACGCAAGTATAAACACCATGGGACCACTCAGCCGTCATACCGCTCAGGAAGGAGACGCGTTCTGTCTCCTAGAGATGAACGTACTTTGGTGCGAAAAGTGCAAATCAATCCCAGAACAACAGCAAAGGACCTTGTGAAGATGCTGGAGGAAACAGGTACAAAAGTATCTATATCCACAGTAAATCAAGTCCTATATCGACATAACCTGAAAGGCCGCTCAGCAAGGAAGAAGCCACTGCTCCAAAACAGCAATAAAAAAACCAGACTATGGTTTTCAACTGCACATGGGGACAAAGATTGTACTTTTTGGAGAAATGTCCTCTGGTCTGATGAAACAAAAATCAAACTGTTTGGCCATAATGACCATCGTTATGTTTGGAGGAAAAAGGGGGTATCTTGGAAGCCGGAGAACACCATCCGATCTGTGAAGCACGGGGGTGGCAGCATCATGCTGTGGGGGTGCTTTGCTGCAGGAGGCATTGGTGCATTTCACAAAATAGATGGCATCATGAGGAAGGAAAATTATGTGGATATATTAATGCAACATCTCAAGACATCAGTCAGGAAGTTAAAGCTTGGTCGCAAATGGGTCTTCCAAATGGACAATGACCCCAAGCATACTTCCAAAGTTGTGGCAAAATGGCTTAAGGACAATAAAGTCAAGGTATTGGAGTGGCCATCACAAAGCCCTGACCTCAAACCCATAGACAATTTGTGGGCAGAACTGAAAAAGCGTGTGCGAGCAAGGCCTACAAACCTGACTCAGTTACAACAGCTCTGTCAGGAGGAATGGGCCAAAATTCACCCAACTTATTGTGGGAAGCTTGTGGAAGGCTACCCGAAACGTTTGACCCAAGTTAAACAATTTAAGGGTAATGCTACCAAATACTAAATGAGTGTATGTAAACTTCTGACCCACTGGGAATGTGATGAAAGAAATAAAACCTGAAATAAATCATTCTCTCTACTATTATTCTGCCATTTCACATTCTTAAAATAAAGTGGTGATCCTAACTGACCTAAGACAGGGAATTTTTACTAGGATTAAATGTCAGGAATTGTGAAAACTGAGTTTAAATGTATTTGGCTAAGGTGTATGTAAACTTCCGACTTCAACTGTATGTTACATATTGTGTTATGTACACTGCTCAAATAAATAAAGGGAACACTTAAACAACACAATGTAACTCCAAGTCAATCACACTTCTGTGAAAACAAACTGTCCACTTAGGAAGCAACACTGATTGACAATACATTTCACATGCTGTTGTGCAAATGGAATAGACAACAGGTGGAAATTATAGGCAATTAGCAAGACACCCCCAATAAAGGACTGGTTTTGCAGTTGGTGACTGCTCTCAGTTCCTTTGCTTCCTGGCTGATGTTTTGATCACTTTTGAATGCTGGCGGTGCTTTCACTCTAGTGGTAGCATGAGACGGAGTCTACAACCCACACAAGTGGCTCAGGTAGTGCAGCTCATCCAGGATGGCACATCAATGCGAGCTGTGGGAAGAAGGTTTGCTGTGTCTGTCAGCGTAGTGTCCAGAGCATGGAGGCGCTACCAGGAGACAGGCCAGTACATCAGGAGACGTGGAGGAGGCCGTAGGAGGGCAACAACCCAGCAGCAGGACTGCTACCTCCGCCTTTGTGCAAGGAGGAGCAGGAGGAGCACTGCCAGAGCCCTGCAAAATGACCTCCAGCAGGCCACAAATGTGCATGTCTGCTCAAACGGTCAGAAACAGACTCCATGAGGGTGGTATGAGGGCCCGACGTCCACAGGTAGGGGTTGTGCTTACAGCCCAACACCGTGCAGGACGTTTGGCATTTGCCAGAGAACACCAAGATTGGCAAATTCGCCACTGGCGCCCTGTGCCCTTCACAGATGAAAGCAGGTTCACACTGAGCACGTGACAGACGTGACAGAGTCTGGAGACGCCGTGGAGAACATTCTGCTGCCTGCAACATCCTCCAGCATGACCGGTTTGGCGGTGGGCCAGTCATGGTGTGGGGTGGCATTTCTTTGGCGGGCCGCACAGCCCTCCATGTGCTCGCCAGAGGTAGCCTGACTGCCATTAGGTAACGAGATTAGATCCTCAGACCCCTTGTGAGACCATATGCTGGTGCAGTTGGCCCTGGGTTCCTCCTAATGCAAGACCATGCTAGACCTCATGTGGCTGGAGTGTGTCAGCAGTTCCTGCAAGAGGAAGGCATTGATGCTATGGACTGGCCCGCCCGTTCCCCAGACCTGAATCCAATTGAGCACATCTGGGACATCATGTCTCGCTCCATCCACCAACGCCACGTTGCACCACAGACTGTCCAGGAGTTGGCGGATGCTTTAGTCCAGGTCTGGGAGGAGATCCCTCAGGAGACCATCCGCCACCTCATCAGGAGCATGCCCAGGCGTTGTAGGGAGGTCATACAGGCACGTGGAGGCCACACACACTACTGAGCCTCATTTTGACTTGTTTTAAAGACATTACATCAAAGTTGGATCAGCCTGTAGTGTGGTTTTCCACTTTAATTTTGAGTGTGACTCCAATTCCAGACCTCCATGGGTTGATACATTTGATTTCCATTGATCATTTTTGTGTGACGTTGTTGTCAACACATTCAACTATGTAAGGAAAAATGTATTTAATAAGATTATTTCATTCATTCAGATCTAGGATGTGTTATTTTAGTGTTCCCTTTATTTTTTTGAGCAGTGTATTTTAAAATGAGTGTTTTGTAGTTATTAGTAATGTAAATTCTGCATTTCTTCAGTTTTATCGGTGAGCAAGAATAAATGAACTCAAACTCAAAGGAGGTTGCAACTCAATATTAGAAAGGTGTTCCTATTGTTTTGTAGACTCAGTGTATATCAAATAAAGATGTTGTGATGATCAGTTTTCAGCATTAGTTTGGATGTATTATTTTATATTACTGAACATATTTAGTTTAATGATAAACAGGCTATGAATCGACTTCTTGTGTTTATTAAATTGTCTTTTAATACTAGATTCATTATTTACATTTACATATTAGTCATTTAGCAGACGCACTTATCCAGAGCGACTTACATTATTTTATCAAACCCACAACCCTGGCGTTGCAAATGCCATGCTCTACCAACTGAGCTACATCCCCTCATTATTTTAGTCATTGATGATGAATGTATATGAATAACTGTATTGAAGTTAATTGATTTGGCGGCAGGTAGCCTAGCCATTAAGAGTGTTGGACCAGTAACTGAAAGGTCTCTGGTTTGAATCCTGAGCCAACTAGGTCAAAAATCTGTCATTGTGGCCTTGAGCAATGCAATTAACCCCAATTGGTCCTATAAGTTGCTCTGGATAAGAGCATCTGCTAAATTACAAATATGTAATGAAAAATCATGTTTGTACATGCATTTGTGCTGGGCAACCTCTTCTTCTCTTGTGCATAAATATAACAAAGTGTTTAAAGGGAAATAGTCTATACAGTGCATTCTGAAAGGATTCAGACCCCTTAATACATTACAGCCTTATTGTAAAATGGATTTAAAAAATAAAATAACAATCCCTCATAATGACAAAAGCAAAAACAGGTTTACACATTTTTGCACATTTATTAGTGTCGTATCGGGTGAATGCTGGCAATTATTGCTGATAAACAAAGGAGTCTGCTCATACTGAACCTTGATCATAAGTTTATTCATATTACAAGCTTTCAGCATAAGTGACAGATGTCATGACATCCGGAGAACGGCGTCCCAGATTGCAATGGCCGTTCTGCCTTCTTCTTCGTTTTTCCCCCAGTATATATAATCTCCCCAAGATGTGGGTGGCTCCCTCTACTGTCCAATCCCCTGTCTACAACACACTTCCTGTCTGTTGTATGTGGCGTTACACTAAAACATTCCCTCTTGATACTAAAATCAACGTCCTCTCCGGTTCCACTTAAAACATTAACAACGTCATAATCTTCATATACGATATTAGAAATTAAAAACAGATACCTTATTTACATAAGTATTCCAGACCCTTTGCTATGAATCTCGAAATGTAGCTCAGGTGCATCCTGTTTCCATTGATTTTCCTTGAGATGTTTCTACAACTTGATTGGAGTCCACCTGAGATAAATTCAATTGATTGGACATGGTTTGGAAAGGCACACACCTGTCTATATAACATCCCACAGTTGACAGTGCATGTCAGAGCAAAAACCAAGCCATGAGGTCGAAGGAATTGTCTGTAGATCTCAGAGACAGGATTGTGTCGAGGCACAGATCTGGGGAAGGGTACCAGAAAATGTCTGCAGCATTGAAGGTCCCCAAGAACACAGTGGCCTCCATCATTCTTAAATGGAAGAAGTTTGGAATCACCAAGACTCTTCCTAGAGCTGTCCGCCCGGCCAAACTGAGCAATCGGGGGGAGAGGGGCCTTGCTCAGGGAGGTGACCAAGAACCCGATGATCACTTTGATAGAGCTCCAGAGTTCAGCCCGCTTGGAGTTTGCCAAAGAGGCACCTAAAGGACTCTGACCATGAGAAACAAGATTATCTGGTCTGATGTTACCAAGATTTAACTATTTGGCCTGAATGCCAAGCATCACATCTGGAGGAAACCCGGTACCATGCCTACGGTAAAGCATGGTCGTGGCAGTATCATGCTGTGCGGCTGTTTTTCAGAGGCAGGGAGACTAGTCAGGATCGAAGGAATAATGAGCAGAGCAAAGTACAGAGAGATCCTTGATGAAAACCTGCTCCAGAGTGCACAGGACTTCAGACTGGGGCGAAGGTTCACCTGGCCCAGCCAGAGCCCAGACCTGAACCCGATTTAGCATCTCTGGAGAGACCAGAAAATAGCTGTGCAGCAACGCTCCCCATCCAACCTGACAGAGCTTGAGAGGATCTGCAGAGAACAATGGATGAAACTCCCCAAATACAGGTGTGCCAAGCTTGTAGCGTCATACCCAAGAAGACTCGATGCTGTAATCGCTGCCAAAGGTGCTTCAAGAAAGTACTGAGTAAAGGGTCTGAATACTTATGTACATTTGATACTTCCGTTTTTTATAAATCAATTAGGAAAAACTTCTAAAAACCTGTCTTTTGCTTTGACATTATGGGGTATTGTGTGTAGATTGATGAGGGGGAAAAAAAACTATTTAATCAATTTTAGAATATGGCTGTAACGTAATAAAATGTGGAAAAAGTCAAGGGGTCTGAATACTTTCAGATTGCACTGTATATAGCCAAGCTACCATTGACTAGGTATTGGCACCCCATGTATATAGCCAAGCTACCATTGACTAGGTATTGGCACCCCATGTATATAGCCAAGCTACCATTGACTAGGTATTGGCACCCCATGTATATAGCCAAGCTACCATTGACTAGGTATTGGCACCCCATGTATATAGCCAAGCTACTATTGCATTCCAATCTTTTTCCTATTATTATAATTGTTGTATTGTGTTCTCCATTGTTGGTCAACATTTCACTGTTAGTCTACACCTGTTGTTTACCAAGCATATGACAATTTAAATGAAATGACTACGTGTTTAGTAAATTGTCTTCTAAACTATACTGAACAAAAATATAAACTTGACATGTAAAGTGTTGGTCACATGTTTCATTAGCTGAAATAAAAGATCCCAGAAATTTTCCATATGCACAAAAAGCTTATTTCTCTCAAATTTTGTGAACAAATTTGTTTCCATCCCTGTTAGTGAGCATTTCTCCTTTGCCAAGATAATCAATCCACCTGACAGGTGTGGCATATCAAGAAGCTGATTAAACAGCATGATCATTACACAGGTGCACCTTGTGCTGGGTACAATAAAAGGCCACTCTGAAATGTGCAGTTTTGTCACACAACACAATGCCACAGATGAGGGAGTGCGCAATTGGCATGCTGACTGCAGAAATGTTCACCAGAGCTGTTGCCAGAGAATTGAATGTAAATTTCTCTACCGAGAATTTGGCAGAACGTCCAACTGGCTTCACAGCCGCAGACCATGTGTAACCGTGCAAGCCCAGGACCTCCACATCTCTCTTCTTCACCTGCAGGATCATCTGAGACCTGTCACCGGACAGCTGATGAAACTGAGGAGTATTTCTATCTGTAATAAAGCCCTTTAGTGGGGAAAAATCATTCTTATTGGCTGATGGGTGGGCCTGGCTCCCAAATGGGTGGGCCTGGCTGCGCCCCTGCCCAGTCATGTGAAATCCATAGATTAGGGCCTAATAAATGTATTTCAATTGACTGATTTCCTTATATGAACTGTACCCCAGTAAAATTGTTGAATGTTGTGTTTATATTTTTCTTCTGTTAAAATCTTACAAAAAAAACTGATGATGAATATGTTTGGAAAGCTGCATTGATCTGCCAATGAAAAATAATGTTTCTATATGAATTTGTACTGGTCAACCTCTCCTTCTCTTTTCAACTCAGTTCTTCCATATTAAATCTGACAGTATGAATGGTTATTATGGTTGTATTCAGTTCTTCCATATTAGATCTGACAGTATGAATGGTTCTTATGGGCTGAGTGCCTGGACTACAGTCATACCAAGTTTTCTTTGACCCTGTGATCTCACCAGGACAGAACCACATGTCTCTATCATACTCCAGCCAAAGATACATTTGACCTATGCACTAACAAGCTTTTTCAATAAATGCAGCTTTGTCACCGGCTGCAGTACTGTAGCTTTATTAATCTACTGTACTTCAATTAATTGACTTGCAATGGATTTGTGCCACAAATGCTAAAAAGTTAGCATTTTAAACAATAGTAAGATGAACAATATATGCCCAGGACTATATTGAGCGACAGACTGTTGAAATGCCCAGTTGATTATGTAAACAGTCTTGTAGAACTCTGGCATTGATGGTCCATCAGAGGGTGAGTGTCACACCCTGGCTCTGGGACTCATTATGTGGAGCCAGGGTGTGTGCATTCTATGTGTTTATTTCTATGTTGGTAGTTCTGTTAGGTTGTCTGTTTCTATGTTTGCCTGTGTGACTCCCAATCAGAGGCAATGAGTGTCAGCTGTCGGCTGGTTGTCTCTGAATGGGAGCCATATTTAACGTTCTGTGTTTCACTTTGGGGTTGTGGGTTTTTGTTCCTTTACGGTCAGTGTTAACCGTTGGACTTCACGAGTCGTGTTTTGTTTTGTATTTAGATACTTTAATATAATAAAGTCATGTTTCTTTCACACGCTGCGCCTTGGTCCGCTTCCTGTAACGACGATCGTGACAGAAAAACCCACCATGCAACGACCAAGCAGCGTGTCCAGGGGCAGCCCTTGGGCTGGACATGGGAGGAAGCGCCGGGAGAAGAGACGGTAGAGGCGCGCCGTAGAGAGGAGCAGCGGCGGCAAACGGGTCAAAGTCGGAAGGTCGAGAGGCAACCCCAAGAAATTTTTAGGGGGGGGCACAGGGCATGGACGACGTGGGTACTGGAGGCGATAAGGGAGAGGGTGAGAGTAGAGGCACGGCGAGAGGAACTGTGTAGGCAGCTGAGGGAGCGGAGGGTTATGAAGAAACCCAGTCCCGCTCCTCACACCAAGCAAGTGGTGTGCGTCACCAGTCCGGTCCGGCCCGTTCCTGCTCCCCGCACTAAGTTAATGGTGCGCGTCGCCAGCCCAGCCCGGCCTGTCCCTGCTCTACGCACCAAGCCTACGGGGTGCGTCGCCAGCCCAGCCCGGCCTGTCCCTGCTCCACGCACAAAGCCTACGGTGTGCGTCGCCAGCCCAGCCCGGCCTGTCCCTGCTCCACGCACAAAGCCTACGGTGTGCGTCGCCAGCCCAGCCCGGCCTGTCCCTGCTCCACGCACAAAACCTACGGTGCGCGTCGCCAGCCCGGCCCGGTCTGTTCCTGCCACTCGCACCAAACATACGGTGCGCGTCGCCAGCCCGGTCCGGCCTGTTCCTGCCACCCGCACTAAGTCTACGGTGCGCGTCGCCAGCCCGACCCGGCCTGTTCCTGCCACTCGCACCAAACATACGGTGCGCGTCGCCAGCCCGACCCAGCCTGTTCCTGCCACTCGCACCAAACATACGGTGCGCGTCGCCAGCCCGACCCGGCCTGTTCCTGCCACTCGCACCAAACATACGGTGCGCGTCGCCAGCCCGGTCCGGCCTGTTCCTGCCACTCGCACTAAGCCAGGGGTGCGAGAAGTCAGCCTGGTAAGGCCCGTTCCTCCTCCACGCACCAAGAAAGGGGTGCAAGTTGACAGACTGGACCAGGGGCACTATGGGGGGTGTATCGGAGGGTGGTGGTCAAGGCCGGAGCCAGAACCGCCGCCGAGGAGGTATGCCCGCCCAGCCCTCCCCTGTTTTGTTTAGTTGAGGCGCGGTCGCAGTCCGCACCTTTAGGGGGGGGTACTGTCACACCCTGGCTCTGGGACTCATTATGTGGAGCCAGGGTGTGTGCATTCTATGTGTTTATTTCTATGTTGGTAGTTCTGTTAGGTTGTCTGTTTCTATGTTTGCCTGTGTGACTCCCAATCAGAGGCAATGAGTGTCAGCTGTCGGCTGGTTGTCTCTGATTGGGAGCCATATTTAACGTTCTGTGTTTCACTTTGGGGTTGTGGGTTTTTGTTCCTTTACGGTCAGTGTTAACCGTTGGACTTCACGAGTCGTGTTTTGTTTTGTATTTAGATACTTTAATATAATAAAGTCATGTTTCTTTCACACGCTGCGCCTTGGTCCGCTTCCTGTAACGACGATCGTGACAGAAAAACCCACCATGCAACGACCAAGCAGCGTGTCCAGGGGCAGCCCTTGGGCTGGACATGGGAGGAAGCGCCGGGAGAAGAGACGGTAGAGGCGCGCCGTAGAGAGGAGCAGCGGCGGCAAACGGGTCAAAGTCGGAAGGTCGAGAGGCAACCCCAAGAAATTTTTAGGGGGGGGCACAGGGCATGGACGACGTGGGTACTGGAGGCGATAAGGGAGAGGGTGAGAGTAGAGGCACGGCGAGAGGAACTGTGTAGGCAGCTGAGGGAGCGGAGGGTTATGAAGAAACCCAGTCCCGCTCCTCACACCAAGCAAGTGGTGTGCGTCACCAGTCCGGTCCGGCCCGTTCCTGCTCCCCGCACTAAGTTAATGGTGCGCGTCGCCAGCCCAGCCCGGCCTGTCCCTGCTCTACGCACCAAGCCTACGGGGTGCGTCGCCAGCCCAGCCCGGCCTGTCCCTGCTCCACGCACAAAGCCTACGGTGTGCGTCGCCAGCCCAGCCCGGCCTTTCCCTGCTCCACGCACAAAGCCTACGGTGTGCGTCGCCAGCCCAGCCCGGCCTGTCCCTGCTCCACGCACAAAACCTACGGTGCGCGTCGCCAGCCCGGCCCGGTCTGTTCCTGCCACTCGCACCAAACATACGGTGCGCGTCGCCAGCCCGGTCCGGCCTGTTCCTGCCACCCGCACTAAGTCTACGGTGCGCGTCGCCAGCCCGACCCGGCCTGTTCCTGCCACTCGCACCAAACATACGGTGCGCGTCGCCAGCCCGGTCCGGCCTGTTCCTGCCACTCGCACTAAGCCAGGGGTGCGAGAAGTCAGCCTGGTAAGGCCCGTTCCTCCTCCACGCACCAAGAAAGGGGTGCAAGTTGACAGACTGGACCAGGGGCACTATGGGGGGTGTATCGGAGGGTGGTGGTCAAGGCCGGAGCCAGAACCGCCGCCGAGGAGGTATGCCCGCCCAGCCCTCCCCTGTTTTGTTTAGTTGAGGCGCGGTCGCAGTCCGCGCCTTTAGGGGGGGGTACTGTCACACCCTGGCTCTGGGACTCATTATGTGGAGCCAGGGTGTGTGCATTCTATGTGTTTATTTCTATGTTGGTAGTTCTGTTAGGTTGTCTGTTTCTATGTTTGCCTGTGTGACTCCCAATCAGAGGCAATGAGTGTCAGCTGTCGGCTGGTTGTCTCTGATTGGGAGCCATATTTAACGTTCTGTGTTTCACTTTGGGGTTGTGGGTTTTTGTTCCTTTACGGTCAGTGTTAACCGTTGGACTTCACGAGTCGTGTTTTGTTTTGTATTTAGATACTTTAATATAATAAAGTCATGTTTCTTTCACACGCTGCGCCTTGGTCCGCTTCCTGTAACGACGATCGTGACAGTGAGGCAAAAGTCTCACATCGTTTAAGTTTTCGCTTACAAGACCTATAATTTGCTCAGTTCCCCAAAAAACTATTTTATATAAATAAATCCTGCTTCCCTTTGGAAAGTAGAAGGAAGATTGTTCAAGCAACGCTTCTCCCAGTGCTTGATTATGGTGATGTAATCTACAGTCATACAGCAGCCTCTGTTTTAAAACCTTTAGCACTGTGTTGTATCAATGGGGAAAATGTTCATATAAAAGTTAAATTTAAAAAATGCAATATAAATACAAAATATGCTTTTTGAACACGGCACCCAAATATACATTTTTGACTAGAAACATTGTAACTGAGCCAATTTCTCTTCTATATTATTTATCTAGTCAAAACATGTCACTACACCTCTACACATCACCATTGGGACAATCCAATTTGCTAGTCCCCATTATTTTCTATAATGCATATGAATAGATGTTTTCAGTATAAAGGACTTAGACAGGTTTTCTTCTTAGGTAACAATTAAATAAAACAACAAATATATATATATATATATTTTTAAGTGTTTTAAAATGACCCACTTACTATTGGGGAGTGGAACCAGTTGATTATGTAAATAGTATTGTGAACTCTGGTATTGATAGTCCATTTGAGGGTGATTCATTGATATGAATATTCAGAATGAAAGAGCTGAGAATTCATGTGATGGCCCACATCTAACACAATATTTCCTGTTGTGTTAGTAAGCACCACAGCATTTCAGGCAGCAATTGTTCAAATCTGTCCAGAGTTTACAGATTAACAGTGAGTACAAACCCAGCCTTCCTCTCTCCTTCCACACTGAGTCCAAACCTACAGTCACTGGGTCCTGATTGTGACAGTGGAGCCCAGTTTGCACTGCAGGATCCAAAGATGGCATCAGTGAAGCTGGAAGACTGCAGTCAAACACTGGAGCTGAATGTCAACATTAAAGATGAAGAAGAGGAGGAGAAGATTGGGAAATCTGTTTCTCATGGTAAGAGCAGGTTCTTTAGTGATCATATACAGTGGTGAAAAAAGTATTTAGTCAGCCACCAATTGTGCAAGTTCTCCCACTTAAAAAGATGAGAGAGGCCTGTAATTTTTATCATAGGTACACGTCAACTATGACAGACAAAATGAGGAAAAAAAATCCTGAAAATCACATTGCAGGATTTTTAATGAATTTATTTGCAAATTATTATTAATATTATTATTATTATTATTATTATATAACTTAATTACCTACTTTGTTTCTTTTTCTCTCCATCTCTCCTCCAACCTACCATCTTTACATTTACATTACATTTACATTAATTTACGACCCTACTCTACTCCCTTTCTGCACCCTAGAAAATGTAATTGATATGATTGTGATGCGTTGTTGTCTCACCTAGCTATCTTAAGATGAATGCACTATTGTAAGTCACTCTGGATAAGAGTGTCTGATGAATTAGTCAAATTTAAAAATGTGAATTGATATGGAATTGACCCCAGCCCTGATGGTTACTAACCCTTGTGATAGTGAGTGGAGGATGATATGGCTCGTAACACTTTAGAATAGTTTTATTCCCCTTTATTGTACAGCATACTTATATTAAGTCATTTGTTACCCAGTACAGCCAGAAGAGGACTGGCCACTGCTCAGAGCCTGCTCCTCTCTAGGTTTCTTCCTAGGTTCCTTCCTTCTAGGGAGTTTTTCCTAGCCACTGTGCTTCTGCATTGCTTGCTCTTTGGGGTTTTAGTCTCGGTACCTGCACCCTCAGCGGAGTCAACAAACACCGGAAGCATCCGTGTTTCAGGGAAAAGGCAGAGAGGAAGGCGAAGCCTGAAACCGGAAGCTTCTGGTTTCTGTGGACCTGGTTTAGGCGTTTCTTTTACGCCTGATACGTTAGGTTAGGGTATCTGTAAAGCACTCTGTGACAACTGCTGATGTAAAATGGGCTTTATAAAATAAATGTGATTGATGTAAATCACACCAACTGACTGGTTCTTCTGATGTTGTTCACACAGGAGACCATGTTGAGACATTCTCTACATCCAGAGAGCAACAGCAGGAAAATCACAGAGCTAAGAGGTCTTGTAGTAACTAAATAATGATGCTAACTATGCTGTGAGAACAAGGAATCCGCTGACACTGTACTTTGATTATAAAGGTTTATTATATCAAAAGATTTCAGTGTCAATTTACAGACTTCTTCAGGCATCTGGAGAACAACCGACCCGATCTAATATGTTGTTACTCTCCGTCCTTTGTTTCAATCATGGTATTTATAATCTGTGACATGATATGGGTGGTTTCCCCTACAGACCAATCCCAGGACTCCACATAACAGACTTCCTCTGTTTTAGGGTGCCCCTATAGAAATGCTCTCCAGATGCTTCCCCAAGCTGAGTCAACATCCTCTAAGACACCATTTGCAAACGTTAGCAAAGTCATAAATTGCTTAGACACTACAGTCTCACCACTGCCCACATTGGGAGGAGATTTTCCCAATTCTATCAAAGCTAAAAATTCACACAGGAGATAATCTGTATCTCTGCTCTGACTGTGGGAAGAGCTGCAAAATATCAAGGCATCTGGTACTCCTGCTTTGACTGTTGGAAGAGTTTCTCTCAACATGGCCACTTAAATAGACACCAACAAATACATACATGTGAGAATCCTCATCAGTTCTCTGACTAGCTAAGATTAAAATAATTCCATTACTTAATTCTCAAGATATCATAGAACACTCTATTGTAATCCTATTGTTTCTCACTGTGAGAGAACTGTGCAGAGGAAAGGGAGACATATTTACTGTTTTTCTGAAGCTGAACAAGACAGGAAGTTTAAATCAGCATCACAAAGCTAAATCTGACCTATTCACTTACATGTTTTGTCAGCATAAGCAGCTGTGAGACCTGCTAGAGTACTGTAACTGTCACGATCGTCGGTGAGAGAGGACCAAGGCGCAGCATTGAAGGTGAACATATCCTTTTATTTTACTGATCACACGATCAAAACAATAAACGATAACGTGACGTCTACGGTTTAACACAAACCGAAATGAACAAGAAACCACAAACACAAAGTGCAAGACAGACAGTTAAATATGGCTCCCAATCAGAGACACCCAGCTGACACTCGTTGCCTCTGATTGGGAGTCACTCAGACCAACATAGAAAAATAAACATAGACTTACACACCCTGGCTCAACATAACATAGTCCCCAGAGCCAGGGCGTGACAGTACCCCCCCCCCCAAAGGCGCAGACTCCGACCGCGCCAAACAACCACAACAGGGGAGGGACCGGGTGGGCACTCCGCCTCGGCGGCGGATCCGGCTCCGGACATGACCCAGGCACGGGTTGTGCTGGACTGACGACGCGCACCCCTGGCTTGGTAAGTGGAGGAGGAACGGGCCTTACCAGGCTGACGACGCACACCGTAGGCTTGGTGCGTGGAGCAGGGACAGGCCGGACTGGGCTGACGAAGCACACCCCTGACTTGGTGCGGGGAGCAGGAATGAGCCGGACCGGGCTGACGACGCGCACCACTGACTTGGTGCGGGGAGCTTGGATGGGCCGGACTGGGCTGGCGACGCGCACCACCGACTTGGTGCGGAGAGCAGGAACGAGCCGGACAGGGCTGACGAAACGCACCACAGACTTGGAGCAGGAATGGGCCGGACTGGGCTGGCGACGCGCACCACAGACTTGGTGCGGAGAGCAGGAACGGGCCGGACAGGGCTGGTGACGCGCACCACAGACTTGGTGCGGGGAGCAGGAATGAGCCGGACCGGGCTGACGACGCGCACCACTGACTTGGTGCAGGGAGCTTGGATAAGCCGGACTGGGCTGGCGACGCGCACCACAGACTTGGTGGGAGTGGCAGGAACAGGCCGGCCCGTACTGGGCACACACACCACTGGCCCTACGTGGGGATCAGGAACAGGCCGGACCGGACTGGCAACACACGCCAGTACCTCTCGCCGTGCCTCTACAACCTCCTTCCCCCTGGTGACCAGTGACTCCCGTAACCTGGCGTCCTCCTCTGCCAATCCGCTGGGCCGCTCTGCCGCGGTCTCCTGCTGGCCCGACGTCGTGAGCCCCCCCCTAAAATTTCTGGGGGTCTCTCCTCCCCGTGGGCCAGGCCTCCATCATTCTCGCCAGACTCTCACCCCACTGCTCCAAAGTCCAACCTCTCTCCTCTTCTCTTGGCTTGGCCCAGTGGAGACTCCTACTCCACTGCTCCCAAGTCCATCCTCTCTCTTCTTCACGCTGCTCGGTCCTGTTATGGTGGTTTCTTCTGTCACGATCGTCGGTGAGAGAGGACCAAGGCGCAGCGTTGAAGGTGAACATATCCTTTTATTTTACTGATCACACGATCAAAACAATAAACGATAACGTGACGTCTACGGTTTAACACAAACCGAAATGAACAAGAAACCACAAACACAAAGTGCAAGACAGACAGTTAAATATGGCTCCCAATCAGAGACACCCAGCTGACACTCGTTGCCTCTGATTGGGAGTCACTCAGACCAACATAGAAAAATAAACATAGACTTACACACCCTGGCTCAACATAACATAGTCCCCAGAGCCAGGGCGTGACAGTAACATTATTGATCTACTGAATCATTGTAGTTGTTGGGGGTTATATTTACAGTAAATATAATGCTTTTGTTCAATTCATGGCATTCAAAATAATATATGTTTTATTTATCCACTCAATACATGTCACGACACCTCTACACATTGGGACAAGCCAATTTGCTAGTCACCAATATTCTCTGAATCAAATCAGTGATGGCTGTTTAACAGTCTTACGGCCTGGAGTTAGAAGCGGTTTCATTCTCTCGGTCCCAGCTTTGATGCATCTGTAATGTCTCCGCCTGCTAGATGGTAGCAGGGTGAACAGGCCGTGGCTCGGGTGGCTGAGGTTCTTGATGATCTTCTTGGCCTTCCACAGAGATCATCTACAATGCATATGTAATGGGTTGAAAAACTTAGACACTAAAACAGACACCCCTTTAATTTTTGTTTTTTAAACCAAGGTTTATTTGTGTAGCTAATCAATCTCACTTTTATATTCTACATGCTTTAGCAGTAGTTAGTCCATTAGTCTAATAGATGTCGCTGTTAGGGTTGTACAGAGCATTTCCTATGCAGCAGCAGTTAAAAGGGTTGAGGGTTTGAATGGTGCTCCTGAAGAGTCCATGGTGGTGGATAGGCCTTCAATGCAAGCTGCAGGGGTTGCCTTTCATCAAGATGATCCTGACATTTTAAAGGTTAAAAAGGTGGACTTTGTGGCCTTCATTGCAATGGTGATTAATGGCACTGCCAAGGTGGAGAAAAGATCTAGGAAGATAGAAATCATTGTGGTTGCGGTGGAACGGTTCCTAGGGCTGAAAGATTTCTCTGCAAAAGAGTTACATGGAATATTTTCAAAAGCCGTATCACTCTCTCAGGTCCTAGAGCCTTGAGAACTAAAAGAAGGAAGAAATGGGAGTTTTGTTTGTTTTGGCAATGAACTATTTTTATTAGGGTGGAGTAAGTTAGTATCACTATTAAGTATGGATTTATTTTTTATTTAATTTATTTTGTGGTTTCAAACCGTCCAGTTGGTGGCGGCAATGCAACTTTTGGAAGTAGTCTGCCATAAAACCCACAGAAGAAGAAGAAGAATATGTCGCCGTTGCTCTGTTGTAGTTGGGGAACAGGAACTTCCGGGGAGGCCCGCAACATTCTTCAGAACAAAGCAAACGACAGGACTGTGCCTTCTGTTTCTCTTTATTACTACAGGTATGTAACAGTACTTTTAAACGGTCTAATATTGAAATAACATGTTAGATAACAAATCAGTCAAGGTATTATCACGTTTGGGAAAGGTTTTGTGTAATTTTTGTGTCAATCCGAGTGAATAAAATATTTTACCAGCACACGGCGCGGGGTCCATTACACGTTTTCATTTGTGAGGCTTTCCAGGTTCGTATATAGGTCAGTGCGTTTCGCCTGGGCATGTTCAGTACAAAAACGTTTTGGAAAGTTGCAGATAGAAATACCCTGAATAGAACTGACATGATTCCTTAGAATCAGAGGCATGTTTGCTCTACATAATACATTTGTATCTGAATGTGGCCAACGTCTCCGTCCTCCTGCTGGACGCAGCCCTGGTACCCGCTTGTCCCTATGTATGTGAAGCTAGTCATAATAATGATTAGTCACAATAGTGGAATTTGCGGTTCGCCCTCAAAATAAAAGGCCCTCATTGAAAGTGATGCAAACTGATAAAATAGTGGAATCATGTCATATTTGGACTAGATAACGCTAAACATGGTTGGAATGTTGTTAATTTAAAATGAATTACAATAACTCATTATTTTGAAAATAAACAGAAAGAAACGGTTGAAATCCCACTGTGGAGGTATTAGACCACATAATTGCATTGGGGGCATTCATATACAGTGGGGAGAACAAGTATTTGAAAAAAACAGGACAAAAAACGGTTGAAATTCCACTGTGGAAGTATTAGACCACATAATTGCATTGGGGGCATTCTTATATGCACTTATGCAACGGGTTGGATTGTGCTCCCATGGAACGGGTGACACCCACAGAAAACAATTCTCAAGAGTTTATACAAATATTAGCATCTTAGCTCTTATTGCAGGACTTTGACTGTGAAAAATCACCTTCCCAGTCAGTCTATTGCAGGGGTACTCCAGTACTATTTGAGAAGGTCCGATCACACAAATTTCCTAGTTGGCAAAGGTCCGGATGGATATTGTCATTTATTGGCGTAGTAACAAACCCCCAACTTGTGACCCCAAATTGTTCACAACCCTCTTGTTGGCGGAGAGAACATTTAGCAGTTTTAAAGCTAATATCCCTCAATTCTACACATTTTACGACAGGGCTGAGATGTTTTGTTGTTGCTGTTTTTAAGCAATTCTACATGTTTCCATGTCTTATGTGTGTTTATATGATACCAGGGGTTGAAGCCCAACCAAAACAGTATTATTATATCATTATTTTGTGACCCGTGGTCCATATCGACCCCGTTCTTGGTCCTTACCGCGTTACGCCAGTTGAGTATGCTGTTTCTTTTGTTTGTATTGGGCATTCATATTGCACTGTACAGCCCTACCTATGTATTGTTCAGCCTACTCAGTGACACCCACAGAACACAACTATGTAGAGTTTACACAAATATTAGCGTCTTCACTGTTGTCCGGGAGTTTAACCCTGTCAGCTAAATTGTCATCATAATCAGTGGTTTCAAGTTTGTCTCTGTACATTTTTTACGAGATGATCATAGCAAAATATTAAATACTTCTGCATTTCCCGCTGTGCAAATGCATTGTTTCTCATTGCAAATAGGCTCAGGATAATTCCTGATAAAGTTGGGTAGCTGATAGGCCTTTTCAGAGCTTAAATAGCCAAAGTGATTAGTCACAGGGCTCCCGAGTGGCGCAGCGGTCTAAGACACTACAGAGCCTGGTTTGATTCCAGGCTGTATCATTATCCGGCTGTGATTGGAGTCCCAATCAATTGGCCCAGCGTCGTCCGGGATAGGCCGTCATTGTAAATAAGAATTTGTTCTTAACTGACTTGGCCCAACCATTGGGTCAAACATTAGACCAGACCAAATCTGAACCAATCACTCAGACATTAGCCAGGTTTCCATTGACCCAGCTGCATTCGACAAAAGCAATGTTGCTAAAATAATCTTTGCGATGTGTGTAATGGAGACGGCAGATATAGGAGAAATGTTCTAAAGCTCGAAAACATTTTTAATCGTTGGACGGGTGGGTTTTTCTTTTGTCAAAGTTTCTTTATTCTGACAAGTGAGGATTGAAACAGTGTTTTTTAAATAAATGATTGCCAAATCATTTTGACGGTACAGGGTGAGTCATTACGTCCAGTTGTTTTTATCGACACAGGATAGTTACATGGAAACACATCCTAGATGGCAATTGTCGTATCTATTTTCTATGCAAACTTTTTCTTAATGTCGAGAAACAAAGCACTGGACAAGTTATTGGAAACATAGCTACTGTTTCACAAGATTGGAAAGTACAGTACAGCAGAGTACAGGAAAGAGAAGTTTAGTTCAGTACAGTACAACAGTACAGAGTATAGGACAGTATAACGTACTGTATTGTATTCTACTTTAATGTACTATGTTATGGCTGGGCGATATGGACTAAATCATACAGCTGTATCTTGAGTTTTTTTAAACTTATGGGCGATTAACGATATATCTCGATTTTGTTTTTCTCTAAGTAAGCTTGTACAATTAAAGGTCAATTACACTGCATTTCAAACAGTCAGCTATAATCTAATGAATTCAGGGCTTGTGAAGTTATACCTAGGCTAAATATAAGCCATCCACAACCAATAAGACACACTAATTATTTTATAAAAAATTGTTTAACCTGCTTTTTTTTGTTGGCAATAATCACTGATCTGGCTTTCAAGTTGGTCTATGAAAATGCAATTTTTTGTTACAAATTGACTAATTTATTGTAGCAGGCATTAGGCTATAGACAATGAACACAGGTCTCATCAACAATCTCTCAAGCTCACGTGCTAGTGATTAACCAGCTATTTCAAGATTAGCCAACTTGGATCTGTTTGCTAACAAGGTTGAACAGTTGAGTTGTTATGAACACACCATTTTGTCTGTCTCCAACTGTTTGAAAAGCATGTTAGCCTGTCCACTTTGTTCAGATGTTGAAATCAAGTGGCCTACCTTATTTCTCAGAATGAGAACGAGTTGCCAATTTCTTACAGTGCATTCGGAAGTATTCAGACCCCTCCCCTTTTTCCATATATTCAGACACATTCAGTTGTTTCTATCTTTATCTATAATTGTTATTATGGTGAGAACGGGAAATACAATTGGTTTTTGATTGAAATAATACAGTGAAGACGCTTATTAAGGAAAATATTACATAGTGCTGCCTAAAACAAACTGCAACCTTGTACTAAATGGTTTTTGAGTCATTTATGAGAATTTCTGAAATCTACTATAGGTTAAGTGCACTTACATGGTTTAATTCAAAGTGTGCAATTTGTGTCTAATGTGAAATTAATAAATGGTTTGTTGTCAATGCTTAGCTACCTGATCTAATATATTTTTAGAGAATAAAGAAAGTGCCAGAAATGTCAAGACTAACTTTTGTGTCCGTTTCTCTATATTACTACTGGACGACTCAGATTAAGTCTGAGGCCGGTAACATCAACAGTGAGGACAAACCCAGCCTGCCTCTCTCCTTCCACACTAAGTCGACCCGACAGTTACTGGGTCCTGATTGTGACAGTGGAGGCCAGTTTGCACTGCAGGATCCAGAGATGGCATCAGTGAAGCTGGAAGACTGCAGTCAAACACTGGAGCTGAATGTCAACATTAAAGATGAAGAAGAGGAGGAGAAGATTGGGAAATCTGTTTCTCATGGTAAGAGCAGGTTCTATCTAACTATAATCTTTTTTTTAGTCAAGCAGTGGCAAATATACAGCACCTACTCATTCAAGGATTTTTCTTAATTTTTACTATTTTCTACATTGTAGAATAATAGTGAAGACATCTAAACTATAAAATAACACATATGGAATCATGTACAGTGGGGAAAAAAAGTATTTAGTCAGCCACCAATTGTGCAAGTTCTCCCACTTAAAAAGATGAAAGAGGCCTATAATTTTCATCATAGGTACACGTCAACTATGACAGACAAAATGAGGGGAAAAAAATCCAGAAAATCACATTGTAGGATTTTTTATGAATTTATTTGCAAATTATGGTGGAAAATAAGTATTTGGTCAATAACTAAAGTTTCTCAATACTTTGTTATATACCCTTTGTTGGCAATGACACAGGTCAAACGTTTTCTGTAATTCTTCACAAGGTTTTCACACACTGTTGCTGGTATTTTGGCCCATTCCTCCATGCAGATCTCCTCTAGAGCAGTGATGTTTTGGGGCTGTCGCTGGGCAACACAGACTTTCAACTCCCTCCAAAGATTTTCTATGGGGTTGAGATCTGGAGACTGGCTAGGCCACTCCAGGACCTTGAAATGCTTCTTACGAAGCCACTCCTTTGTTGCCCGGGCGGTGTGTTTGGGATCATTGTCATGCTGAAAGACCCAGCCACGTTTCATCTTCAATGCCCTTGCTGATGGAAGGAGGTTTTCACTCAAAATCTCACGATACATGGCCCCATTCATTCTTTCCTTTACACGGATCAGTCGTCCTGGTCCCTTTGCAGAAAAACAGCCCCAAAGCATGATGTTTCCACCCCCATGCTTCACAGTAGGTATAGTGTTCTTTGGATGCAACTCAGCATTCTTTGTCCTCCAAACACGACGAGTTGAGTTTTTACCAAAAAGTTATATTTTGGTTTCATCTGACCATATGACATTCTCCCAATCCTCTTCTGGATCATCCAAATGCACTCTAGCAAACTTCAGACGGGCCTGGACATGTACTGGCTTAAGCAGGGGGACACGTCTGGCACTGCAGGATTTGAGTCCCTGGCGGCATAGTGTGTTACTGATGGTAGGCTTTGTTACTTTGGTCCCAGCTCTCTGCAGGTCATTCACTAGGTCCCCCCGTGTGGTTCTGGGATTTTTGCTCACCGTTCTTGTGATCATTTTGACCCCACGGGGTGAGATCTTGTGTGGAGCCCCAGATCGAGGGAGATTATCAGTGGTCTGTTATGTCTTCCATTTCCTAATAATTGTTCCCACAGTTGATTTCTTCAAACCAAGCAGCTTACCTATTGCAGATTCAGTCTTCCCAGCCTGGTGCAGGTCTACAATTTTGTTTCTGGTGTCCTTTGACAGCTCTTTGGTCTTGGCCATAGTGGAGTTTGGAGTGTGACTGTTTGAGGTTGTGGACAGGTGTCTTTTATACTGATAACAAGTTCAAACAGGTGCCATTAATACAGGTAACGAGTGGAGGACAGAGGAGCCTCTTAAAGAAGAAGTTACAGGTCTGTGAGAGACAGAAATCTTGCTTGTTTGTAGGTGACCAAATACTTATTTTCCACCATAATTTGCAAATAAATTCATAAAAAATCCTACAATGTGATTTTCTGGAAAAAAAATCTACTTTTGTCTGTCATAGTTGACGTGTACCTATGATGAAAATTACAGGCCTCTCTCATCTTTTTAAGTGGGAGAACTTGCACAATTGGTGGCTGACTAAATACTTTTTTCCCCCACTGTAGTAACCGAACATCAGACCAAAGGACAGATTTCCACCGGTCTAATGTCCATTGCTCATGTTTTTTTGGCCCAAGCAAGTCTCTTCTTCATGTTGCATTCCTTTAGTAGTGGTTTCTTGCAGCAATTCGACCATGAAGGCCTGATTCACGCAGTCTCCTCTGAACAGTTGATGTTGAGATGTGTCTGTTACTTGAACTATGTGAAGCATTTATTTGGGCTGCAATTTCTGAGGCTGGTAACTCTAATGAACTTATCCTCTGCAGCAGAGGTAACTCTGGGTCTTCCTTTCCAGTGGCGGTCCTCATGAGAGCCAGTTTCATCATAGCGCTTTATGGTTTTTGCGACTGCACTTGAAGAATCTTAAAGTAATGATGGACTGTTGTTTCTCTTTGCTTATTTGAGCTGTTCTTGCAATAATATGGACTTGGTTTTTTACCAAATAGGCCTATCTTCTGGATACCACCCCTACCTTGTCACTACTCAACTGATTGGCTCAAACGCATTAAGACATTCCACTAATTAACTTTTAACAAGGCACACCTGTTAATTGAAATGCCAAGAGTGTGCAAAGCTGTCATCAAGGCAAAGGTTGCCTACTTTGAATAATCTCACATAAAATATATTTGGATTTGTTTAACAATTTTTTGGTTACTACATGATTCCATATGTGTTATTTCATATTATTATCCTATGTAAAGAAAACCCCTGGAATGAGTAGGTGTCCTAAAACCTTTGACTGGTACTATATGTGAATTTGGGAAAATATACTATAGGTTAAGTACCGGCACCTCAAATATCTAGTGCTTGAGCTCCTGTTCCTCTTATAGAATATTAGCTCAACAGTATTGTGGAGCTCCTGCACCTAATTATAAACAGTACCGGCACCTATTTCAGTCCAAGTCAAGCACTGAATTAGATGATTTAACAAGAAGAAAGAGAATATATTTTTAGAGAATAAAGAAAGTGCCAGAACTGTCAAGACAATAACTTTTTGTGTCTGTTTCTCATTGTTACTACAGGACGACTAGAATTAAATCTGAGGCCGGTAACATCAATAGTGAGGACAAACCCAACCTGCCCCTCTCCTTCCACACTGAGTCCAAACCTACAATCACTGGGTCCTGATTGTGACAGTGGAGCCCAGTTTGCTAAGCAGGATCCAGAGATTGCATCAGTGAAGCTGGAAGACTGCAGTCAAACACTGGAGCTGAATGTCAACATTAAAGATGAAGAAGAGGAGGAGAAGATTGGGAAATCTGTTTCTCATGGTAAGAGCAGGTTCTATCTAACTAAGTTTGTTGTTCGTTCCAACTTCCCACTGTGCATGAAAAGTTGCAGTAGAACTGTTTCTTGATGAACTGTTTCAATAAGATGGTATGTTATTCCATGCTACTCAGACTTGCATGGTTTGACACCAATTTTGTCAGCATTTATTTTATTTACTGGGCTATCTGGAGTGATCAGAGAGTAGACTAAAGAAGTGAAGTAGACAAACTGCCAGTGTTTTAAAGTTCTAGGAAATGAGTCTGTGTAGTGTCTAACCCCTGTTATAGTGATTGGAGGATGTAGCTCAGTTGGTAGAGCATAGCGCTTGCAACGCCAGGGTTGTGGGTTCGTTTCCCACGGGGGGCCAGTATGAAAATGTATACACTCACTAACTGTAAGTTGCTCTGGATAAGAGCGTCTGCTAAATGACGTAAATGTAAATATATAATTTTCATGACTGATGAGCATACACTCAATTAGTATTTGGTAGCATTGCCTTTAAATTGTTTAACTTGGATCAAACATTTCGGGTAGCCTTCCACAAGCTTCCCACAATAAGTTGGGTGAATTTTGGCCCATTCCTCCTGACAGACCTGGTGTAACTGAGTCAGGTTTGTAGGCCTCCTTGCTCGCACACACTTTTTCAGTTCTGCCCACACATTTTCTACAGGATTGAGGTCAGGGCTTTGTGATGGCCACTCCAATACCTTGACTTTGTTGTCCTTAAGCCATTTTGCCACAACTTTGGAAGTATGCTTGGGGTCATTGTCCATTTGGAAGACCCATTTGCGACCAAGCTTTAACTTCCTGACTGATGTCTTGAGATGTCGCTTCAATATATCCACATAATCTTCCTTACTCATGATGCCATCTAATATGTGAAGTGCACCAGTCCCTCCTGCCTCTAAGACCCCCCTTTTTCCTCCAAACATAACGATGGTCATTATGGCCAAACAGTTCTATTTTAGTTTCATCAGACCAAGGACATTTCTCTAAAAAGTACGATCTTTGTCCCCATGTGCAGTTGCAATCCGTAGTCTGGCTTTTTTATGGCGGTTTTGGAGCAGTGGCTTCTTCCTTGCTGAGCAGCCTTTCAGGTTATGTCAATATAGGACTTGTTTTACTGTGGATATAGATACTTTTGTACCTGTTTCCTCCAGCATCTTCACCAGGTCCCTTGCTGTTTTTCTGGGATTTACTTGCACTTTACACACCAAAGTACGTTCATCTCTAGGAGACAGAACGCCTCTCCTTCCTGAGCGATATGACGGCTGCATGGTCCCATGGTGTACTTGCGTACTATTGTTTGTACAGATGAACGTGGTACCTTCAGGCATTTGGAAATTGCTCCCAAGGATGAACCAGACTTGTGGAGGTCTACAATTTTTTTTCTGAGGTCTTGGCTGATTTCTTTAGACTTTCCCATGATGTCAAGCAAAGAGGCACTGAGTTTGAAGGTAGGCCTTGAAATACAGTGGGGAGAACAAGTATTTGATACACTGCCGATTTTGCAGGTTTTCCTACTTACAAAGCATGTAGAGGTCTGTAATTTCTTATCATAGGTACACTTCAACTGTGAGAGACGGAATCTAAAACAAAAATCCAGAAAATCACATTGTATGATTTTTAAGTAATTAATTTGCATTTTATTGCATGGCATAAGTATTTGATCACCTACCAACCAGTAAGAATTCCGGCTCTCACAGTCCTGTTAGTTTTTCTTTAAGAAGCCCTCCTGTTCTCCACTCATTACCTGTATAAAAGACACCTGTCCACACACTCAATCAAACAGACTCCAACCTCTCCACAATGGCCAAGACCAGAGAGCTGTGTAAGGACATCAGGGATAAAATTGTAGACCTGCACAAGGCTGGGATGGGCTACAGGACAATAGGCAAGCAGCTTGGTGAGAAGGCAACAACTGTTGGCGCAATTATTAGAAAATGGAAGAAGTTCAAGATGACGTTCAATCACCCTCGGTCTGGAGCTCCATGCAAGATATCACCTCGTGGGGCATCAATGATCATGAGGAAGGTGAGGGATCAGCCCAGAACTACACAGCAGGACCTGGTCAATGACCTGAAGAGAGCTGGGACCACAGTCTCAAAGAAAACCATTAGTAACATACTACGCCGTCATGGATTAAAATCCTCCAGCGCATGCATGGTCCCCCTGCTCAAGCCAGCGCATGTCCAGGCCCGTCTGAAGTTTGCCAATGACCATCTGGATGATCCAGAGGAGGAATGGGAGACGGTCATGTGGTCTGATGAGACAAAAATAGAGCTTTTTGGTCTAATCTCCACTCGTCGTGTTTGGAGGAAGAAGGATGAGTACAACCCCAAGAAAACCATCCCAACCGTGAAGCATGGAGGTGGAAACATCATTCTTTGGGGATGCTTTTCTGCAAAGGGGACAGGACGACTGCACCGTATTGAGGGGAGGATGGATGGGGCCATGTATCGCGAGATCTTGGCCAACAACCTCCTTCCCTCAGTAAGAGCATTGAAGATGGATCGTGGCTGGGTCTTCCAGCATGACAACGACCCGAAACACACAGCCAGGGCAACTAAGGAGTGGCTCCGTAAGAAGCATCTCAAGGTCCAGGAGTGGCCTAGCCAGTCTCCAGACCTGAACCCAATAGAAAATCTTTGGAGGGAGCTGAAAGTCCGTATTGCCCAGCGACAGCCCTGAAACCTGAAGGATCTGGAGAAGGTCTGTATGGAGGAGTGGGCCAAAATCCCTGCTGCAGTGTCTGCAAACCTGGTCAAGACCTACAGGAAACGTATTATCTCTGTAATTGCAAACAAAGGTTTCTGTACCAAATATTAAGTTCTGCTTTTCTGATGTATCAAATACTTATGTCATGCAATAAAATGCAAATTAATTACTTAAAAATCATACAATGTGATTTTCTGGATTTTTGTTTTAGATTCTGTCTCTCACAGTTAAGTGTACCTATGATACAAATTACAGACCTCTGAATGCTTTGTAAGTAGGAAAACCTGCAAAATCGGCAGTGTATCAAATACTTGTTCTCCCCACTGTATATACAGTGCATTGGGAAATTATTCAGACCCCTTGACTTTTTCCACATTTAGGTATGTTACAGCCTTATTCTAAAATAGATTAAGTTGTTTGTTTCCCTCATTAATCTACACACAATACCCCATAATGACAAAGCAAAAACGTGTTTATGAATTGTTGCTAACATTTTTTTACCAAATATAATAAAAAATACGGAAATATCACATTTACATACGTATTCAGACCCTTTACTCAGTACTTTGTTTAAGCACCTTTGGCAGCGATTACAGCCTCAAGTCTTATTTGGTATGACGCTACAAGCTTGGCACACCTGTATTTGGAGAGTTTCTCCCATTCTTCTCTGCAGATCCTCTCAATCTCTGTCAGATTGGATGGAGAGCGTCGCTGCACAGCTATTTTCTGGTCTCTCCGGAGATGTTAGATCGGGTTGAAGTCCGGGCTCTGGCTGGGTCACTCAAGGACGTTCAGAGACTTGTCCCAAAGCCACTCCTGCGTTGTCTTGGCTGTGTGCTTAGGGTAGTTGTCCTGTTGAAAGGTGAACCTTCGCCCCAGTCTGAGGTCCTGAACATTCTGGAGCAGGTCAAGGATCTCTCTGTACTTTGCTCCGTTCATCTTTCCCTCGATCTTGACTAGTGTCCTAGTCCCTGCCGCTGAAAAACATCCCCACAGCATGATGCTGATACCACCACGCTTCACCGTAGGGATGGTGCCAGGTTTCCTCCAGATGTGATGCTTGGGATTCAGGCCAAAGAGTTCAATATTGGTTTCATCAGACCAGAGAATCTTCCTTCTCATGGTCTGAGAGTCTTGAGGTGCCTTTTGGCAAACTCCAAGTGGGCTGTCATGTGCCCTTTACTATTCCAAGATGGCGTAGCAGTGCGGTCGCGTTCTTTGTTGTGTGTCTGTGTAAATAGCCTGTATTTTTTTGTATTTTTCGTACATATTTTCCTATCATACTTTTCATCCTTCTACAACATATACTTTCCTGCAACCTGCCTCACTCAATGTGGAACGGATTCTATTATTGACTTACCTTGATCTGGAATCTCCAGTTGAAACTAGCTAGCCAGCTAACTAGCTACTTGCTATTAGCCATCGTTAGCGGTTTTCACCCAGAACATCGGATTCTACTTCCAGAATAACTGATTCACTGGACATTAACACCGGATCGCAACTAGCTAGCCGCAACCGATTGGATGTTGCTGTTTGGCTGTTCACCACTGCCCCAGAAGCAACCACCAGTTAGCCGTGAGCTAGCCTCGAGCCAGGCCCATTTCCCGGCTATCTACCTCTCTGTCAACCGGACGGGACCTCCTAGTGTTGACACAGAGCCCCGGCGATCCAACACGACTGGTCTGCCGACTAAATCGTCTGATGTGGTTACAGCAGGCTTCCCGTTACGACGTCGACCCCGAAGACCCATTTGCTAGCCCTGGCCCGCTAGCACACGCTAGCCATGGCCTCTTGCTCGCCAGTGCTATAGCAGCCTCCGAACTACCTCCGAACTCTCCTATTGCTGTTCACCGGACCTTATGATAACTCAGCTATACAGCTGATGCCTGCTGGACTGTTCCTTTTTACGGTACCGCATCCTGTTTATGTTTAACCTCAGCCCAAACTTTGTCGCCATTACCAGCTGTTGCCTTAGCTCTCTCGAATAACACCTGTGATTGCTTTATGCCTCTCTCCCATGTCAATATGCTTTGCTTATTGCTGTTTCGGTTATTTCTTATTGTACTATTTCACTGTAGATCCCCCAGCCCAGCTCAACCTACCTTTAGATAGCTCCTTTGTCCCACCCCCCATACACGCGGAGACCGACTCAATCGGTGCCTCCAGTGATGCTATCTCTTTCATCGTTACCCAACGTTTAGATTTACCTCCACTGTACTCATATCCTTCCATATCCTTGTCTGTACATAATGCCCTGAATCTATTCTACAACGCACGGAAATCTGCCCCTTTTTTTCCTCTGTACTCAACGCACTAGAAGACCAGTACTTAAAGCCTTTAGCCGTATTCTTATTCTACTCCTCCTCTGTTCCTCTGGTGATGTAGAGGTTAACCCAGGCCCTGTAGCCCCCAGTATCACTCCTACTCCCCAGGCGTTATCATTTGTTGACTTCTGTAACCGTAAAAGCCTTGGCTTCTTGCACGTTAACATCCAAAGCCTCCTCCCTAAGTTTGAGTTATGCACTGCGTTAGCACACTCCGCCAACCCTGATGTTCTAGCAGTGTCTGAATCCTGGCTTAGGAAGGCCACCAGAAATGTCCATCTCCAACTACAACATTTTCCGTCTCGATAGAACTGCCAAAGGGGGTGGGGTTGCAATCTACTGTAGAGAGAGCCTGCAGAGCTCTATTGTACTATCCAGGTCTGTGCCCAAACAGTTTGAGCTTCTACTTCTAAAAATCAACCTTTCCAGAAATAAGTCTCCCACTGTTGCCGCTTGCTACAGACCCCCCTCAGCCCAGAGCTGTGCCCTGGACACCATATGTGAACTGATCGCCCCCCATCTATCCTCAGAGTTCGTACTGCTTGGTGACCTAACTGGGATATGCTTAACACCCCGGCCAACCTACAATCTAAACTAGAATGCCCTTAATCTCACACAAATTATCAACGAACCTACCAGGTACAACCCCAAATCTGTAAACATGGGCACCCTCATAGATATCATCCTGACAAATATACCCTCTAAATAGACCTCCGCTGTCTTCAACCAGAATCTCAGCGATTATTGCCTGCGTCCGTAATGGGTCCGCGGTCAAACGACCACTCCTCATCGCTGTCAAACGCTCCCTAAAACACTTCAGCGAGCAGGCCTTTCTAATTGACCTGGCCCGGGTATCCTGGATGGATATTGACCTCATTCCGTCAGTAGAGGATGCCTGGTTGTTCTTTTAAAAGTGCTTTCCTCTCAATCTTAATTTTTTGAATGGGGCATGCTTATTTATCCTCAGACTTGACTGCCCTTGACTAGCACAAAAACATCCTGTGGCGTACTGCATTAGCATCGAACAGCCCCCGCGATATGCAACTTTTTAGGGAAGTCAGGAACCAATATACACAATCAGTTAGGAAGGCAAAGGCTAGCTTTTTCAAACAGAAATGTGCATCCTGTAGCACTAACTCCAAAAAGTTTTGGGACACTGTAAAGTCAATGGAAAATAAGATCATCTCCTCCCAAATGCCCACTGCACTGAGACTAGGAAACACTGTCACCACAGATAAATCTACAATAATCGAGAATTTCAACAAGCATTTTGCTACGGCTGGCCATGCTTTCCACCTGGCTACCACTACCCCGGACACCAACTCTGCACCCTCCGCTGCAACGTGCCCATGCCCCCCCCCCCCCGCCGCTTCGCCTTCACACAAATTCAGACAGCGGATGTCCTGAAAGAGCTGAAAAATCTGGACCCCTACAAATCAGCTGGGCTAGACAATCTGGACCCTTTCTTTCTAAAATTAGCCGCCAAAATTGTCAAAACCCCTATTACTAGCCTGTTCAACCTCTCTTTCGTAACGTCTGAGATCCCCAGAGATTGGACAGCTGGCGCGGTCATCCCCCTCTTCAAAGGGGGTGACACTCTAGATCCAGACTGTTAGACCGATATTCATCCTGCCCTTCAAAAGTATTTGAAAGCCAAGTTAACAAACAGATCACCGTCCATTTCGAATCCCACCGTACCTTCTCCGCTATGCAATCCGGTTTCCGAGCTGGTCATGGGTGCACATCAGCCACGCTCAAGATCCTAAACGATATTATAACCGCGATCGATAAGACAGTACTGCGCAGCCATCTTCATCAACCTGGCCAAGGCTTTCGACTCTGTCAACCACCGCATTCTTATTGGCAGACTAAATAGCCTTGGTTTCTCTAATGACTGCTTCGCCTGCTTCACCAACTACTTCTCAGATAGAGTTCAATGTGTCAAATCGGAGGGCCTGTTGTCTGGACCTCTGGCCATCTCTATGGGGGTGTCACAGGGTTCAATTCTCGGGCCGACTCTATTCTCTGTGTATATCAATGATGTCGCTCTTGCTGCTGGTGACGCTCGGATCCACCTCTATGCGGACGACACCATTTTGTATACATCTGGCCCTTCATTGGACACTGTGTTAACAAACCTTCAAACGAGCTTCAACGCCATACAACACTCCTTCCGTAGCATCCAACTGCTCTTAAACACTAGTAATACTAAATGCATGCTCTTCAACCGAATGCTGCTTGCACCCGACTAGAATCACTACTCTCGGCGGGTCTGACCTAGAGTATGTGGACAACTACAAATACCTAGGTGTCTGGTTAGACTGTAAACTCTCCTTCCAGACTCACATTAAGCATCTCCATTCAAAAGTTAGATCTAGAATTGGCTTCCTATTTCGCAACAAAGCCTCCTTCACTCATGCTGCCAAACATGCCCTCGTAAAACTGACTATCCTACCGATCCTTGACTTTGGCGATGTCATTTACAAATTAGCCTCCAACACTCTACTCAGCAAATTGGATGTAGTCTATCACAGTGTCATCCGTTTTGTCACCAAAGCCCCATATACTACCCAACATTGTGACCTGTACGCTCTTGTTGGCTTGCCCACACTACATATTCGTCACCAAACCCACTGGCTCCAGGTCATCTATAAATCACTGCTAGGCAATTCCCCATATTATCTTAGCTCACTGGTCACCATAGCAACACCCACCTGTAGTCTGCGCTCCAGCAGGTATATCTCACTGGTCATCCCCAAAGCCAACACCTCCTTTGGCAGCCATTCCTTCCAGTTCTCTGCTGCCAATGACTGGAACGACCTGCAAAAATCTCTGAAGCTGGAGACTCTTATCACCCTCAATAACTTTAAGCGTCAGTTGTCAGAGCAGCTTACCGATCACTGCACCTGTACACAGCCATTCTGAAATTAGCCCACCCAACTACCTCATCCCCATATTGTTATTTATTTTGCTAATTTGCACCCCAGTATCTCTAATTGCACATCATCTTTTGCACATCTATCATTTCAGTGTTAATACGGAATTGTAACTATTTTGCACTATGGCCTATTTATTGCCTTATCTCCATAACTTACTACATTTGCACACACTGTATATATATTTTCTGTTGTATTTTTGACTTTATGTTTTGTTTACCCCATATGTAACTCTGTGTTGTTTTTATCGCACTGCTTTGCTTTATCTTGGCCAGGTCGCAGTTGTAAATGAGAACTTGTTCTCAACTGGCTTACCAGGTTAAATAAAATTACTGAGGAGTGGCTTCCGTCTGGCCACTCTACCATAATGGCCTGATTGGTGGAGTGCTGCAGAGATGGTTGTCCTTTTGGAAGTTTCTCCTATCTCTACCGAGGAACTCTGGAGCTCTGTCAGAGTGACCATCGGCTTCTTGGTCACCTTCTTGACTAACGTCCTTCACCACCGATTGCTCACTTTGGCCAGGTGGCCAGCTCTAGGAAGAGTCTTGGTGGTGTGTGTGTGTCTGTGTGTGTGTGTGTATACACACACATCTCAGTTGAAGTCGGAAGTTTAGTCATTAAAATTCGTTTTTCAACCACTCCACAAAGTTCTTGTTAACAAACTATAGTTTTGGCAAGTAATTTTTCCAACAATTGTTTACAGACAGATTATTTCACTTATAATTCACTGTATCACAATTCCAGTGGGTCAGAAGTTTACATTCACTAAGTTGGCTGTGCCTTTAAACAGCTTGGAAAATTCCAGAAAATGATGTCATGGCTTTAGAAGCTTCTGATATTCTAATTGACATCATTTGAGTCAATTGGAGGTGTACCTCAATGTATTTCAAGGCCTACCTTCAAACTCAGTGCCTCATTGCTTGACATCATGGGAAAATCAAAATAAATCAGCCAAGACCTCAGGGAAAAAATGGTAGACCTCCAAGTCTGGTTCATCCTTGGGAGCAATTTTCAAATGCCTGAAGGTACCACATTCATCTGTACAAACAGTAGTATGCAAGTATAAACACCATGGGACCACACAGCCGTCATACCGCTCAGGAAGGAGACGCGTTCTGTCTCCTAGAGATGAACGTACTTTGGTGCGAAAAGTGCAAATCAATCCCAGAACAACAGCAAAGAACCTTGTGAAGATGCTGGAGGAAACAGGTACAAAAGTATTTATATCCACAGTAAACCGTGTCCTATATCGACATAATCTGAAAGGCCACTCAGCAAGGAAGAAGCAACTGCTCCAAAACCGCCATAAAAAAGCCAGACTATGGTTTGCAACTGCACATGGGGACAAATATCGTACTTTTTGGAGAAATGTCCTCTGGTCTGATGAAACAAAAATATAACTGTTTGGCCATAATGACCATCGTTATGTTTGGAGGAAAAAGGGGGATGCTTGCAAGCCGAAGAACTCCATGCCAACCGCGAAGCACAGGAGTGGCAGCATCATGCTGTGGGGGTGCTTTTCTGCAGGAGGGATTGGTGCACTTCACAAAATAGATGGCATCATGAGGAAGGAACATTATGTGGATATATTGAAGCAACATCTCAAGATATCAGTCAGGAAGATAAAGCTTGGTCGCAAATAGGTCTTCCAAATGGACAATGATCCCAAGCATACATCCAAAGTTGTGGCAAAATGGCTTAAGGACAACAAGTCAAGGTATTGGAGTGGCCATCACAAAGCCCTGACCTCAATCCTATAGAAAATGTGTGGGCAGAACTGAAAAAGCGTGTGCGAGCAAGGAGGCCTACAAACCTGACTCACTTACACCAGCTCTGTCAGGAGGAATGGGCCAAAATTCACCCAACTTATTGTGGGAAGCTTGTGGAAGGCTACCCGACACGTTTGACCCAAGTTAAACAATTTAAAGGCAATGCTACCAAATACTAATTGAGTGTATGTAAACATCTGACCCACTGGGAATCTGATGAAGGAAATAAAAGCTGAAATAAATCATTATCTCTACTATTATTCTGACATTTTCACTTAAAATAAAGTGGTGATCCTAACTGACGCAAGACTGGGAATTTTTTACTAAGAATAAATATCAGGAATTGTGTAATACTGAGTTTAAATGTATTTGGCTAAGGTGTATGTACACTTCCGACTTCAACTGTACATTGTGTAGTGTGTACTTTGTAATGTTAATTCTTTGTTGTCAATTCTTAGCTACCTGATCTATTAAAATGAGATCAGTGTTTTGACTTGGACAGAAGCTCAACAGAGCTGAATATCAGCACCTGAAATGTCTACTGCTTGAGCTCATGTTCCTCTTATAGAATATTAGCTCAAAGGTATTGTGGGGCTCCTGCACCGAAATATATACCGTACCGGCACCCAAAATTATTACTTTTTCAGTCAAACACTGAATTAGATGATTGAAAAATACAAAATATTTTTAGAGAATAAAGAATGTGCCTGAATTGTCAAGACAATAACTTTTGTTTCCGTTTCTCTTTATTACTACTTGCCAACTCAGGTATAAGTCCGGTAACATCAACAGTGAGGACAAACCCAGCCTGCCCCTCTCCTTCCACACTAAGTCCAAACCTACAGTCAGTTGGTCCTGATTGTGACAGTGGAGCCCAGTTTGCACTGCAGGATCCAGAGATGGCATCAGTGAAGCTGGAAGACTGCAGTCAAACACTGGAGCTGAATGTCAACATTAAAGATGAAGAAGAGGAGGAGAAGATTGGGAAATCTGTTTCTCATGGTAAGAGCAGGTTCTATCTAACTATAATCTTTTTTTTAGTCAAGCAGTGGCAAATATACAGCACCTACTCATTCAAGGATTTTTCTTAATTTTTACTATTTTCTACATTGTAGAATAATAGTGAAGACATCTAAACTATAAAATAACACATATGGAATCATGTACAGTGGGGAAAAAAAGTATTTAGTCAGCCACCAATTGTGCAAGTTCTCCCACTTAAAAAGATGAAAGAGGCCTATAATTTTCATCATAGGTACACGTCAACTATGACAGACAAAATGAGGGGAAAAAAATCCAGAAAATCACATTGTAGGATTTTTTATGAATTTATTTGCAAATTATGGTGGAAAATAAGTATTTGGTCAATAACTAAAGTTTCTCAATACTTTGTTATATACCCTTTGTTGGCAATGACACAGGTCAAACGTTTTCTGTAATTCTTCACAAGGTTTTCACACACTGTTGCTGGTATTTTGGCCCATTCCTCCATGCAGATCTCCTCTAGAGCAGTGATGTTTTGGGGCTGTCGCTGGGCAACACAGACTTTCAACTCCCTCCAAAGATTTTCTATGGGGTTGAGATCTGGAGACTGGCTAGGCCACTCCAGGACCTTGAAATGCTTCTTACGAAGCCACTCCTTTGTTGCCCGGGCGGTGTGTTTGGGATCATTGTCATGCTGAAAGACCCAGCCACGTTTCATCTTCAATGCCCTTGCTGATGGAAGGAGGTTTTCACTCAAAATCTCACGATACATGGCCCCATTCATTCTTTCCTTTACACGGATCAGTCGTCCTGGTCCCTTTGCAGAAAAACAGCCCCAAAGCATGATGTTTCCACCCCCATGCTTCACAGTAGGTATAGTGTTCTTTGGATGCAACTCAGCATTCTTTGTCCTCCAAACACGACGAGTTGAGTTTTTACCAAAAAGTTATATTTTGGTTTCATCTGACCATATGACATTCTCCCAATCCTCTTCTGGATCATCCAAATGCACTCTAGCAAACTTCAGACGGGCCTGGACATGTACTGGCTTAAGCAGGGGGACACGTCTGGCACTGCAGGATTTGAGTCCCTGGCGGCATAGTGTGTTACTGATGGTAGGCTTTGTTACTTTGGTCCCAGCTCTCTGCAGGTCATTCACTAGGTCCCCCCGTGTGGTTCTGGGATTTTTGCTCACCGTTCTTGTGATCATTTTGACCCCACGGGGTGAGATCTTGTGTGGAGCCCCAGATCGAGGGAGATTATCAGTGGTCTGTTATGTCTTCCATTTCCTAATAATTGTTCCCACAGTTGATTTCTTCAAACCAAGCAGCTTACCTATTGCAGATTCAGTCTTCCCAGCCTGGTGCAGGTCTACAATTTTGTTTCTGGTGTCCTTTGACAGCTCTTTGGTCTTGGCCATAGTGGAGTTTGGAGTGTGACTGTTTGAGGTTGTGGACAGGTGTCTTTTATACTGATAACAAGTTCAAACAGGTGCCATTAATACAGGTAACGAGTGGAGGACAGAGGAGCCTCTTAAAGAAGAAGTTACAGGTCTGTGAGAGACAGAAATCTTGCTTGTTTGTAGGTGACCAAATACTTATTTTCCACCATAATTTGCAAATAAATTCATAAAAAATCCTACAATGTGATTTTCTGGAAAAAAAATCTACTTTTGTCTGTCATAGTTGACGTGTACCTATGATGAAAATTACAGGCCTCTCTCATCTTTTTAAGTGGGAGAACTTGCACAATTGGTGGCTGACTAAATACTTTTTTCCCCCACTGTAGTAACCGAACATCAGACCAAAGGACAGATTTCCACCGGTCTAATGTCCATTGCTCATGTTTTTTTGGCCCAAGCAAGTCTCTTCTTCATGTTGCATTCCTTTAGTAGTGGTTTCTTGCAGCAATTCGACCATGAAGGCCTGATTCACGCAGTCTCCTCTGAACAGTTGATGTTGAGATGTGTCTGTTACTTGAACTATGTGAAGCATTTATTTGGGCTGCAATTTCTGAGGCTGGTAACTCTAATGAACTTATCCTCTGCAGCAGAGGTAACTCTGGGTCTTCCTTTCCAGTGGCGGTCCTCATGAGAGCCAGTTTCATCATAGCGCTTTATGGTTTTTGCGACTGCACTTGAAGAATCTTAAAGTAATGATGGACTGTTGTTTCTCTTTGCTTATTTGAGCTGTTCTTGCAATAATATGGACTTGGTTTTTTACCAAATAGGCCTATCTTCTGGATACCACCCCTACCTTGTCACTACTCAACTGATTGGCTCAAACGCATTAAGACATTCCACTAATTAACTTTTAACAAGGCACACCTGTTAATTGAAATGCCAAGAGTGTGCAAAGCTGTCATCAAGGCAAAGGTTGCCTACTTTGAATAATCTCACATAAAATATATTTGGATTTGTTTAACAATTTTTTGGTTACTACATGATTCCATATGTGTTATTTCATATTATTATCCTATGTAAAGAAAACCCCTGGAATGAGTAGGTGTCCTAAAACCTTTGACTGGTACTATATGTGAATTTGGGAAAATATACTATAGGTTAAGTACCGGCACCTCAAATATCTAGTGCTTGAGCTCCTGTTCCTCTTATAGAATATTAGCTCAACAGTATTGTGGAGCTCCTGCACCTAATTATAAACAGTACCGGCACCTATTTCAGTCCAAGTCAAGCACTGAATTAGATGATTTAACAAGAAGAAAGAGAATATATTTTTAGAGAATAAAGAAAGTGCCAGAACTGTCAAGACAATAACTTTTTGTGTCTGTTTCTCATTGTTACTACAGGACGACTAGAATTAAATCTGAGGCCGGTAACATCAATAGTGAGGACAAACCCAACCTGCCCCTCTCCTTCCACACTGAGTCCAAACCTACAATCACTGGGTCCTGATTGTGACAGTGGAGCCCAGTTTGCTAAGCAGGATCCAGAGATTGCATCAGTGAAGCTGGAAGACTGCAGTCAAACACTGGAGCTGAATGTCAACATTAAAGATGAAGAAGAGGAGGAGAAGATTGGGAAATCTGTTTCTCATGGTAAGAGCAGGTTCTATCTAACTAAGTTTGTTGTTCGTTCCAACTTCCCACTGTGCATGAAAAGTTGCAGTAGAACTGTTTCTTGATGAACTGTTTCAATAAGATGGTATGTTATTCCATGCTACTCAGACTTGCATGGTTTGACACCAATTTTGTCAGCATTTATTTTATTTACTGGGCTATCTGGAGTGATCAGAGAGTAGACTAAAGAAGTGAAGTAGACAAACTGCCAGTGTTTTAAAGTTCTAGGAAATGAGTCTGTGTAGTGTCTAACCCCTGTTATAGTGATTGGAGGATGTAGCTCAGTTGGTAGAGCATAGCGCTTGCAACGCCAGGGTTGTGGGTTCGTTTCCCACGGGGGGCCAGTATGAAAATGTATACACTCACTAACTGTAAGTTGCTCTGGATAAGAGCGTCTGCTAAATGACGTAAATGTAAATATATAATTTTCATGACTGATGAGCATACACTCAATTAGTATTTGGTAGCATTGCCTTTAAATTGTTTAACTTGGATCAAACATTTCGGGTAGCCTTCCACAAGCTTCCCACAATAAGTTGGGTGAATTTTGGCCCATTCCTCCTGACAGACCTGGTGTAACTGAGTCAGGTTTGTAGGCCTCCTTGCTCGCACACACTTTTTCAGTTCTGCCCACACATTTTCTACAGGATTGAGGTCAGGGCTTTGTGATGGCCACTCCAATACCTTGACTTTGTTGTCCTTAAGCCATTTTGCCACAACTTTGGAAGTATGCTTGGGGTCATTGTCCATTTGGAAGACCCATTTGCGACCAAGCTTTAACTTCCTGACTGATGTCTTGAGATGTCGCTTCAATATATCCACATAATCTTCCTTACTCATGATGCCATCTAATATGTGAAGTGCACCAGTCCCTCCTGCCTCTAAGACCCCCCTTTTTCCTCCAAACATAACGATGGTCATTATGGCCAAACAGTTCTATTTTAGTTTCATCAGACCAAGGACATTTCTCTAAAAAGTACGATCTTTGTCCCCATGTGCAGTTGCAATCCGTAGTCTGGCTTTTTTATGGCGGTTTTGGAGCAGTGGCTTCTTCCTTGCTGAGCAGCCTTTCAGGTTATGTCAATATAGGACTTGTTTTACTGTGGATATAGATACTTTTGTACCTGTTTCCTCCAGCATCTTCACCAGGTCCCTTGCTGTTTTTCTGGGATTTACTTGCACTTTACACACCAAAGTACGTTCATCTCTAGGAGACAGAACGCCTCTCCTTCCTGAGCGATATGACGGCTGCATGGTCCCATGGTGTACTTGCGTACTATTGTTTGTACAGATGAACGTGGTACCTTCAGGCATTTGGAAATTGCTCCCAAGGATGAACCAGACTTGTGGAGGTCTACAATTTTTTTTCTGAGGTCTTGGCTGATTTCTTTAGACTTTCCCATGATGTCAAGCAAAGAGGCACTGAGTTTGAAGGTAGGCCTTGAAATACAGTGGGGAGAACAAGTATTTGATACACTGCCGATTTTGCAGGTTTTCCTACTTACAAAGCATGTAGAGGTCTGTAATTTCTTATCATAGGTACACTTCAACTGTGAGAGACGGAATCTAAAACAAAAATCCAGAAAATCACATTGTATGATTTTTAAGTAATTAATTTGCATTTTATTGCATGGCATAAGTATTTGATCACCTACCAACCAGTAAGAATTCCGGCTCTCACAGTCCTGTTAGTTTTTCTTTAAGAAGCCCTCCTGTTCTCCACTCATTACCTGTATAAAAGACACCTGTCCACACACTCAATCAAACAGACTCCAACCTCTCCACAATGGCCAAGACCAGAGAGCTGTGTAAGGACATCAGGGATAAAATTGTAGACCTGCACAAGGCTGGGATGGGCTACAGGACAATAGGCAAGCAGCTTGGTGAGAAGGCAACAACTGTTGGCGCAATTATTAGAAAATGGAAGAAGTTCAAGATGACGTTCAATCACCCTCGGTCTGGAGCTCCATGCAAGATATCACCTCGTGGGGCATCAATGATCATGAGGAAGGTGAGGGATCAGCCCAGAACTACACAGCAGGACCTGGTCAATGACCTGAAGAGAGCTGGGACCACAGTCTCAAAGAAAACCATTAGTAACATACTACGCCGTCATGGATTAAAATCCTCCAGCGCATGCATGGTCCCCCTGCTCAAGCCAGCGCATGTCCAGGCCCGTCTGAAGTTTGCCAATGACCATCTGGATGATCCAGAGGAGGAATGGGAGACGGTCATGTGGTCTGATGAGACAAAAATAGAGCTTTTTGGTCTAATCTCCACTCGTCGTGTTTGGAGGAAGAAGGATGAGTACAACCCCAAGAAAACCATCCCAACCGTGAAGCATGGAGGTGGAAACATCATTCTTTGGGGATGCTTTTCTGCAAAGGGGACAGGACGACTGCACCGTATTGAGGGGAGGATGGATGGGGCCATGTATCGCGAGATCTTGGCCAACAACCTCCTTCCCTCAGTAAGAGCATTGAAGATGGATCGTGGCTGGGTCTTCCAGCATGACAACGACCCGAAACACACAGCCAGGGCAACTAAGGAGTGGCTCCGTAAGAAGCATCTCAAGGTCCAGGAGTGGCCTAGCCAGTCTCCAGACCTGAACCCAATAGAAAATCTTTGGAGGGAGCTGAAAGTCCGTATTGCCCAGCGACAGCCCTGAAACCTGAAGGATCTGGAGAAGGTCTGTATGGAGGAGTGGGCCAAAATCCCTGCTGCAGTGTCTGCAAACCTGGTCAAGACCTACAGGAAACGTATTATCTCTGTAATTGCAAACAAAGGTTTCTGTACCAAATATTAAGTTCTGCTTTTCTGATGTATCAAATACTTATGTCATGCAATAAAATGCAAATTAATTACTTAAAAATCATACAATGTGATTTTCTGGATTTTTGTTTTAGATTCTGTCTCTCACAGTTAAGTGTACCTATGATACAAATTACAGACCTCTGAATGCTTTGTAAGTAGGAAAACCTGCAAAATCGGCAGTGTATCAAATACTTGTTCTCCCCACTGTATATACAGTGCATTGGGAAATTATTCAGACCCCTTGACTTTTTCCACATTTAGGTATGTTACAGCCTTATTCTAAAATAGATTAAGTTGTTTGTTTCCCTCATTAATCTACACACAATACCCCATAATGACAAAGCAAAAACGTGTTTATGAATTGTTGCTAACATTTTTTTACCAAATATAATAAAAAATACGGAAATATCACATTTACATACGTATTCAGACCCTTTACTCAGTACTTTGTTTAAGCACCTTTGGCAGCGATTACAGCCTCAAGTCTTATTTGGTATGACGCTACAAGCTTGGCACACCTGTATTTGGAGAGTTTCTCCCATTCTTCTCTGCAGATCCTCTCAATCTCTGTCAGATTGGATGGAGAGCGTCGCTGCACAGCTATTTTCTGGTCTCTCCGGAGATGTTAGATCGGGTTGAAGTCCGGGCTCTGGCTGGGTCACTCAAGGACGTTCAGAGACTTGTCCCAAAGCCACTCCTGCGTTGTCTTGGCTGTGTGCTTAGGGTAGTTGTCCTGTTGAAAGGTGAACCTTCGCCCCAGTCTGAGGTCCTGAACATTCTGGAGCAGGTCAAGGATCTCTCTGTACTTTGCTCCGTTCATCTTTCCCTCGATCTTGACTAGTGTCCTAGTCCCTGCCGCTGAAAAACATCCCCACAGCATGATGCTGATACCACCACGCTTCACCGTAGGGATGGTGCCAGGTTTCCTCCAGATGTGATGCTTGGGATTCAGGCCAAAGAGTTCAATATTGGTTTCATCAGACCAGAGAATCTTCCTTCTCATGGTCTGAGAGTCTTGAGGTGCCTTTTGGCAAACTCCAAGTGGGCTGTCATGTGCCCTTTACTATTCCAAGATGGCGTAGCAGTGCGGTCGCGTTCTTTGTTGTGTGTCTGTGTAAATAGCCTGTATTTTTTTGTATTTTTCGTACATATTTTCCTATCATACTTTTCATCCTTCTACAACATATACTTTCCTGCAACCTGCCTCACTCAATGTGGAACGGATTCTATTATTGACTTACCTTGATCTGGAATCTCCAGTTGAAACTAGCTAGCCAGCTAACTAGCTACTTGCTATTAGCCATCGTTAGCGGTTTTCACCCAGAACATCGGATTCTACTTCCAGAATAACTGATTCACTGGACATTAACACCGGATCGCAACTAGCTAGCCGCAACCGATTGGATGTTGCTGTTTGGCTGTTCACCACTGCCCCAGAAGCAACCACCAGTTAGCCGTGAGCTAGCCTCGAGCCAGGCCCATTTCCCGGCTATCTACCTCTCTGTCAACCGGACGGGACCTCCTAGTGTTGACACAGAGCCCCGGCGATCCAACACGACTGGTCTGCCGACTAAATCGTCTGATGTGGTTACAGCAGGCTTCCCGTTACGACGTCGACCCCGAAGACCCATTTGCTAGCCCTGGCCCGCTAGCACACGCTAGCCATGGCCTCTTGCTCGCCAGTGCTATAGCAGCCTCCGAACTACCTCCGAACTCTCCTATTGCTGTTCACCGGACCTTATGATAACTCAGCTATACAGCTGATGCCTGCTGGACTGTTCCTTTTTACGGTACCGCATCCTGTTTATGTTTAACCTCAGCCCAAACTTTGTCGCCATTACCAGCTGTTGCCTTAGCTCTCTCGAATAACACCTGTGATTGCTTTATGCCTCTCTCCCATGTCAATATGCTTTGCTTATTGCTGTTTCGGTTATTTCTTATTGTACTATTTCACTGTAGATCCCCCAGCCCAGCTCAACCTACCTTTAGATAGCTCCTTTGTCCCACCCCCCATACACGCGGAGACCGACTCAATCGGTGCCTCCAGTGATGCTATCTCTTTCATCGTTACCCAACGTTTAGATTTACCTCCACTGTACTCATATCCTTCCATATCCTTGTCTGTACATAATGCCCTGAATCTATTCTACAACGCACGGAAATCTGCCCCTTTTTTTCCTCTGTACTCAACGCACTAGAAGACCAGTACTTAAAGCCTTTAGCCGTATTCTTATTCTACTCCTCCTCTGTTCCTCTGGTGATGTAGAGGTTAACCCAGGCCCTGTAGCCCCCAGTATCACTCCTACTCCCCAGGCGTTATCATTTGTTGACTTCTGTAACCGTAAAAGCCTTGGCTTCTTGCACGTTAACATCCAAAGCCTCCTCCCTAAGTTTGAGTTATGCACTGCGTTAGCACACTCCGCCAACCCTGATGTTCTAGCAGTGTCTGAATCCTGGCTTAGGAAGGCCACCAGAAATGTCCATCTCCAACTACAACATTTTCCGTCTCGATAGAACTGCCAAAGGGGGTGGGGTTGCAATCTACTGTAGAGAGAGCCTGCAGAGCTCTATTGTACTATCCAGGTCTGTGCCCAAACAGTTTGAGCTTCTACTTCTAAAAATCAACCTTTCCAGAAATAAGTCTCCCACTGTTGCCGCTTGCTACAGACCCCCCTCAGCCCAGAGCTGTGCCCTGGACACCATATGTGAACTGATCGCCCCCCATCTATCCTCAGAGTTCGTACTGCTTGGTGACCTAACTGGGATATGCTTAACACCCCGGCCAACCTACAATCTAAACTAGAATGCCCTTAATCTCACACAAATTATCAACGAACCTACCAGGTACAACCCCAAATCTGTAAACATGGGCACCCTCATAGATATCATCCTGACAAATATACCCTCTAAATAGACCTCCGCTGTCTTCAACCAGAATCTCAGCGATTATTGCCTGCGTCCGTAATGGGTCCGCGGTCAAACGACCACTCCTCATCGCTGTCAAACGCTCCCTAAAACACTTCAGCGAGCAGGCCTTTCTAATTGACCTGGCCCGGGTATCCTGGATGGATATTGACCTCATTCCGTCAGTAGAGGATGCCTGGTTGTTCTTTTAAAAGTGCTTTCCTCTCAATCTTAATTTTTTGAATGGGGCATGCTTATTTATCCTCAGACTTGACTGCCCTTGACTAGCACAAAAACATCCTGTGGCGTACTGCATTAGCATCGAACAGCCCCCGCGATATGCAACTTTTTAGGGAAGTCAGGAACCAATATACACAATCAGTTAGGAAGGCAAAGGCTAGCTTTTTCAAACAGAAATGTGCATCCTGTAGCACTAACTCCAAAAAGTTTTGGGACACTGTAAAGTCAATGGAAAATAAGATCATCTCCTCCCAAATGCCCACTGCACTGAGACTAGGAAACACTGTCACCACAGATAAATCTACAATAATCGAGAATTTCAACAAGCATTTTGCTACGGCTGGCCATGCTTTCCACCTGGCTACCACTACCCCGGACACCAACTCTGCACCCTCCGCTGCAACGTGCCCATGCCCCCCCCCCCCCGCCGCTTCGCCTTCACACAAATTCAGACAGCGGATGTCCTGAAAGAGCTGAAAAATCTGGACCCCTACAAATCAGCTGGGCTAGACAATCTGGACCCTTTCTTTCTAAAATTAGCCGCCAAAATTGTCAAAACCCCTATTACTAGCCTGTTCAACCTCTCTTTCGTAACGTCTGAGATCCCCAGAGATTGGACAGCTGGCGCGGTCATCCCCCTCTTCAAAGGGGGTGACACTCTAGATCCAGACTGTTAGACCGATATTCATCCTGCCCTTCAAAAGTATTTGAAAGCCAAGTTAACAAACAGATCACCGTCCATTTCGAATCCCACCGTACCTTCTCCGCTATGCAATCCGGTTTCCGAGCTGGTCATGGGTGCACATCAGCCACGCTCAAGATCCTAAACGATATTATAACCGCGATCGATAAGACAGTACTGCGCAGCCATCTTCATCAACCTGGCCAAGGCTTTCGACTCTGTCAACCACCGCATTCTTATTGGCAGACTAAATAGCCTTGGTTTCTCTAATGACTGCTTCGCCTGCTTCACCAACTACTTCTCAGATAGAGTTCAATGTGTCAAATCGGAGGGCCTGTTGTCTGGACCTCTGGCCATCTCTATGGGGGTGTCACAGGGTTCAATTCTCGGGCCGACTCTATTCTCTGTGTATATCAATGATGTCGCTCTTGCTGCTGGTGACGCTCGGATCCACCTCTATGCGGACGACACCATTTTGTATACATCTGGCCCTTCATTGGACACTGTGTTAACAAACCTTCAAACGAGCTTCAACGCCATACAACACTCCTTCCGTAGCATCCAACTGCTCTTAAACACTAGTAATACTAAATGCATGCTCTTCAACCGAATGCTGCTTGCACCCGACTAGAATCACTACTCTCGGCGGGTCTGACCTAGAGTATGTGGACAACTACAAATACCTAGGTGTCTGGTTAGACTGTAAACTCTCCTTCCAGACTCACATTAAGCATCTCCATTCAAAAGTTAGATCTAGAATTGGCTTCCTATTTCGCAACAAAGCCTCCTTCACTCATGCTGCCAAACATGCCCTCGTAAAACTGACTATCCTACCGATCCTTGACTTTGGCGATGTCATTTACAAATTAGCCTCCAACACTCTACTCAGCAAATTGGATGTAGTCTATCACAGTGTCATCCGTTTTGTCACCAAAGCCCCATATACTACCCAACATTGTGACCTGTACGCTCTTGTTGGCTTGCCCACACTACATATTCGTCACCAAACCCACTGGCTCCAGGTCATCTATAAATCACTGCTAGGCAATTCCCCATATTATCTTAGCTCACTGGTCACCATAGCAACACCCACCTGTAGTCTGCGCTCCAGCAGGTATATCTCACTGGTCATCCCCAAAGCCAACACCTCCTTTGGCAGCCATTCCTTCCAGTTCTCTGCTGCCAATGACTGGAACGACCTGCAAAAATCTCTGAAGCTGGAGACTCTTATCACCCTCAATAACTTTAAGCGTCAGTTGTCAGAGCAGCTTACCGATCACTGCACCTGTACACAGCCATTCTGAAATTAGCCCACCCAACTACCTCATCCCCATATTGTTATTTATTTTGCTAATTTGCACCCCAGTATCTCTAATTGCACATCATCTTTTGCACATCTATCATTTCAGTGTTAATACGGAATTGTAACTATTTTGCACTATGGCCTATTTATTGCCTTATCTCCATAACTTACTACATTTGCACACACTGTATATATATTTTCTGTTGTATTTTTGACTTTATGTTTTGTTTACCCCATATGTAACTCTGTGTTGTTTTTATCGCACTGCTTTGCTTTATCTTGGCCAGGTCGCAGTTGTAAATGAGAACTTGTTCTCAACTGGCTTACCAGGTTAAATAAAATTACTGAGGAGTGGCTTCCGTCTGGCCACTCTACCATAATGGCCTGATTGGTGGAGTGCTGCAGAGATGGTTGTCCTTTTGGAAGTTTCTCCTATCTCTACCGAGGAACTCTGGAGCTCTGTCAGAGTGACCATCGGCTTCTTGGTCACCTTCTTGACTAACGTCCTTCACCACCGATTGCTCACTTTGGCCAGGTGGCCAGCTCTAGGAAGAGTCTTGGTGGTGTGTGTGTGTCTGTGTGTGTGTGTGTATACACACACATCTCAGTTGAAGTCGGAAGTTTAGTCATTAAAATTCGTTTTTCAACCACTCCACAAAGTTCTTGTTAACAAACTATAGTTTTGGCAAGTAATTTTTCCAACAATTGTTTACAGACAGATTATTTCACTTATAATTCACTGTATCACAATTCCAGTGGGTCAGAAGTTTACATTCACTAAGTTGGCTGTGCCTTTAAACAGCTTGGAAAATTCCAGAAAATGATGTCATGGCTTTAGAAGCTTCTGATATTCTAATTGACATCATTTGAGTCAATTGGAGGTGTACCTCAATGTATTTCAAGGCCTACCTTCAAACTCAGTGCCTCATTGCTTGACATCATGGGAAAATCAAAATAAATCAGCCAAGACCTCAGGGAAAAAATGGTAGACCTCCAAGTCTGGTTCATCCTTGGGAGCAATTTTCAAATGCCTGAAGGTACCACATTCATCTGTACAAACAGTAGTATGCAAGTATAAACACCATGGGACCACACAGCCGTCATACCGCTCAGGAAGGAGACGCGTTCTGTCTCCTAGAGATGAACGTACTTTGGTGCGAAAAGTGCAAATCAATCCCAGAACAACAGCAAAGAACCTTGTGAAGATGCTGGAGGAAACAGGTACAAAAGTATTTATATCCACAGTAAACCGTGTCCTATATCGACATAATCTGAAAGGCCACTCAGCAAGGAAGAAGCAACTGCTCCAAAACCGCCATAAAAAAGCCAGACTATGGTTTGCAACTGCACATGGGGACAAATATCGTACTTTTTGGAGAAATGTCCTCTGGTCTGATGAAACAAAAATATAACTGTTTGGCCATAATGACCATCGTTATGTTTGGAGGAAAAAGGGGGATGCTTGCAAGCCGAAGAACTCCATGCCAACCGCGAAGCACAGGAGTGGCAGCATCATGCTGTGGGGGTGCTTTTCTGCAGGAGGGATTGGTGCACTTCACAAAATAGATGGCATCATGAGGAAGGAACATTATGTGGATATATTGAAGCAACATCTCAAGATATCAGTCAGGAAGATAAAGCTTGGTCGCAAATAGGTCTTCCAAATGGACAATGATCCCAAGCATACATCCAAAGTTGTGGCAAAATGGCTTAAGGACAACAAGTCAAGGTATTGGAGTGGCCATCACAAAGCCCTGACCTCAATCCTATAGAAAATGTGTGGGCAGAACTGAAAAAGCGTGTGCGAGCAAGGAGGCCTACAAACCTGACTCACTTACACCAGCTCTGTCAGGAGGAATGGGCCAAAATTCACCCAACTTATTGTGGGAAGCTTGTGGAAGGCTACCCGACACGTTTGACCCAAGTTAAACAATTTAAAGGCAATGCTACCAAATACTAATTGAGTGTATGTAAACATCTGACCCACTGGGAATCTGATGAAGGAAATAAAAGCTGAAATAAATCATTATCTCTACTATTATTCTGACATTTTCACTTAAAATAAAGTGGTGATCCTAACTGACGCAAGACTGGGAATTTTTTACTAAGAATAAATATCAGGAATTGTGTAATACTGAGTTTAAATGTATTTGGCTAAGGTGTATGTACACTTCCGACTTCAACTGTACATTGTGTAGTGTGTACTTTGTAATGTTAATTCTTTGTTGTCAATTCTTAGCTACCTGATCTATTAAAATGAGATCAGTGTTTTGACTTGGACAGAAGCTCAACAGAGCTGAATATCAGCACCTGAAATGTCTACTGCTTGAGCTCATGTTCCTCTTATAGAATATTAGCTCAAAGGTATTGTGGGGCTCCTGCACCGAAATATATACCGTACCGGCACCCAAAATTATTACTTTTTCAGTCAAACACTGAATTAGATGATTGAAAAATACAAAATATTTTTAGAGAATAAAGAATGTGCCTGAATTGTCAAGACAATAACTTTTGTTTCCGTTTCTCTTTATTACTACTTGCCAACTCAGGTATAAGTCCGGTAACATCAACAGTGAGGACAAACCCAGCCTGCCCCTCTCCTTCCACACTAAGTCCAAACCTACAGTCAGTTGGTCCTGATTGTGACAGTGGAGCCCAGTTTGCACTGCAGGATCCAGAGATGGCATCAGTGAAGCTGGAAGACTGCAGTCAAACACTGGAGCTGAATGTCAACATTAAAGATGAAGAAGAGGAGGAGAATATTGGGAAATCTGTTTCTCATGGTAAGAGCAGGTTCTATCTAATTTAAGTTTGTGTTTGTTCCAACTTCTCACTGTGCATGAAAAGTTGCAGTAGAACTGTTTCATGAGGGCATTGAGATGCTGCGCCACCCGGTACAGCCAGAAGAGGACTGGTTCCTCTCCATGTTTCTCCCTAGGTTCCTGCTTTATACTGAGTTTTTAGTAGCCACTGTGCTTCTACATCTGAATTGCTTGATCTTTCGTGATTTTAGGAAGTGTTTCTGTAAAGCACTTTGACTTTGCGGATGTAAAAAGGGCTTCACAAAATAAATGTGATTGACATGTACATTACCAGTCAAAGGTTTGGACACACCTACTCATTCAAGGGTTTATCTTTATTTTTACTATTTCCTACATCCTACATTGTGTAATAGTAGTGAAGACATCAAAGCTATTCAACAACACATATGGAATCGTTTAGTAACCAAAAAAGTGTTAAACATATCAAAATATATTTTATACTTTAAGTTCTTCTAAGTAGCCACCCTTTGCCTTGATTACAGCTTTGCACACTCTTGGTATTCTCTCAACCATCTTCATGAGGTAGTCACCTGGAATGCCTTATCAAAAGTTCATTTGTGCCAAGAGAGAGTGATGGGAAGAATATGTGCTTCAGTGAGGTGGGCTTTTTAGCATTTATAGCAATGATTGTCAATTGTACTGCAGAAATGGATCAAAAAGTCCCAGAAAATAGAGGCTGTGGTGGCAGCGGCAGAGAAGTACTTGGGATTGCGAGGATTTACTGCAGAACAGCTGCAGGGGGTGTTGAGTGGTAGTGGTCTGGCGTAGGACTAGATGGTGTTAAATAGTGGAATGGGGTGGTTGGTTTTTGTCGTGGAAAATCGCCACGAAGGGACTCAAAGTCAAACTTAAATGAATAATTATTTTTTATCAGCAAGCTGGAGAGGTTCCAACAAACTTAAAAGCACCATAGAACACGTCGGTCGGGAGCTCTGCCGGGGCAGTCCCGTTAGTTGTCCTATATACTGCTTACACAGACAAGTTATATTTGCATGATTTTAGCTTTATTAATAATTAATTAATCGTTAACATTTGGTTCCTGCATGTGACCGACCAATACCTCACAATGCTTCTTCTCTCCAAGCTGAGACCTTGAAACTGAGATATCCCTTTTGGATCCCAGAACAATGTTCTGGGCGTACTGCCAATTGGTCTGAGGAGGTCAGTCATCTGCACGAACCAAGAACATTTACCCTCACATTTTTTAGAGCAGGCTAATACTGCAATTTTGTATTAATTACCGTATCAATGAATTTAATGTATATAGGCTGTGAATGGCCTCACACACCAGTACAGTAGGTGGCGGTGTATGCACCTAAAAGTTGAATGCGCTCCGCCAACCAAATCCCGAAGAAGGATGCAAATGCATGTCGCTTGACCCGTATGGAGAATGTGAAAAAGGAGCAAAGTTCATCTTTATTATTGATGTTTGATGAAGAGTATCTACCACCCTATGTAAAGCTGGGATATATAATATACCCCATAAGAGAGTTTGTGTAAAACCTGATGCAATGCAATAGATGTAAAAAGTTTGGCCACATGTCAAGTGTTTGCAGACGGAAGGAATATGTTATTGAAGAGCATGTGAATGTAAAATGTTGTAACTGTGGTGGGGGTCATATTCCTGAATTCCCAGAGTGCCCTGTTAGGGTGAAAGAGGTTGAGGTGTCAAGGATCAGGGCTGTACAGCAAATGTCCTATGTGGAGGCGGTGAAGAGAGTTATAGTAGCAAGAGGCCACAGTTCTGAAGAAGATATGGCGGTGGATGCACTGCAACCAGTTGCAAATGTTGTACGTCAATCAAGTGATCTGGATACACTTATTTTGAAGGTGGATTTTTTAGTATTTATAGCCACAGTTATTAATTTTACTGCACAATAAGTCCAAGAAGCTGGACATCATTATATCTGTAGCTGAGAAGTTTTTGGGCCTCCAAGACTTCACGGCAGAAGCCCTGCAAGGTCTACTGTAGCCAGAAAATGTTCCGCCCTCACAGGATCCTTCTGAGCCTGTGTAGGGACCTGATTAGAACAGAAAAGCAGGCTGATTTAATTTAAATGTTGTTATTGATAGTTTGTATGATTTTTTTAGAAATACTGTATACACTGAACAAACATATAAACGCAACATGTAAAGTGTTGGTCCCATGTTTCATGAGGTGAAATAAAAGATCCCAGAAATGTTCCAGACACAAACTTATTCCTAAAATGTTGTTCACAAATTTGTTTACATCCCTGTTAGTGAGCATTTCTCCTTTGCCAACATAATCCATCCACCTGACTGGTGTGGCATATCATGAAGCTGATTAAATAGCATGATCATCATTACACAGGTGCACCTTGTGCTGGGGACAAGAGTAGCTGAGGAGGTGCTTGGCAGCATCTAATGGGGATCCCTAACAAATACAAAAATGGCACTCTAAAATGTGCAGTTTTTTCACAGAACACAATGCCACAGATGTCTCAAGTTTTGAGGGAGCATGCAATTGGCATGCTGACTGCAGGAATGTCCACCAGAGCTGTTGCCAGAGAATGTTAGGTTAATTTCCCTACCATTAGCTGCCTCCAATGTTGTTTTAGAGAATTTTGCAGTATTCCCAACCAGCCTCACAACTGCTGACCACCGTGTATGGCGTTGTGTGGACGTGCGGTTTGCTGATGTCAATGTTGTGAACAGAGTACCCCATGGTGGTATCGGGGTTATGGTATGGCATAAGCTACAGACAACTAATACAAATGCATTTTATCGATGGCAGTTTGAATGCACAGAGATGCCATGACAAGATCCTGAGGCCCATTGTCCTGCCATTCATCCACCTCCATCACCTCGTGTTACAGCATGATGATGCACAGCCCCATGTCGCAAGGATCTGTACACAATTGAACATGCTGAAAATGTCCCAATTCTTCCATGGCCTGCATACTCACCAGACATGTCACCCTTTGAGCATGTTTGGGATGGTCTGGATCAATGTGTACCACAGCTTGTTCCAGTACCTGCCAATATCCAGGAATTTCCTAGAAGCCTAGAGTCCGGGAATTTTTTTATATTTTATCAATGGATTTCATGCAATTCTATATCATTTTAGATGACTGGAGACTTTCGCAGAATCTTTTTTAATACCACACAAATGACTAAAATGAAAGGCTACTTTGACACTGAGAATCTGAGATCAATAACCACGACCTTATCTTGAATCCATCAATAGCTTATGCCCCTACAGTGAGGAAAAAAGTATTTGATCCCCTGCTGATTTTGTACGTTTGCCCACTGACAAAGAAATGATCAGTCTATAATTTTAATGGTAGGTTTATTTGAACAGTGAGAGACTGAATAACAACACAAAAATCCAGAAAAAATGCATGTCAAAAATGTTATAAATTGATTTGCATTTTAATGAGGGAAATAAGTATTTGACCCCCTCTCAATCAGAAAGATTTGTCTCCCAGGTGTCTTTTATACAGGTAACGAGCTGAGATTAGGAGCACACTCTTAAAGGGAGTGCTCCTAATCTGTTTGTTACCTGTATAAAAGACACCTGTCCACAGAAGCAATCAATCAATCAGATTCCAAACTCTCCACCATGGCCAAGACCAAAGAGCTCTCAAAGGATGTCAGGGACAAGATTGTAGACCTACACAAGGCTGGAATGGGCTACAAGACCATCGGCAAGCAGCTTGGTAAGAAGGTGACAACAGTTGGTGCGATTATTCGCAACTGGAAGAAACACAAAATAACTTTCAATCTCCCTCGCCCTGGGGCTCCATGCAAGATCTTACCTCGTGGAGTTGCAATGATAATGAGAACGGTGAGGAATCAGCCCAGAACTACACGGGAGGATCTTGTCAATGATCTCACGGCAGCTGGGACCATAGTCACCAAGAAAACAATTGGTAACACAATACGCTGTGAAGGACTGAAATCCTGCAGCGCCCGCAAGGTCCCCCTGCTCAAGAAAGCACATATACAGGCCCGTCTGAAGTTTGCCAGTGAACATCTGAATGATTCAGAGGAGAACTGGGTGAAAGTGTTGTGGTCAGATGAAACCAAAATGGAGCTCTTTGGCATCAACTCAACTCGCCGTGTTTGGAGGAGGAGGAATGCTGCCTATGACCCCAAGAACACCATCCCCACCGTCAAACATGGAGGTGGAAACATTATGCTTTGGGGGTGTTTTTCTGCTAAGGGGACAGGACAACTTCACCGCATCAAAGGGACGATGGACGGGGCCATGTACCGTCAAATCTTGGGTGAGAACCTCCTTCCCTCAGCCAGGGCATTGAAAATGGGTTGTGGATGGGTATTCCAGCATGACAGTGACCCAAAACACACGGCCAAAGCAACAAAGGAGTGGCTCAAGAAGAAGCACATTAAGGTCCTGCAGTGGCCTAGCCAGTCTCCAGACCTTAATCCCATAGAAAATCTGTGGAGGGAGGTGAAGGTTCGAGTTGCGAAACGTCAGCCTCGAAACCTTAATGACTTGGAGAAGATCTGCAAAGAGGAGTGGAACAAAATCCCTCCTGAGATGTGTGCAAACCTGGTGGCCAACTACAAGAAATGTCTGACCTCTGTGATTGCCAACAAGGGTTTTGCCACCAAGTACTAAGTCATGTTTTGCAGAGGGGTCAAATACTTATTTCCCTCATTAAAATGCAAATCAATTAATAACATTTTTTACATGCGATTTTCTGGATTTCTTTGTTGTTATTCTGTCTCTCACTGTTCAAATACACCTACCAGTAAAATTATAAACTGATCATGTCTTTGTCAGTGGGCAAACGTACAAAATCAGCAGGGGATCAAATACTTTTTTCCCTCACTGTTACATGGTTTGACACCAGTATTGCCAGCAGTTGTTTTATTCACTGGGCTATCTAGAGTGATCAGATGGTAGACTAAAGAAGTGAAGTAGACAAACTGCCAATGTTTTAAAGTTCTATTAAATGAGTCTGTGTAGTTACTAACCCTTGTCATAGTGAGTGGAGGATCACACTAACCCTTGTGATAGTGAGTGGAGGATGATATGGCTTCTACATCTGCATTGCTTGCTCTTTGGGGTTTTTGGCTGGGTTTCTATAAAGCACTTTGACAACTTCTGATGTAAAAAGGGCTTCATAAAATACATTTGATTGACATGTATATCACACCAACTGACTGGTTCTTCTGTTGTTGTTCACACAGGAGACCATGTTGAGCCATTCTCTACATCCAGAGAGCAACAGCAGGAAGATCACAGAGCTAAGAGGTCTCACCACTGCCCACATTGTGAGGCGAGTTTCTCAATTCTATCAAAGTTAAAAATACACCTACAAATACACACAGGAGAGAAGCCTTACTCCTGCTCTGACTGTGTAAAATGCTTCACAACATCAACTGAGCTAAGACTTCATCAGAGAACACACACAGGAGAGAAGCCTTACTCCTGCTCTGACTGTATAAAATGCTTCACAACATCAACTAAGCAAAGACTTCATCAGAGAACACACACAGGAGAGAAGCCTTACTCCTGCTCTGGCTGTGGGTTAAGTTTCTCTCAACCTGGTACCTTAAAAATACATGAACGTATACATACAGGAGAGAAGCCTTACTTCTGCTCTGACTGTGGGTTAAGTTTCTCTCGACCTGGCACCTTAAAAATACATGAACGTATACATACAGGAGAGAAGCCTTACTCCTGCTCTGACTGTGTAAAATGCTTCACAACATCAACTAAGCTAAGACTTCATCAGAGAACACACACAGGAGAGAAGCCTTACTCCTGCTCTGACTGTGAGATGAGATTCTACATATCTGGCAATTTAAAAAGACACCAACGTATACATAAGAAGTGGTAGTGGATTGGATACACTCTATTGTAATCTTATTGTTTCTCACTGTGAGAGAACTGTGCAGAGGTACGGGAAAGTTGTAGAATTTTAGCATCTCTTAACTGATCAGTGTGCACCTTGTTAGTTTTGCAGTGCTTAGATAGGTCCTACTGTAAAGATAATGAGAGGTATAGGATATTGAGGAAACCACAAGTACATGCATCCATGCCGTGTGTCAGCATTGCAGGATGGTGGTGGTGGTGTGGGGTGTGTTTTCATGGCAGACATTGGGCCCTTGATAAAAGTGGAGCAACGTTTGAATGCCACAGGATATCAAAAAATCATTGTCAATCAGGTGCATCCCTTCATACAGAAGTTATCCATCTGCTAATAGATTTTTTCAGCTGGATTATGCCCCATGCCACAAGGCTTGTCCAGAAAAGGTTCCACGAACATGACAGTGAATTCAGGTTACTGCAGTGGCCTTCCGAGGCACCAGATCTCAAATCCAATTCTGCATCTGTTGTAGGAGATGGAACGAGCTAATCTGAGTAGAAATCCACTGCCAGACAACTTGACACAACTGTGGGAATCATTGCAGTCAACATGGGCCAGCATCCCAGTGGAACGCTTTCGACACCTTGTAGAGTCCATGCCCTGACAAATTGAGGCTGTTCTGATGACAAAGACTATCAGCTGTTCAGAAATGACAGGTCCAGAGAGGGGATGCAAGGAGGGGGCGTGGCTATGTATGTGAATCACAGTATGCAGGCAAAGAGAAGAATAACTGACCTAGAGAAAGAAGAGTTTGAGTGTCTTCAGCTCCGTCCTAAACAACACCCCAGCTCAGTTTAATCTCTGGTAGTGGAGTGCTCTAACATCCACCATGGGCACATGACAAAACACTGCAGCAGAACACTGGATTATCTCATAATCACTGTCCATGTGATCAGGATGTCCTCTCCCCAAATGGGTCTCATCCTGTGTGGAGACGTAAATCACCTGCCCATCAAGATGCTGACAAACTCCCATCCAGACATGAAACAAGTGGTCAAAGACAAGACCACAGAGGGGACTCCATCCTAGATCTGATCAACACAACCCACTGTACTTGCTCCTCTTGGATCCAGTGATCACAAATGTCTGCGGTTCTCTCCAAACACAACATCAGGAGGGAGAAGCGAGGTGCAGCGGAAAAAAGGACATCTGGTAACACAGAACAGAAAGGAGACATTTGCACGATGAATGGCCAGGACTGACTGGTCTGCCATATATGAGGTGGAGAGCATCGATGCAAAGGTGGAGACGTTCACCTCCTGCATTCAAACTGCACTTGATGTATGCATGCCAATAAGAAAACAACAACACTGGACAAGCCCTGGATGACTGAAAGAATAAAGGCTGCCATCAGGAAAATACAGAATATTTTCAACAGATGGGGAGAAACAATGACATGGAGAAAATACAGAAACACAGTGCAAATGCTTATCAAGGAAGCAAAGACAAGCTACTATAAAACTGAAATCCAGGACCTAAAGAAGAAAAACCCTAAGGAATGGTGGGACTTCATTAACAAAGGACTGGGACCAAAGAAAACATCAGGAGGGAGAATACAGGTCGAAGGAATTGAAGACGACGACGTGGCTGACGTTTTCAATGGCTTCTTTGCTGAGGCATGGACAAGTACCACACCTCTTGCCATCTTCCCCCTGCCCATGTCTACAAGACAGGTTGAGCTGTGCAGCATTGGCCAGTTAAAGCAAGCTCTGACCAGACTCAGCCCACGTAAAGCTTGTGGGCCTGATGGCATTCCAGCCTGGCTACTAAAGAGCATGCAGAAGATCTAGCCCCTGTCATCAAACACGTTGTTAAAACTGTCCCCTGCCAGTAGGAGGTGTTATCTGAGTGCACGATTCAGTATGACTACCTCCCAAAAGTCCAGCACTACTACCGCCCTTGTGAAAGCCACATACTCCTGGCTGACAGCTACAGACTCCATAAACCCAACATGTTACTTGCTGATGTGTCCAAAGCCTTAGATCGAGTAGATCACGCATAGTTCCTGCAACATCTGTCTGACATTGAACTGTGTCCAAGGTTACTAGCCTGGCTCCACAGCTACACCACCGAAAGAGGGCAGAGGGTGATGGCAACTGGCACATTTAGCTCTTGGTCAGAGGTCACCTCTGGTGTTCCACAAGGTGACGTGGTTTCACCATATCTGTTTCTCCTTCACATGTCCACCCGAAAAGTTGTCTTCAGTGACACTCTGGACACTGGGTATGCAGACGATGTAGGGCTGTCTCGAGCCATACCATTAACCAGCATCCAAGAGGACACTTCCATGGGCTTGGAGATACAGCAGCTGGAAGAGTGGGCCACATCCAACAACATGGTCCTGAATGGGATAAATTCTGTGGAAATTCAGATATGTTTTTCTAGAGACCATCCACAACCTGCACCACTAATCCTAGGAGGACAGGAAGTACCAGTGGTAACAACAACCAAGTATCTTGGTTTTCATCTAGACTCTAACCTCAGTGGTGACACCTGGAGCAGTCAGTGAAAAAGGCCAAAAAGCACCTTTTTGACATTTCTTGCCAGTAATGTCCTACTGAAGATCTGGTCACAGTCTATACTACACTGGCCAGGCCTTGTCTGGAATACGGTGGAGTGCTGTTAGTTGGATGCAGTAAAAAGCAGCAGGCCCAACTAGACAGGGTGCAGAGGAGGGCCTTGAGGATCATCTCCAGAGGTGGAGCAGTCCAACCACAGCTCCCGTCACTGCAGAGCAGGCGAGAACAGGCTGCAGTGCACCTGGTGAAGGACATGCACACTCTTGACCATCCACTGAATGACCTGCTCCCTCCAAGAAGAGGTAACTGCACCACCAGGGTCCTGAGAAACAGCCACAAGCTGTCCTGTATAACTGCCCGTACAAACCGCCTGCGAAACGCCACTCTACCCACTGCTATCAGACTGCATAATAACTCCAGCTCTTAAATGGTTTTCCCCAAAACTTTTTTTTTTAATCACATTTTTAATATTTCAATTTCCATCATGAAAAATGTCCTGTAATGTTTCAAGTGTTCTGTATTCTGCTTATGTCACGTATTGTGTTATGTACAGTGGGGGAAAAAAGTATTTAGTCAGCCACCAATTGTGCAAGTTCTTCCACTTAAACAGACGAGAGAGGCCTGTAATTTTCATCATAGGTACACATCAACTATGACAGACAAATTGAGAAAAAAAAAAATCCAGAAAATCACATTGTAGGATTTTTAATGAATTTATTTGCAAATTATGGTGGAAAATAAGTATTTGGTCACCTACAAACAAGCAAGATTTTTGGCTCTCACAGACCTGTAACTTCTTCTTTAAGAGGCTCCTCTGTCCTCCACTCGTTACCTGTATTAATGGCACCTGTTTGAACTTGTTATCAGTATAAAAGACACCTGTCCACAACCTCAAACAGTCACACTCCAAACTCCACTATGGCCAAGACCAAAGAGCTGTCAAAGGACACCAGAAACAAAATTGTAGACCTGCACCAGGCTGGGAAGACTGAATCTGCAATAGGTAAGCAGCTTGGTTTGAAGAAATCAACTGTGGGAGCAATTATTAGGAAATGGAAGACATACAAGACCACTGATAATCTCCCTCGATCTGGGGCTCCACGCAAGATCTCACCCCGTGGGGTCAAAATGATCACAAGAACGGTGAGCAAAAATCCCAGAACCACACGGGGGGACCTAGTGAATGACCTGCAGAGAGCTGGGACCAAAGTAACAAAGCCTACCATCAGTAACACACTACGCCGCCAGGGACTCAAATCCTGCAGTGCCAGACGTGTCCCCCTGCTTAAGCCAGTACATGTCCAGGCCCGTCTGAAGTTTGCTAGAGTGCATTTGGATGATCCAGAAGAGGATTGGGAGAATGTCATATGGTCAGATGAAACCAAAATAGAACTTTTTGGTAAAAACTCAACTCGTCGTGTTTGGAGGACAAAGAATGCTGAGTTGCATCCAAAGAACACCATACCTACTGTGAAGCATGGGGGTGGAAACATCATGCTTTGGGGCTGTTTTTCTGCAAAGGGACCAGGGCGACTGATCTGTGTAAAGGAAAGAATGAATGGGGCCATGTATCGTGAGATTTTGAGTGAAAACCTCCTTCCATCAGCAAGGGCATTGAAGATGAAACGTGGCTGGGTCTTTCAGCATGACAATGATCCCAAACACACCGCCCGGGCAACGAAGGAGTGGCTTCGTAAGAAGCATTTCAAGGTCCTGGAGTGGCCAGTCTCCAGATCTCAACCCCATAGAAAATCTTTGGAGGGAGTTGAAAGTCCGTGTTGCCCAGCGACAGCCCCAAAACATCACTGCTCTAGAGGAGATCTGCATGGAGGAATGGGCCAAAATACCAGCAACAGTGTGTGAAAACCTTGTGAAGACTTACAGAAAACGTTTGACCTGTGTCATTGCCAACAAAGGGTATTATAACAAAGTATTGAGAAACTTTTGTTATTGACCAAATACTTATTTTCCACCATAATTTGCAAATAAATTCATTAAATATCCTACAATGTGATTTTCTGGATTTTATTTTCTCATTTTGTCTGTCATAGTTGTCGTGTACCTATGATGAAAATGACAGGCCTCTCATCTTTTTAAGTGGGAGAACTTGCACAATTGGTGGCTGACTAAATACTTTTTTTCCCCACTGTATTACTGCACTGACTGTGAGACGAGATTCTACAGATTGGGCAATTTAAAAAGACACCAACGTATACATAAGAAGTGGTAGTGGATTGGATCAAATGAAGAAAGCATAGAACACTCTATTGTAATCCTATTGTTTCTCACTGTGAGAGAACTGTGCAGAGGAAAGGGAGTGTTGTATAATGTTGGCATCTATTTACTTTACTGATCAGTGTTCACCTTGTCAGTTTTGCTGTACCAGGGTATGGAGGAAACCATGAGTACATGCATCCATGCCGTGTGTCAGCATTGCAGGATGGTGGTGGTGGTGTGGGGTGGGATTTCATGGCACACATTGGGCCCCTTGAAATATGTGGTGCAACATTTGAATGCCACAGGATATCTAAACATAATTGCCAATCAGGTGCATCCCTTCATGGCAATAGTTATCCATCTGCAAATAGATTTTTTTCAGCAGGATTATGCCCCATGCCACAAGGCTTGTCCAGGATTGGTTCCACGAACATGACAGTGAATTCAGCTTACTGCAGTGGCCTTCCGAGGCACCAGATCTCCATCCAATTGTGCATCGGATGGAACAAGCTATTCGGAGTAGAGATCCACTCCCAGCCAACCTGACACAACTGTGGGAAGCATTGCAGTCAACATGGGCCAGCATCCCTGTGGAACGCTCTACAAACCTTGGAGAGTCCATGCCCTGACGAATTGAGGCTGTTCTGAGGACAAAGGGGGATGCAACTCAATATTAGGAAGGTGTTCCTAATGTTTTGTACACTCAGTGCCTTTGGAAAGTATTCAGTCTCCTCGACTTCTTCCACATTTTGTTAGGTTGTTAGGTTAAAACATTTTCCTCATCAATCTACACACAACAGCCCTTTTTAGAATTTTTAGCAAATGTATTCAAAATAAAAACCTGAAATACCTTATTTACATAAGTATTCAGACCCTTTGCTATGAGACTTGAAATTAAGCTCCGGTGCATCCTGTTTCCATTAAGGAAACATCCTTGTGATGTTTCAACAACTTGATTGGAGTCCACTTGTGTTATATTCAATTGATTGGACATGATTTGGAAAGGCACACACCTGTCTATATAAGGTCCCACAGTTGACAGTGCATGTCAGAGCATGGTGGTGGCAGCATCATGCTGTAGGGATGTTTTTCAGTGGCAGTGACTGGGAGACAAGTCAGGATCAAGGGAAAGATAAACGGAGCAAAGTTCATAGAGATCCCTGATGAAAACCTGCTCCAGAGCACTCAGGACATCAGACTGGGGCTAAGGTTCACCTTCCAACAGGACAACGACCCTAAGCACACAGCCAAGACAACACAGGAGTGGTCCAGCAGAGCCCGGACTTGAACCCGATCGAACATCTCTGGAGATACCAGAAAATAGCTGTGCAGCGACGCTCCCCATCCAACTTGACAGAGCTTGAGAGGATCTGCAGAGAAGAATGGGAGAAACTCCCCAAATACAGGTGTGTCAAGCTTGTAGCGTCGTACCCAAGAAGACTCAAGGCTGTAATCGCTGCCAAAGGCGCTTCAACAAAGTACTGAGTAAAGGGTCTGAATACTTATGTAAATGTGATATTTAAAGTTTTTTTTTCTTCTATTTGCAAAAAATACTGTTTTTTCGTTGTCATTATGGGGTATTGTGTGTAGATTGATGAGGGAAAAAACGATGTAATCAATTTTAGAATAAGGCTGTAACGTAACAAAATGTGGAAAAAGTCAAGGGATTTGAATACTTTAGGAATGCACTGTATATCAGATAAAGATGGTGTGATGATCAGTTTTCAGCATTAGTTTGGGTGGATTATTTTATATTACTAAACAACTTTTGGTTAATGATAAACAGGCTATGAATCGACTACTTGTGTTAATTAAATTGTCTTTTAAAACTAGATTCATTATTTTAGTCATTGATTATGAATTTATTTGGATGACTTTATTGAAGTTAATTGATCTGGTGGCAGGTAGCCTAGCGGTTAAGAGTGTTGGGTCAGTAACTGAACGGTCGCTGGTTTGAATCCCGAGCCAACTAGGTGAAAAATCTGTCGTTGTGCCCTTGATCAAGGCAATTAACCCTAATTGGTCCTGTAAGTTGCTCTGGATAAGAGCATCTGCTAAATGACAAAAATGTAATGAAAAATAATGTTTTGTACATTAATTTGTTCTGGGCAACATCTTCTTGTGTATAATTAAATGAAACAAACTGTTTTAAATAGAATAGTTAGTGTCTATATATGAACCAAATTTGATCCCATTTACATTCTCCCAAACAAATGGCCTATACTGTATATACAAGACACAACATTACCTCTTTGTTTACCCTGGCCATAGTAGGCTAGACTATTTAGCTGCTGTTGTTAGTAGGACAACAAAGAGACAGCATTGGCGCTCCGATGTGAAGGACAGCTCTTACAAAAATGCACCATGGTGGAAAAATGAACAACAACATTCCATTGTACTATGATGTGTTTTGGGTCACTACCAAGGCAGGAAAATACTATGGCACTGGTGCAAATACCATGGCATTTTCCTGCCACTGTAGTGACCCAATAAACATGATAGTACCATGGTATCTTTTTCATTGTAATACCATGTCAGGGAAATACCATGGTAGCTGCACTAGTACCATGGTATTTTCCTGACATGGTACTGAACAAAAAACACAGATTTTTGTAAAAATGATACTAGGCCAAGAAACATGGAGAGAAGAAACTGCCAGATGTGTCATAATAGGACACACATTTGATATGGAACATTGGATACATTCAGCAGGGTGGGAAAAAACACAGGAAAACACGTTTTAAATGGATTGTCGGAAGGGCTGTGGTCACCATTCATGTAATACATTAAATATATACATCAGACGGTATTGGGGAGCTATTTCATAGGGTGTTCACAGGTACATTATTTTCCCATTTCAATCTTATACCAACCAGATTGAATTTACAATATAGGGGGGTTGGCAACTAGGTTTGGCCTCCAGTCAATGTGTTGCTGAGCTTGTAGCTAGTCTGCGGGCCAGAATATAATTAGCCTATTAACAAATAGCCTATAGCTGCCCAATTCATAGTCCTACACAGTGTAGCTACACTACACATTTAACACGTGGTTAGTGGGCTAATCAATTCAATGACCATAACATAATGATGTCCATCTGATTACAGTGGTAAAATCACCAATGTCTGTATTAATAGTCCTACCTGTTCTATTAAAATGTATTCTTCATATTTCTCCAGTATCAAACCAGTGTGTCTTGTTTGCAACGAAACTGTCGCTGTTTGGGAAGAGTTCAATCTGAGATGTTATTATGAATCTAAGCATGGTACTCCGACGCAGAAAGGAAGGTAGGCCTAAGGAGTGAACACCCTATGTGTTTTACAGTGGCCATTTTATTATGTACATATTTTATTATTATTGAAACTTTATTTAACTAGGCAGTTCTTATCGAATTACACAAATCCACAAGGAGTCATTAGAAACCATATTTAATAAGAGCGTCTGCTAAATGACTCAAATGTAAATGTAAAAATGTGTACATGTGTGTTTTTGCCCTCACATACCTTATTCCATTCAAAGGCTGGAGTTGCTTAGTTGAATCCAGTGTGTGAGTGTTAGGGCAAAAACTAAAAAGCTCACCCCTTTGTGTTCCCTGGACCAGGATTGGGAAACACTGTAGTACATTGCAACAAGTGTGATGATGCAAATTGTATGCAATTATCATTTTCCTCATTTGCATCATCACACTTGTTTCTCTGTACTGAAATCTTGAAAACTTAATTGCTAACATTCAACATTTTTGCCGTTGTATTAACAGTGGACTAATGAACAAAATACAACATTATCTGTTTTTTTTTTAACATCCCTTTCATAGCACCTACCACTCCATTAAAGGAGTAGTTCACTATTTTACAACTTGAAGTTCTATATGTAAGGTTTGTATACAGGGGACGTCGGTGTGTACTCAAGATTCGAAGGTATGTACTCAGGAGAAGAATCTCTGATTTTAGCAGTGCCATTTTTCCGCCTTCGTGGCATTGAACTGTGGTTCTTCAATGTTTTCCTGCCCCTGTCGAATGGATACAACATTTGTGGATCTTTAGAAAATGTTTCCTGTATCTGCCTTTTCCATCATGTTGCAATGATTTCTTTGCTAAATGTTTTTTTGTCAAATAAACCTAGGCCAATGGAAACCTGTCTACTGATGCCATCTCTAGATCCTGCAATGCAAACTAGGCTCCACTGTCACAATCAGGACTAGGTGACTGTAGGGTTAGAATCAGTGTGGAAGGAGAGAGGCAGGCTGGGTTTGTCCTCACTGTTAATCTGTCAACTCTGGATAGGATCCCAGTCCTAAATATAAGTCTGAGATCAACTTCCTGGTCCCCTGTGAATACCACACACCCTCCCATTGTACCATATGTATGAACACATTTTTAACAATAGCTGCCTAATATGTTGTGGTCCTTACTAACACAATAGGAAAGGTTGTGGTTGATGTGGGCCATCACATGTGAGTACTCAGGTCTTTTACTCTGAGCATTCATATCAATGACTCACTCTCAAATGGACCATCAATACCAGAGTTCTACAATACTACTTACATAATCAACTGGACATTACCGTGGTCCTCTGTAGCTCAGCTGGTAGAGCACGGCGCTTGTAACGCCAAGGTAGTGGGTTCGATCCCCGGGACCACCCATACACAAAAATGTATGCACGCATGACTGTAAGTCGCTTTGGATAAAAGCGTCTGCTAAATGGCATATTATTATTATTACAACAGCCTGAACCTCAATATAGTCCTGGGCATATATTGAACTCTAACAATGGGGGATGGAAAGGGTCTGTTGAAATGAATACTATAGTGGTGTGAGAAAGGTAACACAATCTTCTTCTCTGGTTCCACTCCCCAATAGTAAGTGGGTCATTGTTGATTTGTGGTGGTAATGCTGTCCCTGGACTTTGGCACCATAAAAAAAAGACAAATACATTTATTTAACAAGAAACCTATGTAAATCCTTTATACTGACATACATATATTTGTACGCATTGTAGAAAATACTGGTGCCTAGCTAATTGGCTTGTCCCAATGGTGATGTGTAGAGGTGTAGTGACATGTTTTGACTAGATAAATAGAAAACCTGATTTTGAATGCCATGAATTAAAGAAAAACATTGCATTTTCTGTATAGATAACCGAAAAAACGAAGGTTTATTTTTTATTAGCAGATCAATTAAGTTAATTGCAGTTATCCAAATACATTAATCAATGGTAAAAATAATGAATCTAGTTTTAAAATACAATTTAATAAACGCATGTAGTCATTTCGTAGCCTGTGTATCATTAAACAAAAGTCATTTAGTAGTAAAACATTATCCACCCATGACCGAAGTTTGGGAAACCCTGATTTATCAGACGCTCCCATCCAGAGCGACCCACAGCTTGGGCATCAGACGCTCCCATCCAGAGCGACCCACAGCTTGGGCATTAGACGCTCCCATCCAGAGCGACCCACAGCTTGGGCATTAGACGCTCCCATCCAGAGCCACCCACAGCTTGGGCATTAGACGCTCCCATCCAGAGCGACCCACAGCTTGGGCATTAGACGCTCCCATCCAGAGCGACCCACAGCTTGGGCATTAGACGCTCCCATCCAGAGCGACCCACAGCTTGGGCATTAGACGCTCCCATCCAGAGCGACCCACAGCTTGGGCATTAGACGCTCCCATCCAGAGCGACCCACAGCTTGGGCATTAGACGCTCCCATCCAGAGCGACCCACAGCTTGGGCATTAGACGCTCCCATCCAGAGCGACCCACAGCTTGGGCATTAGACGCTCCCATCCAGAGCGACCCACAGCTTGGGCATTAGACGCTCCCATCCAGAGCGACCCACAGCTTGGGCATTAGACGCTCCCATCCAGAGCGACCCACAGCTTGGGCATTAGACGCTCCCATCCAGAGAGACCCACAGCTTGGGCATTAGACGCTCCCATCCAGAGCGACCCACAGCTTGGGCATTAGACGCTCCCATCCAGAGCCACCCACAGCTTGGGCATTAGACGCTCCCATCCAGAGCGACCCACAGCTTGGGCATTCATCTTAAGATAGCCAGGAGAGCCAACCACACATCAGTCGTATCCCAACCACGTATCACAATACAATACATAATACAATATAAAATACCATATACAGGCACTTGGAAAGTATTCAGACTCCTTGACTTTTTCCACATTTTGTTACGTCACAGCCCTATCCTAAAAATGGATTAAATTGTTTTATCCCCCTCACCAATCTACACACAATACCCCATAATAACAACACAAAAACTGTTCAGAAATTTTAGCAAATGTATTCAAAATAAAAAACGTAAATATGACATTTACATGAGCATTAAGACCCTTTATCAGTACTTTGTTGAAGCACCTTTGGCAGTGATTACAGCCTTGCGTCTTCTTGGGTATGACGCTACAAGCTTGGCACACCTGTATTTGGGGAGTTTCTCCCATTCTTCTCTGCAGATCCTCTCAACCTCTGTCAGGTTGGATGGGGAGTGTCGCTGCACAGCTATTTTCAGGTCCCTCCTAGAGATGTTCAATCGGGTTCAAGTCCGGGCTCTGGCTGGGCCACTCAAGGACATCCTGCGTTGTCTTGGCTGTGTGCTTAGGGTCGTTGTCCTGTTGGAAGGTGAACCTTCGCCCCAGTCTGAGGTCCTGTGTGCTTTGGAGCAGGTTCTCATCAAGGATCTCCCTGTACTTTGCTCCGTTCACGGTGAAGCATGGTGGTGGCAGGGACTGGGAAACCCGACTAGTTTCCCAGTCCCTGCCGCTGAAAAACATCCCTACAGCATGATGCTGCCACCACCATGCTTCATCGTAGGGATGATGCCAGATTTCCTCCAGGCGTGACACTTAGCATTCAGGCCAAAGAGTTCAACTTTGGTTTTATCAGACCACAGAATCTTGTTTCTCATGGTCAGAGTCCTTTAGGTGCCTTTTGGCAAACTCCAAGCGGGCTGTCATGTGCCTTTTACTGAGGACTCGCTTCCATCTGGCCACTCTACCATAAAGGCCTGATTGGTGGAGTGCTGCAGAAATGATTGTTCTTCTGGAAGGTTCTCCCATCTTCACAGAGAAACTCTGGAGCTCTGTCAGAGTGACCATCGAGTTCTTGGTCACCTCCATGACCAAGGCCCTTTTCCCCCGATTGCTCAGTTTGTCCGGGCGGGAAGAGTCTTGGTGCTTCCAAACTTCTTCCATTTAAGAATAATGGAGGCCATTGTGTTCTTGGGGACCTGCAATGCTGCAGAAATTTTTTGGTACCCTTCCCTAGATCTGTGCCTCGACACAATCCTGTCTCAGAGCTCTATGGAAAATACCTTTGACCTCATGGCTTGGTTTTTGCTCTGACATGCACTGTCAACTGTGGGACCTTATATAGACAGGTGTGTGTCTTTCCAAATAATTTCCAATCAATTGAATTTATCACAGGTGGACTCCAATCAAGTTGTAGAAACATCAAGGGTGATCAATGGAAAAAGGATGCACCAGAGCTTACATTTCGAGTTTCATAGCAAAGGGTCTGAATACTTATGTACATAAGGATAAAATATAAATATATGAAAATAATTCTAAAAAATTGTTTTTGCTTTGACATTCTGGGGTATTGTGTGTAGATTGATGAGGGAAAAAAGCAATTTAATCAATTTTAGAATAAGGCTGTAACGTAACAAAATGTGGAAAAAAGGAAGGGGTCTGAATACTTTCCCAATGCACAGTATGTTTATTTATCAACGTTCCTATTATTTAAACAGAGTTTTCACAGGCCACTATTTAAAAGAAGATCCCAGCTTTCTCTTGCTGCTATATTTATTGCTAAATTCTTTAAATGAAGCACATTAATCCGCTTTAAAACTGGTGTAGCCTACCTGGAATAGATAGGTGGTGCGTGAGTTTTAAGTTTGGGGAAGCTCATTTTCACCATAAAAATTCACCTTTATATTAAAGCATTCCATGCATCATCACATTTGCAGACTTATGTAAAATAGCCTATTATTCGTAATGTGATGAGTAGATTGGATAGTCATAATTCAGGCTAATAATATAACTCAATCACAGTTGGCAAAATGACCATTCAATGCATGGCTGAGCGCATAGTGGGTAGAGTAGGCCAAGGTTATATCAGATACATTTCTTTCTTTCTTTGCATGGGCAAAATGTGGTCTTTTATAAACACATTTCATGCAATTCAGCTACACTTTATATGACTGGAGACATTAGCAGAATCTTTTTTAATACGACAAATTACAGGGTAGCCTACTCTGCTGACAGATTAATAAAAACAACGTTGTCCATATAATAGGCCTATGAGAAGGGGAGACACAAATAGAATAAGACTTCCAGCTAAACTGGAGGAGGAAATTATTGTCCAACAATATTTTAAAGCAGCACTGACCCAACAATGATAAATAGTGAATATGTGCAGTGCACGCTCACAGGGGTTATTGCCGATGCTCTCCTCTGGTGCCAATAAGATCGGCTATGCAGTTGTTTGCTCAAGTTGAGCATGTTGATAACTACAATAAAAGCCAGATGAGTCTCTTCATAGTCTTCTCTTCACAGCAATAACCACTTGCTTTCCGAACTACACTATATAGACACACAAAAATATGTGGACACCCCTTCAAATGAGTGATTTGGCTCTTTCAGAACCACCTGATGCTGACAGGTGTATAAAATCAAGCACACTGCCATGCAATCTCCATAGACAAACATTGGCAGTAGAATGGCCTTACTGAAGAGCTCAGTGACTTTCAACGTGGCACCGTTATAGGATGCAATCTTTCCAAATAGTAAGTTCATCAAATTTATGCCCTGCTAGAGCTGCCCCCGGTCAACTAAGTGCTGTTATTGTGAAGTGGAAATGTCTAGGAGCAGCAACGGCCCAGCTGCGAAGTGGTAGGCCACACAAGCTCACAGAACAGGACCGCTGAGTGCTGAAGCGCGTAAAAATTGACTGTCCTGCACAGAGCCCTGACCTCAACCCCATCGAACACCTTTGGGATGAATTGGAACACCGACTGCGAGCCAGGCCTAATCACCCAACATCAGTGCCCAACCTCACTAATGCTTGTGGCTGAATGGAAGCAAGTCCCCGCAGCAATGTTCCAACATCTAGTGGAAAGCCTTCCCAGAAGATTGGAGGCGGTTATAGCAGCAAAGGGGGGACCAACTCCATATTAATGCCCATGATTTTGGAATGAGATGTTCGACGAGCACTTTGGTCATGTAGTGTATGTTTTCCCACGATTGTATTTAGAAATATTGTGATATACCTGGCTTGGCCTCTACTTGTCACAGACAGGCTCAACTCAACAATAATCTGCCCAAACACACGCTGCCTTTCCTTCTGACTGTAGACAATCCACAACTTATTAATTTTTCAAGAAGCTAATGACCCTGTGGCCAAATCATGCTTTAGTAGCCTATTTTGAATGATTATATTTATTTCTTTATAGACAGGAGTAGGCTAATTAGGCTATATAATTTTGGCAATTTAATTCAATTTACGCACGTAACCTCCATTCACTATTCGAGTGCATGCTACGGATGACATGCTTTTTTTGGTGGGCCGTTCTAAATACAAAAAAATTGTTAGTAGGCTGTATGTAAAGACCAGATTAAATTGAGAATAGTCTGATGGTTGAGAATATTATCAAGGGCTTGTCAAATTGTGAATGAGAGACTGATGAAGTGTGTGCAGCCTGTGAAAGAAACAGAGCAGAGCTCATGCCTTTAGTCCCATCATGCATCGCATCAGAGTTCATGCCTTTCATTATACTTTTTTCAAATCATCTTTAGAGTCGCATCATGCAGCCTTAGAAAGTATAAAAAATCTAAACATATAGCCCAACGTTTGTATCACAACTAAAGTCGCACAAATAACTCTAAATTATGGATATAAGAGGACCTGTTTCTTAACGCTGAACACAGAATAGTGCACACTTCCTCTGAAGTTATTTTATTTCAGTTATGTTCAATTGTCTTCTTACTATATAAAAAAAATAATGCCACAGAATTCTAAGCAAATCTTGTCTGCTAAATGAACTAGTGTAGCCCACAGCCAAATGGCATAGCCAGATCAGGAACTAACATAAGAACACTCAGAATATGCTATTCTGTTCTTCTGAAATAGGTTACGTGGAAGCCAGGAGATGCTAAGCATGTTTAGGTTAATTACCGGCCAATTACCATGAGACCGGTAGTTATTTGTATGACAATCACTGGCTGACACAGCCCAGAGTAGTAGTAAGGCTTCTCTGTTGTTTGTATACGTTCATGTGTTTTTAAGTGTCCCAGTCGAGAGAAACTCGCCCCCAGAGTGAAGAGCAGGTTTAAGGCTTCTCTCTTGTATGTATTCGTTCATGTTGTTTTAAGTTGCATGATTGAGAGAAACTCGCCCCACAGTCAGAGCAGGAGTAAGGTTTCTCTCCTGTATGTATACGTTCATGTGTTTTTAAGTGGCCCAGTTGCGAGAAACTTGCCCTGCAGTCAGAGCAGAAGTAAGGCTTCTCTCCTGTGTGTATCCGTTGGTGTGATTTTAAGCTTTCCTGATGAGAGAAATTCTTCCCACAGTCAGAGCAGGAGTAAGGCTTCTCTCCTGTGTGTGTTCTCTGATGACTTTTTAGCTCAGCTGATGTTGAGAAGCATTTTACACAGTCAAAGCAGGAGTAAGGCTTCTCTCCTGTATGTATACGTTCATGTGTTTTTAAGGGGCCCAGTCGAGAGAAACTCGCCCCACAGTCAGAGCAAGAGTAAGGCTTCTCTCCTGTATGTATACGTTCATGTTGTTTTAAGTCGCCCAGTCGAGAGAAACTCTTCCCACAGTCAGAGCAGTAGTAAGGCTTCTCCCCTGTGTGTGTTCTCTGATGACTTTTTAGCTCAGCTGACGTTGAGAAGCATTTTACACAGTCAGAGCAGGAGTAAGGCTTCTCTCCTGTGTGTGTTCTCTGATGACTTTTTAGCTCAGCTGATGTTTTAAAACATTTTACACAGTCAGAGCAGGAGAAAGGCTTCTCTCCTGTATGTATACGTTCATGTGTTTTTAAGTGGTCCAGTCGAGAGAAACTCGCCCCACAGTCAGAGCAAGAGTAAGGCTTCTCTCCTGTATGTATACGTTCATGTTGTTTTAAGTCGCACAGTCGAGAGAATCTCTTCCCACAGTCAGAGCAGTAGTAAGGCTTCTCCCCTGTGTGTGTTCTCTGATGAACTTTTAGCTCAGCTGATGTTTTAAAACTCTTCCCACAGTCAGAGCAGTAGTAAGGCTTCTCCCCTGTGTGTGTTCTCTGATGAACTTTTAGCTCAGCTGATGTTTTAAAACTCTTCCCACAGTCAGAGCAGTAGTAAGGCTTCTCTCCTGTGTGTTTACGTTGGTGTGTTTTTAAGTTGCACAGTAGAGAGAAACTTGCCCCGCAGTCAGAGCATGAGTATGGCTTCTCTCCTGTGTGTTTACGTTGGTGTGTTTTTAAGTGGCCCAGTTGAGAGAAACTTGCCCTACAGTCAGAGCAGGAGTAAGGCTTCTCTCCTGTGTGTGTTCTCTGATGAACCTTTAGCTGAGATGATGTTGTGAAGCATTTTACACAATTAGAGCAGGAGTAAGGCTTCTCTCCTGTATGTATACGTTCATGCTTTTTTAAGTTGCCCAGTAGAGAAAAACTTGCCCCGCATTCAGAGCAAGAGTAAGGCTTCTCTCCTGTGTGTTTACGTTGGTGTGTTTTTAAGTTGCTCGGTTGAGAGAAACTCTCCCCACAGTCAGAGCAGAAGTAAGGCTTCTCTCCTGTATGTATACGTTCATGTGTTTTTAAGTGTCCCAGTCGAGAGAAACTTGCCCCGCAGTCAGAGCAGAAGTAAGGCTTCTCTCCTGTGTGTTTTCTCTGATGAACTTTTAGATCAGCTGAGGTTTTGAAGCTCTTCCCACAATCAGTGCAGGAATACAGATTCTCTCCTGTGTGTAATTTTAGGTGTATTTTTAGCTTTGATATAATTGGGAAAATCTCCACACAATGTGGGCAGTGGTGAGACCTCTTAGCTCTGTGATCTTCCTGCTGTTGCTCTCTGGATGTAGAGAATGTCTCAACACGGTCTCCTGTGTGAACAACATCAGAAGAACCAGTCAATTTGTGTGATATTCATGTCGGATATACATGTATTTTTACATCAGCAGTTTACAGAAACCCAGCCAAAAACCCCAAAGAGCAAGCAATGCAAATGTAGAAGCACAGTAGCTAGGAAAAACTCCCTAAAAGGCAGGAAACTAGGAAGAAACCTAGAGAGGAACTAGACTCAGAGGGGTGGCCAGTCCTCTTCTGGCTGTACCAGGTGACATATGTATTCATATCAGTAGGCTGTACAATATAAAAGGGGGAATAAAACCATTATAAAAGTGGGTAAGTGTCAAAAGTTAAAAAGGGGCAAAAATTATGAGCCATATCATCCTCCACTCACTATCACAAGGGTTAGTAACTACACAGAATCATTTAATAGAACTTTAAAACATTGGCAGTTTGTCTACATCACTTATTTAGTCTACTCTGAGCATGCCAGATAGCCCAGTGAATAAAACAAATGCTGACAGTACTGGTGTCAAACCATGCAGATCTCAGTAGCATTAAATAACATTACCTTCTCATACAAACAGTTCATCATGAAACAGTTCTACTGCAACTTTTCACGTACAGTGAGATGTTGGAACGAACAACACAAACTTTGTAAGCTAGAACCTGTGCTTACCATGAGAAACAGATTTCCCAATCTTCTTCATCGTTAATGTTGACGTTCAGCTCCAGTGTTTGACTGCAGTCTCCCAGCTTCACTGATGCGATCTCTGGATCCTGCAGTAAACTGGGCTCCACTGTCACAATCAGGACCTAGTGACTGTAGGTTTGGACTTGGTGTGGAAGGAGAGAGGCAGGCTGGGTTTGTCCTCACTGTTGATGTTTCCGGCCTCAGACTTAATCTGAGTCGTCCTGTAGTAATAAAGAGAAACAGACACAAGATCTAGCGCTTTCTATATTCTCAAAATATATATATAAAAAAGTATTGTTCAATTATCTCATTCAGTGCTTGACTTGGACTGAAATAGGTGCCGGTACTGTTTATATTTAACCTAGTAGCAGGAGCTACACAATACTGTTGAGCTAATATTCTATAAGAGGAACAGGAGCTCAAGCAATAGAACAGTTGAGGTGCCTGTCCTCAGCTCCTGTCCAAGTCAAGCACTGATCTAATTTCAATAGTATCAGGTAGCTAAGCACTGACAACAAAACATTCATTTATTCACATTAGACAAAGTACACACTTTAACCACACTTGTACTTAACCTATAGTAGATTTCCTAAATTTACATAAATGCATAAATGACTCAAAACATTTAGTACAAGGCTGCAGTTTGTTTTAGGCAGTCCTATGTACTATTTTCTTGAATAACCTTGTCTTCACTGTATTATTTTACGCTAAAAACCAAATTGTATTTCCCATTGACGCCATTTTTATACACATATACAGTTGAAGTCGGAAGTTTAAATACACCTTAGCCAAATACATTTAAACTCCGTTTTTCACAATTCCTGACATTTAATCCTAGTAATAAAATTCCCTGTCTTAGGTCAGTTAGGATCACCACTTTATTTTAAGAATGTGAAATGTCAGAATAATAGTACAGACAATGATTTATTTCAGTTGTATTTATTTCATCACATTCCCAGTGGGTCAGAAGTTTACATACACTCAATGAGTATTTGGTAGCATTGCCTTTAAATTGTTTAACTTGGGTCAAACGTTTCCGATAGCCTTCCACAAGCTTCCCACAATAAGTTGGGTGAATTTTGGCCCATTCCTCCTGACAGAGCTGGTGTAACTGAGTCAGGTTTGTAGGCCTCCTTGCTCGCACACGCTTTTTCAGTTCTACCCACAAATGTTCTATAGGATTGAGATCAGGGCTTTGTGATGGCCACTCCAATACCTTGACTTTGTTGTCCTTAAGCCATTTTGCCACAACTTTGGAAGTATGCTTGGGGTCATTGTCCATTTGGAAGACCCATTTGCGACCAAGCTTTAACTTCCTGACTGATGTCTTGAGATGTTGCTTCAATATATCCACATAATGTTCCTTCCTCATGATGCCATCTATTTTGTGAAGTGCACCAATCCCTCCTGCAGCAAAGCACCCCGACAGCATGATGCTGCCACCCCCGTGCTTCACGGTTGGGATGGTGTTCTTCTGCTTGCAAACATAACATTATTTTACTCCAAACATAACAATGGTCATTATGGCCAAACAGTTCTATTTCTCAAAAAAGTACAATCTTTGTCCCCATGTGCAATCGCAAACCGTAGTCTGGCTTTTTTATGGCGGTTTTGGAGCAGTTGCTTCTTCCTTGCTGAGCGGCCTTTCAGGTTATGTCGATATAAGACTCATTTTACTGTGGATATAGACACTTTTGTACCCGTTTCCTCCAGCATCTTCACAAGGTCCTTTGCTGTTGTTCTGGGATTGATTTGCACCAAAGTACGTTCATCTCTAGGAGACAGAACGCATCTCCTTCCTGAGCGGTATGACGGCTGCGTGGTCCCATGGTGTTTATACTTGCGTACTATTGTTTGCACAGATGAACGTGGTACCTTCAGGTGTTTGGTAATTGCTCCCAAGGATGAATCAGACTTGTAGAGGTCTACAAAATTTCTTCTGAGGTCTTGGCTGATTCCTTTTCATTTTCCCATGATGTCAAGCAAAAAGGCATTGAGTTTGAAGGTAGGCCTTGAAATACATCCACAGGTACACCTCCTATTGACTCAGATGCCATCTATTTTGTGAAATGCACCACTCCCTCCTGCAGCAAAGCACCCCCACAGCATGATACTACCACCCTCGTGCTTCATGGTTGTTCTTCGGCTTGCAAGTGCCCCCTTTATCCTCCAAACATAATGATGGTCATTATGGCCAAACAGTTCTATTTTTGTTTCATCAGACCAGAGGACATTTCTCCAAAAAGTACGATCTTCATCCCCATGTGCAGTTGCAAACCGTAGTCTGGCTTTGTTATGGCAGTTTTGGAGCAGTGGCTTCTTCCTTGCTGAGCGGCCTTTCAGGTTATGTTGATATAGGACTCGTTTTACTGTGGATATACAGTGGGGGAAAAAAAGTATTTAGTCAGCCACCAATTGTGCAAGTTCTCCCACTTAAAAAGATGAGAGAGGCCTGTAATTTTCATCATAGGTACACGTCAACTATGACAGACAAATTGAGAATTTTTTTTCCTGAAAATCACATTGTAGGATTTTTTATGAATTTATTTGCAAATTATGGTGGAAAATAAGTATTTGGTCAATAACAAAAGTTTCTCAATACTTTGTTATATACCCTTTGTTGGCAATGACACAGGTCAAACGTTTTCTGTAAGTCTTCCCAAGGTTTTCACACACTGTTGCTGGTATTTTGGCCCATTCCTCCATGCAGATCTACTCTAGAGCAGTGATGTTTTGGGGCTGTCGCTGGGCAACACGGACTTTCAACTCCCTCCAAAGATTTTCTATGGGGTTGAGATCTGGAGACTGGCTAGGCCACTCCAGGACCTTGAAATGCTTATTACGAAGCCACTCCTTCGTTGCCCGGGTGGTGTGTTTGGGATCATTGTCATGCTGAAAGACCCAGCCACGTTTCATCTTCAATGCCCTTGCTGATGGAAGGAGGTTTTCACTCAAAATCTCACGATACATGACCCCATTCATTCTTTCCTTTACACGGATCAGTCGTCCTGGTCCCTTTGCAGAAAAACAGCCCCAAAGCATGATGTTTCCACCCCCATGCTTCACAGTAAGTATGGTGTTCTTTGGATGCAACTCAGCATTCTTTGTCCTCCAAACACGACGAGTTGAGTTTTTACCAAAAAGTTATATTTTGGTTTCATCTGACATTCTCCCAATCCTCTTCTGGATCATCCAAATGCACTCTAGCAAACTTCAGACGGGCCTGGACATGTACTGGCTTAAGCAGGGGGACATGTCTGCACTGCAGGATTTGAGTCCCTGGTGGCGTAGTGTGTTACTGATGGTAGGCTTTGTTACTTTGGTCCCAGCTCTCTGCAGGTCATTCACTAGGTCCCACCGTGTGGTTCTGGGATTTTTGCTCACCGTTCTTGTGATCATTTTGACCCCACAGGGTGAGATCTTGCGTGGAGCCCCGGATCGAGGGAGATTATCAGTGGTCTTGTATGTCTTCCATTTCCTAATAATTGCTCCCACAGTTGATTTCTTCAAACCAAGCTGCTTACCTATTGCAGATTCAGTCTTCCCAGCCTGGTGCAGGTCTACAATTTTGTTTCTGGTGTCCTTTGACAGCTCTTTGGTCTTGGCCATAGTGGAGTTTGGAGTGTGACTGTTTGAGGTTGTGGACAGGTGTCTTTTATACTGATAACAAGTTCAAACAGGTGCCATTAATACAGGTAACGAGTGGAGGACAGAGGAGCCTCTTAAAGAAGAAGTTACAGGTCTGTGAGAGCCAGAAATCTTGCTTGTTTGTAGGTGACCAAATACTTATTTTCCACCCTAATTTGCAAATAAATAAATTAAAAATCATATAATGTGATTTTCTGGAATTTTTTTCCACAATTTGTCTGTCATAGTTGACGTGTACCTATGATGAAAATGGCAGGCCTCTCTCATCTTTTTAAGTGGGAGAACTTGCACAATTGGTGGCTGACTAAATACTTTTTTTCCCCACTGTATGTATATGTATATATACACACATACATACACACACACACACACACACACATATATACACACATACTGAACAAAAATATAAACGCAACATAAACGCAACAATTTCAAAGATTTTCTTGAGTTATAGCTCATATAAGGAAATCAGTAAATTGAAATAAATTCATTGGGACCTAATCTATGGATTTCACATGACTGGGCAGGGGTGGAGCCATGGGTGGGCTCTGGGTGGGCATAGGCCAACCCACTTAGCAGCCAGGCCAACCCACTGGGGAGCCAGGCCCAGCCAATCAGAATGAGTTTTTCCCTACAAAATGGCTTTATTACAGACAGAAATACTCCTCAGCATGCCTCCCAGATGAAGAAGCCGGATATGGAGCTCTTGCGCTGGCATGGTTACATGTGGTCTGCAGTTGTGAGGCCGGTTGGACGTATTGCCAAATTCTCTAAAAATGACGTTGGAAGCAGCTTATGGTAGAGAAATTAACATTAAATTCACTGGCAATAGTTCTGGTGGACATTCCTGCAGTCAGCATGTCAATTGCACGCTCCTTCAAATGAGCATTTTGTTGTGAAAAAACAGCACATTTTAAGGTGGCCTTTAATTGTACCCAGCACAAGGTGCACCTGTGTAATGATGATGCTGTTTAATCAGCTCCATGATAGGCCACCTGCCAGGTGGATGGATTATCTTGGCTGAGGGGATTTGCTCACTAACATGGATGGAAACTAATTTGTGCCACAATCTGAGAGAAAAGCTTTGTGTGTTTATGGACAATTTCTGGGATCTTTTACTTCAGCTCATGAAACCAACTTGCTGTTATATTTTTGTTCTCGATCTCTCTATATTGGGGTAGACTTGACAGAATATTATATATATTTATATATATTTTATTTATAACTTGACAGAAATTGTAGCAAAAGGTGAATGTTGAACGTTTTTTTACAGGTAATATGAGGAAATTAGGAAATAAAAATCCATGCTCACCCTTCATATTAGATTAAGTCACAAAGTCAAATTTGGCCATGTCGTGAAAATGAACGAAAACAAAAATGTGCTTTTTGGTCTTCATTTAAGGTTAGGGTAAGGCATAAGGTTAGCAGTGTGGTTGGGGTTAGGTTTAAAATCCCATTTTAGAAATAAGCGGGGTTTATGACTTTGTGGCTGTAGTAACTAGTGACTACCTTCATATTCAGTTCATTCGGGAAGTATTCAGACCGCTTGACTTCTTCCACATTTTGTTACGTTACAGTTTTATTCTAAAATGGATTAAATTGTTTGTTTTTTCCTTCATCAATCTACACACAATACCCCATAATGACAAAGCAAAAACAGGTTTAGAAATGTTTGCAAAAAAAGTAATAAATATATGAAATATCACATTTACATAAGTATTCAGACCTTTTACTTAGTACTTTGTTATAGCACCTTTGACAGCAATTACAGCATTGAGTCTTCTTGGGTATGATGCTACAAGCTTGGCACACCTGTATTTGGGGAGTTTCTCCCATTCTTCTCTGCAGATCCTCTCAAGCTCTGTCAGGTTGGATGGGGAGCGTCGCTGCACAGCTATTTTCAGGTCTCACCAGAGATGTTTGATCGGGTTCAAGTCCGGGCTCTGGCTGAGCCACTCAAGGACACTCAGAGACTTGTCCCGAAACCACTCCTGCATTGTCTTGGCTGTGTGCTTAGGGTTGTTGTCCTGTAGGAAGGTGAAGCTTCGCCCCAGTCTGAGGTCCTGAGCGCTCTGGAGCTGGTTTTCATCAAGGATCTTTCTGTACTTTGCTCCATTAATCTTTCCCTCAATCCTGACTAGTCTCCCAGTCCCTGCCGCTGAAAAACATCCCCACAGCATGATGCTGCCACCACCATGCTTCACCGTAGGGATGGTGCCAAGTTTCCTCCAGATGTGACGCTTGGCATTCAGGCCAAAGAGTTCAATCTTGGTTTCATCAGACCAGAGAATCTTGTTTCTCATGGTCTGAGAGTCCTTTAGGTGCCTTTTACTGAGGAGTGGCTTCCGTCTGGCCACTCTACCATAAAGCCTGATTGGTGGAGTTCTAAACTTCTTCCATTTAAGAATGATGGAGGCCACCATGTTCTTGGGAACCTGGTAAAATGTAGACATTTTTTGGTACCCTTTCCCAGATCTGTGCCTAGACAAAATCTTGTTTTGTAGCTCTAAGGATAATTCCTTCAACCTCATGGCTTGGTTTTGACATGCAATGTCAACTGTGGGACCTTATATAGACCGGTGTGTGCCTTTCCAAATCATGTCCAATCAATTGAATTTACCACAGGTGGACTCCAATCAAGTTGTAGAAACATCTCAAGGATGATCAATGGAAACCTGAGCACAATTTCGAGTCTCTCAGCAAAGGGTCTGAATACTTATGTAAATAAGATGTTTAAAAAAAAAAAAAAATAGCAAAAATGTGTCATTATGGGATATTGTGTGTAGATTGACGATTTGTATTTATTTAATCAATTTAAGAATAAGGCTGTAACGTAGCAAATTTTGGAAAAAGGGGTCAATACTTTGAATGCACTGTATACACACACACACTTATAGATAAATATGGAAACAATCGAATGTGTCTGAACATTACTACACATGTAGAAAACGGATAATTACATTCTGCTTCAAAACAGTAGTGCGACCGTTAAATTGTCTCTGATGCACCCGCACTGTCCTCACTGAAGTCCGTTGACGCTGACCGAGAGGGTGCCGCCATTTTACCAACTCGTGAATTTTACACAAAACCAATAACATGTAACACAAACTCAATCGCAAATAATTGGATTCTTGATTACCTTGAGGAAATTATGTACATTCACTCAGACAAACCCAAAGTCTCTAGCTATGTGACTTGTAAAATAGTTTTATCACGTTCTTCACTTGGTTTGACACAAAAATAACACATAAACCCTTTACCAAACGTGATAATACCTTGACGGACTTGTAGCCTAGCATGTTATGACATGTTCTTATGATATTAGACAGTTTAAGCGTGCTATTACATACCTGTAGTAATATATTTGAAACGGACAAAACATTGATTGTCTTGACAGCACAGTTGTGGCGTTTTCTTTCAGGAACTTCCGCGTCTACCCGGAACTTCCTGTTCCCCCACTTCCACAGTGCAATGGTCCGTGCTATCCTGGATCCTTAGGACAGCGCTACCCCCACTGGAGTTTAAATGAAAAATGTTTAGGGTAGGGATAGCACTGATCCCGGATAGCACTGGCCACTGTACAATATGGATTTTCTTCCTCTTCTTCTTTGGTATTGTAATGACCTGGCTAGATCATAAATTAACAATTGTTCAGACAGAGGTTTGAGTTTACGAATTCCCTGTTTGGCGGCCGTAGCCCACGCCAAATAAATTAAGGAAACCCGTATAAAACAACCGTGAATCTTGTTAAGACCAGACATAAGAGAGAGAACAACGCCTCAGCATGGTCTTAAACTTGAGGTGCTCCACCCCCCTCCCTTTCCTATTTCTTTCCATCTACTACACGGTTTAGTGCTCCAACCACTCCAGAAATCTTCCGCTGAAGATGATGAACCTCAATGTCCGAGGAAACTCCAGATTTAACCCCTTTTATACCACCTTGGTATAAATGACTTTGGTGTTTTTATTTAACCTTTATTTAACCAGGTAAGCCAGTTGAGAACAAGTTCTCATTTACAACTGCGACCTGGCCAAGATAAAGCAAAGCAGGTGTTGATGATTTTCGCTCTTTGCTCCATTTTTCGTTGTCACTGTGTTCCATTCATTCTTACCAACTTCACTCCACCGCGCGCCATCAGAATCGAACAGCACTTCCGCCATATGTTCCTACCCACAACCCCACACCTGCTACAAAACTAACTCCTGAATGTAAAATACTGCATGTAGAAGAAAAAAGTGAGATTAATTAGCTAGAAAAAATTAACCTTGTTTAAAGAAAAGTGTCTAAGTGTTTCAATATATTACATATGCATTGGTGTGTGTAGAGGTGTAGTGACATGTTTAGAGTAGATAAATAGACATATACATTTTGAATGCCATAAATTAATGGCAGATTAACAAAGTTGGCTTGAGTGCAAATATCCAAACATTCATTATCAATGACTAAAATAACAATTATTGTTTTAAAATAAAATTGTATAAACACATGTAGTTGTTTCAAAGCCTGTTTATCATTAAACAAAGTTGTTTAATAGCAAAAATAATACACCCAAACTAATGGTGAAAACTGATCATCACACTATCTCTATCTGATACAAGTTGTGTCTAATAGTTCATTACCACAGAAAACTGCAGATGGAAGCAGTACCACCCAGTCAACCACTACACAGGGAATTCAACACTAAGGACAAATCCAAGGTATATTTTTAATGCCATGAATTAAACAAAAGCATATTTACTGTATAGATACCCCAAAAACAAAGTTTGTCCAGCACAAATTCATGTGGAACATTTATTTTTAATTAGCAGATCAATTAAGTTAATTGCAGTTATCCAAATACATTAATTATCAATGCCGAAAATAAACACAACATGTAAAGTGTTGGTCCCATGTTTCATGAGCTGAAATAAAAGATCCCAGAAATTCTACAAGTTCAAATGAGCCTCACAACGCTGCATTATCATGCAGAAACATGAGGTGATGCAGCTGATGAATGGCACGACAGTTGTGTTCGTTGACTGTAGCTTATGCCTGCCAATCCCATAACCCAACTGACACCATGAGGCACTCTGTTCACAACAACGACATCAGAAAACCGCTCGCCCACACAACACCATACACGTGGTCTGCCTGCGGTTGTGAGGCTGGTTGGATGTTCTGCCAAATTCTCTAAAACAATGTTGGAGGCGGCTTATGGTAAAGAAATTAACAAATTCTCTGGCAACAGCTCTGGTGGACATTCCTGCATTCAGCATGCCAATTGTACGCTCCCTCAAAACTTGAGACATCTGTGGCATTGTGTTGTGTGACAAAACAAGGTGCACCTGTGTAATGATCATGCTGTTTAATCAGCTTCTTGATATGCCACACCTGTCAGGTGGATGGATTATCTTGGCAAAGGAAAAATGCTCACTAACAGGGATGTAAACAAATGTGTGCACCAAATTTGAGAGAAATAAGCTTTTTGTTCGTATGAAGAATTTCTGGGATCTTTTACTTCAGCTCATGAAACATGGGAACAACACTTTACATGTTGCGTTTATATTTTTGTTCAGTGTACATATATAGCATATTGTATGACCACCAATCCTTTTTTAGCCTAATGTAACATAAGGTAAGGTTATTATGATACTAAATGGAGTGGCACGGATGTACGTATAGAATAATAGGTTTAGTGCAGATGGAAGCAGCACCACCCAGTCAACCATCACGCAGGGTATTCAACCCTAAGGACAAATACAACGTCATCTCAATATCTTTACAGTAGAAGCTATCTAAACACACCAAAACTGACAAGGTGCAACACTGATCAGTAAAGTAAAGAGAGGTTAACATTCTATAACGTTCCCTTTCCTCTGCACAGTTCTCTCACAGTGAGAAACAATAGGATCCAAGTCAACGTTGTCAAATTTTTTTTCATGAGATAAGAATTAAGAGATGGAGTGACTAATATTAGCTGGTCTGAGAGAACTGATGAGGCTTTTCTCCTTTATGTATACATTGGTGTCATATTAAACGGCCCAATCGGGAGATCCTCTTGCAACAGTCAGAGCAGGAGTAAGGCTTCTCTCGTGTGCATCCGTTGGTGTGATTTTAAGTTGTCCTGTCGAGAGAAATTCTTCCCACAGTCAGAACAGAAATAAGGCTTCTCTCCTGTGTGTATCCGTTGGTGTGATTTTAAGCTGTCCTGTAGAGAGAAACTCTTGCCACAGTCAGAGCAGAAGTAAGGCTTCTCTCCTGTATGTATACGCTGGTGACATTTTAACTTATCCAATTGGGAAAAACTCTTTCCACAGTCAGAGCAGGAGTAAGGCTTCTCTCCTGTGTGTATGCGTTCGTGTGTTTTTAAGTGGCCCAGTCGAGAGAAACTCGTCCCACAGTCAGAGCAGAAGTAAGGCTTCTCTCTAGTGTGTACACTCTGATGAATTGTCAGAGCCCCTGATGTTGTGAAGCTCTTCCCACAGTCAGAGCAGAAGTAAGGCTTCTCTCCTGTATGTATACGCTGGTGACATTTTAACTTATCCAATTGGGAAAAACTCTTTCCACAGTCAGAGCAGGAGTAAGGCTTCTCTCCTGTGTGTATCCGTTCGTGTGATTTTAAGCTGCCCTGTCGAGTGAAATTCTTCCCACAGTCAGAGCAGGAGTAAGGCTTCTCTCCTGTATGTATACGTTCATGTGTTTTTAAGTGGCCCAGTTGGGAGAAACTAGCCCCACAGTCAGAGCAGTAGTAAGGCTTCTTTCGTATACGTTCATGTGTTTTTAAGTGGCCCACTAAAGAGAAACTCTTCCCACAGTCAGAGCAGGAGTAAGGCTTCTCTCCTGTGTTTGTTCTCTGCATTTACATTTACATTTTAGTCATTTAGCAGACGCTCTTAACCAGAGCGACTTACAGGAGCAATTAGGGTTAAGTGCCTTGCTCAAGGGCACATTAACGTCATTTAGCAGACGCTCTTAGCCAGAGCGACTCACAAATTGGTGCGTTCACCCTATAGCCAGTGGGATAACCACTTTACAATTTGGGGGGGGGGGGGGGTTAGAAGGAATACTTTATCCTATCCCAGGTATTCCTTAAAGAGGTGGGGTTTCAAATGTCTCCGGAAGGTGGTGAGTGACTCCGCTGTCCTGGCGTCGTGAGGGAGCTTGTTCCACCATTGGGGTGCCAGAGCAGCGAACAGTTTTGACTGGGCTGAGCGGGAGCTATGCTTCGGCAGAGGAAGGGGAGCCAGCAGGCCAGAGGTGGATGAACGCAATGTCCTCGTTTGGGTGTAGGGACTGATCAGAGCCTGAAGGTACAGAGGTGCCGTTCCCCTCACTGCTCCATAGGCAAGCACCATGGTCTTGTAGCGGATGCGAGCTTCAACTGGAAGCCAGTGGAGTGTGCGGAGGAGGGGGGTGACGTGAGAGAACTTGGGAAGGTTGAACACCAGACGGGCTGCGGCATTCTGGATGAGTTGTAGGGGTTTAATGGCACAGGCAGGGAGCCCAGCCAACAGCGAGTTGCAGTAGTCCAGACGGGAGATGACAAGTGCCTGGACCAGGACCTGCGCCGCTTCCTGTGTAAGGCAGGGTCGCACTCTCCGAATGTTGTAGAGCATGAACCTGCAGGAGCGGGTCACCGCCTTGATGTTGGCGGAGAACGACAGGGTGTTGTCCAGGGTCACGCCTAGGCTCTTCGCACTCTGGGAGGAGGACACAGCGGAGTTGTCAACCGTGATGGCGAGATCATGGAACGGGCAGTCCTTCCCCGGGAGGAAGAGCAGCTCCGTCTTGCCAGGGTTCAGCTTGAGGTGGTGATCCGTCATCCATACTGATATGTCTGCCAGACATGCAGAGATGCGATTCGCCACCTGGTTATCAGAAGGGGGAAAGGAGAAGATTAGTTGTGTATCGTCAGCGTAGCAATGATAGGAAAGGCCATGTGAGGATATGACAGAGCCAAGTGACTTGGTGTATAGGGAGAAAAGGAGAGGGCCCAGAACCGATCCCTGGGGGACACCAGTGGTGAGAGCACGAGGTGCGGAGACAGCTTCCCGCCAGGCCACTTGGTAGGAGCGACCGGTCAGGTAGGACGCAATCCAGGAGTGAGCCGCGCCGGAGATGCCCATCTCGGAGAGGGTGGAGAGGAGGATCTGATGGTTCACAGTATCAAAGGCAGCAGACAGGTCTAGAAGGACAAGAGCAGAGGAGAGAGAGTTAGCTTTAGCAGTGCGGAGAGTCTCCGTGACACAGAGAAGAGCAGTCTCAGTTGAATGACCAGTCCTGAAACCTGATTGGTTTGGATCAAGAAGGTCATTCTGAGAGAGATAGCAAGAGAGTTGGCTAAAGACGGCACGCTCAATAGTTTTGGAAAGAAAAGAAAGAAGGGATACTGGTCTGTAGTTGTTGACATCAGTGGGGTCGAGTGTTGGTTTTTTGAGAAGGGGAGTAACTCTCGCTCTCTTGAAGACGGAAGGGACATGGCCAGCGGTCAAGGATGAGTTGATCAGCGAGGTGAGGTAGGGGAGAAGGTCACCGGAGATGGTCTGGAGAAGGGAGGAGGGGATGGGGTCAAGCGGGCAGGTTGTTGGGCGGCCTGCAGTCACAAGTCGCAGGATTTTATCTGGAGAGAGAGGGGAGAAAGAAGTCAAAGCATAGGGTAGGGCAGTGTGAGCAGGACCAGCAGTGTCATTAGACTTAACAAACGAGGATCGGATGTCGTCAACCTTCTTTTCAAAGTGGTTGACGAAGTCATCCACAGAGAGAGAGGAGAGGAGGGGGGGGGGGGGGGGGGGGGAGGATTCAGGAGGGAGGAAAATGTGGCAAAGAGCTTCCTAGGGTTAGAGGCAGATGCTTGGAATTTAGAGTGGTAGAAGGTGGCCTTAGCAGCAGAAACAGATGAAGAAAATGTAGAGAGGAGGGAGTGAAAAGATGCCAGGTCGGCAGGGAGTTTAGTTTTCTTCCATTTCCGCTCCGCTGCCCGGAGCTCTGTTCTGTGAGCTCGCAATGAGTCATCAAGCCACGGAGCTGGAGGGGAGGACCGAGCCGGCCGGGAGGATATGGGACACAGAGAGTCAAAGGATGCAGAAAGGGAGGAGAGGAGGGTTGAGGAGGCAGAATCAGGAGATTGGAGGGAGAAGGATTGAGCAGAGGGAAGAGATGATAGGATGGAAGAGGAGAGAGTAGTGGGAGAGAGAGAGCGAAGGTTGCGGCGGCGCATTACCATCTGTGTAGGGGCAGAGTGAGTAGTGTGGGAGGAGAGTGAGAGAGAAAAGGAAACAAAGTAGTGGTCGGAGACATGGAGGGGAGTTGCAGTGAGATTAGTAGAGGAGCAGCATCTAGTGAAGATGAGGTCAAGCGTATTGCCTGCCTTGTGAGTAGGGGGGGACGGTGAGAGGGTGAGGTCAAAAGAGGAGAGGAGTGGAAAGAAGGAGGCAGAGAGAAATGAGTCAAATGTGGACATAGGGAGGTTGAAATCCCCCAAAACTGTGAGGGGTGAGCCATCCTCAGGGAAGGAACTTATCAAGGCGTCAAGCTCATTGATGAACTCTCCAAGGGAACCTGGAGGGCGATAGATGACAAGGATATTAAGCTTAAATGGGCTAGTGACTGTGACAGCATGGAATTCAAATGAGGAGATAGACAGATGGGTTAGGGGAAAAATTGAGAATGTCCACTTGGGAGAGATGAGGATTCCTGTACCACCACCCCTCTGACCAGATGCTCTCGGGGTATGCGAGAACACATGGTCAGACGAGGAGAGAGCAGTAGGAGTAGCGGTGTTTTCAGTGGTGATCCATGTTTCCGTCAGCGCCAGGAAGTCGAGGGACTGGAGGTTGGCATAGGCTGGGATGAAGTCAGCTTTGTTGGCAGCAGAACGGCAGTTCCAGAGGCTGCCTGCGACCTGGAACTCCACGTGGGTGGTGCGTGCAGGGACCACCAGGTTGGAGAGGCAGCAGCCACGCGGTGTGGTGCGTTTGTGTAGCCTGTGCAGAGAGGAGAGAACAGGGATAGGCAGAGGCATAGTTGACAGGCTGTAGCAAATGGCTACAAAAATGCAGAGGAGATCGGAATGAAATGGACTAAGCATCTGGGAGCGGAGAGAGCAGGGCCTCCCTCACCAAAAAACTTCTACCTCAGAAACTAAAATTGTTTCACTGAACCACCCGAACAAAAAACTCTCCCAACTTCCGCCTTTGGAAATCAGAATTGTTGTGAACCACAGCGGTTCAATGTTTAAAGGAATAGACTCAACCCACTTTGTTCAGCTAGCCAACTATGACACCATAGCCAACTAGCAGACTAGCATCCAATAACAATAACACACCGTTTAGCACCAACACTTGGTCACAACAAACCACCAATAATGTGATAACACACTAAACAGATCATTCGTGTCTGTGTCAAGTTCCTTTCATGACGCAGCAATGATTAGACGTTGGCTAGCTAGGACAAGTATATTGTGGTTAGCTACTACAGTACAGCCAGCTGTACTGTAGTAACTTTGAGCTCAGTTGTTGTGAAGCATTTTCCACAGTCAGTGCAGGAATACAGATTCTCTCCTGTATGTATTTTTAGGTGTACTTTTAGCATTGATAGAATTGGGAAAATCTCCTCACAATGTGGGCAGTGGTGAGACCTCTTAGCTCTGCGATCTTCCTGCTGTTGCTCTCTGGATGTAGAGAATGTCTCAATGTCACCTGTGTGAACAGCATAAAAATCAAATCAAATACAAAAGTAGAAGAATATACATACGCAAATCCAGGTAATGAAATCCACCATATGCACTGAGCTTGTTTGACAGGTTTAAGCACACTAAATACTAAATAAATGATACACGTACCAGAGAGTCTGTTGTAAGCCTTTATTACAGCTAAGACTAAAAACAGTTGCATTGATTCGTGAATACAATTTCCGAAATGGAACTGTTTATTTATTGTTTACGCTAATGAATCAAGAGTTGCTTTGTTATTTTGAAACCAAAAATGCTTGATTGCATTTCAATGACTTGCATGCTGTGTGATGACATGAACAAATGAATGATTGATACAGTAGCCTATATACAGTGTGTAAGAGTATTCCAAGATAAATATACAACACAGGGAATTAACGATCAATGGAAACAGTTGTTTTTCAGTTCAACATCCGTTTAGTATCTATGTAGGGGTTCCAGTCCGGGACTCATAGCTGCATGTGGCAAGTTAGCATTGGTCTAAATGGTCTATACATTGAGCCTGAAATGGGATACTTGGTATTTGGCCATTGGACCAATGTTATTGCAAGGAATTCTAATTGGTCAACCATAGGCAAGGCTTGGGTATAAACTACATTCTGTCTCTTTGTTCAGTGGAGAAAACACTGAGGACAGGGAAGAATAAACATCTACCATCTACTTTCCAGCATAACAATGATTGGTTCTCTTTTAATAAATATATTTTTCTCCCCCTGATTTGCTTTGGGGTCTGTGTTATTGAAGAATAACATCAACTGCTAACAAGTGCATTCAGAAAGTAATCAGACCCCCTTGACTTTTTTCCACATTTTGTTACGTTGCAGCCTTTTTCTAAAATTGATTTTTTTAAAAAAATTATCCTCAGCAATCTACACACCATACCCCATAATGACGAGGTGAAAACAGGTTATTAGAAAATGTTACTATTATGTTACAAATAAAACAGAACTACCCTATTTACAGTATTCAGACCCTTTGCTATGAGACTCGAAATTGAGCTCACGTGCAACCTGTTTCCATTCATCAACCTTGAGATGTTTCTACAACTTGATTGGAGTCAATCTGTGGTAAATTCTATTGATAGGACATGATTTGGAAAGGCACACACCTGTTTATATAAGGTCCCACAGTTGACAGTGCATGTCAGAGAACCAAGCCATGAGGTCGAAGGAGTTGTCCATAGAGCTCCGAGACAGGATTGTGTCACGGCACAGATCTGGGAAAGGGTATCAAAAAACATCTGCAGCATTGAAGGTCCCCAAGAACACAGTGGCCTCCATCATTCGTAAATGGAAGGAGTTTGGAACTACCAAGACTCTTCCTAGAGCTGGCCGCCCGGCCAAACTGAGCAATCGGGGGAGAAGGGCCTTGGTCAGGGAGGTGGCCAAGACCACGATGGTCACTGACAGAGCTCTAGAGATCCTCTGGAGATGGGAGAACCTTCCAGAAGGATAAACATCTCTGCAGCACTCCAGCAATCAGGCCTTTATGGTAGAGTGGCCAGACGGAAGCCACTCTTCAGTAAAAGGCACATGACTGCCCGCTTGGAGTTTGCCAAAAGGCACCTAAACACTCTCAGACCATGAGAAACAAGATTCTCTGGTCGGATGAAACCAAGATTGAACTCTTTGACCTGAATGCCAAGCGCCCCGTCTGGAGGAAACCTGGCACCATCCCTATGGTAAAGCATGGTGGTGGCAGCATCATGCTGTGGGGATGTTTTTCAGCGTCAGGGACTGGTAGACTAGTTAGGATTGAGGCAAAGATTAACTGAGCATAGTACAGAGAGAGATCCTTGATGAAAACCTGCTCCCGAGCGCTCAGGACCTCAGACTGGGGCAAAGGTTCACCCTCCAACAGGACGACACTAAGCACACAGCCAAGACAACGCAGGAGTGGCTTTGGTACAAGTCTCTGAATGTCCTTGAGTGGCCCAGCCAGAGCCCGGACTTGAACCCAATCGAACATCTCTGGAGAAACCTGAAAATAGCTGTGTAGCAGCGCTCCCCATCCAACCTGACAGAGCTTCAGAGGATCTGCAGAGAAGAATGGGAGAAACTCTCTAAATACAGATGTGCCAAGGTTGTAGCGTCATACCCAAGAAGATTCAATGATGTAATCCCTGTCAAAGGTGCTTCAACAAAGTACTGAGTAAAGGGTCTGAATACTTATGTAAATGTGATATTTCAATTTTTTCTTATCTAGCTAAAATGTCTAAAAACCTGTTTTTGCTGTCATTATGGGGTACTGTGTGTAGATTGATGAGGGGAAAAAAACAATTCAATCGATTTTAGAATATTGCTGTAACACAACAAAATATGGAAAAAGTCAAGGGGTCTGAATACTTTCCGAAGGCACTGTATATGTTGGGGTCAATGAAGGGTGGATAGGAACTTGGTGCATGGAAAGTTACTGAGGGAGACAAGGGGAAGTGCAGAATTCATCTTCTGTTCCTAAGGAGGGAGGCAAAGGGCAACAGTCTAGTTTCAGTTCCTGATAAGGCAGGCCAGTTGCGGAACTAGGGAGGAGCAAGGAATCCGGCTCGAGGTCATGTCAACAGATGAAGTGAGTAGAAACCTCTGGGAGGGGGCCCATTTAGTTGTGAATTCCATACTGTAATTAGAAGCTAACCACTTAGCTACACAGCTAACTAACTACTAAATTAGCAAACCAAATGGACAACTGCAGAGCATTTAGCACATTGTAGACTGTTACCTTAATAGTTATAAGATATCTAGCTGGCAAATATTTAGTTGTGAATTCCATACTGTAATTAGATCACCTGGCGCATGCTGCACGACAGAGAGTGACTCACAAGGCTCCGCTCTCTTCTCGTTGACTGGGGACTACCGTAAGCTACATAATAATGTGACGTAATGTTCTTTAACTCATAAACGTGTTGCACAAGTTGACTGCAGGTATTTACTTAAAAAGTAGCTACAAATATTCAAATGAATCAAGAAAACTTCAAGAAAACAGATTCAGCTGTATTGAAAACCCATCCAGTGGCTTTTTCCAAATAACCTGGTATACAGTATACTACCCAAGCCTAGTAACTACACAGACTCATTTCATAGAAGTTCTAATTACTGGCAGTTTGTCTACTTCACTTCTTTAGTCTACTCTCTGAGCACTCCAGATAGCCCAGTTAATAAAACACATGCTGGCAATACTGGTTTTTGGGTAATTTGGTATTGTATTAGGATCCCCATAAGCTGTTGCAAAAGCAGCAGCTACTCTTCCTGGGGTCCACACAAAACATGAAACATTACATAAAAACATTTAAAAAGGCAACGTAGCCTACGTTTGTTTTTACTCCTCAACCTCTCTGATCATTTTCATGATGTCCATCCGGTTTGCTTCTGTATGCCATATCTTTCAAACTGTGTTCTTTCACAAAAGTTCTTAACCTTTAACCTATATACTTATTAACTTAACTAGGTCTTTCCTTACAGCACTCGACCACACGACTGGACAATAATCAAGATTAGACAAATCTAGAGCCTGCAGAACTTGATTTTTGGAGTGTGGTGTCAAAAAAGCAGAGCATCAATTACGGACAGACCTCTCCCCATCTATATAGCCATTGGAGCTATACGTTTTGACCATGACAGTTTACAATCTAAGGTAATGCCAAGTAATTTAGTCTCCTCAACTTGTTCAACAGCCACACCATTCATTACCAGATTCAGCTGAGGTCTAGAACTTAGGAAATTATTTGTACCAAATACAATGCTCTTAGTTTTAGATGTTCAGGGCCACTTTATTACTGGCCACCCATTCCAAAACATACTATACTGGTGTCATCCATGCAAGTCTCAGTAGCATGAAATAACATCTACCTTCTCATTGAAACAGTTCATCATGAAACAGTTCTACTGCAACTTTTCATGCACAGTGGGAAGTTGGAATGAACCTGCTCTTACCATGAGAAACAGATTTCCCAATCTTCTCCTCCTCTTCTTCATCTTTAATGTTGACATTCAGCTCCAGTGTTTGACTGCAGTCTTCCAGCTTCACTGATGCCATCTCTGGTACCTGCGGTGCAAACTGGACCCAGTGACTGTAGGTTTGGACTCAGTGTGGAAGGAGAGAGGCAGGCTGGGTTTGTCCTCACTGTTGATGTTACAGGCCTCAGACTTAATCCTAGTCGGCCTGTAGTAATAAAGAGAAACAGACAACAGTCTTGACATTTCTGGAACTTTCTTTATCCTCAAAAAATATATTATATTTCTTCTTGTTCAATTACCTAATTTCAACAGATCAGGTAGCTAAACATTGACAACAAAACATTCATTCATATTAGACAAGTGCACAAAAATTACACAAAGCAACTGCAGAAATGAATAAATGACTCAAAAACTATTTAGGACAATGTTACAGTTTGTTTTAAGCAGCACTATGAGCTATTTTCCTTAATAACCTTATCCTCACTGTATTTTTTCACTCAAAAATAATATTATTCACGGACGGCCAGGGACACACTCCAACACTCAAACGTCATTTACAAACGCAGTATTTGTGTTTAGTGAGTCTGCCAGATCAGGGGCAGTAGGGGTGACAATGCGTGATATTGATAGGTGCGTGAATTTGACCATATTGCTGTCCTGCCTCAGCATTCGAAATGTAACAAGTACTTTTGGGTGTCAGGGAAAATGTATGGGAGTAAAAAGTACAACTTTTCTTTAGGAATGTAGTGGAGTAAAAGTTGCCAGAAATATAAATAGTAAAGTACAAATACCCCAAAAACGACTTCAGTAGTACTTCAAAGCCTTTTTACTTTTACATTTCAGTCATTTAGCAGAAGCTCTTATCCAGAGCGACTTACAGTAGTGAGTGCACACATTTTTTATACTGGTCCCCAGTGGGAAACGAACCCACAACCCTGGCGTTGCAAGCGCCATGCTCTACTAACTGAGCCACACAGGACTACTTAGTTACTTTACACCACTGCCAATTGTATTTCCCGTTCACGCCATAGTAACAACTATAGATAAAGATAGAAACTACTGAACGTGTCTGAATATTATTACAAATGTAGAAAACTGATAAACATTGTTGTGGCAAATTCATCCTTATACTGATCAAAGAACCAAAGTATTTCAGAGTTTTTTTTGAATTAGGATAGACTTTATTACATAAGCAATAGAGCCGAGGTCGTTTGCAAAGCATCTGATTTTCCATCACCCAGCTCTCAGTTTATATAGTCATTTAAATACATTTTAGCTCAACCCCTCCCTCCTGGGTTCCCCCACGACTGTCTCCAGTTTCCACCTCTTGACCGCTCCGCCCACTTCCTTAGTTCATGATAGTGGCTAAATCTGACTTCTCCTCTACGTATTCAGTTTGGAAACAACGATAGTATCTTCTGACCGGGGGAGTTTTGTTAAGAGCCTCAACATTAACACGCATCGCTTGCGGTACGTTTTTGGAAACTTTCATATCAGCTAAATATAATTTTCAAAACACAAAAAGGTTAAATTACTACACACCTTTATAGGGTTAGTGTTCCCACATGGTCCTATCTCCATGTTACAGCACTTGTTAACGGGAGACAGACGGAAGCCATAGGCCCTGTGCTAATTAGTTATCTAGCGTGCTCCCAACACCTGTGTGTCAGCTAACTGGGGAGGAAGTGTAGTTTGTCAACTGGAGGCACACACAGTGTATGGATCTGTGTAAAACTGCTACAGTAAGTGTATCTTTATTTGAAAGATTAGTTCTGGCTGACATGAAAGATAAGGGGCATATTAGCATACAGTGAGGGAAAACAGTATTTGATCCCCTGCTGATTTTGTAAGTTTGCCCACTGACAAAGACATGATCAGTCTATCATTTTAATGGTAGGTTTATTTGGACAGTGAGAGACAGAATAACAACAACAAAAATCCAGAAAAACGCATGTCAAAAATGTTATGAATTGATTTGCATTTTAATGAGGGAAATAAGTATTTGACCCCTCTGCAAAACATGACTTAGTACTTGGTGGCAAAACCCTTGTTGGCAATCACAGAGGTCAGACGTTTCTTGTAGTTGGCCACCAGGTTTGCACACATCTCAGGAGGGATTTTGTTCCACTCCTCTTTGCAGATCTTCTCCCAGTCATTAAGGTTTCGAGGCTGACGTTTGGCAACTCGAACCATCAGCTCAATCCACAGATTTTCTATGGGATTAAGGTCTGGAGACTGACTAGGCCACTCCAGGACCTTAATGTGCTTCTTCTTGAGCCACTCCTTTGTTGCCTTGGCCTTGTGTTTTGGGTCATTGTCATGCTGGAATACCCATCCACGACACATTTTCAATGCCCTGGCTGAGGAAAGGAGGTTCTCACCCAAGATTTGATGGTACATGGCCCCGTCCATCGTCCCTTTGATGCGGTGAAGTTGTCCTGTCCCCTTAGCAGAAAAACACCCCCAAAGCATAATGTTTCCACCTCCATGTTTGACGGTGGGGATGGTGTTCTTGGGGTCATAGGCAGCATTCCTCCTCCTCCAAACACGGCGAGTTGAGTTGATGCCAAAGAGCTCCATTTTGGTCTCATCTGACCACAACACTTTCACCCAGTTCTCCTCTGAATCATTCAGATGTTCATTGGCAAACTTCAGACGGCCCTGTATATGTGCTTTCTTGAGCAGGGGGACCTTGCGGGCGCTGCAGGATTTCAGTCCTTCACGGCGTAGTGTGTTACCAATTGTTTTCTTGGTGACTATGGTCCCAGCTGCCTTGAGATCATTGACAAGATCCTTCCGTGTAGTTCTGGGCTGATTCCTCACCGTTCTCATGATCATTACAACTCCACGAGGTGAGATCTTGCATGGAGCCCAAGAGCCCCAGGCCGAGGGAGATTGACAGTTATTTTGTGTTTCTTCCATTTGTGAATAATCGCACCAACTGTTGTCACCTTCTCACCAAGCTGCTTGCCGATGGTCTTGTAGCCCATTCCAGCCTTGTGTAGGTCTACAATATTGTCCCTGACATCCTTGGAGAGCTCTCTGGTCTTGGCCATGGTGGAGAGTTTGGAATCTGATTGATTGATTGCTTCTGTGGACAGGTGTCTTTTATACAGGTAACAAGCTGAGATTAGGAGCACTCCCTTTAAGAGTGTGCTCCTAATCTCAGCTCGTTACCTGTATAAAATACACCTGGGAGCCAGAAGTCTTTCAGATTGAGGGGGGGTCAAATACTTATTTCCCAATTTATAACATTTTTTACATGCGTTTTTCTGGATTTATTTTGTTATTCTGTCTCTCACTGTTCAAATAAACCTACCATTAAAATTAGACTGATAATTTCTTTGTCAGTGGGCAAACGTACAAAATCAGCAGGGGATCAAATACTTTTTTCCCTCACTGTATGTTTGTGAAAGTGATGAGTATTGACGTTTCTCAATGTTAAAACAGAGCATCGGAATTGTAGTTTACACAGAGCCAAATGTGGACGAATGTAATGGCTGAAAACCCTACATACGGAGAAGGGATTTTGAGAGCTACTGCACTGAAGTCCGTTAATGGGCAAATAGCAGCTATTTCTCAATGCTTGAAATGCATATAATATTAACTTGAGCACCCCCAGAAAACATTCACAAATTACAAACTCATAAATCCATTTTTATAATACTGTAATATTGTTCTAAAAGTTGAGTTTGAGGTTCTCCAAATCAAATACTAAAACGTATAGTCCAACTTGGTGCGCACCAGTTTACCATGGACTGTAGGCTACAGTAGGCTCACCGTTTACGATCTTGCTTTAGGGCCTTTCCGGCCGTCTTCGTGGTTATATGCGGGAAGCATAAATTGTACAATTGTAAGCTAATAAATACTTTTCCAAGATAGAACTCATGTATATTTATGCAATAAGGCCCGAGGAGGTATGTTATGGTCAATATACCACGGCTAAGGGCTGTTAGGCACGATGCAATGCCTCAGTCGCCTAATTGCTATTATAAACTGGTTACCAACATATGTATAACAGTAAATAAATATATATATATATTTTGTCATACCTGTGGTGTACGTCTGATATACCACGGTTTTCAGCCAATCAGCATTCAGGGCTCGGACAACCCCGACCAACCAATGTATATTTACTACAGTAAAATAATATACTGCACCAACTATATAAATACTATACTACCATCTGATAGGGGCCATTATCTTCTACGTGGACTTGAAACGAACATCAAAATGGACGACGCCATTTTAACAGCTCGTAAGATTATACATTATTACACAAAACCAATAACATGTCAAACGAACACAGAAATCTCAAATTGATCTTTTATTAAATTACATTGACGAAAGTATTTACATTCACTCAGACAAACACCAACTCTCTAGCTATGTGACTTGTAAAATAATTTTTATCATGTTCTTTCACTCACTCGGTTTGACACAAAAATAACACATAACTTTACCAAATGGGAGAATACCTTGACGTATTTGTTAACTAGCATGTTATGACATTTTCTTTCGATATTAGAAAGTTTAAACGTGCGATTACATACCTGTAGTAATAAATAGAAACGGACACAAAGTTGTCGTCTTGACGGCGCATTCTTTATTCTGAATAATGGGGCGCGCCAATCCGGAACTTCCTGTTCCCGCACTACCACAGTGCAACATCGACATCTATTGGACTGATGGACTAATTACCTCTTCTTATTATTATTTAGTATAATGACTTTCACGTAATGTGTATGCCGCCAGCTACTGTTCGGTTAGTATCCTGGATAAAAAAAAAAAGAATGTCCATTGAGGAAAAGGGGGACAAACTACATCACACAAAATAAACAAATTTAAAAAAGTCACAGTCCAATCCAAATCACATCCCTACACAGGCCATCCTCCTCAGGTAATTTCATTAAAAAAATTAAAATAGTGAATCATTTAAAAAGTGTTGGTTTTTAGATAAAACTATATATATATATATAAATATATATATATATATATATATATATATATATATATATATATATATATATATATATATTAATATGTCACCAAATAATTGATTAAAACACACTGTTTTGCAATGAAGGTAAACAATAGCCTCAACAGAACTCTGTAGGGTAGCACCATGGTGTAGCCGGATGACAGCTAGCTTCCGTCCTCCTCTGAGTACATTGACTTCAATACAAAACCTAGGAGGCTCATGGTCCTCACCCACTTCCATAGACTAACACAGTAATTATGACAGCTTCCGCAGGACATCCTCCAACCTATAAGAGCTTTTGCAGCATGAACTGACATGTTGTCCACCAAATCAAAGGATCAGAGAATGAATCTAGTAATGAAAGCATAAGCTACAGCTAGCTAGCACTGCAGTGCATAAAATGTATTGAGTAGTTGACTCAAAGAGAGAGAAAGACAATAGTTGAACAGTTTTGAACAAATGAATTTCTTCAAAAATGAAGGAGGAGCGAGAGAGATATTTTGTCATTTTTTTTCAGTTTCACTTACTAGCTAGCAAATGCAAATGGCTAGTTTAGCCTACTCAAACACCCGGCTCAAACAGAGGGATGCTATGTTAGCTAGCTGGCTATGACTATCTAACACTGGAACTCTTCCAAGTCAAGGTAAGCTTTTGGTTTTACTAATTTATTGCCACCGGGGCCCGCCGGTATAACTGCTAAACTGCTTACTGACAGTACACTGTGCTGCATGATTGTAGCAGGTTTACTAACGTGTTAGTTCTATTAGCTATGTTGACTATGACATTACTTTAGCTAACATGGTGACAATGATGTAGGCTGTGTGTAGCGGTTATGATATGATGGTTTGGCTTGGAAAGGTTTTTGTGTTGTTCACAAGTGAAGGGAAAAGGTGAGAGGAGAGCGTTTAGATGCAAGAAGGAATACAACAAACTGTTTGGCTCTGAAATTGAACTGTTTGCGTGTGTTCAGGGTGTATTCATTCAAATAAAACTGTGAAGGACCTCGGCGTTACTCTTGACCCTGATCTCTCTTTTGACGAACATATCAAGACTGTTTCAAGGACAGCTTTTTTCCATCTACGTAACATTGCAAAAATCAGAAATTTTCTGTCCAAAAATGATGCAGAAAAATTTATCCATGCATTTGTTACTTCTAGGTTAGACTACTGCAATGCTCTACTTTCCGGCTACCCGGATAAAGCACTAAATAAACTTCAGTTAGTGCTAAATACGGCTGCTAGAATCCTGACTAGAACCAAGAAATTTGATCATATTACTCCAGTGCTAGCTTCCCTACACTGGCTTCCTGTTAAGGCAAGGGCTGATTTCAAGGTTTTACTGTTAACCTATAAAGCGTTACATGGGCTTGCTCCTACCTATCTTTCCGAGTTGGTCCTGCCGTACATACCAATACGTACGCTACGGTCACAAGACGCAGGCCTCCTAATTGTCCCTAGAATTTCTAAGCAAACAGCGGGAGGCAGGGCTTTCTCCTATAGATCTCCATTTTTATGGAACAGTCTGCCTACCCATGTGAGAGACGCAGACTCGGTCTCAACCTTTAAGTCTTTACTGAAGACTTATCTCTTCAGTAGGTCATATGATTGAGTGTAGTCTGGCCCAGGAGTGTGAAGGTGAACGGAAAGGCTCTGGAGCAACGAACAGCCCTTGCTGTCTCTGCCAGGCCGGTTCCCCTCTCTCCACTGGGGTTCTCTGCCTCTAACCCTGTTACAGGGGCTGAGTCACTGGCTTGCTGGTGCTCTTTCATGCCGTCCCTAGGAGGGGTGCGTCACTTGAGTGGGTTGAGTTACTGACGTGATCTTCCTGTCTGGGTTGGCGCCCCCCCTTGGTTTGTGCTGTGGTGGAGACCTCTGTGGGCTATACTCGGCCTTGTCTCAGGATTGTAAGTTGGTGGTTGAGGATATCCCTCTAGTGGTGCGGGGGCTGTGCTTTGGCAGAGTGGGTGGGGTTATATCCTTCCTGTTTGGCCCTGTCCGGGGGTTTCTTCGGATGGGGCCACAGTGTCTCCGGACCGCTCCTGTCTCAGCCTCCAGTATTTATGCTGCAGTAGTTTATGTGTCGGGGGGCTGGGGTTAGTTGGTTATACCTGGAGTACTTCTCCTGTCTTATCCAGTGTCCTGTGTGAATTTAAGTATGCTCTCTCTAATTCTCTCGTTCTCTCTTTCTCTCTGAGAACCTGAGCCCTAGGACCATACGTCAGGACTACCGGGCATGCTGACACCTTGCTGTCCCCAGTCCGCCTGGCCTTGCTGCTATTCCAGTTTCAACTGTTCTGCCTGCGGTTACGAAACCCCTACCTGTCCCAGACCTGCTGTTTTCAACTCTTAATGATCGGCTATGAAAAGCCAACTGAGAGACCTGAGCCCTAGGACCATACGTCGGGACTACCGGCCGTGGTGACTCCTTGCTGTCCCCAGTCCGCCTGGCCTTGCTGCTATTCCAGTTTCAACTGTTCTGCCTGCGGTTATGGAACCCCTACCTGTCCCAGACCTGCTGTTTTCAACTCTTAATGATCGGCAATGAAAAGCCAACTGAGATTTATTCCTGATTATTATTTGACCATGCTTGTCACTTATGAACATTTTTGAACATCTTGGCATGGTTCTGTTATAATCTCCACCCGGCACAGCCAGAAGAGGACTGGCCACCCCTCATAGCCTGGTTCCTCTCTAGGTTTCTTCCTAGGTTTTGGCCTTTCTAGGGAGTTTTTCCTGGCCACCGTGCTCCTACACCTGCATTACTAGCTGTTTGGGGTTTTAGGCTGGGTTTCTGTACAGCACTTCGAGATATTAGCTGATGTACGAAGGGCTATATAAAATAAAATTGATTGATTGATTCCGCCGATTCTGTTGAAAAACGTATCTTAAACGGAAGTAAATGGAATGAAACGGGGATAAACATACCTGAATTTGTCCAATAGAAACTATTGTTTGCAACTGTTGGACTAATGATTACACCATAGATAAGCTAGATGCAGGCAAGTGTGTGTAAGGCGGTATTGAATGTGCCAATCTTCTCCTCCTCTTCTTCATCTTTAATGTTGACATTCAGCTCCAGTGTTTGACTGCAGTCTTCCAGCTTCACTGATGCCATCTCTGGATCCTGCAGTAAACTGGGCTCCACTGTCACAATCAGGACCCAGTGACTGTAGGTTTGGACTCAGTGTGGAAGGAGAGAGGCAGGCTGGGTTTGTCCTCACTATTGATGGATAAAGTAATCCTTCTACCCCCCCCCCCCCCAAAAAAAAAAAATTGTAAAGTGGTTATCCCACTGGCTATAGGGTGAATGCACCATTTCCTAAGTCTGGATAAGAGCGTCTGCTAAATGACGTAAATGTGCCCTTGAGCAAGGCACTTAACCCTAATTGCTCCTGTAAGTCGCTCTGGATAAGAGCGTCTGCTAAATGATTAAAATGTAAAATGTAAATGTAAATGTTACCGGGCCTCAGATTTAATTCTAGTCGTCCTGTAGTAATAATGAGAAACACACACAAAAGTTGGTCTTGACAGTTCTGGCACTTTCTTTATTCTCTAAAAATATAAGTTAGTCTTGACAGTTCTGGCACTTTCTTTATTCTCTAAAAATATAAGTTAGTCTTGACAGTTCTGGCACTTTCTTTATTCTCTAAAAATATACTACATTTGTTCTTGTTACATTATCTAATTCAGTGCTTGACTTGGACTGAAATAGGTGCCGGTACTCATTTTGGGTGCCGGTACTGTTTATATTTAGGTGCAGGAGCTCCACAATACTGTTGAGCTAACATTCTATAAGAGGAACAGGAGCTCAAGCACTAGATATTTGAGGTGCCGGTACTTAACCTATAGCAGATTTTCCCAAATTCACATACAGTACCTGTCAAACGTTTTAGAACACCTACTCATTCCAGGGATTTTCTTTATTTTTACTATTTTCTACATGGTAGAATAATAGTGAACACATCAAAACTATCAAATAAAACATATGGAATCATGTAGTAACCAAAAAAGTGTTAAACAAATCAAAATATATATTTTATATTTGAAATTCTTCAAAGTAAGCAACCTATGCCTTGAAGACAGCTTTGCACACTCTTGGCATTCTCTCAACCAGTTTCATGAGGTAGTCACCTGGAATGCATTTCAATTAACAGGTGTGCCTTGTTAAAAGTTAATTTGTGGAATTTCTTAATGCGCTTGGGCCAATCAGTTGTGTTGTGACAAGGTAGGGGTGGTTTACAGAAGATAGGCCTATTTGGTAAAAGACCAAGTCCATATTATTGCAAGAACAGCTCAAATAAATCCAGCTTCACTGATGCCATCTCTGGTACCTGCGGTGCAAACTGGGCTCGACTGTCAATCAGGACCCAGTGACTGTAGGTTTGGACTCAGTGTGGAAGGAGAGAGGCAGGTTGGGTTTGTCCTCACTGTTGATGTTACCGGCCTCAGACTTAATCTGAGTCGTCCAGTAGTAATATAGAGAAACTCAATACAGTTATTCAAATACATTCATCATCAATGACTAAAATAATTAATCTAGTATTAAAATACAATTTAATAAACACAAGTAGTCGATTCATAGCCTGTTCATCATTAAACAAAATATGTTTAGTAACATAAAATAATCCATCCAAACTAATGCTGAAAACTGATCATCACACATCTTTATTTGATATACACTGAGTCCACAAAACATTAGGAACACCTTCCTAATATTGAGTTGCAACCCCCTTTTGAGTTTGAGTTGATTTATTCTTGCTCACCGATAAAACTGAAGAAATGCAGAATTTACATGACTAATAACTGCAAAACACTCATTTTAAAATACATAACACAATATGTTTATTTCTAATACATTTGCAAAAATGTCTAAACCTGTTTTCACTTTGTCATTATGGGGTATTGTGTGTAGATTGATGAGGGATAAAAAAAAATATGTTTTTACATCTATTTTACAACAAGGCTAACGTATTGTTTTGTTAAAAGTCAAGGGGTCTGAATACTTTCAGAATGCACTGTATAGACACTATTTCACTTTAAAACACTTTGTTATATTTATGCACAAGAGAAGAAGTTGCCCAGCACAAATTCATGTACAAACATGATTTTTCATTACATATTTGTAATTTAGCAGATGCTCTTATCTAGAGCGACTTATAGGTTAATTGCCTTGCTCAAGGGCCCAATGACAGATTTGACCTAGTTGGCTCAGGATTCAAACCAGCGACCTTTCAGTTACTGGCCCAACACTCTTAACCGCCAGGCTACCTGTTAAATACAGTGGGGAAAAAAAGTATTTAGTCAGCCACCAATTGTGCAAGTTCTCCCACTAAAAAATATGAGAGAGGCCTGTAATTTTCATCATAGGTACACGTCAACTATGACAGACAAAATGAGAAGGAAAAAAATCCAGAAAAACACATTGTAGGATTTTTTATGACTTTATTTGCAAATTATGGTGGAAAATAAGTATTTGGTCAATAACAAAAGTTATTCAATACTTTCTTATATACCCTTTGTTGGCAATGACACAGGTCAAACGTTTTCTGTAAGTCTTCACAAGGTTTTCACACACTGTTGCTGGTATTTTGGCCCATTCCTCCATGCAGATCTCCTCTAGAGCAGTGATGTTTTGGGGCTGTCGCTGGGCAACACGGACTTTCAACTCCCTCCAAAGATTTTCTATGGGGTTGAGATCTGGAGACTGGCTAGGCCACTCCAGGACCTTGAAATGCTTCTTACGAAGCCACTCCTTCGTTGCCCGGGCGGTGTGTTTGGGATCATTGTCATGCTGAAAGACCCAGCCACGTTTCATCTTCAATGCCCTTGCTGATGGAAGGAGGTTTTCACTCAAAATCTCATGATACATGGCCCCATTCATTATTTCCCTTACACGGATCAGTCGTCCTGGTCCCTTTGCAGAAAAACAGCCCCAAAGCATGATGTTTCCACCCCAATGCTTCACAGTAGGCATGGTGTTCTTTGGATGCAACTCAGCATTCTTTGTCCTCCAAACACGACGAGTTGAGTTTTTACCAAAAAGTTCTATTTTGGTTTCATCTGACCATATGACATTCTCCCAATCCTCTTCTGGATCATCCAAATGCACTCTAGCAAACTTCAGACGGGCCTGGACATGTACTGGCTTAAGCAGGGGGACACGTCTGGCACTGCAGGATTTGAGTCCCTGGCGGCGTAGTGTGTTACTGATGGTAGGCTTTGTTACTTTGGTCCCAGCTCTCTGGAGGTCATTCACTAGGTCCCCCCGTGTGGTTCTGGGATTTTTGCTCACCGTTCTTGTGATCATTTTGACCCCACGGGGTGAGATCTTGCGTGGAGCCCCAGATCTAGGGAGATTATCAGTGGTCTTGTATGTCTTCCATTTCCTAATAATTGCTCCCACAGTTGATTTCTTCAAACCAAGCTGCTTACCTATTGCAGATTCAATCTTCCCAGCCTGGTGCAGGTCTACAATTTTGTTTCTGGTGTCCTTTGACAGCTCTTTGGTCTTGGCCATAGTGGAGTTTGGAGTGTGACTGTTTGAGGTTGTGGACAGGTGTCTTTTATACTGATAACAAGTTCAAACAGGTGCCATTAATACAGGTAACGAGTGGAGGACAGAGGAGCCTCATAAAGAAGAAGTTACAGGTCTGTGAGAGCCAAAAAACGTGCTTGTTTGTAGGTGACCAAATACTTATTTTCCACCATAATTTGCAAATAAATTCATAAAAAATCCTACAATGTGATTTTCTGGATTTTTTTTCCTCAATTTGTCTGTCATAGTTGACGTGTAACTATGATGAAAATTACAGGCCTCTCTCGTCTGTTTAAGTGGAAGAACTTGCACAATTGGTGGCTGACTAAATACTTTTTTCCTCCACTGTACATAACACAATACGTGACATAAGCAGAATACAGAACACATGAAACATTACAGGACATTTTTCATGATGGAAATTGAAATATTAAAATGTGATTAAAAAAAAAAAGTTTTGGGGAAAACCATTTAAGAGCTGGAGATATTATGCAGTCTGATAGCAGTGGGTAGAGTGGCGTTTCGCAGGCGGTTTGTACGGGCAGTTATACAGGACATTTTGTGGCTGTTTCTCAGGAGCCTGGTGGTGCAGTTACCTCTTCTTGGAGGGAGCAGGTCATTCAGTGGATGGTCAAGAGTGTGCATGTCCTTCACCAGGTGCACTGCAGCCTGTTCTCGCCTGCTCTGCAGTGACGGGAGCTGTGGTTGGACTGCTCCACCTCTGGAGATGATCCTCAAGGCCCTCCTCTGCACCCTGTCTAGTTGGGCCTGCTGCTTTTTACTGCATCCAACTAACAGCACTCCACCGTATTCCAGACAAGGCCTGGCCAGTGTAGTATAGACTGTGACCAGATCTTCAGTAGGACATTACTGGCAAGAAATGTCAAAAAGGTGCTTTGTGGCCTTTTTCACTGACTACTCCACGTGTCACCACTGAGGTTAGAGTCTAGATGACTGCTCCACGTGTCACCACTGAGGTTAGATCTAGATGAAAACCAAGATACTTGGATGTTGTTACCACTGGTACTTTCTGTCCTCCTAGGATTAGTGGTGCAGGTTGTGGATGGTCTCTAGAAAAACATATTTGAATTTCCACAGACTTTTTCCCATTCAGGACCATGTTGTTGGATGTGGCCCACTCTTCCAGCTGCTGTATCTCCAAGCCCATGGAAGTGTCCTCTTGGATGCTGGTTAATGGTATGGCTCGGGACAGCCCTACATCGTCTGCATACCCAGTGTCCAGAGTGTCACTGAAGACAACTTTTCAGATGGACATGTGAAGGAGAAACAGATATGGTGAAACCACGCCACCTTGTGGCACACCAGAGGTAACCTCTGACAAAGGGCTAAATGTGCCAGTTGCCATCACCCTCTGCCCTCTTTCAGTGGTGTAGCTGTGGAGCCAGGCTAGTAGCCATGCTTTATGTGGGCTGAGTCTGGTCAGAGCTTGCTTTAACTGGCCAATGCTGCACAGCTCAACCTGCCTTGTAGGCATGGGCAGGGGGAAGATGGCAAGAGGTGTGGTGCTTGTCCATGCCTCAGCAAAGAAACCATTCAAAACATCAGCCACGTCGTCGTCTTCAATTCCCTTGACCTGTATTCTCCCTCCTGATGTTTTCTTTGGTCCCAGTCCATTGTTAATGAAGTCCCACCATTCCTTAGGGTTTTTCTTCTTTAGGACCTGGATTTCAGTTTTGTAGTAGCTTGTCTTTGCTTCCTTGATAATCATTTGCACTGTGTTTCTGTATTTTCTCCATGTCATTGTTTCTCCCCATCTGTTGAAAATATTCTGTATTTTCCTGATGGCAGCCTTTATTCTTTCAGTCATCCAGGGCTTGTCCAGTGTTGTTGTTGTTTTCTTATTGGCATGTATACATCAAGTGCAGTTTGAATGCAGGAGTTGAACGTCTCCACCTTTGCATCGATGCTCTCCACCTCATATGTGGCAGACCAGTCAGTACTGGCCTTACATCGTGCAAAGGTCTCCTTTCTGTTCTGGGTTACCAGATGTCATTTTTTCCGCTGCACCTCTCTTCTCCCTCCTGATGTTGTGTTTGGAGAGAACAGCAGACATTTGTGATCACTGGATCCGAGAGGGGCAAGGGCAGTGGGTTGTGTTGATCAGATCTAGGATGGAGTCCCCTCTGTGGTCTTGTCTTTGGCCACTTGTTTCATGTCTGGATGGGAGTTTGTCAGTATCTTGATGGGCAGGTGATTAAAGTCTCCACACAGGATGAGACCCATTTGGGGAGAGGACATCCTGATCACATGGACAGTGATTATGAGATAATCCACAATTTTCTGCTGCAGTGTTTTGTCATGTGCCCATGGTGGATGTTAAAGCACTCCACTACCAGAGATGAGACTGAGCTGGGGTGTTGTTTAGGACGGAGCTGAAGACACTCAAACTCTTCTTTCTCTAGGTCAGTTAATCTTCTCTTTGCCTGCATACTGTGATTCACATACATAGCCACGCCCCCTCCTCGCATCCCCTCTCTGGATCTGTCATATCTGAACAGCTGATAGTCTTTGTCATCAGAACAGCCTCAATTTGTCAGGGCATGGACTCTACAAGGTGTCGAAAGCGTTCCACTGGGATGCTGGCCCATGTTGACTGCAATGCTTCCCACAGTTGTGTCAAATTGTCTGGCAGTGGATTTCTACTCAGAATAGCTCGTTCCATCTCCTACAACAGATGCACAATTGGATTTGAGATCTGGTGCCTCGGAAGGCCACTGCAGTAACCTGAATTCACTATCATGATCGTGGAACCTTTTCTGGACAAGCCTTGTGGCATGGGGCATAATCCTGCTGAAAAAAATATATTTGCAGATGGATAACTTCTGCCATGAAGGGATGCACCTGATTGACAATGATTTTTAGATATCCTGTGGCATTCAAACGTTTCTCCACTTTTATCAAGGGGCCCAATGTCTGCCATGAAAACACACCCCACACCATCACCACCAGCCTGCAATGCTGTCACACTGCATGGATGCATGTACTCGTGGTTTCCTCAATATCCTAGACCTCTCATTATATTTACAGTAGGAGCTATCTAAGCACTGCGAAACTGACAATGTGCACACTGATCAGCAAAGAGATGCTAAAATTCTACAACTTCCCGTTCCTCTGCACAGTTCTCTCACAGTGAGAAACAATAGAATTACAACAGTGTTCTACGCTTTCTTCATTTGATCCAATCCACTACCACTTCTTATGTATACGTTGGTGTCTTTTTAAATTGCCAGATATGTAGAATCTCATCTTACAGTCAGAGCAGGAGTATGGCTTCTCTCCTGTGTGTATACGTTCATGTATTTTTAAGGGGCCCAGTTGAGAGAAACTCTTCCCACAGTCAGAGCAGGAGTAAGGCTTCTCTCCTGTATGTATACGTTCATGTATTTTTAAGCAGCCCTGTCGAGAGAAATTCTTCCCACAGTCAGAGCAGGAGTATGGATTCTCTCCTGTGTGTATACGTTCATGTATTTTTAAGCAGCCCTGTCGAGAAAAATTCTTCCCACAGTCAGAGCAGGAGTAAGGCTTCTCTCCTGTATGTATTGGTTCATGTTGTTTTAAGTGGCCCCATTGAGAAAAACTCTTCCCACAGTCAGAGCAGGAGTAAGGCTTCTCTCCTGTGTGTAACCGTTGGTGTGATTTTAAGCTTTCCTGTCGAGAGAAATTCTTCCCACAGTCAGAGCAGGAGTATGGATTCTCTCCTGTGTGTATACACGTTCATGTATTTTTAAGTTTCCAAGATGAGAGAAACTTACCCCACAGTCAGAGCAGGAGTAAGGCTTCTCTCCTGTATGTATACGTTCATGTTGTTTTAAGCTGCCAAGATGAGAGAAACTTGCCCCACAGTCAGAGCAGGAGTAAGGCTTCTCTCCTGTGTGTATACGTTCATGTTTTTTTAAGCTGCCCAGATGAGAGAAACTTGCCCCACAGTCAGAACAGGAGTAAGGCTTCTCTCCTGTGTGTAACCGTTGGTGTGATTTTAAGCTTTCCTGTCGAGAGAAATTCTTCCCACAGTCAGAGCAGGAGTAAGGCTTCTCTCCTGTATGTATACGTTCATGTGTTTTTAAGTGGCCCAGTTGAGAGAAACTTGCCCCACAGTCAGAGCAGGAGTAAGGCTTCTCTCCTATGTGCACTCTCTGATGAACTGTCAGAGCCTTTGATATTGTGAAATTCTTCCTACAGTCAGTACAGGAATTCAGATTCTCTCCTGTGTGTATATGTAGGTGTATTTTTAACTTTGATAGAATTGAGAAACTCGCCTCACAATGTGGGCAGTGGTGAGACCTCTTAGCTCTGTGATCTTCCTGCTGTTGCTCTCTGGATGTATTGAATGTCTCAACATGGTCTCCTGTGTGAACAACATCAGAATAACCAGTCAGTTGGTGTGATATACATGTCAATCAAATGTATTTTATGAAGCCCTTTTTACATCAGAAGTTGTCACAAAGTGCTTTATAGAAACCCAGCCAAAAACCCCAAAGAGCAAGCCTTGCAGATGTAGAAGCCATATCACCCTCCACTCACTATCACAAGGGTTCGTAACTACACAGACTCATTTAATAGAACTTTAAAACATTGGCAGTTTGTCTACTTCACTTCTTTAGTCTACTATCTGATCAATCTAGATAGCCCAGTGAATAAAACAAATGATGGCAATACTGGTGTCAAACCATGTACAGTGAGGGAAAAAAGTATTTGATCCCCTGCTGATTTTGTACGTTTGCCCACTGACTGACAAAGACATGATCAGTCTATAATTTTAATGGTAGGTTTATTTGAACAGTGAGAGACAGAATAACAACAAAGAAATCCAGAAAAACGCATGTCAAAAATGTTATAAATTGATTTGAATTTTAATGAGGGAAATAAGTATTTATTGGGCCTCAGACTCTTGTCATGGCATCTCTGTGCATTCAAACTGCCATCGATAAAATGCAATTGTATTAGTTGTCTGTAGCTTATGCCATGCCATACAGTGGGGAAAAAAAGTATTTAGTCAGCCACCAATTGTGCAAGTTCTCCCACTTAAAAAGATGAGAGAGGCCTGTAATTTTCATCACAGGTACACATCAACTATGACAGACAAATTGAGATTTTTTTTCTCCAGAAAATCACATTGTAGGATTTTTTATGAATTTATTTGCAAATTATGGTGGAAAATAAGTATTTGGTCACCTACAAACAAGCAAGATTTCTGGCTCTCACAGACCTGTAACTTCTTCTTTAAGAGGCTCCTCTGTCCTCCACTCGTTACCTGTATTAATGGCACCTGTTTGAACTTGTTATCAGTATAAAAGACACCTGTCCACAACCTCAAACAGTCACACTCCAAACTCCACTATGGCCAAGACCAAAGAGCTGTCAAAGGACACCAGAAACAAAATTGTAGACCTGCACCAGGCTGGGAAGACTGAATCTGCAATAGGTAAGCAGCTTGGTTTGAAGAAGTCAACTGTGGGAGCAATTATTAGGAAATGGAAGACATACAAGACCACTGATAATCTCCCTCAAACTGGGGCTCCACGCAAGATCTCACCCTGTGGGGTCAAAATTATCACAAGAACGGTGAGCAAAAATCCCAGAACCACACGGGGGGACCTAGTGAATGACCTGCAGAGAGCTGGGACCAAAGTAACAAAGCCTACCATCAGCAACACACTACGCCGCCAGGGACTCAAAACCTGCAGTGCCAGACGTGTCCCCCTGCTTAAGCCAGCACATGTCCAGGCCCATCTGAAGTTTGCTAGAGTGCATTTGGATGATCCAGAAGAGGATTGGGACAATGTCATATGGTCAGATGAAACCAAAATAGAACTTTTTGGTAAAAACTCAACTCGTCGTGTTTGGAGGACAAAGAATGCTGAGTTGCCTCCAAAGAACACCATACCTACTGTGAAGCATGAGGGTGGAAACATCATGCTTTGGGGCTGTTTTTCTGCAAAAGGACCAGGACGACTGATCCGTGTAAAGGAAAGAATGAATGGGGCCATGTATCCTGAGATTTTGAGTGAAAACCTGCAAGGGCATTGAAGATGAAACGTGGCTGGGTCTTTCAGCATGACAATGATCCCAAACACACTGCCCGGGCAACGAAGGAGTGGCTTCGTAAGAAGCATATCAAGGTCCTGGAGTGGCCTAGCCAGTCTCCAGATCTCAACCCCATAGAAAATCTTTGGAGGGAGTTGAAAGTCCGTGTTGCCCAGCGACAGCCCCAAAACATCACTGCTCTAGAGGAGATCTGCATGGAGGAATGGGCCAAAATACCAGCAACAGTGTGTGAAAACCTTGTGAAGACTTACAGAAAACGTTTGACCTGTGTCATTGCCAACAAAGGGTATATAACAAAGTATTTTTTCCACCATAATTTGCAAATAAATTCATTAAAAATCCTACAATATGATTTTCTGGAGAAAAAAATTCTCATTTTGTCTGTCATAGTTGACGTGTACCTATGATGAAAATTACAGGCCTCTCTCATCTTTTTAAGTGGGAGAACATGCACAATTGGTGGCTGACTAAATACTTTTTTTCCCCCACTGTACCATAACCCCGATACCACCATGGGGTACTCTGTTCACAACATTGATATCAGCAAACCGCACGCCCACACAGCGCCATTACACGGTGGTCAGCAGTTGTGAGGCTGGTTGGGCAAAATTCTCTAAAACAACATTGGAGGCAGCTAATGGTAGAGAAATTAACCTAACATTCTCTGGCAACAGCTCTGGTGGACATTCCTGCAGTCAGCATGCCAATTGCATGCTCCCTCAAAACATGAGACATCTGTGGCATTGTGTTGTGTGAAATAACTGCACATTTTAGAGTGGCATTTTTGTATTTGTTAGGGATCACCATTAGATGCTGCCAAGAACCTATTCAGCTACTCTTGTCCCTAGCACAAGGTGCACCTGTGTAATGATGATCATGCTATTTAATCAGCTTCTTGATATACCACACCTGTCAGGTGGATGGATTATCTTGGCAAAGGAGAAATGCTCACTAACAGGGATGTAAACAAATTTGTGCACAACATTTTAGAAATAAGTTTGTGTCTGGAACATTTCTGGGATCTTTTATTTCACCTCATGAAACATGGGACCAACACTTTACATGTTGTGTTTATATGTTTGTTCAGTGTATACAGTATTTCTAAAAAATCATACAAACTATCAATAACAACATTTAAATTAAATCAGCCTGCTTTTCTGTTCTAATCAGGTCCCTACACAGGCTCAGAAGGATCCTGTGAGGGCGGAACATTTTCTGGCAACAGTAGTCCTTGCAGGGCTTCTGCCGTGAAGTCTTGGAGGCCCCAAAACGTCTCAGCTGCAGATATAATGATGTCCAGCTTCTTGGACTTATTGTGCAGTACAATTAATAACTGTGGCTGTAAATACTAAAAAATCCACCTTCAAAATTAGTGTATCCAGATCGCTTGATTGACGTACAACATTTGCAACTGGTTGCAGTGCATCCACCGCCATATCTTCTTCAGAACTGTGGCCTCTTGCTACTATAACTCTCTTCACCGCCTCCACATAGGAGATTTGCTGTACAGCCCTGATCCTTGAGACCTCAACCTCTTTCACCCTAACAGGGCATTCTGGGAATTCAGGAATATGACCCCCACCACAGTTACAACATTTTACATCCACATGCTCTTCAATAACATATTCCTTCCGTCTGCAAACATGTGGCCAAACTTTTTAAATTTCTTGCATTGCATCAGGTTTTACACAAACTCTCTTATGGGGTATATTATATTTCCCCAGCTTTACATAGGGTGGTAGATACTCTTCATCAAACATCAATAATAAAGATGAACGCTGCTCCTTTTTCACATTCTCCATCCTTCTTCTTCGGGATTTGTTTGGCAGAGCGTATTCAACTTTTAGGTGCATACACCGCCACCTACTGTACTGGTGTGTGAGGCCATTCAGAGCCTATATACATTAAATTCATTGATACGGTAATTAATACAAAATTGCAGTATTAGCCTGCTCTAAAAAATGTGAGGGTAAATGTTCTTGGTTCGTGCAGATGACTGACCTCCTCAGACCAATTGGCAGTACGCCCAGAACATTGTTCTGGGATCCAAAAGGGATATCTCAGTTTCAAGGTCTCAGCTTGGAGAGAAGAAGCCTTGTGAGGTATTGGTCGGTCACATGCAGGAACCAAATGTTAACGATTAATTAATTATTAATAAGCTAAATCATGCAAATATAACTTGTCTGTGTAAGCAGTATATAGGACAACTAACGGGACTTCCCCGGCAGAGCTCCCGACCGACGTGTACTATGGTGCTTTTAAGTTTGTTGGAACCTCTCCATCTTGCTGATAAAAAATAATGATTCATTTAAGTTTGACTTTGAGTCCCTTCGTGGCGATTTTCCACTACAAAAACCAACCACCCCATTCCACTATTTAACACCATCTAGTCCTACGCCAGACCACTACCACTCAACACCCCTACAGCTGTTCTGCTGTAAATCCTCGCAATCCCAAGTACTTCTCTGACGCTGCCAACACAGCCTCTATTTTCTGGGACTTTTGATCCATTTCTGCAGTACAATTGACAACCATTGCTATAAATGCTAAAATGCCCACCTTACTGAAGCACATATTCTTCCCATCACTCTCTCTTGGTCTCTGCCTACTCACAAAAATCCTCTCAAGATCCCTCACCCTGTACCCATCTTCCTCTACCACTCTCTTCACTGCTTCTGCATACAACACTTTATGTACTACTGTAACCCTGGCAACCTCAATCTGCCTTTCTCTCACCTGACACCTCAGATCTCCAGCCCGTTAGCACCCCCACAACTAACACACAGAACTTTCTCCACCGATACCACACATTTCTTCATCTCATGCCCTCCTGCACACTTGTCACATCTAGACATCTCACTCCTACACACTGCTGCAACAGGCCCATAAACTTCACCCCTAAAACACTGTAGTATTTATGGAACAAAAATCGCTCACGGGTTAACTGACACTTCCTACCTTGATCGTATCTGGCAGAGACTATGCATCAAAATCCAGCATGACAGATAATGTATTCTCTGTTTCCCCACGCTCTACACCGGATCTACGTCTCACCAAACGGAGGGTGTCACAGACACCTGGAATCTTCCATTTCAACTGCTCATCCTCAACACTTAAACCTAACCCTGTTACCACTCCTTTCAATGCCACATTGTTCCGGAGAGCAATTCAAGTCACAATTCCTGTCTCTAATCACGTAATCCGGAGCGCCCGTTCCTTCTGGGCAGAGGAGAAACAATAAATCATCACGAGTCCACTCCAAGTTACCTTCACCAACTCAACAGTCCCCAACCTCTTCTCCACCTAACCTGACACCACATATAGATCCATTCTCTCTACAAATCTCACTACCACTGGGCCAGAATCATCCTTATCATCCTCGGAACAAAGCCCGAACTCGGAATTCCTCACCAGTTAATTCATCCTCACTCTCGCCAGGTTCCATCTCAAGCTACTGGAGGACGTATCCCTCTTTATACACTAGACGATAACCTCCCTCACCACACTGCTTCCCTCTACACTCAGCTCCTTCTCAGCGGTCATCACTGCACCTGCCACCACAGTTAATTCATCCTCACTCTCGTCACGTTCACTTTCCTCCTGTAGCTCTTCTAAAAGTTCTGTGTGATCTTCCATTCCATATTCACTCAAAACATATTCCACTTTTCTCCTTTGTCGTTGTCCACCATCTTCTCCTTCATCAGATCTTCCAGAAGGTTTGTGCATCCCCCACTGCAATCCCCCATTCCACTTTTTTCTTGTCCGCCATCTTACCACGTGTCTCAGCTCATCCACACCCCACTAGCTTCAGGTAGCTGCACACCAATGGAGTACCACAGTATAAATGATAATACCCATAAAACCTTGCAGTCAAACAGGGAAATGGTTCCAATCATTTTTACACCATTCATTTTTCCCATAGGGGATTTTAGAAACACTTATAAGGGCTGTGTTTCGTGTAGGCTTACCCTGGCGTGGCATTTTGATAACCATGTAAATCTCTCTAGGACAAGGTGACTGTTACGAACCCCGTGGCTCTAAACGTCTAGGGTGGATGGACATGAGACCCGTAACATAAATTATGCAAATTATAAGTGTGACATGGAACAGTGAGAACCAAAAATGACACAACAACCATGAACTACCGTCAAACTTAAATGGTTTATTGCTAAACACACGGTAACGGTTTGGGAAAAAGGGCTGAGCAGGACCCAAGAAATGAAACAATAGTGTAAAACCCCCTAAACTGATCTAGCCTGCCTAAAGAACCGCTAGGCTACTGCTACCATACAAAAATACAGTGGGTGGTCCGCTCAGGTCTAACTGGTGTTTATAGACAGATTTCTTCCTACGGGTAATGTACGCCCAAGGGCAACTAGCTTAAACTCCCCTTTTCCCAAAAACACACAAAGCTACTAAACAGGGTAATCAGCGATTAAATAAGTACACAGGATACAACAGTATCCACACTCAGGTAAAGAAATATATTCTAATAACGTTACCAACAGGGTAACCAACAACTTAGTGCGTACACAACACACAGGACACCACCGTGTCCATACTCACATATGGCAAAAAGTCTCTCTCTTTCTCAACAAACACAAGACTGGTTTTTATACAATGGGCTGTGTGATTGAACAAACGAGTAACAGGTGGTGCTATTCACAGGAATGTTCACTGATTGGTCCAATCAGCAGACACCTCAACGACCACCAATCAGGAACATACAGGACACCTGTGATTAGGGCAGAAGGAGAGAAACACACAAAACCACAGGATACCTGTATCCGTAACACTCCCACCCTTAAAAGAGCAAACCAAAATGGTTTGCGACACACGTACTATCACAACACCCAAAATTCAATAATCATCCTGCCGGGATAACAAAAAAAAACCTAGATCATCAAACACGAGACAAAGCATCTGCCATCACATTATCTAACCCCTCATTATTTTTCTCTTAGAGACGTTGACACGATAAGGATGTTGCTTGATAGGTGCAGCGTTTCCAACATTAATGTCATGTTCTAACACATTTGTACATGTAGGAACATCATTAAAAAGACATGGAAAGCTGTGTAATAGTCTCACAATATCATCTGACTGTCTGTCCGTTAAATGAATCAGGCTTGACGGGAGAGACAGCAGCATCTCTGAATTGGGCAATCTAGCACACTGCTGCTGAGTATTGCGCAACTCCAAACCATCTCCGTCCACATCATTAACATGACCTCCCACTACAGCCGTAGCAGCAACAGAGACAGCCGACTCGGCCAGTTTCTCTGGACTGTCTACCTGAGTGACGGGTCTGTTGTGGTATGTCTTCAACATGTTAACGTGGCACACACGAGATTGGCGTTTTCTATCAGGAGTCTGTATCACATAGTCAGTTTCAGTTAGTTTCTTTTCAATGACATAAGGACCAGAGAAACGTGCTGACAATGACGCTCCTGGCACAGGCAACAACACAAGAACTCGGTCACCTGGCTGCAGTGAACGAGAAACAGCCTGTGTGTCATAGTGTCGTTTCATCCGTTTCTGTGAGGAAGACAGCGCTTCCTTTGCTAGAGCACAGGCAGCATGTAGGCGCTCACGAAAGCGACTAACGTAGTCCAACACATTTTCTTTCACACACAACTCTTGTGACAAAAACTGATCCTTAAGGACTTTCATAGGTCCTCTCATGGTGTGTCCAAACACCAGTTCAGCTGGGCTGAACCCTAGGGATTCCTGTACTGTCTCACGGACAGCAAACAACACTAGAGGAACTCCCTCATCCCAATCTTTCTCAGATTCCAAACAATATTTACGGAGCATAGACTTCAGGGTCTGATGCCAACGTTCAAGCGCACCCTGAGACTCTGGGTGATATGCGCTTGACACACGGTGTGTAACTGACAAGGATTTTAACACTTGTTTGAAAAGTTTAGAAAGGAAATTCGTACCCTGATCAGTTTGTATCACCTTAGGTAATCCAAAAGTTGAGAAGAATTTGATCAACGCTTTACTCACCACTGGAGCAGTAATCCTTCGCAGAGGAATGGCCTCTGGGTACCTGGTGGCCACACACATAATTGTCAACATAAACTGGTTACCAGATTTTGTTTTTGGTAATGGTCCAACACAATCAACCATCACATGTTCGAATGGTTCACCTATGGCCGGTATGGGACAAAGAGGCGCGGGGGAAATAACCTGGTTCGGTTTCCCAACTACTTGACAGGTGTGGCAAGTCCGACAGAACTGAGCCACATCTTGTTTTAAGCCAGGCCAAAAGAAATGTCGCAAAACTCGATCATAAGTCTTGGTGACTCCCAGATGTCCGGACCACTGGTGATCATGAGCGAGGGATAAAACATTTTGTCGAAAGGCTGTAGGAATCACTATTTGGTAAACAGCATTCCAATCTCCGCCAGCGTCAACATGGGATGTCCATTTACGCATGAGGAGATTACCATCAATGAAGTATGCCATGTTTTTCTTCTTTAGCTCGTCCTCTGAGACAACACTAGAAAAACATTTAGCCAGACTAATGTCAACCTGTTGGTTAGCGATCAGCTGCTCACGAGTAACTGGTAACTGTATTGCTTCAGCAACAAGTTCCACATCCTTCTTCCTTTCTCTGGGCTGTTGGTCAGACTGCACCAGCTTACCAGAGGTAGCACCCGAACTATCCTCTGGGTCACACTCTCTGAATAGAATCGTGTCTGACAAATCTACCACTTCACCCACTTGTCGTGCTTGAGCACGTGTGACAGCACAAGCGGGGAACACATCTGGATAACCCTGTGCCAGCTCCTCGGAGAGAGACTGGTCACTTTTATCCATTACCTCCAATACGGGTATCACCTTTCCTCCGGCAATATCGTTGCCCATTATAAATGTCACACCTTTTACTGGCAACATTGGACGTACCCCAACTCTGAACAATCCACTGACTAACTCAGAGTGTACGTTCACAAAGTGCAATGGCACTGGGACGAAACCCATTTCAATTCCTTGTACTAACACACTGGAACCACAATATGTATTATTAGACAAGGGCAACACATCAGCTAGAATGAACGACTGCGCCGCACCAGTATCTCTGAGGATTCTAACTGGACGCTGAGACGCTTCATCATCTGATATAGAAACAAACCCCTCAAAAATGAACGGTTCATAACTGTGATCTGGGACAGGGACTTTCAAACCACATTCACTATGAGGCTTCTGTCTTGATTCCGGCCTTACAACCGTACGAATCAGCCCAACACCCGTTGGCGGCCTGGCGTGCTGAGGCATCCCCGGTTTGCGTTTTAGCCGAAAGCAATCATTAACCATATGTCCCACCTTATGACAATAGAAACAGTGACGCACATCTTTTGGGCGCGCTGGATGTACTGCTGGTCGACTAGGACTAAAAGTTAGCAACTCCGCAGCCCTGCTCTCCGTACGAGCCGAAAACACGCTCTTATGCGTCAACACAAACTCGTCTGCCAATACAGACGCTTCCGACAGTGAGGATACTTTCTGTTCGTTCAGATAAACTACAATGCGTTCGGGTAAGCAATTTTTAAACTCTTCTAACAAGATTAACTCCCGTAGAGAGTTAAAATCAGTTACCTTACTAGCACTGTGCCATTTGTCAAACAGATTTCCTTTGTCTCTAGCAAACTCCACATAAGTCTGAGTAGGAGACTTTTTATGAGACCTAAATCTTTGTCGATATGCCTCAGGAACAAGCTCATAGGCACGAAGAACAGTAGCTTTGACCACTTCATAATTCAAACTGTCTTCAAGAGGTAGCGCTGCCAGAACCTCTTGGGCTTTACCTGTTAGATTACACTGAAGTAATAGGCACCATACCTCTTCGGGCCATTTCAATGCTACCGCTATCCGTTCAAACACACTGAAATAGGAATCAACCTCTGACTCCCTGAACACAGGTACCAAGGTGATCTGCCTACTAATATCAAACGTAGTAGACGACCCAGCTGGTAAGGATGGCTCACTAGCAGGCATAGTATGAGCAGAGACTAACCTCGCTGTTTCTGCCTCTAGTTCCATTTTACGCAACTCCAGTTCCATCTTACGCGTCTCCAGTTCTTGATCAAGCCTACGCGTCTCCAGTTCCATCTTACGCGTCTCCAGTTCCTGATCAAGCCTACGCGTTTCCAGCTCTGCCTCTAGCTTACGCGTCTCCTGATCAAGCCTACGCGTTTCCAGTTTGTCTAGCCTGATTTGTGCCCGCTCTTCCGCCTCCATTTGGAGCCGTGTCGAGCGGACCTCCATCCTGGCATCACTGTCAGTCAGTGGGGAGAGTGGGTCATAACGGGGCAATGTGGCTGGAGCCTTAGTCTCGTCCTCAGACACTGATGGGCTTACAGGAACAGCAACCACATCCCCTACAGGAGCAGCAGACTCAGGCGGCGGTAACTCAAGCACTCGCTCGTTCAACAATATCGCTAGCACTACTTCCCTAACTTCTGCTTTCACTAAACCCCTCGGTATGGGTGCAGAAAAGTGGTCAGCCAAAGCCTGTAGATCCACCCTACGACAATTCTCAAAAATCTCCCACGTAGGGTTTTCCAAAAATGCTTCCAAATCAAAAGTAGCCATCCTACTAGCAACACGAGCCGTCGACTACTGAACACACAAAAAAAACAGGTAGGACAGCTGCCAAGCTCAACACTGAACCAGACACTTACTAATTTGCATGAGTAGCATGGGATAGATCCCAGACGAGCCCCCACTTCATGTTACGAACCCCGTGGCTCTAAACGTCTAGGGTGGATGGACATGAGACCCGTAACATAAATTATGCAAATTATAAGTGTGACATGGAACAGTGAGAACCAAAAATGACACAACAACCATGAACTACCGTCAAACTTAAATGGTTTATTGCTAAACACACGGTAACGGTTTGGGAAAAAGGGCTGAGCAGGACCCAAGAAATGAAACAATAGTGTAAAACCCCCTAAACTGATCTAGCCTGCCTAAAGAACCGCTAGGCTACTGCTACCATACAAAAATACAGTGGGTGGTCCGCTCAGGTCTAACTGGTGTTTATAGACAGATTTCTTCCTACGGGTAATGTACGCCCAAGGGCAACTAGCTTAAACTCCCCTTTTCCCAAAAACACACAAAGCTACTAAACAGGGTAATCAGCGATTAAATAAGTACACAGGATACAACAGTATCCACACTCAGGTAAAGAAATATATTCTAATAACGTTACCAACAGGGTAACCAACAACTTAGTGCGTACACAACACACAGGACACCACCGTGTCCATACTCACATATGGCAAAAAGTCTCTCTCTTTCTCAACAAACACAAGACTGGTTTTTATACAATGGGCTGTGTGATTGAACAAACGAGTAACAGGTGGTGCTATTCACAGGAATGTTCACTGATTGGTCCAATCAGCAGACACCTCAACGACCACCAATCAGGAACATACAGGACACCTGTGATTAGGGCAGAAGGAGAGAAACACACAAAACCACAGGATACCTGTATCCGTAACAGTGACTTATCAATATCTTCGCCTGTATTTACCCTTACAAAAATGACATTTAATTAGCTGCTAATGTGGCTATCATAAAGAACTACAAATGCCATGATGATCTGGACAAAATTGCTGAATCGAGTCAAATGTAAGGATCTCTGGGTTAACCATCTAATGTTAGCTACATTTAGTAATGAATAAATAGGATACATTTATTTAAATGGTAAATTCTGTGAACTGTCTTGTGCAAGTTTTAAATTGACACAATACCTGTTAGCAAAGGTGTCAGCTAGAGATAACATGCAGGAGATTGCAGTAATTTGTTGTTTTGCATGATGTCTACTTTGATGATAATTAGAGTTTTATAATCTGAGAGGAAATAGAGCCGAATATATTGCTAAAAGTCACGCCAAGTGAAGCCTACACGAAACACAGCCCTTATTTTAAGTGTTTCTAAAATGAATAAAAAGGAAAAATGATTGGAACCATTTCCCTGATTAACTGCTACGTTCTATGACACCATTTTTGCAAAAATAATCATAATAAAAAACTGTACTCAGACTTTACTCAGTATTTTGTTGAAGCTCCTTTGGCAGTGATTACAGCCTTGAGTGTTCTTGGGTATGACGCTACAAGCTTGGCATACCTGTATTTTGGGACTTTCTCTGCAGATCCTCTCTAGCTTGTCAGGTTAGATGGGGAGTGTCGCCACACAGCTATTTTCAGGTCTCTCTGTACTTTGCTCCGTTCATCTTTCCGCCGATCCTGACTAGTCTTCCCGTCCCTGCCACTGAAAAACATATCCACAGCATGATGCTGCCACCACCATGCTTCACCGTTGGGATGGTGCCTGGATTCCTCCAGACGTGACGCTTGGCATTCAGGCCAAAGAGTTCAATCTTGGCTTCATCACACCAGAGAATCTTGTTTCTCATGGTCTGAGAGTCCTTTAGGTGTATTTTGCCAAACTCCCAGCGGGCAGTCATGTGCCTTTTCATGAGGAGTGGCTTCCGTCTAGCCACTCTACCATAAAGGCCTGATTGGTGGAGATCTGCAGAGATGGTTGTCCTTCTGGAAGATTCTCCTATCGCCACAGAACTCTGGAGCTCTGTCAGAGTGACCACTGGCTTCTTGGTGACCTCCCTGACCAAGGCCCTTCTCCCCCGATTGCTTAGTTTGTCTGGGCTGCCAGCTCTAGAAAAATTATTGGTGGTTCCACACTTTTTCCATTTAAGAATGATGGAGGCCTTTCGATCATATCCTTGGACTAAAATGATTGACACTCAGGTGCAAGCCTAACATCACGTGCAAAGGGCCTTTGGGTAACATTGCACATATTCAATGATCTCTCTTTTTCTCACGTAGGCTGTTCATTTCTGATCTTTGATACTTTTTTTGGTTTATAAACGTATCATGGTATACTACGTTAACTCTATACGTATGGGCCATATTGTTACTTGGTAGCTACTAGCAACAGACCCTGTGTTGTGGATCATCTACCACTATTTTGGACGGTCCATACTGTAACGTTAACGTTAGTCTCAGGCTTCACTAACTAGCGTTACTGTTTTAGGTGGAGCTATTCTTTGCTACTTTTCAAACAAATACTACGTGATATTTCACATATCATCTTGCTAGAGAGGCCTTTTGTTGTGATATTTAGGCTACTATATAGGCTACTAGCAAAAGACCCTGTGTTGTTAGGATAGATTTATGTTTGTTTCTTCCAACAGATCTTTACATATTTTCCTCACTACAAAATATTCCTGCGGTCCTTGTGGTTACTAAACAGATTTTAGATATGCCTTTATGCTATAGCTTATTCCATGTTTACATCTTTGGTTAAATGACTACAAATGCAAAACTCAAATGTACTTTGTGGAATGTCTGTGGAGTTTGTAAACTATCCAAGCTTAAAACAGGTTATTACTAGGCTTAAACAACTTCATTCATCTATTGTGTTCCTACAAGAAACTCACCTGTTGAAGGATGAGCTACTTAAAGTATGCAGGAGATGACAAGGGCAAGTAGTAGCATCCTGTTTCTCCTCTCATTCTCATGGAGTTATGGTTTGAATTCACTAATCTGTTCCGTTTCAAGTGGATACTATTATAACTGATACAGCTGGTAGATACATTTAGATACAGGGAACTCTTTTGAAGGAGCATATTAATCTGGTTCATGTTTATGGTCCTAATGATGATAATCCCAAATTCTTCGAGAATTAATTTTTTGATAGCCTCCATTCCTGTTAAAGTCCTAATGGCAGGGGACTTTAATTGCACTATTGATCCTCATCTAGATCGCTCCTCTGGTTTAGACACTTCCCACTCACAGAGTAGAAAGAAATTACAGCATTTCATTAAGGACTTAAATCTATGTGAACCTTGGAGGACTCAGAACCCGAGTAAAAGGGAGAATTCATGTTCACATTTAAATCATATTCTCATGTAGACTACTTTTTAGTTTCTTGCTCATTGCTTCCCAATGTAGCAGGAAGTGGATATGATACTATTGTTTTGAATGACCATTCCCTTGTGTGATTATTCTATAGGGATACAAAACTAGTAAAAGGATCCTCTAGAAGGCGTTTGCATCCCAGATGGTTACAGGACCCAGACTTCTTACATTACGTTGGAGTGCATATAGATGTTTATTTGACATTGAACACTGACCAAACGTCAGCGAGTACCAGATGGGAGGTTTTCAAAGCACATATTTGGGGGCAAAGTATACGTTTTACGTTTACATTTTACATTTTAGTCATTTAGCAGCCGCTCTTATCCAGAGCGACTTACAGTTAGTGAATACATATTTTTTTATACTGGCCCCCCGTGGGAATCGAACCCACAACCCTGGCATTGCAAACGCCATGCTCTATCAACGCTACATCCCTGCCGGCCATTCCCTCCCCTACCCTGGACGAAGCTGGGCCAATTGTGCGCCGCCCATGAGTCTCCCGGTCGCGGCCGGCTGCGACAGAGCCTGGATTCGAACCAGGATCTCTAGTGGCACAGTTAGCACTGCGATGCAGTGCCTTAGACCACTGTGCCACTCAGGAGTTTACCAGTTTAAAATCAAATAAAAATCAGAAAATGAGAGATGGACAGCAAAATCAGAGAATTGGATAACTCAGTAGAAGTAAACAAGGAATGATTTGGTCTTAAAGCTCAGTATGCTGCGGGGATGTTGTTCAGCGGCAGGGACTGGGAGCCTAGTCAGGATAGAGGGAAAGATGATTGGAGCAAAGTACAGAGAGATCCTTGATGAAAACCTGCTCCAGTGCACTCAGGACCTCAAGACCGGGGCGAAGGTTCACCTTCCAACAGGACAACGACCCTAAGCACACAGCCAAGACAACGCAGGAGTGGCTTCGGAACAAGTCTCTGAATGTCCTTGAGTGGCCCAGCCAGAGCCGGGACTTAAACCCAATCGAACATCTCTGGAGACCTGAAAATAGCTGTGCAGCGACGCACCCCATCCAACCTGACAGAGCTTGAGAGGATCTGCAGAGAGGAATGGGAGAAACTCCCCAAATACAGGTGTGCCAAGCTTGTAGCATCATACACATTAAGACTTTAGCTGCAATCACTGCCAACGGTGCTTAAAAAAAGTACTGAGTAAAGGGTCTGAATACTTATGTAAATATGATTGTTCAGTTGTTGTTGTTTTTGCTTTGTCATTATTGGGTATTGTGTGTAGATTGATGAGGGAAAAAAACAATTTAATCAATTTTACAATAAGGCTGTAACGTAACAAAATGTCGAAAAAGTCAAGAGGTCTGAATACTTTCCGAATGCACTGTATATAGACAGGTGTGTGCCTTTCGAAATCATGTCCAACAAACTGAATTAGATAGAACCTCCTCTTACCCTGAGAAACAGATTTCCCAATCTTCTCCTCCTCTTCTTCATCTTTAAAGTTGACATTAAGCTCCAGTGTTTGACTGCAGTCTTCCAGCTTCACTGATGCCATCTCTGGATATTGCGATGCAAACTGGGCTCCACTGTCACAATCAGGACCCAGTGACTGTATGTTTGGACTTATCTGAATCTGCCAGTAGTAATATAGAGAGCACAGACACAAAAGTTAGTGTTGACAGTTCTGGCAATATCTTTATTCTCTAAAAATATTTTCACTTTTTTCTTGTTCAATTATCTAATTCAGTCCTTGACTTGGACTGAAATAGGTGCCAATACTCATTTTGGGTGCCGGTACTGTTTATATTAAGGAGCAGGAGCTCCACAATACTTTTGAGCTAATACCTAACCTATAGTAGATAAATGCATACATGACTCAAAATCCATTTAGTACAAGGTTACAGTTTGTTTTAGACAGCACTGTGTGCTAATTTCCTGAATAACCTTGTCTTCACTGTATTACTTCAATCAAAAAACAATTGTATTTCCTGTTCACACCATAGCAACATTTATTGATGAAGACTGAAACTAGTGAATGTGTCTGAATATTAGTACACATGTAGAAAACTGGTAATCATTACATTCTGCTTCAAAACAGTAGTGCGACCGTGAAATTGTCTCTGATGCACCCGCACTGTCCTCACTGAAGTCTGTTGACGCTGACCGAGAGTAGCCGCCATTTTACCAGCATGGGAATTTTGCACAACAGCAATAATATGCTAAACGAACTCAGAAATCTCAAATAAATTGATTATTTATTAAACTAAAATTATAAAATTATGTACATTCACTCAGACAAACCCAAAATATCTAGCTATGTGACTTGTAAAATAGTTTTTATCACGTTCTTCACTTGGTTTGACACAAAAATAACACATCAAACCTTTACCAAACGTGATAATACCTCAACGGATGTGTTACCTAGCATGGTATGACATGTTCTTTCGACATTAGAAAGTTTAAACGTGCTATTACATACCTGTAGTAATAAATAGAAACGGACACAAAGGTTATCTTCTTGACTGCACAGTCCTGGCGCTTTCTTTATTGTGAAGAACGTGGGATGGGCGCGCCTGCCGGAACTTCCTGTTCCCCCACTACTACTGTTCAACGGTCCGTGCATTTCGGGATCCTTGGGACGGCCGTACCAGTGTTGCCAACTCATTTTCAGGGGAAGTTGCTAGAGGCAGGTCGATTAACGTTGTGATGTCTTTGCGTGATGAAGTCATTACGTAATAACGTAAAACTGCATCATTACGTAGAATACACAATAACGTTAATCAAATTGACTGGCCATCTCGGCGACAAATATGATTTGACATTTGTTAGTTTAGATTTGTTTGTTTATTATCACATATTTGAATTTGTAAAAGTAATATAAACACATAACATGTATATGATCAGATATTTTTATTTATAAGCACAACACATTGAATTATTGAACAATTAATTACACATTACACATTATTGAACAATTACATTTGATTTATATTCTTATTAACTAGTAGTGTATTGGTAGTTAGTAAACATGCTACCTAACTGATCAACAATTATAGGTACAAGCTAATAACAAGGTATATATGCTATCTTATTGAACAAGCAACTGAACTCAAATAATATGATGTGTGCGCTAGGCATCTCTCTCCAGCTCTCTCCAGGTTGTTGTGCTGCTTGGCTGGCCTGCTGCTGCCTGTGCACGAGCTGAGCGCCTGCTGCTGACGTCACTCACAATGCACTTTTGCAGCCAGCCATGTGTGTTGTGACTGAGTGTGTGACAGATAAAATCGTTTTAGTGTCATTTAGAGGTAAAATGTGTGCATTTTAGTGTTTGAGTCACTTTTCAAAAGTTGCTAAAAGTTCCAAATAAGTTTTTTAAAGTAGCTACATTTGTTGCTAGGTGCTGTTTGAAAAAAAAGTTGCCAGGGTAGTCTGAAAAGTTGCTAAATCTAGCAACAAAATAGCAAAGTTGGCATCACTGGGCCCTACCCCATTACATGAGAACGGGGTATCTGCCGCTGCCTCCTCCTCCTCCGGGACACTTCTACTTTGCATAGAGTTTATCAATCTGTTGATTGTGGCCTGTGGAATGTTGTCCCATTCCTCTTCAGTGGCTGTGCGAAGTTGCTGTATATTGGTGGGAACTGGAACAAGCTGTGGTACACATTGATCCAGCCCTCCCAAACATGCTCAATGGTTGACATGTCTTGTGAGTATGCAGGACATGGAAGAACTGGGACATTTTCAGCTTCCTGGAATTGTGTACAGATCCTTGCGACATTGGGCCCTGCATTATCATGCTGAAACATGACGTGATGTCGGCAGGACAATGGGCCTCAGGATCTTGTCATGGTATCTCTGTGCATTAAATTTACCATTAAGAAAATGCAATTTTGTTCCTTCTCTGTAGCTTATGCCTGCCCATACCATAACCCTGACATGAACACAGGGTACTCTGTTCACAACATTGACATCAGCAAACTGCTCGCCCACACACCACCATACACATGGTCTGCAGTTGTGAGGGTGGTTGGGCATACTGCCAAATTCTCTAAAACAAAGTTGGAGGCGGCTTATGGTAGAGAAATTACCATTAAATTATCTGGCAACAGCTCTGGTGGACATTCCTGCAGTCATCATGCCAGTTGCATGCGCCCTCAAAACTTGAGACATCTGTGGCATTGTCAGTGGTAGAAAAAGCACCCAATTGTCATACTTGAGAAAAGTATAGATACCTTAATAGAAAACGACTCAAGTAAAAGTGAAAGCCACCCAGTAAAATACTACTTCAGTAAAAGTCAAAAAGTATTTGGTTTTAAATATACTTAAGTATCAAAAGTAAATGTAATTGCTAAAATATACTTCACTATCAAAAGTAAAATTATTTTTAGTTTCAAATTCCTTAAACCAGACGACATCATTTTATTTTTTAAATTGTATTTATGGATAGCCAGGGGCACACTCCAACACTCAGACATAATTTACAAACTAAATGTGTGTGTCTAAAGGAAAGTAGTGGGCGTGTGGAAAGGAGTGGGTGTGTCTAAAGGAAAGTAGTGGGCGTCTGGAAAGGAGTGGGTGTGTCTAAAGGAAGGTAGTGGGCGTGTGGAAAGGAGTGGGTGTGTCTAAAGGAAAGTAGTGGGCGTCTGGAAAGGAGTGGGTGTGTCTAAAGGAAAGTAGTAGGCATCTGGAAAGGAGGGGGTGTGTCTAAAGGAAAGTAGTGGGCGTGTGGAAAGGAGTGGGTGTGTCCAAAGGAAAGTAGTGGGCGTGTGGAAAGGAGTGGGTGTGTCTAAAGGAAAGTAGTAGGTGTCTGGAAAGGAGTGGGTGTGTCTAAAGGAAAGTAGTGGGCGTCTGGAAAGGAGTGGGTGTGTCTAAAGGAAAGTAGTAGGTGTCTGGAAAGGAGTGGGTGTGTCTAAAGGAAAGTAGTAGGTGTCTGGAAAGGAGTGGGTGTGTCTAAAGGAAAGTAGTGGGCGTCTGGAAAGGAGTGGGTGTGTCTAAAGGAAAGTAGTGGGCGTCTGGAAAGGAGTGGGTGTGTCTAAAGGAAAGTAGTGGGCGTGTGGAAAGGAGTGGGTGTGTCTAAAGGAAAGTAGTGGGCGTCTGGAAAGGAGTGGGTGTGTCTAAAGGAAAGTAGTAGGTGTCTGGAAAGGAGTGGGTGTGTCTAAAGCGCTATAGGTTAGATGGTTTTGAATGAGCTGTGTTTTTTTTCGTCCATTTCTTACCATGCAACTACTGTATTTTTTCTTATAATGTCATTGATTGGCTAAATGGAAGGCAGTACCCATACAACATGATGATTACATCACCAGTTAGGTACCTAGCCAGTAGCCACATTGCAACATGGTGGACTCCCAGCAAGGGACTAGCTAGCTAGCTAGATAATTCAGCCTAATGCTATTTCGTTTTTGATGATATCATTTATGTAAAGATTTGCCAGTGGAAATCTGTATTGGTAGACTCATTAATTCCTGTTTAGCTATAAACCTTTTTCTGATGTGATGTCATTCTTCGGATTTCATCACTCAATTATCTAAGGTTAGCTAATGTCACCCATATAGCTACTAATGTCACACATTGCATTCATCCTAGCTACTGTACTATCAACTGGCTTGCTATATTAGGTAGCTCTAGATGCGATTATAAAAAGGCCATTAGGTAGCTAGCTAGGTTGAAACTGCTGGGGAATAGCTATCTAGATAGCTAACCCCCACTATCAACTGAGTTCATCAATATATCTAAGGATATATTTCTAGAAATAAACAATATATGTTCTAGTCATATTTTAAAGATGTAAGCACATAACACCCAGACAGATGTAGAACTTCAGTGACCCGAGCATCAGGAAAATCTCCCTGTTCTTCAGGTTTATTCTGGAGTTTATTCAGGAAGGCACACATGTTAGATAAAAATACAGGTAACTAGGGTCTCCTGAGTGGCGCAGCGGTCTAAGGCACTGCATCGCAGTGCTTGAGGCATAACTACAGACGCGGGTTCAATCCCAGGCTGTGTCACAACCAGCCGTGACCAGGAATTCCATAGGGCGGCGCACAATTGGCCCAGCGACATCCGGGTTAGGATAGGGTTTGTCCCAGGGGAGCTTTATTTGGCTCATCACGCTCTTGCAACTCCTTGCAACTCCTTGTGGCGGGCTGGGCGCCTGCAGGCTGACTTCAGTCGTCAGTTGAACAGTGTTTCCTCCGACACATTGGTATGGCTGGCTTCCGGGGTATGGGCGTAATGAAGCGCTGTTTGGCAGGTCATGTTTCGGAGGACGAATGACTCGACCTTCGCCTCTCCCGAGCCCATTGGGGAGGTGCAGCGATGAGAAAAGATCGTAATTGGATCGCAATTGGACATCAAGAAATTGGGGAGAAAAAGGGGCAAAACAATTGAAACACTTGAGTAAATGAGGGATACAAAGTATATTGAAAGCAGGTGCTTCTACACAGGTGTGGTTCCTGAGTTAATTAAGCAATTAACATCGCATCATGCTTAGGGTCATGCATACAAAATGCTGGGCAGGCCATTTTTTTGGCCCCCATATGATGACAATGCCCCCATCCACAGGGCATGAGTGCCTGAATCGTTTGATGAAAACTATACAAACCATATGCCATGGCCGTCACAGTCACCAGATCTCAACCAAATTGAACACTTATGGGAGATTCTGGAGCGGCTCCTGACACAGCATTTTCCACCACCATCAACAAACACCAAAGGATGGAATTTCTTGAGGAAGAGTGGTGTCGCTTCCCTCCAATAGAGTTCAGACACTTGTAGAATCTATGCCAAGGTGCATTGAAACTATTCTGCCTCATGGTGGCTCAACGCCCTATTAAAATACACTATGTTGGTGTTTCCTTTATTTTGGCAATTACATGTAGATCCACACATGTTATTGTCTATATCATGCAGAATTGTCATCTCATTGTTCCTTAGGAAGCTCGTTCTATAATACAGACGTTGGTGATTTCTGTCCCAGGTAGTTGCAAAAATCTGGTAACTTTCCCCAAATTCCCTTTTTTTCCAGAAAACCCGGTTGGAAGGTTTCCTGAATCAGGAGGGAATAAACAGTAAATCTGGAATCTTCAAACAGGATTTCTGGAACACCTGGGGATTATGGGAAAATTTGTGGATTTTTGCAAATCTAGTCCCAGGAGACTGAACTGTGGGCACGTTTTTATTCCTGCCTAGCACAAACATCTCATTCAACTAATCATGGTCTTCCATTTAGACCACAATTTGTTGAGTGAAGTGTTAGTAGAGTGCTGGAACCTGGACACTCCTGTGTAAACTGTGGCTGTCTGACTACAATTGTCTAAATACAGGTGCCATGTTTTCTTTTGCTAATCCATGCAGGTTTGTCATCTCATAAGGAGTGGAGAAGCCCTATGCACCATAAACCTTAATACTGGAGTAACTTCCTGTCAGAGAAACTGTGATTAGAGGGTTAGACAGGAGGCCCTGGGCCAATGGGAGGTCACGGGTGAGGGCTTGGGGGTCAGAGAGAGTGGGCTAGTATGTTTAACATGGCCCGGTGCCCCGGGTGGGTGGAGTTTGCACATTTTAGACCATTCCATTGGTCCTTATGTGAAATCTCCACCAATCTGGGGCACCGAGCCATGCAAAACGAACTGACCCAGTAAGAGGGGACATTACAGACATGAAGATAGAACTCCCCCAACACTCCTCACATTGAGTTGCTGCGTCTGATTTAAAGGCCCCCTTATAGTCCTCAATAATCAACAATGTAATACTTATTACAGGTTAACTCTCTTGCTTTCCTTCAAGCACACTCAGTACTTCTATCCATCCCTCTCCAGGTGCTAGAGACAGAACATTCCAAGGACCTCCAGAGCCTTCTGACCAATTACCTGCCATCTCTCCAGAGCACAGAGAAGTAGGCTCCATTTGTAATAGTATACTGATGCAACGTCACTAGTGCTGTCTGTGTGATATAGCAGATAATCAAGGTCTTCATTAGTGCTGTCTGTGTGATATAGCAGATAATCAAGGTCTTCACTAGTGCTGTCTGTGTGATATAGCAGATAATCAAGGTCTTCACTAGTGCTGTCTGTGTGATATAGCAGATAATTCAGGGTCCCTGGTTGGGTTTATTGTACTTCAGAACTCATGCTCTCTCCCTCTAAAAGTCTCTCAGACTTGAATAAAAATGTGTTCTTCCCCCTGTCCCCAAGTGAGTCTGCTTGGCCATGGAACTCCAGAGCAGCATATCAAAAAACATGCCACCCTGATGCCAGCAGGCCGTTCCCTGAGGAAGGATGCAACGGTCAAGGCTTTCAATGGTCACATTTGGGGGATGACTAAATGCAAAATAACTTTTTCATAGCATATTGGTCTTCACATTTTTACTATGGTAACTTAAACAACATGCAGACTTTATCAATCAAGACAACACTTAGAGCTTATAATTCAAAAGTTCAGAAATCATGTCTCATGTCCAGGGTGAATAACACTTTTATTCATGTATATCAGACATGACATGCGTCAACTAAAATATACACTGAATGTACAAAACATCAGGAACACCTGCTCTTTCCATGACAGACTGACCAGGTGAATGATATGATGTCTTATTGATGTTATCTGTTAAATCCACTTTAAATCAGTGTAGATGAAGGGGAAGAGACAGGTTAAATAAGGATTTTTAAATAAGGATTTTTAAGCCTTGAGACAATTGAGACATGGGTTGTGTACAGTGGGGAAAAAAAGTATTTAGTCAGCCACCAATTGTGCAAGTTCTCCCACTTAAAAAGATGAGAGAGGCCTGTAATTTTCATCATAGGTACACGTCAACTATGACAGACAAAATTAGAAAAAAATTCCAGAAAATCACATTGTAGGATTTTTAATGAATTTATTTGCAAATTATGGTGGAAAATAAGTATTTGGTCAATAACAAAAGTTTCTCAATACTTTGTTATATACCCTTTGTTGGCAATGACACAGGTCAAACGTTTTCTGTAAGTCTTCACAAGGTTTTCACACACTGTTGCTGGTATTTTGGCCCATTCCTCCATGCAGATCTCCTCTAGAGCAGTGATGTTTTGGGGCTGTCGCTGGGCAACACGGACTTTTAACTCCCTCCAAAGATTTTCTATGGTGTTGAGATCTGGAGACTGGCTAGGCCACTCCAGGACCTTGAAATGCTTCTTACGAAGCCACTCCTTTGTTGCCCGGGCGGTGTGTTTGGGATCATTGTCATGCTGAAAGACCCAGCCACGTTTCATCTTCAATGCCCTTGCTGATGGAAGGAGGTTTTCACTCAAAATCTCACGATACATGGCCCCATTCATTCTTTCCTTTACACGGATCAGTCGTCCTGGTCCCTTTGCAGAAAAACAGCCCCAAAGCATGATGTTTCCACCCCCATGCTTCACAGTAGGTATGGTGTTCTTTGGATGCAACTCAGCATTCTTTGTCCTCCAAACACGACGAGTTGAGTTTTTACCAAAAAGTTCTATTTTGGTTTCATCTGACCATATGACATTCTCCCAATCCTCTTCTGGATCATCCAAATGCACTCTAGCAAACTTCAGACGGGCCTGGACATGTACTGGCTTAAGCAGGGGGACACGTCTGGCACTGCAGGATTTGAGTCCCTGGCGGCGTAGTGTGTTACTGATGGTAGGCTTTGTTACTTTGGTCCCAGCTCTCTGCAGGTCATTCACTAGGTCCCCCCGTGTGGTTCTGGGATTTTTGCTCACCGTTCTTGTGATCATTTTGACCCCACGGGGTGAGATCTTGCGTGGAGCCCCAGATCGAGGGAGATTATCAGTGGTCTTGTATGTCTTCCATTTCCTAATAATTGCTCCCACAGTTGATTTCTTCAAACCAAGCTGCTCACCTATTGCAGATTCAGTCTTCCCAGCCTGGTGCAGGTCTACAATTTTGTTTCTGGTGTCCTTTGACAGCTCTTTGGTCTTGGCCATAGTGGAGTTTGGAGTGTGACTGTTTGAGGTTGTGGACAGGTGTCTTTTATACTGATAACAAGTTCAAACAGGTGCCATTAATACAGGTAACGAGTGGAGGACAGAGGAGCCTCTTAATGAAGAAGTTACAGGTCTGTGAGAGCCAGAAATCTTGCTTGTTTGTAGGTGACCAAATACTTATTTTCCACCATAATTTGCAAATAAATTCATTATAAAATCCTACAATGTGATTTTCTGGAAAAAAAATTCTCAATTTGTCTGTCATAGTTGACGTGTACCTATGATGAAAATTACAGACCTCTCTCATCTTTTTAAGTGGGAGAACCTGCACAATTGGTGGCTGACTAAAGACTTTTTTTCCCCACTGTATGTGTGCCATTCAGAGGGTGAACGGGCAAGAAAATATTGAAGTGCCTTTGAACGTGGTATGGCCTTTAATGTAAAACAGTGTGTTTTAGTAAATTATTCTGTGACATATTCATATAAATATAGTTTTATCTAAAAATCATACTTTTAAAATGTTTCACTATTTTTTATTTTTGTATGAAATTCACTGAGGGGGATGGTCCTCCCCTTCCTCCTCTAAGGAGTTTCCACTGATTGCAGGGAATACTGACTGGAGATGTTCCGCCCTCCAAGGCCCCTGAGCCTGTGTAGGGATGTGATCTGGATTGGACTGTGACTTTTTATGTATTTTTATTTTGTGTAATGTGGGTTTTCCCCCTTTTCCGCAATGGACATTTATTTTTTATCCAGTTTACTAACCGAACAGTAGAGGTAGTTAGTCCATCAGTCCAATAGATGTCGATGTTGCACTGTGGTAGTGGGGGGAACAGGAAGTTCCGGGTTGGCGCGACCCATTGTTCAGAATAAAGAATGCGCCAGACCTGTGTTGTCAAGACGACAACTTTGTGTCCGTTTCTATTTATTACTACAGGTATGTAATAGCACGTTTAAACTTTATAATGTCGAAAGAACATGTCATAACATGCTAGTTAACAAATACGTCAAGGTATTCTCCCATTTGGTAAAGTTATTATGTTTTCTTTTTGTGTCAAACCGAGTGAGTGAAAGAACGTGATAAAAACTATTTTACAAGTCACATAGCTAGAGATTTGCGATTGGTCTGAGTGAATGTACATAATTTCGTCAATGTAATTTAATAAAGGATCAATTTGAGATGTCTTTGTTCGTTTTACATGTTATTGGTTTTGTGTAAAAATGTATAATCTTACGAGCTGTTAAAATGGCGTCGTCCATTCTGATGTTCGTTTAAAGTCCACGTAGAAGATAATGGCCCCTATCAGATATTTATGTAGTTGGTGCAGTATATTATTTTACTGTAGTAAATATACATTGGGTGGTCGGGGTTGTCCGAGCCCTGAATGCCGATTGGCTGAAAGCAGTGGTATATCAGACGTACACCACAGGAATGAGAAAAACAATATTTGTACTGTTCTACATATGTTGATAACCAGTTTTATAATAGCAATTAGGCGACTCAGGCATTGCATCGTGCCTAAAAGCCCTTAGCAGTGGTATATTGGCCATATAACACACCTCCTCGGGCCTTATTACATGAATATTCATGAGTTCTAACTTGGAAAAGCATTTATTTGCTTACAATTGTACAATTTATGCTCCCCTCATATAACCACGAAGACGGCCGGAAAGGAAGTTGTACTATAAGTTTTATTTGATTTGGAAAACCTCAAACCCAACTTTTAGAACAATATTAGAGTATTATAAAAATTTATGAGTTTGTAATTTGTGAATGTTTTCTGGGAGTGCTCTAAGTTACTATTGAATGTGTTTAAAGCATTGAGAAATAGCTGCTACATGCCCTTTAACAGACTTCAGTGCAGTAGCTCTCTAAATCCCTTCTCCGGATGGAGAGTTTTCAGACATTACATTTGTCCACATGTGTAAACTAATATTCCGATGCTCTGTTTTAACGTTGAGAAACGTCAATAATCATCGCTTTCACAACCGTATGCTAATATGCCCCTTATCTTTCATGTCAGCCAGAACTAATCTTTCAAATAAAGAAAACACTTACTGTAGCAGTTTTACACAGATCCATACACTGTGTGTGCCTCCAGTTGACAAACTACACTTCCTCCCCAGTTAGCTTACACACAGGTGTTGGGAGCACGCTAGATAGCTAATTAGCACAGGGCCTATGGCTTCCGTCTGTCTCCCATGAACAAGTGCTGTAACATGGAGATAGGACCATGTGGGAACACTAACCCTATAAAGGTGTGTAGTAATTTAACCTTTTTGTTTTTCGAAAATTATATTTAGCTGATATGACAGATACGTTCCTTATGTTTCCAAAAACGTACCGCAAGCGATTTTCCAGTTAAGCATAGTTAATTACATCATGACAAGCTAACAATGTATGGTTAAATAGTTAATCACAACATGAGAAGAAGAGGCCTGAAACAGAGCAAGGAAATAGCTCAGGGAACTATGAAACAGAGCCAGGAAATGACTCTGTTAGTTTTTAACCATATGATGAGGATTTTTCAGTGGACTATGTGATGGACATGGTTAATCAACAAACACAGAGCCAGGGTTAAACATTGATAAATCCCTGTTGCTAGGCAAGAACGTAATTGGTTTCTCATTGGGTTTATGTGTTTGTTCTCTGGTCATCTGACCTGTCTTCAGTTGTCTTCTCTTATCAGTGACTGAAACCAGGCTGAACCCTTTGTCTCTCCTTGAGTGTCTTCCTGATTAAATTACAGCGTGATGGGGTGGGACAGAGGGGTTAGGCTTGGGTATGTTTGAGAGATTGATTGTGTGCCTGCCATGTCCATAATCAATCTCCAGGTCAAGCAAGGGTGAGCCAGGGTTGAACAAAGTTCAACCTGAAAATGAAAATGTTTACATGACAGGGCGGTTAGTTGTGCAGTGGTCTAAGACACTGCATCGCAGTGCTAGCTGTGCCAATAGAGATCCTGGTTCGAATCCAGGCACTGTCGTAGCCAGCCGCGACCGGGAGGCCCAGCGTCGTCCAGGATAGGGGAGGGAATGGCCAGCAGGGATGTAGCTCAGTTGGTAGAGCATGGCAATGCCAGGGTTTGCAATGCCAGGGTTGTGGGTTCGATTCCCACGGGGGGCCAGTATGAAAAATAAAATAAAAATAATGTATGCACTCACTAACTGTAAGTCGTTCTGGATAAAAGCGTCTGCTAAATGACTAAAATGTATGTAAATGTAAAATGTAATGACAAAGCTTGATTGGTCACACCACCATTGGTTCCAAACTGAATACATAGAGGAGAAGTCAGATTTCGCCTCTATCATAAACTAAGGAAGTGGGCGGAGCGGTCAAGAGGTGGAAACTGGAGACAGTCGTGGGGGAACCCAGGAGGGAGGGGTTAAGCAAAAATGTATGTAAAATGACTATATAAACTGAGAGCTGGGAGATGGAAAATCAAATGCTTTGCAAACGACCTTGGCTCTATTGCTTATGTAATAAAGTCTATCCTAATTCAACAAAAACTCTGAAATACTTTGGTTCTTTGATCAGTATAAGGATGAATTTGCCACAACAATGTTTATCAGTTTTCTACATTTGTAATAATATTCAGACACATTCAGTAGTTTCTATCTTTATCTATAGTTGTTACTATGGTGTGAACAGGAAATACAATTGGCAGTGGTGTAAAGTAACTAAGTAGTCCTGTGTGGCTCAGTTAGTAGAGCATGGCACTTGCAACGCCAGGGTTGTGGGTTCGATTCCCCCTGGGGACCAGTATGAAAAATGTATGCACTCATTACTGTAAGTCACTCTGGATAAGAGCTTCTGCTAAATGACTGAAATGTAAAAGTAAAAAGGCTTTGAAGTACTACTGAAGTAGTTTTGGGGTATTTGTACTTTACTATTTATATTTTCTGTCAACTTTTACTCCACTTCATTCCTAAAGACAAGTTGTACTTTTCACTCCTATACATTTTCCCTGACACCCAAAAGTACTCGTTACATTTATAATGCTGAGGCAGGACAGCAATATGGTCCAATTCACTCACCTATCAATACCACGCATTGTCACCCCTACTGCCCCTGATCTGGCGGACTCAGTAAACACAAATACTGCGTTTGTAAATGATGTTGGAGTGTGTCCCTGGCCGTCCGTTAATGTGTTTTTTTTTGTTGAGTGAAAAAGTACAGTGAAGATAAGGTTATTAAGGAAAATAGCTCATAGTGCTGCCTAAAACAAACTGAAACATTGTACTAAAGGGTTTTTGAGTCATTTATTCATTTCTGTGAATTTAGGAAATCTACTATAGGTTAAGTGTACTTGCGTTGTGTAATTTGTGTGCACTTGTCTAATATGAATGAATGTTTTGTTGTCAATGTTTAGCTACCTGATCTGTTGAAATTAGGTAATTGAACAAGAAGAAATATAATATCTTTTTTGAGGATAAAGAAAGTTCCAGAAATGTCAAGACTGTTGTCTGTTTCTCTTTATTACTACAGGCCGACTAAGATTAAGTCTGAGGCCTGTAACATCAACAGTGAGGACAAACCCAGCCTGCCTCTCTCCTTCCACACTGAGTCCAAACCTACAGTCACTGGGTCCTGATTGACAGTCGAGTCCAGTTTGCACCGCAGGTACCAGAGATGGCATCAGTGAAGCTGGAAGACTGCAGTCAAACACTGGAGCTGAATGTCAACATTAAAGATGAAGAAGAGGATGAGAAGATTGGGAAATCTGTTTCTCATGGTAAGAGCAGGTTCCTTCCAACTTTCCACTGTGCATGAAAAGTTGCAGTAGAACTGTTTCATGATGAACTGTTTCAATGAGAAGGTAGATGTTATTTCATGCTACTGAGACTTGCATGGATGACGCCAGTATAGTCTGTTTTGGAATGGGTGGCCAGTAATAAACTGACCCTGAACATGTAAAACTAAGAGCACTGTATTTGGTACAAATCATTTCCTAAGTTCTAGACCTCAGCTGAATCTGGTATTGAATGATGTGGCTGTTGAACAAGTTGAGGAGACTAAATTACTTGGCATTACCTTAGATTGTAAACTGTCATGGTCAAAACGTATAGATTCAATGGTTGTAAAGATGGGGAGAGGTCTGTCCATAATAGATGCTCTGCTTTTTTGACACCACACTCCAAAAAGCAAGTTCTGCAGGCTCTAGATTTGTCTTATCTTGATTATTGTCCAGTCGTGTTGGTCGAGTGCTATAAGGAAAGATCTAGTTAAGTTAATAAGTATATAGGATATAGGTTAAGAACTTTTGTGAAAGAGCACAGTTTGAAAGATATGGCATACAGAAGCAAACCGGATGGACGTCATGAAAATGATCGGAGAGGTTGAGGAGTAAAAACAAACAAAATAGAACTAATGTGAAATTGACTGTGTCCATAAAATGTATATAGTATGTATAAGCATTAAGTAGAGGCCTAAGCATTGTTGTTCACTAGTTTACTCCAATTAGGGGAGGGGTGGTGGGGTTGGAAAGTAATAAAGGAAAATATGTATTTTTTAAAGGATATATATATATTATATTATATATGTATATGTGAAAAATATATATGGGGGATTGGAAGTGATGCAGACAATTACATTGATGGAAGTTAAATCTATCAGAAATATTAAAGCTGATTTATTTTAAATAAAACGGAATAAATAAAAATACCTATTTAAGCTGCAGCTGGCCCAGAACAGAACGGCACGTCCTGCTCTTCATTGTAATCAGAGGGCTAATATAAATACTATGCATGCTGTACACATATCTCTGACACACACACATACCCCACCAGACATGCCACCAGGGGTCTTTTCACAGTCCCCAAATCCAAGAAAGTATACACTATTATATAGAGCCGTTATTGCATGGAACTCCGTTCCATCTCATATTGCTCAAATAAACAGCAAACCTGCTTTCAAAAACAGATAAAGCAACACCTCATGGCACAACGCCTCTCCCCCATTTGACCTAGATAGTTTTTGTATGTATTGACATGTAGGCTACGTGTGCCTTTTAAAATGTTTTTATGTAGTTCTGTCCTTGAGCTGTTCTTGTCTATTAATGTTCTGTATTATGTCATGTTTCATGTTTTGTGTGGACCCCAGGAAGAGTAGCTACTGCTTTTGCAACAGCTTATGGGGATCCTAATAAAATACCCAAATACCAGTATTGCCAGCATGTGTTTTATTAACTGGGCTATCTGGAGTGCTCAGAGAGTAGACTAAAGAAGTGACGTAGACAAACTGCCAGTAATTAGAACTTCTATGAAATGAGTCTGTGTAGTTACTAGGCTTGGGTGGTATACTGGATACCAGGGAATTTGGAAAAAGCCACTGGATGGGTTTTCCATACAGCTGAAACTGTTTTCTTGAAGTTTTCTGGATTCATATGAATATTTGTAGCTACTTTTTGAGTAAATACCTGCAGTCAACTTGTGCAATACGTTACGAGATAAAGAACATTACGTCACATTATTATGTAGCTTACGGTAGTCCCCAGTCAACGAGAAGAGACCGGAGCCTTGTGAGTCAATCTCTGTCGTGCAGCATGCGCCAGGGGATCTAATTACAGTATGGAATTCACAACTAAATGTTTGCCAGCTAGATATCTTAACTATTAAGTTAACAGTCTACAATCTGCTAAATGCTCTGCAGTTGCCCATTAGGTTTGCTAATGTAGTAGTTAGTTAGCTATCTAGCTAAGTGGTTAGCTTCTTCCAATCAAGCATTCCCTTGCTAACAGCAGAGAATCCCCACCTGGATCAAGAGCCTTGCTGGCTAATATTAGTTTTGTGCGGGCAGCCAACTGTGAGTGTTTGAGTTACTTGTATAGCTGAGGTCAGAAACTGTACAAAGTGTTCGCATTGCACTCGTTAGCATTTAGTTAGCGTCCTCTATGATGATTCCTTAGTACTAGTTAGCATTTTGTTAGCATTCTGCTCAGTTAAGTTTTTTGGCCTTTGAATATTAGTACTTTTAAAATAAATACCTGTAGTCAAGTTGTTCGCTAGGTAATAGATAAAGCACATCGCGTTCATCATTTCGCCCGTTAGATAATTTTTCATAATGAAGCTTTCTGTTAGGTTCTGAACAAACAGAGTAAAAACTCAAAAGGACATCTAGGAAAACCACAAAACCAAGTTCATTCATCCAACGGGTTTCAAACAGCTGCAAAGACAAAGCATGATTACACAAGCACATATATTTATAACCTCCTACTCAACTCCTTACATATCTAGACAGCCAATACATCTCTGATGCTAGTCAGGAACTTAATTGGTTCTTCTCACTGGTGTAGTCATGGCCCTGCCTGATGCTAGAACCTTCGTGGGCGTGAAAGTGTATGCGTGTGAGATAGGACTGTAGTAGGAGGGTCGTTGTGGTGGGCCCCTCTGGCCCCCCTCCCAGAGGTTTCTACTCACTTCATCTGTTGACATGACCTCGAGCCGGATTCCTTGCTCCTCCCTAGTTCCGCAACTGGCCTGCCTTATCAGGAACTGAAACTAGACTGTTGCCCTTTGCCTCCCTCCTTACGAACATGAATTCTGCACTTCCCCTTGTCTCCCTCAGTAACTTTCCATGCACCAAGTTCCTATCCACCCTTCATTGACCCCAACATATACAGTGCCATTCGGAAAGTATTCAGACCCCTTGACTTTTTCCATATTTTGTTGTGTTACAGCCTTATTCTAAAATTGATTAAATTGTTTTTTGCCCTCATCAATCTACACACTACCCCATAATGACAAAGCAAAAACAGGTTTTTAGACATTTTTGCCAAACTATTAAACATTTTAAAATGGATTCAGACCCTTTACTCAGTACTTTGTTGAAGCACCTTTGGCAGCGATTATAGCATTGAGTCTTTTTGGGTATGACACTACAAGCTTGGCACATCTGTATTTGGAGAGTTTCTCCCATTCTTCTCTGCAGATTCTCTCAAGCTCTGTCAGGTTGGATGGCGAGCGCTGCTGCACAGCTATTTTCAAGTTTCTCCAGAGATGTTCGATCGGGTTCAAGTCCGGGTTCTGGCTGTGCTACTCAAGGACATTCAGAGACTTGTCCTGAAGCCACTCCTGTGTTGTCTTGGCTGTGTGCTTAGGGTCGTTGTCCTGTTGGAAGGTGAACCTTCGTCCCAGTCTGAGGTCCTGAGCGCTCGGGAGCAGGTTTTCATTAAGGATCTCTCTCTGTACTTTGCTCCGTTCATCTTTGCCTCGATCCTGACTAGTCTCTCAGTCCCTGACGCTGAAAAACATCCCGACAGCATGATGCTGCCACCACCATGCTTCACCGTAGGGATGGTGCCAGGTTTCCTCCAGACGTGGTGCTTGGCATTCAGGCCAAAGAGTTCAATCTTGGTTTCATCCAACCAGAGAATCTTGTTTCTCATGGTCTGAGAGTCTTTAGGTGCCTTTTGGCAAACTCCAAGCGGGCAGTCATGTGCCTTTTACTGACAATTGGCTTCCGTCTGGCCACTCTACCATAAAGGCTTGATTGCTGGAGTGCTGCAGAGATGGTTGTTCTCCTATCTCCAGAGGAACTCTAGAGCTCTGTCAGTGACCATTGTGTTCTTGGTCACCTCCCTGACCAAGGCCCTTCTCCCCCAATTGCTCAGTTTGGCCGGGCGGCAAGCTCTAGGAAGAGTCTTGGTGGTTCCAAACTTCTTCCATTTAAGAAAGATGGAGGCCACTGTGTTCTTGGGGACCTTCAATGCTGCAGACATGTTTTGGTACCCTTGCCCAGATCTGTGCCGTGACACAATCCTGTCTCGGGGCTCTACGGACAACTCCTTCGACCTCATGGCTTGGTTTTTACTCTGACATGCACTGTCAACTGTTGGACCTTATATAAACAGGTGTGTTCCTTTCTAAATCATGTCAAATCAAATGAATTTACCAAGGATTGGCTCGAATCAAGTTGTAGAAACATCTCAAGGATGATAAATGGAAACAGGTTGCACCTGAGCTCAATTTCGAGTCTCATAGCAAAGGGTCTGAATAATTATGTAAATAATATAGTTCTGTTTTATTGTCACACCCTGGCTCTGGGACTCTATATGTTGAGCCAGGGTGTGTTCACTCTATGTGTTGTGTTTCTATGTCGGGAGTTCTAGTTGTATTGTATTTCTATGTTGGCCAGTGTGGTTCTCAATCAGAGGCAATGAGTGTCAGCTGTGGCTGGTTGTCTCTGATTGGGAACCATATTTAAACAGTCTGTTTTCCATTCGTGTTTGTGGGATCTTGTTTCCGTTTTGGTTTGTTCCTTGTTGGCTATGTTAAACCGTAGGACTGCACGTTTCGTTTTGTTGTTCTTATTATCACTGAAGATAATAAAGATTAAATATGTTCGTTCATCACGCTGCGCCTTGGTCTACTCTCTACGACAATCGTGACAGAAGATCCCACCATACAAGGACCAAGCAGCGTGTCCAGGAGCAGGCTGCCTGGACATGGGAGGAAGCGCCAGCAAAGGAGCTGGAGAGGTTGGCGAATGTGGTCCTGGGAGGACATGCTCGGGGGAAAAGGGCCATGGGCTAGGATTAAGGCCCTGGCGAGAGAGGAGCAGCGGCGTCAGCAGTGTCGGCGTCGGACGGAAGAGAGGCAACTCCAAAAAATTTTAGGGGGGAGCACACGGCATGGGCGACTGGGCAGCAGAAGGCTGCCACAGGGCGATTTGGGAGATTTGGAGAGGAGGCCACCGGGTTTGGGGGGCCAGAAGGCAGGTTGGTGGAGCCTGGATGGAGAGCAGAGCCAACTACCCGTACTCAGGCATAGCAGCATGGGACTGGGCAGGTTCCGCGGTATGCGGAGCTGCGTACTGTGCCACGAGTGGTCCGGCATAGTCCGGTACGTCCTGTGCGAGCACCCCGCACGTGTCGTGCAAAGGTGGGCATGCAGCCAGGACGGAGTGTGCCGGCTCAGCGCTCGTGGTCTCCAGTGCCTCTCCTCAGTCCCGGATATCCTGCGCCAGTGTCACGTGCTGTTATGCCAGTACGGGTACACAGCCCTGTACGTCCTGTGCGGATGCCTCACACAGAGTGTGTGAAGGTAGGCATTCAGCCAGGACGGGTTGTGGCCGCTCTTCACTCCAGGTCTCCTATCTGTCTCCACAGCCCGGCCCGGCCTGTTCCTGCTCCTCGCACCAAGCAGGTTTTCATTAAGGATCTCTCTCTGTACTTTGCTCAGTTCATCTTTGCCTCGATCCTGACTAGTCTCTCAGTCCCTGACGCTGAAAAACATCCCGACAGCATGATGCTGCCACCACCATGCTTCACCGTAGGGATGGTGCCAGGTTTCCTCCAGACGTGGTGCTTGGCATTCAGGCCAAAGAGTTCAATCTTGGTTTCATCCAAGTGTGCGTCGCCAGCCCGGCCTGTTCCTGCCCCTCGCACCAAGCCTACGGTGCGCGTCGCCAGCCCGGCCCGGCCTGTTCCTGCCCTTCGCACCAAGCCTACGGTGCGCATCGCCAGCCCGGCCCGGTCTGTTCCTGCCACTCGCACCAAGCCTACGGTGTGCGTCGCCAGCCCGGCCTGTTCCTGCCACTCGCACCAAGCCAGGGGTGCGAGTTGTCAGCCTGGTAAGGCCCATTCCTGCTCCACGCACCAAGCCAGGGGTGCGTATCGTCAGCCCGGTCCGGCCAGTTGCTGCTCCACGCACCAAGCCAGGGGTGCGCATCGTCAGCCCGGTCCGGTCCGTTCCTGCGCCACGCACCAAGCCAGGGGTGCGCATCGTCAGCCCGGTCCGGCCAGTTGCTGCTCCACGCACCAAGCCAGGGGTGCGCGTCGTCAGTCCGGCACAACCCGTGCCTGGGTCACCGGTGCCTGATCAGGTACAGGTCGGCTGCTCCACACCGGAGCTGAAGCTATCCGCTCCTACTATGTCCAGTTCAGCTCCAGCCAGCGGGGCCAGATCGGACCAGGGGCGCTATGGGGGGATTATTGGAGGGTGGTGGGCAAGCCTGGAGCCAGAACCGCCGCCGAGGAGGAATGCCCACCCAGCCCTCCCCTGTTTGGTTCTAGTTGAGGCGCGGTCGCAGTCCACACCTTTGGGGGGGGGGGTACTGTCACACCCTGGCTCTGGGACTCTATATGTTGAGCCAGGGTGTGTTCATTCTATGTGTTGTGTTTCTATGTCGGGAGTTCTAGTTGTATTGTATTTCTATGTTGGCCAGTGTGGTTCTCAATCAGAGGCAACGAGTGTCAGCTGTGGCTGGTTGTCTCTGATTGGGAACCATATTTAAACAGTCTGTTTTCCATTCGTGTTTGTGGGTTCTTGTTTCCGTTTTGGTTTGTTCCTTGTTGGCTATGTTAAACCGTAGGACTGCACGTTTCGTTTTGTTGTTTTGTTGTTCTTATTATCACTGAAGATAATAAAGATTAAATATGTTCGTTCATCACGCTGCGCCTTGGTCTACTCTCTACGACGATCGTGACATTTATTTTTAATGTATTAGCAACATTTTCTAAAAACCTGTTTTCGCTTTGTCATTATGGGGTATTGCTGAGGATTATTTTTGTATTTATATTTTTTAATCAATTTTAGAATAAGGCTGCAACGTAACAAAATGTGGAAAAAGTCAAGGGGGTCTGATTACTTTCCGAATGCACTTGTTAGCAGTTGATGTTATTCTTCAATAACACAGACCCCAAAGCAAATCAGGGGGAGAAAAATATATTTATTCAAAGAGAACCAATCATTTTTTATGCTGGAAAGTAGATTGTAGATGTTTATTCTTCCCTGTTCTCAGTGTTTTCTCCCTTGCCTATGGTTGACCAATTAGAATTCCTTGCAATAACATTGGTCCAATGGCCAAATACCAAGTATCCCGTTTCAGGCTCAATGTATAGACCATTTGGACCAATGCGAACTTGCCACATGTAGCTATGAGTCCCGGACTGGAACCCCTACATAGATACTAAACAGATGTTGAACTGAAAAACAACTGTTTCCATTGATCGTTAATTCCCTGTGTTGTATATTTATCTTGGAATACTCTTGCACACTGTATATAGGCTACTGTATCAATCATTCATTTGTTCATGTCATCACACAGCATGCAAGCCATTGAAATGCAATCAAGCATTTTTGGTTTTAAAATAACAAAGCAACCCTTGAATAATTAGCATAAACAATAAATAAACCGTTCCATTTCGGAAATTGCATTCACGAATCAATGCAACTGTTTTTAGTCTTTGCTGTAATAAAGGCTTAACAATAAAACGTTACAACAGACTCTCTGGTACGCTTATCATTTATTTACTATTTAGTTTGCTTCAACCTGTCAGACAAGCTCAGTGCATATGGTGGATTTGATTACCTGGATGTGCGTGTATTCTTCAGCTTTTGTATTTGATTTGATTAAAACACACCATTCACCCTCTGAATGGCACACATACACAATCCATGTCTCAATTGTCTCAAGGCTTAAAAATCCTTCATTAATCTGCCTCCTCCCCTTCATCGACACTGATCTGAAGTGGATTTAACACGTGGCATCAATGAGGGATCATAGCTGTCACCTGGTCAGTCTATGTCATGGAAAGAGTTCATAATGTTTTGTGCACTCAGTGCATATCACACCAATTGACTTTTTTAAATGCTTTTCACACAGGTGACATTGAGACATTCTCTACATCCAGAGAGCAACAGCAGGAAGATCGCAGAGCTAAGAGGTCTCACCACTGCCCACATTGTGAGGAGATTTTCCCAATTCTATCAAAGCTAAAAATACACCTAAAAATACACACAGGAGAGAATCTGTATTCCTGCACTGACTGTGGGAAGAGCTTCACAACATCACAGGCTCTGACAGTTCATCAGAGAGTGCACACAGGAGAGAAGCCTTACTCCTGCTCTGACTGTGGGACGAGTTTCTCTCGACTGGGCAACTTAAAAACACATGAACGTATACACACAGGAGAGAAGCCTTACTTCTGCTCTGACTGTGGGGTAAGTTTCTCTCAACTGGGCACCTTAAAAAAACATGAACGTATACATACAGGAGAAAAGCCTTACTCCTGCTCTGACTGTGTAAAATGCTTCACAACATCAAGTGAGCTAAAAGTTCACCAGAGAACACACACAGGAGAGAAGCCTTACTCCTGCTCTGACTGTGGAAAGATTTTCTCTCGTCTAGGCCACTTAAAAACACATGAACGTATACACACAGGAGAGAAGCCTTACTTCTGCTCTGACTGTGGGGCAAGTTTCTCTCAACTGGGCACCTTAAAACAACATGAACCTATACATACAGGAGAAAAGCCTTACTCCTGCTCTGACTGTGTCAAATGCTTCACAAGATCAACTGAGCTAAAACGTCATCAGAGAACACACACAGGAGAGAAGCCTTACTCCTGCTCTGACTGTGGAAAGAGTTTCTCTCGACTGAGCAACTTAAAAACACATGAACGTATACACACAGGAGAGAAGCCTTACTTCTGCTCTGACTGTGGCAAGAGTTTTTCTGTACAGGACCACTTAAAATCACACCAACGGATACACACAGGAGAGAAGCCTTACTCCTGCTCTGACTGTGGGGCAAGTTTCTCTCAACTGGGCACCTTAAACAAACATGAACGTATTACACACAGGAGAAGCCTTACTCCTGCTCTGACTGTGTGAAATGCTTCACAACATCAACTGAGCTAAAAGTTCATCAGAGAACACACACAAGATAGAAGTCGTTTTCCTGCTCTGACTGTGGAAAGATTTTCTCTCAAATTTAAAAAGACACAAAGGTAAACATAAAGGAGAGAAGCCTTACCACTGATCTGACTGAAAATGTTTTAAAACAACAGCTGAGCTTAAAAGGTCATGATGTAAGAGAAAGTAGCAGACACTCAGATGGAAGTTTGATGTACATTTATTTCAGTACTGGATCACATAATAAGACGAACGCGCTTTGCCTCTTATCATATGACTGACTTACATAGACTCTCTCTCAGCCTATATAGTGCTCTTCAAGTCTACTTTTATCCTTCCCAGTTGCTAACTATTACTAGCTGCCACTCACTTCCTACATATCATTCCTCTCCCTGGTGTCATATCTCACCCTAGCCAGTCCATTCCATCACGCACCAATCCTAAGATTAGCACTAGTGGACCCCAATCTATCTTGGCACACCGACCCTCTGCTCATCACTCTTCTTATCCTCTCTACATACAATTTACAATCTTTATAATATTGGATCAAACACTCTTTATATCAACTGCCATCAGGAAAATACATAATATTTTCAACAGATGGGGAGAAACAATGACATGGAGAAAATACAGAAACACAGTGCAAATGCTTATCAAGGAAGCAAAGACAAACTACTACAAAACTGAAATCCAGGACTTCAATGGACTGGGACCAAAGAAAACATATTTGCTAAGGCATGGACAAGCACCACACCTCTTGCCATCTTCCCCCTGCCCATGTCTACAAGGCAGGTTGAGCTGTGCAGCATTGGCCAGTTAAAGCAAGCTCTGACCAGACTCAGCCCACGTAAAGCATGTGGGCCTGATGGAATTCCAGCCTGGCTACTAAAAGAGCATGCAGAAGATATAGCCCCTGTCATCAAACACATTGTTAACACCACCTACTGGCAGGGGACAGTTTTATCTGAGTAAACGAATCAGTATGACTACCTCCCAAAGTCCAGCACTACTACCGCCCTTGTGAAAACCACACTTCACTTCACAGCTACAGACTGCTGACAGCTACAGTCCCTTGGTCAGAGGACCATCCACAACCTGCACCACTAATCCTAGGAGGACAGGAAGTACCAGTGGTAACAACAACCAAGTATCTTGGTTTTCATCTAGACTCTAACCTCAGTGGTGACACGTGGAGCAGCCAGTGAGAAAGGCCACAAAACGCCTTTTTGACATTTCTTGCCAGTAATGTCCTACTGAAGATCTGGTCACAGTCTATACTACACTGGCCAGGCCTTGTCTGGAATACGGTGGAGTGCTGTTAGTTGGATGCAGTAAAAAGCAGCAGGCCCAACTAGACAGGGTGCAGAGGAGGGCCATGAGGATCATCTCCAGAGGTGGAGCAGTCCAACCACAGCTCCCGTCACTGCAGAGCAGGCGAGAACAGGCTGCAGTGCACCTGGTGAAGGACATGCACACTCTTGACCATCCACTGAATGACCTGCTCCCTCCAAGAAGAGGTAACTGCACCACCAGGCTCCTGAGAAACAGCCACAAACTGTCCTGTATAACTGCCCGTAGAAACCGCCTGCGAAACGCCACTCTACCCACTGCTATCAGACTGCATAATAACTCCAGCTCTTACACCTCTGTAGCTCAGCTGGTAGAGCACGGCGCTTGTAACGCCAAGGTAGTGGGTTCGATCCCCGGGACCACCCATACACAAAAAAAAATGTATGCACGCATGACTGTAAGTCGCTTTGGATAAAAGCGTCTGCTAAATGGCATATTATTATTATTATTAAATGGTTTTCCCAAAAACTCTATTTTTTTTATCACATTTTAATATTTCAATTTCCATCATGAAAAATGTCCTGTAATGTTTCAAGTGTTCTGTATTCTACTTATGTCACGTATTGTGTTATGTATTTAACAGGTAGCCTAGTGGTTAAGAGTGTTGGGCCAGTAACTGAAAGGTCGCTGGTTTGAATCCTGAGCCAACTAGGTCAAAAATCTGTCATTGTGGCCTTGAGCAAGGCAATTAACCCAATTGGTCCTATAAGTCGCTCTGGATAAGAGCATCTGCTAAATTACAAATATGTAATGAAAAATCATGTTTGTACATTAATTTGTGCTGGGCAACCTTTTCTCTTGTGCATAAATATAACAAAGTGTTTAAAGTGAAATAGTTAGTCTATACAGTGCATTCTGAAAGTATTCAGACCTCTTGACTTTTCTACAAGAAAATACGTTACAGCCTTATTGTAAAATTAATTCAAAATGTATATATAATCCCTCATCAATCTGCACACAATACCACATAATGACAAAGCGAAAACAGGTTTAGACATTTTTGCAAATTTATTAGAAATTAAAAACAGATACCTTATTTAAATAAGTATTCCAGACGCTTTTCTATGAATCTCGAAATTTAGCTCAGGTGCATCCTGTTTCCATTGATCTTCCTTGTGATTTTTTCTACAACTTGATTGGAGTCCACCTGAGATCAATTAAATTGATTGGACATGGTTTGGAAAGGTACACACCTTTCTATATAACATCCGACAGTTGACATTGCATGTCAGACCAAAAACCAAGCCATGAGGTCAAAGGAATTGTCCGTAGAGCTCCGAGACAGGATTGTGTCGAGGCACAGATCTGGGGAAGGGTACCAAAAAATGTCTGCAGCATTGAAGGTCCCCAAGAATACAGTGGCCTCCATCATTCTTAAATGGAAGAAGTTTGGAACCACCAAGACTCTTCCTAGAGCTGTCCGCCCGGCCAAACTGAGCAATCGGGGGAGAAGGGCCTTGGTCAGGGAGGTGACCAAGAACCCGATGATCACTTTGACAGAGCTCCAGAGTTCAGCCCGCTTGGAGTTTGCCAAGAGGCACCTAAAGGACTCTGACCATGAGAAACAAGATTCTCTGTTCTGATGTTACCAAGATTGAACTCTTTGACCTGAATGCCAAGCGTCACGTCTGGAGGAAACCCGGCACCATGCCTACGGTGAAGCATGGTCGTGGCAGTATCATGCTGTGCGGCTGTTTTTCAGAGGCAGGGAGACTAGTCAGGATCGAAGGAATAATGAGCAGAGCAAAGTACAGAGAGATCCTTGATGAAAACCTGCTCCAGAGTGCACAGGACTTCAGACTGGGGCGAAGGTTCACCTGGCCCAGCCAGAGCCCAGACCTGAACCCGATTTAGCATCTCTGGAGAGACCAGAAAATAGCTGTGCAGCAACAATCCCCATCCAACCTGACAGCGCTTGAGAGGATCTGCAGAGAACAATGGATGAAACTCCCCAAATACAGGTGTGCCAAGCTTGTAGCGTCATACCCAAGAAGACTCGATGCTGTAATCGCTGCCAAAGGTGCTTCAAGAAAGTACTGAGTAAAGGGTCTGAATACTTAGATATTTCAGTTTTTTATTAATAATATTTTGCTTTGACATTATGGGGTATTGTGTGTAGATTGATGAGGGGGAAAAAACTATTTAATCAATTTTAGAATATGTCTGTAACGTAATAAAATGTGGAAAAAGTCAAGGGGTCTGAATACTTTCAGATTGCACTGTATATAGCCAAGCTACCATTGACTAGGTATTGGCACCCCATGTATATAGCCAAGCTACCATTGACTAGGTATTGGCACCCCATGTATATAGCCAAGCTACCATTGACTAGGTATTGGCACCCCATGTATATAGCCAAGCTACCATTGACTATGTATTGGCACCCCATGTATATAGCCAAGCTACCATTGACTAGGTATTGGCACCCCATGTATATATCCAAGCTACCATTGACTATGTATTGGCACCCCATGTATATAGCCAAGCTACCATTGCTCATCGTGTATTAATTGCTTGTGCTACAATCTTTTTTCCTATTATTATAATTGTTGTATTGTATTCTCCATTGTTGGTCAACATTTCACTGTTAGTCTACACCTGTTCTTTACCAAGCATATGACAATTTAAATGAAATGACTACGTGTTTAGTAAATTGTCTTCTAAACTATACTGAACAAAAATATAAACTTGACATGTAAAGTGTTGGTCACATGTTTCATTAGCTGAAATAAAAGATCCCAGAAATTTTCCATATGCACAACAACCTTATTTCTCTCAAATTTTGTGAACAAATTTGTTTCCATCCCTGTTAGTGAGCATTTCTCCTTTGCCAAGATAATCCATCCACCTGACAGGTGTGGCATATCAAGAAGCTGATTAAACAGCATGATCATTACACAGGTGCACCTTGTGCTGGGTACAATAAAAGGCCACTCTGAAATGTGCAGTTTTGTCACACAACATAATGCCACAGATGTCTACATTTTGAGGGAGTGCGTAATTGGCATGCTGACTGCAGGAATGTTCACCAGAGCTGTTGCCAGAGAATTGAATGTACATTTCTCTACCGAGAATTTGGCAGAACGTCCAACTGTCTTCACAGCCACAGACCACGTGTAACCGTGCAAGCCCATGACCTCCACATCTGGCTTCTTACATTTTTTTTACATTTTAGCCATTTAGCAGACGCTCTTAACCAGAGCGACTTACAGGAGCAATTAGGGTTAAGTGCCTTGCTCAAGGGCACATTAACGTCATTTAGCAGACGCTCTTAGCCAGAGCGACTCACAAATTGGTGCGTTCACCCTATAGCCAGTGGGATAACCACTTTACAATTTGGGGGGGGTTAGTCTTCACCTGCAGGATCATCTGAGACCTGTCACCGGACAGCTGATGAAACTGAGGAGTATTTATATCTGTAATAAAGCCCTTTAGTGGGGGAAAATCATTCTTATTGGCTGATGGGTGGGCCTGGCTCTCAAATGGTTGGGCCTATGCCTTCCCAGGCCCACCCATGGCTGCTCCCCTGCCCAGTCATGTGAAATCCATAGATTAGGGCCTAATAAATGTATTTCAATTGACTGATTTCCTTATATGAATAGTACCCCAGTAAAATTGTTGAATGTTCTTCTGTTAAAACTGCATTGATCTGCCAATGAAAAATAATGTTTGTACATGAATTTGTACTGGTCAACCTCTCCTTCTCTTTTCTACTCAGTTATTCCATATTAAATCTGACAGTATGAATGGTTCTTATGGTTGTATTCAGTTATTCCATATTAAATCTGACAGTATGAATGGTTCTTATGGTTGTATTCAGTTCTTCCATATTAGATCTGACAGTGTGAATGGTTATTATGGGCTGATTGCCTGGAGTGACTACAGTCATACCAAGTTTTCTTTGACCCTGTGATCTCACCAGGACAGAACCACATGTCTCTATCATACTCCAGCCAAAGATACATTTGACCTATGCACTAACAAGCTTTTTCAATATATGCAGCTTTGTCACCGGCTACAGTACTGTAGCTTTATTAATCTACTGTACTTCAATTAAATGGATTTGTGCCACAAATGCTAAAAAGTTAGCAGTTATAACAATAGTAAGATAAACAATATATGCCCAGGACTATATTGAGGGACAGACTGTTGAAATGCCCAGTTGATTATGTAAACAGTCTTGTAGAACTCTGGCATTGATGGTCCATCAGAGGGTGAGGCAAAAGCCTCACAGCGTTTATGTTTTCGTTTACAAGACCTATAATTTGCTCAGTTCCCCCAAAAGCTATTTTATATAAATAAATCCTGCTTCACTTTGGAAAGTAGAAGGAAGATTGTTCAAGCAACGCTTCTCCCAGTGCTTGATTATGGTGATGTAATCTACAGTCATACAGCAGCCTCTGTTTTAAAACCTTTAGCACTGTGTTGTATCACTGGGGAAAATGTTCATATAAAAGTTAAATAAATAAAAATCAATATAAATACAAAATATTTATTTTGAACACGGCACCCAAATATACATTTTTGACTAGAAACATTTTAAATGAGCTAATTTCTCTTCTATATTATTTATCTAGTCAAAACATGTCACTACACCTCTACACATCACCATTGGGACAATCCAATTTGCTAGTCCCCATTATTTTCTATAATGCATATGAATAGATGTTTTCAGTATAAAGGACTTAGACAGGTTTTCTTCTTAGGTAACAATTAAATAAAACAACAAATATATTATTAGTATTTATTTCATTTTTAAGTGTTTTAAAATGACCCACTTATTATTGGGGAGCGGAACCAGAGAGGAAGCTTGTGTTACCTTTCTCACACCACTACAGTATTCATTTCAACAGACCCTTTCCATCCCCCATTGTTAGAGTTCAATATATGCCCAGGATTATATTGAGGTTCAGGCTGTTGTAATGTACCATTGATTATGTAAATAGTATTGTAGAACTCCGGTATTGATGGTCCATTTGAGGGTGAGTCATTGAAGTCAGTGAAGACACTTGTCAGTTGGTCAGCACATGCTCGGAGTACACGTCCTGGTAATCCATCTGGCCCTGTGGCCTTGTGAATGTTGACCTGTTTAAAGGTCTTACTCACATCGGCTACAGAGAGCAGGATCACACAGACGTCCCGAACAGCTGATGCTCTCGTGTATGTTTCAGTGTTACTTGCCTCGAAGCGAGCATAGAAGTAATTTAGCTCATCTGGTAGACTCGTGTCACTGGGCAACTCGCGGCTGTGATTCCCTTTGTAGTCTGTAATAGTTTGCAAGCCCTACCACCTCCGACGAGCATCGGAGCCAGTGTAGTACGATTCGATCTTAGTCCTGTATTGACGCTTTGCCTGTTTGATGGTTCGTCGGAGGGCGTAGAGGGATTTCTTATAAGCTTCCGGGTTAGAGTCCCGCTCCTTGAAAGCGGCAGCTCTACCCTTTAGCTCAGTGCGGATGTTGCCTGTAATCCATGGCTTCTGGTTGGGGTATGTATGTATATGCGTACAGTCACTTTGGGGACGACATCATCGATGCACTTATTGATGAAGCCAGTGACTGATGTGGTGTACTCCTCAATGCAATCGGAAGAATCCCAGAACATATTCCAGTCTGTGCAAAACAGTCCTGTAGCTTAGCATCTGCTTTATCTGACGACTTTTTTACTGGCCGAGTCACTGGTGCTTCCTGCTTTAGTTTTTGCTTGTAAGCAGGAATCAGGAGGATATAATTTGGTCAGATTTGCCAAATGGAGGGCGAGGGAGAGCTTTGTACGCGTCTCTGTATGTGGAGTAAAGGTGGTCTAGTTTTTTCCCCTCTGATTGCACATTTAACATGCTGGTAATAATGAGATGTGATGTAACGTCTTGTCTTAGTGTTGTATGAACAAATTTAAATCTGTTAAGATAGGTAACTCTTGGTGCCACAGTCTGAATGCTAAGGATTCCAGTATGTCTAGGGAGCTTACTAGGGTTTATTTTAGAATGACTGATAGATGGAATATACTGACTTGGGGTACAGGGTGATACCATCAGAGTGGAGGGTGCCCACTGATGGTTACCAGATGTTGTTGAAGAAACGTGTAACATGAAGTATATAAACTGAGAGATTTCCTTTGTCCAGTGTTCGGATGACAATCAGAGATTAATCTCCTGAGTATATACATTTACATTTTAGTAATTTAGCAGACGCTCTTATCCAGAGCGACTTACAGTTAGTGAGTGCATACATTTTTCATACTGGCCCCCCGTGGGAATCGAACCCACTACCCTGGCGTTGCAAGCGCCATGCTCTACCAACTGAGCTACATACCTTTGAATCTTGAGTACAGACCGACGTCCCATGTATACAAACCTTACATATAGGAATTCAAGTTGTAAAATAGTGAACTACTCCTTTAATGGAGTGGTAGATGCTATGAAACTGATGTTTTATTAAAAAAAAAAAATAATAATAGTACCATGGAATTTTGTTGTTCGTTGTACTACGATGGTACATTTTTGTAAGAGCTGTCCTTTACATCGGAGTGCTAATGCTGGCTCTTTGCGTCACTTGACCATGTCGCGCGGACCGGGCACAAAGCTCAAGGAGCGCTCTCCACTTCCCTCCGGTAGTTATTTAGCAAGCCTGATAACACATCACTCCTGACAGACACAAGCAAAAACTCCTGCATAAATGTAGAATGTAGCGACCTTTCAGTTACTGGTCCAACACTCTTAATGGCTAGGCTACCTGCCGCCAAATCAATTAACTGAAATACAGTTATCCGAATACATTCATAATCAATTAATAAAAGAATGAATTTAGTTTTAAAAGACAATTTATAAAACACAAGTAGTCGATTCATAGCCTGTTTATCGTTGAACAAAAGTTGTTTAGTAATATAAAATAATCTACCCAAACTAATACTGAAAACTGATCATCACAACATCTTTATCTGATATACACTGAGTGTACAATACTACAAAACATTAGGAACACCTTCCTAATATTGAGTTGCACCCCTCTTTGTTCTCAGAACAGCCTCAATTCATCGGGGCATGGACTGTCCAAGGTGTTGAGAGCATTCCACAGGGATGCTGGCCCATGTTGACTGCAAGGCTTCCCACAGTTGTGTCGAGTTGGCTGGGAGTGGATCTCTTCCCACAGATGCACAATTGGATTGAGATCTGGTGACTCGGCAGGCCACTGCAGTAAGCTGAATTCACTGTCATGTTCTTGGAACCATTCCTGGACAAGGCTTGTTGCATGGGGCATAATCCTGCTGAAATATTCCACATTTTCCTCATTCATTTACAGATGGATACACTGCTGCCATGAAGGGATGCACCTGATTGGCAATGATGTTTAGATATCCTGTGGCATTCAAATGTTGACACATGGCATGGATGCATGTACTCATGGTTTTCTCCATACCCTTGTCCTCCCATCAGCATGAAACAGCAGGAATGGGGGGATTCATCAGACTAGGCAATGTTTTTCAAATTCTTCCTTAGCCCACTGCAACTGCAGTTTCTTGTTTTCTGCTGAAAGCTAATGGGGATCCAAAATAAATACACCACAACTACATCATTAAGGATCATAGCTTTCACCTGGGTTCACCTGGTCAGTCTATGTCATGGAAAGAGCAGGTGTCCTTAATGTTTTGTACACTCAGTGTATGTTGTGTCTACTAGCTCATTTCCCACAGAAAACTGCAGAGGGAAGCAGTACAACCCAGTCAACCATCAGACTCCATTGTGAGATGCCTCACAGAGGATATTCAACCCTAAGGGCAAATCCAAGGTCATTCCAATATCATTACAGTAGAAGCTAACAAAACACACCAAAACTGACAAGGTGAACACTGATCAGTAAAGTAAAGAGAGGTTAACATTCTATAACGTTCCCTTTGATTTTGAATTTTAGGACCCCTTTAGTTATAAAAATATATATTATAAAATGATTTGATCAAATATTGAATTTGGCCTTTACTATTTCATCCCATAGAAACACATTGAATGGTAAAAAAATAAAATAAGACTAATGGTTAAAACTGATCATCACATAATCTCTATCTGATTCACTCAGTACAATGTAGTATTTTATTAGGATCCCCAGCGGCTACTCTTCCTGGGGTACAAACAGGAAACACAAACAATACATAGAATACATAATCAAGCACTACATTTACAATTTAGTCATGTTGCAGATACTCCCATCCAGAAAGCTAGTGCATTCATCTTATGACAGCCAGGAGAGACATCCACATATCACAGTGGTATTCCAACCACGTATCACAAGCATAATACAATGCAAAATACAATATAAAATACATTTGAAAAAATCTGTCTCTTCAAATCAAATTTTATTTGTCACATACACGTGTTTAGCAGATGTTATTGCAGGTGTAGCGAAATGCTTGTGCTTCTAGCTCCGACAGTGCAGTAATATCTAACAATTTCACAACATATACCCCAATACACACAAATCTAAGCAAGGAATGGAATTTAAGAATATAGATACATACAGTGAGGGAAAAAAGTATGATCACCTGCTGATTTTATTAGTTTGCCCACTGACAAAGACATGATCAGTCTATACATTTAATGGGAGGTTTATTTGAACAGTGAGAGACAGAATAACAACAAAAAAATCCAGAAAAACGCATATCAAAAATGTTATAAATTTATTTGCATTTTAATGAGGAAAATAAGTATTTGACCCCTCTGCAAAACATGACTTAGTACTTGGTGGCAAAACCCTTGTTGGCAATCACAGAGGTCAGACGTTTCTTGTACTTGACCACCAGGTTTGCACACATCTCAGGAGGGATTTTGTCCCACTCCTCTTTGCAGATCTTCTCCAAGTCATTAAGGTTTCGAGGCTGACGTTTGGCAACTCGAACCTTCAGCTCCCTCCACAGATTTTCTATGGGATTAAGGTCTGGAGACTGGCTAGGCCACTCCAGGACATTAATGTGCTTCTTCTTGAGCCACTCCTTTGTTGCCTTGGCTGTGTGTTTTGGGTCATTGTCATGCTGGAATACCCATCCACAACCCATTTTCAATGCCCTGGCTGAGGGAAGGAGGTTCTCACCCAAGATTTGACAGTACATGGCCCCGTCTATCATCCCTTTGATGCGGTGAAGTTGTCCTGTCCCCTTAGCAGAAAAACACCCCCAAAGCATAATGTTTCCACCTCCATGTTTGACAGTGGGGATGTTGTTCTTGGGGTCATAGGCAGCATTCCTCCTCCTCCAAACACGGCGAGGTGAGTTGATGCCAAAGAGCTCCATTTTGGTCTCATCTGACCACAACACTTTCACCCAGTTCTCCTCTGAAACATTCAGATGTTCATTGGCAAACTTCAGACGGCCCTGTATATGTGCTTTCTTGAGCAGGGGGACCTTGCGGGCGCTGCATGATTTCAGTCCTTCATGGCGTAGTGTGTTACCAATTGTTTTCTTGGTGACTATGGTCCCAGTTGCCTTGAGATCATTGACAAGCTCCTCCCGTGTAGTTCTGGGCTGATTCCTCACCGTTCTCATGATCATTGCAACTCCACGAGGTGAGATCTTGCATGGAGCCCCAGGCCGAGGGAGATTGACAGTTATTTTGTGTTTCTTCCATTTGCGAATAATCGCACCAACTGTTGTCACCTTCTCACCAAGCTGCTTGGCGATGGTCTTGTAGCCCATTCCAGCCTTGTGTAGGTCTACAATCTTGTCCCTGACATCCTTGGAGAGCTCTTTGGTCTTGGCCATGGTGGAGAGTTTGGAATCTGATTGATTGATTGCTTCTGTGGACTCTTAAAGGGAGTGCTCCTAATCTCAGCTCGTTACCTGTATAAAATAAACCTGGGAGCCAGAAATCTTTCTGATTGAGAGGGGGTCAAATACTTACTTCCCTCATTAAAATGCAAATCAATTTATAACATTTTTGACATGAGTTTTTCTGGATGTTTTTTTGTTGTTCTGTCTCTCACTGTTCAAATAAACCTACCATTAAAATTATAGACTAATAATTTCTTTGTCAGTGGGCAAACGTACAAAATCAGCAGGGGATCAAATACTTTTTTCCCTCACTGTATATGGACAAGCAATGACAGAGCGGCATGGACTAAGATACAGTAGAATGTTATAGAATACAGTATATATACATATGAGATGTGTAAAATGCTTCACATTTACATTTTCGTCATTTAGCAGACACTCTTATCCAGAGCGACTTACAAATTGGTGCATTCACTTTATAGCCAGTGGGATAACCACTTTACAATATTATATACATTTTTTTTGGGTGTGGTGGGGTAAGGGGGGGTAGAAGGATTACTTTATCCTATGCCAGGTATTCCTTAAAGAGGTGGGGTTTCAAGTGTCTCTGGAAGGTGGTGAGTGACTCCGCTGTCCTAGCGTCGTGAGGGAGCTTGTTCCACCATTGGGGTGCCAGAGCAGCGAACAGTTTTGACTGGGCTGAGCGGGAACTGTGCAGCAGGCCAGAGGTGGATGAACGCAATGCCCTCGTTTGGGTGTAGGGACTGATGAGAGCCTGAAGGTACGGAGGTGCCGTTCCCCTCACAGCTCCGTAGGCAAGCACCATGGTCTTGTAACAGATGCAAGCTTCAACTGGAAGCCAGCATCAGCATCAGCTGAGCTAAAAGTTCCTGTTGTGCCATAAGGTGTTATTTTATGTTTTTTTAAATCTTGTCTTATTGCTAGCTTGAGTTACCTGGCAGAGAGTTCCATGTAGTCATGGCTCTATTTAATACTGTGAGTTTCCCAGCGTCTGTTCTGGACCTGGGGACTGTGAAGAAAGATCTTGCGGCATGTCTTGTACCGATGAGTGTCCGAACTAGCTCATTCCCACAGAAAAATGCAGAGGAAAGCAGTACCACCCAGTCATCTATCAGACCTCACTGAGTGTATTCAACCCTAAGGGCAAATCCAAGGTCATCTCAATATCTTTACAGTAGAAGATAACAAAACACACCAAAACTGACAAGGTGAACACTGATCAGTAAAGTCAAGACAGGCTAACATTCTATAACGCTCCCTTTCCTATGCACAGTTCTCTCACAGTGAGAAACAATAGGATTACAATAGTGTTACGCTTTCTTAATGTTATCAAATTCACTGTTACCACTTCCTTTATGAGGTGAGAATGAAGTGATGAAGTGACTTTACGGTTAAACTGGTCTGAGACAACTGTTGAGGCTTCTCTCCTTACTGTATACGTTGATGTGTTTATAAGTAAGTGTTTTCTCCTGTGTGTGTTCTCCGATGACCTTTTAGCTCAACTGATGTTTTAAAACATTTTCCACAATCAGAGCAGCAGTAAGGCTTCTCTCCTGTGTGTATACGTTCATGTTGTTTTAAGTTAACAGGTTGAGAGAAACTCGCCCCACAGTCAGAGCAGAAGTAAGGCTTCTCTCCTGTGTGTGTTCTTTGATGAACCTTTAGCATAGTTGATGTTGTGAAGCATTTTACACAATTAGAGCAGGAGTAAGGCTTCTCTCCTGTATGTATACGTTCATGCTGTTTTTAAGTGGCCCAGTTGAGAGAAACTCTTTCCACAGTCAGTGCAGGAGTAAGGCTTCTCTCCTGTGTGTGTTCTCTGATGACGTTTTATTTCAGCTGATGTTGTGAAGCATTTTACACAATTAGAGCAGGAGTAAGGCTTCTCTCCTGTGTGTATACGTTCATGTGTTTTTAAGTGGCCCAGTTGAGAGAAACTATTTCCACAGTCAGAGCAGGAGTAAGGCTTCTCTCCTGTGTGTGTTCTCTGGTGCCGTTTTAGCTTAGCTGGTGTTGTGAAGCATTTTACACAATCAGAGCAGGAGTAAGGCTTCTCTCCAGTGTGTATTTTTAGGTGTATTTTTAACTGTGATAGAATTGGGAAAATCTCCTCACAATGTGGGCAATGGTGAGACCTCTTAGCTCTGTGATCTTCCTGCTGTTGCTCTCTGGATTTGGAGAATGTCTCAACATGGTCTCCTGTGTGAACAACATCAGAAGAACCAGTCAGTTGGTGTAATATACAGCACCAGTCAAAAGTTGACACACCTACTCATGCAAGGGTTTTATTTATTTTTTACTATTTTCTACCTAGATTAATAGTGAAGACATCAAAACTATTCAATAACACAAATTTAATCATGTAGTAACCAAAAAAAAGTGTTATACAAATCAAAATATATTTTATATTTTAGACTCTTCAAAGTAGCCACCCTTTGCCTTGACAGCGTTGCACACGCTTGGCATTCTATCAACCAGCTTCACCTAGAATGCTTTTCCACCAGTCTTGAAGGAGTTCCCACACATGCTGAGCACTTGTTGGCTGCTTTTCCTTCACTCTGCGGTCCAACTCATCCCAAATCATCTCAATTGGGTTGAGGTCGGTTGATTGTGGAGGCCAGGTCATCTGATGCAGCACTCCATCACTCTCCTTCTTGGTCAAATAGCCCTTACACAGCCTGTAGGTGTGTTGGGTCATTGTCCTGTTGAAAAACAAATGGTAGTCCCACTAAGTGCAAACCAGATGGGATGGCATATCGCTGCCGAATGCTGTGGTAGCCATGCTGGTAAGTGTGCCTTGAATTCTAAATAAATCACAGACAGTGTCACCAGCAAAGCACCCCCACACCATCTCCTCCATGCTTCACGGTGGAAACTACACATGTGGAGATCATCCGTTCACCTACTCTGCGTCTCACAAAGACACTGCAAAACCAAAAATCTCAAATTTGGACACATCAGACAAAAGGACAGATTTCCACCAGTCTAATGTCCATTGCTCGTGTTTCTTTGCCCAAGCAAGTCTCTTCTTCTTATTGGTGTCCTTCAGTAGCGGTTTCTTTGCAGCAATTCGACCATGAAGGCCTGATTCACGCAGTCTCCTCTGAAAAGTTGATGTTGAGAAAGAAATTCCACAAATTAACTTTTAACAAGGCACACCTGTTAATTGAAATGCATTCCAGGTGACTATCTCATGAAGCTGGTTGACAGAATGCCAAGAGTGTGCAAAGCTGGCAAAGGGTGGCTACTTAAAATATATTTTGATTTGTTTAACACTTTTTTTGGTTACTACGTGATTCCATATGTGTTATTGAATAGTTTTAAATGTCGTCACTATTATTCGACAACATAGAAAATAGTAAAAATAAAGAAAAACCCTGGAATGAGTAGGTGTGTCCAGACTTTGGACTGGTAATGTACATATACATTTATTTTACGAAGTCCTTTTTACAAATCGGCAAAGTCACAAAGTGCTTTACAGAAACCCTTCCTAAAATCACGAAAGAGCAAGCAATGCAGGTGTAGAAGCACCGTGGCTACTAAAAATATTCTGGCTGTACCAGGTGACATATGTATTCATATCAGTAGGCTGTACAATACAAAAGGGGGAAAAAAACTATTCTAAAAAAACTATTCGAAAAGTGGGTAAGAGTCAAAAGCTAAAAAGGGGCAAAAGTCATGAAAATGATGAGCCATATCATCCTCCACTCACTATCACAATGGTTAGTAACTACACAGACTCATTTCATAGAACTTTAAAACACTGGCAGTTTGTCTACTTCACTTCTTTAGTCTACTCTCTGATCACTCCAGATAGCCCTGTGAATAAAACACATGCTGGCAATACTGGTGTCAAACCATGCAAGTCTCTGTAGCACGAAATAACATCTACCTTTTCATACAAACAGTTCATCATAAAACAGGTCTACTGCAACTTTTCATGCACAGTGAGACGTTGGAATAAACACAAACTTAGTTAGATCGAACCTGCTCTTACCCTGAGAAACAGATTTCCCAATCTTCTCCTCCTCTTCTTCATCTTTAATGATGACATTCAGCTCCAGTTTTTGACTGAAGTCTTCCAGCTTCACTGATGCCATCTCTGGATCCTGCAGTGCAAACTGGGCTCCACTGTCACAATCATGACCCAGTAACTGTAGGTTTGGACTCAGTGTGGAAGGAGAGAGGCAGGCTGGGTTTGTCCTCACTGTTGATGTTACCGGCCTCAGATTTAATTCTAGTCGGCCTGTAGTAATAAAGAGAAACAGACACAAAGAGTTATTGTCTTGACAGTTCTGGCACTTTCTTTATTCTCTAAAATATATATTATATTTTTTGTTGTTCAATTATCTAATTCAGTGTTTGCCTTGGACTGACATAGGTGCAGGTACACCAACTGAGCGCCATGCTCAGTTGGTAGAGCATGGCGCTTGCAACGCAAGGGTTGTGGGTTCATTTCCCACGGGGGGCCAGTATGAAAAATGTATGCACTCACTAATTGTAAGTCGCTCTGGATAAGAGCGTCTGCTAAAATGTGCTGCTGCTAAAGTGCACTTAACCTATAGGTGGTTTCCCAAATTCACATAAATGCACAATTGACTCAAAAACCATTTAGTCCAAGGTTACAGTTTGTTTTAGGCAGTACTATGTAATATGTACCTGAATAACGTTGTCTTCACTGTATTATTTCACTCAAAAACCAATTGTATTTCCTGTTCACACCATAGCAACATTTATTGATAAAGACAGAAACTACTGAATGTGTCTGAATATTAGTACACATGTAGAAAACTGCTAATCATTACATTCAGCTTCAAATCTGTAGTGTGACCGTGACATTTTCTCTGCACCGGCACTGTCCTCACTGAAGTCCGTTGAAGCAGAACGAGAGGGCACCGCCATTTTACCTCGTGAATTTTACACAAAACCAATAACATGCTAAATGAACTCAGAAATATCAAATAAACGTGCTATTACATACCTCTAGTAATAAACAGAAACAGACACAAAGGTTATCTTCTTGACTGCACAGTTCTGGCGCTTTCTTTATTCTGAAGAATACCTGCCCGGAACATCCTATTCCCCCACTACCATAGTGTGTGTGTATATATATATATATATACATACACACATACACACACCACCAAGACTCTTCCTAGAGCTGGCCGCCTGGCTAAAGTGAGCCATCGGGGGAGAAGGGCGTTGGTGACAACAAGCCGATGGTCACTCTGACAGAGCTCCATAGTTCCACGGTAGAGATAGGAGAAACTTCCAGAAGGACAACCATCTCTGCAGCACTCCACCAATCAGGCCTTTATGTTAGTGGCTAGATGGAAGCCACTCCTCAGTAAAAGGCACGACAGCCTAATTGGAATTTGCCAAAAGGCACCTAAAGACTCTCAGACCATGAGAAGCAAGATTATCTGGTCTGATGAAACCAATATTAAACTCCTTGGCCTGAATGCCAAGCATCACATCTGGAGGAAACCTGGCACCATCCCTACGATGAAGCATGGTGGTGGCAGCATCATGCTGTGGGATGTCTTTCAGCGGCAGGGACTGGGAGACTAGTCAGGATCGAGGGAAAGATGAACAGAGCAAAGTACAGAGAGATCCTTGATGAAAACCTTCTCCAGAGCGCTCAGGACCTCAGACTGGGGCAAAGGTTCACCTTCCAACAGGACAACAACCCTAAGCACACTGCCAAGACAACACAGGAGTGGCTTCAGGACAAGTCTCTGAACGTCCTTGAGTGGCCCAGCCAGAGCCCAGATTTTAATCCGATCTAACATCTCTGGAGAGACCAGAAAATAGCTGTGCACCGACGCTCCCCATCCAATCTGACAGAGCTTGAGAGGATCTGCAGAGAAGAATGGGAGAAACTCCCCAAATACAGGTGTGCCAAGCTTGTAGCGTCATACCAAAGAAAACTTGAGGCTGTATTCGCTGCCAAAGGTGCTTAAAGAAAAGTACTGAGTATAGGGTCTGAATACTTATGTAAATGTGATATTTACGTATAAAGAAAAATAATAAAAAATTACAAATTGGTAAAATTTCTACAAACCTGTTTTTGCTTTGTCATTATGGGATATTGTGTGTAGATTGATGAGGTTAACAAACAATGTAATCTATTTTAGAATAAGGATGTAACGTAACAAAATGTGGAAAAAGTCAAGGGGTCTGAATAATTTCCCAATGCACAGTATGTTGAATCCTTTCAGCAAGGTTGCTTCTCCTCCTCTCTAAGGAGGGCTTTAATCACTCTTATTCTGATGCCTGATAAATCCCCAACAAAATGTGAAATTAGGGTTTGGGAATTACTTCTGTAAAAATGGATTAAGATATGATATACCGACCCCACTGCAGAAGTTGCCAGTAACAAATTGATTTCACAACCTTTAAGCTTTTCTGGGGCACGAGAAAGAGTCCTGGACTGGCCGGACATCCTTCTTTTAGCTATAGAACCCTTTGCCATTGCAGTAAGGGCCCACCCGTCAATTAGAGGAATAAAAATAGATTTTGCACATTGAGTGGCCCTGTATGCAGATGATACCCTCTTATTCCTAACAGATCTAAATAATTCTCTTTCCTCTCCAATTTAATTAATAACTTGTCAGTTTTTTGGGTTTAAAGTTTAAAACTTTCCCTAAACAAACGAGAGACTGAATCCAATTGTACAGCATCCATTTGTGAATACAGAACAAGGTTTCACATATCTTGGTATTAAAATCACACCAGAAATGAGCTCCTTGAGCTCAACAAATGATGACCCCATGGTGACGAGTGTAACAGAATCCATCAACAGATGGACATCATTGTCTATATCTATTACTGGTAGAATAAATATCATTAAGATGAATATTCTGCCCAAATTTCTTTATCTATTTCAATCAATTCCTCTGGCTCCACCACCTTTATTTTCCCCAAAGATCTGAAAGATACTCTCAAATGTTATCTGGAGCAACAGAAAACCAAGGCTTAGACTTTCTCTTCTTTATTTGCCCCATGACAGAGGGGGGATGCAACTTCCAAACCTACAGTGGTATTACTGGGCTGCAATGTTTTGGTTCTCCAAGAAACCACAAAAGGCTTCACTTTGGATGGATATTTGTACTCTGCTCCCTTTAAGAAACTAAAGAAGAAGACTACTAATCCCTTTGTTAAAAACACCAACTATATGGCAGGAAGTACAGCAATATCTGGGTGAATCCCCTGTATTATCCAGTTTTACACCAATTTGGGAAAATGACAATTTCACACCTGGTAAAAATGACTTGGGGTTTAAAGAACTTCGAAGAAAAGGTATTATTAAAGTATTGGACTTATACAATAAAAAAAAAAGGGCTAATGTCATTTGAAGAACTAAAGGGAAGATTTAACTACTACTTCAAATACTTACAATTGAGAAGCTTTATTTTTTCCAGTCTAAAACAATCTGCCCTACATCCTACTTTGACCACTTTAGAAATGCTCTCTGTTAATATGTGTTATGGGAGAGGTCAAATTACATCATTATATTGGAAAATGGTAGCTACTGATGAAGACAACTCTGATAGTAAGAGACTTCAGTGGATACAAGATATGCAGGAAGATATTTCAGCAGAGGACTGGGTATGATATGCTCGAGAGCACAGATACAGACCATAAACACCCGCCTGAGATTGTTGCAATACAATTGGATAATGAGAACAATTGTATTTCTGTAATTGTTGATTGTCCTACTGTGTTCTTGGGGACCTGCAACGCTGCAAAAATGTTTTGGTACCCTCCCGCAGTTCTGTGCCTCGACAAAATCCTTTCATGGAGCTCTACGGACAATTCATTCGACCTCATGGCTTGGTTTTTGCTCTGACATGCACTGTCAAATGTGGGACCTCATATATACAGGTGTGCCTTTCCAAATCACATCCAATCAATTGAATGTACCACAGGTGGACTCCAATCAAGATGTAGAAACATCTCAAGGATGATCAATGGAAACAGGATCCACCTGAGCTCAATGGTGAGTCTGAATATTTACAGTTGAAGTCGGATGTTTACATACACTTAGGTTGGAGTCATTAAAACTCGTTTTTCAACCACTCCACACATTTATTTTTAACAAACTATAGTTTTGGCAAGTCGGTTAGGACATCTACTTTGTGCATGACACAAGTAATTTTTCCAACAATTGTTTAAAGACAGATTATTTCACATAATTCACTGTATCACAATTTCAGTGGGTCAGAAGTTTACATACACTAAGTTGACTGTGCCTTTTAAACAGCTTGGAAAATTCCAAAAAAGGATGTCATGGCTTTAGAAGCTTCTGATAAGCTAATTGACATCATTTGAGTCAATTGGAGATGTACCTGTGGATGTATTTCAAGGCCTACCTTCAAACTCAGTGCCTCTTTGCTTGACATCATGGGAAAGTCAAAAGAAATAAGCCAAGACCTCAGGAAAAAAAATCGTAGACCTCCACAAGTCTGGTTCATCCTTGGGAGCAATTTCCAAATGCCTGAAGGTACCACGTTCATCTGTACAAACAATAGTACGCAAGTACACCATGGGACCATGCAGCCGTCATATCGCTCAGGAAGAAGACGGCGTTCTGTCTCCTAGAGATGAACGTACTTTGGTGTGAAAAGTGCAAGTCAATCCCTGAAAAAAAGCAAGGGACCTTGTGAAGATGCTGGAGGAAACAGGTACAAAAGTATCTATATCCACAGTAAAACAATACCTATATTGACATAACCTGAAAGGCTGCTCAGCAAGGAAGAAGCCACTGCTCCAAAACCGCCATAAAAAAGCCAGACTACGGATTGCAACTGCACATGGGGACAAAGATCGTACTTTTTAGAGAAATGCCCTTGGTCTGAGGAAACTAAAATAGAACTGTTTGGCCATAATGACTATCGTTATGTTTGGAGGAAAAAGGGGGGTATTTGCAGCAGGAGGGACTGGTGCACTTCACATATTAGATGGCATCATGAGTAAGGAAGATTATGTGGATATATTGAAGCGACATCTCAAGACATCAGTCAGGAAGTTAAAGCTTGGTCGCAAATGGGTCTTCCAAATGGACAATGACCCCAAGCATACTTCCAAAGTTGTGGCAAAATGGCTTAAGGACAACAAAGTCAAGGTATTGGAGTGGCCATCACAAAGCCCTGACCTCAATCCTGTAGAAAAAGTGTGTGCGAGCAAGGAGGCCTACAAACCTGACTCAGTTACACCAGGTCTGTCAGGAGGAATGGGCCAAAATTCACCCAACTTATTGTGGGAAGCTTGTGGAAGGCTACCCGAAATGTTTGATCCAAGTTAAACAATTTAAAGGCAATGCTACCAAATACTAATTGAGTGTATGCTCATCAGTCATGAAAATTATATATTTACATTTACATTTTAGTCATTTAGCAGACGCGCTTATCCAGAGCGACTTACAGTTAGTGAGTGCATCCATTTTCATACTGGCCCCCCGTGGGAAACGAACCCACAACCCTGGCGTTGCAAGCGCCATGCTCTACCAACTGAGCTACATCCTCCACTCACTATAACAGGGGTTAGACACTACACAGACTCATTTCCTAGAACTTTAAAACACTGGCAGTTTGTCTACTTCACTTCTTTAGTCTACTCTCTGATCACTCCAGATAGCCCAGTGAATAAAACAAATGCTGACAAAATTGGTGTCAAACCATGCAAGTCTGAGTAGCATGGAATAACATACCATCTTATTGAAACAGTTAATCAAGAAACAGTTCTACTGCAACTTTTCATGCACAGTGGGAAGTTGGAACGAACAACAAACTTAGTTTGATAGAACCTTCTCTTACCATGAGAAACAGATTTCCCAATCTTCTCCTCCTCCTCTTCATCTTTAATGTTGACATTCAGCTCCAGTGTTTGACTGCAGTCTTCCAGCTTCACTGATGCCATCTCTGGATCCTGCAGTGCAAACTGGGCTCCACTGTCACAATCAGGACCCAGTGACTGTAGGTTTGGACTCAGTGTGGAAGGAGAGAGGCAGGCTGGGTTTGTCCTCACAGTTGATGTTACCGGCCTCAGATTTAATTCTAGTCGTCCTGTAGTAATATAGAGAAATGGACACAAAAGTTAGTCTTGACAGTTCTGGCACTTTCTTTATTCTCTAAAAATATATTAGATCAGGTAGCTAAGCATTGACAACACACCATTTATTAATTTCACATTAGACACAAATTGCACACTTTGAATTAAACCATGTAAGTGCACGTAACCTATAGTATATTTCAGAAATTCACATAAATGACTGAAAAACCATTTAGTACAAGGTTGCAGTTTGTTTTAGGCAGCACTATGTAATATTTTCCTGAATAACGTTGTCTTCACTGTATTATTTCAATCAAAAACCAATTGTATTTCCTGTTCACACCATAGTAACAATTATAGATAAAGATAGAAACAACGGAATGTGTCTGAATATATGGAAAAAGGGGAGGGGTCTGAATACTTTCTGAATCCACTGTAAGGAATTGGCAACTCGTTCTCATTCTGAGAAATAAGGTAGGCCACTTGATTTCAACATCTGAACAAAGTGGACAGGCTAACATGCTTTTCAAACAGTTGGAGACAGACAGAATGGTGTGTTCATAACAACTAAACGGTTCAACCTTGTTAGAAAACAGATCCAAGTTGGCTAAACTTGAAACAAAGATTAGCTGGTTAATCACTAGCACGTGAGCTTGAGAGATTGTTGATGAGACATGTGTTAATTGTCTATAGCCTAATGCCTGATACAATAAGTTAGTCAATTTGTAACAAGAAATTGCATTTTCATAGACAGACTTGAAAGTCAGATCAGTGATTATTTCAACAAAAAAAGCAGGTTAAACTATTTTTTATAAAATAATACAATAATTAGTGGGTCTTATTGGTTGTGGATGGCTTATATTTAGCCTAGGTATAACTTCACAAGCCCTGAATTCATTAGATTATAGCCGACTGTTTGAAATGCAGTGTATTTTACCTTTAATTGTACAACACTTACTTAGAGAAAAACAAAATTGAGAAATCTTGAATCACCCATACGTTTGAAAAAACTCAAGATACAGCTGTATGATTTGTAGTCCATATCACCCCGCCCTAACAGAGTACATTACGTTATACTGTACTATTGTACTGTACTGAACTAAACTTTTCTTTCCTGTACTCTGCTGTACTGTACTTTCCAATCTTGTGAAACAGTAGATATGTTTCCAATAACTTGTCCATTGATTTTTTTCTGGACATTTAGAAAAGGTTTGCATAGAAAATAGATTCGACAAATGCCCTCTAGGGTGTGTTTCCATGTAACTATCTTGTGTCGATAAAAACAGCTGGACGTAATGACTCACCCTGTAACGTCAAAATGGTTTGGCAATCATCATTTATTTAAAAAACACTGTTTCAATCCTCACTTGTCAGAATAAAGAAACTTTGACAAAAGAAAAACCCACCCGTCCAACGATTTAAAAATGTTGTCGAGCTTTAGAACATTTCTCCTATATCTGCCGTCTCCATAACACACGTCAAAAAAATTTTTTGGGGCAACATTGCTTTTGTCGAATGCACCAGGGTCAATGGAAACCTGCCTAATGATGTCTGAGTGATTGGTTCAGATTTGGTCCGGTCTAATGTTTGGGCCAAGTCAGTTAAGAACAAATTCTTATTTACAATAATGGCATACCCCGGCCAAACCAGGACGACGCTGGGCAAATTTTGCACCGCCCTATGCGACTCCCAATCACGGCCCGATTGTGATACAGCCTGGAATCCAACCAGGGTCTGTAGTGACAGATGCAGTGCCTTAGACCGCTGCGCCACTCAGGAGCCCTGTGACTAATCATTTTGGCTATTTAAGCTCTGAAAAGGCCTATCAGCTACCCAACCTTATCAGGAGTTATCCTGAGCCTCTTTGCAATGAGAAACAATGCATTTGCACAGCGGGACATGCAGAAGTATTACATTTTTTGCTATGATCATCTCGTCAAAAATGTACAGAGACAAACTTGAAACCACTGATTATCATGACAATTTAGCTGACAGGGTTAAACTCCAGGACAACAGTGGTTTCAGAGTCCTGCAATAGAGTGAAGACGCTAATATTTGTGTAAACTCTACATAGTTGTGTTCTGTGGGTGTCACTGAGTAGGCTGAACAATACATAGGTAGGGCTGTACAGTGCAATATGAATGTCCAATACAAACAGCATACTCAACTGGCGTAACGCGGTAAGGACCAAGAACGGGGTCAATATGGACCACAGGTGCCCCCAAAAATAATATAATAATTCTGTTTTGGTTGGGCTTCAACCCCTGGTATCATATAAACACACATAAGACATGGAAACATGTAGAATTGCTTAAAAACAGCAACAACAAAAAATCTTAGCCCTGTCGTAAAATGTGTAGAATTACGGGATATTAGCTTTAAAACTGCTAAATGTTCTCTCCGCCAACAAGAGGGTTGTGAACAGTTTGGGGTCACAAGTTGGGGGTTTGTTACTACGCCAATAAATGACAATATCCATCCGGACCTTTGCCACCTAGGAAATATGTTTGACCGGACCTTCTCAAATAGTACTGGAGTACCCCTGCAATAGACTGACTGGGAAGGTGATTTTTCACAGTCAAAGTCCTGCAATAAGAGCTAACACGCTAATATTTGTATAAACTCTTGAGAATTGTTTTCTGTGGGTGTCACCCGTTCCATGGGAGCACAATCCAACCCGTTTCATAAGTGCATATAAGAATGCCCCCAATGCAATTATGTGGTCTAATACCTCCACAGTGGGATTTCTACAGTTTCTTTCTGTTTATTTTCAAAATAAATTAGTTTTTGTAATTCATTTTAAATTAAGTAACAACATTTGACATGATTCCAATATTTTGTATCAGTTTGCATCACTTTCAATGAGGGCCTTTTATTTTGAGGGCGAACCGCAAATTCCACTATTGTGGCTAATCATTATTATGACTAGCTTCACATACATAGGGACAAGCGGGTACCAGGGCTGCGTCCAGCAGGAGGACGGAGACGTTGGCCACGATCAGATACAAATGTATTATGTAGAGCAAACATGGCTCTGATTCTAATGAATCATGTCACGATTATTCAGGGTATTTCTATCTGCAACTTTCCAAAACGTGTTTGTACTGAACATGCCCAGGCGAAACGCACTGACCTATATACGAACATGGAAAGCCTCACAAATGAAAACGTGTAATGGACGCCGCGCCATGTGCTTGTAAAATATATTTTATCACGTTCTTCAATCACTCAGACTGACACAAACATTACACAAAACCTTTCCCAAACGTGATAATACCTTTACTGATTTGTTATCTAACATGTTATGACGTTATTTCGATATTAGGCAGTTTAAAAGTGCTATTACATACCTGTAGTAATAAAGAGAAACGGAAAGCACAGCCATGTGGTTTGCTTTGTTCTGAAGAATGTTGCGCGCCTCCCCGGAAGTTCCTGTTTCCAACTACCACAGAGCAACGGCGACATCTTCTTCTTCTGTGGGTTTTATGGCAGACTACATCCAAAAGTTGTATTGCCGCCACCAACTGGACGGTTTGAAACCACAAAATAAATTAAATAAAAAATGCATCCATACTTAATAGTGATACTAACTTACTCCACCCTAATAAAAATAGTACATTGCCAAAACAAACAAAACTCCCATTTCTTCCTTCCTTTAAATCTCCATATCTCCCTTCTCAGTCTCTAGGACCTGAGATGGTGGTACGGCTTTTGCCAATATTCCATGTAACTATTTTGCCAATAAATCTTTCAGCCCCAGGAACCGTTCTGCCGCAACCACAATGGTTTCTATCTTCCTAGATATTTTCGCCACCTTGGCAGTGCCGTTAATCACCATTGCGATAAAGGCCACAAAGTCCACCTTTTTAACCTTTAAAATGTCAGGATCATCTTGTTGAAAGGCAACCCCTGCAGCTTGCATTGAAGGCTTATCCACCACCATTATATTTACTGTAAAGATAACCCCCAGCAACTACAATGATTCAGTAGATCAGTAATGTTACAGTACTCTAGCATGTCTCACAGCTGCTTATGCTGACAAAACATGTTAGTGAATAGGTCAGATTTAGCTTTGTGATGCTCATTTAAACTTCCTGTCTTGTTCAGCTTCAGAACAACAGTAAATATGTCACTTGAAACATCGTTTTTTGGTAATTCATTACACAAAAGAGAAGAGCTTGACTAGGACAAATTCATATACACACTATTTTTCATTGGCAGATAAATTAAACAGGTTTGAATTAAGCCTTAATGACTATTAATGACTAAAATAACTAATATAGTTTTAAAATACAATTTAATAAACAAAAAGTATCCACCCAAACTAACTGGTGAAAACTGATCATCACACCATCTCTATCTGATACATGTTGTGTCTGCTAGCTCATTCCCACAGAAACCTGCAGAGAGAATCAGTACCACCCAGTCAACCAGCCTCACAGAGGATATTCAACCCTAAGGGCAAATCCAAGGTTATCTCAATATCTTTACAGTAGAAGCAAACAAAACACACCAAAACTGACATGGTGAACACTGATCAATAAAGTAAAGAGAGGCTAACATTCTATAACACTCCCTTTCCTCTGCACAGTTCTCTCACAGTGAGAAACAATAGGATTACAATAGAGTGTGCTACGATTTCTTGAGAATTAAGTGATGGAATGATTTTAATCTTAGCTAGTCAGACAACTGATGAGGATTCTCACATTTATGTGGCCATGTTGAGAGAAACTCTTCCAACAGTCAGAGCAGGAGTACCAGATCCCTTGATATGTTGCAGCTCTTCCCACAGTCAGAGCAGAGAAATAGATTATCTCCTGTGTGTATTTTTAGGTGAATTTTTAGCTTTGATAGAATTGGGAAAATCTCCTCACAATCTGGGCAGTGGTGAGACCTCTTAGCTCTGTGATCTTCCTGCTGTTGTTCTCTGGATGTAGAGAATGTCTCAACATGGTCTCCTGTGTGAACAATATCAGAAGAACCAGTCAGTTGGTGTGATTTACATCAATCACATTTATTTTATAAAGCCCATTTTACATCAGCAGTGGTCACAGGGTGCTTTACAGATACCCTAACCTAACGTATCAGGCGTAAAAGAAACGCCTAAACCAGGTCCACAGAAACCAGAAGCTTCCGGTTTTCAGGCTTTGCCTTCCGCTCTGCCTTTTCCCTGAAACACGGATGCTTCCGGTGTTTGTTGACTCCGCTGAGGGTGCAGGTACCGAGACTAAAACCCCAAAGAGCAAGCAATGCAGAAGCACAGTGGCTAGGAAAAACTCCCTAGAAGGAAGGAACCTAGGAAGAAACCTAGAGAGGAACCAGGCTCTGAGCAGTGGCCAGTCCTCTTCTGGCTGTACTGGGTGACAAATGACTTAATATAAGTATGCTGTACAATACAGGGGAATAAAACTATTCTAAAGTGTTACGAGCCATATCATCCTCCACTCACTATCACAAGGGTTAGTAACCATCAGGGCTGGGGTCAATTCCATATCAATTCACATTTTTAAATTTGACTAATTCATCAGACTCTCTTATCCAGAGTGACTTACAATAGTGCATTCATCTTAAGATAGCTGGGTGAGACAACAACGCATCACAATCGTATCAATTACATTTTCTAGGGTGCAGAAAGGGAGTAGAGTAGGGTCGTAAAGATGGTAGGTTGGAGGAGAGATGGAGAGAAAAGGAAACAAAGTAGGTAATTAAGTTATAATAATAATAATATTTTGCAAATAAATTCATTACAAATCCTACAATGTGATTTTCAGGATTTTTTTTTCTCATTTTGTCTGTCATAGTTGACGTGTACCTATGATAAAAATTACAGGCCTCTCTCATCTTTTTAAGTGGGAGAACTTGCACAATTGGTGGCTGACTAAATACTTTTTCCCCCACTGTATATGATCACTAAAGAACCTGCTCTTACCATGAGAAACGGATTTCCCAATCTTCTCCTCCTCTTCTTCATCTTTAATGTTGACATTCAACTCCAGTGTTTGACTGCAGTCTTCCAGCTTCACTGATGCCATCTTTGGATCTTGCAGTGCAAACTGGGCTCCACTGTCACAATCAGGACCCAGTGACTGTAGGTTTGGACTCAGTGCGGAAGGAGAGAGGCAGGCTGGGTTTGTACTCACTGTTAATTTGTAAACTCTGGACAGATTTGAACAATTGCTGCCTAAAATGCTGTGGTGCTTACTAACACAGCAGGAAATATTGTGTTAGATGTGGGCCATCACATGAATTCTCAGCTCTTTCATTCTGAATATTCATATCAATGAATCACCCTCAAATGGACTATCAATACCAGAGTTCACAATACTATTTACATAATCAACTGGTTCCACTCCCCAATAGTAAGTGGGTCATTTTAAAACACTTAAAAAATAAAATAATAATAATAATTGTTGTTTCATTTAATTGTTACCAAAGAAGAAAACCTGTCTAAGTCCTTTATACTGAAAACATCTATTCATATGCATTATAGAAAATAATGGGGACTAGCAAATTGGATTGTCCCAATGGTGATGTGTAGAGGTGTAGTGACATGTTTTGACTAGATAAATAATATAGAAGAGAAATTGGCTCAGTTACAATGTTTCTAGTCAAAAATGTATATTTGGGTGCCGTGTTCAAAAAGCATATTTTGTATTTGTATTGCATTTTTTTTTATTTAACTTTTATATGAACATTTTCCCCAGTGATACAACACAGTGCTAAAGGTTTTAAAACAGAGGCTGCTGTATGACTGTAGATTACATCACCATAATCAAGCACTGGGAGAAGCGTTGCTTGAACAATCTTCCTTCTACTTTCCAAAGTGGAGCAGGATTTATTTATATAAAATAGTTTTTTGGGGAACTGAGCAAATTATAGGTCTTGTAAGTGAAAACTTAAACGCTGTGAGACTTTTGCCTCACCCTCTGATGGACCATCAATGCCAGAGTTCTACAAAACTGTTTACATAATCAACTGGGCATTTCAACAGTCTGTCGCTCAATATAGTTCTGGTCATTTATTGTTCATCTTATATTAATGCTAACTTTTTAGCATTTGTGGCACAAATCCATTGCAAGTCAATTGATTGAAGTACAGTAGATTAATAAAGCTACAGTACTGCAGCTGGTGACAAAGCTGCGTATATTAGCTCATTGGTCACCATAGCAGCACCCACCCGTAGTCTGCGCTCCAGCAGGTATATCTCACTGGTCATTCCCAAAGCCAACACCTCCTTTGGCCGCCATTCCTTCCAGTTCTCTGCTGCCAATGACTGGAACGAATTGCAAAAATCTCTGAAGCTGGAGACTCTTATCTCCCTCAATAACTTTAAGCATCAGTTGTCAGAGCACCTTACCGATCACTGCACCTGTACACAGCCCATCTGAAATTAGCCCACCCAACTACCTCATCCCTATATTGTTATTTAATTTGCTCTTTTGCACCCCAGTATCTCTATTTGCACATAATCTCTTGCACATCTAGCATTCCAGTGTTAATACTATTGTAATTATTCTGCACTATAGCCTATTTATTGCCTTACCTCCATAACTTGCTACATTTGCACACACTGTATATATATTTTCTGTTGTATTTCTGACTTTATGTTTTTTTTTACCCCATATGTAACTCTGTGTTGTTTTTATTGCACTACTTTGCTTTATCTTGGCCAGGTCGCAGTTGTAAATGAGAACCTGTTCTCAACTGGCTTACCTGGTTAAATAAAGGTGAAATAAAAAAATAAAAATATTGAAAAAGCGTGTTAGTGCATAAGTCAAATGTATCTTTGTGATGCTCATTTCAGGTATTTCTTCCAGCTTCAGACAAACACTAAATATTTCACTTAAACAATGTTTTGTTGTATTTAATGATAGAGAAGAGTTTGACCAACACAGATTAATGTCCAATCTTTGAGGACGTGTCTACATTGTTAGAGTGGTCACATGCCAATCTGTTCCATATAATAGACAGTCTTTGGAACAGTGGAAAGCTGCATGGCCCCTTGGTTGTTGCTAAGCATGCATTCTTCTTCTATGGTGTTTATTGGTGGTGTTCAGACCAACGTTAAAGGTGCATCACTGCCACCTTCTGGGCTGGAGTGTGATAGAGACATGTGGTTCTGTCCTGGTGAGATCACAGGGTCAGAGAAAACTTGGTATGACTGTAGTCACTCCAGGCACTCAGCCCATAAGAACCATTAATATGGTCAGATCTAATATGGAAGACCTGAATACAAAAGAGGAGGTTGACCAGTACAAATTCATGTACTAATGTTATTTTTCATTGGCAGATCAATGCAGTTTTCCAAACATATTCATCATCACGTTTTTGGTAAGATTTTAACTAACTGAACACAAATATAAACACAACATTCAACAATTTTACAAGGGTACAGTTCATATAAGGAAATCAGTCAATTGAAATACATTCATTAGGCCCTAATCTATGGATTTCACATGACAGGGGCCCACCCATCAGCCAATAAGAATGATTTTTCCCCACTAAAAGGTCTTTATTACAGATATAAATACTCCTCAGTTTCATCAGCTGTCCGGGTGGCTGATCTCAGATGATTCTGCAGGTGAAGAAGCCAGATGTGGAGGTCCTGGGCTTGCACGGTTACACGTGGTCTGTGGCTGTGAAGCCAGTTGGACGTTCTGCCAAATTCTCGGTAGAGAAATTTACATAAAATTCTCTGGCAACAGCTCTGGTGAACATTCCTGCTCTCAGCATGTCAATTGCGCACTCCCTCAAAATGTAGACATCTGTGGCATTGTGTTGTGACAAAACTGCACATTTCAGAGAGGCCTTTTATTGTACCCAGCACAAGGTGCACCTGTGTAATGATCATGCTGTTTAATCAGCTTCTTGATATGCCACACCTGTCAGGTGGATTGATTATCTTGGCAAAGGAGAAATGCTCAGTAACAGATATGGAAACAAATTTGTGCACCAAATTTGAGAGAAATAAGCTTTTTGTGCATATGGAAACTTTCTGGGATCTTTTATTTCAGCTCATGAAACATTGGACCAACACTTTACATGTCAAGTTTATATATTTTTTCAGTATAGTTTTAGAAGACAATTCACTAAATACGTAGTCATTTCATTTTAATTGTCACATGTTTGGTAAACAACAGGTGTAGACTAACAGTGAAATGTTGACCAACAATGGAGAATACAATACAACAATTATAATAATAGGAAAAAAGATTGTAGTAAGGAATTAATACACGATGAGCAATGATAGCTTGGCTATATACATGGGGTGCCAATACCTAGTCAATGATAGCTTGGCTATATACATGGGGTGCCAATACCTAGTCAATGGTAGCTTGGCTATATACATGGGGTGCCAATACCTAGTCAATGGTAGCTTGGCTATATACAGTGCAATCTGAAAGTATTCAGACCCCTTGACTTTTTCCAAATTTTATTACGTTACAGCCTCATTCTAAAACTGATTAAATAGTTTTACCCCTCATCACTCTACACATAATACCCCATAATGTCAAAGCAAAATACAGGTTTTTAGAAGAAGAAACGGAAATATCAAATTTACATAAGTATTCAGACCCTTTACTCAGTACTTTCTTGAAGCACCTTTGGCAGCGATTACAGATTCAAGTCTTCTTGGGTATGATGCTACAAGCTTGGCACACCTGTATTTGGGGAGTTTCATTCATTCTTCTGTGCAGATCCTCTCAAGCTCTGTCAGGTTGGATGGGGAGCGTTGCTGCACAGCTATTTTCTGGTCTTGCCAGAGATGTTCAATCGGGTTCAAGTCTGGGCTCTGGCTGGGCCAGATGAACCTTCGCCCCAGTCTGAAGTCCTGAGCGCTCTGGAGCAAGTTTTCATCAAGGATCTCTCTGTACTTTGCTCCGTTCATTATTCCCTCGATCCTGATTAGTCTCCCAGTCCCTGCCTCAAAAATATCTGCACAGCATGATGCTGCCACCACCATGCTTCACTGTAGGCATGATGCCAGGTTTCCTCCAGACGTGACGCTTGGCATTCAGGCCAAAGAGTTCAATCTTGGTAACATCAGAACAGAGAATCTTGTTTCTCATGGTCAGAGTCCTTTAAGTGCCTCTTGGAAAACTCCAAGCAGGCTGAACTCTGGAGCTCTGTCAATGTGATCATCAGGTTTTTGGTCACCTCCCTGACCAAGGCCCTTCTCCCCCGATTGCTCAGTTTGGCCGGGCGACAGCTCTAGGAAGAGTCTTGGTGGTTCCAAACTTCTTCCATTTAAGAATAGAGGATGCCAATGTGTTCTTGGGGACCTTCAATGCTGCAGACATTTTTTGGTACCCTTCCCCAGATCTGTGCCTCAACACAATCCTGTCTCTGAGCTCTACGGACAATTCCTTCGACCTCATGGCTTGGTTTTTGCTCTGACATACAATGTCAACTGTGGGATGTTATATAGACAGGTGTGTGCCTTTTCAAACCACGTCCAATCAATTGAATTTATCTCAGGTGGACTCCAATCAAGTTGTAGAAACATCTCAAGGAAAATCAATAGAAACAGGATGCACCTGAGAAAAACTTCGAGATTCATAGCAAAGGGTCTGGAATACTTATGTAAATAAGGTATCAGTTTTTTATTTCTAATACATTTGCAAAAATGTCTAAACCTGTTTTCGCTTTGTCATTATGGGGTATTGTGTGTAGATTGATGAGGGATACAAAATACATTGATTGATGAGGGATTAAAAAAAATATATATATATATTTTACAATAAGGTTGCAACGTATTTTCTTGTTGAAAAAGTCAAGGGGTCTGAATACTTTCAGAATGGACTGTATAGACACTAACTATTTGACTTTAAACACTTTGTTATATTTATACACAAGAGAAGAAGAGGTTTCCCAGCACAAATTCATGTACAAACATGATTTTTCATTACATATTTGTAATTTAGCAGATGCTCTTATCCAGAGCGACTTATAGGACCAATTGGGGTTAATTGCCTTGCTCAAGGCCACAACGACAGATTTTTGACCTAGTTGGCTCGGGATTCAAACCAGTGACCTTTCAGTTACTGGCCCAACACTCTTAACCGCTAGGCTACCTGTTAAATACATAACACAATACGTGACATAAGTAGAATACAGAACACTTGAAACATTACAGGACATTTTTCATGATGGAAATTGAAATATTAAAAAGTGATTATAAAAAACAGAATTATTGGGAAAACCATATAAGAGCTGGAGTTATTATGCAGTCTGATAGCAGTGGGTAGAGTGGCGTGTCGCAGGCGGTTTGTACGGGCAGTTATACAGGACAGTTTGTGGCTGTTTCTCAGGAGCCTGGTGGTGCAGTTACCTCTTTTTGGAGGGAGCAGGTCATTCGGTGGATGGTCAAGAGTGTGCATGTCCTTCACCAGGTGCACTGCAGCCTGTTCTCGCCTGCTCTGCAGTGACGGGAGCTGTGGTTGGACTGCTCCACCTCTGGAGATGATCCTCAAGGCCCTCCTCTGCACCCTGTCTAGTTGGGCCTGCTGCTTTTTACTGCATCCAACTAACAGCACTCCACCATATTCCAGATAAGGCCTGGCCAGTGTAGTATAGACTGTGACCAGATCTTCAGTAGGACATTACTGGCAAGAACAGTCAAAAAGGCGTTTTGAGGCATTTCTCACTGACTGCTCCACGTGTCACCACTGAGGTTAGAGTCTAGATGAAAACCAAGATACTTGGTTGTTGTTACCACTGGTACTTCCTGTCCTCCTAGGATTAGTGGTGCAGGTTGTGGATGGTCATCTGACCGAGGGCTAAATGTGCCAGTTGCCATCACCCTCTGCCCTCTTTCGGTGGTGTAGCTGTGGAGCCAGGCTAGTAACCTTGGACACAGTTCAATGTCAGAGATGCTGCAGGAACTTTGCGTGATCTACTCGATCAAAGGCTTTGGACACATCAGCAAGTAACACATTCAGCATTGTTGGGTTTATGGAGTCTGTAGCTGTCAGCAGGAGTGTGTGGCTTTCACAAGGCGGTAGTAGTGCTGGACTTTGGAGGTAGTCATACTGATTCCTGCACTCAGATAAAACTGTCCCCTGCCAGTAGGGGGTGTTAACAATGTGTTTGATGACAGGGGCTAGATCTTCTGCATGCTCTTTAGTAGCCAGGCTGGAATGCCATCAGGCCCATATGCTTTAGTGGGCTGAGTCTGGTCAGAGCTTGCTTTAACTGGCCAATGCTGCACAGCTCAACCTGCCTTGTAGACATGGGCAGGGGGAAGATGGCAAGAGGTGTGGTGCTTGTCCATGCCTCAGCAAAGAAGCCATTCAAAACAAAACATCTTTGCTTCCTTGATAAGCATTTGCACTGTGTTTCTGTATTTTCTCCATGTCATTGTCTTTCCCCATCTGTTGAAAATATTATGTATTTTCCTGATGGCAGCCTTTATTCTTTCAGTCATCCAGGGCTGGTCCAGTCTTGTTGTTTTCTTATTTCTTATTGGCATACATACATCAAGTGCAGTATGAATGCATGAGTTGAACGTCTCCACCTTTGCATTGATGCTCTCCACCTCATATGTGTTTTTACGTTGCCAATAGGGAGAAACTCTTGCCATATTAAGAGCAGAAGTAAGGATTCTCTCCTATGTGTGTTCTCTGATGACCTTGCAGCTCATCTGTTGTTTTTAGATCAGTGGTAAGGCTTCTCTCCTTTATGTTTACCTTGGTGTCTTTTTAAAATGGCCTATTTGAGAGAAAATCTTTCCACAGTCCGAGCAGGAGTAAGGCTTCTCTCATGTATGTATACGTTCATGTTGTTTTAAGTGGCCCAGTCGAGAGAAACTCTTCCCACAGTCTGAGCAGAAGTAAGGCTTCTCTCCTGTGTGTATACGTTCATGTTGTTTTAAGCTGCCCAGTTGAGAGAAACTTGCCCCACAGTCAGAGCAGGAGTAAGGCTTCTCTCCTGTGTGTATCATTTGGTGCAATTTTAAGTTGCCCCGTCGAGAGAAATTCTTCCCACAGTTAGAGCAGGCGTAAGGCTTCTCTCCTGTGTGTGTTCTCAGATGACCTTTTAGCTCAAATGATGTTTTGAAGCATTTTACACAGTCAGAGCAGGAGTAAGGCTTCTCTCCTGTATGTATACGTTCATGTATTTTAAAGTGGCCCAGTCGAGTGAAACTCTTCCCACAGTCAGAGCAGGAGTAAGGCTTCTCTCCTGTGTGTGTTCTCTGGTGAAGTTTTAGCTCAGTTGATGTTGTGAAGCATTTTACACAGTCAGAGCAGGAGTAAGGCTTTTCTCCTGTGTGTGTTCTCTGATGAACTTTTAGCTCAAATGATGTTTTGAAGCACTTTACACAGTCAGAGCAGGAGTAAGGCTTCTCTCCTGTATGTATATGTTCATGTCTTTTTAAGTAGCCAGGTTGAGAGAAACTTGCCCCACAATCAGAGCAGGAGTAAGGCTTCTCTCCTGTGTGTATCATTTGGTGCAATTTGAAGTTGTCCGGTCGAGAGAAATTCTTCCCACAGTTAGAGCAGGCGTAAGGCTTCTCTCCTGTGTGTGTTCTCAGATGACCTTTTAGCTCAAATGATGTTTTGAAGCATTTTACACAGTCAGAGCAGGAGTAAGGCTTCTCTCCTGTATGTATACGTTCATGTTTTTTTAAGTTGCTCTGATGAGAGAAACTTGCCCCACAGTCAGAGCAGGAGTAAGGCTTCTCTCCTGTGTGTGTTCTCTGGTGAAGTTTTAGCTCAGTTGATGTTGTGAAGCATTTTACACAGTCAGAGCAGGAGTAAGGCTTCTCTCCTGTGTGTGTTCTCTGATGAACTTTTAACTCAAATGATGTTTTGAAGCATTTTACACAGTCAGAGCAGGAGTGAGGCTTCTCTCCTGTGTGTATACGTTCATGTTGTTTTAAGTTGCCAGGTTGAGAAAAATGTGCCCCACAGTCAGAGCATGAGTAAGGCTTTTCTCCTGTATGTATACGTTCATGTTGTTTTAAGTGGACCCGTTGAGAAAAACTCTTCCCACAGTCAGAGCAGGAGTAAGGCTTCTCTCCTGTATGTATACTTTCATGTTGTTTTAAGTGGACCCGTTGAGAAAAACTCCTCCCACAGTCTGAGCAGAAGTAAGGCGTCTCTCCTGTGTGTATACGTTCATGTTGTTTTAATCTGCACAGATAAGAGAAACTCTTCCCACAGTCAGAGCAGGAGTAAGGCTTCTCTCCTGTGTGCACTCTCTGATGAACCGTCAGAGCCTGTGATGTTGGGAAATTCTTCCCACAGTCAGTACAGGAATACAGAATCTCTCCTGTGTGTATTTTTAGGTGTATTTTTAGCTTTGATAGAATTGGGAAAATCTCCTCACAATGTGGGCAGTGGTGAGACCTCTTAGCTCTGTGATCTTCCTGCTGTTGCTCGCTAGATGTAGAGAATGTCTCAACATGGTCTCCTGTGTGAACAACAACAGAAGAACCAGTCAGTTGGTATGATATACATGTCAATCAAATGTATTTTATGAAGCCCTTTTTACATCAGAAGTTGTCACAAAGTGCTTTACAGAAACCCACCCTAAATCCCCAAAGAGCAAGCAATGCAGATGTAGAAGCCATATCATCCTCCACTCACTATCACAAGGGTTAGTGTCATCCTCCACTCCCTATCAAAAGGGTTAGTAACTACACAGACTCATTTAATATAACTTTAAAACACTGGCAGTTTGTCTACTTCACTTCTTTAGTCTACTCTCTGAGCACCCCAGATAGCCCAGTGAATAAAACAAATGCTGGCAATACTGGTGTCAAACCATGTAAGTGTCAGTGGCATGAAATAATATCTACCTTCTCATTGAAACAGTTCATCATGAAACAGTTCTACTGCAACTTTTCATACACAGTGGGAAGTTGGAACAAACACCTAGTTAGATAGAACCTGCTCTTACCATGAGAAACAGACTTCCCAATCTTCTCCTCCTCTTCTTCATCTTTAATGTTGACATTCAGCTCCAGTGTTTGACTGCAGTCTTCCAGCTTTACTAATGCCATCTCTGGATCCTGTGGTGCAAAGTGAGCTCCACTGTCGCAATCAGGACCCAGTGACTGTAGGTTTGGACTCAGTGTGGAAGGAGAGAGGCAGGCTGGGTTTGTACTCACTGTTGATGTTACCGGCCTCAGATTTAATTCTAGTCGTCCTGTAGTAACAATGAGAAACAGACACAAAAAGTTGTCGTCTTGACAATTCTGGCACTTTCTTTATTCTCTAAAAATATATGATATTTCTTCTTGTTAAAGCATCTAATTCAGTGCTTGACTTGGACTGAAATAGGTGCCGGTACTGTTTATATTTAGGTGCAGGAGCTCAACAATACTGTTGAGCTAACATTCTATAAGAGGAACAGGAGCTCAAGCACTAGATATTTGAGGTGCCGGTACTTAACCTATAGCAGATTTTCTCAAATTCACATACAGTACCAGTCAAAAGTTTTACAACACCTACTCTTTCCAGGATTTTTCTTTATTTGTACTATTTTCTACATTGCATATTACAAATATTCTACAAAGCCGTCATCAAGGCAAAGGGTGGCTAGTTTGAAGAATCTAAAATCTAAAATATATTTGATTTGTTTAACACTTTTTCGTTAATTTTACACAAAACCAAAAATGCTAAACAAACTCGGAAATCTAAAATAAATTGATTCTTTATGAAATCACCTTGAGGAAATGATGTACATCCATTCAGACAAACCCAAAGTATCTAGCTATGTGACTTGTAAAATAGTTTCCAGGTTTACTCGGTATAACATAAAAATAACATCAAACCTTTACCAAACGTGATGATACCTTAACGGATTTGTTACCTAGCATGGTATGACATATTCTTTCGATATTAGAAAGTTTAAACGTGCTATTACATACTGATATTACGTCTTTTATAAAGTATTAGTTAATGTTTGGAATATTGAGAGCTGCATAAGGATTTGGAGGATGAGGACATTCCATGTATTTATTTCTGTCACTGGTGGGTGCCAGAAGGTATGCGGGCCAAGATAGCTGGGGGGCCACTGGTGCTAATCTTAGGAGTACGTGATGGAATATCCTGCCTAGGGTGCAACACGATACCATATAGGGTGATCCTATATGTGACGAGGAGTGACACTCAATAATGGTTGGCAACTGTTGGATGGAATTAGCTCTGAAAAGCATTATATAAACTAAGAGGTTTTCTATGTAAGTCATTCAGATGACAATAGGCTACGCCTGTACCGCTTGTCATGTGAATCTGGTACTGTAATATTAAATACTTTGAACCAACTCTCCATCTAAGTGTTTAACTATTCTCTTGCATACTGAATTACTTGATGCCAGAGAAACTCGTCATAACACATACCTATTGTAATAAAAAGAAACCGACACAAAGGTTATCTTCTTGACATCACAGTTCTGGAGCTTTCTTTATACTGAAGAATGGTGCGTGCCTGCCTGGAACTTCCTGTTCCCTCACTACCACAGTGCAGCCACAGATAGAACAATGAGACAGATATTTCACTGGATGTATAATTGTGAAGCATCCAGTTGGCGTTTCCACTCACTACCAAATATGGCAGTGAGAGGAAGCCCACTGGCCGGCAGTGGGAGAAGATGGAAGGAGATGGATTTTGGCCGACATTATGCAAATGTTCTAATCGATGAAACATCTGATCTAAATACAGTTCTGTTCCCAAAACTAAAATCTGTTATGCACAGAGTGGACTAAGTTTTGTGGACTTACCTGTTGTAAATATTTTTTTAAATCACGTTATTTAGAAGGAAGGCAAAGGCGAATTGAGTTATTGCCCACGAGTGCTTCACAGAGGAGGCATTCCCTAACAGAAATATGCAGATGTGTGCTAGAACACACCAATAGGATCTCGCTAGCTCGTGCTTGGCTCTGCCCACTATGACTCATCTGTTCCCATTGGAAACGACCAGCTGTAGTCTATCTTGGTTTGGTTATAAGAAAAATATAGTTTTGTAGTCGTTCTGGAACCCATTTGCCAGGATCAGATAGCCTCCCTCTTGTGGCAAGAAAAATTATTTCCATTGTTTGCAATGTAAAAATCCTAATAAAAGCAATCAGAGTAATTACATTTAGATTCCTCTGTAATTGTCTTGCCCCCTAAAAAAACATAATGTGAAAACGTGCATGATATTCTAAGAATTGGTTAATGTTGGGCCGTCCCGGGTTTATGGTTTGCGCAACATTGTGTGTAGCCAAATCACAAGGCATGCCTAACGTGTGGCAAATCTGTCAGTTAACAGCATGCAGCCAAAACAGGCCTTTCGCAAATATTTATAATACAATCGTTGGAAAACACAGGTTGCAAAACAAATGGATCCTGCTGAAAATAAAATACAAATGTCTGTATGTTACCAAGTTATCAACTTCCAAATAGGCCTATTGAGCGAACAGCATTGTTTAATGCTGCCACCACAGCCTCTATTTTCTGGGACTTTCGATACATTTCCGCAGTACAATTGACAACCATTGCTATAAATGGTCCTCTGTAGCTCAGCTGGTAGAGCACGGCGCTTGTAACGCCAGGGTAGTGGGTTCTATCCCCGGGACCACCCATACACAAAAATGCATGCACGCATGACTGTAAGTCACTTTGGATAAAAGCGTCTGCTAAGTGGCATATTATTATTATTATAAATGCGAAAAAGCCCACCTTACTGAAGCATATATTCTTCCCATCACTCTCTCTTGGTCTCTGCCTACTCATAGACATCCTCTCAAGATCCCTCACCCTGTACCAATCTTCCTCTACCACTCTCTTCACTGCTTCTCCATACAACACTTTCTGTACTACTGTAACCCTGGCAACCTCAATCTGCCTTTCTCTCACCTGACACCTCAGATCTCCAGCCCGTTAACACCCCCACAACTAACAAACAGAACTTTCTCCACCGATACCACCGATTTCTTAATCTCATGCCCTCCTGCACACTTGTCACATCTAGGCATCTCACGTCTACACACTGCTGCAACAGGCCCATGAACTTCTCCCCTAAAACACTGTAGTATTTATGCAACAAAATCGCTCACAGGATAACTGACACTTCCTACCTTGATCTTATCTGGCAGAGACTATGCATCAAAATCCAGCATGACAGATAATGTATTCTCTGTTTCCCCACGCTCTACACCGGATCTACGACTCACCAAACGGAGGGTGTCACAGACACCTGGAATCTTCCATTTCAACTGCACATCCTCAACACTTAAACCTAACCCCGTTATCACTCCTATCAATGCCACCCTGTTCCGGAGAGCAATTCAAGTCACAATTCCTGTCTCTAATCACGTAATCCGCAGCACCCGCTCCCTCTGGACAGAGGAGAAACAATAAATCATCACGAGTCCACTCCAAGTTACCTTCACCAACTCAACAGTCCCCAACCTCTTCTCCACCTAACCTGACACCACATATGGATCCATTCTCTCTACAAATCTCACTCCCACTGGGCCAGAATGATCCTTATCATCCTCGGAACGAGGCCCGAACTCGGAGTTCCTCACCGCAGGTAATTCATCCTCACTCTCACCAGGTTCCATCTCTGAGCTACTGGAGGACGTATCCCTCTTTTTGCACTTGTTGATAACCTCCCTCACCACACTGCTTCCCTATAAACTCAGCTCCTTCTCAGCGTTCATCACTGCACCTGCCACCACAGTTAATTCATCCTCACACTCGTCACGTTCACTTTCCTCCTGTAGCTCTTTAAAAGTTCTGTGTGATCTTCCATTCCATATTCACTCAAAACATATTCCACTTTTCTCCTTTGTCCATGTCCACCATCTTCTCCTTCATCAGATCTTCCAGAAGTTTTGTGCATCCCCCACTGCAATCCCCCATTCCACTTTTTTTCTTGTCCGCCATTTTACCACGTGTCTCAGCTCATCCACATCCCACTAGCTTCGGGTAGCTACACACCAATGGAGTACCACAGTATGAATGATAATACCCATAAAACCTAGCAGTCAAACAGGGAAATGGTTCCAATAATTTTTACACCATTCATTTTTCGCATAGGGGATTTTAGAACCAATTAAAATAAGGGCTGTGTTTCGTGTAGGCTTACCCTGGCGTGGCGTTTTGATAACCGTGTAAATCTCTCTAGGACAAGGTGACTTTTATCAATATATTGGCTTGTATTTACCCCTACAAAAATGAAATGGTAATTTGCTGCTAATGTGGCTATCATAAAGAACTACAAATGCCATGATGATCTGGACAAAATTGCCAAATCGAGTCAGGTAAGTATCTCTGGGTTAACTATATAATGTTTACTAAATTTAGCTACGATTAAATAGGCTACATTTATTTAAATGACAAATCTGTGAACGGTCTTGTGCAAGTTTTAAATTGACACAATACCTGTTAGCAAAGGTGTCAGCTAGAGATGACATGCAGGAGATTGCAGTGATTTGTTGTTTTGCATGATGTCTACTTTTATGATAATTAGCGTTTTATAATCTGAGAGGAAATAGAGCCGAATATGTTGCTAAAAGTCACGCCAGGGTAAGCCTACAGAAAACATAGCCCTTATTTTAAGTGTTTCTAAAATGAATAAAAAGGGAAAATGATTGGAACCATTTCTGATTGACCGCTACGTTTTATGACACAATTTTTGCAAAAAATAATAATAATTATAAAAAAATACTGTATTCAGACTTTACTCAGTACTTTGTTGAAGCACCTCGAGTCTTCTTGGGTATGACCAGAGAATCTTGTTTCTCATGGTCTGAGAGTCCTTTAGGTGTCTTTTGGCAAACTCCCAGCGGGCTGTCATGTGCCTTTTCATGAGGAGTGGCTTCCGTCTAGCCACTCTACCACAAAGGCCTGATTGGTGGAGTTCTGCAGAGATGGTTGTCCTTCTGGAAGGTTCTCCTATCGCCACAGAACTCTGGAGCTCTGCCAGAGTGACCACTGGCTTCTTGATGACCTCCCTGACCAAGGCCCTAGAAAAGGTCCTGGTGGTTCCAAACCTCTTCCATTTAAGAATGGAGGCCTTTCGATCATATCCTTGGACTAAAATGATTGACACTCAGGTGCAAGCCTAACATCATGTGCAAAGGGCCTTTGGGTAACGTAGCACATATTCAATGATATCTCTTTTTCTCACGTAGGCTGTTCATTTCTGATCTTTGATACTTTTTCTGGTTTATAAACGTATAATGGTATACTACATTAACGCTATACGTATGGGCCATATTGTTACTTGGTAGCTACTAGCAACAGACCCTGTCTTGTGGATCACCTACCACTATTTTGGACGGTCCATACTGTAACGTTAACGTTAGTCTCAGGCTTCACTAACTAGCGTTACTGTTTTAGGTGGAGCTATTCTTTGCTACTTTTCAAACAAATACTACGTGATATTTCACATATCATCTTGCTAGAGAGGCCTTTTGTTGTGATATTTAGGCTACTATATAGGCTACTAGCAAAAGACCCTGTGTTGTTAGGATAGATTTATGTTTGTTTCTTCCAACAGATCTTTACATATTTTCCTCACTACAAAATATTCCTGCGGTCCTTGTGGTTACTAAACAGATTTTAGATATGCCTTTATGCTATAGCTTATTCCATGTTTACATCTTTGGTTAAATGACTTCAAATGCTAAACTTAAATTTACTTAGTGGAATGTCCGTGGAGTTTGTAAACTATCCAAGCTTAAAACAGGTTATTACTAGGCTTAAACAACTTAATCTATTGTGTTCCTACAAGAAACTCACTTGTTGAAGGGTGAGCTACTTAAAGTATGCAGGAGATGGCAAGGGCAAGTAGTAGCATCCTGTTTCTCCTCTCATTCTCATGGTATTATGGTTTTAATTCACTAATCTGTTCCGTTTCAAGTGGATACTATTATAACTGATACAGCTGGTAGATACATTTAGATACAGGGAACTCTTTTGAATTAGCATATTAATCTGGTTAATGTTTATGGTCCTAATGATGATAATCCCAAATTCTATGAGAATGTATTTCTATTGATAGCCTCCATTCCTGGTAAAGTCCTAATGGCAGGGGACTTTAATTGCACTCTTGATCCTCATCTAGATTGCTCCTCTGGTTTAGACACTTCCCACTCGCAGAGTAGAAAGAAATTACAGCATTTCATTAAGGATTTAAATCTATGTTAACCTTGGAGGACTCAGAACCCGAGTAAAAGGGAGTATTGATGCTACTCGTCAACATTTAAATCATATTCTCATGTAGTTTCTTGCTTATTGCTTCCCAATGTAGCAGGAAGTGGATATGATACTATTGTTTTGAATGACCATTCCCCTGTGTCATTATTCTATAGGGATACAAAACTAGTAAAAGGATCCTCTAGATGGCGTTTGCATCCCAGATGGTTACAGGACCCAGACTTCTTACATTACGTTGGAGTGCGTATAGATGTTTATTTGACATTGAACACTGACCAAACGTCAGTGAGTACCAGATGGGAGGCTTTCAAAACACATATTTGGGGGCAAATTATACGTTTTACCAGTTTCAAATCTAATAAATCAGAAAATGAGAGCGATGGACAGCAAAATCAGAGAATTGGAGTGGGAAGCTTTTTTGGATAACTCAGTAGAAGTAAACAAGGAATGATTTGGTCTTAAAAGCTCAGTATGATGAACTTCCCACCTCTAAGGCTGCAAACAGCTTAACTAGGCTGAAACAGTCCTCCTATGATCAAGGTGAAAAACCTGGTAAATTGCTGGCCTGGTGCATTAAGAAGTAAAATTCAGCCTTTAATGCAATTCATAATTTACAAGGACAATTATCAATGGATCCTGTAGAAATAAACCAAACATTTGCTTCCTACTACAACACACTTAACAACTCTGAATCTCCTGAGAACTGAACTAGTCAGGTCTTGATTTTCCCTCTACTTCAGAAGACACTAAATTGGATCTGGAAAAGGAATTGGATGGTGTTGAAATATCTGATGCTATTTTCAATCTGAAGGGAGGTAAAGCAGAAGGTCCAGATGGGCTCCCAATAGATATTTAAGGACAAACTTCTAGGTCCACTTTTGGATATGTACAGTGCATTCGGAAAGTATTCAGACCCCTTGACTTTTTCCACAATTTGATTCGTTATAGCCTTATTCTGAAATGGATTAAATAAATAAAAATCCTCATCAATCTACACACAATACCTCATAATGACAAAGTGAAAACAGGTTCTTAGACATTTTTGCAAATGTATTAAAAATAAAACAGCAGAAATACCTTGTTTACATAAGTATTCACACCCATTGCTATGAGACTCGAAATTGAGCTCAGGTGGATCCTGTTTCCATTGATCATCCTTGAGATGTTTCTAAAACTTAATTGGAGTCCAACTGTGGTAAATTCAATTGATTGGAGATGATTTGGAAAGTCACACAACTGTCTATATAGGTGACCAAGAACATGATGGTCACTGACAGAGCTCCAGAGTTCCTCTATGGAAATGTGAGAACCTTCCAGAAGGACAACCATCTCTTCAGCACTCCACCAATCAGGCCTTTATGGTAGAGTGGCCAGACGGAAGCCACTCCTCAGCAAAAGGCACATGACAGCCCGCTTGGAGTTTGCCAAAGGCACCTAATGGACTCGGACCATGAGAAACAAGATTCTCTGGTGTGATGAAGCCGAGATTGAACTCTTTGGCCTGAATGCCAAGCATCACGTCTGGAGGAAACCTGGCACCATCCTTATGATGAAGCATGGTGGTGGAAGCATCATGCTGCGGTGATGTTGTTCAGCGGCAGGGACTGGGAGCCTAGTCAGGATCGAGGGAAAGATGATTGGAGCAAAGTACAGAGAGATCCTTGATGAAAACCTCCTCCAGTGCGCTCAGGATCTCAAGACCGGGGTGAAGGTTCACCTTCCAACAGGACAACGACCCTAAGCACACAGCCAAGACAACGCAGGAGTGGCTTCGGGACAAGTCTCTGAATGTCCTTGAGTGGCCCAGCCAGAGCCGCGACTTAAACCCAATCGAACATCTCTGGAGACCTGAAAATAACTGTGCAGCAACGCACCCCATCCAACCTGACAGAGCTTGAGGATCTGCAGAGAGGAATGGGAGAAACTCCCCAAATACAGGTGTGCCAAGCTTGTAGCGTCATACACATTAAGACTTTGGCTGCAATCACTGCCAAAGGTGCTTAAACAAAGTACTGAGTAAAGGGTCTGAATACTTATGTAAATATGATTGTTCAGTTGTTGTTGTTTTTGCTTTGTCATTATGGGGTATTGTGTGTAGATTGATGAGGGAAAAAAACAATTTAATCAATTTTACAATAAGGCTGTAACGTAACAAAATGTCGAAAAAGTCAAGAGGTCTGAATACTTTCCGAATGCATTGTATATAGACAGGTGTGTGACTTTCCAAATCATGTCCAACAAACTTAGTTAGATAGAACCTGCTCTTACCGTGAGAAACAGATTTCCCAATCTTCTTCTCCTCTTCTTCATCTTTAATGTTGACATTCAGCTCCAGTGTTTGACTGCAGTCTTCCAGCTTCATTGATGCCATCTCTGGATCCTGCAGTAAACTGGGCTCCACTCTAACAATCAGGACCCAGTGACTGTAGGTTTGGACTCAGTGTGGCAGGAGAGAGGCCGGCTGGGTTTGTCCTCACTGTTGATGTTACCGGCCTCAGACTTACCTGAATCGGCCAGAAGTAATAAAGAGAATCAGATACAAAAAGTTATTGTCTTGACAGTTCTGGCACTTTCTTTATTCTCTAAAAATATTTTCACTTTTTTCTTGTTCAATTATCTAATTCAGTGCTTGAATTGGACTGAAATAGGTGCTAATACTCATTTTGGGTGCCGGTACTGTTTATATTAAGGTGCAGGAGCTCCACAATACTTTTGAGCTAATACCTAACCTATAGTAGATAAATGGATAAATGACTCAAAATCCATTTAGTACAAGGTTACAGTTTGTCATAGACATCACTATGTGCTAATTTCCTTAAACCTGGTCTTCACTGTATTACTTCAATCAAAAACCAATTGTATTTCCTGTTCACACCATAGCAACATTTATTGATAAAGACAGAAACAACAGAATGTGTCTGAATATTAGTACACATGTAGAAAACTGATAATCATTACATTCTGCTTCAAAACAGTAGTGCGACCGTGAAATTGTCTCTATCTGATGCACCCGCACTGTCCTCACTGAAGTCCGTTGACGCTGACCGAGAGGGCTCCGCCATTTTACCAGCTTGGGAATTTTACACAAAACCAATAATATGCTAAACGAACACAGAAATCTCAAATAAATTGATTATTTATGAAATTACCTTGAGAAAATTATGTACATCCACTCAGACAAACCCAAAGTCTGTAGCTATGTGACTTGTAAAATAGTTTTTATCACGTTCTTCACTTGGTTTGACACAAAAATAACACATCAAACCTTTACCAAACGTGATAATACCTTAACGGATGTGTTACCTAGCATGGTATGACAGGTTCTTTCGACATTACAAAGTTTAAACGTGCTATTACATACCTGTAGTAATAAATAGAAACGGACACAAAGGTTATCTTCTTGACTGCACAGTTCTGGCGCTTTCTTTATTGTGAAGAATGGGCCCGCCTGCCCGGAACTTCCTGTTCCCTCACTACTAACGGTACGTGCATTCCGAGATCAGATTACAACATTTCATTAAATTACTAAAAAAGTGTAAACTGTAGCAATTTATTTCCCTTTATAGTTTATTAGCCTAAGCATTACCTTCATCCAAATAATTTCTCTAGGGTTGGAACCGGTTCAGGGAACAGAACTGAAAAAGAACGTAAAAAAGAACCGGAAACTAAAGTGTAAATACACTTTTCAGGAACAGCAGTTATTTTAAAAGCATGTAATCCAGGTAATAACCTTATTTTCCTTTCCGGGTATTTTTCTCCAGTCCCACAAAATCGCAACAAAGCTCACTGTAGAAACGTATTCCAGTTTCTGCCTGCCAGCTGGAATGGAAACCTTTGCCAGTGGGTGTGCGTGTGGAAACTACCTGCTCCTCCCCTCTGAAGCATAGGTTACTGTATCCTACTGACAACGTTACAAGCATAATTCAGAAATTAGGGAGATGTGTTTAATTTGAGAAGAATGGATGAACTTTTTCAATGCTAGTTAAGGATACTATAGTCACCACGTTTCACATTGGATTTATTAACGACATAAAGGTAAGACCTGTTTTTAATTCTAGTGCTACACTGCACTGCACAAACAAGGGTGTTAGCTAGCTAGCTAACATCTGCTCTGGTCCAACGCTAAACCAACTCTGAAGTTCAGACATTCAAAGTTCCTCCATAGAAGCCGCTCCTTTGTAGGTATAATTCTGTGGGCCTAATTCAGATAACGCATGTCATAACACCAGCTCTTCAATGCAAGCTTTCTCTATCCTCTAAGAGCTCTCCACACCCGCAAAATGTCGCACCTTACACTGTGATTGGCAGCACAGTGTGCTCTGAATGATTTTCTTATACAGATACTCTGTGGTGTGCTAGTGTATTTATTCTCCCACTTGGATGTCACTTCCACAAGCTTTAAATTGAGGGCCAGGTTGTCAGGATGGGTAATGTACTGTACACATTAATTACAAGTACTCCTAAAGATACACTTCATTTTAACTAGCTAAATCCTGTGTAACAACTAGTAATTACATTGTACTTGGCTAACATTACATGTACTATGCTTTGAAATAGTGTCTTATTCTTCATCTGGGATTTGGATTTGTAAAATGTATTATAAAATGTATTTAATATGTCTGATCAGGCTCAGGTAGCATCAGGTTTGTATTTTCATGCTGATCAAAGCTCTAATCAAATCCAGACATTTATAAGCGTTATAATGCTTTTGAATGACACTTCCGGTTTTGGCGGAAAATACCGGGTTACCCGGGAGAAGAGTGATTTATTCTCGGGATGGAACATTTGTAAAACACCGGGGAAATATTAAACCCTGATGCGCATACCAGTTGATTCACAAGACACCAACTAAGTAACTTACATATACGGTATCTTCATTAGGCCTAATGGCATTTCATGTCCATGATAGGAAGTTTGTTGTAGTGACTCAGTAAGGCTAATTGTAAAAGTAACCCTCTAAAGTGCCATGTTTGTACAGTTTATTATGTGGAGGAAACATTTAGGCAGCCAGGGCCATACACCAGGACCGCTCCGTAGGCCGCACTGTAGGCCTAGCTCTTACTGCAGTCCAGTGCCATGGACATCTTTGAAGTTTGGCCTCTAGTAATTTAGGACGGCAACTTTATGAAGGCCTCTTCACCGTGGTCTTATCGTACAAGGCTCTACAGACATGTAAAATAAAAACAGGCTATTTTTATTGTTCATATTATTTGCGTTGATGATGTATGGAAGTCAAGTGGTTCAACATTCAAATGCGACGGTCAGTGGAACACTTGCGCCACCAAGTGGACAATTGCTCAGTTCCCTTGTGGCATCAACGCTACCAGAGATATTTGATATAAGATCAAATGTTATGTCAATATTATTATCTCCAAATTGATTCCCCCACCCGTATTTCATATATTATTATTCCGATTTAGCTGTTAATCTGGATTTAATTTATAAACACTTTCTGTCATTTCCGATTGGAGGGCAGATGACCACGTGACTTACGAACCTACAAATGTGTTACTTTGTAACAGTCTAAAGTGGTTATTCCCAACGTTGATAAACTCCCAATCTATGCCAAGATTTTTTAAAGCATTATCTTTAAAGCATTATCACTGTACCATTTACACCCTGTATCCTGTGCATGTGACGAATAAACATTGATTTGATTAGATGATTAACGCACCATTCACATCAGCTATCATAGTCAATATAACAGTGACTGACTTCACCATCACTTTCTAGCCATCATTGACATTGAGATGAAGATGGTCAAACGTGAAAATATAAAATACATCGTGATCCTAATGGAATATAACAAAGCAATTCTGTTGTCTTTGCCTGCTTTATCTTTACAATGACAGGGGGTGCACCGTTCCTGGAGGTACTGCAATACCAGGTCGATGCGTGGAGTGGACGGAGCAAGCCCCTATTCCATCTCCCTGTTCCAAAAATCAATTTAATATATGGTCCCCAGATAGGGGACGTATCAGATATTAAACTGATAAGAACAGATTTTTTTTTTTTTTTTTTTTTTTGTGGAAAAATAATTTTTATTTTCATTTCACATTCAAATACAAGTACAAATTCAGTGCATAACGTTGTACATAACATGGATTTACAAAAACAGTACCTTAACCGTATAAAAATAGCAAAACTCCTAAAAAAAGTGCTGTTCTGAGGAACCTGACCAGCTAAAAGGCCTATATTCAAGAGAAGCATGTAAACAATTGCCTCTAACAATCTCCCAAAGCTGATCTTTCAAAGGAATAAAAACTATTATAGAAATAAAATCATACACATATACCAAAGGGAACTCTGAATAAACCTCAGTGTATATCAAATATTTACAAAGGCTTAGCCTACATTTCAATTTACATGACAGAATACAGTTATACATAGGCCTATATATAGGCTACAAAAAAAAACATTTACAAAGAAGGGTATATCCCTTTCCATCTATGTTTAACAGATGTGATGCCCCACTTATCTATTTCGAATTGTATTTTTTTCCAAATTTCTTGTTTTATAAATTTAACCAATCCCGTCGGTGACCACTTGAGGGTGTCATTGACCGCACCACATCTGGCCTCCCAAAGTTTAGTCTTGATAAGGGACACCAGAGTCACTAATTCTAATAATTGCACCTTTTCCATATTTTTTAGTTCAAATTTGGCTACCCCTTCATAATCAATGTTTTTTAAAATATTAAAATCTATTTTAATTTTCTTCCAAACTATTTGGGCAAAAGAGCATTCCCATAAAACATGGGGAATTGTTTCAATTGCGAAACAGTTGTCCCTGGGACAAAATTTATTCAGGGTCAAATTATGATCATATAATGTTGAACGGACCGGAAGACGTCTGTGTAAAACAAGCCAATTAAAATCTTTCAGTCTGTTGTCTAAACCTTTTAATTGTGCCCGTAGCCAGGTGGAAGGTGATATTGGTAATCGGTCTCTAGGACGACAATTTTCTATTAATTTCACATATAGCAGTCTGTGGTTGATTACATTTTCTTTTACTTTGCAGACTGGGTTTTTCCTTGCCCATTCAACAATTTTCTTAAAATGTAATGGGATAATTTCAGCTTTTGGCTTACTGTTATCCCACTCCACCATAAACCTTAACGGTATGGACAGCCAGAATTTGATTAATATATTACATTTGTGTACAGAAGACGACAAAAGACAACAAACGTTTGAGTAGAACAACGCATCTAGTTTGAGAGGAATATGAGGGAAATCCCTTCCACCAGCCTCTATAGGCTGGTACATCCGATCTCTTCGGATGTACTCATATCCCCCCCAAAAGAAATTAAACAGTACACGTATGAACATTTTCCTTAGAGACACCGGCATGGGAAACACATATGCAAGGTGGAGTAATGAAGGCAGAATGTCCGCCTTCAGCACTAACACCTTGCCACTAAAAGATAGTCGCCTCACTTTCCACAGTCCCAATCTTTTATTAAGCGAAAGTAGTTTTTCTTTCCAATTAACCATGTCATCTTTAATTTGATTTCCGAAAGATATCCCGAGCACTACCATTGGTCCTGTGCACACAGTCAAACCACATAACTGATCAGATCTCCATTTCCACTGTCCCATATATTTTATTTCTGTTTTATTCTTGTTAATCCTAGACCCGGAGGCAACAGAGAACTCATCAATGACTTTGATAACCTCTTTCAAGCTCAGGTCGTCTTGTAAATATAAAATGGTGTCGTCTGCGTATTGTGAAATTTTTAGAATATCCCCTCCAGGTAATATAATGCCTTTGATGTTGTAATTTGTCCTAATTGCACATGCGAAAGGTTCAATATATAAAACATACAATAGCGCAGAGAGAGGGTCCCCCTGTCTGACACCTCGTAATTGCTTGATTACATTTCCAATATTCCCATTAATATTTACTCTGCTTCCCACATTACTATAAAGAATTTTTACCCATTTCATAAAATTATTTCCAAAACCACATTTTTTCAGAACTCTAAACAAAAACTCATGGTTTACCATGTCAAAGGCTTTTTCCTGGTCCAAATTTACAGTAATAGCTGGCAGGTGCCTTTCCTCTAAATATGCTTGAACGTCTCTGTGCAATTGCAAGTTCCAGGTTAACTTTCTCCCTACCACACCACATGTTTGGTCTAAACCAACAACATATGCCATGGCAGAAGACAGACGATTAGTTATGGCTTTACTTAATACTTTATAGTCTACACACAACATTGTTAAAGGTCTCCAATTTGCTAGTGTCTTGGGGTCTCCCTTTTTGTAAAGTAGCGAGATTACCCCCTCGCACATTGAACCTCCCATATGCTCCAAACCAAAAATAACTCTAAATACTTCCAAAAGATGACATCCAATTAAATCCCAAAAAACTATGTAAAACTCTTTAGAGAGCCCATCCACTCCTGGTACTTTGTTATCTTTCATGCTCTTCAGTGCCATATATATTTCATCTAAATTCAATTCCCCTTCTAATTGGTCTCTAATATCTAAAGGTATCTGCACATCCACACATTTTAAAAAAGTAGTCCCCTTCTCATAATTAATTGTTTGCTTTTGGAATAGCTGAGAAAAGTGCTGGGTAGCGACACCAAGCATGCCATCTCCATCCTCAACCGTCTCCCCGTCTTGATTCAATAAAGCCGAAATGGTCCTCCTCTTTCCCCGTGACTTAATTTGTTTGAAAAAATATGCAGAGCACTTCTCATCATTATCCCATTTATCTTGTTGACTTTTAAACATGAAATCTCGAGCTTTCTTTTCAAAAAAGGCCTGCTGCTTTTTCTGCAGGTTACACAATGTGTCTTTATCTAAACCACCACCATTCAAATTACCTTGGATGTGCAGATCTTCTAGTTCGTTCTGCAACTTATAAAAATCTTTGTATTTATTACGTGCTTTATCTTTGCAATAATTCTGAATAAAAATCTTGATTCGTAATTTTGTGCTCTCCCACCAGTCTATGACAGTAGAATAAAAGGATTTCATGGTTACACAGCCCTGGAAAAAATACCTAAATCTAGTCTCAAATGTTTTGTCATGTAAAATACCATTATTAATTTTCCAATATCCTTTTCCAAATTCAATTGTTTTTAATTCTACTGTCACAGACAGGCAACTGTGGTCCGAATAAAAAACCGGAGTGACGCGTGCAGAGGACACACCGAGTCCACGCGGAACAAACACATAATCTATGCGGCTCCTCGCGCCCCTGCTGTTTCCCCAGGTGAAACCGGGATCATTTGCATGCGCCACTCTATAAGTATCCACCAAATTATATTTCTCTATGAGATTTTTTACAAGATGCCCTCCCAGATTACCTCGGTCATATGACACATTAAAATCTCCCCCCATAATAACCTGTCTGTTTGTCATAAAAATAGCGTCTAGGTTGTTCAGCATTTCCCTCCTTTCCTTGGGTGTCGATGGTGCATATACATTAATTAACCGAAGACATTTACCCCTCCAATCAATATCTACTATTAAAACCCTCCCGTGTACTGCCGAAAAACTTCCCACTATTTTTAAATCCCTATTTCCACATAGAATACCAACCCCTGTAGAATGCACCCCGCCAACACTCCACCTTGACTCTCCCTGAACCCATTCCCTCGTAAATCTCTCCACATCATTTTGATCTTTTAAATGTACTTCTTGTAAAAAACACACAGAGAAGCAAATGGAGGACAAATGGGAAAAAACAGTCGCCCTTTTAACGGGGTTCCTAAGCCCTCTAGCATTTATGCTAGCTATGTTAAAAAGGGACGACATGGGGAAAGGAGGGAAGCAGACAACTATCTAAATATGACATGAATTTCCAGACTCACTTTAAGTACAGTTCCTCGTTAGGAGGCCTGTCTGGGAAACGGTGGTCCCCAGGGGGAGGACTGTCCACAAAGATAGGGGTCGGGAAAACACTTTCCTCCTCAGTCAGTGTGGGTGCCAGGGAAAGCAGAGTCTCCTCTGCGCTGCCCGGGTTTCCCGCGCTTTTCTCCTCAGACTCCCCGCTTGCAAAACAACTGAAGCGATTCCCCCCCAGGCTCAAACAACCCAATTATCACAACACATAGGTTGTAATATGTTTTTGGCTTCCCCAGTGATGTTACCCATGCACCGCTACTGGTAAGAGGTATTTATATTCCCCGGGACCACCCATACGTTAAAAAATTAAATAATAATGTATGCACGCATCACTGTAAGTCCCTTTGGATAAAAGCGTCTGCTAAATGGCATACTTACATACATACAACTGACGTACAGTACTTTCAAAAAGACAAACCCCAAATCTCTAGCTATGTGACTTGTAAAATATTTGTTCGCGTTCTTCAATCACTCGGTTTGACACAAAAACAACACATAACACCTTTATCAAACGTGGTTATCTTGACGGATTTGTTACCTAGCACGTTATGACATGTTCTTTCGATATTATAAAGTGTAAACGTGCTATTACATACCTGTAGTAATAAATACAAACAGACACAAAGGTTATCCTCTTGACAGCACAGTTCTGGCGCTTTCTACATTCTGAAGAATGGTGTGCGCCTGCCCGGAACTACTTCTTCTTCTCCTTTGGAGTTTAACTGCGGTTGGCATCAAATATGTTGCATTACCGCCCCCAGCTGGACTATAATATAAATCAATTATACTTTGTAATACAAAATGAAAAAAATGACTACACAAAAAATGAAAATATACACCCCCCCCCCCCTTCCAACTAACTCTACACTAATTAAAAACCCGCTACCCCATTCCACTACTTTGACCCTATCTGCTCCTGCACCATGCCAACGGAATGGGAAGGCGGGACACCACCCCTCAACACACCCTGTAACTCTTCTGAAATCAGATCTCGTATACCCAAATACTTCTCTGCAGCTGCCACCACAACATTTATATTCTGTGATTTACGTTCCATCTCTGCAGTACAGTTGATAACCATTGCTATGAACGTTAAGAAGCCAACCTTACATCACTCGTTGGCCTATCCCTCTGTGCTGGCACAGACCTCACACGGATCCTCTCAGGATCCCTCCCCCTTGACCCGTCCTCCTCTACTTTCTTCACTGCTTCAGCATACTACACCCCCTGCACTCCTCTAACCCTAACCTGTCTCTACCATGGGCACCCGTACAAATAAAACACTTATTCTCCTGATACTACTAAACGACACAGTTATTTGTCTCATGCCCCTTCTGCACACTTCTCACACCTAGGAATATTTACATTTTAGTCATTTAGCAGACGCTCTTATCCAGAACGACTTAGTTAGTGAGTGCATATATTTTTTTCATACTGGTCCCCCGTGGGAATCGAACCCACAACCCTGGCGTTGCAAGCGCCATGCTCTACCAACTGAGCTACACGGGACGAATATCCCTCCAACACACTGCTGCCACATGCCCATAAGCTTTGCACCTGTAACCACAGCAACATCAATTGGGACTGATTAACTAATTAATTATTATTCTCTGGTATAATGACGTTCACACAAATGTCATGTGAACTGACACTATTCAGTAGTAAGGACCTTATAAGAGCTCATACGGCCATTAATCATTCATCATCTGTCTGCCAAAACCTACTGTATGGTTAGTAAACTGGAGAAAAAATACAAGGGGGGACTCACGTCATCAAAAACACAAAATACAAAAACAGATCAACAAAAAAACAACCGACTCCTTCAGTCCCAGTCCAATCCAAATCACATCCCGACTCAGGGGCCTGGGAGGGGGTAACATCTTCAGGCAGGATTCCCTGCAACGCTTCGGCTGTTAATTCCTGAAGACTCAAAAAAACATTCAGCCGCACATACAATTACAGTATGTCCAGTTTCTTAGACTTCTTGTTCGTTTGGGCAGTATAAATACTCACTTGCGCAATAAATGTCACAAAATCCACCTTCTTTACAATCAGTGTATCAGTATCCCTAAAATAGCTAACAACATTTTGTATCTCAACAGGCTGAGGGGCATCCACTGCAATAGCTTCCTCAGCCTGATTCACGCACTCTCCTCTGCACAGTTGATGTTGAGATGTGTCTGTTACTTGAACTCTGTGAAGCACTTATTTGGGCTGCAATTTCTGAGGCTGGGATCTCTAATGAACTTATCCTCTGCAGCAGAGGTAACTCTGGGTCTTCCCCTTTCCTGTGGCGGTACTCATGAGAGCCAGTTTCAACATATCGCTTGATGGTTTTTGCGACTGCACTTGAAGAAACTTTCAAAGTTCTTCATATTTTCAGGATTGACTGACCTTCATGTCTTAAAGTAATGATGGACTGTTGTTTCTCTTTGATTATTTGAGCTGTTCTTGCCATAATATGGACTTGGTCTTTTACCAAATAAGGCTATCTTCTGTATACCCTGGAATTAGTAGGTGTGTCCAAACTTTTGACTGGTACTGTATATATATTAAAAGCATTATCAATATTTAAAATAAATTATCAACACAGTAACACGTTTGGTAAATGGCTAGTAAAACGAATTCATAATAAAATATAACATCTAGAGGTATAAATACATTGTTCCTTTTGATACATAGTTATTATTTGTATTACTAATATAACATAATATTAAATAATTCCACCTTTCCAAATGATTGCCTACACCAGAATTTACATCCACTTGAGAAATAATCAAAAGAAGTAGATAGCAGATAAAACACTAGTTGTTCTGAGATCATTGAAATAGTCCAGGTAATCCATTTTCTCTCATTGCCTGCCAAGGTCAACCTGGGGGCCAACATCCATTAATCTGAAGTTAAACATGCCTCTGGCCAGGTTTAATTTAAGCCTTCACTTAGATCCAGTAGCGAACTGTGACTATAGGACCTAGGCCTTCAGAGGGATCAAAATTCTAACAATAAGTTGTATCAAAAAATATATAATGAAAATAACAGAAAACATAGCATCACTTAATACGCCAGACATTATATATTCTGTAGTCGGCCCATTCTAGTTCTAGTGAAGGAGGAGCAATGCTTTTTGATGACATTATGAATGAATGAAACAGGTCGCGCTTCGGGCTGCCGCGCACACAGACAGAACCCGCATGGGACACAACATGACACATAGAATTTAGAAGATGGCGCCGACAGATATGGCAGCTCTGCTTCTAGCTCCTAAGCAACTTTGCAGTATTTTGTGTTTTTTGTGTGTTATTTCTTACATTATTTGGCCAGAATTGTTTTTTGTGTTATTACATTACAGCCGGAAATAACTTTTGGAAATCAGAGCGGCAGGAACTCACCTGCCATCACTAGCCGGCTTCCACCCGGTTACGCAACCCTGCAGCTTAGAGGCTACTGCCCTACATATATAGAATTGGAATCAATGGCCACTTTAATAATGAAACACTAGTCACTTTAATAATGTTTACATATTTTTGCTTTACTCATCACATATATATATACTGTATTCTATTCTACTGTATTTTAGTTTATGCCACTCCGACGTTGCTCATCCTAATATTTATATATATTTCTTCAATCCATTCTTTTACTTTTAGATTTGAGTGTATTGTGTGTATTGTTGTGAATTGTTAGATACTACTGCACTGTTGGCGCTAGAAACACAAGCATTTCGCTACACCCGCAATAGCATCTGCTAAATATGTATATGTGACCAACACAATTTGATTTGAACATAATGCACTGTTTACACAGCTTATGGTAGCCAGCACCACTATCACACTATCACCAATAGAGACAACAACAGTGTCACATCAAATGTGAAAGGCTTGTGGTGCTGAAAGGACAGCAACCGTAATACCTGTGCACTCCATGGCGCTGAAGGAGAGCCAGTTTTGGTCAAACACAGAGACAGGGCTGATAGCCAGGAGACAGCAGTCTCACACAGCAGGAGAAGAGTGATTTATTCTCGGGATGGAACATTTGTAAAACACCGGGGAAATATTAAACCCTATTGCGCATACCAGTTGATTCACAAGACACCAACTAAGTAACTTACATATACGGTATCTTCATTAGGCCTAATGGCATTTCATGTCCATGATAGGAAGTTTGTTGTAGTGACTCAGTAAGGCTAATTGTAAAAGTAACCCTCTAAAGTGCCATGTTTGTACAGTTTATTATGTGGAGGAAACATTTAGGCAGCCAGGACCATACACCAGGACCGCTCCGTAGGCCGCACTGTAGGCCTAGCTATTACTGCAGTCCAGTGCCATGGACATCTTTGAAGTTTGGCCTCTAGTAATTTAGGAGGGCAACTTTATGAAGGCCTCCTCACCCTGGTCTTATCGTACAAGGCTCTACAGACATATAAAATAAAGACAGGCTATTTTTACATATTATTTGCGTTGATTATGTATTGAAGTCAAGTGGTTCAACATTAAAATGTAGTTGGATGGACCACACAGGACTGCTTGGAAAATGCGACGGTCGGTGGAACACTTGCGCCACCAAGTGGACAATTGCTTCAGTTCTCTTGTGGCATCAACGCTACCAGAGATATGTGATATAAGATCAAATGTTATGTCAATATTATTATCTCTAAATTGATTCCGCCACCCGTATTTCATATATTATTATTCAGATTTAGCTGTTAATCTGGATTTAATTTCATAAACGCTTTCTGTCATTTCCGATTGGAGGTCAGAGAACCACGTGACTTCCGAACCTACCAATGTGTTACTTTGTAACAGTCAAAAGTGGTTATTCCCAACGTTGATCAACTCCCAATCAATGCCAAGATTTTTTAAAAGCATTATCTTTGATATTTGGCGGACAGTTTACAGAGCTACGTTTTGTGTAAACGTCATCGAATTTGACGTGTCCGAGAATCGGACCTATCTCCCGAAACCATTGCGGTTTCTCTTCTTGGCTAAGATGAAGTGTAGTATCTGGAGTACAAGTTTTTATTGACCACATATAGTCGATGCGAGAGGCTCTGGTGCCATCACCACAATTTTTGTTTTAGATTCCGTCTCTCACAGTTGAAGTGTAACTATTATATAAATTACAGACCTCTACATGCTTTGTAAGTAGGAAAACCTGCAAAATCGGCAGTGTATCAAATACTTGTTCTCCCCACTGTACATGTCAACTGCATATATTTGAGTCTTGTGAAATAGCAGGCCTATCAAATAATGACTTCAGACAAATACATCAGATAACGTTACCGGTATGTGAGGCAGTTCATGTTACCAGTACATGACTTTAGCACATTTAATAGTTTATACTGTATAGTCTTCCACTGTATATATTTCCAATCATAACAATTGTCTTCTTTTTGTTAAACTACTTTATTACTTAGCTATTTGTGTATATTTTTGATCATGTGTATTGCACTGTTGAGGAGAGCTTGCAAGTAAGCATTTCACTGTACCATTTACACCCTGTATCCTGTGGAGGTGACGAATAAACTTTGATTAGAAGATTAATGCACCATTGATATCAGCTATCTGTCATGAGGTGAGGTGTATGTGTGGTGGAAGTCAGGCGCAGGACACCGAGGCTCAGTCCAACAGAGTTTACTCAAAAATTCCAAAAGGAAACGGAAAACAAACGACCTCAAACAACAAGAGGCGAGCATTTACGCAAAATGCGTAAAACACTAAAAATGCAAACAAGAAACAAAACACGCAGCACAACGACAGGCGAACAACAACACACAATCCTACCAAGCAAAAAGACGGAACTTATAGGACAGGTGATGAATACACAATAGGACACAGGTGTGACAGACAGACAAAAGCAATCACACACAGAAACATAGATCGGTGGCAGCTAGTACTCCGGGGACGGCGACCGCCGACGCCTGCTCGTACCAGGAGGGGGAGCAGCCTCGGCAGAATCCGTGACAGTACCCCCCCCTTGACGCGCGGCTCCAGCCGTGCGCCGACCCCGGCCTCGGGGACGGCCAGGAGGACGCGGACCCGGGCGCGTGGGATGCCCACGGTGGAAATCAGTCAGGAGGGATGGATCGAGGATGTCCCTCCTGGGCACCCAGCACCGTTCCTCCGGACCGTACCCCTCCCACTCCACGAGATACTGGAGACCACTCATCCGGCGCCTCGAGTCCAAGATGGTCCGGACTCTGTACGCCGGGGCCCCCTCGATGTCCAAAGGGGGCGGAGGGGTCTCTCCTATCTCATTATCCTGGAGTGGACCAGCTACCACCGGCCTGAGAAGAGACACATGGAACGAGGGGTTAATATTTTTGTACTCTATAGGCAGTTGTAACCTGTAACACACCTCGTTCAACCTTCTCAGGACTTTAAAGGGCCCCACAAACCGCCGACCCAGCTTCCGGCAGGGCAGGCGGAGGGGCAGGTTTCGAGTCGAGAGCCAGACTCGATCTCCCGGTGCGTACACCGGCCCCTCACTGCGGTGGCGATCGGCGCTCGCCTTTTGTTGACGGATGGCACGCTGCAGATGGACATGGGCAGCGTCCCACGTCTCCTCCGAGCGCCGAATCCACTCGTCCACCGCAGGGGCCTCGGTCTGGCTCTCGTGCCACGGTGCCAGGACCGGCTGATACCCTAAAATACACTGGAAAGGTGTTAATCCGGTGGAGGAGTGGCGGAGAGAGTTCTGGGCCATCTCTGCCCAGGGGATATACCTCGACCACTCCTCCGGCCGGTCCCGGCAATAGGACCTCAAAAACCTACCCACATCCTGGTTCACACGTTCAACCTGCCCATTGCTCTCTGGGTGGTACCCCGAGGTAAGGCTAACCGAGACCCCCAGGCGTTCCATGAAAGCCCCCCAGACTCTGGAGGTGAACTGGGGACCTCGGTCGGACACAATATCCTCGGGGACCCCATAGTGCCGGAACACGTGGGTAAAGAGGGCCTCGGCGGTCTGTAGGGCAGTAGGGAGACCCGGCAGTGGGAGGAGACGACAGGCCTTAGAAAACCGATCCACAACGACCAAAATGGTGGTATTACCCTGGGAAGGGGGTAGATCGGTCACAAAATCTACCGAGAGGTGGGACCATGGTCGTTGTGGAACGGGCAGAGGATGTAACTTACCTCTGGGCAAATGTCTAGGTGCCTTACACTGGGCACATACCGAGCAGGAGGAGACATAAACCCTCACATCCCTGGCTAACGTTGGCCACCAGTATTTTACGCTAAGGCAGTGCACCGTCCGGCCAATACCAGGATGTCCAGAGGAGGGTGATGTATGAGCCCAAGAAATAAGCCGATCACGAACCTCGAGCGGAACGTACGTCCGCCCCACAGGACACTCGGGGGGAGTAGGGTCGGTACGCAGCGCCCGCTCGATTTCCGCATCGACCTCCCATACTACCGGAGCCACCAGACAAGACTCCGGCAGTATGGAAATAGGCTCAATGGACCTCTCCTCTGTGTCATACTGCCGGGACAGGGCGTCTGCCTTACCGTTCTGGGACCCAGGGATGTATGTGATCTTAAAAACAAACCGGGTCAGGAACATGTTCCACCTAGCCTGACGAGGGTTCAATCTCCTAGCTGCCCGGATGTACTCCAGGTTACGGTGATCAGTCAGAATGAGGAAAGGGTGTTGAGCCCCCTCAAGCCAATGCCTCCACACCTTTAGGGCCTGGACTACAGCTAACAGCTCCCTGTCCCCAACGTCATAATTGCGCTCCGCCGAGCTGAGCTTCTTAGAGTAGAATGCACAGGGGCGGAGCTTAGGTGGCGTGCCGGACCGTTGTGACAGGACTGCCCCAATACCGGTCTCGGACGCGTCCACCTCTACTTGGAAAGGCAAAGAGGGATCCGGATGTGCCAGCACCGGGGCCGAGGCGAACAGGTTCTTCAGCTTGACAAATGCCCTGTCCGCCTCAGCTGACCAATGCAAGCGCACCGGACCCCCCTTTAGCAGGGACGTAATGGGAGCTGCAACCTGTCCAAAGCCCCGGATAAACCTCCGGTAGTAATTAGCAAAACCAAAGAACCGCTGCACCTCTTTTACGGTGGTTGGAGTTTGCCAATTACGCACAGCCGATACCCGATCTACCTCTATCTCCACGCCAGACGCGGACAACCGATAACCCAAAAAGGAGACGGACTCCTGGAAGAACAGGCATTTCTCTGCCTTGACATACAAGTCATGCTCCAACAGTCGTCTCAATACTCGGCGCACCTGGGCTACATGCTCGGCTCGTGTAGAAGAGTACACCAGGATGTCGTCGATGTAAACTACTACACCCTGCCCATGCATGTCCCGGAAAATCTCGTCAACAAAGGATTGGAAGACTGAAGGAGCATTCATTAACCCGTATGGCATGACGAGATACTCGTAATGACCCGAGGTGGTACTAAATGCTGTCTTCCATTCATCCCCCCCCCTAATGCGCACCAGATTGTACGCGCTCCTGAGATCTAACTTTGTGAAGAATCGCGCTCCGCGTAATGATTCCGTCATCGTCGCAATCAGTGGCAGTGGGTAGCTGTATTTAACTGTAATCTGATTGAGACTACGATAATCAATACACGGGCGCAATCCCCCGTCCTTCTTCTTCACAAAGAAGAAACTCGAGGAGACTGGGGAAGTAGAGGGCCGTATGTATCCCTGTGCCAAGGACTCGGCTATGTATGTCTCCATAGCCGCTGTCTCCTCTTGAGACAGGGGATACACATGACTCCTGGGAAGAGCTGCTCCAGTCTGGATATTTATCGCACAGTCCCCCTGTCTATGAGGAGGTAGCCTTGCTGCCCTCGATTTACTAAATACTAGTGCTAAATCCTCATACTCGGGGGGAATGCGCAGTGCGGGCACTTGGTTCGGACTCTCTACCGAGGTCGCCCCTATGGAAACACCTAGACATCTCCCTACACACTGGGCAGACCACTCCATAAGAGCCCTCTGTTGCCACGCTATGGTAGGATCGTGGGTACTTAACCAGGGAAGCCCCAACACCACTGGGTACGCAGGAGAGTCAATCAGATAGAACTGAATGATCTCCTCATGACCCCCCTGCGTAGTCATCGTCAGCGGTGCTGTGACATCCCTGATCAGACCCGACCCCAACGGCCGGCTGTCTAATGCATGGACAGGGAATGGAACTTCTACCGGCCGAAGGGGAATTCCTAACCTAGCACAAAATTTACGATCAATAAAGTTCCCAGCTGCGCCTGAATCTACTAGCGCCTTATGCTGGGAATGAGGTGCCACCTGTGGAAAACGCACAGGAATACTCATGTGACCAACAGAGAGCTCTGGGTAAGTGGGGCGCCTACTCACCTGAAATGACTCCCCAGTGCGTGACCTGTTGTCCCCTCTCTCAGAAGACCCTCCCCAGCACCTGGCCGTGGTGTGTCCTCCACGGCCACAGTTGGTGCAGGGGGTGGCCCTCCTCGGGTTCTCCCTCCTCCTCTCTCTAGCGCCAGCACCCCCGAGCTCCATAGGAATAGGCTCGGAGGTGCTGGAGGATGGAATGGACGACCCCCACTCGGGACGTCCGCGGGTAGCCAGCAGGGTGTCTAGACTGATGGAGATGTCCACCAGCTGGTCGAACGACAGGTTGGTGTCCCTGCAGGCCATCTCACGACGAACGTCCTCTCGTAGGCTACACCGATAGTGGTCAATGAGGGCCCTCTCATTCCATCCCGCATCCGCTGCTAGTGTCCGGAACTCCAGTGCGAACTCCTGTGCGCTCCTCTTCCCCTGTCGGAGGTGGAATAGACGCTCTCCCGCCGCTTTCCCCTCAGGTGGATGATCGAAGACAGTCCTGAAGCGGCGGGAAAACTCCGCGTAGGTGATGGTGGCGGCGTCTATTCCCCTCCATTCGGCGTTGGCCCACTCCAACGCCTTCCCGGAGAGACAGGAGATGAGGGCGGAGACGCTCTCGTATCCCGAGGGCGCCGGGTGTATGGTGGCAAGGTAAAGTTCTACCTGTAGGAGAAAGCCCTGACACCCGGCTGCAGAACCGTCATATGCCCTCGGGAGCGAGAGCCGAATGCCACTGGGTTCCGGTGCTGAGAGAGGAGGACTGGCCGTTGGTGCTGGGATGGTGTGAGAAGGCGTGGGCACCTCCCGATTCATCAACCGGCGCAGTCTGTTGGACACCTCGTCCATGGCGACCCCGAGTTGCCGGATCATGGCGTCCTGGTAATTAATCCGGTCCTCCAGGGAATCGGGTATCGCCGCTGTTCCTGCTGACTCCATGGAGATGGTGTGTTGTTCTGTCATGAGGTGAGGTGTATGTGTGGTGGAAGTCAGGCGCAGGACACCGAGGCTCAGTCCAACAGAGTTTACTCAAAAATTCCAAAAGGAAACGGAAAACAAACGACCTCAAACAACAAGAGGCGAGCATTTACGCAAAATGCGTAAAACACTAAAAATGCAAACAAGAAACAAAACACGCAGCACAACGACAGGCGAACAACAACACACAATCCTACCAAGCAAAAAGACGGAACTTATAGGACAGGTGATGAATACACAATAGGACACAGGTGTGACAGACAGACAAAAGCAATCACACACAGAAACATAGATCGGTGGCAGCTAGTACTCCGGGGACGGCGACCGCCGACGCCTGCTCGTACCAGGAGGGGGAGCAGCCTCGGCAGAATCCGTGACACTATCATAGTCAAGATAACGGTGACTGACTTGACCAGCACTCTCTAGCCATCATTGACATTGAGATGAACTTGCTCAAATGTGAAAATACAAAATACATCACAATCCTAACTAATTAAAACTAAGCATCTGCGTTAACTCAGCATGATTTATTTTCACAATGAGAGGGGGTGCACCGTTCCTGGAGGTACTGCAATACCAGGTCGATGCGTGGAGTGGACGGAGCAAGCCCCTATTCCATCTCCCTGTTCCAAAAATCAATTTAATATATGGTCCCCAGATAGGGGACGTATCAGATATTAAACTGATAAGAACAGATTATTATTATTATTATTTATTTTTTGAAAAATAATTTTTATTTTCATTTCACATTCAAATACAAGTACAAATTCAGTGCATAACGTTGTACATAACATGGGTTTACAAAAACAGTACCTTAACCGTATAAAAATAGCGAAACTCCTAAAAAAAAGTGCTGTTCTGAGGAACCTGACCAGCTAAAAGGCCAACATTCAAGAGATGCATGTAAACAATTGCCTCTAACAATCTCCCAAAGCTGATCTTTCAAAGGAATAAAAACTATTATAGAAATAAAAACATACAGATATACCAAAGGGAACTCTGAATAAACCTCAGTGTATATTGAATATTTACAAAGACTTAGCCTACATTTCAATTTAAACGACAGAATACAGTTATACATAGGCCTATATATAGGCTATAAAAAACGTTTACAATGAAGGGTATATCCCTTTCCATCTATATTTAACAGATGTGATGCCCCACTTATCTATTTCGAATTGTATTTTTTTCCAAATTTCTTGTTTTATAAATGTAACCAATCCCGTCGGTGACCACTTGAGGGTGTCATTGACCGTACCACATCTGGCCTCCCAAAGTTTGGTCTTGATAAGAGACACCAGAGTTACTAATTCTAATAATTGCACCTTTTCCACATTTTTTAGTTCAAATTTGGCTACCCCTTCATAATCAATGTTTTTTAAAATATTAAAATCTATTTTAATTTTCTTCCAAACTATTTGGGCAAAAGAGCATTCCCATAAAACATGGGGAATTGTTTCAATTGCGAAACAGTTGTCCCTGGGACAAAATTTATTCAGGGTCAAATTATGATCATATAATGTTGAACGGACCGGAAGACGTCTGTGTAAAACAAGCCAATTAAAATCTTTCAGTCTGTTGTCTAAACCTTTTAATTGTGCCCGTAGCCAGGTGGAAGGTGATATTGGTAATCGGTCTCTAGGACAACAATTTTCTATCAATTTCACATATAGCAGTCTGTGGTTGATTACATTTTCTTTTACTTTGCAGACAGGGTTTTTCCTTGCCCATTCAACTATTTTCTTAAAATGTAATGGGATAATTTCAGCTTTTGGCTTACTATTATCCCACTCCACCATAAACCTTAACGGTATGGACAGCCAGAATTTGATTAATATATTACATTTGTGTACAGAAGACGACAAAAGACAACAAACGTTTGAGTAGAACAACGCATCTAGTTTGAGAGGAATATGAGGGAAATCCCTTCCACCAGCCTCTATAGGCTGGTACATCCGATCTCTCCGGATGTACTCATATCCCCCCCAAAAGAAATTAAACAGTACACGTATGAACATTTTCCTTAGAGACACCGGCATGGGAAACACATATGCAAGGTGGAGTAATGAAGGCAGAATGTCCGCCTTCAGCACTAACACCTTGCCACTAAAAGATAATCGCCTCACTTTCCACAGTCCCAATCTTTTATTAAGCGAAAGTAGTTTTTCTTTCCAATTAACCATGTCATCTTTAATTTCATTTCCGAAAGATATCCCGAGCACTACCATTGGTCCTGTGCACACAGTCAAACCACATAACGGATCAGATCTCCATTTCCACTGTCCCATATATTTTATTTCTGTTTTATTCTTGTTAATCCTAGACCCGGAGGCAACAGAGAACTCATCAATGACTTTGATAACCTCTTTCAAGCTCAGGTCGTCTTGTAAATATAAAATGGTGTCGTCCGCGTATTGTGAAATTTTTAGAATATCCCCTCCAGGTAATATAATGCCTTTGATGTTGTAATTTGTCCTAATTGCACATGCGAAAGGTTCAATATATAAAACATACAATAGCGCAGAGAGAGGGTCCCCCTGTCTGACACCTCGTAATTGCTTGATTACATTTCCAATATTCCCATTAATATTTACTCTGCTTCCCACATTACTATAAAGAATTTTTACCCATTTCATGAAATTATTTCCAAAACCACATTTTTTCAGAACTCTAAACAAAAACTCATGGTTTACCATGTCAAAGGCTTTTTCCTGGTCCAAATTTACAGTAATAGCTGGCAGGTGCCTTTCCTCTAAATATGCTTGAACGTCTCTGTGCAATTGCAAGTTCCAGGTTAACTTTCTCCCTACCACACCACATGTTTGGTCTAAACCAACAACATATGCCATGGCAGAAGACAGACGATTAGTTATGGCTTTACTTAATACTTTATAGTCTACACATAACATTGTTAAAGGTCTCCAATTTGCTAGTGTCTTGGGGTCTCCCTTTTTGTAAAGTAGCGAGATTACCCCCTCGCACATTGAACCTCCCATATGCTCCAAACCAAAAATAACTCTAAATACTTCCAAAAGATGACATCCAATTAAATCCCAATAAACTACGTAAAACTCTTTAGAGAGCCCATCCACTCCTGGTACTTTGTTATCTTTCATGCTCTTCAGTGCCATATATATTTCATCTAAATTCAATTCCCCTTCTAATTGGTCTCTAATATCTAAAGGTATCTGCACATCCACACATTTTAAAAAAGTAGTCCCCTTCTCATAATTAATTGTTTGCTTTTGGAATAGCTGAGAAAAGTGCTGGGTAGCGACACCAAGCATGCCATCTCCATCCTCAACCGTCTCCCCGTCTTGATTCAATAAAGCCGAAATGGTCCTCCTCTTTCCCCGTGACTTAATTTGTTTGAAAAAATATGCAGAGCACTTCTCATCATTATCCCATTTATCTTGTTGACTTTTAAACATGAAATCTCGAGCTTTCTTTTCAAAAAAGGCCTGCTGCTTTTTCTGCAGGTTACACAATGTGTCTTTATCTAAACCACCACCATTCAAATTACCTTGGATGTGCAGATCTTCTAGTTCGTTCTGCAACTTATAAAAATCTTTGTATTTATTACGTGCTTTAGTTTTGCAATAATTCTGAATAAAAATCTTGATTCTTAATTTTGTGCTCTCCCACCAGTCTATGACAGTAGAATAAAAGGATTTCATGGTTACACAGCCCTGGAAAAAATACCTAAATCTAGTCTCAAATGTTTTGTCATGTAAAATACCATTATTAATTTTCCAATATCCTTTTCCAAATTCAATTGTTTTTAATTCTACTGTCACAGACAGGCAACTGTGGTCCGAATAAAAAACCGGAGTGACGCGTGCAGAGGACACACCGAGTCCACGCGGAACAAACACATAATCTATGCGGCTCCTCGCGCCCCTGCTGTTTCCCCAGGTGAAACCGGGATCATTTGCATGCGCCACTCTATAAGTATCCACCAAATTATATTTCTCTATGAGATTTTTTACAAGATGCCCTCCCAGATTACCTCGGTCATATGACACATTAAAATCTCCCCCCATAATAACCTGTCTGTTTGTCATAAAAATAGCGTCTAGGTTGTTCAGCATTTCCCTCCTTTCCTTGGGTGTCGATGGTGCATATACATTAATTAACCGAAGACATTTACCCCTCCAATCAATATCTACTATTAAAACCCTCCCGTGTACTGCCGAAAAACTTCCCACTATTTTTAAATCCCTATTTCCACATAGAATACCAACCCCTGTAGAATGCACCCCGCCAACACTCCACCTTGACTCTCCCTGAACCCATTCCCTCGTAAATCTCTCCACATCATTTTGATCTTTTAAATGTACTTCTTGTAAAAAACACACAGAGAAGCAAATGGAGGACAAATGGGAAAAAACAGTCGCCCTTTTAACGGGGTTCCTAAGCCCACTAGCGTTTATGCTAGCTATGCTAAAAAGGGACGACATGGGGAAAGGAGGGAAGCAGACAACTATCTAAATATGACATTAATTTCCAGACTCACTTTAAGTACAGTTCCTCGTTAGGAGGCCTGTCTGGGAAACGGTGGTCCCCGGCGGGAGGACTGTCCACAAAGATAGGGGTCGGGAAAACCCTTTCCTCCTCAGTCAGTGTGGGTACTGGAACACCGCTGGGTGCGAGACCGCTGCTGTCGGTAGAGCTCGCGCCTGACAGGGAAAGCAGAGCCTCCTCTGCGCTGCCCGGGTTTCCCGCGCTTTTCTCCTCAGACTCCCCGCTTGCAAAACAACTGAAGCGATTCCCCCCCAGGGCGGACTCCTCCGTCGCCTCCATGTGGATGAGTGAGGAAACAGGGCTCATCTGCTTCCTCTTGACCGAGCACTTCCTCCTCTCTCCCACCGTGGTCCAGCTCTCCGGAGCAGAGGGCGCGGTGGGCTCTCCCGTAGCCTCCTCCATCTGCTTGCTCCAGCTCCTGTCCCCCGCTCCGCTCTCCTCAGGAGGTGATGATGGCGCCTCACTCCCGCTCTCCTCAGACTCTCGCAGTTCTCTCTCCATCACTAGCTCCTTCACGACCTCCTCAATAGCGCGTAGCTCTATAACTTTTCCCTCATCTGCTCTTTTCCCGCTCACCGCTCTGGCGTAGGAGGGGGCTGCCTTTGGGCAGTGACGGAACAGGTGCTCCTCTGAGCTACACAGACTGCAGCGCTTAGGCACGGCGCAATCCCTCATTACATGGCCGAGGGTCCCACAGTTTCTGCACCTTGTCTGGGTGCAGGCATCAGCGAGGTGCCCGTACGTGCTGCACTTCCTGCAAAAACGAGGCTGCCCAGCATACATGAGGTAACCCCTGTCTGCACCGATAGAAAAAGACGCGGGAGGATGGAGGTAGCCATCATGGCCGCTCTCGTCTTCTTTTAACAGCACGCGAAACTGCCTCTTCACTGTCCAGATGCCTAGGGCGTCCTTAATGTCTCTCACTCCTGGCAAGATGGTCACATACCGGCTGAGGTAGCACACTAGCGTTTCTTCAGTGACCCAGGGGTTGAACATGTGCACCGTTAGCACCCTCAGATTGTGCCTGCACAGGGACTCAACTTGAAAGCTACTGAGGGCGGGTGCTGTCGAGTTCGCTCGGAAGAGCCCTCTCACCTCCTCCAGCCTGGTGATGGTGTAGAACGACACATCATAAAACTTCTCCGGTGTGTTTTGTTGCAGACAGTGCACATCGTCTGCTGTCAGCCGTAGAGGTCCAAAAAGAACGTCCTTTCCAAAATTAACTCTTTCCATCAACTTTTCTTTTCCAGTCCATTGAAAACGCAGCGTGTTCTTCAGTCCGGCGGCTGCCGACTGTGACGTGGACGATGACGACATCGCTCCACCTTCAGGATCTCCTTGGTACTGCAACTTGATCTTGATCTTAGCCAAAAGGCCGAGAAGCGATACCGCAATGCTTTCGGGAGGAAGGAGCCCTTCTCTGACACGTCAAATTCGAATATGGTCACACCAAAATGAGCTCGGTAAGCTTTCCGCCAAATTTAAAAGATAATGCTTTTAGAAAATGGTGGCATAGAGTGGGAGTTGATCAACGTAGGGAATAACCACGTTTGACTGTTACAAAGTAACAAGTTGGTAGGTTCTAAAATCACGTGGTGATCCGCCCTCCAATCGGAAATGAGGGAAAGCGTTGTTAAATTAAAACCAGATTAACAGCTCAATTGGAATAATAATATATCACGGGTGGGGGAGAAACAATTTGGAGATAATAATATTGACATAACATTTGATCTTGTATCAAATATCTCTGATAGCATTGCTGCCACAACGGAACTGAAGCAATTGTCCACTTGGTGGCAGCAGAGTTCCACCAACCGTTGCTTTTTCCAAGCTGTCCTGTGTGGTACATCAAACTGCATTTGAATGTTGAACCACTTGACTTCAATACTTCATCAATGCAAATAATGTGAACAATAAAAATAGCCTATGTCTTTTTCTTATTAAAATCTTTCTGTAGAGCCTTGTGTGATAAGGACATTGTGAGGAGGCCTTCATAAAGTTGCACTCCTAAATTACTAGAGGCCAAACTTCAACGATGTCCATGGCACTGGACTGCATTGCGAGCTAGGCCGGAGCGGTCCTGGCGTATGGTCCTGGCTGCCTAAATTTGTCCTCCACATTATAAACTGTACAAACATGGCACTTTTGAGGCTTACTTTTACAATTAGGCTTACTCAGTCACTACAAGAAATGTCATATCATGGACATAAAATGCCATTAGGCCTAATGAAGGTACAGTATATGTAAGTTACTTGGTTGGTGACTTGTGAATCAATCTGTATGCGCATTAGGGTTCAATATTTTCCCGGTATTTTACAAATGTTCCATACCGAGAATAAATGTATTTCCTCCCAGGTAACCCGGTATTAACCGAGAATGAATCACTTTTCTCCCGCAAAAACAGAAAGTGTCATTCAAAAGCATTGTAAAATTGTAAAGCATATACATGTCTGGATTTGATTAGAGCTTTGATCAGCATGAACATTCAAACCTGATTCTAACTGAGCCTGATGAGCCATATATTAAATATATTTTATGAGCACTACATTAACGACATTGAATGAACCCAAGCCCCAAAAAGCCCAAATGATTTTTCCATTATCCAATAGGCTACATACATGATACACTGTAGGCACATTACGACTTTTCATGCTACAAAAAGGGTCAATTTGTCAGCAAGGCACATCAATTAACGTAGTCCCAATCAATGGCAATTGCTGAACTTCATTAGGCAACATTTTAGGTGTTTTGTAACAGATGTCTATTTCCATTCACCAAATGGCGCTAATAGGTTATACATGCAGTTTGGATGCTGAAATAATTTTGGAGTGGAAGAACATGCACAGAAGTAGCCTACATTTTGAATTGATTTGTTTGACAAATCAGATGAAAATATCATGACTGGTTGTGTTTATGCCACAATAAAAAGGTAATTCATTTTTACCGTAATGTTTAATTGACTACTTTATTATTAGGCACATTAAATGTGTTTTCGTGCGCCTCAATAGAGACCCCCGAATGCACTCTGTTTTCATCAGAACAGAAATGTGTGTAATTAGTTCATTGAACCCATTCCCACGTAAATCGCTCCACATCATTTTGATCTTTTAAATGTACTTCTTGTAAAAAACACACAGAGAAGCAAATGGACGACAAAATGGGAAGAAACAGTCGCCCTTTTAACAGGGTTCATAAACCCTCTAGCGTTTATGCTAGCTATGTTAAAAATGGACGACATGGGGAAAGGAGGGAAGCGGACAAACTATCTAACTATGACATTAATTTCCAGACTCACTTTAAGTACAGTTCCTCGTTAGGAGGCCTGTCTGGGAAACGGTGGTCCCCAGGGGGAGGACTGTCCACAAAGATAGGGGTCGGGAAAACACTTTCCTCCTCAGTCAGTGTGGGTGCTGGAACACCGCTGGGAGCCAGACCGCTGCTGTCGGTAGAGCTCGCGCCTGACAGGGAAAGCAGAGTCTCCTCTGCGCTGCACGGGTTTCCCGCGCTTTTCTCCTCAGACTCCCCGCTTGCAAAACAACTGAAACGATTCCCCCCCAGGGCGGACTCCTCCGTCGCCTCCATGTGGATGAGTGAGGAAACAGGGCTCATCTGCTTCCTCTTGACAGAGCACTTCCTCCTCTCTCCCACCGTGGTCCAGCTCTCCGGAGCAGAGGGCGCGGTGGGCTCTCCCGTAGCCTCCTCTATTTGCTTGTTCCAACTCCTGTCCCCCGCTCCGTTCTCCTCATGAGGTGATGATGGTGCCTCACTCCCGCTCTCCTCAGACTCTCGCCGTTCTCTCTCCATCACTAGCTCCTCCACGACCTCCTCAATAGCGCGTAGCTCTATAACTTCTCCCTCATCTGCTCTTTTCCCGCTCACCGCTCTGGCGTAAGAGGGGGCTGCCTTTGAGCAGTGACGGAACAGGTGCTCCTCTGAGCTGCACAGACTGCAGCGCTTGGGCACGGTGCAATCCCTCATTACATGGCCGAGGGTCCCACAGTTTCTGCACCTTGTCTGCAGAAGCGAAGCTGCCCAGCATACATGAGGTAGCCTCTGTCTGCACCGATTGAAAAAGACGCGGGAGGATGGAGGTAGCCATCATGGCCGCTCTCGTCCTCCTTTAGCAGCACGCGAAACTGCCTCTTCCCTGTCCAGATGCCTAGGGCGTCCTTAATATCTCTCACTCCTGGCAAGATGGTCACGTACCGGCTGAGGTAGCACACTAGTGTTTCTTCAGTGACCCAGGGGTTGAACATGTGCACGGTTAGCACCCTCAGATTGTGCCTGCACAGGGACTCAACTTGAAAACTACTGAGGGTGAGTGCTGTCGCGTTCGTTCAGAAGAGCCCTCTCACCTCCTCCACCCTGGTGATGGTGTAGAAAGACACATCGTAGAACTTCTCGGGTGTGTTTTGTTGCAGATAGTGCACATCATCTGCTGTCAGCCGTAGAGGTCCAAAAATAACTTATTTTCCAAAACGAAATCTCTCCATCAAACTTTCTTTTCCAGTCCATTGAAAACGCAGTGTTCTTCAGTCCTCTTCATCCATCTTCTCCTTTCTCCTCACCCTCATCACCCTCTTCATCCATCCTCTCCTTTCTCATCACCCTCATGACCCTCTTCATCCATCCTCCACCTACCTTTTCACCTGCCTATCCATATCTCTGCAACCAATACAACCGGTAACACCTCGCCAGTCATCTCCAAGACATTTTTTATATTTTTACATTTTTAGTCATTTAGCAGACGCTCTTATCCAGAGCGACTTACAGGAGCAATTAGGGTTAAGTGCCTTGCTCAAGGGCACATTGACAGATTTTTCACCTAGTCGGCTCGGGGATTAGAACCAGCAACCTTTCGGTTACTGGCACAACGTTCTTAACCACTAAGCTACCTGCCGCCCAAGACCTTCCTAGTAACATATCCCAGTAATCCCAGTGCTTATCTCTTTCCTGTGTGTGTGTGTGTGGCAGTGTTTGGCCCCAGCAGGGGTTATTAACCTGCTCCATATGGACCTGGATGTACTATTGCAGGCCGCCACATCTCCGGCACCCAAGGTTGGTGTGTCTCCCTATTGGTCAGGCAGCAAGGTCACCAGGTCAAGGTTCAGGGGTCAGTCAGACACAGGCTTGTGGTCCTGGTGGTTTGAACCCTTCCCCTGGTTCAGTGCACAGTCTTTGCATGCTATGCATGGGTTCACTCAACGCATGCAAGGGATGAACTGACAGCCTTCCTCACATGGAAGTAAGACCGAGGGTACAGACTGACAGACTGGGTACAGACTGACACAAACAGGGTACTGGAAGACAGGTACAGACAGACAGACAGGGTGCAGTCAGTGTGTCTCTTCAGTCCAACCACTGAGATGGAATACGATCCATCATTGCAGCATTACCAACAGGCAGGCCACTGGACTGGACTTTAGAAAGGACAAACGTTCAGTTATTCATGAACATTTGTTCCAGTGAACCAAAGGGAGATTGATGCTCTATTATTGGATGCTATCATCCTATAAACAAAACCCTGAGAGGATAATAAGTAATACGAACACAGAAAATCAGTGATTAATATGGCATACAAACACAGAAAATCACAAATGGAACAGCTGGACTGAAGAACACTGCGTTTTCAATGGACTGGAAAAGAAAGTTTGATGGAGAGATTTCGTTTTGGAAAAGCAGACGCCTGTGACAAGGTGGTCTGTATGAAGTGCCGGGAGGTGGGCCATCGCTACGAGGAGTGCACGAACGGAAGGTCGTGCAACCTCTGTGGCGAGTGGTCCCACCTCATCCGCAGCTGCCCCTCCTCCTGGGCCAATAAGGTCAGGGCTGGCAGGATGTAGGCGGCGGCTGCGGACCGGGCTTCCGAGCGCCAGAAGGAGAAAGCGGCAGTTGCCAAGGTGGCGGTAGTGGAGGAGGTGGTAGCGGAGGTGGTGGTGGCGGTAGTGGAGGAGGTGGTGGTGGCGGTAGTGGAGGAGGTGGTGGTGGCGGTAGTAGAGGAGGTGGTGGTGGCGGTAGTTGAGGAGGTGGTGGTGGCGGTAGTGGAGGAGGTGGTGGCGGTTGTTGAGGAAGTGGTGGCAGTAGTGGAGGAGGTGGTAGAGAAGGTGGAGTGCGCGGAAGGTGCGGTGGTGGGAGAAGTGGGAGTGGAGGCAAAAACCCTCCCCACCCCAACCCCCCCGCCCCAGACTGAAGTGACCCCTGAAGGAGAAAGGGCCGAGAAAGACGGCTCTGGAGAGACGGAGAGTGAGAGCTCCCCAAGTGGGTCTGACAGTATGATGACAGTGTCGGAAACAACACTGTCAAGTGGGGAGAGTGCAGGAGAGGTGGGAGAGACCCTGGGCGAACACCTTCCCCTACGGAAGAGAAACGCTGAGGAGCTCTCCGACCCCGAACAGGGCGAGGAGAAGAAGGGAAAGTTGGAGTGGGAGAGCTCCCAGGGGGAGGATGAGTCTAGGGTCTTTCCATCAAACTCCTCCAACCAGGAATCGTTTTTAAACCCTGTTTTCACCTCCTCTCCCTGCCACCCCCCCTTACCCCGCAGGGAGAGAGAGAAAGTTTCTTAAAAATAACCCCTTTTAAACTGTTTTAATGCCTTCTTTCCTTTTAGCACTGTTTACTAACCTCTTTTATGGCTTTTAACATCACCACCATTAATGTTAGGAGTATAAAGACTGATTTAAGAGCACAATCTGTTTTATCCTTTTTAGAAAGTTTTAATTCAGATGTGTTTTTATTACAGGAGTGTGGTCTACCCTTTTTAACCTCTTACAGCAAATGGGAGGAGAAGTGGCAGCACGGGCCCTCCATTTGGAGTGGATCCAATTTTAATAAAAACGATGGTGTTGCCATTTTATTCAAGACCCCACAGGTGGTGGTGAAGGGGAGCACAGTGGTGGTTGGGGGACGTGCTCTTTTAGCCAACTGTACTTTTATGGGGAGGGATTTTAACGTGCTAAATGTATATGGTTTTAATAACAAACACGACCGTTGTACACTTTTAGAAGACCTGCAGTCCCACATGCTGGGGAGGGATCCTCTAGTGGTGGGTGGGGATTTTAACTGTGTTTTAAGTAGAGCAGACAGGAGAGGAGCGGGAGAAGATTTTAAGGTAGATAGGTCCAGTGTTTTATTGCAAGGGTTGTGCAGGGATTTTAAACTAACTGACTGTTTTAAAACCCTGCATCCAAGAGAGGAGGGCTTCACCTGGACCAGTGGTGACGGTAACAGAGCCTCTCGCATTGACTATCTGTTTACCCACGACTGCCCGCCAACTGATGCTAGAATAACCCCTGCTTTCTTCTCAGATCACGTAATGCTTACGTGCACCCTCTCACTAACTTCGGGTGTGACTGTAGGAAGAGGGCCCTGGAAACTGAACTGCTCCCTTTTAGAAGATGATAGAGTAGTTAGCCAGTACAGGGAGCAGTTCAGCCAGTGGCAGACGCTACAGGACTTCTTTGACACACGAGCACAGTGGTGGGAAATGGTGAAGGGTAAGACGAGGACCTTCTTTAGAGAGATAGGAAAGAAAAAAAGTAAAGAAAAAGATAGACGCATGTTGGGACTGCAGAAGCGACTGGAACGGTATTTTAATCTAAACCAACAGGGTTTTGATTTTAACCAAGAAATCAAAGACGTTAAGAAAGAAATGGCATTTTTAGCAGAACAGAAGAGCAAGGGGGTTATTTTAAGAAGTAAAGAAAGGGAATTAGAAGAGGGGGGAAAATGTACCGGGTACTTTTTTTAAAAGATAGTCAGTAAGGGTAGGGTTATGACGGGTTTAAAAGATAAAGATGGGTTTTTAAAAACAGACACAGAGGGAATTAAAAAAGTAATCGAGGGTTTTTATGGGGAAATGTTTGGTTTTAAAGATGTGTGTGAGGAAACAATGGAGGAGGTTTTAACATACATCGACAGGACTATACCAAACACAGACGACCTAATAAAAGACCTGACAATGACCGAACTCGACGAAGGACTGAGACATTTTAAGAGGGGAAAATCACCGGGGGAGGACGGCCTCCCTTTGGAGTTTTATCTGACCTTTTGGGATGTTTTAGCCGACAAACTTCTGACTGTTTTTACTGACTTTGAACATCTCGACAGACTACCTGACAGTTTTAGAACCGGAATCGTGACCCTTTTACATAAAATAAATGACAGGACTGACCTTAGGAACTGGAGACCGATTACCCTTTTAAACTTTGACTGTAAACTTTTTACTAAGGTTTTAACACTCAGAATGTCGTCTGTTTTAGGGGAGGTGATCCACCCGGATCAAGCCTGTGCCATTCCGGGAAGGAAGATCACGGACAGCCTAGTACTGATCAGAGATGCCATCTGTTATGCGAGAGACAGAAACATGCGGCTTATAGTCCTAAATTTTGACTTTGAGAAAGCATTTGATCGGGTCTCGCACCAGTACCTCTTCAAGGTACCGCAAAAAATTGGATTCCCTGAAAGTTTTCTAGCTTGGGTGGGATTGCTGTATGGGGACATCACCAGCAGAATCCTTGTAAATGGGCATTTGTCAAAAGCAGTGGGAGTACACTGCGGCGTCCGTCAGGGATGTCCATTATCTCCCCTCCTGTTTGTGGCCTACATAGAACCACTGGCACAGGTGTTGAGAAGGGACCAACGGATCAGTGGGGTGGGTATCCCGGGGAGTGGGGGGATGACCGCCAAGTGCGTTTTTTACATGACGTCAACATTTTATGCACCAACCTTTTATCTGTTGACAGGACTCTGGACAGGACTGACTGTTACGGACGAGCCTCTGGGGCGAGACTGAACAGGAGTAAAACAGAGGCCCAATTTTTCGGACCGTGGGCAGACTCAGACATGACCAGACTACCACTGACTATTAAAATGACGGATATAAGGGTGCTGGGGGTAAAATTTGACAGAGAGGGAGGAGGTAGTGGCAATTGGACCGGGATTTTAGCGACTGTTAGACAGAGACTGGGTTTTTGGGGACTGAGACGACTGACTTTTGAGGGAAAGGTTTTAATCATCAAGGCTGTGATTTTACCTGTCCTTTTATTAATCAGTTCTGTTTTTATCCACCCAAGATCAACTCTTTTAGCTCTGGACCGGATGCTCTTTTATTTCCTGTGGGGAAGCAAGTGGGAGAGGCTGAGGAGGGAGGTGGTAAAGAGGCCCAGGCTCAAGGGGGGGAAAGGCTTGCCTGACCTCTACTTGTTCCTGGGCAGCCGCTATACAGCGTTACATCTCACTCTTGCCACCTCCCCGGTCAGCAACAAGACCCAGGCCCTCGCACGGTTCTGGCTGGGGTCTTACCTCAGGTCTCTGAGGCTGATCCCAGTCGACCTGCAAGCCCCAGTCTCTTTCCTGCTCCCCACACATTATGTTCAGCTCAAAACGTTTTTAAGACATTTGTTGGGTTCTATTTTTCTCATAATTGGATCTGTATGTGATGAATAACTTAGAAGGAAGGCATTAATGAGGAGCATAGGTTTGAACTGTACTGATATGGATTGTTTCACATAGCAGGCTGTGATTCATGTGGGGAACGTTAGGGGCTAGGATGAGATAAGACTTGTATTTCTCACAGATACGAACACTCTTTGTTGTCTGTGAAACCGTCCTTGAACGTGGGTACATGGAGTACAGTGGAATGGTGTCTTTTGGGTGCTGACTCCACAGGTTATTATGATAGCAACTTATGCCTGGCAACAGTGTGCAACAAATGGAGTGCCGAGGAGTTGGGACCAACCCCTGCGCCAACGGATTGGCTGAGTAAAGTCTAAACCACACTCAGTCCTTTACTCTGATTGGCCAACAGAAGAGGTGGGAACTATCTGTCAGAGTATTTGAGAAAAGAACCTGAAAAACAATGTTTTAGTTCTCTGAGTGCCCTGCGTGGTATTTCAGTGGACCCGTATATACGAACCTTCATACTTATCATACATACATTTTGCATATAATAAATTAAGCTTGGATTGAAGATCTCTTGATTCTTATTCCAATACCAGATTTGAATTACGCAATTTCTAACACATTTTAAACTGGAAAAAGAGCCTGTCACAGTTTTAACAAAACACCACTCTCTTCTCTCTCTTGTGCAGGAACGTGAGCCAGTGTGTCCAGTGCGCGGGCTTGCTATAGGCGAGCCCACAACGGTTTGGCACAACTTGGCCCATCCTGCTCTGCTGAATTGGCACCGTGACCTGTCCTGGATGGTCGCCCATGAGATCCTCCCGGTCAGGGCCGTTATGCACTCCCGGGGCATGGCGAGGACATCCGCGTGCCCCCAACCAGGCTGTGGCCAAGAGGAGTCGGTGAGGCACTTGCTCTGGGAGTGCAGAGCCGCACGGGACCTGTGGAAGGAAGCAGGCCCCCTGATCTCCCCACGCCTGCCAGCAGGGGAGGACCTAACGCCCCAGCTCGTGCTCTATGGGGTGGGCCGAAGGCCTATTCAACCAAAGGCCTTCACAAAACTCTGGCCCACCCTCACGTGTCTGAAGGACGCACTGTGGTCCTCCCGTAACCTGCTGGTAGGGAAACAGGTAGAGACCACCCCCCAGGCAGTGGGTTTGGTAGCCACGGAAGCCCTGGGGTGGTACGAACGACAGGGGGCCTCGACCCCAGGCGAAGGGTCCCCCACAACATCTAAGGTCCCGGCGGCCATGGCCTGACAGCGCTGCGGTGCATAGGGTGACGCGCCTAGGGGGGGAGTCTCCTCTGGGCCCCGACGGACGGGTATGGAGTCGATTCAGGAAGAGCAGCAGGAGGCTTTTTTTGATAAGGACTCACCCCGTTTTTGTACAAAGGACCGAAGACAGCTTTTTAACAAAGTGACTTTTTGACAGGCTTTTTATGTCTTAAAAATGTTTTAACTTTGTTAAATCATTTATGCACATTTTAAATGGCTTTTAGTAATTGGCTTTTACAAGAATGGGTACTTTTATGTAGGATTGTTTTATTGTTTTAAATAAACAACATGTACCTTTTTTAATTTAATTGTAATGTAATGCTGGTTTTTATGCACTTGGTGCCGTTTTTATGTGTGTAAATGTATTTCAAATGTGAGCTGTTTTAAAGGAAATGTACAATAAAAACTTTTCAAAAAAAAAAAAAATCTGTTCTTTAATATCAGTTACGTCCCCTATCTGTGGACCATATATTAAATTGATTTTTGGAACAGGGAGATGGAATAGGGGCTTGCTCCGTCCACTCCACGCATCGACCTGGTATTGCAGTACCTCCAGGAACGGTGCACCCCCTGTCATTGTAAAGATAAAGCAGGCAAAGACAACAGAATTGCTTTGTTATATTCCATTAGGATCACGATGTATTTTATATTTTCACGTTTGACCATCTTCATCTCAATGTCAATGATGGCTAGAAAGTGATGGTCAAGTCAGTCACCGCTTTATTGACTATGATAGCTGATGTGAATGGTGCGTTAATCATCTAATCAAATCAATGTTTATTCGTCACATGCACAGGATACAGGGTGTAAATGGTACAGTGATATTGCTTTAAAGACAATGCTTTAAAAAAATCTTGGCATAGATTGGGAGTTGATCAACGTTGGGAATAACCACTTTTGACTGTTACAAAGTAACAAATTTGTAGGTTCGTAAGTCACGTGGTCATCTGCCCTCCAATCGGAAATGACAGAAAGCGTTTATAAATTAAATCCAGATTAACAGCTAAATCGGAATAATAATATATGTAATACGGGTGGGGGAATCAATTTAGAGATAATAATATTGACATAACATTTGATCTGATATCAAATTTCTCTGGTAGCATTGATGCCACAAGGAAACTGAGCAATTGTCCACTTGGTGGCGCAAGTGTTCCACTGACCGTCGCATTTGAATGTTGAACCACTTGCATCATCAACGCAAATAATATGAACAATAAAAATAGCCTGTTTTTATTTTACATGTCTGTAGAGCCTTGTACGATAAGAACACGGTGAAGAGGCCTTCATAAAGTTGCCGTCCTAAATTACTAGAGGCCAAACTTCAAAGATGTCCATGGCACTGGACTGCAGTAAGAGCTAGGCCTACAGTGCGGCCTACGGAGCGGTCCTGGTGTATGGTCCTGACTGCCTAAATGTTTCCTCCACATAATAAACTGTACAAACATGGCACTTTAGAGGGTTACTTTTACAATTAGCCTTACTGAGTCACTACAACAAACTTCCTATCATGGACATGAAATGCCATTAGGCCTAATGAAGATACCGTATATGTAAGTTACTTAGTTGGTGTCTTGTGAATCAACTGGTATACGCATCAGGGTTTAATATTTCCTCGATATTATACAAATGTTCCATCCCGAGAATAAATCACTCTTCTCCCGGGTAACCCTGTATTTTCAGCCAAAACCGGAAGTGTCATTCAAAAGCATTATAACGCTTATAAATGTCTGGATTTGATTAGAGCTTTGATCAGCATGAAAATACAAACCTGATATTACCTGAGCCTGATTAGACATATATTAAATACATTTTATAATACATTTTACAAATCCAAATCCCAGATGAAGAATAAGACTCTATTTCAAAGCATAGAACATGTAATGTTAGCCAAGTACAATGCAATTACTAGTTGTTACACAGGATTTAGCTAGTTAAAATGAAGTGTATTTTTAGGAGTACTTGTAATTAATGTGTACAGTACATTACCCATCCTGACAACCTGGCCCTCAATTTAAAGCTTGTGGAAGTGACATCCAAGTGGGAGAATAAATACACTAGTACACCACAGAGTATCTGTATAGGAAAATCATTCAGAGCACACTGTGCTGCCAATCACAGTGTAAGGTGCGACATTTTGCGGGTGTGGAGAGCTCGTTAGAGGATAGAGGAAGCTTGCCTTGAAGCGCTGGGCATCGTGTTATGACCTGCATTATCTGAATTAGGCCCACAGCATTATACCTACGGAGGAGCGGCTTCTATGGAGGAACTTTGAATGTCTGAACTTCAGAGTTGGTTTAACGTTGGACCAGAGCAGATGTTAGCTAGCTAGCTAACAACCTTGTTTGTAAAGTGCAGTGCAGCACAATAATTAAAAACAGGTCGTACCTTTTTGTCGTTAATAAATCCAATGTGAAACGCGGTGACTATAGTATCCTTAACTAGCATTGAAAAAGTTCATCCATTCTTCTCAAATTAAACATATCTCCCTAATTTCTGAATCATGCTTGTAACGTTGTCAGTAGGATACAGTAACCTATGCTTCAGAGGGGAGGAGCAGGTAGTTTCCACACGCACACCCACTGGCAAAGGTTTCCATTCCAGCTGGAAGGCAGAAACTGGAATACGATTCTAGAGTGAGCTTTGTTGCGATTTTGTGGGACTGGAGAAAAATACCCGGAAAGTAAAATAAGGTTATTACCTGGATTACATGCTTTTAAAATAACTGCTGTTCCTGAAAAGTATAGAACACTTTAGTTTCCGGTTCTTTTTAATGTTATTTTTCAGTTCTGTTCCCTGAACCGGTTCCAACCCTCGATAAATTATTTGTATGTAGGTCATGCTTAGCCTAATAAACTATAAAGGGAAATAAATTGCTACAGTTTACACTTTTTTAGTAATTTAATGAAATGTTGTAATCTGATCTCGGAATGCACGGACCGTTAGTAGTGGGGGAACAGGAAGTTCCGGGCAGGCGGGCACCATTCTTCACAATAAAGAAAGCGCCAGAACTGTGCAGTCAAGAAGATAACCTTTGTGTCCGTTTCTATTTATTACTAGAGGTATGTAATAGCACGTTTAAACTTTCTAATGTCGAAAGAACATGTCATACCATGCTAGGTAACACATCCGTTAAGGTATTATCACGTTTGGTAAAGGTTTGATGTGTTATTTTTGTGTCAAACCAAGTGAAGAACGTGATAAAAACTATTTACAAGTCACATAGCTAGAGACTTTGGGTTTGTCTGAGTGAATGTACATAATTTTCTCATGGTAATTTCATAAATAATCAATTTATTTGAGATTTCTGTGTTCGTTTAGCATATTATTGGTTTAGTGTAAAATTCCCATGCTGGTAAAATGGCGGCTACTCTCTGTCAGCGTCAACAGACTTCAGTGAGGACAGTGCGGGTGCATCAGATAGAGACAATTTCACGGTCGCACTACTGTTTTGAAGCAGAATGTAATGATTATCAGTTTTCTACATGTGTACTAATATTCAGACACATTCTGTTGTTTCTGTCTTTATCAATAAATGTTGCTATGGTGTGAACAGGAAATACAATTGGTTTTTGATTGAAGTAATACAGTGAAGACAAGGTTTAAGGAAATTAGCACATAGTGCTGTCTAAAACAAACTGTAACCTTGTACTAAATGGATTTTGAGTCATTTATGCATTTATCTACTACATGTTAGGTATTAGCTCAAAAGTATTGTGGAGCTCCTGCACTTTTAATATAAACAGTACCGTGCCCAAAATGAGTATTAGCACCTATTTCAGTCCAAGTCAAGCACTGAATTAGATAATTGAACAAGAAAAAAGTGAAAATATTTTTAGAGTATAAAGAAAGTGCCAGAACTGTCAAGACAATAACTTTTTGTATCTGTTTCTCTTTATTACTACTGGCCTTTTCAGATAAGTCTGAGGCCGGTAACATCAACAGTGAGGACAAACCCAGCCTGCCTCTCTCCTTCCACACTGAGTCCAAACCTACAGTCACTGGGTCCTGATTGTGACAGTGGAGCCCAGTTTACTGCAGGATCCAGAGATGGCATCAGTGAAGCTGGAAGACTGCAGTCAAACACTGGAGCTGAATGTCAACATTAAAGATGAAGAAGAGGAGGAGAAGATTGGGAAATCTGTTTCTCATGGTAAGAGCAGGTTCTATCTAATTAAGTTTGTTGGACATAATTTGGAAAGGCACACACCTGTCTATCAGTGGCGGCTGGTGAAAAATATTCTCGGTGGGGCTGTGCCATACTTTTTTTTTCCTGTAACCATCGCGATATATTTTAACACAAACTGCAGGACAGCAGTGCTCAGTGAAACATTCAGTAATTATTTAATGCCAATATTAAAAAGTTGAGGCATTCTTACACAAAAACATATTACACAAACCCAAGCCTTTCATTTGCATTTAAAGTTAACTTTTCACCATTGGTAGTAAACAGGCAACGCAACAGGCATGCTGTCAGAACAGAGTGGAAAGTGGACAATAACATGAAATTATTATAAAGTTTATAGGAAATCTTACACTGTATAAAAGGATGTATAATATAGAAATGGATATCAAGTGGATGAACTCAAACCTTTGACTGGAAGAATAGCATACAGTATTTTATGATCATACTAAATGTGACTAATTGTTAATGTGCTCCAGAACTGCAACAATTAATTGATACAAAACAACATATATACAGTAATATTAGCAAAGACACTATTAAGACTTTCTAGAGTACCATATATAACTGGATTTTTTTATGCTAAGGTCAACTATATACAAAGAAACATGCGGCCAGAGCTGCTCTGTGTGTGTGTGTCTGTCATCTTATTTGTACAGGAATTTTGCCAGTCTGTCCTTCTGAGTGGCAAACCTCTCAATGACCCTTTGATTAAAGTCAGGAATGTCCCTGACAAGTTTCTTCTCCATGGAGAGCATGGCCAGAGCGTTCAGGCGATCCTGTGTCATGCTGTTTCTCAGGAAGGTCTTGATCCTTTTCAGTGTAGAGAAGCACCTTTCTGACTCAGCAGTTGTCATGGGTGTGGTGATGAGGATCTTGAGGAGGCTGGCAGTCTCTGTGAAAGTGCTCTGAAGGTTGTTCTCCATGAAGAACTGGTACAGGGGCACTGCACCACTACAAGCCTTGAACTCACTGTTCTCATAGATGAGGGACAGTTCGGTTTTGAGCTTGGCCTTGTTCAACATGGGGTACGCCTCCACGGTTGTTTCAAGCGCTGTATCGGGGAACTTCACACTGTGTTGTGGGAACAACTCTCCGTGCAATAGTGTTGCGCTGATGAGGTGCTAGGTGAAGGAGAACCTCTCTTTGGCATGACTCAGGATGGTATCACATACCTGTAAAAGATACATCATCAGCTTTAATTTGCAATTAAGCTATTTTGATGCAAGTGATCCTGACTGACACATGCCTATGTCCAACTCAAGTATATGATTACCAAGGTGCTGATTGTTCAGGGTTTTGGCTACATACTACCAGGCCTGAAAAAAGTTCTAGGTGGGAAACACTGACAATTACATCACAACTTACCTCTATAGCCAACCTCTGTTGTTCTCCTGGTCCCAGCATCCTCCGTCGCTTGATGGGCTGTTGCTGCTCGTCAGATGCGCTGTCCCCACACAAAGAGGGAATTGAGGCCCTGGGTCCAAAAAATAAAGTTTAATTTGATAACTTGCAATCAGACTTCTTAACTCACTGTAATTCCCCCTCAACACACAACCAGTGACTTTTATATATATATATATATATATATATATATATATATATATATATATATATATATATATATATATATATATATATATAGACAGACAGACAGACAGACAGTGTGTATATACACACAAACTATGTCTAGTAACTGCTTTTAACCTGTGATGTACATAATTAACTGATGTTATTACGTTTTAAAGCCTTTTTCTATTACATTTGTGAGAGGGATGCAACATCATTTTGTTCTGCTGTTCACTTAGCAATAAAGTTAATATTCAATAACAACTAGGCCTCTTCTAGAAATTGACCTGGTGGACACCTGAATAATTATTACAAACTGTGTAGTACTTTCCTGCATTATTATCAACGTCTGATTGTGTCTTCTCTTTCCTTTTAAAATACTAAAACAAATATAATTGTGACGGCTCTATGATAATCACTCACACAAGCACCAACTGGCAGTGGGTGGAAACGTCAGTCGTCTCGTCAGCTTGAATGGCGATAAAATCAGCACTCTTTACTTCCTCCAGGATGCAATCCTTAAGCATTGACAGCATACAGTCCAACAGCTCGTTCTGTATCGTCTTTGACGTGCCCTTAAAAACGGTAGCTGTCTTCAGGTGCTCCTCCAGCACACTGTCGAGGGAGGCAACAAAATCCACTAAGCCCCGGAAAATGCCGGGGTTGTCTGAGGAGTCAGTCTCCTCGTGCCCACGCAAGGCCAACTCAAAAGCCCCACAGAACTTCACACAATCGATAATTTTGGATAGAATGTGCCTGTTTTTATCCACCTCCTCATTGTGTTTCCTCACCGCAATCCTGTGGCCGTCATCCAGCTGCGTAGCAATGTTCACCCTTCCTAATACAGCTAGCTTTACAGAGTTGTCCATGTGTGCCTTGGTGTTCTCATGTTTCTTTACCTTCTCTGACAGGTGCTTCATATCCCTCACTCCGGTACCTGTCCATGCTGAATCTGACCCCGTCGTTTTAAAAAGCAAGCACGGAAAGCAAAATAAAGCATTAGCATCAGTGCACCCAGCTAGCCAAGCCTTCCTGGTGTACCAGCTACGGGAGAAGCCGCGCATATACTGCTTCCCTTTCTCGCTAGCCTGCTGTCTGATTGAGAGGTCAGGTTGATCTGGGCCCAGCTCTTTCACCCGAACTTTCTCTGACAAAGTTCTCCTCTCAAACGGATCTTGGAGGAGAGATTTCACCGAGTTAGGGTTGGGTTTTGGAGGAGTAACGTTTGCGTTCGCCATTGTTGTCTAGTAAAAATGGCGTCACTGGACCCCGGTCCTTATTTTATCAGGGGGCGAGCTTGGGCCGATAAAATAATCGCCCTCCTTGGATTCGATTTAAGATCGCTTATTGACTACATTTTATGTCATACATTCATATCTTAAATTAGCAATTGGCTTAACTGCTACGTAGACCCGCCTCCTCGGGGCACTTTCTGTATCGCCCAGAGCTGACGAGGCATTTGACAGGCAGAGGAAAGGTTGCGAATATGATTTTCTATCATATCTTACACATATTACTGTGTGCATTCCATATTTCAAACACACAAATATTGACATACTGATGTTTTTATTATTATTATTATTTTTTTAATTTTTTAATTTTTTAATTTTTTAAAATAATTTTATTTAAGGGGGCGGCGCCCTAGCGCCCTCTATCGGCCAGCCGCCACTGCTGTCTATATACAGTGCATTTGGAAAGTATTCAGACCCCTTGACTTTTTCGACATTTTGTTACGTTACAGCCTTGTTGTAGAATTGATTAAAAAGTTTTTTTCCCTCATCAATCTACCCACAATACCCCTTAATGATAAAGCAAAACCACTATATGCCTTAAATGCTTATGGATTGAGAACCAGTTGAAGGGTTAAAACAGAGCAGAGACATTTCTTTAGTGCAAACTCTATGCTTTTGATAACCCCCTGCAGCTGGTCTGGGTATGTCAATGACATGTGATGGAGATACAACTCCTCGTGATGGCTGTGTGGAGATTGGAGTAACAATGGAACTAGTGTTATCATTTGTTTGTGCGAGAGAACTGAAAATAGCTGTGCGGCGACACTACCCATCTTAACTGACAAGCTTGAGAGGATCTGCAGAGAAACTCCCCAAATACAGGTATGCCAAGCTTGTAGCGTCATACCCAAGAATACTTGAGGCTGTAATCACTGCCAAAGGAGCTTCAACAAAGCACTGAGTAAAGTCTGAATACAGTTTTTTTATTATTATTATTTTTGCAAAAATTGTCATAAAACCTAGCGGTCAAACAGGAAACTGGTTCCAATCATTTTTCCTTTTTATTCATTTGAGAAACACTTAAAATAATGGCTGTGTTTCGTGTAGGCTTACCCTGGCGTGACTTTTAGCAATATTTGGCTCTATTTCCTTTCAGATTATAAAACTCTATCATCAAAGTAGACATCATGCAAAACAACAACACTGCAAGCTCCTGCACGTCATCTCTAGCTGTAACCTTTGATAACAGGTATTGTGTCAATTTAAAACTAATTAACTGTGGTGGCAGGTGCAGTGATGAACGCCGAGAAGGAGCTGAGTGTAGAGGGAAGCAGTGTGTTGAGGGAGATTATCGTCTAGTGTATAAAGAGGGATACGTCCTCCAGTAGCTCAGAGATGGAACCTGGTGAGGATGAATTACCTGCGGTGAGGAACTCCGAGATCGGGCCTAGTTCCAAGGATGATTCTGGCCCAGTGGGAGTGAGATTTGTAGAGAGAATGGATCCATATGTGGTGTCAGGTTAGGTGGAGAAGAGGTTGGGGACTGTTGAGTTGGTGAAGGTAACTGAGTGAACTCGTAATGATTTATTGTTTCTCCTCTGTCCAGAGGGAGCGGGCGCTGCGGATTACGTGATTAGAGACAGGAATTGTGACTTGAATTGCTCTCCGGAACAGTGTGGCATTGAAAGGAGTGATAACGGGGTTAGGTTTAAGTGTTGAGGATGAGCAGTTGAAATGGAAGATTCCAGGTGTCTGTGACACCCTCCGTTTGGTGAGACGTAGATCCGGTGTAGAGCGTGGGGAAACAGAGAATACATTATCTGTCATGCTGGATTTTGATGCATAGTCTCTGCCAGATAAGATCAAGGTAGGAAGTGTCAGTTATCCCGTGAGCGATTTTGTTCTGTAAATACTACAGTGTTTTAGGGGTGAAGTTTATGGGCCTGTTGCAGCAGTGTGTAGGCGTGAGATGCCTAGATGTGACAAGTGTGCAGGAGGTCATGAGATGAAGAAATGTGTGGTATCGGTGGAGAAAGTTCTGTGTGTTAGTTGTGGGGGTGCTAACGGGCTGGAGATCTGAGGTGTCAGGTGAGAGAAAGGCAGATTGTGGTCCTCTATAGCTCAACTGTAGCTCAATTGGTAGAGCATGGCACTTGTAGTGGGTTCGATCCCCGGGACCACCCATACGTAAAAATGTATGCTCACATGACTGTAAGTTGCTTTGGATAAAAGAGTCTGCTAAATGGCATATTATTATTATTATTAGATTGAGGTTGCCAGGGTTACAGTAGTACAGAAAGTGTTGTAGCAGAAGCAGTGAAGAGAGTGGTAGAGGAAGATGGGTACATGGTGAGGATTCCTGTGAGTAGGCAGAGACCAAGAGAGAGTGATGGGAAGAATATGTGCTTCAGTAAGGTGGGCTTTTTAGCATTTATAGCAATGGTTTTCAATTGTACTGCAGAAATGGATCAAAAAGTCCCAGAAAATAGAGGCTGTGGTGGCAGCGGCAGAGAAGTACTTGGGATTGCGAGGATTTACTGCAGAACAGCTGCAGGGGGTGTTGAGTGGTAGTGGTCTGGCGTAGGACTAGATAGGGTTAAATAGGTGAATGGGGTGGTGGGTTTTTGTCGTGGAAAATCGCCACGAAGGGACTCAAAGTCAAATGAGTCCCTTGTTGGAGAGGTTCCAACAAACGTAAAAGCACCATAGTACACGTCGGTTGGGAGCTCTGCCGGGGCAGTCCCGTTAGTTGTCCTATATACTGCTTACACAGACAAGTTATATTTGCATGATTTTAGCTGTATTAATAATTAATTAATCGTTAACATTTGGTTCCTGCATGTGACCGACCAATACCTCACAAGGCTTCTTCTCTCCAAGCTGAGACCTTGAAACTGAGATATCCCTTTTGGATACCAGAACAATGTTCTGGGCGTACTGCCAATTGGTCTGAGGAGGTCAGTCATCTGCACGAACCAAGAACATTTACCCTCACATTTTTTAGAGCAGGCTAATACTGCAATTTTGTATTATTTACCGTATCAATGAATTTAATGTATATAGGCTCTGAATGGCCTCACACACCAGTACAGTAGGTGGCGGTGTATGCACCTAAAAGTTGAATGCGCTCCGCCAACCAAATCCTGAAGAAGAAGGATGGAGAATGTGAAAAAGGAGTAGCGTTCATCTTTATTATTGATGTTTGATGAAGAGTATCTACCACCCTATGTAAAGCTGGGATATATAATATACCCCATAAGAGAGTTTGTGTAAAACCTGATGCAATGCAAGAAATGTAAAAAGTTTGGCCACATGTCAAGTGTTTGCAGACGGAAGGAATATGTTATTGAAGAGCATGTGAATGTAAAATGTTGTAACTGTGGTGGGGGTCATATTCCTGAATTCCCAGAGTGCCCTGTTAGGGTGAAAGAGGTTGAGGTGTCAAGGATCAGGGCTGTACAGCAAATATTCTATGTGGAGGCGGTGAAGAGTTCTAGTAGCAAGAGGCCACAGTTCTGAAGAAGATATGGCGGTGGATGCACTGCAACCAGTTGCAAAGGTTGTACGTCAATCAAGTGATCTGGATACACTTATTTTGAAGGTGGATTTTTTAGTATTTATAGCCACAGTTATTAATTTTACTGCACAATAAGTCCAAGAAGCTGGACATCATTATATCTGTAGCTGAGAAGGGCCTCCAAGACTTCACGGCAGAAGCCCTGCAAGGTCTACTGTAGCCAGAAAATGTTCCACCGTCACAGGATCCTTCTGAGCCTGTGTAGGGACCTGATTAGAACAGAAAAGCAGGCTGATTTAGTTCAATTTTAATATAGTTATTGATAGTTTGTATGATTTTTTAGAAATACTGTATACACTGAACAAACATATAAATGCAACATGTAAAGTGTTGGTCCCATGTTTCATGAGGTGAAATAAAAGATCTCAGAAATGTTCCAGACACAAACTTTTTTCTAAAATGTTGTGCACACATTTGTTTACATCCCAGTTGATATACCCAAAGGTGTGGTATATCAAGAAGCTGATTAAATAGCATGATCATCATTACACAGGTGCACCTTGTGCTGGGGACAAGAGTAGCTGAATAGGTTCTTGGCAGCATCTAATGGGGATCCCTAACAAATACAAAAATGCCACTCTAAAATGTGCAGCTTTTTCACACAACACAATGCCACAGATGTCTCAAGTTTTGAGGGAGCATGCAATTGGCATGCTGACTGCAGGAATGTCCACCAGAGCTGTTGCCGGAGAATGTTAGGTTAATTTCTCTACCATTAGCTGCCTCCAATGTTGTTTTAGAGAATTTTGCCCAACCAGCCTCACAACTGCTGACCACAGTGTAATGGCGTTGTGTGGGCGTGCGGTTTGCTGATGTCAGTGTTGTGAACAGGGTACCCCATGGTGGTATCGGGGTTATGGTACAGTGGGGAAAAAAGTTTTTAGTCAGCCACCAATTGTGCAAGTTCTCCCACTTAAAAAGATGAGAGAGGCCTGTAATTTTCATCATAGGTACACGTCAACTATGACAGACAAAATTAGATTTTTTTCCTCCAGAAAATCATATTGTAGGATTTTTTATGAATTTATTTGCAAATTATGGTGGAAAATAAGTATTTGGTCAATAACAAAAGTTTCTCAATACTTTGTTATATACCCTTTGTTGGCAATGACACAGGTCAAACGTTTTCTGTAAGTCTTCACAAGGTTTTCACACACTGTTGCTGGTATTTTGGCCCATTCCTCCATGCAGATCTCCTCTAGAGCAGTGATGTTTTGGGGCTGTCGCTGGGCAACACAGACTTTCAACTCCCTCCAAAGATTTTCTATGGGGTTGAGATCTCGAGACTGGCTAGGCCATTCCAGGACCTTGATATGTTTCTTACGAAGCCACTCCTTCGTTGCCCGGGCAGTGTGTTTGGGATCATTGTCATGCTGAAAGACCCAGCCACATTTCATCTTCAATGCCCTTGCTGATGGAAGGAGGTTTTCACTCAAAATCTCACGATACATGGCCCCATTCATTCTTTCCTTTACACGGATCAGTCGTCCTGGTCCCTTTGCAGAAAAACAGCCCCAAAGGATGATGTTTCCACCCCCATGCTTCACAGTAGGTATGGTGTTCTTTGGATGCAACTCAGCATTCTTTGTCCTCCAAACACGCCGAGTTGAGTTTTTACCAAAAAGTTATATTTTGGTTTCATCTGACCATATGACATTCTCCCAATCCTCTTCTGGATCATCCAAATGCACTCTAGCAAACTTCAGACGGGCCTGAACATGTACTGGCTTAAGCAGGGGGACACGTCTGGCACTGCAGGATTTGAGTCCCTGGCGGCGTAGTATGTTACTGATGGTAGGCTTTGTTACTTTGGTCCCAGCTCTCTGCAGGTCATTCACTAGGTCCCCCCGTTTGGTTCTGGGATTTTTGCTCACCGTTCTTGTGATCATTTTGACCCCACGGGGTGAGATCTTGCGTGGAGCCCCAGATCGAGGGAGATTATCAGTGGTCTTGTATGTCTTCCATTTCCTAATAATTGCTCCCACAGTTGATTTCTTCAAACCAAGCTGCTTACCTATTGCAGATTCAGTCTTCCCAGCCTGGTGCAGGTCTACAATTTTGTTTCTAGCGTCCTTTGACAGCTCTTTGGTCTTGGCCATAGTGGAGTTTGGAGTGTGACTGTTTGAGGTTGTGGACAGGTGTGTTTTATACTGATAACAAGTTCAAACAGGTGCCATTAATACAGGTAACGAGTGGAGGACAGAGGAGCCTCTTAAAGAAGAAGTTACAGGTCTGTGAGAGCCAGAAATCTTGCTTGTTTGTAGGTGACCAAATATTTATTTTCCACCATAATTTGCAAATAAATTCATAAAAAATCCTAAAATGTGATTTTCTGGAGAAAAAAAATCTCAATTTGTCTGTCATAGTTGACGTGTACCTATGATGAAAATTACAGGCCTCTCATCTTTTTAAGTGGGAGAACTTGCAAAATTGGTGGCTGACTAAATACTTTTTTCCCCCACTGTATGGCATGGCGTAAGCTACAGACAACTAATACAATTGCATTTTATCGATGGCAGTTTGAATGCACAGAGATGCCATGACAAGATCCTGAGGCCCATTAAATATTTATTTCCCTAATTAAAATGCAAATCAATTTATAACATTTTTGACATGCGTTTTTCTGGATTTCTTTGTTGTTATTCTGTCTCTCACTGTTCAAATAAACCTAACATTACAATTATAGACTGATCATGTCTATGTCAGTGGGCAAACGTACAAAATCAGCAGGGGATCAAATGCTTTTGTCCCTCACTTTACATGGTTTGACACCAGTATTGCCAGCATTGGTTTTATTCACTGGGCTATCTAGAGTGATCAGATAGTAGACTAAAGAAGTGAAGTAGACAAACTGCCAATGTTTTAAAGTTCTATTAAATGAATCTGTGTAGTTACGAACCCTTGTGATAGTGAGTGGAGGATGATATGTCTTCTACATCTGCAAGGCTTGCTCTTTGGGGTTTTTGGCTGGGTTTCTATAAAGCACTTTGTGACAACTTCTGATGTAAAAAGGGCTTCATAAAATACATTTGATTGACATGTATATCACACCAACTGACTGGTTCTTCTGATGATGTTCCCACAGGAGACCATGTTGAGACATTCTCTACATCCAGAGAGCAACAGCAGGAAGATCACAGAGCTAAGAGGTCTCACCACTGCCCACATTGTGAGGAGAGTTTCTCAATTCTATCAAAGTTAAAAATACACCTACAAGTACACACAGGAGAGAATCTGTATTCCTGTACTGACTGTGGGAAGAATTTCACAATATCAAAGGCTCTGACAGTTCATCAGAGAGTGCACATAGGAGAGAAGCCTTACTCCTGCTCTGACTGTGGGGCAAGTTTCTCTCAACTGGGCCACTTAAAAGCACATGAACGTATACATACAGGAGAGAAGCCATACTCCTGCTCCGACTGTGTAAAATGCTTCAAAACATCAACTGAGCTAAAAGTTCATCAGAGAACACATACAGAAGAGAAGCCTTACTCCTGCTCTGACTGTGGGAAGAGTTTCTTTCGACTGGACCACTTAAAAAAACATGAACGTATACATACAGGAGAGAAGCCATACTCCTGCTCTGACTGTGGGAAGGGTTTCTCTCAGCAGGAAAGCTTGAAAACACACCAACGGATACACACAGGAGAGAAGCCTTACTCCTGCTCTGACTGTGGGACAAGTTTCTCTCAACTGGGCCACTTAAAAATACATGAACGTATCCATACAGGAGAGAAGCCATACTCCTGCTCTGACTGTGTAAAATGCTTCACAACATCAACTGAGCTAAAAGTTCATCAGAGAACACACACAGGAGAGAAGCCTTACTCCTGCTCTGACTGTGTAAAGCGCTTCAAAACATCAACTGAGCTAAAAGTTCATCAGAGAACACACACAGGAGAGAAGCCTTACTCCTGCTCTGACTGTGTAAAGCGCTTCAAAACATCAACTGAGCTAAAAGTTCATCAGAGAACACACACAGGAGAGAAGCCTTACTCCTGCTCTGACTGTGGGACAAGTTTCTCTCGGCAGGAAAGCTTGAAATCACACCAACGGATACACACAGGAGAGAAGCCTTACTCCTGCTCTGACTGTGGGACAAGTTTCTCTCAACTGGGCCACTTAAAAATACATGAACGTATACATACAGGAGAGAAGCCATACTCCTGCTCTGACTGTGTAAAATGCTTCACAACATCAGCTCAGCTAAAAGTTCATCAGAGAACACACACAGGAGAGAAGCCTTACTCCTGCTCTGACTGTGTAAAGCGCTTCAAAACATCAACTGAGCTAAAAGTTCATCAGAGAACACACACAGGATAGAAGCCTTACTCCTGCTCTGACTGTGGGACAAGTTTCTCTCGGCAGGAAAGCTTGAAATCACACCAACGGATACACACAGGAGAGAAGCCTTACTCCTGCTCTGACTGTGGGACAAGTTTCTCTCAACTGGGCCACTTAAAAATACATGAACGTATACATACAGGAGAGAAGCCATACTCCTGCTCTGACTGTGTAAAATGCTTCACAACATCAACTGAGCTAAGACTTCATCAGAGAACACACACAGGAGAGAAGCCTTACTCCTGCTCTGACTGTGGGACAAGTTTCTCTCAACTGGGCCCCTTAAAAACACATGAACGTATACATACAGGAGAGAAGCCTTACTCCTGCTCTGACTGTGTAAAGCGCTTCAAAACATCAACTGAGCTAAAAGTTCATCAGAGAACACACACAGGAGAGAAGCCTTACTCTTGCTCTGACTGTGGGACAAGTTTCTCTCGACAGGATAACTTAAAACGACATGAACGTATACATACATGAGAGAAGCCTTACTCCTGCTCTGACTGTGGGAAGAGTTTCTCTCGACTGGGCCCCTTAAAAATACATGAACTTATACATACAGGAGAGAAGCCATACTCCTGCTCTGACTGTGTAAAATGCTTCACAACATCAATTGAGCTAAGACTTCATCAGAGAACACACACAGGAGAGAAGCCTTACTCCTGCTCTGACTGTGTAAAGCGCTTCAAAACATCAACTGAGCTAAAAGTTCATCAGAGAGTGCACACAGGAGAGAAGCCTTACTCCTGCTCTGACTGTGGGGCAAGTTTCTCTCAACTGTTTACCTTAAAACAACATGAACGTATACATACAGGAGAGAAGCCTTACTCTTGCTCTGACTGTGGGGCAAGTTTTTCTCAACTGGGCAACTTAAAACTACATGTACGTATACACACAGGAGAGAAGCCTTACTCCTGCTCTGACTGTGGGGAGAGTTTCTCTCATCAGAGCAGCTTAAAAACACACCAACGTATACACACAGGAGAGAAGCCTCATTAGTTCTCTTAGACCAGCTAAGATTAAAGTCACTCCATTGATTAATCCTCATATCATAAAATAAGTGGTAACAGTTAATTGGATCAAATGAAGAAAGCATAGAACACTACATTGTAATCCTATTGTTTCTCACTGTGAGAGAATTGTGCAGAGGAAAGGGAGTGTTGTAGAATGTTAGCCTCTCTTTACTTTACTGATCAGTGTTGCACCTTGTCAGTTTTGGTGTGTTTTGTTTGCTTCTACTGTAAAGATATTGAGATTACCTTGGATTTGCCCTTAGGGTTGAATATGCTCTTTGAGCCATCTCACAATGGAGTCTGATGGTTGACTGGGTGGTACTGCTTCCCTCTGCAGTTTTCTGTGGGAATGAGCTAGTAGACACAACATACACTGAGTGTACAAAACATTAAGGACACCTGCTCTTTCCATGACATAGACTGACCAGGTGAACCCAGGTGAAAGCTATGATCCTTAATGATGTAGTTGTGGTGTATTTATTATGGATCCCCATTAGCTTTCAGCAGAAAACAAGAAACTGCAGTTGCAGTGGGCTATGGAATGAAAACACTAGACACTGGAAAAATAGAAAAACATAGCCTGGTCTGATGAATCCCGTTTCCTGCTGTTTCATGCTGATGGGAATATTGAATGTCACTGGAAATTATCTTTTCTCCATATTTTTTAGTACAAAACGTAGAAACGCGCCATTTTCACATATGTCGATGATGGGGTGGTGCTGGAGATGATGAACATGGAGTTGAAACATTTAGAAATGTCCCTTTAAGGCAAAAACAAAAGGAGGGGGGTTGGTCGGAAAATGGACCAACTGACTTGTTGGAAAAGTGGCATCCTATGACGATGCCACATTGAAAGTCACTGAGCTCTTCAGTGAGGTCATTCTACTGCCAGTGTTTGTCTATGGAGATTGCATGGCTGTGTTTGATTTTATACACCTGTTAGCAACAGGTGTGGCTGAAATAGCTGAATCCACTAATTTGAAGGGGTGTCTACATACCTTTGTATATATAGTGTACTTTGCATGTTAGCTTAGCATGCAACTTCTTAGCATGTTAATTGTAATGTAACATAACATACTGTATCATACTAAATTGAGTGGTATGTTTTTTTGTAACATATAGTACGTTTGTCTCTGACACCAAGTTGTCCCTCTGCAGTATTCTGTGGGAATGAGCTCGTAGACACATGTATCAGATAGAGATGGTGTGATGATCAGTTTTCACCATTACTTTGGGTGGATTAGTTTTTACTACATAACTTTTGTTTAATGATACACAGGCTATGAAACGACTACATGTGTTTATTAAATTGTCTTTTAAAACTAGATTCATTCTTTTTGTCATTGATAAATATATTTGGATAACCTTAATGAACGTAATTGATCTGGTAATGAAAAATAAAACATTCTACGTGAATTTGTGCTGGTCAACCTTAGTTTTTTTGGTTTATCTATACAGAAAATACAATGTTTTTGTTTAATTCATGGCATTCAAAATAATTTACGTGTCTATTATCTAGTCAAAACATGTCACTACACCTTTACACATCACCATTGGGACAAGCCAATTTGCTGGCCTCCATTATTTGCTACAATGCATAAAAATAGATGTTTTGCAGTATAAAGGACATACATATGTTTCTTCTAAAATAACAGTGAAATAAAATGGGGGGAAAAGTAGTGTCATTTTAAAGTGTTTTATACGGTACCAAAGTCCAGGGACAGCATTACCACAACAAATCAACAATGACCCACTTACTATTGGGGAGTGGAACCAGAGAGGAAGCTTGGGTTACCTTTCTCACACCACAATACTATTCATTTCAACAGACCCCATTGTTAGAGTTCAATATATGCCCAGGACTATATTGAGGTTCAGGCTGTTGTAATGTCCAGTTGATTATGTAAATAGTATTGTAGAACTGGTATTGATAGTCCATTTGAGGGTGATTCATTGATATGAATATTCAGAATGAAAGAGTTGAGAATTCATGTGATGGCCAACATCTAACACAATATTCTGTGTTAGTAAGGACCACAGAATTTTAGGCAGCAATTGTTCAAATCTGTCCAGAGTTTACAGATTAACAGTTACTACAAACCCAGCCTGCCTCTCTCCTTCCACACTGAGTCCAAACCTACAGTCACTGGGTCCTGATTGTGACAGTGGAGCCCAGTTTGCACTGCGGGATCCAGAGATGGCATCAGTGAAGCTGGAAGACTGCAGTCAAACACTGGAGCTGAATGTCAACATTAAAGATGAAGAAGAGGAGGAGAAGATTGGAAAATCTGTTTCTCATGGTAAGAGCAGGTTCATTAGTGATCATATGTACAGTACACCTCACCTGCTACTCATGAAAATACTTCAATTTATTTATTAACAAAGTCTACTAAAATGTATATCTGACACCATAAAGATGATTAAAATATGCAAGCAAGCATTAGGCAATGAGTTGATGTTGACTAGCAAGAATTGGTCTGATAGTGGAATACTAAAGGAAAATAGATTGAATTACATTGTAAAAATAACGATTCACTTACATTTCTTTATTTTCAGAGGATCTAGGGTTATGTGCCTTGCTCAAGGGCACATCGACAGATTTTTCACCTAGTCTGCTCGGGGATTCGAACCAGCAACCTTTCAGTTACTTTCCGCCCAAGGCGTAAAGCCTAAGTTACAAGTAAATACTGACATTAACAAAACATTAAGTATCTAAACATGATCAGACAGGAAGAGAAAGACAAAGAATCCATAGTTTGTGTCGTGGCCCATAGCTCATGGGATAGAGAGAATCCATAGCTTGTGTCGTGGCCCACAGCTCATGGGAGAGGGGTAGAGAGAAAGACAGTGTACACTGAGTGTATTAAACATTAGGAACACCTGCTTCTTTCCCTGCCATAGACTGACCAGGTGAAAGCTATGATCCCTTATCGATGTCTCTTGTTAAATCCACTTCAGTGTAGATGAAGGGGAGGAGACGGGTTAAAGAAGGATTTTTTGTGTATGTGTTTCATTCAGAGGGTGAATGGGCAAAACAAAATATTTAAGTGCCTTTGAACAGGGTATGGTAGTAGGTACCAGACGCACCGTTTTGAGTGTGTCAAGAACTGCAACACAGTTTCCAGCAGTTTCAACAGTTTCCCGTGGGTATCAAGAACGGTCCACCACCAAAAGGACATCCAGCCAACTTGACACAACTGTGGAAAGCATTGGAATCAACATGGGCCAGCATCCCTGTGGAAGGCTTTCGACACCTTGTAGAGTCCATGCCCTGACAAAGTTAGGCTTTTCTGAGGGCAGAAGGGGGTGCAACTCAATATTAGGAAGGTGTTCCTAATGTTTTGTGCACTCATTATATATCTCACCACAGCAGGTCAAGAACAAAAGAGAAAGACACATTGAAGCTAAGACCTTTTTAGAACCATTTGACCATGTTTGGATTGAAAATCGGAGTTGTTGATCAATAACATTACAGTTGAGTTAACTTCCAATCAGATATCAGACCTACAGTATGTTATCACAACAGAAGCTCAGAGGTGTGACAGAATGGGGGATGGTGAGATAATGCATCATTCAGAATGGGGGATGGTGAGATAATGCATCATTCAGAATGGAGGATGGTGAGATAATGCATCATTCAGAATGGGGGATGGTGAGATAATGCATCATTCAGAATGGGGGATGGTGAGATAATTCATCATTCAAAATGGGAGATGGTGAGATAATGCATCATTCAGAATGGGGGATGGTGAGATAATGCATCATTAATAATGGGGGATGGTGACATAATGCATCATTTAGAATAGGGGGATGGTGAGATAATGCATCATTTAGAATAGGGGATGGTGAGATAATGCATCATTAATAATGGGGGATGGTGAGATAATGCATCATTCAGAATGGGGGATGGTGAGATAATGCATAATTAATAATGGGGGATGGTGAGATAATGCATCATTCAGAATGGGGGATGGTGAGATAATGCATCATTCAAAATGGGAGATGGTGAGATAATGCATCATTCAGAATGGGGGATGGTGAGATAATGCATCATTCAGAATGGGGGATGGTGAGATAATGCATCATTAATAATGGGGGATGGTGACATAATGCATCATTTAGAATAGGGGGATGTGGGGAGCAACACAGAGAAGGCTGAATTTCTGAGAAGACAGTAAAACCTTTGGGTTGATAAAAGAGAAGTCTGTGGTTGGGCCCGCCACTATAGTACTATCTACATCTAGGAGTTATCTCCAATAGTAAGACCTCCATAAGTTCATTCTGTCATTCTGACACACTTGAAGAACTCAACACAACAAAACTTGTTTTATCGTTGTGCATGAAAAGTTGTTATAGAACTGTTTCGATGATAAGATAGATGTTATTTCATGCTACTGAGACTTGCATGGATGACACCAGTATTGTCAGCATGTGTTTTATTAACTAGGCTATCTGGAGTGATCAGAGAGTAGACTAAAGAAGTGAAGTAGACATAGTGCCAGTGTTTTGAAGTTCTATGAAATGAGTCTGTGTAGTTGCCAGGGTTGGTGTCAATTCCATTTAAATTCCAGTCAATTCAGGAAGTACACTGTCATTCTAATTCCAATTCTATTCAATGTTTTTCAATCAGGAAAATTGGTTTACTGGAAACACCTTTCCTCTTTTGACCTCACCCTTTCCCAGTCCCCTCCCACTGCGTGACCCCATCTTCACTAGAGGCTGTTCTCCTACTAATCTCACTGCATCCCCCCTCCAAGTCTCTGACCCCTACTTTGTTTCCTTTTCTCTCCATCTCTCAGCCCTAACCCAGATGGTCATGCTCCTCCCACTCAGCCCTAACCCAGATGGTCATGCTCCTCCCACTCAGCCCTAACCCAGATGGTCATGCTCCTCCCACTCAGCCCTAACCCAGATGGTCATGCTCCTCCCACTCAGCCCTAACCCAGATGGTCATGCTCCTCCCACTCAGCCCTAACCCAGATGGTCATGCTCCTCCCACTCAGCCCTAACCCAGATGGTCATGCTCCTCCCACTCAGCCCTAACCCAGATGGTCATGCTCCTCCCACTCAGCCCTAACCCAGATGGTCATGCACCGCCCCAATCTTCACTCTCTCTCTCCCGCTTCTCTCGCCTATTTTATCCTATCCTCTATCATGACTCTGACTTTGCCTCCTAGTACCTACTCTACTCCCTTTCTGCACCCTAGAAATTGTAATTGATACGATTGTGATGCGTTGTTGTCTCACCCAGCTATCTGAAGATGAATGCACTATTGTAAGTCACTCTGGATAAGAGTGTCTGCTGAATTAGTCAAATTTAAAAATGTGCATTGATATGGAATTGGCCCCAGCCCTGATGGTTACTAACCCTTGTGATAGTGAGTGGAGGATGATATGGCTCGTAACACTTTAGAATAGTTGTATTCCCCTGTATTGTACAGCATACTTATATTAAGTCATTTGTTACCCAGTACAGCCAGAAGAGGACTGGCCACTGCTCAGAGCCTGGTTCCTCTCTAGGTTTCTTCCTAGGTTCCTTCCTTCTAGGGAGTTTTTCCTAGCCACTGTGCTTCTGCATTGCTTGCTCTTTGGGGTTTTAGTCTCGGTACCTGCACCCTCAGCGGAGTCAACAAACACCGGAAGCATCCGTGTTTCAGGGAAAAGGCAGAGAGGAAGGCAAAGCCTGAAAACCGGAAGCTTCTGGTTTCTGTGGACCTCGTTTAGGTATTTATTTTACGCCTGATACGTTAGGTTAGGGTATCTGTAAAGCACTCTGTGATAACTGCTGATGGAAAATGGGCTTTATAAAATAAATGTGATTGATGTAAATCACACCAACTGACTGGTTCTTCTGATGTTGTTCACACAGGAGACCATGTTGAGACATTCTCTACATCCAGAGAGCAACAGCAGGAAGATCACAGAGCTAAGAGGTCTCACCACTGCCCACATTGTGAGGAGATTTTCCCAATTCTATCAAAGCTAAAAATACACACAGGAGAGAATCTGTATCTCTGCTCTGACTGTGGGAAGAGCTGCAAAATATCAAGGGATCTGGTACTCCTGCTCTGACTGTTGGAAGAGTTTCTCTCAACATGGCCACTTAAATAGACACCAACAAATACATAAATGTGAGAATCCTCATCAGTTGTCTGACTAGCTAAGATTAAAATCATTCCATCACTTAATTCTCAAGAAATCGTAGCACACTCTATTGTAATCCTGTTGTTTCTCACTGTGAGAGAACTGTGCAGAGGAAAGGGAGACATATTTACTGTTTTTCTGAAGCTGAACAAGACAGGAAGTTTAAATCAGCATCACAAAGCTAAATCTGACCCATTCACTTACATGTTTTGTCAGCATAAGCAGCTGTGAAACCTGCTAAAGTACTGTAACATTATTGATCTACTGAATCATTGTAGTTGTTGGGGGTTATCTTTACAGTAAATATAATGCTTTTGTTCAATTCATGGCATTCACAATAATATATGTTTTATTTATCCACTCAATACATGTCACGACACCTCTACACATTGGGACAAGCCAATTTGCTAGTCACCAATATTCTCTGAATCAAATCAGTGATGGCTGTTTAACAGTCTTCCGGCCTGGAGTTAGAAGCGGTTTCATTCTCTCGGTCCCAGCTTTGATGCATCTGTAATGTCTCCGCCTGCGAGATGGTAGCAGGGTGAACAGGCCGTGGCTCGGGTGGCTGAGGTTCTTCATGATCTTCTTGGCCCTCCACAGAGATCATCTACAATGCATATGTAATGGGTTGAACAACTTAGACACTAAAACAGACAACCCTTTAGTTCAGGTTTATTTGTGTAGCTAATCAATCTCACTTTTATATTCTACATGCTTTAGCAGTAGTTAGTCCATCAGTCTAATAGATGTCGCTGTTAGGGTTGTACAGAGCATTTCCTATGCAGCAGCGGTTAAAAGGGTTGAGGGTTTGAATGGTGCTCCTGAAGAGTCCATGGTGGTGGATAGGCCTTCAATGCAAGCTGCAGGGGTTGCCTTTCATCAAGATGATCCTGACATTTTAAAGGTTAAAAAGGTGGACTTTGTGGCCTTCATTGCAATGGTGATTAATGACACTGCCAAGGTGGAGAAAAGATCTAGGAAGATAGAAATCATTGTGGTTGCGGCAGAACGGTTCCTGGGGCTGAAAGATTTCTCTGCAAAAGAGTTACATGGAATATTTTCAAAAGCCGTACCACCATCTCAGGTCCTAGAGACTGAGAAGGGAGATATGGAGATTTAAAGGAAGGAAGAAATGGGAGTTTTGTTTGTTTTGGCAATGAACTATTTTTATTAGGGTGGAGTAAGTTAGTATCACTATTAAGTATGGATTTATTTTTTATTTAATTGATTTTGTGGTTTCAAACCGTCCAGTTGGTGGCGGCAATGCAACTTTTGGAAGTAGTCTGCCATAAAACCCACAGAAGAAGAAGATGATGTCGCCGTTGCTCTGTTGTAGTTGGGGAACAGGAACTTCCGGGGAGCCCCGCAACATTCTTCAGAACAAAGCAAACGACCGGACTGTGCTTTCCGTTTCTCTTTATTACTACAGGTATGTAATAGCACTTTTAAACTGTCTAATATCGAAATAACGTCATAACATGTTAGATAACAAATCAGTCAAGGTATTATCACGTTTGGGAAAGGTTTTGTGTAATTTTTGTGTCAATCCGTGTGAATAAAATATTTTACCAGCACAAGGCGCGGGGTCCATTACACGTTTTCATTTGTGAGGCTTTCCAGGTTCGTATATAGGTCCGTGCGTTTCGCCTGGGCATGTTCAGTACAAAAACGTTTTGGAAAGTTGCAGATAGAAATACCCTGAATATAACTGACATGATTCCTTAGAATCAGAGGCATGTTTGTTCTACATAATACATTTGTATCTGATCGTGGCCAACGTCTCCGTCCTCCTGCTGGATGCAGCCCTGGTACCCGCTTGTCCCTATGTATGTGAAGCTAGTCATAATAATGATTAGCCACAATAGTGGAATTTGCGGTTCGCCCTCAAAATAAAAGGCCCCCATTGAAAGTGATGCAAACTGATACAAAATATTGGAATCATGTCAAATGTTGTTACTTAATTTAAAATGAATTACAAAAACTAATAATTTTGAAAATAAACAGAAAGAAACGGTTGAAATCCCACTGTGGAGGTATTAGACCACATAATTGCATTGGGGGCATTCTTATATGCACTTATGAAACGGGTTGGATTGTGCTCCCATGGAACGGGTGACACCCACAGAAAACAATTCTCAAGAGTTTATACAAATATTAGCGTCTTAGCTCTTATTGCAGGACTTTGACTGTGAAAAATCACCTTCCCAGTCAGTCTATTGCAGGGGTACTCCAGTACTATTTGAGAAGGTCCGGTCAAACAAATTTCCTAGGTGGCAAAGGTCCTGATGGAAATGGTCATTTATTGGTGTAGTAACAAACCCCCAACTTGCGACCCCAAACTGTTCACAACCCTCTTGTTGGCGGAGAGAACATTTAGCAGTTTTAAAGCTAATATCCCACAATCCTACACATTTTACGACAGGGCTGAGATTATTTGTTGTTGCTGTTTTTAAGCAATTCTACATGTTTCCATGTCTTATGTGTGTTTATATGATACCAGGGGTTGAAGCCCAACCAAAACAGTATTATTATATAATTATTTTGTGACCCGTGGTCCATATTGACCCCGTTCTTGGTCCTTACCACGTTACGCCAGTTGAGTATGCTGTTTCTTTTGTTTGTGTTGGACGTTCATATTGCACTGTACAGCCCTACCTATGTATTGTTCAGCCTACTCAGTGACACCCACAGAACACAACTATGTAGAGTTTACACAAATATTAGTCTTCACTCTATTGCAGGACTCTGAAACCACTGTTGTCCTGGAGTTTAACCCTGTCAGCTAAATTGTCATGATAATCAGTGGTTTCAAGTTTGTCTCTGTACATTTTTGACGAGATGATCATAGCAAGAAATGTAATACTTCTGCATGTCCCGCTGTGCAAATGCATTGTTTCTCATTGCAAATAGGCTCAGGACAACTCCTGATAAGGTTGGGTAGCTGATAGGCCTTTTCAGAGCTTAACAAGACAAAATGATTAGTCACAGGGCTCCCGAGTGGCGCAGCGGTCTAAGGCACTGCATCTGTCACTACAGACCCTGGTTGGATTCCAGGCTGTATCACAATCGGGCCGTGATTGGGAGTCGCATAGGGCGGTGCAAAATTTGCCCAGCGTCGTCCTGGTTTGGCCGGGGTATGCCATTATTGTAAATAAGAATTTGTTCTTAACAGACTTGGCCCAAACATTAGACCGGACCAAATCTGAACCAATCACTCAGACATCATTAGGCAGGTTTCCATTGACCCAGGTGCATTCGACAAAAGCAATGTTGCCAAAAAAAAATATTTGTGACGTGTGTTATGGAGACGGCAGATATAGGAGAAATGTTCTAAAGCTCGACAACATTTTAAATCGTTGGACGGGTGGGTTTTTCTTTTGTCAAAGTTTCTTTATTCTGACAAGTGAGGATTGAAACAGTGTTTTTTAAATAAATGATGATTGCCAAACCATTTTGACGTTACAGGGTGAGTCATTACGTCCAGCTGTTTTTATCGACACAAGATAGCTACATGGAAACACACCCTAGAGGGCAATTGTCGTATCTATTTTCTATGCAAACTTTTCTAAATGTCCAGAAAAAAATCAATGGACAAGTTATTGGAAACATATCTACTGTTTCACAAGATTGGAAAGTACAGTACAGCAGAGTACAGGAAAGAAAAGTTTAGTTCAGTACAGTACAATAGTACAGTATAACGTAATGTACTCTGTTAGGGCGGGGCGATATGGACTACAAATCATACAGCTGTATCTTGAGTTTTTTCAAACGTATGGGTGATTCAAGATTTCTCAATTTTGTTTTTCTCTAAGTAAGTGTTGTACAATTAAAGGTAAAATACACTGCATTTCAAACAGTCAGCTATAATCTAATGAATTCAGGGCTTGTGAAGTTATACCTAGGCTAAATATAAGCCATCCACAACCAATAAGACCCACTAATTATTGTATTATTTTATAAAAAATAGTTTAACCTGCTTTTTTTGTTGCAATAATCACTGATCTGACTTTCAAGTCTGTCTATGAAAATGCAATTTCTTGTTACAAATTGACTAACTTATTGTATCAGGCATTAGGCTATAGACAATTAACACAGGTCTCATCAACAATCTCTCAAGTGCTAGTGATTAACCAGCTAATCTTTGTTTCAAGTTTAGCCAACTTGGATCTGTTTTCTAACAAGGTTGAACTGTTTAGTTGTTATGAACACACCATTCTGTCTGTCTCCAACTGTTTGAAAAGCATGTTAGCCTGTCCACTTTGTTCAGATGTTGAAATCAAGTGGCCTACCTTATTTCTCAGAATGAGAACGAGTTGCCAATTCCTTACAGTGGATTCAGAAAGTATTCAGACCCCTCCCCTTTTTCCATATATTCAGACACATTCAGTTGTTTCTATCTTTATCTATAATTGTTACTATGGTGAGAACTGGAAATACAATTGGTTTTTGATTGAAATAATACAGTGAAGACAACGTTATTCAGGAAAATATTACATAGTGCTGCCTAAAACAAACTGCAACCTTGTACTAAATGGTTTTTCAGTCATTTATGTGAATTTCTGAAATCTACTATAGGTTAAGTGCACTTATGTTGTTTAATTTAAAGTGTGCAATTTGTGTCTAATGTGAAATTAATAAATGGTTTGTTGTCAATGCTTAGCTACCTGATCTAATATATTTTTAGAGAATAAAGAAAGTGCCAGAACTGTCAAGACTAACTTTTGTGTCCATTTCTCTATATTACTACAGGACGACTATAATTAAATCTGAGGCCGGTAACATCAACAGTGAGGACAAACCCAGCCTGCCTCTCTCCTTCCACACTGAGTCCAAACCTACAGTCACTGGGTCCTGATTGTGACAGTGGAGCCCAGTTTGCACTGCAGGATCCAGAGATGGCATCAGTGAAGCTGGAAGACTGCAGTCAAACACTGGAGCTGAATGTCAACATTAAAGATGAAGAAGAGGAGGAGAAGATTGGGAAATCTGTTTCTCATGGTAAGAGAAGGTTATATCTAACTATGTTATCTTGATAAGTTAGACCTCTATAAGTTATCACCCAGTCTATTGCTAGGTTGAATTCTGTAATTCTGACATCACATATCCCTGAACAACTGGGCTATGACTGGGTTATTTCATGCCACTGAGACTTGCATGGTTTGACACCAGTATTGTCAGCATTTGTTTTATTGACTGGGCTATCTGGAGTGATCAGAGAGTAGACTAAAGAATGGACATTGACAAACTGCCAGTGTTTTAAAGTTCTATGAAATGAGTCTGTGTAGTTACTATCCCTTGTGATAGTGAGTGGAGGATGATATGGCTCATAATTTTCACTCATTTTTGCCTTCAACTGTTGAATAGCTTTCAGGGCTGACCCCATTTAGTTGACTGGTCAATTGTTTGGTCAATAGATAGGCTGTTGGTCGACCAATATTTTTTTAGTCAAGCAGTGGCAAATATACCAGTCAAAAGTTTGGGCACACATTTACATTTACGTCATTTAGCAGACGCTCTTATCCAGAGTGACTTACAAATTGGTGCATTCACCTTATAGCCAGTGGGATAACCACTTTACAATATATTTTTTTTTTTTTTGGGGGGGGGGGTAGAAGGATTACTTTATCCTATCCCAGGTATTCCTTAAAGAGGTGGGGTTTCAAGGGGTTTTCTTAATTTTTACTATTTTCTACATTGTAGAATAATAGTGAAGACATCTAAACTATGAAATAACACATATGGAGTCATGTAGTAACCAAAAAAGTGTTAAACAAATCAAAATATATTTTAGATGTTAGATTCTTCAAAGTAGCCACCCTTTACCTTGATGACAGCTTTGCACACTCTGGGCATTCTCTCAACCAGCTTCACCTGGAATGCTTTTCCAACAGTCTTGAAGTGTTGTGGAAAATAATCACTATACTTTATTACAAATCAAAATACTTCCAGAGTTTTTGTAGAATTAAGAATGACTTTATTATAATTTCAACAAAGCCGATGCCAGTCTGCAGAGTAGCACCTCCTCTTCCTCTCTCTCCATCTTATATAGTGCCCTCCACACACCCTAGCTTTAAAATACCTCCCTCTTCAGTTTTATTGCTCTGCCCACTCCCATTGTCTATGGTGGCGGCTAAATTCGACTTTCATTCAGTTCAGAATCACATAGTACTACAATCAATCACTCCCCTGTCTTGCAAAAACACTCATGTTTAGTTTAAACTCTGTTCAACCCTGGCGCCGAGAGAGACAAAATGCCACAGGCTAGTTTCAGTCTTTGATAAGATAGGACAGCCATGGATTTAAGTAAGAGCAATCAATTAGACCCTAAGTCAGATTCCCACATTACCCACACACACAGTGAAATGACCCAATTAAGTTCCTGGCCCAGCAACAAAGAATTCTAACTATGTTTGTGATTAACCCAGTTTTATCTCTTAGTCCACTAAAAAATATCCATCAGAAGCAGTTCACACACATAATGAGCACTTGTTGGCTGCTTTTCCTTCACTCTGCAGTCCAATTCATCCCAAACCATCTCAATTGGGTTGAGATCGGAGGATTGTAGAGGCCAGGTCATCTGATGCAGCACTCCATCACTCTCCTTATTGGTCAAATAGCCCTTACACAGCCTGGAGGTGTGTTGTGTCATTGTCCTGTTGAAAAACAAATTATAATCCCACTATGCCCAAACCAGATGGGATGGCGTATCGCTGCAGAATGCTGTTGTAGCCATGCTGGTTAAGTGTGCCTTGAATTCTAAATAAATCACCAGCAAAGCACCATCACACCTCCTCCTCCTCCATGCTTCACGGTGGGAACCAAACATGTAGAGATCATCCGTTCACCTACTCTGCGTCTCACAAAGACACTGCGGTTGGAACCAAAAATCTCAAATTTGGACACATCAGACAAAAGGACAGATTTCCACCAGTCTAATGTCCATTGCTCATGTTGTTTGGCCCAAGCAAGTCTCTTCTACTTGTTGGTGTCCTTTAGTAGTGGTTTCCTTGCAGCAATTCGACCATGAAGGCCTGATTCACGCAGTCTCCTCTGAACAGTTGATGTTGAGATGTGTCTGTTACTTGAAGTCTGTGAAGCATTTATTTGGGCTGCAATTTCTGAGGCTGGTAACTCTAATGAACTTATCCCCTGCAGCAGAGGTAACTCAGGGTCTTCCTTTCCTGTGGCGGTCCTCATGAGAGCCAGTTTCATCATAGCGTTTGATGGTTTTTGCGAATGCACTTGAAGAAACTTTCAAAGTTCTTGAAATGTTCCATATTGACTGACCTTCATGTCTTAAAGTAATGATGGACTGTTGTTTCTCTTTGCTTATTTGAGCTGTTCTTGCAATAATATGGACTTGGTCTTTTACCAAATAGGCCTATCTTCTGGATACCACCCCTACCTTGTCAAAACACAACTGATTGGCTCAAGCACATTAAGAAATTCCACAAATTAACTTTTAACAAGGGACACCTGTTAATTGAAATGCATTCCAGGTGACTACATCGAAGCTGGTTAAGAAAATGCCAAGAGTGTGCAAAGCTGTCATCAAGGCAAAGGTTGCCTACTTTGAAGAATCTCAAATATAAAATATATATTTTGATTGGTTTAACACTTTTTTGGTTACTACATGATTCCATATGTGTTATTTCATAGTTGTGATGCTTTCACTATTATTATAAAATGTAGAAAATAGTAACAATAAAGAAAACCCCTGGAAAGAGTAGGTGTTCTAAAACTTTTGACTGGTACTGTATGTGAATTTGGGAATATCTACTATAGGTTAAGTACCGGCACCTCAAATATCTAGTGCTTGAGCTCCTGTTCCTCTTATAGAATGTTAGCTCAAAAGTATTGTGGAGCTCCTGCACCTAAATATAAACAGTACCAGCACCCAAAATGAGTACAGGCACCTATTTCAGTCCAAGTCAAGCACTGAATTAGATGATTTAACAAGAAGAAACATAATATGTTTTTAGAGAATAAAGAAAGTGCCAGAACTGTCAAGACAATAACTTTTTGTGTCTGTTTCTCATTGTTACTACAGGACGACTAGAATTAAATCTGAGGCCGGTAACATCAATAGTGAGGGCAAACCCAGCGAGCCTATCTCCTTCCACACTGAGTCCAAACCTACAGTCAGTGGGTCCTGATTGTGACAGTGGATCCCAGTTTGCACTGCAGGATCCAGAGACCGCATCAGTGAAGCTGGAAGACTGCAGTCAAACACTGGAGCTGAATGTCAACATTAAAGATGAAGAAGAGGAGGAAAAGATTGGGAAATCTGTTTCTCATGGTAAGAGCAGGTTCTATCAAACTAAGTTTGTTGTTCGTTCCAACTTCCCACTGTGCATGAAAAGTTGCAGTAGAACTGTTTCTTGATGAACTGTTTCAATAAGATGGTATGTTATTCCATGCTACTCAGACTTGCATGGTTTGACACCAATTTTGTCAGCATTTGTTTTATTCACTGGGCTATCTGGAGTGATCAGAGAGTAGACTAAAGAAGTGAAGTAGACAAACTGCCAGTGTTTTAAAGTTCTAGGAAATGAGTCTGTGTAGTGTCTAACCCCTGTTATAGTGAGTGGAGGATGTAGCTCAGTTGGTAGAGCATGGCGCTTGCAACGCCAGGGTTGTGGGTTCGTTTTCCACGGGGGGCCAGTATGAAAATGGATGCACTCACTAACTGTAAGTCGCTCTGGATAAGCGCGTCTGCTAAATGACTAAAATGTAAATGTAAATATATAATTTTCATGACTGATGAGCATACACTCAATTAGTATTTGGTAGCATTGCCTTTAAATTGTTTAACTTGGATCAAACATTTCGGGTAGCCTTCCACAAGCTTCCCACAATAAGTTGGGTGAATTTTGGCCCATTCCTCCTGACAGACCTGGTGTAACTGAGTCAGGTTTGTAGGCCTCCTTGCTCGCACACACTTTTTCAGTTCTGCCCACACATTTTCTACAGGATTGAGGTCAGGGCTTTGTGATGGCCACTCCAATACCTTGACTTTGTTGTCCTTAAGCCATTTTGCCACAACTTTGGAAGTATGCTTGGGGTCATTGTCCATTTGGAAGACCCATTTGCGACCAAGCTTTAACTTCCTGACTGATGTCTTGAGATGTCGCTTCAATATATCCACATAACCTTCCTTACTCATGATGCCATCTAATATGTGAAGTGCACCAGTCCCTCCTGCTGCAAATACCCCCCTTTTTCCTCCAAACATAACGATAGTCATTATGGCCAAACAGTTCTATTTTAGTTTCATCAGACCAAGGGCATTTCTCTAAAAAGTACGATCTTTGTCCCCATGTGCAGTTGCAATCCGTAGTCTGGCTTTTTTATGGCGGTTTTGGAGCAGTGGCTTCTTCCTTGCTGAGCAGCCTTTCAGGTTATGTCAATATAGGTCTTGTTTTACTGTGGATATAGATACTTTTGTACCTGTTTCCTCCAGCATCTTCACAAGGTCCCTTGCTGTTTTTCTGGGATTGACTTGCACTTTACACACCAACGTACGTTCATCTCTAGGAGACAGAACGCCTCTCCTTCCTGAGCGATATGACGGCTGCATGGTCCCATGGTGTACTTGCGTACTATTGTTTGTACAGATGAACGTGGTACCTTCAGGCATTTGGAAATTGCTCCCAAGGATGAACCAGACTTGTGGAGTTCTACGATTTTTTTTCTGAGGTCTTGGCTGATTTCTTTTGACTTTCCCATGATGTCAAGCAAAGAGGCACTGAGTTTGAAGGTAGGCCTTGAAATACATCCACAGGTACATCTCCAATTGACTCAAATGATGTCAATTAGCCTATCAGAAGCTTCTAAAGCCATGACATCCTTTTTTGGAATTTTCCAAGCTGTTTAAAAGGCACAGTCAACTTAGTGTATGTAAACTTCTGACCCACTGAAATTGTGATACAGTGAATTATGTGAAATAATCTGTCTTTAAACAATTGTTGGAAAAATTACTTGTGTCATGCACAAAGTAGATGTCCTAACCGACTTGCCAAAACTAAATCAAATCAAATCAAATCAAATTTTATTGGTCACATGCGCCGAATACAACAGGTGCAGACATTACAGTGAAATGCTTACTTACAGCCCTTAACCAACAGTGCATTTATTTTAAACAAAAAAGTAAGAATAAAACAACAACAAAAAAGTGTTGAGAAAAAAAGAGCAGAAGTAAAAAATAAAGTGACAGTAGGGAGGCTATATATACAATAGAATAAAGTGACAGTAGGGAGGCTATATATACAGGGGGGTACCGTTGCATAGTCAATGTGCGGGGGCACCGGCTAGTTGAGGTAGTTGAGGTAATATGTACATGTGGGTAGAGTTAAAGTGACTATGCATAAATACTTAACAGAGTAGCAGCAGCGTAAAAAGGATGGGGTGGGGGGGCAGTGCAAATAGTCCGGGTAGCCATGATTAGCTGTTCAGGAGTCTTATGGCTTGGGGGTAGAAGCTGTTGAGAAGTCTTTTGGACCTAGACTTGGCACTCCGGTACCGCTTGCCGTGCGGTAGCAGAGAGAACAGTCTATGACTAGGGTGACTGGAGTCTTTGACAATTTTGAGGGCCTTCCTCTGACACCGCCTGGTATAGAGGTCCTGGATGGCAGGGAGCTTTGCCCCAGTGATGTACTGGGCCGTACGCACTACCCTCTGTAGTGCCTTGCGGTCAGAGGCCAAGCAGTTGCCATACCAGGCGGTGATGCAACCAGTCAGGATGCTCTCGATGGTGCAGCTGTAGAATTTTTTGAGGATCTGAGGACCCATGCCAAATCTTTTTAGTCTCCTGAGGGGGAATAGGCTTTGTCGTGCCCTCTTCACGACTGTCTTGGTGTGTTTGGACCATGATAGTTCGTTGGTGATGTGGACACCAAGGAACTTGAAGCTCTCAACCTGTTCCACTACAGCCCCGTCGATGAGAATGGGGGCGTGCTCAGTCCTCTTTTTTTTCCTGTAGTCCACAATCATCTCCTTTGTCTTGGTCACGTTGAGGGAGAGGTTGTTGTCCTGGCACCACACGGCCAGATCTCTGACCTCCTCCCTATAGGCTGTCTCATCGTTGTCGGTGATCAGGCCTACCACTGTTGTGTCGTCGGCAAACTTAATGATGGTGTTGGAGTCGTGCCTGGCCATGCAGTCATGGGTGAACAGAGAGTACAGGAGGGGACTGAGCACGCACCCCTGAGGGGCCCCCGTGTTGAGGATCAGTGTGGCAGATGTGTTGTTACCTACCCTTACCACCTGGGGGCGGCCCGTCAGGAAGTCCAGGATCCAGTTGCAGAGGGAGGTGTTTAGTCCCAGGATCCTTAGCTTAGTGATGAGCTTTGAGGGCACTATGGTGTTGAATGCTGAGCTGTAGTCAATGAATAGCATTCTCACGTAGGTGTTCCTCTTGTCCAGGTGGGAAAGGGCAGTGTGGAGTGCGATAGAGATTGCATCATCTGTGGATCTGTTGGGGCGGTATGCAAATTGGAGTGGGTCTAGGGTTTCTGGGATTATGCTGTTGATGTGAGCCATGACCAGTCTTTCAAAGCACTTCATGGCTACAGACGTCAGTGCCACGGGTCGGTAGTCATTTAGGCAGGTTATCTTAGAGTTCTTGGGCACGGGGACTATGGTGGTCTGCTTGAAACATGTTGGTATTACAGACTCAGTCAGGGACATGTTGAAAATGTCAGTGAAGACACTTGCCAGTTGGTCAGCACATGCTCGGAGTACACGTCCTGGTAATCCGTCTGGCCCTGCGGCCTTGTGAATGTTGACCTGCTTAAAAGTCTTACTCACATCGGCTACGGAGAGCGTGATCACATAGTCGTCCGGAACAGCTGGTGCTCTCATGCATGCTTCAGTGTTGCTTGCCTCGAAGCGAGCATAGAAGTGGTTTAGCTCGTCTGGTAGGCTTGTGTCACTGGGCAGCTCGCGGCTGTGCTTCCCTTTGTAGTCTGTAATAGTTTTCAAGCCCTGCCACATCCGACGAGCGTCAGAGCCAGTGTAGTATGATTCAATCTTAGACCTGTATTGACTCTTTGCCTGTTTGATGGTTCGTCGGAGGTCATAGCGGGATTTCTTATAAGCGTCCGGGTTAGAGTCCCGTTCCTTGAAAGCGGCAGCTCTACCCTTTAGCTCAGTGCGGATGTTTCCTGTAATCCATGGCTTCTGGTTGGGGTATGTACGTACGGTCACTGTGGGGACGACATCATCGATGCACTTATTGATGAAGCCAGTGACTGATGTGGTGTACTCCTCAATGCTGTCTGAAGAATCCCGGAACATGTTCCAGTCTGTGCTAGCAAAACAGTCCTGTAGCTTAGCATCTGCGTCATGGGCACGGGGACTATGGTGTACACGGGGACTATGGTGTACGTCATGGGCACGGGGACTCCACACATTTCTTGTTAACAAACTATAGTTTGTTAACAAGAAATGTGTGGAGTGGTTGAGAAACTAGTTTTAATGACTCCAACCTAAGTGTATGTAAACATCCGACTTCAACTGTAAATATTCAGACTCACCATTGAGCTCAGGTGGATCCTGTTTCCATTGATCATCCTTGAGATGTTTCTACAACTTGATTGGAGTCCACCTGTGGTACATTCAATTGATTGGACGTGATTTGGAAAGGCACACCTGTATATATGAGGTCCCACATTTGACAGTGCATGTCAGAGCAAAAACCAAGCCATGAGGTCGAATTAATTGTCCGTAGAGCTCCATGAAAGGATTTTGTCGAGGCACAGAACTGCAGGAGGGTACCAAAACATTTTTGCAGCGTTGCAGGTCCCCAAGAACACAGTAGGACAATCAACAATTACAGAAATACAATTGTTCTCATTATCCAATTGTATTGCAACAATCTCAGGCGGGTGTTTATGGTCTGTATCTGTGCTCTCGAGCATATCATACCCAGTCCTCTGCTGAAATATCTTCCTGCATATCTTGTATCCACTGAAGTCTCTTACTATCAGAGTTGTCTTCATGAGTAGCTACCATTTTCCAATATAATGATGTAATTTGACCTCTCCCATAACACATATTAACAGAGAGCGTTTCTAAAGTGGTCAAAGTAGGTTGTAGGGCAGATTGTTTTAGACTGGAAAAAATAAAGCTTCTCAATTGTAAGTATTTGAAAAAATAATTTTGTGGTAAGTTAAATCTTCCCTTTAGTTCTTCAAATGACATTAGCCCTTTTTTTTATTGTATAAGTCCATTACTTTAACAATACCTTTTCTTCTAATTTCTTTAAACCCCAAGTCATTTTTACCAGGTGTGAAATTGTCATTTCCCCAAATTGGTGTAAAACTGGATAATACAGGGGATTCACCCAGATATTGCTGTACTTCCTGCCATATAATTGGTGTTTTTAACAAAGGGATTAGTAGTCTTCTTCTTTAGTTTCTTAAAGGGAGCAGAGTACAAATATCCATCCAAAGTGAAGCCTTTTGTGGTTTCTTGGAGAACCAAAACATTGCAGCCCAGTAATGCCACTGTAGGTTTGGAAGTTGCATCCCCCCTCTGTCATGGGGCAAATAAAGAAGAGAAAGTCCAAGCCTTGGTTTTCTGTTGCTCCAGATATCATTTGAGAGTATCTTTCAGATATTTGGGGAAACTAAAGGTGGTGGAGCCAGAGGAATTGATTGAAATGGATAAAGAAATTTGGGCAGAATATTCATCTTAATGATATTTATTCTACCAGTAATAGATATAGACAATGATGTCCATCTGTTGATGGATTCTGTTACACTCGTCACCATGGGGACATCATTTGTTGAGCTCAAGGAGCTAAATTCTGGTGTGATTTTAATACCAAGATATGTGAAACCTTGTTCTGTATTCACAAATGGATGCTGTACAATTGGATTCAGTCTCTCTTGCTTGTTTAGGAAAAGGTTTTCAACTTTAATCCCAAAAAACTGACAAGTTATTAATTAAATTGGAGAGGGAAGAAAATTATTTAGATCTGTTAGGAATAAGAGGGTATCATCTGCATACAGGGCCACTCAATGTGCAAAATCTATTTTTATTCCTCTAATTGACGGGTGGGCCCTGACTGCAATGGCAAAGGGTTCTATAGCTAAAAGAAGGATGTCCAGCCAGTCCAGGACTCTTTCTCGTGCCCCAGAAAAGCTTAAAAGGTTGTGAAATCAAGTTGTTAGTGGCAACTTCTGCAGTGGGGTTGGTATATCATATCTTAATCCATTTACAGAAGTAGTTCCCAAACCCAAATTTCACATTTTGTTGGTTATTTATCAGGCTTCAGAATAAGATGAAAGCCTCCAATAGGCAAGCAGCTTGGTGAAAAGGCAACAACTGTTGGCGCAATTATTAGAAAATGGAAGAAGTTCAAGATGACGGTCAATCACCCTCGGTCTGGGGCTCCATGCAAGATCTCACCTCGTAGGGCATCAATGATCATGAGGAAGGTGGACCTACACGGCAGGACCTGGTCAATGACCTGAAGAGAGCTGGGACCACAGTCTCAAAGAAAACCATTAGTAACACACTACGCCGTCATGGATTAAAATCCTGCAGCGCACGCAAGGTCCCCCTGCTCAAGCCAGCGCATGTCCAGACCCGTCTGAAGTTTGCCAATGACCATCTGGATGATCCAGAGGAGGAATGGGAGATGGTCATGTGGTCTGATGAGACAAAAATATAGCTTTTTGGTCTAAACTCCACTCGCTGTGTTTGGAGGAAGAAGGATGAGTACAACCCCAATAACACCATCCCAACCGTGAAGCATGGAGGTGGAAACATCATACTTTGGGGATGCTTTTCTGCAAAGGGGACAGGACGACTGCACCGTATTGAGGGGAGGATGGATGGGGCCATGTATCGCGAGATCTTGGCCAACAACCTCCTTCCCTCAGTAAGAGCATTGAAGATGTGTCGTGGCTGGGTCTTCCAGCATGACAACGACCCGAAACACACAGCCAGGACAACTAAGGAGTGGCTCCGTAAGAAGCATCTCAAGGTCCTGGAATGGCCTAGCCAGTCTCCAGACCTGAACCCAATAGAAAATCTTTGGAGGGAGCTGAAAGTCCGTATTGCCCAGCGACAGCCCCGAAATCTGAAGGATCTGGAGAAGGTCTGTATGGAGGAGTGGGCCAAAATCCCTGCTGCAGTGTGTGCAAACCTGGTCAAGACCTACAGGAAACGTATGATCTCTGTAATTGCAAACAAAGGTTTCTGTACCAAATATTAAGTTCTGCTTTTCTGATGTATCAAATACTTATGTCATGCAATAAAATGCAAATTAATTACTTAAAAATCATACAATGTGATTTTCTGGATTTTTGTTTTAGATTCCGTCTCTCACAGTTGAAGTGTACCTATAAAAAAAATTACAGACCTCTGAATGCTTTGTAAGTAGGAAACACTGCCGATTTTGCAGGTTATCAAGTACTTGTTCTCCCCACTGTATATACAGTGCATTGGGAAATTATTCAGACATCATTTACATTTACATTTTAGTCATTTAGCAGACGCTCTTATCCAGAGCGACTCACAGTTAGCACATACATTATTTTATCGAACCCACAACCCTGGCGTTGCAAACGCCATGCTCTACCAACTGAGCTACATCCCCTGCCGGCCATTCCCTCCCCTACCCTGGACGACGCTGGGCCAATTGTGCGCCGCCCCATGGGTCTCCCGGTCGCGGCCGGCTACGACAGAGCCTGGATTCGAACCAGGATCTCTAGTGGCACAGCTTGCACTGCGATGCAGTGCCTTAGACCACTGCGCCACTCGGGAGACAAAGACCCCTTGACTTTTTCCACATTTAGGTATGTTACAGCCTTATTCTAAAATAGATTAAGATTAAGTTGTTTGTTTCCCTCATTAATCTACACACAATACCCCATAATGACAAAGCAAAAACTTGTTTTTATCAATTGTTGCTAACATTTTTTAACCAAATATAATAAAAAATACGAAAATATCACATTTACATAAGTATTCAGACCCTTTATTCAGTACTTTGTTTTAGCACCTTTGGCAGCGATTACAGCCTTGAGTCTTCTTTGGTATGACGCTACAAGCTTGGCACACCTGTATTTGGAGAGTTTCTCCCATTCTTCTCTGCAGATCCTCTCAAGCTCTGTCAGATTGGATGGAGAGTGTCGCTGCACAGCTATTTTCTGGTCTCTCCGGAGATGTTAGATCGGGTTGAAGTCCGGGCTCTGGCTGGGTCACTCAAGGACGTTCAGAGACTTGTCCCAAAGCCACTCCTGCGTTGTCTTGGCTGTGTGCTTAGGGTAGTTGTCCTGTTGAAAGGTGAACCTTCGCCCCAGTCTGAGGTCCTGAGTATTCTGGAGCAGGTTTCATCAAGGATCTCTCTGTACTTTGCTCCGTTCATCTTTCCCTCGATCTTGACTAGTGTCCTAGTCCCTGCCGCTGAAAAACATCCCCATAGCATGATGCTGACACCACCACGCTTCACCGTAGGGATGGTGCCAGGTTTCCTCCAGATGTGATGCTTGGGATTCAGGCCAAAGAGTTCAATATTGGTTTCATCAGACCAGAGAATCTTCCTTCTCATGGTCTGAGAGTCTTGAGGTGCCTTTTGGCAAACTCCAAGTGGGCTGTCATGTGCCCTTTACATTTACATTTACGTCATTTAGCAGACGCTCTTATCCAGAGCGACTTACAAATTGGTGCATTCACCCTATAGCCAGTGGGATAACCACTTTACAATTTTCTGGATTTTTTTTTTTTTTTTTTTTGGGGGGGGGGGGAGGTAGAAGGATTACTTTATCCTATCCCAGGTATTCCTTAAAGAGGTGGGGTTTCAAATGTCTCCGGAAGGTGGTGAGTGACTCCGCTGTCCTGGCGTCGTGAGGGAGCTTGTTCCACCATTGGGGTGCCAGAGCAGCGAACAGTTTTGACTGGGCTGAGTGGGAACTATGCTTCCGCAGAGGAAGGGGAGCCAGCAGGCCAGAGGTGGATGAACGCAATGCCCTCGTTTGGGTGTAGGGACTGATCAGAGCCTGAAGGTACGGAGGTGCCGTTCCCCTCACTGCTCCATAGGCAAGCACCATGGTCTTGTAACGGATGCGAGCTTCAACTGGAAGCCAGTGGAGTGTGCGGAGGAGGGGGGTGACGTGAGAGAACTTGGGAAGGTTGAACACCAGACGGGCTGCGGCATTCTGGATGAGTTGTAGGGGTTTAATGGCACAGGCAGGGAGCCCAGCCAACAGTGAGTTGCAGTAATCCAGACGGGAGATGACAAGTGCCTGGATTAGGACCTGTGCCGCTTCCTGTGTAAGGCAGGGTCGTACTCTCTGAATGTTGTAGAGCATGAACCTGCAGGATCGGGTCACCGCCTTGATGTTAGCGGAGAACGACAGGGTGTTGTCCAGGGTCATGCCAAGGCTCTTCGCACTCTGGGAGGAGGACACAACAGAGTTGTCAACCGTGATGGCGAGATCATGGAACGGGCAGTCCTTCCCCGGGAGGAAGAGCAGCTCCGTCTTGCCAGGGTTCAGCTTGAGGTGGTGATCCGTCATCCATACTGATATGTCTGCCAGACATGCAGAGATGCGATTCGCCACCTGGTTATCAGAAGGGGGAAAGGAGAAGATTAGTTGTGTATCGTCAGCGTAGCAATGATAGGAGAGGCCATGTGAGGATATGACAGAGCCAAGTGACTTGGTGTATAGGGAGAAAAGGAGAGGGCCTAGAACTGAGCCCTGGGGGACACCAGTGGTGAGAGCACGTAGTGCGGAGACAGCTTCTCGCCACGCCACTTGGTAGGAGCGACCGGTCAGGTAGGACGCAATCCAGGAGTGAGCCGCGCCGGAGATGCCCAGCTCGGAGAGGGTGGAGAGGAGGATCTGATGGTTCACAGTATCAAAGGCAGCAGACAGGTCTAGAAGGACAAGAGCAGAGGAGAGAGAGTTAGCTTTAGCAGTGCGGAGGGCCTCAGTGACACAGAGAAGAGCAGTCTCAGTTGAATGACCAGTCCTGAAACCTGACTGGTTTGGATCAAGAAGGTCATTCTGAGAGAGCTAGCAAGAGAGTTGGCACGCTAAAGACGGCACGCTCAATAGTTTTGGAAAGAAAAGAAAGAAGGGATACTGGTCTGTAGTTGTTGACATCAGTGGGATCGAGTGTTGGTTTTTTGAGAAGGGGTGCAACTCTCGCTCTCTTGAAGACGGAAGGGACATAGCCAGCAGTCAAGGATGAGTTGATCAGCGAGGTGAGGTAGGGGAGAAGGTCACCAGAGATGGTCTGGAGAAGAGAGGAGGGGATGGGGTCAAGCGGGCAGCTGCCCCTGAAGCAAGCACCAGTTAGCCGTGAGCTAGCCTCGAGCCAGGCCCATTTCCCGGCTATCTACCTCTGTCTACCGGACGGGAGTAGCCAGCTAACTAGCTACTTGCTATTAGCCACCATCAGCGGTTTTTCACCATTGTCTGTGGCCTGCACTACCAGCCAGCTCTAGCCTGGACTATTATCGGCCAGTCTGCACTGTCTGCACAGCGTGTTATCGACCCAGAACATCGGTTTTTCTGCCGGAATCACTGAATCACTGGACTGTTAACAACAGATCATCACAGCTAGCTGCAACCAAATGGACGTTGTTGTGGGTAATCAGCCTTGAGCTATCCTAAAGCCAGGCCCATCGCCCGGCTATTTACCTCTCTGTCAACCGGACGGGACCTCCTAGTGTTGACACGGAGCCCCGCCGATCCAACACGACTGGTCTGCCGACGAAATCGTCTGATGTGGTTACAGCAGGCTTCCCGTTACGACGTCGACCACGAAGACCCATCTGCTAGCCCTGGCCCGCTAGCACACGCTAGCCATGGCCTCTTGCTCGCCAGTGCTATAGCAGCCTCCGAACTACCTCCGAACTCTCCTATTGCTGTTCACCGGACCTTATGATAACTCAGCTATACAGCTGATGCCTGCTGGACTGTTCCTTTATACGGTACCGCATCCTGTTTATGTTTAGCCTCAGCCCAAACTTTGTCGCCATTACCAGCTGTTGCCTTAGCTCTCTCGAATAACACCTGTGATTGCTTTATGCCTCTCTCCCATGTCAATATGCTTTGCTTATTGCTGTTTCGGTTATTTCTTATTGTACTATTTCACTGTAGATCCCCCAGCCCAGCTCAACCTACCTTTAGATAGCTCCTTTGTCCCACCCCCCATACACGCGGAGACCGACTCAATCGGTGCCTCCAGTGATGCTATCTCTTTCATCGTTACCCAACGTATAGATTTACCTCCACTGTACTCATATCCTTCCATATCCTTGTCTGTACATAATGCCCTGAATCTATTCTACAACGCACGGAAATCTGCCCCTTTTTTTCCTCTGTACTCAACGCACTAGAAGACCAGTACTTAAAGCCTTTAGCCGTATTCTTATTATACTCCTCCTCTGTTCCTCTGGTGATGTAGAGGTTAACCCAGGCCCTGTAGCCCCCAGTATCACTCCTACTCCCCAGGCGTTATCATTTGTTGACTTCTGTAACCGTAAAAGCCTTGGCTTCTTGCACGTTAACATCCAAAGCCTCCTCCCTAAGTTTGAGTTATTCACTGCGTTAGCACACTCCGCCAACCCTGATGTTCTAGCAGTGTCTGAATCCTGGCTTAGGAAGGCCACCAGAAATGTCCATCTCCAACTACAACATTTTCCGTCTCGATAGAACTGCCAAAGGGGGTGGGGTTGCAATCTACTGTAGAGAGAGCCTGCAGAGCTCTATTGTACTATCCAGGTCTGTGCCCAAACAGTTTGAGCTTCTACTTCTAAAAATCAACCTTTCCAGAAATAAGTCTCCCACTGTTGCCGCTTGCTACAGACACCCCTCAGCCCAGAGCTGTGCCCTGGACACCATATGTGAACTGATCGCCCCCCATCTATCCTCAGAGTTCGTACTGCTTGATGACCTAACTGGGATATGCTTAACACCCCGGCCAACCTACAATCTAAACTAGATGCCCTTAATCTCACACAAATTATCAACGAACCTACCAGGTACAACCCCAAATCTGTAAACATGGGCACCCTCATAGATATCATCCTGACAAATATACCCTCTAAATAGACCTCCGCTGTCTTCAACCAGAATCTCAGCGATTATTGCCTGCGTCCGTAATGGGTCCGCGGTCAAACGACCACTCCTCATCACTGTCAAACGCTCCCTAAAACACTTCAGCGAGCAGGCCTTTCTAATTGACCTGGCCCGGGTATCCTGGATGGATATTGACCTCATTCCGTCAGTAGAGGATGCCTGGTTGTTCTTTAAAAGTGCTTTCCTCTCAATCTTAATTTTTTGAATGGGGCATGCTTATTTATCCTCAGACTTGACTGCCCTTGACTAGCACAAAAACATCCTGTGGCGTACTGCGTTAGCATCGAACAGCCCCCGCGATATGCAACTTTTTAGGGAAGCCAGGAACCAATATACACAATCAGTTAGGAAAGCAAAGGCTAGCTTTTTCAAACAGAAATGTGCATCCTGTAGCACTAACTCCAAAAAGTTTTGGGACACTGTAAAGTCCATGGAAAATAAGAGCATCTCCTCCCAACTGCCCACTGCACTGAGGCTAGGAAACACTGTCACCACAGATAAATCTACAATAATAGAGAATTTCAACAAGCATTTTGCTACGGCTGGCCATGCTTTCCACCTGGCTACCACTACCCCGGACACCAGCTCTGCACCCTCCGCTGCAACGTGCCCATGCCCCCCCACTTCTCCTTCACACAAATTCAGACAGCTGATGTTCTGAAATAACTGAAAAATCTGGACCCCTACAAATCAGCTGGGCTAGACAATCTGGACCCTTTCTTTCTAAAATTAGCTGCCAAAATTGTCACAACCCCTATTACTAGCCTGTTCAACCTCTCTTTCGTAACGTCTGAGATCCCCAGAGATTGGACAGCTGCCGCGGTCATCCCCCTCTTCAAAGGGGGTGACACTCTAGATCCAGACTGTTAGACCTATATTAATCCTGCCCTTCAAAAGTATTTGAAAGCCAAGTTAACAAACAGATCACCGTCCATTTCGAATCCCACCGTACCTTCTCCGCTATGCAATCCGGTTTCCGAGCTGGTCATGGGTGCACATCAGCCACGCTCAAGATCCTAAACGATATTATAACCGCGATCGATAAAAGACAGTACTGCGCAGCCATCTTCATCGACCTGGCCAAGGCTTTCGACTCTGTCAACCACCGCATTCTTATTGGCAGACTAAATAGCCTTGGTTTCTCTAATGACTGCCTCGCCTGGTTCACCAACTACTTCTCAGATAGAGTTCAATGTGTCAAATCGGAGGGCCTGTTGTCTGGACCTCTGGCCGTCTCTATGGGGGTGCCACAGGGTTCAATTCTCGGGCCGACTCTATTCTCTGTGTATATCAATGATGTCGCTCTTGCTGCTGGTGACGCTCGGATCCACCTCTATGCGGACGACACCATTTTGTATACATCTGGCCCTTCATTGGACACTGTGTTAACAAACCTTCAAACGAGCTTCAACGCCATACAACACTCCTTCCGTAGCCTCCAACTGCTCTTAAACACTAGTAATACTAAATGCATGCTCTTCAACCGAATGCTGCTTGCACCCGACTAGAATCACTACTCTCGGCGGGTCTGACCTAGAGTATGTGGACAACTACAAATACCTAGGTGTCTAGTTAGACTGTAAACTATCCTTCCAGACTCACATTAAGCATCTCCATTCAAAAGTTAGATCTAGAATTGGCTTCCTATTTCGCAACAAAGCCTCCTTCACTCATGCTGCCAAACATGCCCTCGTAAAACTGACTATCCTACCGATCCTTGACTTTGGCGATGTCATTTACAAATTAGCCTCCAACACTCTACTCAGCAAATTGGATGTAGTCTATCACAGTGTCATCCGTTTTGTCACCAAAGCCCCATATACTACCCAACATTGTGACCTGTACGCTCTTGTTGGCTTGCCCACACTACATATTCGTCACCAAACCCACTGGCTCCAGGTCATCTATAAATCACTGCTAGGCAATTCCCCATATTATCTTAGCTCACTGGTCACCATAGCAACACCCACCTGTAGTCTGCGATATCAGTCAGGAAGATAAAGCTTGGTCGCAAATAGGTCTTCCAAATGGACAATGATCCCAAGCATACATCCAATGTTGAGGCAAAATGGCTTAAGGACAACAAGTCAAGGTATTGGAGTGGCCATCACAAAGCCCTGACCTCAATCCTATAGAAAATGTGTGGGCAGAACTGAAAAAGCGTGTGCGAGCAAGGAGGCCTACAAACCTGACTCAGTTACACCAGCTCTGTCAGGAGGAATGGGCCAAAATTCACCCAACTTATTGTGGGAAGCTTGTGGAAGGCTACCCGACACGTTTGACCCAAGTTAAACAATTTAAAGGCAATGCTACCAAATACTAATTGAGTGTATGTAAACATCTGACCCACTGGGAATCTGATGAAGGAAATAAAAGCTGAAATAAATCATTATCTCTACTATTATTCTGACATTTTCACTTAAAATAAAGTGGTGATCCTAACTGACGCAAGACTGGGAATTTTTACTAAGAATAAATATCAGGAATTGTGTAATACTGAGTTTAAATGTATTTGGCTAAGGTGTATGTACACTTCCGACTTCAACTGTACATTGTGTAGTGTGTACTTTGTAATGTTAATTATTTGTTGTCAATTCTTAGCTACCTGATCTATTAAAATGAGATCAGTGTTTTGACTTGGACAGAAGCTCAACAGAGCTGAATATCAGCACCTGAAATGTCTACTGCTTGAGCTCATGTTCCTCTTATAGAATATTAGCTCAAAGGTATTGTGGGGCTCCTGCACCGAAATATATACCTTACCGGCACCCAAAATTAGTACTTTTTCAGTCAAACACTGAATTAGATGATTGAAAAATACAAAATATTTTTAGAGAATATAGAATGTGCCTGAATTGTCAAGACAATAACTTTTGTTTCCGTTTCTCTTTATTACTACTTGCCAACTCAGGTATAAGTCCGGTAACATCAACAGTGAGGACAAACCCAGCCTGCCCCTCTCCTTCCACACTAAGTCCAAACCTACAGTCAGTGGGTCCTGATTGTGACAGTGGAGCCCAGTTTGCACTGCAGGATCCAGAGATGGCATCAGTGAAGCTGGAAGACTGCAGTCAAACACTGGAGCTGAATGTCAACATTAAAGATGAAGAAGAGGAGGAGAACATTGGGAAATCTGTTTCTCATGGTAAGAGCAGGTTCTATCTAACTATGTTTGTTTGTTCAAACTTCTCACTGTGCATGAAAAGTTGCAGTTGAACTGTTTCATGAGGGCATTGAGATGCTGTGCCACCCGGTACAGCCAGAAGAGGACTGGTTCCTCTCCATGTTTCTCCCTAGGTTCCTGCTTTATACTGAGTTTTTAGGAGCCACTGTGCTTCTACATCTGCATTGCTTGATCTTTCGTGATTTTAGGAAGTGTTTCTGTAAAGCACTTTGTGACTTTGCGGATGTAAAAAGGGCTTCAAAAAATAAATGTGATTGACATGTACATTACCAGTCAAAGGTTTGGACACACCTACTCATTCAAGGGTTTATCTTTATTTTTACTATTTCCTACATCCTACATTGTGTAATAGTAGTGAAGACATCAAAGCTATTCAACAACACATATGGAATCATGTAGTAACAAAAAAAGTGTTAAACATATCAAAATATATGTTATACTTTAAGTTCTTCTAAGTAGCCACCCTTTGCCTTGATTACAGCTTTGCACACTCTTGGTATTCTCTCAACCATCTTCATGAGGTAGTCACCTGGAATGCCTTATCAAAAGTTCATTTGTGCCATTTCTTTCATTAATGCATTTGAGCCAATTAGGTGTGTTGTGACAAGGTAGGGGTGGTATACAGAAGATAGCCCTATTTGGTAAAAGACCAAGTCCATATTATGGCAAGAACAGCTCAAATAATCAAAGAGAAACGACTATCCATTATTACTTTAAGACATGAAGGTCAGTCAATCCGTAAAATTTCAAGAACTTTTCAAGTTTATTCAAGATCTGTCGCAAAAACCATCAAGCGCTATAATGAAACAGCCACTCACGAGGACCGCCACAGGAAAGGAAGACCAAGTTACCTCTGCTGCAGGGGATAAGTTCATTAGAGTTACCGGCCTCAGAAATTGCAGCCCAAATAAATTATTCAGAGTTCAAGTAACAGACACATCTCAACATCAACTTTTCAGAGGAGACCGTGTGAATCAGGCCTTCAAGGTCGAATTGCTGAAAAGAAACCACTACTGAAGGACACCAATAATAAGAAGAGACTTACTTGGGCAAAGAAACATGAGCAATGGACATTAGACTGGTGGAAATCTGTCCATTGGTCTGATGAGTCCAAATGTCCGATTTTTGGTTCCAACAGCCTTGTCTTTGTGAGAGACCGAGTAGGTGAACGGATGATCTCTGCATGTGTAGTTCCCACAGTGAAGCATGGAGGAGGATGTGTGAAGGTGTGGGGGTGCTTTGCTGGTGACACTGTCTGTGATATTTTTAGAATTCAAGGCACACTTAACCAGCATGGCTACCACATCATTCTGCAGTGATACGCCATCCCATCTGGTTTGCGCTTAGTGGGACAATGACCCAACACACCTACAGGCTATGTAATGGCTATTTGACCAAGAAGGAGAGTGATGGAGTGCTGCATCAGATGACCTGGCCTCCACAATCATCTGACCTCAACCCAATTCAGATGATTTGGGATGAGTTGGACCACAGAGTGAAGGAAAAGCAGCCAACAAGTGCTCAGCATATGTGGGAACTCCTTCAAGACTGTAGGAAAAGCATTCCAGGTGAAGTTGATTGAGAGAATGCCAAGAGTGTGGAAAGCTGTCAAGGCAAAGGGTGGCTACTTTGAAGAATCTAAAATATAACATTTTGATTTGGTTAACACTTTTTTGGTTACTACATGATTCCATATGTGTTATTTTATAGTTTAGATGTCTTAACTATTATTCTACAAGGTAGAAAATAGTAAAAAAGAAAGAAAAACCCTTGAATTAGTAGGTGTGTCAACTTATGACTGTTACTGTATATTACACCAACTGACTGGTTCTTCTGATGTTGTTCACACAGGAGACCATGTTGAGACATTCTCTACATCCAGAGAGCAACAGCAGGAAGATCACAGAGCTAAGAGGTCTCACCACTGCCCACATTGTGAGGAGATTTTCCCAATTCTATCAAAGTTAAAAATACACCTACAAATACACACAGGAGAGAATCTGTATTTCTGCACTGACTGTGGGAAGAATTTCACAACATCAACTAAGCTAAAACGTCATCAGAGAACACACACAGGAGAGAAGCCTTACTTCTGCTCTGACTGTGGGGTGAGTTTCTCTCGACTGGGCCACTTAAAACAACATGAACTTATACACACAGGAGAGAAGCCTTACTCCTGCTCTGACTGTGGAAAATGTTTCTCTCGACTGGGGGTCTTAAAAATACATGAACTTATGCATACAGGAGAGAAGCCTTACTCCTGCTCTGACTGTGGAAAATGTTTTATATCATCAGCTGAACTAAAAGTTCATCAGAGAACACACACAGGAGAGAAGCCTTACTCCTGCTCTTACTGTGGAAAGAGTTTCTCTCGACTGGGCCACTTAAAACAACATGAACGTATACATACAGGAGAGAAGCCTTATTTCTGCTCTGACTGTGGAAAAGGTTTTATATCATCAGCTGAACTAAAAGTTCATCAGAAAACACACACAGGAGAGAAGCCTTACTTCTGCTCTGACTGTGGGGTGAGTTTCTCTCAACTGGGCCACTTAAAACGACATGAACGTATACACACAGGAGAGAAGCCTTACTCCTGCTCTGACTGTGGAAATAGTTTCTCTCAACTGGCGGATTTAAAAATACATGAACTTATACACACAGGAGAGAAGCCTTACGCCAGCTCTGACTGTGGAAAGAGTTTCTCTCGACTGGCGGATTTAAAAATACATGAACGTATACACACAGGAGAGAAGCCTTACGCCTGCTCTGACTGTGGAAAGTGTTTCTCTCGACTGGGGGATTTAAAAAGACATGAACTTATACATACAGGAGAGAAGCCTTATTTCTGCTCTGACTGTGGGGTGAGTTTCTCTCTACTGGGCAACTTAAAACGACATGAACGTATACACACAGGAGAGAAGCCTTACTCCTGCTCTGACTGTGTCAAATGCTTTACTACATCAACTGAGCTAAAAGTTCATCAGAAAACACACACAGGAGAGAAGCCTTATTTATGCTCTGACTGTGGAAAATGTTTTAAATCATCAGCTGAGCTAAAAGTTCATCAGAAAACACACACAGGAGAGAAGCCTTACTCCTGCTCTGACTGTGGGGCGAGTTTCTCTCGACTGGGCAACTTAAAACAACACAAACATATACACACAGGAGAGAAGCCTTAATACTGCTCTGACTGTGGAAAATGTTATAAAACATCAGTTGAGCTAAAAGGTCATCAGAGAACACACACAGGAGAAAAGCCTCATCACTTGTCTCAGACCAGTTAAGATTAAAGTCACTTCATTCTCACCTCAGAAAGGAAGTGGTAACAGTGCATTTGATAACATTAAGAAAGAGTAACACTCTATTGTAATCCTATTGTTTCTCACTGTGAGAGAACTGTGCAGAGGAAAGGGAGCGTTATAGAATGTTAGCCTGTCTTGACTTTACTGATCAGTGTTCACCTGGTCAGTTTTGGTGTGTTTTGTTATCTTCTACTGTAAAGATATTGAGATAACCTTGGATTTGCCCTTAGGGTTGAATACACTCAGTGAGGTCTGATAGATGACTGGGTGGTACTGCTTTCCTCTGCAGTTTTCTGTGGGAATGAGCTAGTTCGGACACTCATCGGTACAACACAAGACATGCAGCAAGAGGTTTCTTCACAGTCCCCAGGTCCAGAACAGACGCTGGGAAACACACAGTATTAAATAGAGCCATGACTACATGGAACTCTCTGCCAGGTAACTCAAACTAGCAATAAAACCAGATTCAAAAATCATAAAATCAATAAAATAAAATAAACCTTATGACACATTTAAAAAATAACAACAGGAACTTTTAGCTCAGCTGATGTTGTGAAGCATTTTACACATCTCATATGTATATACTGTATTCTATAATATTCTACTGTATCTTAGTCCATGTCGCTCTGTCATTGGTTGTCCATATATGTATATACTGTATTCTATAATATTCTACTGTATCTTAGTCCATGCCGCTCTGTCATTGGTTGTCCATATATGTATATACTGTATTCTATAATATTCTACTGTATCTTAGTCCATGCCGCTCTGTCATTGGTTGTCCATATATGTATATATTCTTAAATTCCATTCCTTACTTAGACTTGTGTGTATTGGGTATATGTTGTGAAATTGTTAGATATTACTTGTTAGATATTACTGCACTGTCGGAGCTAGAAGCACAAGCATTTCGCTACACCCGCTATAACATCTGCTAAACACGTGTATGTGACAAATAACATTTTCTTTTATTTGAAGAGACAGATTTTTTTCAAATGTATTTTATATTGTATTTTGCATTGTATTATGCTTGTGATACGTGGTTGGAATACCACTGTGATGTGTGGTTCTCTCCTGGCTATCATAAGATGAATGCACTAGCTCTCTGGACGGGAGCATCTGCAATGTTACTAAATTGTAAATGTAGTGCTTGATGATGTATTTGATGTATTTTTTGTGTTTCCTGTTTGTACCCCAGGAAGAGTAGCCGCTGGGGATCCTAATAAAATACTACATTGTACTGAATGTATCAGATAGAGATGATGTGATGATCAGTTTTCACCATTAGTCTTTTTTTTGCCCATTTATGAATGTATTATTCAATGTGTTTCTATTGGATATAGTAGTAAAGGCCAAATTCATTTTTAAATATATATTTTTATAACTAAAGGGGTCCTAAAATTCAAAATCAAAGGGAACGTTATAGAATGTTAGCCTCTCTTTACTTTGCTGATCAGTGTTCACCTGGTCAGTTTTTGTGTGTTTTGTTAGCTTCTACTGTAATGATATTGAGATGACCTTGGATTTGCCTTTAAGGTTGAATATCCTATTTGAGGCGTCTCACAATGGAGTTTGATGGTTGACTGGGATGTACTGCTTCCCTCTGCAATTTTCTGTGGGAGTGAACTAGTAGACATAACATACACTGAGTGTACAAAACATTAAGGACACCTGCTCTTTCCATGACATAGACTGACAAGGTGAACCCAGGTGAAAGCTATGATCCTTAATGATGTAGTTGTGGTGTATTTATTATGGATCCCCATTAGCTTTCAGCAGAAAACAAGAAACTGCAGTTGCAGTGGGCTAAGGAATGAAAACACTGGACACTGGAGAATTTGAAAAACATTGCCTGGTCTGATGAATCCCCGTTCCTGCTGTTTCACACTGATGGGAGGACTAGGGTATGGAGAAAACCACGAGTACATGCATCCATGCTGTGTGTCAGCATTGCAGGATGGTGGTGGTGGTGTGGGGTGTGTTTTCATGGCACATATTGAGCCCCTTGATAAAAGTAGAGCAACATTTGAATGCCACAGGATATCTAAACATCATTACCAATCAGGTGCATCCCTTCATGGCAGCAGTTATCCATCTGCAAACATATTTCTTTCAGCAGGATTATGCCCCATGCAACAAGCCTTGTCCAGGAATGGTTCCAAGAACATGACAGTGAATTCCGCTAACTGCAGTGGCCTTCCGAGTCACCAGATCTCAATCCAATTGTGCATCTGTGGGAGGAGATGGAATGAGCTATTCGGGGTAGAGATCCACTCCCAGCCAACTTGACAGAACTGTGGGAAGCATTGCAGTCAACATGGACCAGCATCCCTTTGGAACGCTCTACACACCTTGGACAGTCCATGCCCCGACGAATTGAGACTGTTCTGAGGACAATGGGGTGTGCAACTCAATATTAGGCAGGTGTTCCTAATGTTTTGTACACTCAGTGTACATCAGATAAAGATGGTGTGATGATCAGTTTTCAGCATTAGTTTGGATGGATTATTTTATATTACTAAACAACTTTTGTTTAATGATAAACAGGCTATGAATTGACTACTTGTGTTTTATAAATTGTCTTTTAAAACTAGATTCATTATTTTATTAATTGATTATGAATGTATTTGAATAACTGTATTGAAGTTAATTGATCTGGTGTGTTGGGCCAGTAACTGAAAGGTCGCTGGTTTGAATCCCGAGCCAACTAGGTGAAAATCTGTCGTTGTGCCCTTGATCAAGGCAATTAACCTCTATTGGTCCTATAAGTCGCTCTGGATAAGAGCATCTGCTAAATGACGAAAAATAATGTTTGTACATGAATTTATGCTGGGCAACTTCTTCTCTTGTGTATAATTAAATGAAACAAACAGTTTTAAGTGAAATATTTAGTGTCTATTTCAATCTTCTACCAACCATCCCTATGCCTGGTGTAGGCCTAGAACCATAGAGAGAAGATACGGCCAGATCTGTCATAACAGCCCGGAAGTAAAGCTGCACTGGGAGACACATTTGAAATGGAATACATTGACTACATGCAGCAGGGTGGAAAAAAATCACAATTTAAATATATTGTCGGAAGGGCTGTGGTCACCATTCATGTAATACATTAAATATATACATCAGACGGTATTGGGGAGCTATTTCATAGGGTTTTCACAAGTACATTATTTTCCCATTTCAATCTTATACCAACCAGATTTAATTTACAATATAGGGGGGTTGGCAACTAGGTTTGGCCTCAAGGCAATGTGTTGCTGAGCTTGTAGCTAGTCTGCGGGCCAGAACATAATTAGCCTATTAACAAATAGCCTATAGCTGCCCAATTCATAGTCCTACACAGTGAAGCTACACTACACATTTAACACGTGGTTAGTGGGCTAATCAATTCAATGACCATAACATAATAATGGGCTAATTATGGATGACTAGACTGAAGAGCCAAGAAGAGACGAAGCACGAAGACTTAGGACGAAAACGCCGTTGATATTCCAGTCATCAACGTCGTCTAAATGAGCACACCGGGAGAATTTCCACCCCCAAAAGCTATTTTCAGAGCTCAGTGCAGATGCACTTCCATGGCGGCCGGTGACCACCATGACTTATGTTTCTTGTGTTTCGGATCCCAGCATGCCAAGGAAGGCGTCTGCAGTCCCCCGAATTGCGCCTCCTGCGCCCTCCTTTCTTTAAAGGAGAGGAAGCAGCGTTGGGCGTTTTTCAGGGAGGACATCCCCCTTGAGGATGTGTTGTCGATACTAGCCTCTGCTTCAGAGGCGTCGTCCGACGGCGCAGACTCGGGGGAAGATGGGGATTTTGAGGAAGGGTCTGGCATTCCAATGGAACAGTCGGACCCCGTCCCTCATACTTTCAAGCCCCCCTTTCCTTTGGAGAGCGAGAGGGCTTGTAGTCCTTATAGCGAAGGGGATACGAGCTCTGAGAGATAAGAAGCTCTCTCTTTCGCTGCAGCCTCTCTGAGAGCGGATTTTCCGGGTCTGATTGAGAGAGCTGCTCAATGGCTGGCAATAGAGCTGCCCCCTCTTCCCTCCGCACCGGAGGTTGATATGATGGAGGGCGGTCCTTATTCCAGGCCAAGGAAGGCGGCAGAGCCAGTGGCTCCTGCCATGCCTTCTTTGGCTAGGTACGTTGGAGGCTCGTGGGAGGCACCTTTAGCGGCGCGTTCGCCTGTAAAAGCTTATCTCCCATTCACGAGAGTGGAAGGAAGGCTTCAGGGTCAGGGAATCCCCAGGTTAGAGAGCGCCATGGCGGCGTATCTCGTACCGGGTTCGAGCCCTTGGCCCTCTTCCAAGAAGGCCACGTTGCCATCCCAGAAGGACCGACTCACAGCGTCGCTGTTAGAGAAGTCTTTTTGGTTGGGAGCCCAAGCTGTAGCAGCAGCTAACAACATTGCCCTCTTGGCGACCTCTCTGTCCCGTTTAACCACGGGTAAGACAGAGATGGCACCGGAGGAGGCGTTCAGAATTTCTGGCGCCATACTCCACCTTACAAAGGCGTCCGCAGTCTGCGCGGGGAGATCCATGGCCACTTCGGTGGTCGGGGAACGACACCTCTGGTTGTCTTTGACTTCCATGAAAGAGGCAGACAGGACGTCTCTCTTGAACGCCCCCCTCTCTGACGACGGCCTCTTTGGGGTCGCAGTCAAAGAGGCGACGGAGCGTTTTTCGAAGTTGGAGGAGGAGAAGAAGCAGTTGGCCAAGCACCTGCCGTTGGCAGGACGACTCGGCCCCCCTCCTCCCCAAAGGCCATCTACAGTGAGGGAAAAAAGTATTTGATCCCCTGCTGATTTTGTACGTTTGCCCACTGACAAAGACATGATCAGTCTATAATTTTTATTTATAAGTTTATTTGAACAGGGAGAGACAGAATAACAAAACAAAAATCCAGAAAAACGCATGTAAATTTTTTTATCAATTGATTTGCATTTTAATGAGGGAAATAAGTATTTGACCCCTCTGCATAACATGACTTAGTACTTGATGGCAAAACCCTTGGTGGCAATCACAGAGGTCAGACGTTTCTTGTAGTTGGCCACCAGGTTTGCACACATCTCAGGAGGGATTTTGTTCCACTCCTCTTTGCAGATCTTCTCCAAGTCATTAAGGTTTCGAGGCTGACGTTTGGCAACTCGAACCTTCAGCTCCCTCCACAGATTTTCTATGGGATTAAGGTCTGGAGACTGGCTAGGCCACTCCAGAACCTTAATGTGCTTCTTCTTGAGCCACTCCTTTGTTGCCTTGGCCGTGTGTTTTGGGTCATTGTCATGCTGGAATACCCATCCACGGCCAATTTTCAAAGCCCTGGCTGAGGGAAGGAGGTTCTCACCCAAGATTTGACGGTACATGGCCCCGTCCATCGTCCCTTTGATGCGGTGAAGTTGTGATGTCCCCATAGCAGAAATAGCATAATGTTTCCACCTCCATGTTTGACGGTGGGGATGGTGTTCTTGAGGTCATAGGCAGCATTCCTCCTCCTCCAAACACGGCGAGTTGAGTTGATGCCAAAGAGCTCCATTTTGGTCTCATCTGACCACAACACTTTCACCCAGTTCTCCTCTGAATCATTCAGATGTTCATTGGCAAACTTCAGATGGGCATGTATATGTGCTTTCTTGAGCACATATACATGTGCTGCAGGATTTCAGTCCTTCACGGCCTTACCAATTGTTTTCTTGGTGACTATGGTCCCAGCTGCCTTGAGGTCATTGACAAGATCCTCCTGTGTAGTTCTGGGCTGATTCCACACCGTTCTCATGATCATTGCAACTCCACGAGGTGAGATCTTGCATGGAGTCCCAGGCCGAGGGAGATTGACAGTTATTTTGTGTTTCTTCCATTTGCGAATAATCGCACCAACTGTTGTCACCTTTTCACCAAGCTGCTTGGCGATGGTCTTGTAGCCCATTCCAGCCTTGTGTAGGTCTACAATCTTGTCCCTGACATCCTTGGAGAGCTCTTTGGTCTTGGCCATGGTGGAGAGTTTGGAATCTGATTGATTGATTGCTTCTGTGGACAGGTATTTTATACAGGTAACAAACTGAGATTAGGAGCACTCCCTTTAAGAGTGTGCTCCTGATCTCAGCTCGTTACCTGTATAAAAGACACCTGGGAGCCAGAAATCTTTCTGATTGAGAGGGGGTCAAATACTTATTTCCCTCAGTAAAATGCAAATCAATTCATAACATTTTTTACATGCGTTTCTCTGGATATTTTTATTGTTATTCTGTCTCTCACTGTTCAAATAAACCTACCATTAAAATTATAGACTGATCATTTCTTTGTCAGTGGGCAAACGTACAAAATCAGCAGGGGATCAAATACTTTTTTCCCTCACTGTACCTCCGCCCCTCTAAGTAGACCGGGGTCTACGACGAGGCGGCGTAATCGGCGTCATCCGGCGGCCACGAGCAGCAACGGAGCGGGCTCGGCCCTCCCAGCAGCTACGGTAGCCCCACTACAGCCGGCGAGGGAGGTGACGAGGACGCCGACCTGGCCCTCCAAGGGAGGCAAGAGGAGGCGTACGTGACGGGACGCGGGGGAGAGGATGGAGGACGCATCGATGGTGTCGAACACGCCCACTGTTCCCCCCCCACCCTTCGGTTGAAGGGACGGGTGCTGATGTAAATGCTTTTGTTGATGTGTTTAATAAAGAGTTGGCTCCACCTGACTTTGTCAAAAAAGAGCCTCTTTTCCATAATACGTCCGAGAGCGTTCAAATCTCACCCTCTCTTCCTTACCACTCTAAGAGCCGTTCAGCCCACCGGGGGTGCGTTGCTGAACAGGCACTAAGAGTAGGTATCCAGAAGACCTCAATCAGGTCGTCACATCACACTTCACGTATAAGAAGTGCTTTACATAGAAGGCAGCAATCCCGGTCAGATTCTGACATGAGGACGCAGCCGCTATTTGGGGATCGCGCACTAGTACAGACTAAGGTCTCCACTAGTACGAGCCAGACCCATGCTACGTTCACCAAGGTGCCCAGAGTATCGCCGCCCCCAGGCATTGTAACACAGCAGCTATCTGGGAACGGCGCATTATCGCAGACCAAGGTCTCGGTTAATGCGATTCAGACCCATGCTACGTTCACGGAGGGCAGGATTACTAGCGTTATGGGTATAACCAAAGTATCAGCTCCCCTGACAGAACGAGCCAGTACTCACCACACTGAGCGTGAATCAACCCACCAGGGGTGCAGAGTTGAACACACACAGAAGGTGAAAGTTAAGAAGGTATCAAGGCGCCGCCTTGTTTTACCTCATAGAGACCTCATACTACAGACTTCTAGGAGTACTGTAGTGAAGGGCTCTGATAGCGAATTGCAGTCACCTAAGATGATGCAATCGCTTGCTGGGGATGGTGCCCTGCCGCAGGCTGTGGCCTCGGTCAGTGCAATTCAGACCCGCGATGCGTTCAAGGAGGGCAGGAATACGACGGTTACGGGTTTAACCGACGTCCCTACTCCTCTTTCTTTCTCAGAACGCATTTCCTCTCCCTTTTACGGGAGGCCCACCTTGGGCTGTTCCACCACTTCAATGTTGGGGAACAGTGGCGGTAAGGGCCATAGAAGAATACAGGTCCTTCCTACTGGATGCACCACAGCTTCGCGCCCAGCCACTTTCTCTACATTGCTGGCAGTGGCGAAGAAGCTGCACCCTCTCACGCTGGCTAGAACAGACGTTGCAGAAGGGTTATGCTCTCCAATTCCACCGGACCCCACCCCCGTTCAGGGGAGTGGTGGAGACGGTGATGAAAACGCCAGACAAAGTGGCCGCTCTGATGACAGAGATTACAGAACTTTTGGCGAAGGAGGCGGTGACAGTAGTTCCCCGGGAGCAAAGGAACAAAGGGCTATATTCGCCTTATTTCCTAGTGCCCAAAAAGACGGGAGTGAGGCCGATTTTGGATTTACGCATTCTCAACGAGAGCATAACCAAACGGCCCTTCCGAATGCTAACGACAAAACATCTGCTGGAATGTGTCCAGAGAGGGGACTTTTGTACGAGCATAGACCTAAAGGATGCGTACTTTCATGTGCCGGTTCAGCCGCGTCACAGGAAGTTTCTGCGGTTCGCCTTTCAAGGGGTGGCGTACGAATACACGAGGATGCCATTTGGGTACGCCCTGGCACCTCGCACATTTTCCAAGTGTGTGGAGGCGGCATTGGAACCGTTGCGTCGTCAGGGAATATGGCTACTAGCCTACCTGGACGACCTACTGGTTCTCGTCCCGTCAGCAGAGCTGGCGATCACTCACACAACACAGACAGTGATGCATCTCACAAGTCTGGGGTTCGCTGTGAATTGGAAAAAGAGCGCGCCCTAGCCCACTCATCAGATTGTCTACCTGGGGATACAGCTAGACACTGTGAGGATGAGGGCTCGAATTTCGGACCCCCGAAGGGTAGCCTTGTTGCTAGCCCTAAGGAAGTGTCGTCCGAATCACACGGTGACGGCGCTGTCGATCATGTCACTTTGGGTCTCATGTCGTCAGCCCACTCTGTGGTTCCGCTGGGACTCCTGCACATGCGCAGGACGCAGCGATGGTTCGCCCAACCAAGACTAGACCCATTGCGTCAACGTCATTGGTTGGTGGTGGTTCCCCTCTCGCTCAGTGCAGACCTAAACTATTGGAGAAACTTGCGCGTTCTCACGCACGGAGTCCCGATAGGAAAGGTGTCCTCTCACATCCCAGTATTCACGGATGCGTCCCTGACGGGATGGGGAGGGACATGTCAGACACAAGCGATAGGAGGTGTGTGGCCTCAATCAGGTCGTCACATCAACCTCCTGGAGTTGGAAACAGTTCGACTGGTTCTGACCCACTTCGCGTCTACCCTTCGGGGTCGCGATGTGCTGGTCTGGTCAGACAACCGGACCACAGTAGCCCACATAAATCGCCAGGGTGGAGTCAGGTCTCCTGCTCTCCATCGGGCGGCAGAGGAATTGTGGCTGTGGGCTCAAGAGCACCTTCGCTCATTGAGAGCAGCACACATTCCGGGCTACTTGAACATAGGAGCAGACCTCATGTCAAGAGGGGGTCCTCGAGACGACGAGTGGTGTCTGCATCCAGACATTGTTCTCCAGATTTGGGAACAATTCGGGAGAGCCGAGGTGGACCTATTCGCGTCACGCGTGAATGCGCAATGTCCTCTGTGGTTCTCTCTGAGGGAACAGGACGAACCGCCACTGGGAAGGGACGCCTTTGCGCACCAACCGTGGCCGAGAGTTCTCCTGTATGCATTCTGGGAGGTAATGCCTTCTTCAGCACAATGGATTTGACGTCAGGGTATTACAACGTGCCCCTGCATGAAGAGGACAATAAATACACTGCCTTTTCCTCCCCTTTAGGTCTGCACGAGTACAATCGGTTACCTCAGGGCCTCTGCAACAGCCCGGCTACTTTTATGAGAATGATGCTGACCATCTTTGGTGACCAAAAACGTTCTAAGTCTCCTTTGTTACTTGGATGATCTGATGGTTTTTGCTAAGACGGAGGAAGAGAGTCTGCAGAGACTTGAGATGGTTTTTCAGCGGTTGCAGGAGCACAACCTTAAACTGTCTCCATCTAAGTGCAAGTTTCTGAGGAGGTCTGTAAAGTTTTTGGGCCACATCATTTCTCAGGAGGGTGTAGCCACTGACCCTGCTAAAGTTCAAACCATTTTGAATGTGACTGAGAGTGAAGCTGAGAGTGAAGCTGATGGTGTCATACCATCTCCTATCAAAATAGGTTCTTTCCTTGGTATGGTAGTATACTATCAGCACTACATTGAGAATTGTTCCATGGTTGCTAGGCCATTGTTTCAGCTAACTACAGGTCAGAAGAAGCCTAGGAGAGGCAAGGGTAGGAAGAGTGATGTATGCACTCATAATGATGTATGCACTCACTAACTGTAAGTCGCTCTGGATAAGAGCGTCTGCTAAATGACTAAAAATGTAAAATAAAAATGATATCCAGTACATACAGTGGGGAGAACAAGTATTTGATACACTGCCGATTTTGCAGGTTTTCCTACTTACAAAGCATGTAGAGGTCTGTAATTTTTATCATACGTACACTTCAACTGTGAGAGACGGAATGTAAAACAAAAATCCAGAAAATCACATTGTATGATTTTTAAGTAATTAATTTGCATTTTATTGCATGACATAAGTATTTGATACATCAGAAAAGCAGAACTTATTATTTGGTACAGAAACCTTTGTTTGCAATTACAGAGATCATACGTTTCCTGTAGGTCTTGACCAGTTTTGCACACACTGCAGCAGGGATTTTGGCCCGCTCCTCCATACAGACCTTCTCCAGATCCTTCAGGTTTCGGGGCTGAGATCCCCAAAGCCTACAAGAATTCTGATAGTGAAACTCCTCTCAGCTGGGATGGTGCTGTGCCTGATGTTGTTAACTTGGTTGAAGATGCTTTGTCAGTCTGGTCTGTGACAATCTACCAGGATTCTGATCAGTCGTCTGACACTACTAGTGTTGAGTCGGAAATTGAAAGTGTGCTGGCTCCGGATATGCTGATCTGTAGTACTCCCCAACCTGAGGTTAGACCTTTGAGCACGGTTGGTGCTGTCCGTGACATTCCTGCTAGGTTTTTGGGTGAGGGTGTTCGGACTAGACTAGGTAGATTTATTAATCCAGTGAATAGGCTAATCCAAACTATGTCTACACAGGAAATGAAACAATTATTGGTTTCTCAGTGACGGTAGGATATTGCCTACCTTTTCTTTGTTGTGTGTATGTGGTAATCTAAGTGGGTCTTAGAGTGATTTGTGGGTTTGTATAATATTTTTGACAATTCATGTAACTTTGTGTGTAGTTCATCAGCATAAAATGTATTTGGCATTTTTTGTATAGGGTTGAATAAGGGATTAGCTACCTCTTATTTTTCCTAATCCTTCACGGGATAGCTTTCCAGCTGATCAACCATTTGTGGGTCAAGAATTAAGGGACTACACTGGGTTACTCTGTCACCCTGTGGGTGTGAAATTTTTTTTTTCTTTCTTTGCTTTGTTACCTTCGAGGTAATGTGTGTCACGATCGTCTATGAAGTAGGACCAAAGCGCAGCGTTGGTAGCGAGCATATTTATTATTTTAACGTACACACGAACAAAACAACGAAAACGTGACGTCTATGGTACACAATGAAACCACACTAACAAAATCCCACAAACACAAGGTGAACACAGACAGTTTAAATATGGCTCCCAATCAGAGATAACGAGCCGACAGCTGACACTCGTTACCTCCGATTGGGAGTCATTGACCAAATAAGGGAAACACAAAACCAATGACAACCCAACCAAAACAAAACACAACCAAAACGAACACACCCTGGCTCAAAATACAAAGTCCCGGAGCCAGAGCGTGACAGTGTGTTTTGTTTTGTGTTTATAATCTAGTGTAAAACAGTAGGGGTGAATGTAGTAGTGTGATGTTGTTCCCCTAGATTATGCACCAAGTTGCACACAAGGACAGTTCAACTAGGCCAGGTCAAGAGGGGATGTTAATAAGTTAATAATAATAATAATAATAATAATTCAATGTGGTTTTTATTTAATTACAGCTGCATAGCTAATGTAATTTTTTGGTGTACAAAATTTTTTATATATCTATATTGTAAATACACCTAATTGTAAAAGTTGTGTATATTTTGGTTTGGTCCATCGCGGGTTATCTGTATTTATGTACCCTCTTATTGTTCTCTTTTGCCTGACCTTCAACTAGCAAGGTATGTTGTCCTTGGCACCGTAATTTGTCAACATAAAACTGTGGTAAAGTTACACAAAGTGCTGTTACGCAACTACAGGTTTTGTTACAATGTGGACAATATAAAGATGTATGTTAACAACTTTCACCAAGCTCGCTAATTAGGGTACCTATTGTAACTCGGGAGTATTTGGGGCAGTGTTTGAGTGAGTTTCTATGTGCTCACGCAGGTGCCCGAGAGCTGTGGCTGCACCAAGGGCTAACCTATTGTGTGTTGTCTCTTCGTGTACAGGTATGTCTTTTATTTTGTCAGAATTATGTTGTATATCATTTTACTTGTATTGTATAGTGTGTTGTTAGGCACTGAATGTGTGCATGCAGCACCTGTTCTCTTTTGCCTGACCTTCAACTAGCAAGGTGCCCGAGAGCTGTGGCTGCACCAAGGGCTAACTTCATTTTTTTGTCTCTTCGTGTGCAGGTCGAATAAAAATTATCCAACCATCAGAATTCCAGTTGTGGCAGTGTCCTAATTAAAAGTACACAACGCAGAACGAACCACGCTACATATGCATAATGATGTAGTAAACAACATCGCTCTGCGTGGGAACTTTTGGTGGGGGGAAAGTAGCCTTTATAAGTCTCCATGGTGGGTAAAGACCATCACTTCGTTGTCTTGTTGGGAATAGTAATAATTTGTGACAGTACGCATTGTATTAGTCTAACGATTGTTTTTAATTTAGTTTCTCACATTAAACAGACATTTGAGAAGGATTTGAGAAGCGAATTGCTTGCAGTTGTACCTATGAGACACAGACACACTAAAGCTGTACAGTGTAGTTAGAAAAGTCAATTTACATTATTTGCAGATGTGTTCCCTTTTATTTACAAATCGAAAAATGTAACATTTGAAATGAATGTGGCAGAACAGTTAAGCATAGAGTTCCTGTGGAAGTCTTCTCCTTCAGTCTTTTTGCCTCCTATGCCTCGTTTCCTATTAGATGGTATTTTCCCAATGCCAAGTTCACCTGAGACAGCCGCTATCCAGTGTCATGTGTTGCTGAATTACAGATCTCGCTATCCCAATGTCGCTGCTGTCCATGGTGCTGAAATATCCAATCTCGGCTATTTGCATACATAGGACCATCCACACTTGACACCACACACACAAGTTAATGCTAATATCACACACACTTTTGAACATTGCACAACCTGCAACAAGACACTGAAACAGCAAGTTTGTTTGTTTCTGAATAAAGATGCGAAGAATGAAATCAATGTGTGGAAGGAGATTGGACAATGTATAGGCATTCCCTATAGCTGTATTTGACTGGAGCATGATCAGATTGCTTTGTTTCATCCAGAATGGAAATTTGGTCTGAGAAACTATGCCCATTATAGCATGACTATTTCAGACAGAATTCACTTAATATTGTCTGTAAAAATATAAATAAGGCAATGTTTATATGACCCCCTTTCAAACATTCACATATTTATCATTTTCTTGCAGATATACAGTGCATTCAGAAAGTATTCATACCCCTTAACTTATTCCACATGTTGTTTTCTTACAGCCTGAATTCAAAATGGATTCAATTATAATATTTTCTCTCACACAGCTACATACAATACCCCATAATGACAAAGTGAAAACACGTTTTTGAAATTTTTGCAAATGTATTGGAAATGAAATACAGAAATATCTCATTTACATAAATATTCACACCCCTGAGTCGATTAAAGCTGTGTCTTTCTGGGTAAGTCTCCAAGAGCTTTGCACAACTGGATTGTAAAATATATGCAATATACATTATATAGACAGCCATTTTATTTTTTTTGCCATAAGTTTTCAAGCCGAATTAAGTCAAATCTGTAACTAAGCCACTCAGGAACATTCAATGTCATCTTGGTAAGCAACTCCAGTGAATATTTGGCCTTGTGTTTTAGAGAGTGTGCGGAAAAAGTGTGACACCACTCCGGCCCCCAAGGACAGGAATTGTCCATCCCTGATCTATATGGTAGGAACAGTACCAGACCTGAATGAATGTGTCTGTTTTGAATATTCACGGAGACAGAATGATGTGGTTGATAGCAGAGACGTCATGCCCAAAGGGGGCACAGGGTCACCTGCCCCCTCAGATTTGTGATGTTTAAATTTGTCTTGTTATTTTTTCTCTGTCATACTACTAACCATGAATTTGGCTTTAGCTAGCCCAGATAGGATCCCATTCTCCCAACCTAATAACTACACTGAACAAAAATATTAACGCAATATGTAAAGTGTTGGTCCCATGTTTCATGAGCTGAAATAAAAGCGTGAAATATTTCGTTCGCACAAAAAGCTTATTTTTCTCAAATTGTGTGCACAAATTTGTTTACATCCCTGTAAGCGAGCATTTCTCCTTTGCCAAGATAATCCATCCACCTGACAAATATGGCATATCAAGAAGCTGATTAAACATCATGATAATTACACAGGTGCACCTTGTGCTGAGGACAATAAAATGCCACTCTAAAATGTGCAGTTTTGTCACACAACACAATGCACAGATGTTTCAAGTTTTGAGGCAGCGTGCAATTGGCTTACGGACTGCAGGAATGTCCACCAGAGCTGTTAACAGATACGTTTATGTTAGTTTCTCAACCATAAGCCAAGGCGGCTTTAGAGAATTTGGCAGTACTTCTAACTGGCCTCACGACTTCAGACCACTTGTAAAGCAGCGTATGGGCGAGCTGTTGGCTGATGTCAACTTGTGAATGCTCCATGGTGGCAGTGGGGTTATGGTATGGGCAGGCATAAGCTACAGACAATGAACACAATTGCATTTATCGAGGACAATTTGAATGCACAGATATACCGTGGGATAGTGTACGTGCACAAAGTGAGTTTGTAACATGTATATCATTCTTACTTGTTGTTCTTTATATTTACTACCATTGCCTATTGTAAGTTGCCTCTCTGTGTTTTACTGTGTTGTGTAATACTCCGCAGGTAGCATTATGCCATTAATACAGCCCTTCCTTTGTTAATAGCGTTGTTGCTCTACTTGTGCTATCAGTTATTGTGCATATTCATTAGCCCTGTTATCTGTCCATTACAGGACCACTATCATTCCACTACCTTTCCATGTCCATTTCATCCGTGTGTGTCAATAAAGTATCCTTGAATGTAACTCTGAGGTTGCCTTATTCCCCTCTTACCGGGGGAGGTGAAAACGCAACCTGATCTCAGAACATTTCGTATTATTCTGTATGTACAAAGCAGTGATCAAGCAAAGGGTGGCTACTTTGAAGAATCTCAAATCTGAAATATATTTTGATATGTGTAACACGTTTTTGGTTACTACATGATGCCATATGTGTTATTTAATAGTTTTGATGTCTTCACTATTATTCTACAATGTAGAAAATACACAAGACACAGAGGAGGAGAAACTATCCAACACCCTGGGAGAGAGAACGAGTGACCTCAGTCGAACTCACAGCCAGAAAGATGGGTTAGATACAGGAGAGGAGGAGGTTACCCCGGATGCCATCACCCCTGCTCCTGTGAACAAGGAATGAGAGGGGAAGCCTTCTAATCAGGCCAATGGGCAGGCGGAGCGAGAGGTCATAGTGATAGTGATTCACACCCAGAGAGAGACAGACAACCCATACAACCTCTTGGCTGAGATTAACCACACAGAGGTAGAGGCAGAGGGCCTTCAGGGCAAGCCAGTCAGCCTGCCTGCTCTGATCCTCAAGTCAATTGTATTTAAATTCATATTCATTAAAGATTTTTAGTCAAGACTTGAAAAGTGCCATTTATTTCAAATGATAATTATTCAGTGTCTGCAACCCTCAAGAACCAGGATGAGTCTGGGTCCCCCTTTAACTGGGCAAACACAACTTGCATATTGTCATAGACTAGGCCGAAACGTTAATCTTTTAACCTTGCTTAAATAAAACAATGCATTTTTAATAGTGAGCAAGAGTTTTCAATGATGATTAAAGTTTTTTTGTCGCGCCCTCCACTTTTTTGTCAAATAATACATCTAAAAAAATGTAATAAGTTAATTATTAAAAGCATTAAAATTGGGATTGGGATTTTTCCCACCTATTTATACAACCTACTCCACAAAGTTTAGAGAAATGTTCTGAAATTAATTAAGAATTAAACAGAAGAAAATCAGAATTGAAGGCAACTATAATGCAAAGAATTTAATGGTATATGGTTCAATCCTGTTTCTGGTCTAATGAATAATTAATATTGTTCCTCCTCTTCCTTGTGGCAAGCGCAGCAGCACACTGCCCTCCAAAGCCTGCAAAAAAAACGCTGGACTGCCCCTTTCCTCGCCCTGCATGGAACATCCAGGGTCACGTCCTTGGTGACGTGTGGAGTGACGTCCAGGGTGACCACAGCAACATCCTCTGGAAAGGGACAAAAGCGGGACAGAATGTAAATAAATGCAAACCGTAGGTTCTAAACACTGGCCAGTTGAATGGGATCTTTTATTTCAGCTCATGAAAAATGGGACCAACACTTTACATGTTATCATGATGAACGGCACCTGTCAGAGTGCTTTCTATAAGTCTTACTCACCTGCTTGGATGTCAGATGGCAGAGTGGCGTAGACGGCCACCATGAGAGGCTTTTCTTCAGGTGTGACGTCCACAATCTCCAAGAGTGAAGAAGCAGGGTATGCATCTGTGTTAGGGGTGAGGTCCACAAGCTCCAGGTGGGAAGAAGCAGGATGTGCCTCTGTGTTTGGGGTGATGTCCACAAACTCCAAGTGGGAAGAAGCAGAATCTGCCTCTGTGTTTGGGGTGATGTCCACAAGCTCCAGGTGGGAAGAAGCCGGGTCTGCCTCTGTTATAGGAGTGATGTTCACAACCTCCAGGTGGGAAGATGCTGGGTCTGCCTCTGTGTTAGTGATGATGTCCACAACCTCCAGGTGGGAATAAGCTGGCTCTGCCTCTGTGTTAGGGTTGATGTCCACAACCTTCAGGTGGGAAGAAGCCGGGTCTGCCTCTTTGTTAGGGGTGATGTTCACAACCTCCAGGTGGGAAGAAGCCGGGTCTGCCTCTTTGTTAGGGGTGATGTCCACAAGCTCCAGGTGGGAAGAAGCCGGGTCTGTCTCTGTGTTAGGGGTGATGTCCACAAGCTCCAGGTGGGAAGAAGCCGGGTCTGTCTCTGTGTTAGGGGTGGTTTCCACAACCTCCTGATAGGAAGAAGCCGGGTCTAACTCTGTGTTAGGGGTGATGACCACAAACTTCAGGTGGGTAGAAGCCGTCTCAGCCTCTGTGTTAGGGGTGATGTCCACAAGCTCCTTGTGGGAAGAAGCCAGGTGTGCCTCTTTGTTAGGGGTGATGTCCACAGCCTCCAGGTGGGAAGAAGCAAGGTGTGCCTCTTTGTTAGGGGTGATGTCAACAACCATATGGTGGGAAGAAGCAGGGTCTGCCTCTGTGTTAGGGGTGATGTCCACAACCTCCAGGTGGGAAGATGCTGGGTCTGCCTCTGAGTTATGGGTGATGTCAACAACAATACGGTGGGAAGATGCTGGGTCTGCCTCTGAGTTATGGGTGATGTCAACAACCATACGGTGGGAAGAAGCTGGGTCTGCCTCTGAGTTATGGGTGATGTCAACAACCATACGGTGGGAAGAAGCAGGGTCTGACTCTGTGTTAGGGGTGATGTCCACAAACTTCAGGTGGGTAGAAGCCGTCTCAGCCTCTGTGTTTGGGGTGATGTCCACAAGCTCTTTGTGGGAAGAAGCCAGGTGTGCCTCTGTGTTAGGGGTGATGTCCTCAACTTCCAGGTGGGAAGATACCGGGTCTGCCTCTGTGCTACGGGTTTTGTCAGCAACCTCCAGGTGGAAAGAAGCCAGGTGTGCCTCTGTGTTAGGGGTGATGTCCAAAACCACTATGTGGGAAGAAGCCGGGTCTTCCTCTCTGCTACGGGTGATGTCAACAACATCTAGGTGGGGAGAAGCTGGGTCAAACTCTGTGTTAGGGGTGAATCCCTCAACCTCCAGGTGGGCAGAAGCCGGGTCTTTCTCTGTGTTAGGGGTGATGTCCACAACCTCCGGGTGGGAAGAAGCTGGGTCTGCCTCTGTGTTATGGGGGATTTCCACAACCTCCAGGTGGGAAGAAGCCTGGTCTGCATCTGTGTTAGGGGTGACAATTAAAATCCTGATTGGCTCTACTACTACAAGGCACCAGGATGTCATGACAAAAGGCATCTGTCAGAGTGCTTTCTATGAGTGCTACTCACCTGCTTGGATATCAGCTGGTAGTGTGGCGGAGAAGGCCACCACTAGGACAGGGGGAACTCGCAGGGTGTCTGCAGTAGGCTGGAAGTAGCTTTTCACCTCGTCCGCCACAAAGGCACAGACAGAGCTCATAAAAAAAGGGGTCTTGAGGTCATCCAGGGAGAAGGACTGGCTGATTCTCCCGAGGATCGACCTCACAGAGTCAAAAGCAGCAGCCCGGGAGAAAGGGGTGTGAGGAGAAGAGGCCTTCAACGTGTTGGAGAGCTTCTCCCCTACGGCCACCACCATACTCACAGCCATCCCGCTTAGGAGGATGGGGTGATCTGAATGGCCTTCCTCTGGCTGAAGCCACAGGGCCAGGAGGATCCTGGGCACCAGCTCCACCACCACCTGGGATGGGCTGAGCAGGTTGCTACAGGGCTTATTGGACAGCTTGTCCAGAATGCTCCTCACAGCTCTCTCCACGATGATGTGGACCTTGGGGTCGCTGAAATCAACAAAAAGCAGCAGAGAAAGCTAAACGATGTGCAATGTTCACACAGAGAACACTGCCCTAGTTATTTTCTGCATAGCTCCAGATGTGTAGATGAATGGAGCAAGCTGTATGCAGGGCAGTACATGGAACTCACATGTCAGCTCCAGCTGGAGAGGTGGTGTGCATAGAGCGGCGGAGCTTGCAGACAGCCTTGTGCTCCATGTCAATCATTTTTAGGCAGGTGTTTACTTCCCAGGTCTGCCGTAGGAAACAGGAAGTCCCATTAGTGTAATTTCACAACAGATATATTGTGCTGTACTGACTAGTTGTTGAAAGGCTAGAAAGGAGCTCACTGACTGATAGTCTAAGTCTCTAACTCTCATTCTCTTACCAGCCGAGCGAGTTCGTTCCCCTCCTCCAGGGTTTCCTTCCACACCCTTCAAATAAAACACAAAGCATTTCAACTTTCCTGGCTTCCTATTTATCTGTTGTTTATTTTACCCACACCTCCTGGAGTGCTGCTGGTGACAGAGAATGGCAGTGAAGGTGAGAGCTGACGTGGTACTCACCTCTCCCTAAGGGATTTTTTGCCCTGAGACACCAGCCAGTCGCTCATGTGCTCCATGGTGACATGGGGTGAGACCTGGCCTCGACTCTGGAGCAGCAGATAGTGGACCATGAACTTCTTCTGCAAGATGAGGTAAGGTGTGAAACCGTGCCACTAAAGACCATATAATGTGCTTTCAGAAGGGCCTCTCGCAACATTTCACAACTGCTCATGTCTCACAATTTGCAAGTGATATTAAAAACTCTTATGACCATCTTCTCTAAACTGTCTTGAAATAAAACTCTTGTTTTGGGATTAAATCTATCTCTTTTTTTCTGTGGTTACTGTTTTTGTGGGATGAATCTTACCTGTTTATTGTAATATGCTTCCTCCCAGCAGGCCTGCAGAGTCTGAAAATAAAGGCTGCTTCTACAGAATTCCTTTGAAGATAATTAAAACAATTATGCTTTATTAGGTACATTATGCACAGGCATTTACAGTATGCCAAAAGGAATATCTCCTAAGATTACCTTAGTGGGACCATAAGTGAACTCAGGAATGCTCCCAACCCTATCCATGGTCAGAGGGGGACGAAATGCAGCGCTATAAATATACGGGATGCTCTAGAGATAACAGGAATGACTTAAAGTCGCGAATGATCAATGCCTGTGGAGTCGTCCAATATGCTGCGCTGAGAATTGAGTTGTAGGCGATATTTGGATATGTTTGGCGCAATTTACATGTTTACATTCTATTGCCATGGAGAAATTGAGTTTCTAGAACCAGTTTTCTTCTATGTCTTTATTTCGTGAAATATTAAGATCTTTATTTTGTCATAATGTGTATACGAGGACGTTGGAGCCCGTTCCGATTCATGACGCGGTTATCCAGGTGCATGTTGCATAGACCTACTAATCCAACCTTGGCTTACAAGTTAAATTAAATTAGTATATATGCCTATACAAATCTATTGACCACATCCATTTAAATCAATGATTGTCAATTGAAAATGTGGTAGTTGTGTTATCCTGTTGTGCGTGTCAGGGCTCCTCTTAAGCACGTTATTCCAATATTTCCTAGAATTGACGCAGGTTACACTTTTGCAAAACTACTAGGTTAAAAATAAGAGCATGAATGACAATAAAGGTATGACTTGAATTATATGTGTAGTAGTGTGATGTTGTTCCCCTAGATTATGCACCAAATTGCACACAAGGACAGTTCAAGTAGGCCAGGTCAAGAGGGGATGTTAATAAGTTAATAATAATAATAATTCAATGTGGTTTGTTTATTTAATTACAGCTGCATAGCTAATGTTATTTTTTGGTGTACAAACATTTTTATATATCTATATTGCAAATACAACTAATTGTAAAAGTTGTGTATATTTTGGTTTGGTCCATCGCGGGTTATCTGTATTTATGTACCCTCTTATTGTTCTCTTTTGCCTGTCCTTCAACTAGCAAGGTATGTTGTCCTTGGCGCCGTAATTTGTCAATATAAAACTGTGGTAAAGTTACACAAAGTGCTGTTACGCAACTACAGGTTTTGTTACAATGTGGACAATATAAAGATTTATGTTAACAACTTTCACCGAGCTCGCTAATTTGGGTACCTATTGTAACTCAGGAGTATTTGGGGCAGTGTTTGAGTGAGTTTCTATGTGCTCACGCAGGTGCACGAGAGCTGTGGCTGCACCAAGGGCTAACCTATTGTGTGTTGTCTCGTGGTGTGCAGTTATGTCATTTATTTTGTCAGAATTATGTTGTATATCATTTTACTTGTATTGTATAGTGTGTTGTTAGGCACTGAATGTGTGCATGCAGCACCTGTTCTCTTTTGCCTGACCTTCAACTAGCAAGGTGCCCGAGAGCTGTGGCTGCACCAAGAGCTAACATATTGTGTGTTGTCTCTTCGTGTGCAGGTCGAATAAAAATTATCCAACCATCAGAATTCCAGTTGTGGCAGTGTCCTAATTACGTGACCAGCCGACTGGTCAGCTCAAGCCGACCGCCGGAGCTGTGCATGTGGATGAGGTGCACGACATGCGCATGTGAATTTGTTGATGGTTTACTGTAAGTGAATATATACTGTAAACAGTGAAAGTGAATGTAGCATATCAGATACAGGTATTCGTGCTTATTTGTATGTTTTGGATGAATTTGTTAATTGCATTTATTTTTTTTGGTATTTGAATGCACTAAATTACATTGTATTTTAGTGCTCTGTTGAGCCATGGAAGATTCTCAAATCCATAAGACGTGTTATGCTGGGGATTTTAGTGTGGGTAGAGGGAGGGGTGTCCTTCCATTTACACCAATTGTACAGTCAGCTCCTGGGAGTAGAGCGTTTGCTAGTCCTGAGTTTGCAAGCACTGGGAGGGGTAGGCTGTTTGTTCCACCTGACCAGGGTATCCCACCTCTGTCTTTTGATGTACCACCATCCACAGTACTCGGTGATAATGGGACTAATCAAATGTTCTGGTCCTGTCCCCGTCTGGCAGATTAGTTGTCCACTATTTAAAACCCTTTCTGAAGCATTTGATATAAAGTTGCAGCCTAGTGCAGAAATTGCTATTTTTGGAGTACCAAACAACAATCCTTCTCTGACCAATAGACAGCTAGATGCCATTGCCTTTGCCTCCCTGTTAGCCCGCAGAAGGATTTTATTGGATTGGAAATCTATCAATCCTCCCTTAGCCTCTCTTTGGCTCAAAGATCTGAAGCTGTTCCTAAAATGAGAAAAAATGAAGTTACCATTCGAGGGTCAACCAACTCATTTTATTCCTCCTGGGACCCGATGATATCCTATTTTGAACAGCTCCAAACACTTCCTCCAGATTAGTACTCTTGGCCCCACCTTGAGATTACTGCTATATAGGCCTATAAAATCACTTAATCACCTGAAATTGTTAGGCTATTACATTTTTGCTTGAAGTAACGTTGTTGTATACTTTTGTTTTGTTTTCTGACATGTAACTCAATTACTTTCCCTTTCTTTTTAAATGTGTTTGGAGGCATTCTGGGGGGAGGGGGAGGTCAAAGGGGGACTAAAAGGGGAGAAATTTACCATGTCTTTACATGTTATCTTTAATTCATTGTGAATACAAAATATATAATTTTAAAGGGAAGGCTTTGAAGCCAGATTTAGCGGATTTTGCTGTTTAGTTTTCCTCAACCTGTGTTTTGTTTCTCTCTCCTCTCCCTGTTAGATGGTGAGGCTGCTTCTCTCCAGAGGAGCCAACATTAATGCCTTTGACAAGAAGGAACGCCGAGCAATCCACTGGGCTGCTTACATGGGTGATGAGTTTACCACATCATTTACATTCTGACTAATGTCCTTTATACCAATGAATGAATGAATGAATGGACTGTGTGTTAGTCTCACAGCTCAGCTGTATGAGCCACGTCTAGTGTGTTATTATGTCAGAATCATGTACTAAGTAGGTTGATTAGATGTTTTCAGTTGTACTAACATGATGTAGGTGTTGCTTATGGTGCTGTGTACCACTGTAAACTAATCTATCTCTCCCTCTCTCTGCCTATCTCTCTGTGTTTGTATCTCTGTTTCTCTCTTAACCCCCTTACTATCTCCCTCCCTCCCTCCCTCCCCTCTCTCTCTCTCTCTCTCTCTCTCTCTCTCTCTCTCTCTCTCTCTCTCTCTCTCTCTCTCTCTCTCTCTCTCTCTCTCTCTCTCTCTCTCTCTCTCTCTCTCTCTCTCTCTCTCTCTCTCTCTCTCTCTCTCTCTCTCTTTATCCCTCCCCCTCTCTCTCTACCATAGGGCACATTGAGGTGGTGAAACTGCTGGCCTCTCATGGATCAGAGGTGTCCTGTAGAGACAAGAAGGCCTACACCCCTCTCCACTCTGCAGCCTCCAGTGGAATGATCAGTGTGGTCAAGTACCTCCTGGACCTTGGTGTGGATGTGAGTCAACACGCATTCAAATGTGTAGGGGGTTTTCATAATAGTAATGAAGAGAGAGAGGTTAGAGCCAGTGATTTGGACCAGGGGGTTTTCATAACCAAGTAATGAAGACAGAGAGGTTGGACCAGGGGGTTTTCATAACCAAGTAATGAAGAGAGAGAGGTTGGACCAGGGGTTTTTCATAACCAAGTAATGAAGAGAGAGAGGTTGGACCAGGGGGTTTTCATAACCAAGTAATGAAGAGAGAGAGGTTGGACCAGGGGGTTTTCATAACCAAGTAATGAAGAGAGAGAGGTTGGACCAGGGGTTTTTCATAACCAAGTAATGAAGAGAGAGAGGTTGGACCAGGGGGTTTTCAGAACCAAGTGACCTGATCAGGAATGTATTGTTTTGTTCTCCCCCCCCCCCTCTCTCTCTCTCCACTCTTTTCCCTCCCTTGCTCCCTCCAGATAAATTAGCCCAATGGGTACGGTAACACCCCCCTCCACGTGGCATGCTACAACGGGCAGGATGTGGTGGTGAATGAGCTGATCGAGTGCGGCGCCAACGTGAACCAGGTGTACGAGAAGGGTTTCGCCCCACTCCACTTCACGGCCGCCTCGCGCCATGGGGCGCTCTGCCTGGAGCTGCTGGTGGGCAACGGGGCCCTCGTCAACATCAAGGTGAGGAGACCGGATGACCAACACTGTGTCTGAACTAAATAACACCCTATTCCCTATGTAGTGCACTACTTTTGACCAGGGGCCCATAGAGCAAGGAGCCGTGATGACACTGCCTGTGTCCCAAATGGCACCCTGTTCCCTTTATAAGTACACTACTTTGGTTCAAAAAGTAGTGTACTTATAAATAGGGTGCCATTTGGGACGCACACACTGACGCAGCACATGGCTTAGTATTTGGCCCTGGTCTACATTCAAATACCAATGGAATAGGCCTAACAATGCAAACTAAATGCAATCAAGCGCTCCTCCAATACGTGTTTGATTTTGCCTGTGGTCAGTAGCACAGACTGCCGTGTGAACCATCTTTGTCTTTCTATCTGCAGAGTAAAGATGGAAAGACCCCCCTCCACATGACGGCCATCCACGGACGCTTCTCCAGATCTCAAGCCATCATCCAGAATGGTGAGTCGCTGTGAATGCTCTCAACTGAATATATATGAACCAGTAGGCTCTTCAGCATTGTCTTTTGTCTTCAAACCATGATTCACTGGCACAGAGCAATGTTACTTGCAATGTGGTTGAACATGAAGCTTCATGAGACCTCTAGGGTCAAGTGGTTGACGTGTGTGTGTGTCTGTCTGTGTGTATGTGTGTGTGTGTATGCGTGTGTGTGTGTTTGTGTCTGTGTGTGTCTGTGTGTGTGTGTGTGTGTCTGTGTGTGTGTGTGTTCTGTAGGTGCTGAGATCGACTGTGAAGAAAAGAATGGAAACACACCTCTGCACATCTCTGCTCGCTACGGCCATGAGTTACTCATCAATACACTCATCACGAACGCAGCTGACACAGCCAAGTGAGAACACACACAGTTTCCAGCAAAAATGCAACATGCATCTGCAATTCTGTCATTGACCGAATTCCCGCTTGGAGACTATGCTCAACACATTGTGGTGTGTGGGGGGTTGATAGACAGGGCATTGCAGCATGCTGATGTGTTGATCTGCTGTGGGGTTTAATGAGGACTGTGATGTGGTGCTGTTTCCAATCTTAGCTGAATCAACTGTAAGTCGCTCTGGATAAGAGTGTCTGCTTAAAGTCTGAAATGTAAAAATGTGTTGCAGGCGAGGCGTCCATGGGATGTTCCCCCTCCACCTGTCTGCTCTCAGTGGGTTCTCTGACTGCTGTCGGAAGCTCCTCTCATCAGGCTTTGATATAGACACCCCTGACGACTTTGGAAGGACCTGTTTACATGCTGCAGCAGCTGTTGGGTGAGTGGACTGGTCCAGGCTTTACACCAAGGAATATTTAGTTCATGAACTGGAAAGCCACCAGAAAGAACAAACACATATTCACACTCTTACATTTCACATTGTTTAGCAGTATTAAAAAATCGTATAGATCATTAGTGCGGTATCATTTCTGTATAATGTGGTTCCATGCCATGGTGGTATTGACTTACGCTCTGGTCTAAATTGTCTTTATATCTTCTTGAAAGAGAAGAGAAACCTGCAAACTGCTCTTGCTAGTATCACTTTTTATTATTGCTTTTATTAGCATTATAAAAACAGTGATACTAGCAAGAGCAGTGTACGGGTTTCTCTTTTCTTTAAGGTTCTCATTGTTACCATCCACCTGATAGCTCAGATGTAGGAGGGCCTTTCTGAACTTGATATCTTGTTACCATTCACCTGATAGCTCAGATGTACGAGGGCCTTTCTGAACTTGATATCTTGTTACCATCCACCTGATAGCTCAGATGTACGAGGGCCTTTCTGAACTTGATATCTTGTTACCAGGAACCTGGACTGTCTGAATCTGCTGCTCAACACAGGGGCAGACTTCAACAGAAAGAACAGCTTCGGAAGGTCTGTCTGTGGCATCAAATAACTTTCATATGTGATCTTTATGATAATGGGGAATATAGTATAGGGGCATATAGGAATTATTATGGGAAATATTGGGCGGCAGGTAGCCTAGCGGTTAAGAGCCTTGGGTCAGTAACCGAGAGCAGTGGCGGCTGGCCGATAGAGGGCGCTAGGGCGCCGCCCCCTTAAATAAAATTATTTTACAAAATAAAAAAATAAAAAAATAAAAATAATAATAATAATAATAAAAACATCAGTATGTCAATATTTGTGTGTTTGAAATATGGAATGCACACAGTAATATGTGTAAGATATGATAGAAAATCATATTCGCAACCTTTCCTCTGCCTGTCAAACGCCTCGTCAGCTCTGGGCGATACAGAAAGTGCCCCGAGGAGGCGGGTCTACGTAGCAGTTAAGCCAATTGCTAATTTAAGATATGAATGTATGACATAAAATGTAGTCAATAAGCGATCTTAAATCGAATCCAAGGAGGGCGATTATTTTATCGCCCCAAGCTCGCCCCTGATAAAATAAGGACCGGGGTCCAGTGACGCCATTTTTACTAGACAACAATGGCGAACGCAAACGTTACTCCTCCAAGACCCAACCCTAACTCGGTGAAATCTCTCCTCCAAGATCCGTTTGAGAGGAGAACTTTGTCAGAGAAAGTTCGGGTCCAGATCAACCTGACCTCTCAATCAGACAGCAGGCTAGCGAGAAAGGGAAGCAGTATATGCGCGGCTTCTCCCGTAGCTGGTACACCAGGAAGGCTTGGCTAGCTGGGTGCACTGATGCTAATGCTTTATTTTGCTTTCCGTGCTTGCTTTTTAAAACGACGGGGTCAGATTCAGCATGGACAGGTACCGGAGTGAGGGATATGAAGCACCTGTCAGAGAAGGTAAAGAAACATGAGAACACCAGGGCACACATGGACAACTCTGTAAAGCTAGCTGTATTAGGAAGGGTGAACATTGCTACGCAGCTGGATGACGGCCACAGGATTGCGGTGAGGAAACACAATGAGGAGGTGGATAAAAACAGGCACATTCTATCCAAAATTATCGATTGTGTGAAGTTCTGTGGGGCTTTTGAGTTGGCCTTGCGTGGGCACGAGGAGACTGACTCCTCAGACAACCCCGGCATTTTCCGGGGCTTAGTGGATTTTGTTGCCTCCCTCGACAGTGTGCTGGAGGAGCACCTGAAGACAGCTACCGTTTTTAAGGGCACGTCAAAGACGATACAGAACGAGCTGTTGGACTGTATGCTGTCAATGCTTAAGGATTACATCCTGGAGGAAGTAAAGAGTGCTGATTTTATCGCCATTCAAGCTGACGAGACGACTGACGTTTCCACCCACTGCCAGTTGGTGCTTGTGTGAGTGATTATCATAGAGCCGTCACAATTATATTTGTTTTAGTATTTTAAAAGGAAAGAGAAGACACAATCAGACGTTGATAATAATGCAGAAAAGTACTACACAGTTTGTAATAATTATTCAGGTGTCCACCAGGTCAATTTCTAGAAGAGGCCTAGTTGTTATTGAATATTAACTTTATTGCTAAGTGAACAGCAGAACAAAATGATGTTGCATCCCTCTCACAAATGTAATAGAAAAAGGCTTTAAAACGTAATAACATCAGTTAATTATGTACATCACAGGTTAAAAGCAGTTACTAGACATAGTTTGTGTGTATATACACACTGTCTGTCTGTCTGTCTGTCTATATATATATATATATATATATATATATATATATATATATATATATATATAAAAGTCACTGGTTGTGTGTTGAGGGGGAATTACAGTGAGTTAAGAAGTCTGATTGCAAGTTATCAAATTAAACTTTATTTTTTGGACCCAGGGCCTCAATTCCCTCTTTGTGTGGGGACAGCGCATCTGACGAGCAGCAACAGCCCATCAAGCGACGGAGGATGCTGGGACCAGGAGAACAACAGAGGTTGGCTATAGAGGTAAGTTGTGATGTAATTGTCAGTGTTTCCCCCTAGAACTTTTTTCAGGCCTGGTAGTATGTAGCCAAAACCCTGAACAATCAGCACCTTGGTAATCATATACTTGAGTTGGACATAGGCATGTGTCAGTCAGGATCACTTGCATCAAAATAGCTTAATTGCAAATTAAAGCTGATGATGTATCTTTTACAGGTATGTGATACCATCCTGAGTCATGCCAAAGAGAGGTTCTCCTTCACCCAGCACCTCATCAGCGCAACACTATTGCACGGAGAGTTGTTCCCACAACACAGTGTGAAGTTCCCCGATACAGCGCTTGAAACAACCGTGGAGGCGTACCCCATGTTGAACAAGGCCAAGCTCAAAACCGAACTGTCCCTCATCTATGAGAACAGTGAGTTCAAGGCTTGTAGTGGTGCAGTGCCCCTGTACCAGTTCTTCATGGAGAACAACCTTCAGAGCACTTTCACAGAGACTGCCAGCCTCCTCAAGATCCTCATCACCACACCCATGACAACTGCTGAGTCAGAATGGTGCTTCTCTACACTGAAAAGGATCAAGACCTTCCTGAGAAACAGCATGACACAGGATCGCCTGAACGCTCTGGCCATGCTCTCCATGGAGAAGAAACTTGTCAGGGACATTCCTGACTTTAATCAAAGGGTCATTGAGAGGTTTGCCACTCAGAAGGACAGACGGGCAAAATTCCTGTACAAATAAGATGACAGACACACACACACAGAGCAGCTCTGGCCGCATGTTTCTTTGTATATAGTTGACCTTAGCATAAAAAATCCAGTTATATATGGTACTCTAGAAAGTCTTAATAGTGTCTTTGCTAATATTACTGTATATAGGTTGTTTTGTATCAATTAATTGTTGCAGTTCTGGAGCACATTAACAATTAGTCACATTTAGTATGATCATAAAATACTGTATGCTATTCTTCCAGTCAAAGGTTTGAGTTCATCCACTTGATATCCATTTCTATATTATACATCCTTTTATACAGTGTAAGATTTCCTATAAACTTTATAATAATTTAATGTTATTGTCCACTTTCCACTCTGTTCTGACAGCATGCCTGTTGCGTTGCCTGTTTACTACCAAAGGTGAAAAGTTCACTTTAAATGCAAATGAAAGGCTTGGGTTTGTGTAATATGTTTTTGTGTAAGAATGCCTCAACTTTTTAATATTGGCATTAAATAATTACTGAATGTTTCACTGAGCACTGCTGTCCTGCAGTTTGTGTTAAAATATATCGCGATGGTTACAGGGAAAAAAAAGTATGGCACAGCCCCACCGAGAATATTTTTCACCAGCCGCCACTGACCGAGAGGTTGCTGGTTCAAATCCCCTAGCTGACTAGGTGAAAAATGTGTCTATGTGCACTGCAGCAAGGCACTTAACCCTAATTGCTCCTGTAAGTCGCACTGGATAAGAGTGTCTGCTAAATGACGTAAATGTAAAATGTAAATGTTTTACAGCTCCAATAAGCTGTTTCTGTTGTTGATGTTGAATGGTTTCTGTGCGTTCTTCTAGGAGTCCTCTGCATTATGCGGCAGCCAATTGTAACTACCAGTGTCTGTTTGCCTTGGTGGGGTCTGGGGCCAGTGTGAACGATCTGGATAAAAGGGGTTGCACCCCGCTCCACTACGCTGCTGCCTCCGACACAGACGGAAAGTACGTCTCACACCTCTCTTACTGTTGTGTGTGTTGTGGTGCCATGACCTTTCACATTTCACTGTAGTCTGGAGAGTATGTTGTGGTGCCATGACCTTTCACATTTCACTGTAGTCTGGAGAGTATGTTGTGGTGCCATGACCTTTCACATTTCACTGTAGTCTGGAGAGTATGTTGTGGTGCCATGACCTTTCACATTTCACTGTAGTCTGGAGAGTATGTTGTGGTGCCATGACCTTTCACATTTCACTGTAGTCTGGAGAGTATGTTGTGGTGCCATGACCTTTCACATTTCACTGTAGTCTGGAGAGTATGTTGTGGTGCCATGACCTTTCACATTTCACTGTAGTCTGGAGAGTATGTTGTGGTGCCATGACCTTTCACATTTCACTGTAGTCTGGAGAGTATGTTGTGGTGCCATGACCTTTCACATTTCACTGTAGTCTGGAGAGTATGTTGTGGTGCCATGACCTTTCACATTTCACTGTAGTCTGGAGAGTATGTTGTGGTGCCATGACCTTTCACATTTCACTGTAGTCTGGAGAGTATGTTGTGGTGCCATGACCTTTCACATTTCACTGTAGTCTGGAGAGTATGTTGTGGTGCCATGACCTTTCACATTTCACTGTAGTCTGGAGAGTATGTTGTGGTGCCATGACCTTTCACATTTCACTGTAGTCTGGAGAGTATGTTGTGGTGCCATGACCTTTCACATTTCACTGTAGTCTAGAGTATGTTGTTGGCCGTGTTTGAATACATACTAGTGTTAAATCTGCAGTGTGAAAGCTTGGCCACGTCTCCTTTGGGAAAGTGTCTCTGCTTGCTTATCTGTCTGTCTTGATGTTGGTATAATGATTAGTGAACTCTTGACCTCTGACCTCTAGGTGTCTGGAATATTTGCTGCGAAACGACGCTAACCCAGGGATCAGGGACAATCAGGGCTACAACGCAGTCCATTACTCGTCTGCGTACGGACACCGCCTCTGTCTGGAGCTGGTGAGTCAGAACCACAGGGGACTAGACGCCCTGCATTCACAGACCATTTTGTCTGCGTCCCAAATGGATGTAGGGCCCATAGGGCTCTGGTCAAAAGTAATGCACTATATAGGGAATAGGGTGCCATTTGGGACAGACGTTGATATTCAGTAGGTTTTAAGGTGTGGTTGCATGTTTGTCGTGGCCGCATCGTCACTCTTGATGTTCTTTTTCCAGATTGCAAGTGAAACACCTTTAGATGTGGTAAGTACCAGTTGGTTACTTTTCCTCACACTAGCTTGTTTAAGATACGAATGCAACACCCCAGTATGTCTGCAGGGGCTGGACACTGAGATTTACAACATGAAACATGCTACTAGACTAACCTTCAAAGTAAATATGTTACAAGTCTAAACTGGCCCGTCCTTGTCTTTCCCCAGCTAATGGAAACCTCAGGGACAGACATCCTGAACGACTCTGATGTCAGAGCTCCCATCAGCCCCCTACACTTAGCTGTGAGTAAAGCCTACCTGCTCCTGTAGGGGTCTCGCCACATGACAAATGGCACCCTATTCCCTATTTAGTGCACTACTTTTGACCAGAACCTTATGGGCCCAGATCAAAAGTACTGCACTACATGGGAAATAGGGTGCTATCTGGGATACAGGCATGGTGTTGTTTTTCCACGAAAAGTTGATTGTCCAGACACTCACACACCATGTTCCTATCTGTTCCTGATTAGTGTAAAATACATGCATATTTTGACACGGTGATGATGAGGATGATTTCCTTATTTTGCCATTTGAGTTAATCAACCTCCAACAGAGGAGTAGTAGTGTGTTTGTTTCTAAATCTCACGCTTGGCAGGGACCTTCGATGTTGATGCTGGGCGGGAGAAAAAATGGGCACCCGATTTGAGAGACACTGGTCTACTTTAGAGGTCTAGGACTGTTTCTGTTCAGGCATACCACTGGTCTACTATAGCACATTGATTATATTAAGAGTGTATTTCTGTTCTGGCATACCACTGGTCTACTATAGGACATTGATTATATTAGGAGTGTATATCTGTTCTGGCTTACCACTGGTCTACTATAGGACATTGATTATATTAGGAGTGTATATCTGTTCTGGCTTACCACTGGTCTACTGTAGGACATTGATTATATTAGGAGTGTATATCTGTTCAGGCATACCACTGGTCTACTATAGGACATTGATTATATTAGGAGTGTATTTCTGTTCAGGCATACCACTGGTCTACTATAGGACATTGATTATATTAGGAGTGTATATCTGTTCAGGTGCACCACTGGTCTACTATAGGACATTGATTATATTAGGAGTGTATTTCTGTTCAGGCATACCACTGGTCTACTATAGGACATTGATTATATTAGGAGTGTATATCTGTTCAGGTGCACCACTGGTCTACTATAGGACATTGATTATATTAGGAGTGTATATCTGTTCAGGTGCACCACTGGTCTACTATAGGACATTGATTATATTAGGAGTGTATTTCTGTTCAGGCATACCACTGGTCTACTATAGGACATTGATTATATTAGGAGTGTATATCTGTTCAGGCATACCACTGGTCTACTATAGGACATTGATTATATTAGGAGTGTATATCTGTTCAGGCATACCACTGGTCTACTATAGGACATTGATTATATTAGGAGTGTATATCTGTTCAGGCATACCACTGGACTTTGCTTCAGACTGTGTGTTTGTTTCCATTCAGGCGTACCACGGCCACCACCATGCTATGGAGGTCCTGGTTCAGTCTCTGCTGGATCTAGACGTGAGGAACAGCCAGGGGCGCACCCCTCTGGACCTGGCTGCCTTTAAAGGCCATGTGGAGTGTGTTGACGTCCTCATCAACCAGGGAGCCTCCATCCTGGTTAAAGACTTCACCCTGAAGAGGACCCCCATCCACGCTGCAGGTACGCATAGGATATCACGTAAGACCTAGAGATTCTGTCATTCAAAAGTTTTCCTTACCAAGATGGACATTTGTTTGGTCATGTTGCTAGGATGCCAATGTCCACTCTAGGGATATTATATAGCATAGTGTGAAAATGCCCACTACACACTGATCTAAGGTCATTTTTTGTCATTATTGCTGAGGATCTGGGGAGGGTAAGCTGATCCTAGATCAGTGCACAGGGGGACTTCTATCCAGAGCCAGGTACACAGCTAGCAGGTGACAGGCTTCGAGGGCCTCAGCCCCAAAATGTTTTATTATCTGCTGTGTTAACATCATGAGGATGTCATCTACCAATACCACTGTTCTAGAAATCTGTCTGTTCATGTGAAGGTAATAGTCGTCCAGCAATCAGCTCATATCCTCTCTGTTTAGCCTCCTCTAGCTACCAACGGTCAATCATCTCACATTCTTATATCCTCTCTGTTTATCCTCCTCTAGCTACCAACGGTCAATCATCTCACATTCTTATATCCTCTCTGTTTATCCTCCTCTAGCTACCAACGGTCAATCATCTCACATTCTTATATCCTCTCTGTTTATCCTCCTCTAGCTACCAACGGTCAATCATCTCACATTCTTATATCCTCTCTGTTTATCCTCCTCTAGCTACCAACGGTCATTCGGAGTGTTTGCGTTTGCTGATTGGAAATGCTGACCTCCAGAGTGCAGTGGACGTTCAAGACGGGAATGGACAGTAAGTCAATTGGGTTTTGGATACAATTCCTGAAATAAAGAGATTTTGACACTAGGTCTACGTCCCAAATGGCACCCTATGCCCTACTTGGTGCACTACTTTAAACCAGAACCCTATGGGCTCAGGTCAAAAGTAGTGTACCATATAGGGAATAGGTTGCCATTTGGGACTCAGCCTGGTTATTACCAGTTTGTAATATGACCTTGTTGTCTTGTGTATCAGAACCCCTCTGATGCTGTCGGTGCTGAGCGGACACACAGACTGTTTGTACTCACTTCTCAACAAGGGAGCCAGCGTAGAAGCCAAAGACAAGTGGGGCAGAACATCGCTACACAGAGGGGTGAGGAGGAGAGCTGGCTGTATACGCTCACACACAGAAAGAGACGGGGAGGCTCAAATATACATATTATCTTCAGAAAAGTAGTTGTCAATGGGTGGTGTATTCATCCCTGTAGGGGGACCTGTCTCCAGACATCATTTGTAATAATTGATGATTCCTTATTATATCATTGATTATTAGTTATTAAAATCCATTCTTGTCTCCCCGCCCTTCCTCCCAGGCGGTGACGGGTCATGAGGAGTGTGTGGAGGCCCTGCTGCAGCACAGCGCCAGCTTCCTGGTTCGGGACTGTAAGGGGTGGACCCCTGTCCACCTGGCAGCGGCATCCGGACACATCGGGGTGCTGGGGGGGCTCCTACACGCCGCCCAGTCAGTGGAGACCCTCTCCGTCATCACAGACAACCAGGGCTACACGCCACTACACTGGGCCTGGTACAATGGTACGTACTGGACTAACAGAACACTAGATCTTTTCTGATTTTCTCTCTTCAGCACCGTAAACATGTCCCTGAATTAGGCAGGCCATACAACGGTACGTACTGACTAACTGGACTGTAGCTCTGTTCTCTCCTCCATGAAGTGTACACTCATTCACTCCCTCTTGTGGCTTGAAAAGCATTCGATTGGTGTGGACGGAGCCATGTGGGGGAATGAACAAGACTACAACAGAATTAGGGGTTATGACTCTCAGTGGAGGACCTTACACTGAAACAGGACTTTGTCAGGGATTGACATAGCATATGTTGTAGCTAAAACATCTTTTGTGACTTCACCATTGTCAGATGTGTAGCTTTCTCTGAGAGTATTGTTGTGGTCTGCAGCGACGTCATCTTTTTCCTGTATGAATCAATCTTCCACTAGGCCATGACACGTGTGTAGAGGTGCTGCTGGAACAGGAGGTTTTCCACAAGACCGAGGGCAACTCGTTCAGCCCCCTCCACTGTGCTGTGATCAATGACAACGAGGGGGCTGCAGAGATGCTGATTGACACTCTGGGGCCGGCCATTGTCATTGCCACTGACACCAAGAACCGGTAACTACAGCACATGACAAAGTCCTTTTCTTCTGGAGAATAATGTTGTCTTGGGAATAAAATGACCTCTGGGGTTGGATGAGGGATTGTAGATTACTTTTAATACATCTATTAGTGATTTTATATTTCTATGGTATAAACAGGGTTAATTGAACAAACTTGTTTATAACAGTCCTACATGATGTCGGTGAAATAAGTTTCCTCTCTCTCCAGGACCCCCCTGCATGCGGCGGCTTTCACGGACCACGTGGAGTGTCTTCAGCTGCTGCTAGGCCACAACGCCCAGGTCAACTTCCCCGATGCCTCCGGGAAGACCTCCCTCATGATGGCTGCTGAGAACGGACAAACCAACGCTGTCGGTACGCAGCCCCCTCTCCTCCGCTTTGCCTCGCCCAGCCGGCTTAAGTTCAACATGTCTGTTTTACATTTTAATAAGTCGCTTCATTTCCTAATTGAGTTTCTTTATGTTTCTCTGTCTGTGTCAGAGCTGTTGGTGAGCAGTGCCAAAGCAGAGCTCACCCTGCAGGATGCAGTCAAGAACACTGCTCTTCATCTGGCCTGCAGTAAGGTGAGCATCCCCACATGAAGATGACGTTCATCTGAACAGTTGGCTCTCTCTGGTTAAAATTTTGGTCTGACATGTTTGACTCTGGTTTTTAAAGGGGCATGAAACCAGTGCTTTGTTGATATTGGAGAAGATTACAGACAGGAACCTCATCAACTCGACTAACGCAGCCTTACAGACGTACGTATGGTTCAGCTGTATTAATTGGGCCAGAAGAATTGGTCCTCTGTAGCTCAGCTGGTAGAGCACGGCGCTTGTAACGCCAAGGTAGTGGGTTCGATCCCCGGGACCACCCATACACCAAAAAAATTATGCACGCATGACTGTAAGTCGCTTTGGATAAAAGTGTCTGCTAAATGGCATATTATTATTATAATTGGAAGAAGTGCACTATATAGTGAATAGTCTGGCATTTGGGAGGTATCTTCATTTGCTGCTGGCTAATCTAACGGTACTTTCTCATCAGGCCGTTACACGTTGCAGACAGAAATGGTCTGACAGTGGTGGTTCAGGAGCTACTAGTGAAGGGTGCTAACGTGCTAGCAGTCGATGAGAATGGTAAGATCCATAACGCTAACACCGTTTTCTTCTGTACTTCTCTTCTCAATGTGTCCACAAATGTTTCTCTCTAGTCCACTGCTTGGTTATTGTCTTAACTTTGTATCTCCTAGCCTGCTGTTATTTCATGTTTTTCACCAAAAGTGTTGTAGTAAACGGTGATGCTCCTGAAGTGACCCTCTGCTGTTCTGTTTGAACCCCTCAGGTTACACGCCTGCCTTGGCCTGCGCCCCCAACAAAGACGTGGCGGACTGCCTGGCGCTGATCCTGGCCACCATGATGCCCGTGTCCCCCTGCAACCCGGCGCCCAGCCTGTCCTTCAGTGCCATTAACCACTACACCACCAGTCCCTCCAAGAGTGTGACCTTCGACAGCCTGCCCGTGCTGCGCAGCGAGCACAGCTCCTACTGCAGCTTCAACAACATCGGCCACCGCGACCACGATGGAGGCTTCTACAAGGATGAGGAACTCAACGACTCAGACTCAGAGACGTACTGAGGGTGGTGGTGGTCGCTGCCCAGGAGTGGAGCCAAGGGCAGGCGGATGGACAGTGAAGTGGGGCAGAGGCCACAAACAAATCCACACATACACACCGTGTCTTAAATCACCACAGCCAGCTTTGGGAGGGCACGAGCCGAGACAGTCCGCACAGGAGCCTTAAGAGTCCCGCAGATGGAGAGAGAGAAATGGAGGGAGGGAGGGAGAGGGGGAGGCACAACAGGCTGGCTGGCCACACTCATCCTCTCGTACCACCAGGTGTCCTTCCAGCAGATACTGGACTTCAGAGGAACTGCTGCTGCTATACCCCACCTTTACCTTTACCCACAAAGGTCCTAAACGGTAGAAACTGTCCAGCCAACAGACAGACAGACACCTTATGACGGCAATAACCTGTAGTCCAAGGGGATAGTAGCACTTCACTGAGTGAAAAACATACATGGACCAAAAGATGTGGAAGAAGCCTTTTCAAAAACCTGTTTTGACAGTAGAAATGGGATTGAGCGTTTTGGGCTGAGAAAAAACATAAGGAGTGATGTTTCATTTAAGTTTTATGAGAGTGATGGTCATGTTTATCCGCACACTAAGACAGTCAGAACGCACCTAGCCTCTTGGCTGTAATCCATGTGGGAGGAGGGGAAATCATTTATTTTTTATGAACAAACATTTAAATAAAATCATTCATGTCTTAAGCTCCTGACCCTCTGTGGGAACCAAAAAATCGTAGTATTTGCTCTCATGAGTAATTTCAAAGAACTTCCATCCCCAATGGCACCCTATTCCCTTTATAGTACACTACTTAAGACCAGGGCCCATAGGGATCTGGTCAAAAGTAGTGTACTCTATAAAGAATAGGGTGCCATTTAGGACGTAAAGTTTTGCATTTGTATGACAGGACTATTTACATTTGTGTTATTAAACCTACCTGTCCTTTGCCCTCTAGAAAATATTTTAGAATATATATATATATATATAAAAGTCACTGGTTGTGTGTTGAGGGGGAATTACAGTGAGTTAAGAAGTCTGATTGCAAGTTATCAAATTAAACTTTATTTTTTGGACCCAGGGCCTCAATTCCCTCTTTGTGTGGGGACAGCGCATCTGACGAGCAGCAACAGCCCATCAAGCGACAGAGGATGCTGGGAGCAGGAGAACAACAGAGGTTGGCTATAGAGGTAAGTTGTGATGTAATTGTCAGTGTTTCCCCCTAGAACTTTTTTCAGGCCTGGTAGTATGTAGCCAAAACCCTGAACAATCAGCACCTTGGTAATCATATACTTGAGTTGGACATAGGCATGTGTCAGTCAGGATCACTTGCATCAAAATAGCTTAATTGCAAATTAAAGCTGATGATGTATATTTTACAGGTATGTGATACCATCCTGAGTCATGCCAAAGAGAGGTTCTCCTTCACCCAGCGCAACACTATTGCACGGAGAGTTGTTCCCACAACACAGTGTGAAGTTCCCCGATACAGCGCTTGAAACAACCGTGGAGGCGTACCCCATGTTGAACAAGGCCAAGCTCAAAACCAAACTGTCCCTCATCTATGAGAACAGTGAGTTCAAGGCTTGTAGTGGTGCAGTGCCCCTGTACCAGTTCTTCATGGAGAACAACCTTCAGAGCACTTTCACAGAGACTGCCAGCCTCCTCAAGATCCTCATCACCACACCCATGACAACTGCTGAGTCAGAAAGGTGCTTCTCTACACTGAAAAGGATCAAGACCTTCCTGAGAAACAGCATGACACAGGATCGCCTGAACGCTCTGGCCATGCTCTCCATGGAGAAGAAACTTGTCAGGGACATTCCTGACTTTAATCAAAGGGTCATTGAGAGGTTTGCCACTCAGAAGGACAGACGGGCAAAATTCCTGTACAAATAAGATGACAGACACACACACACAGAGCAGCTCTGGCCGCATGTTTCTTTGTATATAGTTGACCTTAGCATAAAAAATCCAGTTATATATGGTACTCTAGAAAGTCTTAATAGTGTCTTTGCTAATATTACTGTATATATGTTGTTTTGTATCAATTAATTGTTGCAGTTCTGGAGCACATTAACAATTAGTCACATTTAGTATGATCATAAAATACTGTATGCTATTCTTCCAGTCAAAGGTTTGAGTTCATCCACTTGATATCCATTTCTATATTATACATCCTTTTATACAGTGTAAGATTTCCTATAAACTTTATAATATAATAATAATTTCATGTTATTGTCCACTTTCCACTCTGTTCTGACAGCATGCCTGTTGCGTTGCCTGTTTACTACCAATGGTGAAAAGTTCACTTTAAATGCAAATGAAAGGCTTGGGTTTGTGTAATATGTTTTTGTGTAAGAATGCCTCAACTTTTTAATATTGGCATTAAATAATTACTGAATGTTTCACTGAGCACTGCTGTCCTGCAGTTTGTGTTAAAATATATCGCGATGGTTACAGGAAAAAAAAAGTATGGCACAGCCCCACCGAGAATATTTTTCACCAGCCGCCACTGCATATATGTGCATTTTTTGAAAAATTTAGATACACAGAATGCATCATTATAAAACATTTAGGAAAAAAAATGTATTCAAGTATCTATCAACCGTAAAAATCCTAATGTGGTATATACACACTTAAAAACAGATAAATATTTGATTATAAGAAAATGGAACAGTATGCACTTGTATGGTTCTTCACTGCAAGGGTTCATTTTTATCTCTCTAAATATTTGTACAATTTCCATTTTCAAAGTTTGCAGATGGAGAGTTTCAATACAGTACATGTGCAGCACTTGGTCTCTCTCTCAGCAGTTGCTCTATGAAATGTGCGTAACCACTTAACAATCACGTTTCCATTCTTATCAGTAAAATAAATATATTTGGCTCAGTGCATTAATTGATGGAACTCACAATGACACCAAATAACAAGCAATAACGTGATACAAACCAAGAAAACAGGAACTTTGCTGACCATATATATATACCAGTCTTGTCATTGTAACTATGACCTGGTAAAAGTGACATAATTCAATATAATGTTTGATGAATTAACCTGTAACATTTCAAAATGGATCTGAGATACCTGAGAGGCAGGTGGGGCGAGGAGGACCCGCTGAGGGTGCAGACGTAGGGTTTGGAATTGAACTGGGAGATGACCACTTGTAGAGTGACCTGGGACGTGTCATACTGGAACGGCCTGAATGGGACGGTCACCTCCACCTTCCCATTGGCTGGAATCACTCCTAGAATCACACACAAACAAAGGATTATACCGGTCTTGAATGTAACGCATTTGTTAAAGGAAAACAATACGTAGGCCTACCTAAACTCAACACTTCAATACCCTCAAACCATGGGAAACATAGAGAGATACTTTTTCAGACATCTCTACCCAGTCTGAGTACTAGGCTATTTGCGTAACCCCGGAAATCCATCATCACGCATTGCCTGGAAAGCGTCACCATCCATGCCAGAGACAAAACAACACAGCTCCCCCCTGTGCTAGATGCACTGAGTCCCTGACTGCTTTGTGTCAAGGTGGCAGTTGCAGACTATGAGCATCTTTCCACAGTAATTCAGACACAAGACATGATGGTGATGTTGAGGAATCACAGGTCAGGGCTAGGTAATCAGCTAATAATATTACGTGAGTTTATACAGGTGAGTCTGAGTCTCTGGGAGCCAGCAAAAAATGTTTTATGTGGTTCAAAGTTTTAACTAATCACCTCAAGGAACTAACACAAAAACATATCTGGAACCTTATTGTGAACCAGAAATTATCCTACCATCAAATATAAAAAAATTAATTGATACATATCTGGCAAATAGACTCACAGGCTTAATACATTAATCAAATAATATATACCTACTGTAGATAGAATAATACAGGGGTTTTCCTCACTGTCTGTCTGAGTGAGCAGGTAGGATGTTGTTGCTATCTTGTTAAGGACTGTGTGATTACTACTTTATTCAGTGGCCTAATGTAAAGTGCTACCAAGTCTGCTGATTGGAGTTACCTGACAGGGGCTGGACCGAGAAGGCCTTGTGTGGCTGGATGATGTACACCTGGAACTCAAAGTCAATGGGACAGCTGCAGCTCAGAGGGATCACATGGCTGACACTGGAAGGTCAAAGACAGGTCAAAGGTCAAAGATAACAAGCATATACACCACCAGTCAAAGTTTGGACACACCTACTCATTCAAGGGTTTTTCTTTATTTTTTTACATTGTAGAATAATAGTGAAGACATCAAAACTATGAAATAACACATATGGAAACATGTAGTAACCAAAGAAGTGTTAAACAAATCAAAATATATTTTATATTTGAGATTCTTCAAATAGCCATCGTTTGCCTTGATGACAGCTTTGCACACTCTTGGCATTCTTTCAACCAGCTTCATGAGGTAGTCACCTGGAATGCATTTCAATTAACAGGTGTGCCTCGTTAAAAGTTAATTTGTGGAATTTATTTCCTTCTTAATGAGTTTGAGCCAATCAGTTGTGTTGTGACAAGGTAGGGGGAGTATACAGAAGATAGCCCTATTTGATAAAAGACCAAGTCCATATTATGGCAAGAACAGCTCAAATAAGCAAAGAGAAACGACAGTCCATCATTACTTTAAGACATGAAGGTCAGTCAATACGGAACATTTCAAGAACGTTGAAACTGGTTCTCATGAGGACCACCACAGGAATAGAAGACCCAGAGTTACCTCTGCTGTAGAGGATAAGTTCATTAGAGTTACCAGCCTCAGAAATTGCAACCCAAATAAATGATTCACAGAGTTCAAGTAACAGACACATCTAAACGTCAACTGTTCAGAGGAGACTGTGTGAATCAGGCCTTCATGGTCGAATTGCTGCAAAGAAACCACTACTAAAGGACACCAATAATAATAAGAGACCAGGCTTGGGCCTAGAAACACGAGCAATGGACATTAGACCGGTGGAAATCTGTCCTTTGATCTGGAGTCCAAATTGGATATTTTTGGTTCAAACCGCCGTGTCTTTGTGATACGCGGTGTTGGTGAACGGATGATCTCCGCATGTGTAGTTCCCACCGTAAAGCATGGAGGAGGAGGTGTTATGGTGCTTTGCTGGTGACACTGTCTGTGATTTATTTAGAATTCAAGGCACACTTAACCAGCATGGCTACCACAGCATTCTGCAGCAATACGCCATCCCATCTGGTTTGGGCTTAGTGGGACTATCATTTGTTTTTCAACAGGACAATGACCCAACCCACCTCCAGGCTGTGTAAGGGCTATTTTACCAAGAAGGAGAGTGATGGAGTGCTGCATCAGATGACCTGGCCTCCACAATCCCCCGACCTCAACCCAATTGAGATGGTTTGGGATGAGTCGGACGGCAGAGTGAAGGAAAAGCAGCCAACAAGTGCTCAGCATATGTGGGAACTCTTTCAAGACTGTTGGAAAAGCATTCCAGGTGAAGCTGGTTGAGAGAATGCCAAGAGTGTATAAAGCTGTCATCAAGGCAAAGGGTGGCTATTTTAAGAATCTTAAATATAAAATATATTTTGATTTGTTTATCACTTTTTTGGTTACTACATGATTCCATATGTGTTATTTCATAGTTTTGATGTCTTCACTATTATTCTACAATGTAATTTTTTTTTACAAATAAAGAAAAACCCTTGAATGGGTAGGTGTGTCCACACTTTTGACTGGTACTGTATACCACACAGCCCCAGAGAGAAAGGACAACAGCCTACATGTTCATTGAGACCTACAATAAAATGTAAAGCTAAATCAAATTCAGCCAGCCACTCAGTTCAAAAGACAATCATTTTTATCAAGAGATAAAAATTCCCTCCTATAAAAAATTGTGGAAAGTGGATTGTGTCACAATCTGTAAAATGTAAATAATTATTATATTGTATCTCTATGGCCTTACATATGTTTATATTTGGATTTTTTAAAAAGTATTCTCTTTCCAAGTGTATTGTTTTGACTGAAGATTGTTGAACATGCAAGACAAATACTACTGACCCTAGCATATACCCCAGCATACAGCTTACTTAGAGAACTCCAATTAGCTATCTACTGTGCAAATGGACTCTAATATATTGACTGCTCACCGCATCGTTAGTGTCAACAGAGATGATTAAAAACCAATGTTTATGATGCGTTACATGACCACAGTGGCGGCTCCTGAAAAAATTCTCAGGAGGGGCAATTTTTCTGATGATTTAGGTGACCTACACACATTTTTAAAAAGATATGTCCAGCAACAACATGAAGATAGGGGCAGCATATAAGTCAATACCAGAAGCATTTATTGACTGATCTGGGGAGATGGATTCCAGTTTCTGTGACAGATTATAAATAATCTCTGATGCCTTTGTTATATTAGCTTTTGGTTGAATGTACTGTCGTAGTAAATATATAATGTTATAGCTTGGTCTGACTAAAATCTTGTGCATGACCCATTTTGTGTTGGGCGTTTGTTTTCAATCAATGCTGTTCCTATCCTATAACAATGGACAAAAGAGTCCTATCTTGTCAGCCTTGTCAGCAGGTGGCCAAGGACAACACCCACGCCATAGGTCTCTCAGTTCTTCCAACTCACGAGTTCTTGCTCTGAGGACACACACACACACACACACACACACACACATCATCACTGATAACACACACACACACACACATCATCACTGTTAAACACACACACACACACACACACACACACACAAATCCCCTCTCTTTAGGCTGAACATTTGAAGACAGAGAACCCGACTCAGAGCCAATGCAACAGTGGAGGGGACCTCGCCCAACTCATCAGGACCAATCAGAAGATCAGAACTACTAGATTCAACCTACATCATTTATTGTATAAAATGTCTGCACACAATGTTTTCGGGGCTCTCTTCTCCCTAAGAGTTTGACGAACGAGTCCGTGCACGCGATTCCAGATATCTTTCCCTCTGAATAAACTGCCTTTATTATACCATATCCACCCTGTCCAAAGTCTCTACTTGGTCTCAGTTCTCCAGTAAACTTGTGATTATCAACAGTACACAACGGTAACAAACAATTGGGGGAACTCACGGGGCAGATAGTAAGGTCGCAGTGACACAGAAAGCAGTTCAATGTCGGGGTACAGAGTCGCTCTCTTACCAGGATCGCGGTCCGCTCTGACCAGGGTGAAGCCGGCCGGCTCCACTTCTCTGTCCGGGACTCTGTCATCCAGCCAAGTCTCCCAGCTGTATTGGATTCCGCTGCCAGCAGCGTTTTCATTATTTAGTCCGTTCGTAGCGGGTATGTACACGATCAACAAGATCAGTCCAAAATCCATGGTTGGCAGAATGTTTGTAAACTAAGTCTACAAATTAAAAACATAAAATAACGCCACACTGCAGGTCGCAACAGAGACGCTGCTAGCCGCCATTTTCTTAGTTACGTTCATGGTTACGTCACGTATGACGAAAGCGCGTAAGTGCAAGCCCACAGACACCCATAGAGAATGTATTGAAAGCTTTGAAATGTGAAAAAAATAGATTTTACATGACAGGCTATGAGAGACTTCTGGGCGATTTTCAACCTGACTGAAATCGCCCCAAAAACGGGCGGGGCCATTTGAATCAGGACTTTAGCCTGATTTGACATTTAGTGGCAGTCAGATCAGATTAGAACACTGATAACTACTGTTGCCGTGATATAATTGATTAGAAAAAAAATCCCTTCCTTTTCCCGTTTGGCAGTGCGTCGCCCATATCGCCCTATTGAACAGGCCGTCCCTGCATGACCATAATAACACACTGAGTTTATTCCTCAAACAAGCCTTTGTTGCCACTCATCATGTTTATCTGGCAGGCTAATTCAGAAACTGGTGCACTTAGCAACTACTTAGCAGACTAGGCTGTAGCTGTAGCCTATCCCTTACGGAAAGAACATATGAATTTCACATGTGAAGTGTTCCAAAAACACATGTTTTCATGTGATCATATGTGATCTTATGTGAAGTTAATGTGATAACTTGCGACAACATTTAAAGTAACATGTGATAAAATTAAACTACACGTGTGGAAACGTGATCATATGTGAAGTGTTCCAAAAACACATGATTTCACATGTGAAATGATGTGTTTTTTCTGTAAGGGATTTGAGTGGCCATGCAACTCATGTACAATCCTCTTATGAAGGTTCATTGGTGGGTTTAAAGACTATTCAAAGGGCAAAGATGCACAGTGAGACACGATTGTCCACTTCACCTCACCTTTGGCCCAGTGGGACAGCTGGTATGGTGATGTGTGTTGGGATGTGCAAGTCATCGATGATGGGGTAGGCATGGACTGGTACCTGTAAATTCTCTTCCCCCTGGAGAGAGATTGAGAGAGAATAACAATGCTCCCTGATGCATTCATTTCCTGGAGTTCTAAACAGGAGGGAACCTCCTAGCAGTAAGTAGACTGGTTCCAGATCAGTTTGCCATGGAGTGACAATGACCTTAGAAGTTTGCAAGACAGCACAAACAGATCTGGGACCAGGCTTACCATGCAGCAACTATGGAGAGAAACGTTGACAACAAACAACATGTGATGCATAAACACAGCAAATCACTCTTTTGATGGACAGTTGAATAGATTAGAAGTAGAAGTTGAAGAGATCACTGTCAGGCATGACGGCATGCGAACTTGATTAGAAATTAACATAGCACTGGATTCCAACCTTGCAATGAACCCGAATACAGTCGTAGAAGTAGCGCCATTCTTTAGGACAGAAGTGTACTTTCACTGTGTAGGACAGTCCGGGGACAAGACGATGCTGCATAGAATATCAAAATGGAGGAATTAACCATCAACACTGACACGCATACGAATCAAAGATCATAGACGGAATGCATAACATGACATCAAATAGTAATAAACAAACACCTTTTTTAAATATTTCGTTTGGAAGTGCTTTGTTTGGGTGGGGATAATGTGAATGTTGATCACTTCAGATGATATGTTGATAAGTTTCTGAGGAAGATTAAAACAAAGATGAATTACATGACGCCTTGTATAAGAATGTACTGGTACATGAAGTGCATATATCGGCAAAATCCATCTAAAGTCAGTGCTTTGTCTTTTGTTCTCTTGGACCAGTCAACACTCTTTGCTTCACTCACCAAGGTCCTCTGATAATCCTTCCCCAGTTTAAACCCACTGAAGTGAAGTGCTGAGGGTTCTGCATGGATTGCACTGTTGCTCTGGAGTTTGGTATAGGTTTCTGGAAAGTATAATATAAATGAGATGTCTTCACCATCTGCTTAGTCCCGTGTGGCTCAATTGGTAGAGCATGATGCTTGCAATGCCAGGGTTGTGGGTTTGATTCCCATGGGGGACCAGTACGGGGAAAAGTATGAAATTGTATGCACTCACTACTGTAAGTCGCTCTTGATAAGAGCATTTGCTAAATGAAGTAAATATTAAAACCCAAAACAAGTGGAAAATATTATCAAACGCCTGAGGAACCACACACTGCATAATGTAGGCTACGGTAACTCAGATAGCATCATGAGCATGCATATTATAGTTCTAGCCCTAGCGCTCTACTACAATAAACATATTATTCTTGACTGAATATAGCCTGTTAAATATATGACTGAGAGGTATCAAATTGTTTAAGTGTAAGGGTCCTACGGGTCTCTAGTAGGTGATGAGGGACATTAGAGGGACTTATTTTTGTGTCCTCCACCAGTTGGCACAGGGGAAGAGGGGTCTTCTTCTTTTGACTGTCTGTGAATGTCTCTGATGCAGAGTGTGCCACTTCCATCACTTCTCCATTAAAAACAGGGCTGAAGAAGATAGCAAACAATATCACAATTCATATCACATCAGATATGTAACGTTAAACGCTTGCATTTCAAAGATGCAATGTTGTCCATATGATAATGAAAAGAACCAAATGACACAAAGCTAGCAAGCCAACTTTGTGCATGTGCAGCTACTGTGGTTGACACAGGAAAGTAAGCAAACTAGCTAGGGACGGGTTAGCAAGAAAGAGTGGAAGCTAGCAGCTAGCAGACAGAAACAGCTAACGTCGTTAGCTAGCTTGTTATCAAACTTCATCAAACAGTTGTTTTAGTTTCGATTTGGTAACGTTAGCTCATAAACAACACACGTTTTTATTCGTTGCATGATGTGGGTGCTTTTCAAGGTTGAAAACTGAACGTACCTGTTGTTTCACTGATAGAACATCCACCAAACACTCTCGTCACCATAGTGATTCTTCCGGGATATTTTTTCAAGGGTTAGTATTAGCAAAGAGTTTCTAAACCCAGAGGCGCAACATCTGGGAACGCTTGTGAAACAGGCCAAGCAGACAAGACCGGGGTTTGGGGTTTATGAAGTCAATGAGAGAAGTAAAAATATATTCATTTGTTGTACATTTTCTCGAAATCTAAAGGCACAACCTGGAGTCGAGACATCGTCTTAAGTAGTTGAACATGGTATTACTACAACCTCGTGAAAGTGACACACTGACACGTTTTCATTTTTGTCAAAAACTACTTTATATCAAAAGAGTGCCTTTGACATGACGGTCTGCACATGTGCAGTACAGGGTGAGAAGACCATTAGACCCAATGACGTATTTCTGCGCATGAGTCAAGCGAGCCAACGTTGCCATGACTTCGCCTACATGCGTTATCGGGGATTTATATTGGAGAAGCAGTTTCTGCCTATCTTCATACTGTACTGTCTTTGGTACTAGTCTATTATAAAACTGGTCAGGTGTAATAACTGCTCAAACAAAACACATGCAGTTGGTTTGGACAAAGCCAGTGGATGCTGTTTGATGACTTGCTGGTTTGAATTGGACGATTATTTAAGACTTTTAGTACCGAAAGTCCGTTTGCAGTTTATTCAAGTCTATAATTAGGTTACAGTTTGCTGGTATATTTATTTATTTATTTATTTCACCTTTATTTAACCAGGTATGCCAGTTGAGAACAGGTTCTCATTTACAACTGCGACCTGGCCAAGATAAAGCAAAGTAGTGCAATAAAAACAACACAGAGTTACATATGGGGTAAAAAAAAACATAAAGTCAGAAATACAACAGAAAATATATATACAGTGTGTGCAAATGTAGCAAGTTATGGAGGTAAGGCAATAAATAGGCCATAGTGCAAAATAATTACAATAGTATTAACACTGGAATGCTAGATGTGCAAGAGATTATGTGCAAATAGAGATACTGGGGTGCAAAAGAGCAAAATAAATAACAATATAGGGATGAGGTAGTTGGGTGGGCTAATTTCAGATGGGCTGTGTACAGGTGCAGTGATCGGTAAGGTGCTCTGACAACTGATGCTTAAAGTTATTGAGGGAGATAAGAGTCTCCAGCTTCAGAGATTTTTGCAATTCGTTCCAGTCATTGGCAGCAGAGAACTGGAAGGAATGGCGGCCAAAGGAGGTGTTGGCTTTGGGAATGACCAGTGAGATATACCTGCTGGAGCGCAGACTACGGGTGGGTGCTGCTATGGTGACCAATGAGCTAAGATAAGGCGGGGATTTGCCTAGCAGTGATTTATAGATGGCCTGGAGCCAGTGGGTTTGACGACAGACATGTAGTGAGGACCAGCCAACAAGAGCGTACAGGTCACAGTGGTGGGTAGTGTATGGGGCTTTGGAGACAAAACGGATGGCACTGTGATAGACTACATCCAATTTGCTGAGTAGAGTGTTGGAGGCTATTTTGTAAATGACATCGCCAAAGTCAAGGATCGGTAGGATAGTCAGTTTTACGAGGGCATGTTTGGCAGCATGAGTGAAGGAGGCTTTGTTGCGAAATAGGAAGCCGATTCTAGATTTAACTTTGGATTGGAGATTCTTTATGTGAGTCTGGAAGTTGAGTTTACAGTCTAACCAGACACCTAGATATTTGTAGTTGTCCACATACTCTAGGTCAGACCCGTCGAGAGTGGTGATTCTAGTCGGGTGGGCGGGTGCTAGCAGCGTTCGATTGAAAAGCATGCATTTAGTTTTACTAGTGTTTAAGAGCAGTTGAAGGCTACTGAAGGATTGTTGTATGGCATTGAAGCTCGTTTGGAGGTTTGTTAACACAGTGTCCAATGAAGGGCCAGATGTATACAAAATGGTGTCGTCTGCGTAGAGGTGGATCTGAGAGTCACCAGCAGCAAGAGCGACATCATTGATATACACGGAGAAAAGTGTCGGCCCAAGAATTGAACCCTGTGGCACCCCCATTGAGACTGCCATAGGTCCAGACAACAGGCCCTCCGATTTGACACACTGAACTCTATCTGAGAAGTAGTTGGTGAACCAGGCGAGGCAGTCATTTGAGAAACCAAGGCTATTTAGTCTGCCAATAAGAATGCGGTGGTTGACAGAGTCGAAAGCCTTGGCCAGGTCGATGAAGACGGCTGCACAGTACTGTCTATTATCAATCGCGGTTATAATATCGTTTAGGACCTTGAGCGTGGCTGAAGTGCACCCGTGACCAGCTCGGAAACCGGATTGCATAGCGGAGAAGGTACGGTGGTATTCGAAATGGTCGGTGATCTGTTTGTTAACTTGGCTTTCAAATACTTTCGAAAGGCAGGGCAGGATGGATATAGGTATGTAGCAGTTTGGATCTAGAGTGTCACCCCCTTTGAAGAGGGGGATGACCGCGGCAGCTTTCCAATCTCTGGGGATCTCAGACGTTATGAAAGAGAGGTTGAACAGACTAGTAATAGGGGTTGCGACAATTTCGGCGGCTAGTTTTAGAAAGAAAGGGTCCAGATTGTCTAGCCCAGCTGATTTGTAGGGGTCCAGATTTTGCAGCGCTTTCAAAACATCAGCTGTCTGAATTTGTGTGAAGGAGAAGCGGGGGGGGCATGGGCAAGTTGCAGCAGAGGGTGCAGAGTTGGTGGCCGGGTTAGTGGTAGCCAGATGGAAAGCATGGCCAGCTGTAGCAAAATGCTTGTTGAAATTCTCGATTATTGTAGATTTATCGGTGGTGATAGTGTTTCCTAGCCTCAGTGCAGTGGGCAGCTGGGAGGAAGTGCTCTTATTCTCCATGGACTTTACAGTGTCCCAAAACTTTTTGGAGTTAGTGCTACAGGAAGCAAATTTCTGTTTGAAAAAGTTAGCCTTTGCTTTCCTTACTGCTTGTGTATATTGGTTCCTAACTTCCCTGAAAAGTTGCATATCGCGGGGGCTATTTGATGCTAATGCTGTACGCCACAGGATGTTTTTGTGCTGGTCAAGGGCAGTCAAGTCTGAGGAGAACCAGGGGCTATATCGGTTCTTAGTTCTGTATTTTTTGAATGGGGCATGTTTATTTAAGATTGAGAGGAAATAACTTTTAAGGAACAACCAGGCATCCTCTACTGACGGAATGAGATCTATATCCATCCAGGATACCTGGGCCAGGTCAATTAGGAAGGCCTCCTCGCTAAAGTGTTTTAGGGAGCGTTTGACAGTGATGAGGGGTGGTCGTTTGACCGCGGACCCGTTACGGACGCAGGCAATAAGGCAGTGATCGCTGAGATCCTGGTTGAAGACAGCTGAGGTGTATTTAGAGGGTGTGTTAGTCAGGATGATATCTATGACTTTTGCGATTACAGAAGTCATCAAATGATAGCGCCTGGGGAGTAGGAGTGATACTGAGGGCTGCAGGGCCTGGGTTAGCCTCTACATCACCAGAGGAACAGAGGAGGACTAGAACAAGGATACGGCTAAAGGCTTTAAGAACTGGTCTTCTAGTGCGTTGGGTACATAGAATAAAGGGGGCAGATTTCCGGGTGTTATAGAAAAGATTCAGGGCATTATGTACAGACAAGGATATGGAAGGATATGAGTAAAGTGGAGGTAAACCTAAGCGTTGGGTAACAATGAAAGAGATAGTATCTCTAGAGGCATCAATTGAGTCGGTCTCTGAGTGTATGGGGGGAGGGACAAAATAGCTATCTAAGGCAGGTTTAGCTAGGCTGGGGGGTCTACAGTGATATAGTACAATTAGAAATAACCGAAACAACAATAAACTAACCATGTTTGGGCTGAGGCTAAACATAAACAGGATGTAGTACCGTAAAAAGGAACAGTCCAGCAGATATCAGCTGTATAGCTGAGTTATCATAAGGTCCGGTGGTGAAGCACTAGTGAGTAAGAGGGTTAGCAGGGGCTAGTAAGGGCTAGCAGATGGATGGAATCTTCGTGGTTAACGTCGTAACCACATCAGACGATTTCGTCGGCAGACCAGTCGTGTAGGATCGGCGGGGCTTCGTGTCAACACTAGGTGGTCCCGTCCGGTTGACAGAGAGGTAGATAGCCGGGAGATGGGCCTAGCTCAGGATGATTAGCCAGACCACAGCGTCCGTTTTGTTGTAGCCAGCTGGTAGCAATGAATCCGGAGTTAAAGGTCCAGTGATTCAGTGATTCCGGCGGAAAAACTGATATGTTCTGGGTCGATAACGCGCTGTGCAGACTGGCCGAATATCCGGTGATCAATGTCCAGTGATTAAAATTAATCCCGCGGGGAAAAAAATCCAAGGTTCTGGGTGAAACACCGCTGGCTGTGGCTAATAGCAAGTAGCTAGTTCAGTAGCTAGTTCAGTTTAGTGAGTAAGAGGCCACGGATAGCGTGTGCTAGCGGGCCAGGGGCTAGCAGATGGATGGAATCTTCGTGGTTAACGTCGTAACCACATCAGACGATTTCGTCGGCAGACCAGTCGTGTAGGATCGGCGGGGCTCCGTGTCAACACTAGGTGGTCCCGTCCGGTTGACAAAGAGGTAGATAGCCGGGAGATGGGCCTAGCTCAGGATGATTAGCCAGACCACAGCGTCCGTTTTGTTGTAGCCAGCTGGTAGCGATGAATCCGGAGTTAAAGGTCCAGTGATTCAGTGATTCCGGCGGAAAAACTGATATGTTCTGGGTCGATAACGCGCTGTGCAGACTGGCCGAATATCAGGTGATCAATGTCCAGTGATTAAAATTAATCCCGCTGAAAAAATCCAATGTTCTGAGTGAAACACCGCTAGCTGTGGCTAATAGCAAGTAGCTAGTTATCTGAAACTGGCTAGCTAGTTTCAACTGGAGATTCTAGATTCTAGACAAAGGTAAGTCAACAATAGAATCCATTCCACATTGAGAGAGGCGGGTTGCAGGAAAGTATATTTTGTAGAAGGATGAAAAGTCTGATAGGGAAACATGTACGAAAAATACAAAAAAACAGGGTATTTACAGGCTATTTACAGACACACGACAGAAACAGGACTGCACTACTTCGCCATCTTGGATAGTATATGATGCTTGTGACTGACAAAATGCACATTGGAATTATTGGAATCCTACTGGGCATGTACTTGAAGGTAAGAATGAACGCGCGTGTTTGAAACAGCTGGGCATGTTTGGCAAAGGTACATACATATACACTGAGTGTACGAAACATTAGGAACACCTTCATAATACTGAGTTTGTACCCCCTTTTGCCCTTAGAACAGCCTCAATTCGTCGGGGCATGGACTACAAGGTGTCGAAAGCGTTCCACAGGGATGCTGGCCCATATTGACTCCAATGCTTCCCACAGTTGTGTCAAGTTAGCAGGATGTTTGGTGGACCATTCTTGATACACACTGGAAACTGTTGAGCGTGGAAAAACCCAGCAGTGTTGCAGTTCTTGACACACTCAAACTTGTGCACCTGGCACCTACTACTACCATACCCCGTTCAAAGGCACTTACATTTTTTGTCTTGCCCATTCACATTTAAATTGACGCATACACAATCCATGTCTCAAGGCTTCAAAATCCATATTTAACCTGTCTCCTCCTCTTCATCTATACTGATTTTAAGTGGATTAAACAGGTGACATCAATAACGGATCATAGCTTTCACCTGGATTCACCTGGTCAGTCTACTATGTCATGGAAAAATAATCTAGGTTGAAGGTTATGCCTTTAGATTTTGAGAAACTTTGCAACTAAGGAATACTTTTTTAATGTTTTGTACACTCAGTGCCTTCAGAAATTATTCACACCCCTTGACCTTTTCCAAATGTTGTTGTTACAAAGAGGGTTAAAAATTGGTCAACTATCTACACAAAATACTTTCATGTCAAAGTGGGGGGGAAATGCTAACACATATTAGGAAGGTGTTCCTAATGTTTGGTATACTCAGTGTATATTAGAATCACCTTTGGCAGAGACTTTTCTACAGAGACTACAGCTGTGAGTCTTTTCTGGGTAAGTCTCTCTAAGAGCTTTCCACAGCAGGATTGTGCAACATTTGCCCATTATTCATTTCAAAATTCTTCAAGCTCTGTCAAATTGGTTGTTGATCATTGCAAGACAACCATTTTCAGATCTTGCCATAGATTTTAAAGCTGATTTAAATCAAAACTGTAACTCGGCAACTCAGGAACACTCCAGTGTAGATGTGGTCTTATGTTTTGTCCTGCTGAAAGGTGAATTAATCTCCCAGTGTCTGGTGGAAAGCAGACTGAAGCAGGTTTTTTTCTAGGATTTTGCCTGTGCCCATTCCAACGATTACAAGCATACCCATAACATGATGCAGCCACCACTATGCTTGAAAATATGGAGAGTGCTACTCAGTAATGTGTTGTATTGAATTTCCCCCAAACATAACACTGTGTATTCAGGACAAAAAGTACATTGTTTTGTGAATGTTTTTGCAGTATTACTTTAGTGCCTTGTTGCAAACAGGATGCATGTTTTGGAATATTTTTGTTCTGTACAGGCTTCCTTATTTTCCCTGTCAATTAAGTTAGTATTGTGGAGTAACTACAATGTTGATCCATCCTTAGTTTTCTCTTATCACAGCCATTAAACGCTTAACTGTTTTAAAGTCATCGTTGGCCTCATGGCGAAATCCCTGAGTGGTTTCCTTCCTCTCCAGCAACTGAGTTAGGAAGGACACCGCTATCGTTTTAGTCACTAGGTGTATTGATACACCATCCAAAGTGTAGTTAATAACTTCACCATGCTCAAATGGATATTCAATGTCTGCTTTAATTTTTTTTTTACCCATCTACCAATAGGTGCCCTTCTTTGTGAGGCATTGGAAAACCTCTGTGGTCTTTGTGGTTGAATATGTGTGTAAAGTTGACTGCTCGACTGAGGGACCTTACAGATAATTGTATGTGTGGGGTACAGAGATGAGGTAGTCATAAAAAAAAACTATTATGTGACTTGTTAACATATGTTTACTCCTGAACTTATTTAGGCTTGCAATAACAAAGGGGTTGAATACTTATTGACTAAAGACATTTAAGCTTTTCATTTTTTATTTATTTGTAAACATTTCAAAAAACATAATTCCACTTAATTCCAGTGACAAAAAACTCAATTGAATCCATTTTAAATTCAGTCTGTTACAACAAAATGTGGAAAGAGTCAAGGGGTGTGAATACCTTCTGAAGGCACTGTAGGCTATGGGGAGATGACACATGCACACATTATTTTTCTTTTTAACTATGAAAGGTTCAAGCAGACTGTGAGCCGTACATCATTCTTATTCGAGAGGAGGAGAGGTGCCTTCATGAGTTGCGGCTGCATAATGTGTCCAAAACTCCCCAACCAGGTGAGATGAGACTGTTTCTATATTTTCACCTTAGAAATTCATACCCAGCATGGTTTGTCATGTATTCCTAAGCTAAACAAATATAGGTTAACATGTTCCTTCTCTATTCCATAATAGTCAATGTTCTTAGACATTTTCTGTTCGTTTTTTAAAGTTTTCTCTGAATGGCATTATATGATATACATACAACATAAGAGGAAAATCATTTCCAGTCCCACAGGTATCAAAATCTGAAACTGCACATCAGCACATCACTGGGAACCAGGCCAGTTTGACAGTGGACTAGGTTTCCCTCTAGTGGCAGTATAGAGTAGGTTACAGCTCAACATACTGTATTATTGTTGTAGTTAGTTACCCCCTTTGAGTTCAACATTACTGTCATGTTGGTGAGAGCAGTTCATCAGGTTATCAGAGCTGTTTGTCTTGCTCCTCTTGTTATTACTCTACTTGTTATTACTGTACTATGGGCGGCAGGTAGCCGAAGAGCATTTGGCCAGTAACCGAAAGGTCGCTGGTTCGAATCCCCGAGCCGACTAGGTGAAAAATCTGTCAATGTGCCCTTGAGCAAGGCATTTAACCTCAATTGCTCCTGTAAGTCACTCTGGATAAGAGCATCTGCTAAATGACTAAAATGTAAATTATTCACAACGATCAAACAAGGACTGTCATTGTACTGTTTGCCATATAATGCATGACAATAAACCACCAAACACATGTATACCCCCCCCCCCCCTGTTACGATGTGTGTGTTAGACCCCCACCCCACCCCTGGCTGTTATGTGTTAGACCCCCACCCCACCCCTGGCTGTTATGATGTGTGTTAGACCCCCACCCCACCCCTGGCTGTTATGATGTGTGTTAGACCCCCACCCCACCCCTGGCTGTTATGTGTTAGACCCCCACCCCACCCCTGGCTGTTATGTGTTAGACCCCCACCTCACCCCTGGCTGTTATGATGTGTGTTAGACCCCCACCCCACCCCTGGCTGTTATGTGTTAGACCCCCACCCCACCCCTGGCTGTTATGATGTGTGTTAGACCCCCACCCCACCCCTGGCTGTTATGATGTGTATTAGACCCCCACCCCACCCCTGGCTGTTATGTGTTAGACCCCCACCCCACCCCTGGCTGTTATGATGTGTGTATTAGACCCCCACCCCACCCCTGGCTGTTATGATGTGTATTAGACCCCCACCCCACCCCTGGCTGTTATGTGTTAGACCCCCACCCCACCCCTGGCTGTTACGATGTGTGTGTTAGACCCCCACCCCACCCCTGGCTGTTATGATGTGTATTAGACCCCCACCCCACCCCTGGCTGTTATGTGTTAGACCCCCACCCCACCCCTGGCTGTTATGTGTTAGACCCCCACCCCACCCCTGGCTGTTATGTATGTGTATTAGACCCCCACCCCACCCCTGGCTGTTATGTATGTGTATTAGACCCCCACCCCACCCCTGGCTGTTATGTATGTGTATTAGACCCCCACCCCTGGCTGTTATGTATGTGTATTAGACCCCCACCCCTGGCTGTTATGATGTGTGTATTAGACCCCCACCCCACCCCTGGCTGTTATGTATGTGTATTAGACCCCCACCCCACCCCTGGCTGTTATGTATGTGTATTAGACCCCCACCCCACCCCTGGCTGTTATGTATGTGTATTAGACCCCCACCCCACCCCTGGCTGTTATGTATGTGTATTAGACCCCCACCCCACCCCTGGCTGTTACGATGTGTGTGTTAGACCCCCACCCCACCCCTGGCTGTTATGTGTTAGACCCCCACCCCACCCCTGGCTGTTATGTATGTGTGTTATACCCCCACCCCACCCCTGGCTGTTACGATGTGTGTGTTAGACCCCCACCCCACCCCTGGCTGTTATGATATGTGTTAGACCCCCACCCCACCCCTGGCTGTTATGTGTTAGACCCCCACCCCACCCCTGGCTGTTATGTGTTAGACCCCCACCCCACCCCTGGCTGTTATGTGTTAGACCCCCACCCCACCCCTGGCTGTTACGATGTGTGTGTTAGACCCCCACCCCACCCCTGGCTGTTATGTGTTAGACCCCCACCCCACCCCTGGCTGTTACGATGTGTGTGTTAGACCCCCACCCCACCCCTGGCTGTTATGTGTTAGACCCCCACCCCACCCCTGGCTGTTATGTATTAGACCCCCACCCCACCCCACCCCTGGCTGTTATGTGTTAGACCCCCACCCCACACCTGGCTGTTATGTGTTAGACCCCCACCCCACCCCTGGCTGTTATGTATGTGTGTTATACCCCCACCCCACCCCTGGCTGTTATGTGTTAGACCCCCACCCCACCCCTGGCTGTTATGTGTTAGACCCCCACCCCACCCCTGGCTGTTATGATGTGTGTATTAGACCCCCACCCCACCCCTGGCTGTTATGTGTTAGACCCCCACCCCACCCCTGGCTGTTACGATGTGTGTGTTAGACCCCCACCCCACCCCTGGCTGTTATGTGTTAGACCCCCACCCCACCCCTGGCTGTTACGATGTGTGTGTTAGACCCCCACCCCACCCCTGGCTGTTATGTGTTAGACCCCCACCCCACCCCTGGCTGTTATGTATTAGACCCCCACCCCACCCCACCCCTGGCTGTTATGTGTTAGACCCCCACCCCACCCCTGGCTGTTATGATGTGTGTATTAGACCCCCACCCCACCCCTGGCTGTTATGATGTGTGTTAGACCCCCACCCCACCCCTGGCTGTTATGATGTGTATTAGACCCCCACCCCACCCCTGGCTGTTATGATGTGTGTTAGACCCCCACCCCACCCCTGGCTGTTATGATGTGTGTTAGACCCCCACCCCACCCCTGGCTGTTATGTGTTAGACCCCCACCCCACCCCTGGCTGTTATGTATGTGTTAGTTAATGATCCACCACTAAGATCATTTGTTTCCATTCAAGACAAAAATGTTTGTCTTTCTACCATAAACTGTTGATTGATGCTCATATAGGCGATAGACTAAAAGAACAGAGGAGTGGTAAAGAGTTCATAAAAGGTCTGCTTGTGGAAACAGCGGCATCATGAAGTGATTTATGACAACCTTACATAACACAAATGAAGCCTACAAAAACTACTGCCTGCATTAAAATACCAGAGAGATTGAACCTGCGTACTATGTAGGTCTGTGTGTCTTAGAAAATATTTGGTCTGTTCCACCGTTGCTCTGCATGGTCAAGTTTTTTTACTCTGATGCCGACTATTTTGATGGCCATAATTCATTTATTTGAACAGAACAGTAAGTAAGTTTTGATGAGACTGTATGATTTTCCAGGTAAAGTGTACGGGAACTGCACAGACACGGGCTGGACGGACCCATTCCCTCCTTACGAGCATGCATGTTTCAACGAAACCTTACACTTACTTGGAGAGGTGGGTACATGTGTAATCTTAGTACAGTGGGGAAAAAAAGTATTTAGTCAGCCACCAATTGTGCAAGTTCTCCCACTTAAAAAGATGAGAGAGGCCTGTAATTTTCATCATAGGTACACGTCAACTATGACAGACATATTGAGGAAAAAAAATCCAGAAAATCACATTGTAGGATTTTTAATGAATTTATTTGCAAATTATGGTGGAAAATAAGTATTTGGTCACCTACAAACAAGCAAGATTTCTGGCTCTCACAGACCTGTAACTTCTTGTTTAAGAGGCTCCTCTGTCCTCCACTCGTTACCTGTATTAATGGCACCTGTTTGAACTTGTTATCAGTATAAAAGACACCTGTCCACAACCTCAAACAGTCACACTCCAAACTCCACTATGGCCAAGACCAAAGAGCTGTCAAAGGACACCAGAAACAAAATTGTAGACCTGCACCAGGCTGGGAAGACTGAATCTGCAATAGGTAAGCAGCTTGGTTTGAAGAAATCAACTGTGGGAGCAATTATTAGGAAATGGAAGACATACAAGACCACTGAAAATCTCCCTCGATCTGGGGCTCCACGCAAGATCTCACCCTGTGGGGTCAAAATGATCACAAGAACGGTGAGCAAAAATCCCAGAACAACACGGGGGGACCTAGTGAATGACCTGCAGAGAGCTGGGACCAAAGTAACAAAGCCTACCATCAGTAACACACTATGCCGCCAGGGACTCAAATCCTGCAGTGCAAGACGTGTCCCCCTGCTTAAGCCAGTACATGTCCAGGCCCGTCTGAAGTTTGCTAGAGTGCATTTGGATGATCCAGAAGAGGATTGGGAGAATGTCATGTTGTCAAATGAAACCAAAATATAACTTTTTGGTAAAAACTCAACTTGTCGTGTTTGGAGGACAAAGAATGCTGAGTTGCATCCAAAGAACACCATACCTACTGTGAAGCATGGGGGTGGAAACATCATGCTTTGGGGCTGTTTTTCTGCAAAGGGACCAGGACGACTGATCCGTGTAAAGGAAAGAATGAATGGGGCCATGTATCGTGAGATTTTGAGTGAAAACCTCCTTCCATCAGCAAGGGCATTGAAGATGAAACGTGGCTGGGTCTTTCAGCATGACAATGACCCCAAACACACCGCCCGGGCAACGAAGGAGTGGCTTCGTAAGAAGCATTTCAAGGTCCTGGAGTGGCCTAGCCAGTCTCCAGATCTCAACCCCATAGAAAATCTTTGGAGGGAGTTGAAAGTCTGTGTTGCCCAGCAACAGCCCCAAAACATCACTGCTCTAGAGGAGATCTGCATGGAGGAATGGGCCAAAATACCAGCAACGGTGTGTGAAAACCTTGTGAAGACTTACAGAAAACGTTTGACCTGTGTCATTGCCAACAAAGGGTATATAACAAAGTATTGAGAAACTTTTGTTATTGACCAAATACTTATTTTCCACCATAATTTGCAAATAAATTCATTAAAAATCCTACAATGTGATTTTCTGGAATTTTTTTTCTCATTTTGTCTGTCATAGTTGACGTGTACCTATGATGAAAATTACAGGCCTCTCTCATCTTTTTAAGTGGGAGAACTTGCACAATTGGTGGCTGACTAAATACTTTTTTCCCCCACTGTATATGCTACATCAATGGTTTTGTCTTTGATTCAGGACAAATACATAAAAATAAGGGAAAGCCATAGATGCTGATGTGCCAGTAGATCACACATAGTTCCTGCAACATCTGTCTGACATTGAACTGTGTCCAAGGTTACTAGCCTGGCTCCACAGCTACACCACCGAAAGAGGGTAGAGGGTGATGGCAACTGGCACATTTAGCCCTTGGTCAGAGGTCACCTCTGGTGTGCCACAAGGTGGCGTGGTTTCACCATATCTGTTTCTCCTTTACATGTCCACCCGAAAAGTTGTCTTCAGTGACACTCTGGACACTGGGTATGCAGACGATGTAGGGCTGTCCCGAGCCATACCATAAACCAGCATCCAAGAGGACACTTCCATGGGCTTGGAGATACAGCAGCTGGAAGAGTGGGCCACATCCAACAACATGGTACTAAATGGGAATAAGTCTGTGGAAATTCAGATATGTTTTTATAAAGACCATTCACAACCTGCACCACTAATCCTAGGAGGACAGAAAGTACTAGTGGTAACAACAACCAAGTGTCTTGGTTTTCATCAAGACTCTAACCTCAGTAGTGACACGTGGAGTAGTCAGTGAGAAAGGCCTCAAAACGCCTTTTTGACATTTCTTGCCAGTAATGTCCTACTGAAGATCTGGTCACAGTCTATACTATACTGGCCAGGCCTTGTCTGGAATACGGTGGAGTGCTGTTAGTTGGAGGGCCTTGAGGATAATCTCCAGAGGTGGAGCAGTCCAACCACAGCTCCCGTCACTGCAGAGCAGGTGAGAACAGGCTGCAGTGCACCTGGTGAAGGACATGCACACTCTTGACCATCCACTGAATGACCTGCTCCCTCCAAGAAGAGGTAACTGCACCACCAGGCTCCTGAGAAACAGCCACAAACTGTCCTGTCTAACTGCCCGTACAAACCGCCTGCGAAACGCCACTCTACCCACTGCTATCAGACTGCATAATAACTCCCAAAATCTTTTTTTAAAATCACATTTTAATATTTCAATTTCCATCAAGCGTTCTGTATTCTACTTATGTCACGTATTGTGTTATGTATTTTAAAACGAGTGTTTTGTAGTTATTAGTCATGTAAATTCTGCATTTATTCCGTTTTATCGGTGAGCTAGAATAAATCAACTCAAACTCAAAGGAGGTTGCAACTCAATATTAGGAAGGTGTTCCTAATGTTTTGTGGACTCAGTGTACATCAGATAAAGATGGTGTGATGATCAGTTTTCAGCATTAATTTGGGTGGATTATTTTATATTACTAAACAACTTTTGTTTAATGATAAACAGGCTATGAATTGACTACTTGTGTTTTATGAAATTGTCTTTTAATACTAGATTAATTATTTTAGTAATTGATGATGAATGTATTTGAATAACTGTATTGAAGTTAATTGATCTGGCGGCAGGTAGCCTAGCGGTTAAGAGTGTTGGACCAGTATCTGAAGGGTCGCTGGTTTGAATCCCGTGCCAATTAGGTCCAAAATCTGTCATTGTGGCCTTGTGCAAGGCAATTAACCCCAATTGGTCCTATAAGTCGCTCTGGATAAGAGCATCTGCTAAATTACAAATATGTAATGAAAATTCATGTTTGTACATGAGTTTGTGCTGGGCAACCTCTTCTTCTCTTGTGCATAAATATAACAAACTGTTTAAAGTGAAATAGTTAGTGTCTATACAGTGCATTCTGAAAGTATTCAGACCCCTTGACTTTTTCAACAAGAAAATACGTTACAGCCTTATTGTAAAATTGATTTTAAAAAATAAAATTCCCTCATTAATCTACACACAATACCCCATAATGATAAAGCGAAAACAGGTTTAGACATTTTTGCAAATTTATTAGAAATAAAATGAATCTCAAAATGTAGCTCAGGTGCATCCTGTTTCCATTGATCTTCCTAGAGATCAGGGCGGCAGGTAGCTTAGTGGTTAAGAGCGTTGTGCCAGTAACCGAAAGGTCGCTGGTTCTAATCCCCGAACCGACTAGGTGAAAAATCTGTCGATGTGCCCTTGAGCAAGGCACTTAACCCTAATTGCTCCTGTAAGTCGCTCTGGATAAGAGCGTCTGCTAAAATGACTAATTATTATTATTATTATGTTTCTACAACTTGATTGGAGTCCACCTGAGATACATTAAATTGATTGGACATGGTTTGAAAAGGCACACACCTGTCTATATAACATCCCACAGTTGACAGTGCATGTCAGAGCAAAAACCAAGCCATGAGGTCGAAGGAATTGACTGTAGATCTCCGAGAAAGGATTGTATCGAGACACAGATCTGGGGAAGGGTACCAAAAAAATTCTGCAGCATTGAAGGTCCCCAAGAACAACGTTTCCTCCATCATTCTTAAATGGAAGAAGTTTGGAACCACCAAGACTCTTCCTAGAGCTGTCCGCCCGGCCAACATGAGCAATCGGGGGAGAAGGGCCTTGGTCAGGAAGGTGACCAAGAACCCAATGATCACTTTGACAGAGCTCCAGAGATCAGCCCGCTTGGAGTTTGCCAAGAGGCACCTAAACGACTCTGACCATGACAAACAAGATTCTCTGGTCTGATGTTATCAAGATTGAACTCTTTGGCCTGAATGCCAAGCGTCAAGCGTCATGTCTGGAGGAACCAGGCACCATGCCTACGGTGAAGCATGGTGGTGGCAGTATCATGCTGTGCAGATGTTTTTCAGAGGCAGGGAGACTAGTCAGGATCGAGGGAATAATGAACGGAGCAAAGTACAGAGAGATCCTTGATGAAAACCTGCTCCAGAGCGCTCAGGACTTCAGACTTCAGACTGGGCGAAGGTTCACCTGACCCAACCAGAGCCCAGACTTGAACCCGATTGAACATCTCTGGAGAGACCAGAAAAGAGCTGTGCAGTAACGCTCCCCATCCAACCTGACAGAGCTTGAGAGGATCTGCAGAGATGAATTGAATAAACTCCCCAAATACAGGTGTGCCAAGCTTGTAGCGTCATACCCAAGACGAGTCGATGCTATAATCACTGCCAAAGGTGCTTCAAGAAAGTACTGAGTAAAGGGTCTGAATACTTTTGTAAATTTGATATTTCCGTTTTTTATTAATAAATTAGGAAAAACTTCTAAAAACCTGTCTTTTGCTTTGACATGTGTGACAAGTGTTGGTCCCATGTTTCATGAGCTGAAATAAAAGATCCCAGAAAGTTTCCATATGCACAAAAAGCTTATTTCTCTCAAATTTGGTGCACAAATTTGTTTCCATTTCTGTTAGTGAGCATTTCTCCTTTGCCAAGATAATCCATCCACCTGACAGGTGTGGCATATCAAGAAGCTGATTAAACAGCATGATCATTACACAGGTGCACCTTGTGCTGGGTACAATAAAAGGCCACTCTGAAATGTACAGTTTTGTCACACAACACAATGCCACGGATGTCTACATTTTGAGGGAGTGCACAATTGGCATGCTGACTGCAGGAATGTTCACCAGAGCTGTTGCCAGAGAATTTAATGTTAATTTCTCTACCTGAGAATTTGGCAGAACGTCCAACTGGCTTCACAGCCGCAGACCACGTGTAACCGTGCAAGCCCAGGACCTCCACATCTGGCATCTTAACCTGCAGGATCATCTGAGACCAGCCACCCGGACAGCTGATGAAACTGAGGAGTATTTCTATCTGTAATAAAGCCCTTAAGTGGGGAAAAATCATTCTTATTGGCTGATGGGTGGGCCCCTGTCATGTGAAATCCATAGATTAGGGCCTAATGAATGTATTTCAATTGACTGATTTCCTTATGAACTGTACACTTGTAAAATTGTTGAATGTTGTGTTTATATTTTTGTTCAGTTAGTTAAAATCTTACAAAAAAACTGATGATGAATATGTTTGGAAAACTGCGTTGATCTGCCAATGAAAAAAAAACGTTTTTACATGAATATGTACTGGTCAACCTCTCCTTCTCTTTTGTATTCAGTTCTTCCATATTAGATCTGACAGTATTAATGGTTCTTATGGGCTGAGTGCTTGGAGTGACTACAGTCATACCATGTTTTCTTTGCTGGATAAAAGACCTGAAATGAGTATCACAAAGATCCATTTGACCTATGCACTAACAAGCTTTTTCAATATACGCAGCTTTATCACTGGCTACAGTACTGTAGCTTTAGTAATCTACTGTACTTCAACATGTACTCACATTGGATGGGTTGATTAGGGTTCATACCATGTCTTAAACCGCTAGCTAGCTACTTACAAGCCACAACATTTACATTTTAGTCATTTAGCAGACGATCTTATCCAGAGCGACTTACAGTTAGTCAGTGCATACATTTTCATACTGGCCCCCCGTGGGAAACGAGTCAACAACCCTGGCACTGTGTTGTATCACTGGGGAAAATGTTCATATAAAAGTTAAATTAAAAAATGCAATAGAAATACAAAATATGCTTTTTGAACACGGCACCCAAATATACATTTTTGACTAGAAACATTTTACATTTACATTTACATTTTAGTCATTTAGCAGACGCTCTTATCCAGAGCGACTTACAGGAGCAATTAGGGTTAAGTGCCTTGCTCAAGGGGGTTGGGGGGTAGAAGGATTACTTTATCCTATCCCAGGTATTCCTTAAAGAGGTGGGGTTTCAAATGTCTCCGGAAGGTAGTGAGTGACTCCGCTGTCCTGGCGTCGTGAGGGAGCTTGTTCCACCATTGGGGTGCCAGAGCAGCGAACAGTTTTGAACTGTACTATGAGTCTGTCCTCCGATTGAAAGTGCCACCAGCCACCACTGGTTAGTACAGTTCAGTGGAGGCTGCTGAGTGGAGAACGGCTCATAATAATGGCTGGAACAAAGCAAATGGAATGGCATCAAACACCTGGAAACCATGTGTTTGATGTATTTGATACCGTTCCACTAATTCCGCTCCAGCCATTACCATGAGCCCGTCCTCCCCAATTAAGATACCACCAGCCAGCTGTGGTATCTTTAAATGAGCCAATTTCTCTTCTATATTATTTATCTAGTCAAAACATGTCACTACACCTCTACACATCACTATTGGGACAATCCAATTTGCTAGTCCCCATTATTTTCTATAATGCATATGAATATATGTTTTCAGTATAAAGGACTTAGACAGGTTTTCTTCTTTGGTAACAATTAAATAAAACAACAAATATATTTAAAAAAAAAAATTAAGTGTTTTAAAATGACCCACTTACTATTGGGGAGTGGAACCAGTTGATTATGTAAATAGTATTGTGAACTCTGGTATTGATAGTCCATTTGAGGGTGATTCATTGATATGAATATTCAGAATGAAAGAGCTGAGAATTCATGTGATGGCCCACATCTAACACAATATTTCCTGTTGTGTTAGTAAGCACCACAGCATTTTAGGCAGCAATTGTTCAAATCTGTCCAGAGTCTCCCGAGTGGCGCAGTGGTCTAAGGCACTGCATCGCAGTGCTAGCTGTGCCACTAGAGATCTTGGTTCGAATCCAGGCAGACCGGGACCCCCATGGGGTGGTGCACAATTGGCCCAGCGTCGTCCAGGGTACGGGAGGGAATGGCAGGCAGGGATGTTGGTAGAGTATGGCGTTTGCAACGCCAGTTCGATTCCCACGGGGTCCAGTATGAACAAAAATAATAATAATATGTATGCACTCACTAACTGTAAGTCGCTCTGGATAAGAGCGTCTACTAAAATGTAAAAATGTAAATTAACAGTGAGTACAAACCCAGCCTTCCTCTCTCCTTCCACACTGAGTCCAAACCAACAGTCACTGGGTCCTGATTGTGATAGTGGAGCCCAGTTTGCACTGCAGGATCCAAAGATGGCATCAGTGAAGCTGGAAGACTGCAGTCAAACACTGGAGCTGAATGTCAACATTAAAGATGAAGAAGAGGAGGAGAAGATTGGGGAATCTGTTTCTCATGGTAAGAGCAGGTTCTTTAGTGATCATATACAGTGGGGAAAAAAGGTATTTAGTCAGCCACCAATTGTGCAAGTTCTCCCACTTAAAAAGATGAGAGGCCTGTAATTTTCATCATAGGTACACGTCAACTATGACAGACAAAATGAGAAAAAAAAATCCTGAAAATCACATTGTAGGATTTTTAATGAATTTATTTGCAAATTATTATTAATATTATTATTATTATTATATAACTTCATTGCCTACTTTGTTTCTTTTTCTCTCCATCTCTCCTCCAACCTACCATCTTTACGACCCTACTCTACTCCCTTTCTGCACCCTAGAAAATGTAATTGATACGATTGTGATGCGTTGTTGTCTCACCCAGCTATCTGAAGATGAATGCACTATTGTAAGTCACTCTGGATAAGAGTGTCTGATGAATTAGTCAAATTTAAAAATGTGAATTGATATGGAATTGACCCCAACCCTGATGGTTACTAATCCTTGTGATAGTGAGTGGAGGATGATATGGCTCGTAACACTTTAGAATAGTTGTATTCCCCTGTTTTGTGCAGCATACTTACAGTGGGGAAAAAAAGTATTTAGTCAGCCACCAATTGTGCAAGTTCTCCCACTTAAAAAGATGAGAGAGGCCTGTAATTTTCATCATAGGTACACGTCAACTATGACAGACAACTTGAGAAAAGAAAATCCAGAAAATCACATTGTAGGATTTTTAATGAATTTATTTGCAAATTATGGTGGAAAATAAGTATTTGGTCACCTACAAACAAGCAAGATTTCTGGCTCTCACAGACCTGTAACTTCTTCTTTAAGAGGCTATTCTGTCCTCCACTCGTTACCTGTATTAATGGCACCTGTTTGAACTTGTTTTCAGTATAAAAGACACCTGTCCACAACCTCAAACAGTCACACTCCCAACTCCACTATGGCCAAGACCAAAGAGCTGTCAAATGACACCAGAAACAAAATTGTAGACCTGCACCAGGCTGGGAAGACTGACTCTGCAATAGGTAAGCAGCTTGGTTTGAAGAAATCAACTGTGGGAGCAATTATTAGGAAATGGAAGACATTCAAGACCACTGATAATCTCCCTCGATCTGGGGCTCCACGCAAGATCTCACCCCGTGGGGTCAAAATGATCACAAGAACGGTGAGCAAAAATCCCAGAACCACACGGGGGGACCTAGTGAATGACCTGCAGAGAGCTGGGACCAAAGTAACAAAGCCTAACATCAGTAACACACTACGCCGCCAGGGACTCAAATCCTGCAGTGCTAGACGTGTCCCCCTGCTTAAGCCAGTACATGTCCAGGCCCGTCTGAAGTTTGCTAGAGTGCATCCAGAAGAGGATTGGGAGAATGTCATATGGTCAGATGAAACCAAAATATAACTTTTTGGTAAAAACTCAACTCGTCGTGTTTGGAGGACAAAGAATGCTGAGTTGCATCCAAAGAACACCATACCTACTGTGAAGCATGGGAGTGAAAACATCATACTTTGGGGCTGTTTTTCTGCAAAGGGACCAGGACGACTGATCCGTGTAAAGGAAAGAATGAATGGGGCCATGTATCGTGAGATTTTGAGTGAAAACCTCCTTCCATCAGCAAGGGCATTGAAGATGAAACGTGGCTGGGTCTTTCAGCATGACAATGATCCCAAACACACCGCCCGGGCAACGAAGGAGTGGCTTCGTAAGAAGCATTTCAAGGTCCTGGAGTCTCCAGATCTCAACCCCATAGAAAATCTTTGGAGGGAGTTGAAAGTCCGTGTTGCCCAGCGACAGCCCCAAAACATCACTGCTCTAGAGGAGATCTGCATGGAGGAATGGGCCAAAATACCAGCAGCAGTGTGTGAAAACCTTGTGAAGACTTACAGAAAACGTTTGACCTGTGTCATTGCCAACAAAGGGTATATAACAAAGTATTGAGAAACTTTTGTTATTGACCAAATACTTATTTTCCACCATAATTTGCAAATAAATTCATAAAAAATCCTACAATGTGATTTTCTGGATTTTTTTCCCTCATTTTGTCTGTCATAGTTGACGTGTACCTATGATGAAAATTACAGGCCTCTCTCATCTTTTTAAGTGGGAGAACTTGCACAATTGGTGGCTGACTAAATACTTTTTTCCCCCACTGTATATTAAGTCATCTGTCACCCAGTACAGCCAGAAGAGGACTGGCCACTGCTCAGAACCTGGTTCCTCTCTAGGTTTCTTCCTAGGTTCCTTCCTTCTAGGGAGTTTTTCCTAGCCACTGTGCTTCTGCATTGCTTGCTCTTTGGGGTTGTAGTCTCGGTACCTGCACCCTCAGCGGAGTCAACAAACACCGGAAGCATGCGTGTTTCAGGGAAAAGGCAGAGCAGCAGGCAAAGCATGAAAACCGGAAGCTTCTGGTTTCTGTGGACCTGGTTTAGGTGTTTCTTTTACACCTGATACGTTAGGTTAGGGTATCTGTAAAGCACTCTGTAACAACGGCTGATGTAAAATGGGCTTTATAAAATAAATGTGATTGATGTAAATCACACCAACTGACTGGTTCTTCTGATGTTGTTCACACAGGAGACCATGTTGAGACATTCTCTACATCCAGAGAACAACAGCAGGAAGATCACAGAGCTAAGAGGTCTCACCACTGCCCACATTGTGAGGAGATTTTCCCAATTCTATCAAAGCTAAAAAAATTCACCTAAAAATACACACAGGAGATAATCTATTTCCCTGCTCTGATTGTGGGAAGAGCTGTAAAATATCAAGGGATCTGGTACTCCTGCTCTGACTGTTGGAAGAGTTTCTCTCAACATGGCCACATAAATGTGAGAATCCTCATCAGTTGTCTGACTAGCTAAGATTAAAATCATTCCATCACTTAATTCTCAAGAAATCGTAGAACACTCTATTGTAATCCTATTGTTTCTCACTGTGAGAGAACTGTGCAGAGGAAAGGGAGCGTTATAGAATGTTAGCATCTCTTTACTTTACTTATTAGTGTTCACCTTGTCAGTTTTGGTGTGTTTTGTTAGCTTCTACTGTAAAGATATTGAGATTACCTTGGATTTGCCCTTAGGGTTGAATATCCTCTGTGAGGCGTCTCACAATGGAGTCTGATGGTTGACTGGGTTGTTTTGCTTCCCTCTGCAGTTTTCTGTGGGAATGAGCTAGTAGACACAACATGTATCAGACAGAGATGGTGTGATGATCAGTTTTCACCATTAGTTTGGGTGGATACTTTTTATTTATTAAATTGTATTTTAAAACTAGATTAGTTATTTTAGTCATTAATAGTCATTAAGGTTTAATTCAAGCATGTTTAATTTATCTGCCAATGAAAAATAGTATGTACAGTGGGGGGGGGGGAGTATTTAGTCAGCCACCAATTGTGCAAGTTCTCCCACTTAAAAAGATGAGAGAGGCCTGTAATTTTCATCATAGGTACACGTCAACTATGACAGACAAAATGAGAAAAAAAATCCAGAAAATCACATTGTAGGATTTTTTATGAATTTATTTGCAAATTATGGTGGAAAATAAGTATTTGGTCAATAACAAAAGTTTCTCAATACTTTGTTATATACCCTTTGTTGGCAATGACACAGGTCAAATGTTTTCTGTAAGTCTTCACAAGGTTTTCACACCATTTTGACCCATTCCTCCATGCAGATCTCCTCTAGAGCAGTGATGTTTTGGGGCTGTCGCTGGGCAACACGGACTTTCAACTCCCTCCAAAGATTTTCTATGGGGTTTCTATGTTTGGGATCATTGTCATGCTGAAAGACCCAGCCACGTTTCATCTTCAATGCCCTTGCTGATGGAAGGAGGTTTTCACTCAAAATCTCACGATACATGGCCCCATTCATTCTTTCCTTTACACGGATCAGTCGTCCTGGTCCCTTTGCAGAAAAACAGCCCCAAAGCATGATGTTTCCACCCCCATGCTTCACAGTAGGTATGGTGTTCTTTGGATGCAACTCAGCATTCTTTGTCCTCCAAACACGACGAGTTGAGTTTTTACCAAAAAGTTCTATTTTGGTTTCATCTGACCATATGACATTCTCCAAATCCTCTTCTGGATCATCCAAATGCACTCTAGCAAACTTCAGACGGGCCTGGACATGTACTGGCTTAAGCAGGGGGACATGTCTGGCACTGCAGGATTTGAGTCCCTGACGGCGTAGTGTGTTACTGATGGTAGGCTTTGTTACTTTGGTCCCAGCTCTCTGCAGGTCATTCACTAGGTCCCCCTGTGTGGTTCTGGGATTTTTGCTCACCGTTCTTGTGATCATTTTGACCCCACGGGGTGAGATCTTGCGTGGAGCCCCAGATCGAGGGAGATTATCAGTGGTCTTGTATGTCTTCCATTTCCTAATAATTGCTCCCACAGTTGATTTCTTCAAACCAAGCTGCTTACCTATTGCAGATTCAGTCTTCCCAGCCTGGTGCAGGTCTACAATTTTGTTTCTAGTGTCCTTTGACAGCTCTTTGGTCTTGGCCATAGTGGAGTTGGGAGTGTGACTGTTTGAGGTTGTGGATAGGTGTCTTTTATACTGATAACAAGTTCAAACAGGTGCCATTAATACAGGTAACGAATGGAGGACAGAGGAGCCTCTTAAAGAAGAAGTTACAGGTCTGTGAGAGCCAGAAATCTTGCTTGTTTGTAGACCAAATACTTATTTTCCACCATAATTTGCTAATAAATTCATTAAAAATCCTACAATGTGATTTTCTGGAATTGTTTTCCTCAATTTGTCTGTCATAGTTGACGTGTACCTATGATGAAAATTACAGGCCTCTCTCATCTTTTTAAGTAGGAGAACTTGCACAATTGGTGGCTGACTAAATACTTTTTTTCCCCACTGTATATGAATTTGTACTAGTCAAGCTCTTCTCTTTTGTGTAATGAATTACCAAAAAACTATGTTTGAAGTGACATATTTACTGTTTTGCTGAAGCTGAACAAGACAGGAAGTTTAAATGAGCATCGCAAAGCTAAATCTGACCTATTCACTTACATGTTTTGTCAGCATAAGCAGCTGTGAGACATGCTAGAGTACTGTAACATTACTGATCTACTGAATCATTGTAGTTGTTGGGGGTTATCTTTACAGTAAATATAATGGTGGTGGATAAGCCTCCAATGCAAGCTGCAGGGGTTGCCTTTCATCAAGATGATCCTGACATTTTAAAGGTTAAAAAGGTGGACTTTGTGGCCTTTATTGCAATGGTGATTAACGGCACTGCCAAGGTGGAGAAAATATCTAGGAAGATAGAAATCATTGTGGTTGCGGCAGAACGGTTCCTGGGGCTGAAAGATTTATTGGCAAAAGAGTTACATGGAATATTGTCAAAAGCCGTACCACCATCTCAGGTCCTAGAGACTGAGAAGGGAGATATGGAGATTTAAAGGAAGGAAGAAATGGGAGTTTTGTTTGTTTTGGCAATGTACTATTTTTATTAGGGTGGAGTAAGTTAGTATCACTATTAAGTATGGATGTATTTTTTATTTATTTTATTTTGTGGTTTCAAACCGTCCAGTTGGTGGTGGCAATACAACTTTTGGAAGTAGTCTGCCATAAAACCCACAGAAGAAGAAGAAGATGGCGCTGTTGCATTGTGGTAGTTGGGGAACAGGAACTTCCGGCGAGGCGCGCAACATTCTTCAGAACAAAGAAAACGACAGGACTGTGCCTTCTGTTTCTCTTTATTACTACAGGTATGTAATAGCACGTTTAAACTGTCTAATATCGAAATAACGTCATAACATGTTAGATAACAAATCAGTCAAGGTATTATCACGTTTGGCAAAGGTTTTGTGTAATTTTTGTGTCAATCCGAGTGATTGAAGAACGTGCTAAAAATATTTTACAAGCACACTGCGCGGGGTCCATTACATGTTTTCATTTGTGAGGCTTTCCAGGTTCGTATATAGGTCAGTGCGTTTCGCCTGGGCATGTTCAGTACAAAAACGTTTTTGAAAGTTGCAGATAGAAATGCCCTGAATAGAACTGACATGATTCATTAGAATCAGAGGCATGTTTGCTCTACATAATACATTTGTATCTGATCGTGGCCAACGTCTCCGTCCTCCTGCTGGACGCAGCCCTGGTACCCGCTTGTCCCTACGTATGTGAAGCTAGTCATAATAATGATTAGCCACAATAGTGGAATTTGCGGTTTGCCCTCAAAATAAAAGGCCTTCATTGAAAGTGATGCAAACTGATATAAAATATTGGAATCATGTCAAATGTTGTTACTTAATTTAAAATGAATTACATAAACTAATTATTTTGAAAATAAACAGAAAGAAACGGTTGAAATCCCACTGTGGAGGTATTAGACCACATAATTGCATTGGGGGCATTCTTATATGCACTTATGAAACGGGTTGGATTGTGCTCCCATGAAACACCCACAGAAAACAATGATCAAGAGTTTATACAAATGTTAGCGTCTTAGCGCTTATTGCAGGACTTTGACTGTGAAAAATCACCTTCCCAGTCAGTCTATTGCAGGGGTACTCCAGTACCAGGGGCGGTGTGTTCATTAGGGCGATATGGGCGACGCACTGCCAAACGGGAAAAGGAAGGGATTTTTTTTCTAATCAATTATATCACGGCAACAGTAGTTATCAGTGTTGTAATCTAGACGTCTGATCTGCCACTAAATGTCCAATCAGGCTAAAGTCGTGCTTCAAATGCCCCCCCCCCCCCCTTTTGGGGCGATTTCAGTCAGGTTGAAAATCGCCCAGAAGTCTCTCATAGCCTCTCATGTGAAATCTTTTTTTTTCAAATATCAGAGCTTTCAATACAATCTCTATGGGTTTCTGAGGGCTTGCACTTACGCGCTTTCGTCATACGTAACATAACCATGAACGTAACTAAGAAAAGAGCGGGTAGCAGCGTCAATCAATTCACGTACTACTATCAAGATGGCTATAGCGTTCAGTGCAACTCGATTGTCTCTTTGAAAGAAGTTCACATCAAAGACCATTCAAAACGAGCTACTGGAGTGTATGCTAGCGGTCATGAGGGAACATATTGTGGAGGAGGTGAAGTCGGCGAACTTCGTAGCTATCCAAGCTGACGAGACCACGGACGTTTCTACACATACACAGCTGGTGCTGAGGTACATAGATAGCAACCACAGAGTGCAGGAGCGCTTTTTTGAGTTCCTTCCCATCTCGGAATCAACCTGTCTCAATCGCCAGTGTGCTTTTGGAGAGACTGAAACTGAGAGTCAAACTCATTGCGCAAGCTTACGATGGAGCCAGTGTGATGAGGGGAGAGAAGGCTGGTGTGCAGCAAAAGGTACGTGAGCATTTCAAGAATGCCCATTACGTGCATTGCTATGTGCATCAGCTGAATTTTATGCCTGATTTCAATGAGAAAGTCATTGACCGCTTTGCTGCATTGAAAGAGAGAAGAGAACAGTTTCAGTACAAGTAATGTAGCCTCTCTCTCTCTTTGTCCCTCCCTGTCTGTCTCTTTAACACACACACGCCCAAATCAGTTCAGTTGATGTTGTTTAAAATAGTTATTTTTCATTTTAAAAAAAAGTAAAACTTTTTTTTTTACAAATCTATACAATTGGCCAGAATATGGTTGTTCATATTTACAAATCTATACAATTGGCCAGAATATGGTTGTTCATTTTTACAAAGCCATACAGATAGCTGTGTTTACCTTTTCTAGAAATTATTTTCAAATTCTGTTTTCAGGCAAAATGTCTATCACTGTTCATTTTCACAAATCTATACAAGAGGGCAGAATATGGAAGTGTATAAACATTTCCTATTACCAATAACTTGCATCAATGTTTTCAGTAGCCTCTATCAAAAGCTCCTGCTTGCTTGTTGTGAATTATGCTCAGGTGCACATATTTCCAATTCAACCATGAGGCCTTTTTGAAGCAAGTAATGTGTATATCAGTATTGACTTATATGCTGCCCCTGTCTTCATGTTGTTGCTGGACATATCTTTTTTTAAATGTGTGTAGGTCACCTAAATCATCTGAAAAATTGCCCCCCCTGAGAATTTTTTCAGGAGCCGCCACTGTCCAGTACTATTTGAGAAGGTCCGGTCACACAAATTTCCTAGGTGGCAAAGGTCCGGATGGATATAGTCATTTATTGGTGTAGTAACAAACATTTTACATTTACATTTTAGTCATTTAGCAGACGCTCTTATCCAGAGCGACTTACAGTTAGTGAATACATATATATATATTTTTATACTTGCCCCCTGTGGGAATCGAACCCACAACCCTGGCGTTGCAAACGCCATGCTCTATCAACTGAGCTACATCCCTGCCGGCCATTCCCTCCCCTACCCTGGACGACGCTGGGCCAATTGTGCGCCGCCCATGAGTCTCCCGGTCGCGGCCGGCTGCGACAGAGCCTGGATTCGAACCAGGATCTCTAGTGGCACAGTCAGCACTGCGATGCAGTGCCTTAGACCACTGCGCCACTCAGGAGACAAACCCCCAACATGTGACCCCAAATTGTTCACAACCCTCTTGTTGGCGGAGAAAACATTTAGCAGTTTTAAAGCTAATATCCCGCAATTCTACACATTTTATGACAGGGCTGAGATGTTTTGTTGTTGCTGTTTTTAAGCAATTCTACATGATTCCATGTCTTATGTGTGTTTATATGATACCAGGGGTTGAAGCCCAACCAAAACAGTATTATTATATTATTTTTGGGGGCACCTGTGGTCCATATTGACCCCGTTCTGGGTCCGGACCGCATTCAACCAGTTGAGTATGCTGTTTATTTTGTTTGTATTGGACATTCATATTGCACTGTACAGCCCTACCTATGTATTGTTCAGCCTACTCAGTGACACCCACAGAACACAACTATGTAGAGTTTACACAAATATTAGCGTCTTCACTCTATTGCAGGACTCTGAAACCACTGTTGTCCGGGAGTTTAACCCTGTCAGCTAAATTGTCATGATAATTAGTGGTTTCAAGTTTGTCTCTGTACATTTTTGACGAGATGATCATAGCAAAAAAATTAAATACTTCTGCATTTCCCGCTGTGCAAATGCAATGTTTCTCATTGCAAATAGGCTCAGGATAACTCCTGATAAAGTTGGGTAGCTGATAGGCCTTTTCAGAGCTTAAATAGACAAAATGATTAGTCACAGGGCTCCCGAGTGGCGCAGCGGTCTAAGGCACTGCATCTGTCACTACAGACCCTGGTTGGATTCCAGGCTGTATCACAATACGGCCGTGATTGGGAGTCGCATAGGGCGGTGCAAAATTGGCCCAGCGTCGGCCAGGTTTTGCCAGGGTAAGCCATTATTGTAAATAAGAATTTGTTCTTAACTGACTTGGCCCAAACATTAGACCGGACCAAATCTGAACCAATCACTCAGACATCATTAGGCAGGTTTCCATTGAACCAGGTGCATTCGACAAAAGCAATGTTGCAAAAAAAATCTTTGCACTGTGTGTAATGGAAACGGCAGATATAGGAGAAATGTTCTAAAGCTCGACAACCATTTTTAATCATTGGACGGGTGGGTTTTTCTTTTGTCAAAGTTTCTTTATTCTGACAAGTGAGGATTGAAACAGTGTTTTAAATAAATGATGATTGCCAAACCATTTTGACGGTACAGGGTGAGTCATTACGTCCAGTTGTTTTTATCGACACAGGATAGTTACATGGAAACACACCCTAGATGGCATTTGTCGTATCTATTTTCTATGCAAACCTTTTCTAAATGTCCAGAAAAAAATCAATGGACAAGTTATTGGAAACATAGCTACAGTTTCACAAGATTGGAAAGTACAGTACAGCAGAGTACAGGAAATAGAAGTTTAGTTCAGTACAGTACAACAGTACAGAGTATAGTACAGTATAACATACTGTATTGTATTCTACTTTACTCTAATGTACTCTGTTATGGCTGGGCTATATGGACTAAATCATACAGCTGTATCTTGAGTTTTTTCAAACGTATGGGTGATTCAAGATTTCTCAATTTTGTTTTTCTCTAAGTGTTGTACAATTAAAGGTCAAATACACTGCATTTCAAACAGTCAGCTATAATCTAATGAATTCAGGGCTTGTGAAGTTAAACCTAGGCTAAATATAAGCCATCCACAACCAATAAGACCCACTAATTATTGTATTATTTTATAAAAATAGTTTAACCTGCTTATATTGGCATTAATCACTGATCTGGCTTTCAAGTTGGTCTATGAAAATGCATTTTTTTGTTACAAATTGACAAACTTATTGTAGAAGGCATTTGGCTATAGAAAATTAACACAGGTCTCATCAACAATTTCTCAAGTGCTAGTGATTAACCAGCTAATCTTTATGTTTCAAGTTTAGCCAACTTGGATCTGTCTGCTAACAAGGTTGAACAGTTTAGCTGTTATGAACACACCATTCTGTCTGTCTCCAACTGTTTGAAAAGCATGTTAGCCTGTCCACTTTGTTCAGATGTTGAAATCAAGTGGCCTACCTTATTTCTCAGAATGAGAACGAGTTGCCAATTCCTTACAGTGGATTCAGAAAGTATTCAGACCCCTCCCCTTTTTCCATATATTCAGACACATTCAGTTGTTTCTGTCTTTATCTATGAATGTTATTATGGTGTGAACAGGAAATACAATTGGTTTTTGATTGAAATAATACAGTGAAGACTGTTATTCAGGAAAATATTACATAGTGCTGCCTAAAACAAACTGCAACCTTGTACTAAATGGTTTTTCAGTCATTTATGTGAATTTCTGAAATCTACTATAAGTGCACTTACGTTGTTTAATTTAAAGTGTGCAATTTGTGTCTAATGTGAAATTAATAAATGGTTTGTTGTCAATGCTTAGCTACCTGATCTAATATATTTTTAGACAATAAAGAAAGTGCCAGAACTGTCAAGACAATAACTTTTTGTGTCTGTTTCTCATTACCACAGGACGACTAGAATTAAATCGGAGGCCTGTAACATCAATAGTGAGAACAAACCCAGCCTGCCTCTCTCCTTCCAAACTGAGTCCAAACCTACAGTCACTGGGTCCTGATTGCGACAGTGGAGCCCAGTTTGCTAAGCAGGATCCAGAGATGGCATCAGTGAAGCTGGAAGACTGCAGTCAAACACTGGAGCTGAATGTCAACATTAAAGATGAAGAAGAGGAAGAGAAGATTGGGGAATCTGTTTCTCATGGTAAGAGCAGGTTCTATCTAACTATAAGTTAGCTTTTTTTTTTGTCAAGCAGTGGCAAATATACAGCACCAGTCAAAAGTGTGGACACACCTACTCATTCAAGGGTTTTTCTTAATTTTTACTATTTTCTACATTGTAGAATAATAGTGAAGACATCTAAACTATAAAATAACACATATGGAATCATGTAGTAACCAAAAAAGTGTTAAACAAATCAAAATATATTTTAGATTTTAGATTCTTCAAAGTAGCCACCCTTTGCCTTGATGACAGATTTGCACACTTGGCATTCTCTCAACCAGCTTCACCTGGAATGCTTTTCCAACAGTCTTGAAGAAGTTCACACACATGCTGAGCACTTGTTGGCTGCTTTTCCTTCACTCTGCGGTCCAACTCATCCCAAACCATCTCAATTGGGTTGAGGTCGGTTGATTGTGGAGGCCAGGTCATCTGATGCAGCACTCCATCACTCTCCTTCTTGGTCAAATAGCCCTTACACAGTCTGGAGGTGTGTTGGGTCATTGTCCTGTTGAAAAACAAATAATCCCACTAAGCCCAAACCAGATGGGATGGTGTATCGCTGCAGACTGCTGTGGTAGCCATGCTGGTTAAGTGTGCCTTGAATTCTAAATAAATCACCAGCAAAGCACCATCACACCTCCTCCTCCATGCTTCACGGTGGGAAGCACACATGTAGAGATCATCTGTTCACCTACTCTGTGTCTCACAAAGACACTGCGGTTGGAACCAAAAATCTCAAATTTGGACACATCAGACCAAAGGACAGATTCCCACTGGTCTAATGTCCATTGCTCATGTTTTTTGGCCCAAGCAAGTCTCTTCGTCTTGTTGGTGTCCTTTAGTTGTGGTTTCCTTCCAGCAATTCGACCACGAAGGCCTGATTCACGCAGTCTCCTCTGAACAGTTGATGTTGAGATGTGTCTGTTACTTGAACTCTGTGAAGTATTTATTTGGGCTGCAATTTCTGAGGCTGGTAACTCTAATGAACTTATCCTCTGCAGCAGAGGTAACTCTGGGTCTTCCTTTCCAGTGACGGTCCTCATGAGAGCTAGTTTCATTCATTTTCATTTTAGTCATTTAGCAGACGCTCTTATCCAGAGCGACTTACAGTTAGTGAGTGCATACATTATTATTTTTATTTTTTCATACTGGCCCCCCGTGGGAATCGAACCCACAACCCTGGCGTTGCAAACGCCATTCTCTACCAACTGAGCTACATCCCTGCCGGCCATTCCCTCCCCTACCCTGGACGACGCTGGGCCAATTGTGCGCCGCCCCATGGGTCTCCCGGTCGTGGCCGGCTACGACAGAGCCTGGATTCGAACCAGGATCTCTAGTGGCACAGCTAGCACTGCGATGCAGTGCCTTAGACCACTGGGAGGCCTGATTTGGATTTGATACCAGTATCACGAGTACTCATTATTAGCATCATGGCAAGGAAACAAAACACGAAGCGGATTCGAAACGAACATTATGTTGTCCAGAGTCACATTTATTTATTTTCCAAGCAAAAGCGCACAATGGGTGTTTCTCAATATGCATACTACCATGCTCCACACTCATGCTCCGAGTGCATTCTTCGACGACATGGGTAGCTACCAATTCTTCACGGCTAGCTAGTTATCCTGTTAACCCTATTGACTTACTATGGACTTGGGACTTAATCACTGAACCGTCTTCAAGCCAGGACAATGGCAATAGAGACGAAACAATACAAAGCAACCGTTTCACATCATAACTATCAGCTAGCTCTATGTGAACCGTAATAATGTAGCTAACCAGATAGTTTAACAGGCAAAAATGACCTAAAACGAATATTCCGCAAGATAGGATGTCAAATCTTTGAGGGTAGCAACCGTAGCTTTTTGAGAAACAAAATACATACAGCAAAAAGGACCAAAGAGTTTGGTCTGCTTCGTGTTACAATTTTTGACATGGAAAAAATATAGCGTTACTGGTATCGTCACAGCCCTAGTTGACAATTTAATTGTACCTTTATTTAACTAGGCAAGTCAGTTAAGAACAAATTCTTATTTACAATGACGGCCTACATAGGCCAAACCCGGACGACGCTGGGCCAATTGTGCGCCGCCCTATGGGACTCCCAATCAAGGCTGGTTGTGCTACAGCCTGGAATCGAACCAGGGGGTCTGTAGTGACGCCTCAAGCACTGAGATGCAGTGCCTTAGACTGCTGCGCCACTCGGGAGCCCATCAGTAGAGATGAAGGAGAGAAGACAAGGGGAGAACGTCACTTTAGAATATTGAGGGTAGATAACGGACAGCCTCTGGCTAGTACCCCCACTAACAAACAAACAGTGCCTTAGACCGCTGCGCCACTCGGGAGCCCATATGTCCATAAACACTCCAGCCAGCTGGTCTGCGCATGCTCTGAAGACGTGGCTAGGGATGCCGTCTGGGCTGGCATCGTTTAAATGTCTTACTCACGTCGGCCACAGAAAACGAGAGCTCACAGACCTCGGGAGTGGCCTGTGTCGGCGGCCGAAGAAGGTGTTTAGCTTGTCTGGGAGCAAGACGTCGCTGGTCTTTATAATCCGTGATTGTCTGCAGTCCCTGCCACATACAGTGAGGGAAAAAAGTATTTGATCCCCTGCTGATATTGTACGTCTGCCCACCGACAAAGACATGATCAGTCTACAATTCCAATGGTAGGTCCATTTGAACAGTGAGAGACAGAATAACAACAACAAAAATCCAGAAAAATGCATGTCAAAAATGTTATAAATTGCGCTTGATAGTTTTTGCGACTGCACTTGAAGAATCTTAAAGTAATGATGGACTGTTGTTTCTCTTTAATTATTTGAGCTGTCCTTGCAATAATATGTACTTGATCTTTTACCAAATAGGACTATCTTCTGTATACCACCCCTACCTTGTCACAACACAAGTGATTGGCTCAAGCGCATTAAGAAATTCCACAAATGAACTTTTAACAAGGCACACCTGTTACCGTATTGGTCCGAATATAAGACGGCCTTTTTTCCCCTCGAAATAGGTCCAAAAAAGTCGGGTCGTCTTATATTCGGGGTCTAGTATTCAGAGCGCAGTTTCTCTTCTTCGGCGCTCCCTTTAAATGTCAATACACATTCGCGGGCACAGATGGCGCCAAAAATTCGTTCCGGACGGAGGGAAGAGGCGTCCTTAACAACCAGCCCGTTACCGGTGTTTAAAGATGGAAAGACAGGCTGACCATTTAGAGACAAGTGGCTCAAAAGTGGGCCAGGTCAATAAACAACAGCGGAGGAGCTATGATGCCAATTTCAAAATAATGGTTGTCAATAAGGCAGAGTCATCTAACAACTGCCAAGCTGCCAAGACATTCGGGGTCACTGAGTGTAATGTAAGAAGATGGCGAGCAGAAAAACAACGTCTAAAAGATGCTAACAGTCAGCGAAAATCCTTCCGTGGTCCTCAAAGTGGTCGTTTCATTGAGGTTGACCGGAGGGTTTTTGAATATGTCAGGGAAAAAAGAAGTGAGGGAATGCCCATTACCAGAGCTGTCATCCAGGTTAAGGCCCTGGAAATCGCCAGAGAGCTCAACATCACTGGATTTAAAGCCAGCCTCGGCTGGTGTCGTAGGATGATGCGGCGTAATGGACTGTCACTTAGACGGAGAACGAGTTTGGCCCAACGCCTGCCGTCAGACTTCGGAGAGAAGTCTACTGTGTGAATGGATCCTGCATGCATGGGATGCTATTCCCTCACAGAGCATCATCGATGGCTTTAAAAAATGTTGCATCTCAAATGCATTGGACGGCAGCGAGGACGACGTGCTTTGGGAGGAGCCGGTGGAAGCGGAGCAGCTGGGGAGCGATGACAGCGAGAGCGAACACAGCGGGGCAGAGGACGTGTGTGAGGGATAGAGAGACATCGGAGGAGAAGTTTGGCGAATTTTTGTTAAGTTTAGTTAAATGTGTGGCCTGTATTTTCTCTGTTATTTAAAAATGTTGCTTTATTATTGCTTGATATTAATTTTGAATCATACTGTACATAGTTTGCCTTTGTGTTTAATTCACTGTGTTTTTAATATTGTTATTTTAAAATAAAATGAAGTTCTTTGTTCGGCAAATCTAGTCTGCAAATCTGTTTTTCTAAATGTTTGTGTTGAAAAACGGGGGGTCGTCTTATAATCAGGGTCGTCTTATATTCGGACCAATACGGTAATTGAAATGTATTCCAGGTGAATACCTCATGAAGTTGGTAGAGATAATGCCAAGAGTGTGCAAAGCTGTCATCAAGGCAAAGGTTGCTTACTTTAAAGAATCTCAAATATAAAATATATATTTTGATTTGTTTAACACTTTGTTGGTTACTACATGATTCCATATGTTATTTCATAGTTGTGATGTTTTCACTATTATTATACAATGTAGAAAATAGTAAAAATAAAGAGAACCCCTGGAATGAGTAGGTGTTCTAAAACTTTTGACTGGTGCTGTTTATGAATTTGGGAATACTATAGGTTAAGTACCGGCACCTCAAATATCTAGTGCTTGAGCTCATGTTCCTCTTATAGAATGTTAGCTCAACAGTATTGTGGAGCTCCTGCACCTAAATATAAACAGTACCGGCACCTATTTCAGTCCAAGTCAAGCACTAAATTAGATAATTTAACAAGAAGATATATAATATATTTTTAGAGAATAAAGAAAGTGCCAGAACTGTCAAGACAATAACTTTTTGTGTCTGTTTCTCATTGTTACTACAGGACGACTAGAATTAAATCTGAGGCAGGTAACATCAATAGTGAGAACAAACCCAGCCTGCCTCTCTCCTTCCACACTGAGTCCAAACCAACAGTCACTGGGTCCTGATTGTGACAGTGGAGCCCAGTTTGCTAAGCAGGATCCAGAGATGGCATCAGTGAAGCTGGAAGACTGCAGTCAAACACTGGAGCTGAATGTCAACATTAAAGATGAAGAAGAGGAGGAGAAGATTGGGAAATCTGTTTCTCATGGTAAGAGCAGGTTCTATCTAACTAAGTTTGTGTTATTCATTCCAACTTCCCAATGTGCATGAAAAGTTGCAGTAGAACTGTTTCATCATGAACTGTTTCAATGAGAAGGTAGATATTATTTCATGCTACTGACACTTACATGGTTTGACACCAGTATTGCCAGCATTTGTTTTATTCACTGGGCTATCTGGAGTGATCAGAGAGTAGACTAAAGAAGTGAAGTAGACAAACTGCCAGTGTTTTAAAGTTCAATGAAATGAGTCTGTAGTTACTAACCTTTGTGATAGTGAGTGGAGGATGACACTAACCCTTGTGATAGTGAGTGGAGGATGATATGGCTTCTACATCTGCATTGCTTGCTCTTTGGGGTTTTAGGCTGGGTTTCTGTAAACCACTTTGTGACAACTTCTGATGTAAAAAGGGCTTCATAAAATACATTTGATTGACATGTATATCACACCAACTGACTGGTTCTTCTAATGTTGTTCACACAGGAGACCATGTTGAGACATTCTCTACATCCAGAGAGCAACAGCAGGAAGATCACAGAGCTAGGAGGTCTCACCACTGCCCACATTGTGAGGAGAGTTTCTCAATTCTATCAAAGTTAAAAATACACCTACAAATACACACAGGAGAGAAGCCTTACTCCTGCTCTGACTGTGTAAAATGCTTCACAACATCAACTGAGCTAAAAGTTCACCAGAGAACACACACAGGAGAGAAGCCTTACTCCTGCTCTGACTGTGGGAAGAGTTTCTCTCGACTGGACCACTTTAAAATACATGAACGTATACATACAGGAGAGAAGCCTTACTCCTGCTCTGACTGTGTAAAATGCTTCAAATCATCATTTGAGCTAAAAGTTCACCTGAGAACACACACAGGAGAGAAGCATTACTCCTGCTCTGACTGTGGGAAGAATTTCTCTCGACAGGAAAGTTTAAAATTGCACCAAAGGATACACACAGGAGAGAAGCCTTACTCCTGCTCTGACTGTGGGGCAAGTTTCTCTCAACTGGGCAGCTTAAAAACACATGAACGTATACACACAGGAGAGAAGCCTTACTCCTGCTCTGGCTGTGGGAAGAGTTTTTCTCAACTGGGCCACTTAAAACAACATCTACCTGTACATACAGGAGAAAAGCCTTACTCCTGCTCTGACTGTGGTGCAAGTTTCTCTCAACCTGGCAACTTAAAACAACATGAACGTATACATACTGGAGAGAAGCCTTACTCCTGCTCTGACTGTGTAAAGTGCTTCAAAACATCATTTGAGCTAAAAGTTCATCAGAGAACACACACAGGAGAGAAGCCTTACTTCTGCTCTGACTGTGGGAAGAGTTTCTCTCGACTGGGCCACTTAAAACAACATGAACATATACATACATGAGAGAAGCCTTACTCCTGCTCTGACTGTGGAAAGATTTTCTCTCAAATAGGCCGTTTTAAAAAGACACCAAGGTAAACGTAAAGGAGAGAAGCCTTACAACTGATCTAAAAATGACAGATGAGCTGCAAGGTCATCAGAGAACACACACAGGAGAGAAGCCTTACTTCTGCTCTTAATGTGGCAAGAGATTTTCCCAATTGGCAACGTAAAAACACACCAACGGTTACACACTGGAGAGAATACTTATTACTGCACTGACTGTGAGACGAGATTGTCCATGCCCCGACGATTTAAGGCTGTTCTGATGACAGACTATGAGCTGTTCAGAAAAAAAGGACATCTGGTAACCCAGAACAGAAAGGAGACCTTTGCACCATGTATGGCCAGTACTGACTGGTCTGCCATATATGAGGTGGAGAGCATCAATGCAAAGGTGGAGACGTTCAACTCCTGCATTCAAACTGCACTTGATGTATGCATGCCAATAAGAAATAAGAAAACAACAACACTGGACCAGCCCTGGATGACTGAAAGAATAAAGGCTGCCATCAGGAAAATACAGAATATTTTCAACAGATGGGGAGAAACAATGACATGGAGAAAATACAGAAATACAGTGCAAATGCTTATCAAGGAAGCAAAGACAAGCTACTACAAAACTGAAATCCAGGACCTAAAGAAGAAAAACCCTAAGGAATGGTGGGACTTCATTAACAATGGACTGGGACCAAAGAAAACATCAGGAGGGAGAATACAGGTTGAGGGAATTGAAGACGACGATGTGGCTGATGTTTTGAATGGCTTCTTTGCTGAGACATGGACAAGCACCACACCTCTTGCCATCTTCCCCCTGCCCATGTCTACAAGGCAGGTTGAGCTGTGCAGCATTGGCCAGTTAAAGCAAGCTCTGACCAGACTCAGCCCACGTAAAGCATGTGGGCCTGATGGCATTCCAGCCTGGCTACTAAAGAGCATGCAGAAGATCTAGCCCCTGTCATCAAACACATTGTTAAAACTGTCCCCTGCCAGTAGGAGGTGTTATCTGAGTGCACGATTCAGTATGACTACCTCCCAAAGTCCAGCACTAGTACCGCCCCTGTGAAAGCCACATACTCCTGGCTGACAGCTACAGACTCCATAAAACCAACAATGGTGAGGATGTTACTTGCTGATGTGTCCAAAGCCTTTGATCGAGTAGATCACGCAAAGTTCCTGCAACATCTGTCTGACATTGAACTGTCCAAGGTTACTAGCCTGGCTCCACAGCTACTCCACCGAAAGAGGGCAGAGGGTGATGGCAACTGGCACATTTAGCCCTTGGTCAGAGGACCATCCACAAACTGCACCACTAATCCTAGGAGGACAGCAAGTACCAGTGGTAACAACAACCAAGTATCTTGGTTTTCATCTAGACTCTAACCTCAGTGGTGACACCTGGAGCAGCCAGTGAGAATGGCCTCGATACGCCTTTTTGATTGTTCTTGCCAGTAATGTCCTACTGAAGATCTGGTCACAGTCTATACTACACTGGCCAGGCCTTGTCTGGAATACAGTGGAGTGCTGTTAGTTGGATGCAGTAAAAAGCAGCTGGCCCAACTAGACAGGGTGCAGAGGAGGGCCTTGAGGATCATCTCCAGAGGTGGAGCAGTCCAACCACAGCTCCCGTCACTGCAGAGCAGGCGAGAACAGGCTGCAGTGCACCAGGTGAAGGACATGCACACTCTTGACCATCCACTGAATGACCTGCTCCCTCCAAAAAGAGGTAACTGCACCACCAGGCTCCTGAGAAACAGCCACAAACTGTCCTGTATAACTGCCCGTACAAACCGCCTGCGAAACGCCACTCTACCCACTGCTTTTTTTAAATCACATTTTAATATTTCAATTTCCATCATGAAAAATGTCCTGTAATGTTTCAAGTGTTCTGTATTCTACTTATGTCACGTATTGTGTTATGTATTTAACAGGTAGCCTAGCGGTTTAGAGTGTTGGGCCAGTAACTGAAAGGTCGCTGGTTTGAATCCCGAGCCAACTAGGTCAAAAATCTGTCATTGTGGCCTTGAGCAAGGCAATTAACCCCAATTGGTCCTATAAGTCGCTCTAGATAAGAGCATCTGCTAAATTACAAATATGTAATGAAAAATCATGTTTGTACATTAATTTGTGCTGGGCAACCTCTTCTTCTCTTGTGCATAAATATAACAAAGTGTTTAATGTGAAATAGTTAGTGTCTATACAGTGCATTCTGAAAGTATTCAGACCCCTTGACTTTTTCAACAAAAAAATAAGTTACAGCCTTATTGTAAAAATGTTTTTTTTTTTTTACAAACAACAAAAATCGCTCATCAATCTACACACAATACCCCATAATGACAAAGTGGAAACAGGTTTAGACATTTTTGCAAAACCTTATTTACATTAGTATTCCAGACCCTTTGCTATGAATCTCGAAATTTAGCTCAGGTGCATCCTGTTTCCATTGATATTCCTTGAGATGTTTCTACAACTTGATTGGAGTCCACCTGAGATAAATTCAATTGATTGGACATGGTTTGAAAAGGCACACATCTGTCTATATAACATCCCACAGTTGACATCGCATGTCAGAGCAAAAACCAAGCCATGAGGTTGAAGGAATTGTCCGTAGAGCTCCGAGACAGGATTGTGATGAGGCACAGATCTGGGGAAGGGTACCAAAACATGTCTGCAGCATTGAAGGTCCCCAAGAACACCGTGGCCTCCTCCATACTTAAATGGAAGAAGTTTGGAATCACCTAGATTCTTCCTAGAGCTGTCCGCCCGGCCAACTGCGCAATCGGAGGAGAAGGGCTTTGGTCAGGGAGGTGACCAAGAACCCGATGATCACTTTGACAGAGCTCCAGAGTTCAGCCCGCTTGGAGTTTGCCAAGAGGCACCTAAAGGACTCTGACCATGAGAAACAAGTTTCTCTGGTCTGTTGTTACCAAGATTGAACTCTTTGGCCTGAATACCAAGCGTCACTTCTGGAGGAAACCTGGCACCATGCCTACGGTGAAGCATGGTCGTGGCAGTATCATGCTGTGCGGATGTTTTTCAGAGGCAGGAACTGGGAGACTAGTCAGGATCGAGGGAATAATGAACGGAGCAAAGTACAGAGAGATCCTTGATGAAAACCTGCTCCAGAGCGCTCAGGACTTCAGACTTCAGACATGGCGAAGGTTCACCTGGCCCAGCCAGAGCCCAGACTTGAACCCGATTGAACATCTCCGGAGAGACCAGAAAATAGCTGTGCAGCAACGCTCCCCATCCAACCTGATAGAGTTTGAGAGGATCTGCAGAGAAGAATGAATGAAACTCCCCAAATACAGGTGTGCCAAGCTTGTAGCATCATACCCAAGAAGACTCGATGCTGTAATCGCTGCCAAAGGTGCTTCAAGAAAGTACTGAGTAAAGGGTCTGAATATTTAGATATTTCCATTTTTTATTAATAAATTAGGAAAAATGTCCAAAAACCTGTCTTTTGCTTTGACATTATGGGGTATTGTGTGTAGATTGATGAGGGGGGGAAATGATTTAACCAACTTTAGAATATGGCTGTAACGTAATAAAATGTGGAAAAAGTTAAGGGGTCTGAATACTTTCAGATTGCACTGTATATAGCCAAGCTATCATTGACTATGTATTGGCACCCCATGTATATAGCCAAGCTATCATTGACTAGGTATTGGCACCCCATGTATATAGCCAAGCTATCATTGACTATGTATTGGCAGCCCATGCAATATAGCCAAGCTACCATTGACTAGGTATTGGCACCCCATGTATATAGCCAAGCTACCATTGCTCATCGTGTATTAATTCCTCTTACTACAATCTTTTTCCTATTATTATAATTGTTGGATTATGTTCTCCATTGTTGGTCAACATTTCACTGTTAGTCTACACCTGTTGTTTACCAAACATGTGACAAAATGAAATGACTACGTATTTAGTTAATTGTCTTCTAAAACTATACTGAAAAAATATATAAACTTGACATGTAAAGTGTTGGTCCCATGTTTCATGAGCTGAAATAAAAGATCCCGGATATTTTCCATACCCACAAAAAGTTTATTTCTCTCAAATTTGGTGCACAAATTTGTCTCCATTTCTGTTAGTGAGCATTTCTCCTTTGCCAAGATTATCAATCCACCTGCGAGTTGTGGCATATCAAGAAGCTGATTAAACAGCATGATCATTACACAGGTGCACCTTGTGCTGGGTACAATAAAAGGCCACTCTGAAATGTGCAGTTTTGTCACACAACACAATGTCTACATTTTGAGGGAGTGCGCAATTGGCATTCTGACTGCAGGAATGTTCACAAGAGCCCAGGACCTCCACATCGGTCTTCTTCACCTGCAGGATCATCTGAGACCAGCCACCCGGACAGCTGATGAAACTGAGGAGTATTTCTATCTGTAATAAAGCCCTTTTAGTGGGGAAAAATAATTCTTATTGGCTGATGTGTGGGCCCCTGTCATGTGAAATCCATAGATTAGGGCCTAATGAATGTATTTCAATTGATTGATTTCTTTATATGAACTGTACCCCAGTAAAATTGTTGAATGTTGTGTTTATATTTTTGTTCAGTTAGTTAAAATCTTACAAAACAACTGATGATGAATATGTTTGGGAAACTGCATTGATCTGCCAATGAAAAATAACATTAGTACATGAATTTGTACTGGTCAACCTCCTTCTCTTTCGTATTCAGTTCTTCCATGTTAGATCTGACAGTATGAATGGTTCTTATGGTTGTATTCAGTTCTTCCATATTAGATCTGGCAGTATGAATGGTTCTTATGATTGTATTCAGTTATTCCATATTAGATCTGACAGTATGAATGGTTCTTATGGTTGTATTCAGTTCTTCCATATTAAATCTGACAGTATGAATGGTTCTCATGATTGTATTCAGTTCTTCCATATTAGATCTGACAGTATGAATGGCTCTTATGGGCTGAGTGCCTGGAGTGTTTTGGTATGACCACAGTCAGGAGTTTTCTCTGACCCTGTGATCTCACCAGGACAGAACCACATGTCTCTATCACACTCCAGCCCAGAAGGTGGCAGTGATGTACCTTTAACGTTGGTCTGAACACCACCAATAAACACCATAGAAGAAGAATGCCTGCTTAGCAACAACCAAGGGGCCATGCAGCTTTCCACTGTTCCAAAGACTGTCTATTATATGGAACAGATTGGCATGTGACCACTCTAACAATGTAGACACGTCCTCAAAGATTGGACATGAATCTGTGTTGGTCAAACTCTTCTCTTCTCTATCATTAAATACAACAAAACTATGTTTTAAGTGAAATATTTAGTGTTTGTCTGAAGCTGGAAGAAATACCTGAAATGAGCATCACAAAGATACATTTGACTTATGCACTAACAAGCTTTTTCAATATACGCAGCTTTGTCACCAGCTGCAGTACTGTAGCTTTATTAATCTACTGTACTTCAACATGTAATCACATTGGATGGGTTGATTAGGATTCAAACCATGTCTTAAACCGCTAGCTAGCTACTTACAATCCACAACACATGTACAGATGCTGTAGAACTGTTTCATGGGGTGTGAAAATATATGTAATCAAAACTACTGGATATCTTTTGAAGGAAAATTGTTCTACCATTTTCTTACACTTTGAAAATGTGGAATAGTTTTTGTAGGTCGGCAGGATAAAAACAATATTTTATCCCTATTAAGATTTAAGCTTGCAAAATGTAAAGGGGTGTGTAGACTTTCACTGTGACTGTATACGTACCATTGACTTGCAATGGATTTGTGCCACAAATTCTAAAAAGTTAGTATTTTAAACAATAGTAAGATAAACAATATATGCCCAGGACTATATTGAGGGACAGACTGTTGAAATGCCCAGTTGATTATGTAAACAGTCTTGTAGAAGGATCCGTTACAAGACCATGGTGCTTGCCTATGGAGCAGTGAGGGGAACGGCACCTCTGTACCTTCGGGCTCTGATCAGTCCCTACACCCAAACGAGGGCATTGCGTTCATCGACCTCTGGCCTGCTGGCTCCCCTTCCTCTGCGGAAGCATAGTTCCCGCTCAGCCCAGTCAAAACTAAAAATCAAAACTGTTCACTGCTCTGGCACCGCAATGGTGGAACAAGCTCCCTCACGACGCCAGGACAGCGGAGTCACTCACCACCTTCCGGAGACATTTGAAACCCCACCTCTTTAAGGAATACCTGGGATAGGATAAAGTAATCCTTCTACCCCCCCCGCCCCCCCAAAAAAATGTGTAAAGTGGTTATCCCACTGGCTATAGGGTGAATGCACCAATTTGTGAGTCGCTCTGGATAAGAGCGTCTGCTAAATGACGTAAATGTGCCCTTGAGCAAGGCACTTAACCCTAATTGCTCCTGTAAGTCGCTCTGGATAAGAGCATCTGCTAAATGACTAAAATGTAAATGTAAATGTAGAACTCTGGCATTGATGGTCCATCTGAGGGTGAGTCATTGATATAAATGCTCAGAGTAAAAGAGCTGTGAACTCACCTGTGATGGCCCACGTCTACCACAACCTTTCCTATTGTGTTTGTAAGCACCACAGCATTTTTGGCAGCCATTGTTCAAAATGTGTTCATACATACAGTACAATGGGAGGGCGTGTGGAAGGAACAGGGGAGAACCAGGAGTTTGATCTCTGACTTCTATTTAGGACTGGGATCCCTCTGTGGGCCGGCCTTTTCAGATTATCTCTCGATTCTCATTTAAACATGCTAGAAACATAAAGGACAGCCTAGTAAGAGCAGATGAATATGTTCCCCCTCAGCATTTCCTATCCACCCTCCCCTCAAATCATTGTGAGAACTGTAATGTGATGACCAAGGGGGATTTCTTTCTTTACCCTCATACTGGAAATAAAATGTATGTCATGGGTAGAATTTCCTGTAAAACAAAATATCAAATCTTGGGTGAGAACCTCCTTCCCTCAGCCAGGGCATTGAAAATGGGTTGTGGATGGGTATTCCAGCATGACAGTGACCCAAAACACACGGCCAAAGCACCAAAGGAGTGGCTCAAGAAGAAGCACATTAAGGTCCTGGAGTGGCCTAGCCAGTCTCCAGACCTTAATCCCATAGAAAATCTGTGGAGGGAGCTGAAGGTTCGAGTTGCCAAACGTCAGCCTCGAAACCTTAATGACTTGGAGAAGATCTGCAAAGAAGATTGGAACAAAATCCCTCCTGAGATGTGTGCAAACCTGGTGGCCAACTACAAGAAACGTCTGACCTCTGTAATTACCAACAAGGGTTTTGCCACCAAGTACTAAGTCATGTTTTGCAGAGGGGTCAAATACTTATTTCCCTCATTAAAATGCAAATCAATTTATAACATTTTAGACATGCGTTTTTTTGGATTTTTTTGTTGTTATTCAATAATAATAATATGCCATTTAGAAGACGCTTTTATCCAAAGCGACTTACAGTCGTGCGTGCATACATTTTTTTTGTGTATGGGTGGTCCCGGGGATCGAACCCACTACCTTGGCGTTACAAGCGCCGTGCTCTACCAGCTGAGCTACAGAGGACCACATTATTCTGTCTCTCACTGTTCAAATAAGCCTACCATTAAAATGATAGACTGATAATTTCTTTGTCAGTGGGCAAACGTACAAAATCAGCAGGGGATCAAATACTTTTTTCCCTCACTGTATATATATATATATATATATAACATTTTTTTGCTCCTGAACTACTTCTACTCTCAACCTCTCCGATCATTTCCATGATGTCCATCCGGTTTGCTTCTATATGCCATGTCTTTCTAACTGTGCTCTTTCCCAAAAGCTCCCAACATACAACCTATATACTTATTTACTTATTATGGACACAGTATTCTTACATTATTAGCTATCTTTGTTATTATTTGTTGTTATTTGTTATTAGTCCCATCCTTCAACCATTAAATACCTCCCATCTATCTCTTAACACCATCCATATAGGATTTCTATTTGCCATATATATTTCAACCGTACTGTGATGTTTTACAAAAGTTCTGAACCTTTCTATTCTCATTGCTTCTACAGATTGTGAATTAAAAATAAACATTTTTGCTAAAAGTATTATTATATTATTGATCGATTGACTATGACTTTTCAGATCACCCAGTAATGCTATCTGCAAGGTTAGCTCCAGGTAAATATTGCAATCCTTTAGCCATTCCTGGACCTGTGTCCAAAAACAAGCTACAAATGGACAGAACCAAAACAAATTATCTAATGATTCTGTCTCTTGAAAAAGCTTGTTAGTTCATAGGTCAAATGTATCTTTGTGATGCTCATTTCAAGTATTTTTTCCAGCTTCAGACAAACACTAAATATTTCACTTAAAACATAGTTTTGTTGTATTTAATGATAGAGAAGAGAAGAGTTTGACCAACACAGATTCATGTCCAATCTTTGAGGACGTGTCTACATTGTTAGAGTGGTCACATGCCAATCTGTTCCATATAATAGACAGTCTTTGGGACAGTGGAAAGCTGCATGGCCCCTTGGTTGTTGCTAAGCACGCATTCTTCTTCTATGGTGTTTATTGGTAGTGTTCAGACCAACGTTAAAGGTACATCACTGCCACCTTCTGGGCTGGAGTGTGATAGAGACATGTGGTTCTGTCCTGGTGAGATCACAGGGTCAAAGAAAACTTGGTATGACTGTAGTCACTCCAGGCACTCAGCCCATAAGAACCATTCATACTGTCAGATCTAATATGGAAGAACTGAATACAACCATAAGAACCATTCATACTGTCAGATCTAATATGGAAGAACTGAATACAACCATAAGAACCATTCATACTGTCAGATCTAATATGGAAGAACTGAATACAACCATACGAACCATTCATACTGTCAGATCTAATATGGAAGAACTGAATACAACCATAAGAACCATTCATACTGTCAGATCTAATATGGAAGAACTGAATACAACCATAAGAACCATTCATACTGTCAGATCTAATATGGAAGAACTGAATACAACCATAATACAACCATAAGAACCATTCATACTGTCAGATCTAATATAGAAGAACTGAATACAACCATAATACAACCATAAGAACCATTCATACTGTCAGATCTAATATGGAAGAACTGAATACAAAAGAGAAGGAGAGGTTGACCAGTACAAATTCATGTACAAACATTATTTTCATTGGCAGATCAATGCAGTTTTCCAAACATATTCATCATCAGTTGTTTTGTAAGATTTTAACTAACTGAACAAAAATATAAACACAACATTCAACAATTTTACTAGGGTACAGTTCATATAAGGAAATCAGTCAATTGAAATACATTCATTAGGCCCTAATCTATGGATTTCACATGAATGGGCAGGGGAGCAGCCATGGGTGGGCCTGGGAAGGCATAGGCCCAACCATTTGGGAGCCAGGCCCACCCATCAGCCAATAAGAATGATTTCCCCCACTAAAGGGCTTTATTACAGATAGAAATACTCATCAGTTTCATCAGCTGTCCGGGTGGCTGATCTCAGATGATCCTGCAGGTGAAGAAGTCAGATGTGGAGGTCCTGGGCTTGCACGGTTACACGTGGTCTGTGGCTGTGAAGCCAGTTGGACGTTCTGCCAAATTCTCGGTAGAGAAATTTACATTACATTCTCTGGCAACAGCTCTGGTGAACATTCCTGCAGTCAGCATGCCAATTACGCACTCCCTCAAAATTTAGACATCTGTGGCATTGTGTTGTGTGACAAAACTTCTCATTTCAGAGTGGCCTTTTATTGTACAAGGTGCACCTGTGTAATGATCATGCTGTTTAATCAGCTTCTTGATATACCACACCTGTCAGGTGGATGGATTATCTTGGCAAAGGGGAAATCCTCACTAACAGGGATAGAAAAAAATGTGTGCACAACATTTGAGATTATTAAGCTTTTTATGCATATGGAAATTTTCTGGGATCTTTTATTTCAGCTCATGAAACATGGGACCAACACTTTACATGTCAAGGTTATATTTTTGTTTAGAAGACAATTTACTAAACACGTAGTCATTTCATTTTAATTGTCACATGCTTGGTAAACAACAGGTGTAGACTAACAGTGAAATGTTGACTTCCCTACAATGGAGAACATAATACAACAATTATAATAATAGGAACAAATATTGTAGCACAAGGAATTAATACACGATGAGCAATGGTAGCTTGGCTATATACATGGGGTGCCAATACCTAGTCAATGGTAGCTTGGCTATATACATGGGGTGCCAATACCTAGTCAATGATAGTTTGGCTATATACATGGGGTGCCAATACCTAGTCAATGATAGTTTGGCTATATACAGTGCATTCTGAAAGTATTCAGACCCCTTGACTTTTTCCACATTTTATTACGTTATAGCCATATTATAAAATTGATTTAACCGTTTTTTCCCCTCATCAACCTACATACAATACACCATAATGTCAAAGCAAAAGACAGGTTTTTAGATGTTTTTCCTAATTTATTAATAAAAAACGGAAATATCAAATTTACATAAGTATTCAGGCCCTTTCCTCAGTACTTTCTTGAAGCACCTTTGGCAGCAATTACAGCATCGAGTCTTCTTGGGTAAGACGCTACAAGCTTGGCACACCTGTATTTGGGGAGTTTCTTCAATTTTTCTCTGCAGATCCTCTCAAGCTCTGTCAGGTTGGATGGGGAGCGTTGCTGCACAGCTCTTTTCTGGTCTCTCCAGAGATATTAAATTGTGTTCAAGTCTGGGCTCTGGCTGGGCCAGGTGAACCTTCGTCCCAGTCTGAAGTCCTGAGCGCTCTCGAGTAGGTTTTCATCAAGGATCTCTCTGTACTTTGCTCCGTTCATTATTCCCTCGATCCTGACTAGTCTCCCTGCCTCTGAAAAACATCTGCACAGCATGATACTGCCACGATCATAATAATATATAAAATGCCATTTAGCAGACGCTTTTATCCAAAGCGACTTACAGTCATGCGTGCATACATTTTATTTTTTTATTTTTTGTGTATGGGTGGTCCCGGGGATCGAACCCACTACCTTGGCGTTACAAGCGCCGTGCTCTACCAGCTGAGCTACAGAGGACCACTACAGAGGACCCCCCCCCCCCTCTCTCTCTGTGGATGACTTCGTCAACCACTTTGAAAAGAAGGTTGACGACATTCGATCCTCGTTTGTTAAGTCTAATGACACTGCTGGTCCTACTCACACTGCCCTACCCTATGCTTTGACTTCTTTCTCCCCTCTCTCTCCAGATAAAATCCTGCGACTTGTGACTGCAGGCCGCCCAACAACCTGCCCGCTTGACCCCATCCCCTCCTCTCTTCTCCAGACCATCTCCGGTGACCTTCTCCCCTACCTCACCTCGCTGATCAACTCATCCTTGACCGCTGGCCACGTCCCTTCCGTCTTCAAGAGAGCGAGAGTTGCTCCCTTTCTCAAAAAACCAACACTCGATCCCACTGATGTCAACAACTACAGACCAGTATCCCTTCTTTCTTTTCTTTCCAAAACTATTGAGCGTGCCGTCTTTAGCCAACTCTCTTGCTATCTCTCTCAGAATTACCTTCTTGATCCAAACCAGTCAGGTTTCAGGACTGGTCATTCAACTGAGACTGCTCTTCTCTGTGTCACGGAGGCTCTCCGCACTGCTAAAGCTAACTCTCTCTCCTCTGCTCTTGTCCTTCTAGACCTGTCTGCTGCCTTTGATACTGTGAACCATCAGATCCTCCTCTCCACCCTCTCCGAGCTGGGCATCTCCGGCGCGGCTCACTCCTGGATTGCGTCCTACCTGACAGGTCGCTCCTACCAAGTGGCGTGGCGAGAAGCTGTCTCCGCACCACGTGCTCTCACCACTGATGTCCCCCAGGGCTCAGTTCTAGGCCCTCTCCTTTTCTCCCTATACACCAAGTCACTTGGCTCTGTCATATCCTCACATGGCCTCTCCTATCATTGCTACGCTGACGATACACAACTAATCTTCTCCTTTCCCCCTTCTGATAACCAGGTGGTGAATCGCATCTCTGCATGTCTGGCAGACATATCAGTATGGATGACGGATCACCACCTCAAGCTGAACCCTGGCAAGACGGAGCTGCTCTTCCTCCCGGGGAAGGACTGCCCGTTCCATGATCTCGCCATCACGGTTGACAACTCCGCTGTGTCCTCCTCCCAGAGTGCGAAGAGCCTAGGCGTGACCCTGGACAACACCCTGTCGTTCTCCGCCAACATCAAGGCGGTGACCCGCTCCTGCAGGTTCATGCTCTACAACATTCGGAGAGTATGACCCTGCCTTACAGAGGAAGCGGCACAGGTCCTAATCCAGGCACTTGTCATCTCCCGTCTGGACTACTGCAACTCGCTGTTGGCTGGCCTCCCTGCCTGTGCCATTAAACCCCTACAACTCATCCAGAATGCCGCAGCCGTCTGGTGTTCAACCTACCCAAGTTCTCTCACGTCACCCCCCTCCTCCGCACACTCCACTGGCTTCCAGTTGAAGCTCGCATCCGCTACAAGACCATGGTGCTTGCCTATGGAGCAGTGAGGGGAACGGCACCTCTGTACCTTCGGGCTCTGATCAATCCCTACACCCAAACGAGGGCATTGCGTTCATCCACCTCTGGCCTGCTGGCTCCCCTTCCTCTGCGGAAGCATAGTTCCCGCTCAGCCCAGTCAAAACTGTTCGCTGCTCTGGCACCCCAATGGTGGAACAAGCTCCCTCACGACGCCAGGACAGCGGAGTCACTCACAACCTTCCGGAGACATTTGAAACCCCATCTCTTTAAGGAATACCTGGGATAGGATAAAGTAATCCTTCTACCCCCCCCCCCCCCCCCCCCCCCCGCCAAAAAAAAAATTTGTAAAGTGGTTATCCCACTGGCTATAGGGTGAACGCACCAATTTGTGAGTCGCTCTGGATAAGAGCGTCTGCTAAATGACGTAAATGTGCCCTTGAGCAAGGCACTTAACCCTAATTGCTCCTGTAAGTCGCTCTGGATAAGAGCGTCTGCTAAATGACTAAAATGTAAAATGTAAATGTAAATGTTTCCTCCAGACGTGACGCTTGACATTCAGGCCAAAGAGTTCAATCTTGGTAACATCAGACCAGAGAATCTTGTTTGTCATGGTCAGAGTCCTTTAGGTGCCTCTTGGCAAACTCCAAGCGGGCTGAACTCTGGAGCTCTGTCAAAGTGATCATCGGGTTCTTGGTCACCTTCCTGACCAAGGCCCTTCTCCCCCGATTGCTCAGGTTGGCCGGGCGGACAGCTCTAGGAAGAGTCTTGGTGGTTCCAAACTTCTTCCATTTAAAAATGATGGAGGCCACGGTGCTCTTGGGGACCTTCAATGCTGCAGAATTGTTTTGGTACCCTTCCCCAGATCTGTGCCTCGATACAATCCTGTCTCTGAGATTTACGGTCAATTCCTTCGACCTCATGGCTTGGTTTTTGCTCTGACATGCACTGTCAACTGTGGGATGTTATATAGACAGGTGTGTGCCTTTTCAAACCATGTCCAATCAATTGAATTTATCTCAGGTGGACTCCAATCAAGTTGTGGAAACATCTAAAGGAAGATGAATGGAAACAGGATGCACCTGAGCTAAATTTTGAGATTCATTTTATTTCTAATAAATTTGCAAAAATGTCTAAACCTGTTTTCGCTTTGTCATTATGGGGTATTGTGTGTAGATTAATGAGGGAATTTTTATTTTTTTAATCAATTTTACAATAAGGCTGTAACGTATTTTCTTGTTGAAAAAGTCAAGGGGTCTGAATACTTTCAGAATGCACTGTATAGACACTAACTATTTCACTTTAAACACTTTGTTATATTTATGCACAAGAGAAGAAGAGGTTGCCCAGCACAAACTCATGTACAAACATGATTTTTCATTACATATTTGTAATTTAGCAGATGCTCTTATCTAGAGCGACTTATAGGACCGATTGGGGTTAATTGCCTTGCTCAAGGCCACAATGACAGATTTTGGACATAATTGGCACGGGATTCAAACCAGCGACCTTTTAGTTACTGGCCCAACACTCTTAACCGCTAGGCTACCTCCCGCCAGATCAATTAACTTCAATACAGTTATTCAAATACATTCATCATCAATTACTAAAATAATTAATCTGGTATTAAAAGACAATTTCATAAACACAAGTAGTCGATTCATAGCCTGTTCATCATTAAACAAAATATGTTTAGTAATAAAAAATAATCCACCCAAACTAATGCTGAAAACTGATCATCACAGTCTTTATTTGATATACACTGAGTCCACAAAACATTAGGAACACCTTCCTAATATTGAGTTGCAACCCCCTTTGAGTTTGAGTTGATTTATTCTTGCTCACCGATAAAACGGAATAAATGCAGAATTTACATGACTAATAACTACAAAACACTCGTTTTAAAATACATAACACAATACGTGACATAAGTAGAATACAGAACGCTTGATGGAAATTGAAATATTAAAATGTGATTTAAAAAAAAGATTTTGGGAGTTATTATGCAGTCTGATAGCAGTGGGTAGAGTGGCGTTTCGCAAGCGGTTTGTACGGGCAGTTAGACAGGACAGTTTGTGGCTGTTTCTCAGGAGCCTGGTGGTGCAGTTACCTCTTCTTGGAGGGAGCAGGTCATTCAGTGGATGGTCAAGAGTGTGCATGTCCTTTACCAGGTGCACTGCAGCCTGTTCTCGCCTGCTCTGCAGTGACGGGAGCTGTGGTTGGACTGCTCCACCTCTGGAGATGATCCTCAAGGCCCTCCAACAAACAGCACTCCACCGTATTCCAGACAAGGCCTGGCCAGTGTAGTATAGACTGTGACCAGATCTTCAGTAGGACATTACTGGCAAGAAATGTCAAAAAGGCGTTTTGAGGCCTTTCTCACTGACTACTCCACGTGTCACTACTGAGGTTAGAGTCTAGATGAAAACCAAGACACTTGGTTGTTGTTACCACTGGTACGTCCTGTCCTCCTAGGATTAGTGGTGCAGGTTGTGGATGGTCTTTATAAAAACATATCTGAATTTCCACAGACTTTTTCCCATTCAGGACCATGTTGTTGGATGTGGCCCACTCTTCCAGCTGCTGTATCTCCAAGCCCATGGAAGTGTCCTCTTGGATGCTGGTTAATGGTATGGCTCGGGACAGCACTACATCGTCTGCATACCCAGTGTTCAGAGTGTCACTGAAGACAACTTTTCGGGTGGACATGTAAAGGAGAAACAGATATGGTGAAACCACGTCACCTTGTGGCACACCAGAGGTGACCTCTGACCAAGGGCTAAATGTGCCAGTTGCCATCACCCTCTGCCCTCTTTCGGTGGTGTAGCTGTGGAGCCAGGCTAGTAACCTTGGAGACAGTTCAATGTCAGACAGATGTTGCAGGAACTTTGCGTGATCTACTCGATCAAAGGCTTTGGACACATCAACCAGTAACACCCTCACCATTGTTGGTTTTATGAAGTCTGTAGCTGTCAGCCAGGAGTGTGTGGCTTTCACAAGGGCGGTAGTAGTGCTGGACTTTGGGAGGTAGTCATACTGATTCGTGCACTCAGATAAAACTGTCCCCTGCCAGTAGGAGGTGTTAACAATGTGTTTGATGACAGGGACTAGATCTTCTGCATGCTCTTTTAGTAGCCAGGCTGGAATGCCATCAGGCCCACATGCTTTACGTGGGCTGAGTCTGGTCAGAGCTTGCTTTAACTGGACAATGCTGCACAGCTCAACCTGCCTTGTAGACATGGGCAGGGGGAAGATGGCAAGAGGTGTGGTGCTTGTCCATGCCTCAGCAAAGAAGCCATTCAAAACATCAGCCACGTTGTCGTCTTCAATTCCCTCGACCTGTATTCTCCCTCCTGATGTTTTCTTTGGTCCCAGTCCTTTGTTAATGAAGTCCCACCATTCCTTAGGGTTTTTCTTCTTTAGGTCCTGGATTTCAATTTTGTAGTAGCTTGTCTTTGCTTCCTTGATAAGCATTTGCACTGTGTTTCTGTTTTTCTCTCCATGTCATTGTTTCTCCCCATCTGTTGAAAATATTCTGTATTTTCCTGAAGGCAGCCTTTATTCTTTCAGCCATCCAGGGCTTGTCCAGTGCTGTTGTTTTTAGATCAGTGGTAAGACTTCTCTCATTTTATGTTTACCTTGGTGTCTTTTTAAATGGCCTATTTGAGAGAAACTTTTTCCACAGTCAGAGCAGGAGTAAGAATTCTCTCCTGTATGCATACGTTCATGTTGTTTTAACTTGCCAGGTCGAGAGAAACTTGCCCCACATTCAGAGCAGGAGTAAGGCTTCTCTCCTGTGTGTGTTCTTCGATGAAGTTTTAGGTCAGTTGATGTTGTGAAGCATTTTACACAGTCAGAGCAGGAGTAAGGCTTCTCTCCTGTATGTATACGTTCATGTATTTTTAATTTGCACCGTTGAGCGAAACCTGCCCCACAGCCAGAGCAGGAGTAAGGCTTCTCTCCTGTGTGTGTTCTCCGGTGAAGTTTTAGGTCAGTTGATGTTGTGAAGCATTTTACACAGTCAGAGCAGGAGTAAGGCTTCTCTCCTGTATGTATACGTTCATGTGTTTTTAAGTTGCCCAGTCGAGAGAAACTTGCCCCACATTCAGAGCAGGAGTAAGGCTTCTCTCCTGTGTGTGTTCTCCGATGAAGTTTTAGGTCAGTTGATGTTGTGAAGCATTTTACACAGTCAGAGCAGGAGTAAGGCTTCTCTCCTGTATGTATACGTTCATGTATTTTTAATTTGCACCGTTGAGCGAAACCTGCCCCACAGTCAGAGCAGGAGTAAGGCTTCTCTCCTGTGTGCATCCTTTGGTGCAATGTTAAGCTTTCCTGTCGAGAGAAATTCTTCCCACAGTCAGAGCAGGAGTAAGGCTTCTCTCCTGTATGTATACGTTCATGCATTTTAAGGAGGCACTGTTGAAAGAAACTCTTCCCACAGTCAGAGCAGGAGTAAGGCTTCTCTCCTGTGTGTGTTCTCTGATGACGTTTTAGCTCAGTTGATGTTATGAAGCATTTTACACAGTCTGAGCAGGAATAAGGCTTCTCTCCTGTATGTATACGTTCATGTGTTTTTAAGTTGGACAGTAGAGAGAAACTTGCCCCACAGTCAGAGCAGGAGTAAGGCTTCTCTCCTGTGTGTGTTCTCTGATGACGTTTTAGCTCAGTTGATGTTATGAAGCATTTGACACAGTCAGAGCAGGAGTAAGGTTTCTCTCCTGTGTGTGTTCTCTGATGACGTTTTAGCTCAGTTGATGTTATGAAGCATTTTACACAGTCTGAGCAGGAATAAGGCTTCTCTCCTGTATGTATACGTTCATGTGTTTTTAAGTTGGACAGTTGAGAGAAACTTGCCCCACAGTCAGAGCAGTAGTAAGGCTTCTCTCCTGTGTGTGTTCTCTGATGACGTTTTAGCTCAGTTGATGTTATGAAGCATTTGACACAGTCAGAGCAGGAGTAAGGTTTCTCTCCTGTGTGTATACGTTCATGTTCTTTTAAGTTGCCAGGTTGAGAGAAACTTGCCCCACAGTCAGAGCAGGAGTAAGGCTTTTCTCCTGTATGTATACGTTCATGTTGTTTTAAGTGGCCCCGTTGAGAGAAACTCTTCCCACAGTCAGAGCAGGAGTAAGGCTTCTCTCCTGTGTGTATACGTTCATGTTGTTTTAAGTTGCAAGGTTGAGAGAAACTTACCCCACAGTCAGGGCAGGAGTAAGGCTTCTCTCCTATGTGCACTCTCTGATAAACTGTCAGAGCCTTTGATGTTGTGAAATTCTTCCCAAAGTCAGTACAGGAATTCAGATTCTCTCCTGTGTGTATTTGTAGGTGTATTTTTAACATTGATAGAATTGGGAAAATCTCCTCACAATGTGGGCAGTGGTGAGACCTCTTAGCTCTGTGATCTTCCTGCTGTTGCTCTCTGGATGTAGAGAATGTCTCAACATGGTCTCCTGTGTGAACAACATCAGAAGAACCAGTCAGTTGGTGTGATATACATGTCAATCAAATGTATTTTATGAAGCCCTTTTTACATCAGAAGTTGTCACAAAGTGCTTTATCATCATAACACATAACTATAGTAATAAAAAGAAACGGACACAAAGGTTATCTTCTTGACATCACAGTTCTGGCGCTTTCTTTATTCTGAGGAATGGTGCGTGCCTGCCTGGAACTTCCTGTTCCCCCACTACCACAGTGCAGCCACAGATAGAACAATGAGACAGATATTTCACTGGATGTATAATTGTCAAGTTTTGTGGACTTACCTGTTGCAAAAAAAAAAAAGTATCACGTTATTTAGAAGGAACGCAAAGGCGAATTGAGTTATTGCACACGAGCGCTTCACAGAGGAGGTATTCCCTAACAGAAATATGCAGATGTATGCTAGAACACGGCAATAGGATCTAGCTAGCTCGTGCTTGGCTCTGCCCACTATGACTCATCTGTTCCCATTGGAAACGACCAGCTGTGGTCTATCTTGGTTTAGTTATAAAAAATAATTGGTGCAACCGTCCGTGCGTTCAGGGATCCTTGAGATGGCCCTACCCCATTATATGAGAAGGGCGGTGCTTAATTTGAGATGGATCCTCCAGTACCTCTCAGTTTTGTAGTCTATGGTTCCGGAACCCATTTGCCAGAATCAGGTAGCCTACCTCTTGTGGCAAGAAAAAATAATTCCACTGTTTGCAATGTAAAAATCCTAATAAAAGCAATCAGAGTAATTACATTTCGATTCATCTGTAATTGTCATGCCCCCTAAAAAAACGTAATGTGAAAACGTGCATGATATTCTAAGAATTGGTTCATGTTGGGCCGTCTTGGGTTTATGGTTTGCACAACATTGTAGCCTAGACCAAGGCGTGGCCATTGCTGTGGTGAGAGAGAGAAGCACACCTGTATCTCTCACAGAAATACAATGTCATTCACTTTCTATGATCTCTCTCCCTCTCTGTGCTGTTATAGACATAAGCCGGCAACTCTCTTCTCTCCAGCATTGCACTTCATCATTTATCTCCTAATAGAATAATAGCTGTGGGAAGTGTGCTGGAGGTGCTGCAGCACTCTGCAGTCTGTTTAGAAAGAAATTAAATAATTTCCAATACTACACCACGAGGAAGCCTAGAATTTCGCCACAGAGGATCCATAGCTAATTTTAAAAATAGCCTAGCTGTGGATTGTGTGTAGCCAAATCCCAAGGCATGCCTAACGTGTGGCAAATCTGTCAGTTAACAGCATGCAGCCAAAACAGGCCTTTCGCAAATATTTCTAATACAATCGCTGGAAAAGACAGGTTGTAAAGCAAATGGATCCTGCTGAAAATAAAATACTAATGTCTGTATGTTACCAAGTTAACAACTTCCAAATAGGCCTATTGAGCGAACAGCATTGTTTAAAAAAGTAAAGCAAGAGAGAGATAAGCTTTTGGCCGGTGAGTGAGCTGCACATCATTGGGTGAGTCAGTGAAACTGGAAAGCTTTTTTAGGACTATATCTTCCTCCTCATATTGTACAATGTGTTTCTCTGCACACTTAGGGGCCTCGGCTATTGATGGATTCAAGACAAGGTCGTTTTTATTGATCTCAGATTCTCAGTGTCAAAGTAGCCTGTCATTTTGGTCATTTGTGAGGTATTCAAAAAGATTCTGCAAAAGTGTCGTCATCAAAACTGATGTAGAATTGCATGAAATCCATTTATAAAAAGAACACATTTTTCCCGGACTCTAGGCTACAAAAAATTTACTCCATGTGTGTAAATTCTGCAAGCAGCTCCACACCACTGCTCTATGCCTGTACACGAAAGCTATGATAATGCATGCAATGCTTTGTTATAAAGGTTGTTTGTTTTTATCCGTTCTGGTACTTGCAGGGCTTCTGCCGTGAAGTCTTGGAGGCCCAAAAACTTCTCAGCTACAGATATAATGATGTCCAGCTTCTTGGACTTATTGTGCAGTAAAATTAATAACTGTGGCTATAAATACTAAAAAATCCACCTTCAAAATAAGTGTATCCAGGTCACTTGATTGACGTACAACCTTTGCAATTGGTTGCAGTGCATCCACCGCCATATCTTCTTCAGAACTGTGGCCTCTTGCTACTATAACTCTCTTCACCGCCTCCACATAGGAGATTTGCTGTACAGCCCTGATCCTTGACACCTCAACCTCTTTCACCCTAGCATGGCACTCTGGGAATTCAGGAATATGACCCCCACCACAGTTACAACATTTTACATTCACATGCTCTTCAATAACATATTCCTTCCATCTGCAAACACTTGACATGTGGCCAAACTTTTTACATTTCTTGCATTGCATCAGATTTTACACAAACTCTCTTATGGGGTATATTATATATCCCAGCTTTACATAGGGTGGTAGATACTCTTCATCAAACATCAATAATATAGATGAACTTTGTCCTTTTTCACATTCTCGATACGGGTCAAGCGACGTGCATTTGCATCCTTCTTCGGGAATCCCAAGTACTTCTCTGCCGCTGCCACCACAGCCTCTATTTTCTGGTATTTTTGATCCATTTCTGCAGTACAATTGACAACCATTGCTATAAATGCTAAAAAGCCCACCTTACTGAAGCAATATTCTTCCCATCACTCTCTCTTGGTCTCTGCGAACTCACAGGAATCCTCTCAAGATCCCTCACCCTGTACCCATCTTCCTCTACCACTATCTTCCCTGTTTCGGCATACAACACTTTCTGTACTACTGTAACCCTGGCAACCTCAATCTGCCTTTCTCTCACCTGACACCTCAGATATCCAGCCCGTTAGCAACCCCACAACTAACACACAGAACTTTCTCCACTGATACCACACATTTCTTCATCTCATGCCCTCCTGCAGACTTGTCACATCTAGGCATCTCACGCCTACACACTGCTGCAACAGGCCCATAAACTTCACCCCTAAAACACTGTAGTATTTACGGAACAAAATCGCTCACGGGTTAACTGACACTTCCTACCTTGATCTTATCTGGCAGAGACTATGCATCAAAATCCAGCATGACAGATAATGTATTCTCTGTTTCCCCACGCTCTAAACCGGATCTACGTCTCACCAAACGGAGGGTGTCACAGACACCTGGAATCTTCCATTTCAACTGCTCATCCTCAACACTTAAACCTAACCCTGTTACCACTCCTTTCAATGCCACACTGTTCCGGAGAGCAATTCAAGTCACAATTCCTGTCCCTAATCACGTAATCCGGAGCGCCCGCTCCCTCTGGGCAGAGGAGAAACAATAAATCATCACGAGTCCACTCAGTTACCTTCACCAACTCAACAGTCCCCAACCTCTTCTCCACCTAACCTGACACCACATATGGATCCATTCCCTCTACAAATATCACTCCCATTGGGCCAGAATCATCCTTATCATCCTCGGAACGAGGCCCGAACTCGGAGTTGCCACCACAGTTAATTCATCCTCACTCTCGTCACGTTCACTTTCCTCCTGTAGCTCTTCTAAAGGTTCTGTGTGATCTTCCATTCCATATTCACTCAGAACATATCCCACTTTTCTCCTTTGTCCTTGTCCACCATCTTCTCCTTCATCAGATCTTCCAGAAGGTTTGTGCATCCCCCACTGCAATCCCCATTCCACCTTTTTTCTTGTCCGCCATCTTACCACGTTTCTCAGCTCATCCACATCCCACTAGCTTCAGGTAGCTGCACACCAATGGAGTACCACAGTATAAATGATAATACCCATAAAACCTTGCAGTCAAACAGGGAAATGGTTCCAATCATTTTTCCACCATTCATTTTTCCCATAGGGGATTTTAGAAACACTTAAAATAAGGGCTGTATTTCGTGTAGGCTTACCCTGGTGTGGCGTTTTGATAACCATGTAAATCTCTCTAGGACAAGGTTACTTTTATATATTTGCATGTATTTACCCCTACAAAAATGAAATGGTAATTAACTGCTAATGTGGCTATCATAAAGAACCACAAATGCCATGATGATCTCGACAAAATTGCCGAATAGAGTCAAAGGTAAGGATCTCTGGGTTAACTATCTAATGTTAGCTAAATTTTGTAATGAATAAATAGGCTACATTTATTTAAATGGACAATTCTGTGAACTGTCTTGTGCAAGTTTAAAATTGACACAATACCTGTTAGCAAAGGTGTCAGCTAGAGATGACGTGCAGGAGATTGCAGTGATTTGTTGTTTTGCATGATGTCTACTTTGATGATAATTAGAGTTTTATAATCTGAGAGGATATAGAGCCAAATATATTGCTAAAAGTCACGCCAGGGTAAGCCTACACGAAACAGCCCTTATTTTAAGTGTTTCTAAAATGAATAAAAAGAAAAATGATTGGTTCTATGACACAATTTTTGCAAAAATAACAATAATAAAAAAACTGTATTCAGACTTTACTCAGTACTTTGTTGAAGCACCTTTGGCAGTGATTACAGCTTCGAGTCTTCTTGGGTATGACGCTACAAGCTTGGCATATCCGTATTTGGGGAGTTTCTCTGCAGATCCTCTCAAGCTTGTCAGGTTAGATGGGGAGTGTCGCCAAACAGCTATTTCCAGGTGTCTCTATACTTTGCTCTGTTCATCTTTCCCTCGATCCTGACTAGTCTCCCAGTCCATGCCACTGAAAAACATCCCCACAGCATGATGCTGCCACCACCATGCTTCACCGTTGGGATGGTGCCAGGATTCCTCCAGACGTGACGTTTGGCATTCAGGCCAAAGAGTTCAATCTTGGTTTCATCAGACCAGAGAATCTTGTTTCTCATGGTCTGAGAGTCCTTTAGGTGTCTTTTGCCAAACTCCCAGCGGGCAGTCATGTTCCTTTTCATGAGGAGTGGCTTTCATCTAGCCACTCTACCTTAAAGGCCTGATTGGTGGAGTTCTGCAGAGATGGCTGTCCTTCTGGAAGGTTCTCCCATCGCCAGAGGAACTCTAGAGCTCTGTCAGTGACCATCGTGTTCTTGGTCACCTCCTTGACCAAGGCCCTTCTCCCCCTATCACTTAGTTTATCCGGGCAGCCAGCTCTTGAAAAAGTATTGGTGGTTCCACACTTCTGCCATTTAAGAACGGAGGCCTTTTGATCATATCCTTGGAATAAAATGATTGACACTCAGGTACAAGCCTAACATCATGTGCAAAGGGCCTTTGGGTAACGTAGCACATATTCAATGATATCTATTTTTCTCACATAGGCTGTTCATTTCTGATCTTTGATACTTTTTTTGGTTTATAAACGTATCATGGTATATACTACATTAACACTATACGTATGGGCCATATTGTTACTTGGTAGCTACTAGCAGCAGACCCTGTGTTGTGGATCATCTACCACTATTTTGGACGGTGCATACTGTAACGTTAACGTTAGTCTCAGGCTTCACTAACTAGCGTTACTGTTTTAGGTGGAGCTATTCTTTGCTACTTTTCAAATAAATACTACGTGATATTTCACATATCATCTTGCTAGAGAGGCCTTTTGTTGTGATATTTAGGCTACTATATAGGCTACTAGCAAAAGACCCTGTGTTGTTAGGATAGATTTATGTTTGTTTCTTCCAACAGATCTTTACACATTTTCCTCACTACAAAATATTCCTGCGGTCCTTGTGGTTACTAAACATATTTTAGATATGCCTTTATGCTATAGCTTATTCCATGTTTACATCTTTGGTTAAATGACTTCAAATGCAAAACTTACATTTATTTTGTGGAATGTCTGTGGAGTTTGTAAACTATCCAAGCTTAAAACAGGTTATTACTAGGCTTAAACAACTTCATTCATCTATTGTGTTCCTACAAGAAACTCACTTGTTGAAGGATGAGCTACTTAAAGTATGCAGGAGATGACAAGGGCAAGTAATAGCATCCTGTTTCTCCTCTCATTCTCATGGTGTTATGGTTTTAATTCACTAATCTGTTCCGTTTCAAGTGGATACTATTATAACTGATACAGCTGGTAGATACATTTAGATACAGGGAACTCTTTTGAATGAGCATATTAATCTGGTTAATGTTTATGGTCCTAATGATGATAATCCCAAATTCTTTGAGAATGTATTTCTATTGATAGCCTCCATTCCTAATGGCAGGGGACTTTAATTGCACTCTTGATCCTCATCTAGATCGCTCCTCTGGTTTAGACACTTCCCACTCGCAGAGTAGAAAGAAATTACAGCATTTAATTCAGGACTTAAATCTATGTGAACCTTGGAGGACTCAGAACCCGAGTAAAAGGGAGAATTCATGTTACTCGTCAACATTTAAATCATATTCTCATGTAGACTACTTTTTAGTTTCTTGCTTATTGCTTCCCAATGTAGCAGGAAGTGGATATGATACTATTGTTTTGAATGACCATTCCCCTGTGTCATTATTCTATAGGGATACAAAACTAGTAAAAGGATCCTCTAGATGGCGTTTGCATCCCAGATGGTTACAGGACCTAGACTTCTTACATTACGTTGGAGTGCATATAGATGTTTATTTGACATTGAACACTGACCAAACTTCAGCGAGTACCAGATGGGAGGCTTTCAAAGCACATATTTGGGGGCAAATTATACGTTTTACCAGTTTAAAATCAAATAAATCAGAAAATGAGAGCGATGGACAGCAAAATCAGAGAATTGGAGAGAAGCTTTTTTGGATAACTCAGTCGAAGTAAACAAGGAATGATTTGGTCTTAAAGCTCAGTATGAAGAACTTCCCACCTCAAAGGCTGCAAACAGCTTAACTAGGCTGAAACAGTCCTATGATCAAGGTGAAAAACCTGGTAAATTGCTGGCCTGGCACATTAAGAAGTAAAATTCAGCCTTTAATGCAATTCATAATTTACAAGGACAATTATCAATGGATCCTGTAGAAATGAACCAAACATTTGCTTCCTACTACAACACACTTTACAACTCTGAATCTCCTGAGAACTGAACTAGTCAGGTCTTGATTTTCCCTCTACTTCAGAAGACACTAAATTGGATGAATGAGATCAAAGTGATCATGGTTTAGACCAGGGTTCTTCAATTACGGTCCTGGAGGGTCGAAACACTTCTGTTTTTTATTTCTACTTGGTAGTTAATTGCACTCACCTGGTGTCCAAGGTCTGAATTAGCCCCTGATTAGAAGGAGAGGATGAAAAACAGAGGTGTTTCGGCCCTCCAGGACCGGAATTGAAGAGCCCTGGTTTAGACACTCGCAGAGTAGAAAGACATTTTGTAAATGTGATCGTTCAGATGTTGTTTTTGCAACAATTGAACAAAAACCAGTTTTGGCTTTATCATTATGGGGTATTGTGAGTAGATTGATGAGGGGAAAAAACAATTTAATCTATTTTACAATAAGGCTGTAACGTAACAAAATATCAAAAAAGTCAAGGGGTCTGAATACTTTCCGAATGCACTGTATATAGACAGGTGTGTGCCTTTCCAAATCATGTCCAACAAACTGAATTAGATAGAACCTCCTCTTACCCTGAGAAACAGATTTCCCAATCTTCTCCTCCTCTTCTTCATCTTTAATGTTGACATTCAGCTCCAGTGTTTGACTGCAGTCTTCCAGCTTCACTGATGCCATCTCTGGATATTGCGATGCAAACTGGGCTCCACTGTCACAATCAGGACCCAGTGACTGTAGGTTTGGACTCAGTGTGGAAGGAGGGAGGCAAGTTGGGTTTGTCCTCACTGTTGATGTTACCGGCCTCAGACTTATCTGAATCGGCCAGTAGTAATATAGAGAGCACAGACACAAAAGTTAGTGTCGACAGTTCTGGCACTTTCTTTATTCTCTACAAATATTTTCAAATTTTTCTTGTTCAATTATCTAATTCAGTGCCAATACTCATTTTGGGTGCCGGTACTGTTTATATTAAGGTGCAGGAGCACCACAATACTTTTGAGCTAATACCTAACCTATAGTAGATAAATGCATAAATGACTCAAAAACCATTTACTACAAGGTTACAGTTTGTTTTACACAGCACTGTGTGCTATTTTCCTGAATCCAGGCTCTGTCGTAGCCGGCCGTGACCGGGAGACCCATGGGGCGGCGCACAATTGGCCCAGTGTCGTCCAGGGTAGGGGAGGGAATGGCCGGCAGGGATGTAGCTCAGTTGGTAGAGCATGGCGTTTGCAACGCCAGGGTTGTGGGTTCGATTCCCACGGGGGCCAGTATAAAAAAATTTAAAAAAAGAATGTATGCACTCACTAACTGTAAGTCGCTCTGGATAAGAGCGTCTGCTAAATGACTAAAATGTAAATGTAATAACCTTGCCTTCACTGTATTACTTCAATCAAAAACCAATTGTATTTCCTGTTCACACCATAGCAACATTTATTGATAAAGACAGAAACAACAGAATGTGTCTGAATATTAGTACACATGTAGAAAACTAATAATCATTACATTCAGCTTCAAAACAGTAGTCCGACCGTGAAATTGTCTCTATCTGATGCACCCGCACTGTCCTCACTGAAGTCCGTTGACGCTGACCGAGAGGGCTCCGCCATTTTACCAGCTTGGGAATTTTACACAAAACCAATAATATGCTAAACGAACACAGAAATCTCAAATAAATTGATTATTTATTAAACTAACATGATACAATTATGTACATTCACTCAGACAAACGCAAAATCTCTAGCTATGTGACTTGAAAAATCGTTTTTATCACGTTCTTTCTCACTCACTCGGTTTGACACAAAAATAACACATCAAATCTTTACCAAACGTGATAATACCTTAACGGATGTGTTACCTAGCATGGTATGACATGTTCTTTCGACATTAGAAAGTTTAAACGTGCTATTACATACCTCTAGTAATAAATAGAAACGGACACAAAGGTTATCTTCTTGACAACAGATGTATTGTGAAGAATGGTGCGCGTGATGAAGTCATTACGTAATAACGTAAAAATGCATCATTACGTGAAATACACAATAACGTTACTCAAATTGAATGGCGTCTCGGCGACAAATATGATTTGACATTTGTAAGTTTAGATTTGTTTGTTTATTATCACATATTTGTATTTGTAAAAGTAATATAAACACAACACATTTTATATGATCAGATATTTTTTATTTTTAAACATAACACATTGAATTATTGAACAATTACACATTACACATTATTGAACAATTATATTTGATTTATTTTCTTATTAACTAGTAAACCTACACATTATGAACAATTATAGTTTCAATCAGTGTATTGGTAGTTAGTTAACATGCTACCTGACTACCAGGTACGTGTGTTGTGACTGAGTGTGTGACAGAGAAAATCGTTTTAGTGTCATTTAGAGGGAAAATGTGTGCATTTTAGTGTTTGAGTCACTTTTCAAAAGTTGCTAAAAGTTCCAAATAAGTTTTTAAAAGTAGCTCAATTTGTTGCTAGGTGCTGTTTGAAAAAAAAGTTGCCAGGGTAGTCTGAAAGGTTGCTAAATCTAGCAACAAAATAGCTAAGTTGGCATCACTGGGCCCTACCCCATTACATGAGAACGGGGTATCTGCCGCTGCCTCCTCCTCCTCCGGGACACTTCTACTTTGCATAGAGTTGATCAATCTGTTGATTGTGGCCTGTGGAATGTTGTCCCATTCCTCTTCAGGGGCTGTGCGAAGTTGCTGTATATTGGCGGGAATTGGAACAAGCTGTGGTACACGTCGATCCAGCCCTCCCAAACATGCTCAATGGGTGACATGTCTTGTGAGAATGCAGGACATGGAAGAACTGGGACATTTTCAGCCTCCAGGAATTGTGGACAGATCCTTGCGACATTGGGCCATGCATTATCATGCTGAAACATGACATCGGCAGGACCTTGTCATGGTATCTCTGTGCATTACATTTGCCATTGATAAAATGCAATTTTGTTCCTTCTCCGTAGCTTATGCCTGCCCATACCATAACCCTGACACGGGGTACTCTGTTCATGACATTGACATCAGCAAACCACTCACCCACACACATTTTTACATTTAAGTCATTTAGCAGACACTCTTATCCAGAGCAACTTACAGTTAGTGCATACATTATATATATATTTTTTCATACTGGCCCCCCGTGGGAATCAAACCCACAACCCTGGCGGCCATTCCCTCCCCTACCCTGGACGACTTGTGCGCCGCCCCATGGGTCTCCCAGTCACGGCCGGCTATGACAGAGCCTTGATTCGAACCAGGATCTCTAGTGGCACAGCTAGCACTGCAATGCAGTGCCTTAGACCACTGCACCACTCGGGAGAACACCACCATACACATGGTCTGCAGTTGTGAGGGTGGTTGGGCATACTGCCAAATTCTCTAAAACAAAGTTGGAGGCGGCTTATGGTATAGAAATTACCATTAAATTATCTGGCAACAGCTCTGGTGGACATTCCTATAGTCAGCATGCCAGTTGCATGCTCCCTCAAAACTTGAGACATCTGTTGCATTGTCAGTGGTAGAAAAAGCAACCAATTGTCATACTTGAGTAAAAGTAAAGATACCTTAATAGAAAATGACTCAAGTAAAACTGAAAGTCACCCAGTAAAATACTACTTGAGTAAATGTCTATAAGTATTTGGTTTTAAATATACTTCACTATCAAAAGTAAAATTAAACGTATGAATCATTTCAAATTCCTTATATTAAGTAAACCAGATGACACCATTTTTTATTTTATTTTTTATTAATGGATAGCCAGGGGCACACTCCAACACTCAGACAAATCGAGGCAAAGGTAAGGATCTCTGGATTAACTATATAATGTTAGCTAAATGTAGTAATTAATAAATAGGCTACATTCATTTAAATGTACAATTCTGATGGGGGGCACTTACCCCACGACTTTAAAAAACGTCCCTTTTCTAAAAAAAAAACCATTTAATTAAATAACTCAAAAAGTGTAAACTGTAGCAATTTATTTCCCTTTATAGTTTATTAGCCTAAGCATGACCTTCATCCACATAATCCCCCCCCAAATGTTGCTTTTTTGTGTCAGCAATTAGACATTGTTCTTAGGGGGGGCGAGTTACCCCCTAGTACCCTACCGCCAGTCTCCTCTAGGTACATAGGATGGCTACTTCCCAACCAGAACCCTGGCCTGATGCGAACGTGAGTAGATTACGTTGAAAACAACGGTCGGCCATCTTGGAGACCGTCTCTACCTCTTATACCTCAGCGGTCAGGCGGGCACCATTCTTCAGATAAAGAAAAAAGAGCTAAAACTGTGCTGTAAAGACAATAGCTGTTGTGTCCGTTTCAAATGTATTACTACAGTTATGTAATAGCACGTTTCAACTTTCTAATTTAGAAAGAACATTTCATAACATGCTAGGTCACAAATACGTCAAGGTATTATCAAGTTTGGTAAAGGTTTTAGCTATGTGTTATTTTTGTGTCAAACCGAGTGAGTGAAGAACGTGATAAAAACTATTTTACAAGTCACATAGCTAACTAGAGAGGTTTGTCTGCGTGATTGAATGTACATAATTTCATCAAGATAATTTAATAAATAATCAATTTATTTGAGATTTCTGAGTTCGTTTACATCAACATACTTCACTGCAGATAGTGCGGATGCATTAGAGAGAGAAGTTGACGGTTGCACTACTATTTTGAAGCTGCCTGAATGTAATGTCCAGCAGTTTTCTACATGTGTTGTAATCTAGGGTTGAAACCTGTTCAACCGAAAAAGAAAGTCAAAAAGAACCGGAAACTAAAGTGTTCTATACTTTTCAGGAATAGCAGTCATTTTAAAAGCATGGAATCCAGGTAATAACGTTATTTTACTTTCCTGGCATAAAATGTAAATGTAAAATTGTTCTCCAGTCCCACAAAAATCGCAACAACCCAGGTAACAAGGACCGTAACTGAGACATTTGTAACATTCCCCTTAAGTCTTCCAGAGGTACTGCATGTCATAGCCTGTTTGGGACATTACAGGCACATTCATAACGTTTCTAATAAGTATTATAGAGGTTATAAATATCTGGTCGCTATACGGACATCATGGGAACTTTAAAAACATTCCTTGATAGTCCATGAAAGGTTCTGAATATCATGTTATTTTGGAGATATCCTAGGAACATTTCATAACGTTACATTTAGAGCTATGGTTTTTGTCTTCATATAACGTTACGATCAGAATGATTTCAATGCATTTTGGAACGTTGTCTTTAAGTCAAGTGGTGGTACACTGGTAACGTTGTCTTTCTAAGTGTGTAGGAACATTTGTTAGGTTCTAAATAAGTACTTTAGATCCCAAGATATTGTGGCCAGCATACTTGTGCTTTGAGTAAAGGAAGTGGATCCAGCTCTTCCCCTCCGCAATATATTTTTCCATAATTCTACCGATGTAATAAATGTATGGAAATTAATAATGTCATTTTGACCTCAGTATAGGCCTATGGAAGAGGGAACGATACCTACAAATAATATGTTTTTATTATATTAATTTATGAATGTAGCCTATAATAATTTTTATAAAGCAGCTAGCAGTAGTGGTGGCACGACGACGGTTCATCCTGAATATTCCGTTTGACTCCATTATCCGTCATTGCAAATATAGAAGTGGGTGTGGCAACTAACAATACTGAGGCTGGAGCCAGAAAGAAACACCTACCGTACTAATTGGTAAAAGTGAAACAACACAGCTGAACAGCGAAGACGCCATTGACTCCAACTGACCGAACACAGTTCACCTTGTAGTGTATTAAGATTATGACGTTGTTAATGTTTTTAAGTGGAACCGGAGAGGATGTTTATTTTAGTGTCAGAGGGAATGGTTTTAGTGTGACACCCCGGATAGGACAGATAAGTCTGTGTGTTGTAGACAGGGGATTGGACAGTAGAGGGAGCCACCCATATCTTGGGAAGATTATATATACTGGGTAAAAACGACGAAGAGGTTAGAGCGGCCATTGCAATCTGGGACGTCGCTCTCCGGGTGGTCATGACATCTGTAAAACTTATGCTGAAAGCTTGTGATATGAATAAACTTATGATCAAGGTTCAGTATGAGCGGACTCCTTTGTTACAGCAATGACTAGCAACATTTTACTGGACACTACAACCTCTTGGATTTTTTTACGAAAGGTAAGTTATCTGGCGTGTACTATTTAAACCAAGTAACTTAGTGTACTCCCAGCTCCCCAGATAAAGACATTTTGATGATGTCAGGCTATCTAACTAGCGAGGAAGCTTGCCAGTTAGCTAATTAGCCAGTTGGCTAATAGATAATTTAGCCTAGCTACGTTACTTGGATAGTGCCGCATGTAACCACAGCTTGTGTTACAGGGTTGAGTAATCGTGTTCTTAGGTCCTGATGAAGAACAACATCGGTCTAATACTAGCATAAGCACGTAAAAATATATAATGCATGCTACGGCTTGATACACTTTTACTACAGGGCTGACTAAATTTAAACAATCCAGATAATAAGAAGTGCAATTTATCCGTTCTATAACACCAACATTCTCCAAATGCCTTGCAGTGTCACGATAGCCTGAGAAGCTGTAGTCATCTCTTTCCTCATTTAAGTTCTGATTAAAGATGGATATTATGGATAACGTCTTGGGTAGAAGAGATTAATGTTCTTTCCGTTTCTGTACTTAGTGTTCTAAAGATTGAAAATGTCTTCAAAAAAGGTAAACCTATGTGTTGTCTAACTGGTTATTCATTTTAAATGGACAAGTAAGGCAGTCCAATTACATTTTGTACTGTATGTGTAGAGCCATTGTCATATCATTGTTTAATCATTTTCAGACTGTTAAATCCTCTGGTGTAACACGGATGTCGAGTACTTCAAGAAAGACAGAATACAATAGAATCTGGACTAAATCGTCAAGGGAGAAAACCAACCTTAAGAATAAAAGGGCAGAGAAGGAAGACAATGACAATGAAAGTGGATCTAGTCTCATCAGCCAGTCTGACACCAAGAGTGAAGATACCAGTTCTACTGAATCTGAGAGGAAAATTGAGTCAGATAGTGAAGTTGAGGCAGTGGCCGGTACTCCTCCAAGACTGCCAACACACACTGAGGAAGAGTCAGATGGTGAACTCCAGACAGTAGGTGGTACTCCTCCAAGACTGCCATCACACAGTGACATAGATTCAGAGACTGAAGCCAATGCTGGTTGTGCAATTCAGGAGACAACTGACTCTGACAATAATGATGTTGAAAACTATTCTACCTTCAGAGAGGACCTGGCAACCTGGATAAGTGATTTCCAAGTGAAACACAATGCTGTTGATGCACTTCTGAAGATGCTGCAGTCTAATGGTCACCCATATTTGCCTTCCACTGCTAGAACTCTCCTAGAAACCACCAATGTTTTTGTTGAAGTCAAGTCTAATGTGGAGTTTGTCAGATTTAAAGTGAAGGTGGAGTTAGTGAAACATCTAAGCATCTATCCTAAACCAGTGGTTGGAGATTTGAATCTTTTAGAAATATCCCTTAATCTGGATGGTCTCCCTTTGTTCAAAAGTACCAATATGTCGTTATGGCCACTTTTGTGCTCTATCAATCTATCACCACCCACAGTGTTTCCTCTGTCACTTGCAATGGCATCATGGAAACCAAGCTCCCTGGAATTCCTCAATGACACTTTGCTGGAGCTTAAAGAGTTGATGCAGACCGGCTTGAAGTGGGGAGACACAACACTGCAAGTGAAAGTTTGTTCTGTAACGTGATGCACCTGCAAAAGCCATGGTAAAATGCATAAAGATGTATTCTGGCTACTATGGCTGTGACAGGTGCACACAAAAAGGCAGGTATGATGGGAGGATGACGTACCCGCAGGTAAAAAACCTGTGTCTCAGAACTGACAAATCCTTTAGGGAATTGGTACAGCCAGAACATCACCATGAAGGGAAAACCTCTCCTTTTTGCATCCTCCCCATTGATGTGGTGAATTCATTCCCAATTGACTATATGCACCTTTGTTGCCTCAGAGTAACCCGGAAGCTCTTGATGATGTGGACTAGGGGAAAGACTGGGGCCAGGTTGTCGTTGGTGCAAGTCAAGGAGGTCAGTCAACAGCTAAACCGACTAAATGATTCAATTCCAGACTGCTTTGCTCGCAAACAACAGCGGTTGGATGACCTTGACCGTTGGAAGGCCACAGAAGTTAGACAGTTTCTACTCTATACTGGGAAAGTAGTGCTGAGAAGAATCTGGTCTAAAGAACAGTACACACACTTCATGGCCTTCAGTGGGGCCATGTGCATTTTGGTTTCTCCTCAACTTTCTTCAATCCACAGTGCCTATGCTCATGCTTTACTGAACTTCTTTGTGGAGCAGGGAAGGGTTTTGTATGGAGACACATTTCTCGTGTATAATGTTCACTCCCTCCTACACCTCACTGCTGATGCTGAAGAACTTGGCTGCCTTGACAACTGTAGTGCTTTCAAGTTTGAGAACTACTTGCAACAACTAAAGAAGATGGTCCGTTCAGGGAGGCGGCCACTTGTGCAAGAACGAACAGTTAGAGCTTCTCCCCGCCAACAGGTCATCAACATGAGACGGCCAAACAATGCCTACATACTTAATGATAGGTCATGCTGTGAGGTAGTGAGCCAAGAAGATGCCTCTGATACTTACCTCTGCAGGGTGTTTCAGCATCTGAAATCTTACACGCTGAGTCCTTGTGACTCAATACTGTATTGGACTTTCCGCACCACTACGAGGAGCACACAAATGCATCTCATTGCAAAGAGCAGTCTTGTTAAGCAAGCTATTATACTTGAGGAGGACCATGGCACTCGTGTTGTGCTTACCATCTTGCACAGCCTGTAGCAAGCCCCATTTAGCTACAGCCAAGTTCACAAGCTGTATTAGTTATGCAAACTATCTTGGCTGGTAAATCAAGAGACTGAACAGTGTGGAATTGGTGTTTTGTTTTTCTGCACAGGGCATACAGCATTATTATGTTGTACATTTAGTAAAAGAGAACAATGTTGAAGTTGTACCAGAGCAGTGGGTGGAGAAGAGAGATGGGGTGAGTTGATCAGTTAAATGGTTTACCCGTTTTAGGCAAAGAGATGGATAAATAGTTCACTTTAAACAGTGTCTCATATCCTGCAGGTCCTGTGTTGCTACTGGCCAAGAAATGCCATTAAGAGAGGAGACCGGCCTGACAAAATATTATGGGAGTAGTACAGAATTTCCATCTTTTCATCAACTGGTAAAATAATATTTGACTGTCCATCCACTCCCGTTTATATTGCCATGTATGCTTGGTTGTGTGGCTCTGGAGCAGGTTGCATCAGTTGAACATACTCCTACACGTAAGGCTAGTTACAACGTAGAATATGTTCTAAGCCAGGCGTAAACCTGTGTCACCACCTGGTTGTAAGTAATAGCTTTTGCTACGCCAGGGAGTAAAAACTAAGTGTAATGTGGGGTAGACGTATAGTATATATCTATAACTAGTTTCCAAGGTAAGTGTTTCATGACTAGTCATGTCGCATCTTGTTCAATTTTCTAAATCATTACGTAGGTAGGTCCAACTTATCTCTTACACCTTATCGTCTAACTGGTGCAACCCACTCCTGGTCAGTAGAGTCAGGAACTTCCCCCTCTTAAGTACTATATGTATTGGCTGAAAGTATTACTATGTGAATTACAAATACTCAATAGCCGGTTTGCCAGTGTTAATAGGAAACTATTTATGACAATGTTTATTGCACGTACAGACAATTACTCTGTGGCAGAGCAACGAGCCAAACGGGGGGTTGACACCTCCAATGTTGAATCTGACGAGGAACCAGCGAAGAGGGCGGTGACTAAACCAATCAGATTCCGTGTAGAGCCACCTGGTGAGGATTTCTTAACTGCTCTTATTCCATTGTGTGTATTACATGCATCAGGAAGTAGATGAAATAAATGAGTATTTTTTTGTATTGTCCTTCGTAAGATGATGATGGAAGTGAAGCACTCCAGAAAAAGACAAATGAACCCAGACAAGCCCAGCGTACAGTGCCACAGCTTCCACCAGCCCCTAGTGGTAAGATCCTGCATTAGGCTACTAGGTCATTGAATGTATAATCAGCAAGTTGATGGTAAGTTTTACACACATTCAAGTATGTGGGTGAAGAAAAGCTTACAGTTAATGCAAGTACTAGTCTTAAATTGAGACGGCATGAAATCATGACCTAATGACAGTTGATATGACGACAAGACATTACCACACCCATTTGATCTTGACATACTTGATTATTTAGTGACCAAAAGTGTAACAGTTCTTTATTTTTTTATTTTTAGTAACTTCAAGAGCCAGTGTCTTTGAAAAGACCCTACAACAAGGTACATAATGTTTCAAGACTGATAAACAAGCCTACTTTCTCAAAGTTCTGTTCCTACCAACTGTATGGGATGAACAGGAAAATCTGTTAAGTGTGTACTATAAATGTGGTAACGGTTTGACATCTGTGATATTCTCTGAAGTTGCAGATGCAGAGGACTTGAGGCCATGTGCCACCTCAAGCCAGAGCGACAGTAAGTGTCTGGTTGTAGTTTTAGGGTAAACAATTAGTTTTAGGGTAAACAATTGAATTGTATGAAGTATTATAGCTTTACAAACCTTTCAAAGCCACTCAATAGAATACAATTACCATCATATTTTTGCATATTAGGTTATTTAAAGTCATATTACTACTTTGTGCATACTGTTAGAACTTTCCAAATAGTTGTGGTGCTGTGTATGGGTGAAGCTTGTATTTACAAAAGTAGTGAAATCACCCGATTCTTCTGGGGTAAAACACAAGTGTGATGCCATGTTTGTAAATATCTGTATGTATTTGCAATCAAACTAAAAGCATAATAAATAAATAAATAAATAATGCTTAGCATTTCTTTTTGTTGGGATTCATTAACCTTCCCACTGAGCTCCTGACTGACATCCCTTCACGTTTGGTTCTGTGCCAGTTTCAAAAGCAAACTATGTCTTCATGTTTTTCCTTCTGTTTTCTCAGTTAGTCCAAGTGGCGGCCAGGAAGAAGCTGGCCAAGACAGAGCATCAGAACCAGGTTTCTTTAGCCATCAAGATATTGATCTCGAAATTGTAAATGTAGAAAGTTTAAATAACAGCATGATTTTTTTCTTATATTTTAGACCAAGAGCTGCCATCCCTGCTTGATGAGCCTGTGGCTTCTGAGATGCCTGCTGGATACATTAAAGGTATATTATGCTAGCCTATATGTTACAACATGTTGCTTCTCTTGTATTGTCAACATCAATTCCAAATTGTTTGGCTGTCAGCAGATACATGGTTATCAATACTACTAATATATATGAAGGGTGGATATTTTGATCGAGGTATTTCACATGGCCTTGATCCATGTCCTGCCTGGTACTCATGGCTTGTATTGTCACATTACTTGCAGCAAAACTGTTGAGTCTTTATTATTTTGCAGATCTTCAAGCAGTGGAGATGAGGATAATGGTGAAACTGGAGATGATCCGTACAGAGTTCAGGACTGCTCTGAACCAAGTTATGGAGGCCATAGAGGATAATGGTGAAACTGGATATGATCCGTACAGAGTTCAGGACTGCTCTGAACCAAGTTATGAAGGCCATAGAGGATAATGGTGAAACTGGAGATGATCTATACAGAGTTCAGGACTGCTCTGAACCAAGTTATGGAGGCCATAGAGGATAATGGTGAAACTGGATATGATCCGTACAGAGTTCAGGACTGCTCTGAACCAAGTTATGAAGGCCATAGAGGATAATGGTGAAACTGGAGATGATCTATACAGAGTTCAGGACTGCTCTGAACCAAGTTATGGAGGCCATAGAGGATAATGGTGGAACTGGAGATGATCCGTACAGAGTTCAGGACTGCTCTGAACCAAGTTATGAAGGCCATAGAGGATAATGGTGAAACTGGAGATGATCCGTACAGAGTTCAGGACTGCTCTGAACCAAGTTATGGAGGCCATAGAGGATAATGGTGGAACTGGAGATTATCCATACAGAGTTCAGGACTGCTCTGAACCAAGTTATGGAGGCCATAGAGGATAATGGTGGAACTGGAGATGATCCGTACAGAGTTCAGGACTGCTCTGAACCAAGTTATGGAGGCCATAGAGGATAATGGTGGAACTGGAGATGATCCGTACAGTGTTCAGGACTGCTCTGAACCAAGTTATGGAGGCCATAGAGGATAATGGTGGAACTGGAGATGATCCGTACAGAGTTCAGGACTGCTCTGAACCAAGTTATGGAGGCCATATAGGATAATGGTGAAACTGGAGATGTTCCGTACAGAGTTCAGGACTGCTCTGAACCAAGTTATGGAGGCCATAGAGGATAATGGTGGAACTGGAGATGATCCGTACAGAGTTCAGGACTGCTCTGAACCAAGTTATGGAGGCCATAGAGGCCCGGCAGCCAAAGGAGTCAGAGTCCTTGGGGCAACTTGAAATGCTGCAAAACCCTGCAGAAACAAATGTGGAACTAAAGGATATCTGTGAAACACTTAAAGACTCCCACTATCGAAGGGAAATGGTAGGGATGGCCATTTAAAATGTATCTGTTTGTAAAAAATGGGAAATCTATATCAAGTATTTTGAAAGCAATTGACAAAAATAAGTTAGCTGTTTATCAACAGCCCCTTGAATGCGTCCAGATTTGAGAGAGAATTGCAACCTGCAATATTATTGAATCAAAATATCTTAATGTCAACGAAATGCAGTTGTCATATATGCCATATGCCTATTTAGTGTTTGGATTGATTTCCCAATTAACACTTAACTTATCTTAAGAAGAAACTATCAGCCCTCTGCCTGTTTACACAAGTTTTAGCCCATGATGTCACGCCCTGGCTCTGGGGACTCTTAAATGTTGAGCCAGGGTGTGGATTTTTCTATGTTTAGTTTTCTATGTTTTTTGTTCTAGATCGTTTAGATCTATGTTGGCCAGGGTGGTTCCCAATCAGAGGCAGCTGTAGCTCGTTGTCTCTGATTGGGGACCATACTTAGGCAGCCTGTTGGCACCAGTTAGTTTGTGGGATCTTGATCCATAAAGGTTTGGTGTATGTAACCTCAGGACTTCACGTATCGTTTCGTTTTGTTGTTTTGTTCGTGTGTTGTGTATCAATAAAGATGTACGCTTATCACGCTGCGCCTTGGTTCCACGAGTCATCAGTCAACGTGCGTGACAGAAGATCCCACCTAAAGAGGACCAAGCAGCGTGTCCAGGAACAGACAGCCTGGACTTGGGAGGAGATCCTGGACGGGAAGGGATCCTGGACTTGGGAAGAGATTCAGGCCGGAATGGATTGCCGTCCTTGGGAGGAGACTGTGGAGACACGCTACAGAGAGGAGCAGTGGCAACACAGAGGGTACCGGCCGAGGAGGAAGCCCGATAGACAGCCCCAAGAAAAATGTTTGGGGGGGCTAAAAGGGTGGTTGGCGGAGCCTAGAGTTAGAGCAGAGCCAACTCCCCGTACTCAGGCTAGGAAGCGTGAGACTGGGCAGGCTCCGTGTTATGCGGAGCCACGTACTCTGCCGCAAGTGTTCCGGCACAGTCCTGTACGTCTGGTGCTAGCACCACGCACGTGTCATGCTAAGATGGGCATGCAGCCAGGACGGGGTGTGCCGGCTCAATGCTCGTGGCCTCCAGTATGCCTCCTCGGTCCCGTATATCCTGCGCCAGTGCCACGTGCTGTAGCGCCAGTACGAGTGCACAGCCCTGTACGTCCTGTGCTGATGCCTCACACATATTGTGTGGAAATAGGCATTCAGCCAGGACGGGTTGTGTCAGCTCTCCGCTCCAGACCTCCAGTCCGCCTCCACAGTCCGGCCCGGCCCGTTCCGGCTCCCCGCACCAAGCCAGTGGTGCGTGTTCCCAGTCCAGCCCGGCCTGTTCCTTCTCCCCGCACCAAGCCAGTGGTGCATGTTCACAGTCCGGTCCGGCCTGTTCCTGCTCCCCGCACCAAGCCAGTGGTGCGCGTCGCCAGCCCGGTCCGGCCCGTTCCTGCTCCCCGCACCAAGCCTGTGGTGCGCGTCGTCAGCCCGGTCCGGCCTGTCCCTGCTCCCCGCACCAAGCCAGTGGTGCACGTCGTCAGCCCGGTCCGGCCCGTTCCTGTTCCCCGCGCCAAGCCAGTGGTGCGTGTGTCCAGTCCGGCATGGCGCGTGCCTGTTCCACCGGTGCCTGGTCCGGCACCGGTCAGCTGCTCCACTCCGGAGTCAGGCGGAATGCCCACCCGGCCCCTACCCTCTTGTGTTTGTGTGGCGGAGGAGAACTGGGTGAAAGTGTTGTCGTCAGATGAGACCAAAATCGAGCTCTTTGGCATCAACTCAACTCACCGTGTTTGGAGGAGGAGGAATGCTGCCTATGACCCCAAGAACACCATCCCCACCGTCAAACATGGAGGTGGAAACATTATGCTTTGGGGGTGTTTTTCTGCTAAGGGGACAGGACAACTTCACCGCATCAAAGGGACGATGGACGGGGCCATGTACCGTTAAATCTTGGGTGAGAACCTCCTTCCCTCAGCCAGGGGATTGAAAATGGGTCGTGGATGGGTATTCCAGCATGACAATGACCCAAAACACACGGCCAAGGCAACAAGGGAGTGGCTCAAGAAGAAGCACATTAAGGTCCTGGAGTGGCCTAGCCAGTCTCCAGACCTTAATCCCATAGAAAATCTGTGGAGGGAGCTGAAGGTTCGAGTTGCCAAACATCAGGCTCGAAACCTTAATGACTTGTAGAAGATCTGCAAAGAGGAGTGGAACAAAATCCCTCCTGAGATGTGTGCAAACCTGGTGGCCAACTACAAGAAACGTCTGACCTCTGTGATTGCCAACAAGGGTTTTGCCACCAAGTACTAAGTCATGTTTTGCAGAGGGGTCAAATACTTATTTCCCTCATTAAAATGCAAATCAATTTATAACATTTTTGACATGCGTTTTTCTGGATTTTTGTTGTTGTTATTCTGTCTCTCACTGTTCAAATAAACCTACCATTAAAATTATAGACTTATCATGTCTTTGTCAGTGGGCAAACGTACAAAATCAGCAGGGGATCAAATACTTTTTTCCCTCACTGTATGTCAGCGGACACCACAGCTACGTAGAAGGAACGTTTCACAATAACGTTATCATGACTTATTTAGGGACTAAAATAACTTTGGTCACGTCCTGGAACGTAATTTTGTTAGCTGGGAAAGCTCACTCTAGGAACATATTCCAGTTTCTGCCTGCCAGCTGGAATGGAAACCTTTGCCAGTGGGTGTGCGTGTGGAAACTACCTGCTCCTCCCCTCTGAAGCATAGGTTACTGTATCCTACTGACAACGTTACAAGCATGATTCAGAAATTAGGGAGATATGTTTAATTTGAGAAGAATGGATGAACTTTTTCAATGCTAGTTAAGGATACTATAGTCACCACGTTTCACATTGGATTTATTAACGACAAAAAGGTAAGACCTGTTTTTAATTATAGTGCTGCACTGCACAAACAAGGTTGTTAGCTAGCTAGCTAACATCTGCTCTGGTCCAACGTTAAACCAACTCTGATGTTCAAAGACATTCAAAGTTCCTCCATAGAAGCCGCGCCTCTGTAGGTATAATTCTGTGGGCCTAATTCAGATAATGCAGGTCATAACACGATGCCCAGCTCTTCAATGCAAGCTTTCTCTATCCTCTAATGAGCTCTCCACACCCGCAAAATGTCGCACCTTACACTGTGATTGGCAGCAGAGTGTGCTCTGAATGATTTTCTTATACAGATACTCTGTGGTGTGCTAGTGTATTTATTCTCCCACTTGGATGTCACTTCCACAAGCTTTAAATTGAGGGCCAGGTTGTCAGGATGGGTAATGCACTGTACAGATTAATTACAAGTACTCCCAAAGATACACTTCATTTTAAATAGCTAAATCCTGTGTAACAACTAGTAATTACATTGTACTTGGCTAACATTACATGTACTATGCTTTGAAATAGTGTCTTATTCTTCATTTGGGATTTGGATTTGTAAAATGTATTATAAAATGTATGTAATATATGTCTGATCAGGCTCAGGTAGTATCAGGTTTGTATTTTCATGCTGATCAAAGCTTACCAGTTGATTCACAGGACACCAACTAAGTAACTTACATATACGGTATCTTCATTAGGCCTAATGGCATTTCATGTCCATGATAGGAAGTTTGTTGTAGTGACTCAGTAAGTCTAATTGTAAAAGTAACCCTCTAAAGTGCCATGTTTGTACAGTTTATTATGTGGAGGAAACATTTAGGCAGCCAGGACCATACACCAGGACCGCTCCGTAGGCCGCACTGTAGGCCTAGCTCTTACTGCAGTCCAGTGCCATGGACATCTTTGAAGTTTGGCCTCTAGCAATTTAGGAGGGCAACTTTATGAAGGCCTCTTCACCGTGGTCTTATAGTACAAGGCTCTACAGACATGTAAAATAAAAACAGGCTATTTTTATTGTTCATATTATTTGCGTTGATGATGCAAGTGGTTCAACATTCAAATGCGACGGTCAGTGGAACACTTGCGCCACCAAGTGTACAATTGCTCAGTTCCCTTGTGGCATCAATGCTACCAGAGATATTTGATATAAGATCAAATGTTATGTCAATATTATTATCTCAAAATTGATTCCCCCACCCGTATTAAATATATTCTTATTCCAATTTAGCTGTTAATCTGGATTTAATTTATAAACGCTTTCTGTCATTTCCGATTGGAGGGCAGATGACCACGTGACTTACGAACCTACAAATGTGTTACTTTGTAACAGTCAAAAGTGGTTATTCCCAACGTTGATCAACTCCCAATCTATGCCAAGATTTTTTAATGCATTATCTTTAAAGCATTATCACTATACCATTTACACCCTGTATCCTGTGCATGTGACGAATAAACATTGATTTGATTAGATGATTAACGCACCATTCACATCAGCTATCATAGTCAATATAGCGGTGACTGACTTGACCATCACTTTCTAGCCATCATTGACATTGAGATGAAGATGGTCAAACGTGAAAATATAAAATACCTCGTGATCCTAATGGAATATAACAAAGCAATTATGTTGTCTTTGCCTACTTTATCTTTACAATGACAGGGGGTGCACCGTTCCTGGAGGTACTGCAATACCAGGTCGATGCGTGGAGTGGACGGAGCAAGCCCCTATTCCATCTCCCTGTTCCAAAAATCAATTTAATATATGGTCCCCAGATAGGGGACGTATCAGATATTAAACTGATAAGAACAGATTTGTTTTTTTTTTTTTTTTTTTTTGGAAAAATAATTTTTATTTTCATTTCACATTCAAATACAAGTACAAATTCAGTGCATAACGTTGTACATAACATGGATTTACAAAAACAGTACCTTAACCGTATAAAAATAGCAAAACTCCTAAAAAAAAGTGCTGTTCTGAGGAACCTGACCAGCTAAAAGGCCTACATTCAAGAGAAGCATGTAAACAATTACCTCTAACAATCTCCCAAAGCTGATCTTTCAAAGGAATAAAAACTATTAATAAAATCATACACATATACCAAAGGGAACTCTGAATAAACCTCAGTGTATATCAAATATTTACAAAGGCTTAGCCTACATTTCAATTTACATGACAGAATACAGTTATACATAGGCCTATATATAGGCTACAAAAAAAACATTTACAAAGAAGGGTATATCCCTTTCCATCTATGTTTAACAGATGTGATGCCCCACTTATCTATTTCGAATTGTATTTTTTTCCAAATTTCTTGTTTTATAAATTTAACCAATCCCGTCGGTGACCACTTGAGGGTGTCATTGACCGCACCACATCTGGCCTCCCAAAGTTTAGTCTTGATAAGGGACACCAGAGTCACTAATTCTAATAATTGCACCTTTTCCACATTTTTTAGTTCAAATTTGGCTACCCCTTCATAATCAATGTTTTTTAAAATATTAAAATCTATTTTAATTTTCTTCCAAACTATTTGGGCAAAAGAGCATTCCCATAAAACATGGGGAATTGTTTCAATTGCGAAACAGTTGTCCCTGGGACAAAATTTATTCAGGGTCAAATTATGATCATATAATGTTGAACGGACCGGAAGACGTCTGTGTAAAACAAGCCAATTAAAATCTTTCAGTCTGTTGTCTAAACCTTTTAATTGTGCCCGTAGCCAGGTGGAAGGTGATATTGGTAATCGGTCTCTAGGACGACAATTTTCTATCAATTTCACATATAGCAGTCTGTGGTTGATTACATTTTCTTTTACTTTGCAGACTGGGTTTTTCCTTGCCCATTCAACTATTTTCTTAAAATGTAATGGGATAATTTCAGCTTTTGGCTTACTGTTATCCCACTCCACCATAAACCTTAACGGTATGGACAGCCAGAATTTGATTAATATATTACATTTGTGTACAGAAGACGACAAAAGACAACAAACGTTTGAGTAGAACAACGCATCTAATTTGAGAGGAATATGAGGGAAATCCCTTCCACCAGCCTCTATAGGCTGGTACATCCGATCTCTTCGGATGTACTCATATCCCCCCCAAAAGAAATTAAACAGTACACGTATGAACATTTTCCTTAGAGACACCGGCATGGGAAACACATATGCAAGGTGGAGTAATGAAGGCAGAATGTCCGCCTTCAGCACTAACACCTTGCCACTAAAAGATATTCGCCTCACTTTCCACAGTCCCAATCTTTTATTAAGCGAAAGTAGTTTTTCTTTCCAATTAACCATGTCATCTTTAATTTGATTTCCGAAAGATATCCCGAGCACTACCATTGGTCCTGTGCACACAGTCAAACCACATAACTGATCAGATCTCCATTTCCACTGTCCCATATATTTTATTTCTGTTTTATTCTTGTTAATCCTAGACCCGGAGGCAACAGAGAACTCATCAATGACTTTGATAACCTCTTTCAAGCTCAGGTCGTCTTGTAAATATAAAATGGTGTCGTCTGCGTATTGTGAAATTTTTAGAATATCCCCTCCAGGTAATATAATGCCTTTGATGTTGTAATTTGTCCTAATTGCACATGCGAAAGGTTCAATATATAAAACATACAATAGCGCAGAGAGAGGGTCCCCCTGTCTGACACCTCGTAATTGCTTGATTACATTTCCGATATTCCCATTAATATTTACTCTGCTTCCCACATTACTATAAAGAATTTTTACCCATTTCATAAAATTATTTCCAAAACCACATTTTTTCAGAACTCTAAACAAAAACTCATGGTTTACAATGTCAAATGCTTTTTCCTGGTCCAAATTTACAGTAATAGCTGGCAGGTGCCTTTCTTCTAAATATGCTTGAACGTCTCTGTGCAATTGCAAGTTCCAGGTTAACTTTCTCCCTACCACACCACATGTTTGGTCTAAACCAACAACATATGCCATGGCAGAAGACAGACGATTAGTTATGGCTTTACTTAATACTTTATAGTCTACACACAACATTGTTAAAGGTCTCCAATTTGCTAGTGTCTTGGGGTCTCCCTTTTTGTAAAGTAGCGAGATTACCCCCTCGCACATTGAACCTCAAATATGCTCCAAACCAAAAATAACTCTAAATACTTCCAAAAGATGACATCCAATTAAATCCCAAAAAACTATGTAAAACTCTTTAGAGAGCCCATCCACTCCTGGTACTTTGTTATCTTTCATGCTCTTCAGTGCCATATATATTTCATCTAAATTCAATTCCCCTTCTAATTGGTCTCTAATATCTAAAGGTATCTGCTCATCCACACATTTAAAAAAAGTAGTCCCCTTCTCATAATTAATTGTTTGCTTTTGGAATAGCTGAGAAAAGTGCTGGGTAGCGACACCAAGCATGCCATCTCCATCCTCAACCGTCTCCCGTCTTGATTCAATAAAGCCGAAATGGTCCTCCTCTTTCCCCGTGACTTAATTTGTTTGAAAAAATATGCAGAGCACTTCTCATCATTATCCCATTTATCTTGTTGACTTTTAAACATGAAATCTCGAGCTTTCTTTTCAAAAAAGGCCTGCTGCTTTTTCTGCAGGTTACACAATGTGTCTTTATCTAAACCACCACCATTCAAATTACCTTGGATGTGCAGATCTTCTAGTTCGTTCTGCAACTTATAAAAATCTTTGTATTTATTACGTGCTTTATCTTTGCAATAATTCTGAATAAAAATCTTGATTCGTAATTTTGTGCTCTCCCACCAGTCTATGACAGTAGAATAAAATGATTTCATGGTTACACAGCCCTGGAAAAAATACCTAAATCTAGTCTCAAATGTTTTGTCATGTAAAATACCATTATTCATTTTCCAATATCCTTTTCCAAATGCAATTGTTTTTAATTCTACTGTCACAGACAGGCAACTGTGGTCAGAATAAAAAACCGGAGTGACGCGTGCAGAGGACACACCGAGTCCACGCGGAACAAACACATAATCTATGCGGCTCCTCGCGCCCCTGCTGTTTCTCCAGGTGAAACCGGGATCATTTGCATGCGCCACTCTATAAGTATCCACCAAATTATATTTCTCTATTAGATTTTTTACAAGATGCCCTCCCAGATTACCTCGGTCATATGATACATTAAAATCTCCCCCCATAATAACCTGTCTGTTTGTCATAAAAATAGCGTCTAGGTTGTTCAGCATTTCCCTCCTTTCCTTGGGTGTCGATGGTGCATATACATTAATTAACCGAATACATTTGCCCCTCCAATCAATATCTACTATTAAAACCCTCCCGTGTACTGCCGAAAAACTTCCCACTATTTTTAAATCCGTATTTCCACATAGAACACCAACCCCCTGTAGAATGCACCCCACCAACACTCCACCTTGACTCTCCCTGAACCCATTCCCTCGTAAATCTCTCCACATCATTTTGATCTTTTAAATGTACTTCTTGTAAAAAACACACAGAGAAGCAAATGGAGGACAAATGGGAAAAAACAGTCGCCCTTTTAACGGGGCTCCTAAGCCCTCTAGCGTTTATGCTAGCTATGTTAAAAAGGGACGACATGGGGAAAGGAGGGAAGCAGACAACTATCTAAATATGACATGAATTTCCAGACTCACTTTAAGTACAGTTCCTCGTTAGGAGGCCTGTCTGGGAAATGGTGGTCCCCAGGGGGAGGACTGTCCACAAAGATAGGGATCGGGAAAACCCTTTCCTCCTCAGTCAGTGTGGGTGCTGGAACACCGCTGGGTGCCAGACCGCTGCTGTCGGTAGAGCTCGCGCCTGACAGGGAAAGCAGAGTCTCCTCTGCGCTGCCCGGGTTTCCCGCGCTTTTCTCCTCAGACTCCCCGCTTGCAAAACAACTGAAACGATTCCCCCCCAGGGCGGACTCCTCCGTCGCCTCCATGCGGATGAGTGGGGAAACAGGGCTCATCTGCTTCCTCTTGACAGAGCACTTCCTCCTCTCTCCCACCGTGGTCCAGCTCTCCGGAGCAGAGGGCGCGGTGGGCTCTCCCGTAGCCTCCTCCATTTGCTTGCTCCAGCTCCTGTCTCCCGCTCCGCTCTCCTCATGAGGTGATGATGGCGCCTCACTCCCGCTCTCCTCAGACTCTCGCAGTTCTCTCTCCATCACTAGTTCTTCCACGACCTCCTCAATAGCGCGTAGCTCTATAACTTTTCCCTCATCTGCTCTTTTCCCGCTCACCGCTCTGGCGTAGGAGGGGGCTGCCTTTGGGCAGTGATGGAACAGGTGCTCCTCTGAGCTGCACAGACTGCAGCGCTTAGGCACGGTGCAATCCCTCATTACATGGCCGAGGGTCCCACAGTTTCTGCACCTTGTCTGGGTGCAGGCATCAGCGAGGTGCCCGTACGTGCTGCACTTCCTGCAAAAACGAGGCTGCCCAGCATACATGAGGTAACCCCTGTCTGCACCGATAGAAAAAGACGTGGGAGGATGGAGGTAGCCATCATGGCCGCTCTCGTCTTCCTTTAGCAGCACGCGAAACTGCCTCTTCCCTGTCCAGATGCCTAGGGCGTCCTTAATGTCTCTCACTCCTGGCAAGATGGTCACATACCGGCTGAGGTAGCACACTAACGTTTCTTCAGTGAACCAGGGGTTGAACATGTGCACCGTTAGCACCCTCAGATTGTGCCTGCACAGGGACTCAACTTGAAAGCTACTGAGGGCGGGTTCTGTCGAGTTCGCTCGGAAGAGCCCTCTCACCTCCTCCAGCCTGGTGATGGTGTAGAACGACACATCATAAAACTTCTCCGGTGTGTTTTGTTGCAGACAGTGCACATCGTCTGCTGTCAGGCGTAGAGGTCCAAAAAGAACGTCCTTTCCAAAATTAACTCTTTCCATCAACTTTTCTTTTCCAGTCCATTGAAAACACAGCGTGTTCTTCAGTCCGGCGGCTGCCGACTGTGACGTGGACGACGACGACATCGCTCCACCTTCAGGATCTCCTTGGTACTGCAACTTGATCTTGATCTTAGCTAAAAGGCCGAGAAGCGATACCGCAATGCTTTCGGGAGGAAGGTGCCCTTCTCGGGCACGTCATATTCGATGACGTTTACACAAAACGTAGCTCTGTAAACTGTCCGCCAAATATCAAAGATAATGATTTAAAGAAAATCGTGTCATAGATTGGGAGTTGATCAACGTTGGGAATAACATCTTTTTGACTGTTACAAAGTAACAAATAGGTAGGATCGGAAGTCACGTGGTCATCTGACCTCCAATCGGAAATGACAGAAAGTGTTTATAAATTAAATCCAGTTTAACAGCTAAATCGGAATAATAATATATGAAATACGGGTGGGGGAATCAATTTAGAGATAATAATATATACATAACATTTGATCTTATATCACACATCTCTGGTAGCGTTGATGCCACAAGGGAACTGAAGCAATTGTCCACTTGGTGGCGCAAGTGTTCCAACGACCGTCGCGTTTTCCAAGCAGTCCTGTGTGGTCCATCCAACTACATTTGAATGTTGAACCACTTGACTTCAATACATCATCAACGCAAATAATATGAACAATAAAAATAGCCTGTCTTTATTTTATATGTCGGTAGAGCCTTGTACGATAAGACCAGGGTGAGGATGCCTTCATAAAGTTGCCCTCCTAAATTACTAGAGGCCAAACTTCAAAGATGTCCATGGCACTGGACTGCAGTAAGAGCTAGGCCTACAGTGCGGCCTACGGAGCGGTCCTGGTTATGGTCCTGACTGCCTAAATGTTTCCTCCACATAATAAACTGTACAAACATGGCACTTTAGAGGGTTACTTTTACAATTAGACTTACTGAGTCACTACAACAAACTTCCTATCATGGACATGAAATGCCATTAGGCCTAATGAAGATACCGTATATGTAAGTTACTTAGTTGGTGTCCTGTGAATCAACTGGTAAGCTTTGATCAGCATGAAAATACAAACCTGATACTACCTGAGCCTGATCAGACATATATTACATACATTTTATAATACATTTTACAAATCCAAATCCCAAATGAAGAATAAGACACTATTTCAAAGCATAGTACATGTAATGTTAGCCAAGCACAATGTAATTACTAGTTGTTACACAGGATTTAGCTAGTTAAAATGAAGTGTATCTTTAGGAGTACTTGTAATTCATGTGTACAGTACATTACCCATCCTGACAACCTGGCCCTCAATTTAAAGCTTGTGGAAGTGACATCCAAGTGGGAGAATAAATACACTAGCACACCACAGAGTATCTGTATAAGAAAATCATTCAGAGCACACTGTGCTGCCAATCACAGTGTAAGGTGCGACATTTTGCGGATGTGGAGAGCTCGTTAGAGGATAGAGAAAGCTTGCATTGAAGAGCTGGGCATCGTGTTATGACCTGCATTATCTGAATTAGGCCCACATAATTAAAACTACAGAGGAGCGGCTTCTATGGAGGAACTTTTAATGTCTGAACTTCAGAGTTGGTTTAACGTTGGACCAGAGCAGATGTTAGCTAGCTAACAACCTTGTTTGTGCCGTGCAGCACTAGAATTAAAAACAGGTCGTACCTTTATGTCGTTAATAAATCCAATGTGAAACGTGGTGACTATAGTATCCTTAACTAGCATTGAACAAGTTAATCCATTCTTCTCAAATTAAACATATCTCCCTAATTTCTGAATCATGCTTGTAACGTTGTCAGTAGGATACAGTAACCTATGCTTCAGAGGGGAGGAGCAGGTAGTTTCCACACGCACACCCACTGGCAAAGATTTCCATTCCAGCTGGAAGGCAGAAACTGGAATACGTTTCTAGAGTGAGCTTTGTTGCGATTTTGTGGGACTGGAGAAAATATCCGGAAAGTAAAATAAGGTTATTACCTGGATTACATGCTTTCAAAATAACTGCTGTTCCTGAAAAGTATAGAACACTTTAGTTTCCGGTTCTTTTTAACGTTATTTTTCAGTTCTGTTCCCTGAACCGGTTCCAACCCTAGAGACATTATTTGGATGAAGGTCATGCTTAGGCTAATAAATTATAAAGGGAAATAAATTGCTACAGTTTACACTTTTTTTTGTAATTTAATGAAATGTTGTAATCTGATCTTGGAATGCACGGACCGTTAGTAGTGGGGGAACAGGAAGTTCCGGGCAGGCGGCACCATTCTTCACAATAAAGAAAGCGCCAGAACTGTGCAGTCAAGAAGATAACCTTTGTGTCCGTTTCTATTTATTACTACAGGTATGTAATAGCACGTTTAAACTTTGTAATGTCGAAAGAACCTGTCATACCATGCTAGGTAACACATCCGTTAAGGTATTATCACGTTTGGTAAAGGTTTGATGTGTTATTTTTGTGTCAAACCAAGTGAAGAACGTGATAAAAACTATTTTACAAGTCACATAGCTAGAGACTTTGGGTTTGTCTGAGTGGATGTACATAATTTTCTCATGGTCATTTCATAAATAATCAATTTATTTGAGATTTCTGTGTTCGTTTAGCATATTATTGGTTTTGTGTAAAATTCCCAAGCTGGTAAAATGGCGGCTACTCTCGGTCAGCGTCAACAGACTTCAGTGAGGACAGTGCGGGTGCATCAGATAGAGACAATTTCACGGTCGCACTACTGTTTTGAAGCAGAATGTAATGATTATCAGTTTTCTACATGTGTACTAATATTCAGACACATTCTGTTGTTTCTGTCTTTATCAATAAATGTTGCTATGGTGTGAACAGGAAATACAATTGGTTTTTGATTGAAGTAATACAGTGAAGACCAGGTTTAAGGAAATTAGCACATAGTGATGTCTATGACAAACTGTAACCTTGTACTAAATGGATTTTGAGTCATTTATCCATTTATCTACTATAGGTTAGGTATTAGCTCAAAAGTATTGTGGAGCTCCTGCACCTTAATATAAACAGTACCGGCACCCAAAATGAGTATTAGCACCTATTTCAGTCCAATTCAAGCACTGAATTAGATAATTGAACAAGAAAAAAGTGAAAATATTTTTAGAGAATAAAGAAAGTGCCAGAACTGTCAAGACAATAACTTGTTGTATCTGATTCTCTTTATTACTTCTGGCCGATTCAGGTAAGTCTGAGGCCGGTAACATCAACAGTGAGGACAAACCCAGCCGGCCTCTCTCCTGCCACACTGAGTCCAAACCTACAGTCACTGGGTCCTGATTGTGACAGTGGAGCCCAGTTTACTGCAGGATCCAGAGATGGCATCAATGAAGCTGGAAGACTGCAGTCAAACACTGGAGCTGAATGTCAACATTAAAGATGAAGAAGAGGAGAAGAAGATAGGGACATCTGTTTCTCACGGTAAGAGCAGGTTCTATCTAACTAAGTTTGTTGGACATGATTTGGAAAGTCACACACCTGTCTATATACAGTGCATTCGGAAAGTATTCAGACCTCTTGACTTTTTCGACATTTTGTTACGTTACAGCCTTATTGTAAAATTGATTAAATTGTTTTTTTCCCCCATCAATCTACACACAATACCCCATAATGACAAAGCAAAAACAACAACAACTGAACAATCATATTTACATAAGTATTCAGACCCTTTACTCAGTACTTTGTTTAAGCACCTTTGGCAGTGATTGCAGCCAAAGTCTTAATGTGTATGACGCTACAAGCTTGGCACACCTGTATCTGGGGAGTTTCTCCCATTCCTCTCTGCAGATCCTCAAGCTCTGTCAGGTTGGATGGGGTGCGTTGCTGCACAGTTATTTTCAGGTCTCCAGAGATGTTCGATTGGGTTTAAGTCCCGGCTCTGGCTGGGCCACTCAAGGACATTCAGAGACTTGTCCCGAAGCCACTCCTGCGTTGTCTTGGCTGTGTGCTTAGGGTCGTTGTCCTGTTGGAAGGTGAACCTTCACCCCGGTCTTGAGATCCTGAGCGCACTGGAGGAGGTTTTCATCAAGGATCTCTCTGTACTTTGCTCCAATCATCTTTCTCTCGATCCTGACTAGGCTCCCAGTCCCTGCCGCTGAACAACATCACCGCAGCATGATGCTTCCACCACCATGCTTCACCATAAGGATGGTGCCAGGTTTCCTCCAGACGTGATGCTTGGCATTCAGGCCAAAGAGTTCAATCTCGGCTTCATCACACCAGAGAATCTTGTTTCTCATGGTCCGAGTCCATTAGGTGCCTTTGGCAAACTCCAAGCGGGCTGTCATGTGCCTTTTGCTGAGGAGTGGCTTCCGTCTGGCCACTCTACCATAAAGGCCTGATTGGTGGAGTGCTGAAGAGATGGTTGTCCTTCTGGAAGGTTCTCACATTTCCATAGAGGAACTCTGGAGCTCTGTCAGAGTGACCATCATGTTCTTGGTCACCTATATAGACAGTTGTGTGACTTTCCAAATCATCTCCAATCAATTGAATTTACCACAGTTGGACTCCAATTAAGTTTTAGAAACATCTCAAGGATGATCAATGGAAACAGGATCCACCTGAGCTCAATTTCGAGTCTCATAGCAATGGGTGTGAATACTTATGTAAACAAGGTATTTCTGATGTTTTATTTTTAATACATTTGCAAAAATGTCTAAGAACCTGTTTTCACTTTGTCATTATGAGGTATTGTGTGTAGATTGATGAGGATTTTTATTTATTTAATCCATTTCAGAATAAGGCTATAACGAATCAAATTGTGGAAAATGTCAAGGGGTCTGAATACTTTCCTAATGCACTGTACATATCCAAAAGTGGACCTAGAAGTTTGTCCTTAAATATCTATTGGGAGCCCATCTGGACCTTCCGCTTTACCTCCCTTCATATTGAAAATAGCATCAGATATTTCAACACCATCCAATTCCTTTTCCAGATCCAATTTAGTGTCTTCTGAAGTAGAGGGAAAATCAAGACCTGACTAGTTCAGTTCTCAGGAGATTCAGAGTTGTAAAGTGTGTTGTAGTAGGAAGCAAATGTTTGGTTTATTTCTACAGGATCCATTGATAATTGTCCTTGTAAATTATGAATTGAATTAAAGGCTGAATTTTACTTCTTAATGCGCCAGGCCAGCAATTTACCAGGTTTTTCACCTTGATCATAGGACTGTTTCAGCCTAGTTAAGCTGTTTGCAGCCTTTGAGGTGGGAAGTTCATCATACTGAGCTTTTAAGACCAAATAATTCCTTGTTTACTTCTACTGAGTTATCCAAAAAAGCTTCCCACTCCAATTCTCTGATTTTGCTGTCCATCGCTCTCATTTTCTGATTTATTAGATTTGAAACTGATAAAACGTATAATTTGCCCCCAAATATGTGTTTTGAAAGCCCCCCATCTGGTACTCACTGACGTTTGGTCAGTGTTCAATGTCAAATAAACATCTATACGCACTCCAACGTAATGTAAGAAGTCTGGGTCCTGTAACCATCTGGGATGCAAACGCCATCTAGAGGATCCTTTTACTAGTTTTGTATCCCTATAGAATAATCACACAAGGGAATGGTCATTCAAAACAATAGTATCGTATCCACTTCCTGCTACATTGGGAAGCAATAAGCAAGAAACTACATGAGAATATGATTTAAATGTTGACGAGTAACATGAATACTCCCTTTTACTCGGGTTCTGAGTCCTCCAAGGTTCACATAGATTTAAATCCTTAATGAAATGCTGTAATTTCTTTCTACTCTGCGAGTGGGAAGTGTCTGAACCAGAGGAGCAATCAAGATGAGGATCAAGAGTGCAATTAAAGTCCCCTGCCATTAGGACATTTACATTTACATTTTTAGTCATTTAGCAGACGCTCTTATCCAGAGCGACTTACAGTTAGTGAATAATTTTTTTTTTATACTGCCCCCCCGTGGGAATCGAACCCACAACCCTGGCGTTGCAAACGCCATGCTCTATCAACTGAGCTACATCCCTGCCGGCCATTCCCTCCCCTACCCTGGACGACGCTGGGCCAATTGTGCGCCGCCCATGAGTCTCCCGGTCGCGGCCGGCTACGACAGAGGAATGGAGGCTATCAATAGAAATACATTCTCAAAGAATTTGGGATTATCATCATTAGGACCATCAACATTAACCAGATTAATATGCTAATTCAAAAGAGTTCCCTGTATCTAAATGTATCTACCAGCTGTATCAGTTATAATAGTATCCACTTGAAACGGAACAGATTAGTGAATTAAAACCATAATACCATGAGAATGAGAGGAGAAACAGGATGCTACTACTTGCCCTTGCCATCTCCTGCATACTTTAAGTAGCTCACCCTTCAACAAGTGAGTTTCTTGTAGGAACACAATAGATTAAGTTGTTTAAGCCTAGTAATAACCTGTTTTAAGCTTGGATAGTTTACAAACTCCACGGACATTGCACTAAGTAAATTTAAGTTTATCATTTGAAGTCATTTAACCAAAGATGTAAACATGGAATAAGCTATAGCATAAAGGCATATCTAAAATCTGTTTAGTAACCACAAGGACCGCAGGAATATTTTGTAGTGAGGAAAATATGTAAAGATCTGTTGGAAGAAACAAACATAAATCTATCCTAACAACACAGGGTATTTTGCTAGTAGCCTATATAGTAGCCTAAATATCACAACAAAAGGCCTCTCTAGCAAGATGATATGTGAAATATCACGTAGTATTTGTTTGAAAAGTAGCAAAGAATAGCTCCACCTTAAACAGTAACGCTAGTTAGTGAAGCCTGAGACTAACGTTAACGTTACAGTATGGACCGTCCAAAATAGTGGTAGATGATCCACAACACAGGGTCTGTTGCTAGTAGCTACCAAGTAACAATATGGCCCATACGTATAGCGTTAATGTAGTATACCATGATACGTTTATAAACCAGAAAAAGTATCAAAGATCAGAAATGAACAGCCTACGTGAGAAAAATAGATATCATTGAATATGTGCTACGTTACCCAAAGGCCCTTTGCACATGATGTTAGGCTTGCACCTGAGTGTCAATCATTTTAGTCCAAGGATATGATTGAAAGGCCTCCATCATTCTTAAATGGAAGAAGTGTGGAACCACCAATAATTTTTCAAGAGCTGGCTGCCCGGATAAACTAAGTGATAGGGGGAGAAGGGCCTTGGTCAAGGAGGTGACCAAGAACACGATAGTCACTGACAGAGCTCTAGAGTTCCTCTGGTGATGGGAGAACCTTCCAGAAGGACAGCCATCTCTGCAGAACTCCACCAATCAGGCCTTTAAGGTAGAGTGGCTAGACGGAAGCCACTCCTCATGAAAAGGCACATGACTGCCCGCTGGGAGTTTGGCAAAAGACACCTAAAGGACTCTCAGACCATGAGAAACAAGATTCTCTGGTCTGATGAAACCAAGATTGAACTATTTGGCCTGAATGCCAAGAGTCACGTCTGTAGGAATCCTGGCACTATCCCAACAGTGAAGCATGGTGGTGGCAGCATCATGCTGTGGGGATGTTTTTCAGTGGCAGGGACTGGGAGACTAGTCAGGATCGAGGGAAAGATGAACGGAGCAAAGTATAGAGACACCTGGAAATAGCTGTGTGGCGACACTCCCCATCTAACCTGACAAGCTTGAGAGGATCTGCAGAGAAACTCCCCAAATACAGGTATGCCAAGCTTGTAGCGTCATACCCAAGAACACTCAAGGCTGTAATCACTGCCATCGGTGCTTCAGCAAAATACTGAGTAAAGTCTAAATACAGTTTTTTATTATTGTTATTTTTGCAAAAATGGTGTCATAAACGTAGCGGTTAATCAGGGAAATGGTTCCAATCATTTTTCCTTTTTATTCATTTTAGAAACACTTAAAATAAGGGCTGTGTTTCGTGTAGGCTTCACTTGGCGTGACTTTTAGCAATATATTTGGCTCTATTTCCTCTCAGATTATAAAACGCTAATTATCATCAAAGTAGACATCATGCAAAACAACAAATCACTGCAAACTCCTGCACCTTTGCTACAGGTATTATGTCAATTTAAAACTTGCACAAGACAGTTCACAGATTTGTCCATTTAAATAAATGTAGCCGATTTATTCATTACTAAATTTAGCTAACATTATATAGTTAACCCAGAGATCCTTACCTTTGACTCGATTCAGCAATTTTGTCCAGATCATCATGGCATTTGTAGTTCTTTATGATAGCCACATTAGCAGCTAATTAAATGTCATTTTTGTGGGGGTAAATACAGGCCAATATATTGATAAGTCACCTTGTCCTAGAGAGATTGACATGGTTATCAAAACGCCACGCCAAGGTAAGCCTACATGAAACACAGCCCTTATTTTAAGTGTTTCTAAAATCCCCTATGGGAAAAATGAATGGTGGAAAAATGATTGGAACCATTTCCCTGATTGACTGCTAGGTTTTATGGGTATTATCATTTATATTGTGGTACTCCATTGGTGTGCAGCTACATGAAGCTAGTGGGGTGTGGATGAGGTGAGACACGTGGTAAGATGGCGGACAAGAAAAAAGTGGAATGGGGATTGCAGTGGGGGATGCACAAACCTTCTGGAAGATCTGATGAAGGAGAAGATGGTGGACAATGACAAAGGAGAAAAGTGGAATATGTTTTGAGTGAATATGGAATGGAAGATCACACAGAACTTTTAGAAGAGCTACAGGAGGAAAGTGAACGTGACGAGAGTGAGGATGAATTAACTGTGGTGGCAGGTGCAGTGATGACCGCTGAGAAGGAGCTGAGTGTAGAGAGAAGCAGTGTGGTGAGGGAGGTTATCGTCTAGTGTATAAAGAGGGATACGTCCTCCAGTAGCTCAGAGATGGAACCTGGCGAGACTGAGGATGAATTACCTGCGGTGAGGAACTCAGTTCGGGCCTCGTTCCGAGGATGATAAGGATGATTCTGGCCCAGTGGGAGTGAGATTTGTAGAGAGAATGGATCCATATGTGGTGTCAGGTTAGGTGGAAAAGAGGTTGGGGACTGTTGAGTTGGTGAAGGTAACTGAGTGGACTCGTGATGATTTATTGTTTCTCCTCTGTCCAGAGGGAGCGGGCGCTGCGGATTACGTGATTAGTGACAGGAATTGTGACTTGAATTGCTCTCCGGAACAGGGTGGCATTGAAAGTAGTGATAACGGGGTTAGGTTTAAGTGTTGAGGATGAGCAGTTGAAATGGAAGATTCCAGGTGTCTGTGACGCCCTCCGTTTGGTGAGACGTAGATCTGGTGTAGAGCGTGGGGAAACAGAAAACATTATCTGTCATGCTGGATTTTGATGCATAGTCTCTGCCAGATAAGATCAAGGTAGGAAGTGTCAGTTAACCCATGAGCGATTTTGTTCCGTAAATACTACAGTGTTTTAGGGGTGAAGTTTATGGGCCTGTTGCAGCAGTGTGTAGGCGTGAGATGCCTAGATGTGACAAGTGTGCAGGAGGGCATGAGATGAAGAAATGTGTGGTATCGGTGGAGAAAGTTCTGTGTGTTAGTTATGGGGGTGCTAACGGGCTGGAGATCTGAGGTGTCAGGTGAGAGAAAGGCAGATTGAGGTTGCCAGGGTTACAGTAGTACAGAAAGTGTTGTATGCCGAAGCAGTGAAGAGAGTGGTAGAGGAAGATGGGTACAGGGTGAGGGATCGTGAGAGGATTCCTGTGAGTAGGCAGAGACCAAGAGAGAGACATGGGAAGAATATGTGCTTCAGTAAGGTGGGCTTTTTAGCATTTATAGCAATGGTAGTCAATTGTACTGCTGAAATGGATCGAAAGTCCCAGAAAATAGAGGCTGTGGTGGCAGCGGCAGAGAAGTACTTGGGATTGCGAGGATTTACTGTAGAACAGCTGCAGGGGGTGTTGAGTGGTAGTGGTCTGGCGTAGGACTAGATAGGGTTAAATAGTGGAATGGAGTGGTGGGTTTTTGTCATGGAAAATCGCCACGAAGGGACTCAAAGTCAAACTTAAATGAATACTTATTTTTTATCAGAAAGCTGGAGAGGTTCCAACAAACTTAAAAGCACCATAGTACACGTCGGTCGGGAGCTCTGCCGGGGAAGTCCCGTTAGTTGTTCTAAATACTGCTTACACAGACAAGTTATATTTGCATGATTTTAGCTTTATTAATAATTAATTCATTGTTAACATTTGGTTCCTGCATGTGATCGACCAATACCTCACAAGTCTTCTTCTCTCCAAGCTGAGACCATGAAACTGAGATATCCCTTTTGGTTCCCAGAACAATGTTCTGGGCGTACTGCCAATTGGTCTGAGGAGGTCAGTGACCTGCACGAACCAAGAACATTTTCCCTTACATATTTTAGAGCAGGCTAATTCTTGGCAGGGCAATTTTGTACTAATTACCGTATCAATTAATTTAATTTATGTAGGCTGTGAATGGCCTCACACACCAGTACAGTAGGTGGTGGTGTATGCACCTAAAACTTGGATGTGCTCCGCCAACCAAATCCCAAAGAAGAAGGATGCAAATGCACGTCACTTGACCCATATGGAGAATGTGAAAAAGGAGCAAAGTTCATCTTTATTATTGATGTTTGATGAAGAGTATCTACCACCCTATGTAAAGCTGGGATATATAATATACCCAATAAGCGAGTTTGTGTAAAACCTGATGTAATGCAAGAAATGTAAAAAGTCTGGCCACATGTCAAGTGTTTGCAGACGGAAGGAATATGTTATTGAAGAGCATGTGAATGTAAAATGTTGTAACTGTGGTGGGGGTCATATTCCTGAATTCCCAGAGTGCCCTGATAGGGTGAAAGAGGTTGAGGTGTCAAGGATCAGGGCTGTACAGCAAATGTCCTATGTGGAGGCGGTGAAGAGAGTTATAGGGGCAGGAGGCCACAGTTCTGAAGAAGATATGGCGGTAGAGGCACTGCAACCAGTTGCAAATGTTGTATGTCAATCAAGTGATCTGGATACACTTATTTTGGAAGGTGGATTTTTTTAGTATTTATAGCCACAGTTATTAATTGACTTCACGGCAGAACCCCTGCAAGGTCTACTGTTGCCAGAAATTTTTCCGCCCTCACAGGATCCTTCTGAGCCTGTGAATGGACTTGATTAGAACAGAAAAGCAGGCTGATTTAATTACAATTTCGTTATTGATAGTTTGTATGAACAAACATATAAACGCAACAATTTAAAGTGTTGGTCCCATGTTTCATGAGGTGAAATAAAAGATCCCAGAAATGTTCCAGACACCAACTTATTTCTAAAATGTTGTGCACAAATTAAAAAAATCCCTGTTACTGAGCATTTCTCCTTTGCCAAGATAATCCATCCACCTGACAGGTGTGGCATATCAAGAAGCTGATTAAATAGCATGATCATCATTACACAGGTGCACCTTGTGCTGGGGACAAGAGTAGCTGAGTAGGTGCATGGCAGCATCTAATGGGGTTCCCTAACAAATACAAAAATGGCACTCTAAAATGTGCAGTTTTTCACACAACACAATGCCACAGATGTCTCAAGTTTTGAGGGAGCATGCAATTGGCATACTGATTGCAGGAATGTCCACCAGAGCTGTTGCCAGAGAATGTTAGGTTAATTTCTCTACCATTAGCTGCCTCCAATGTTGTTTTAGAGAATTTTGCAGTATGCCCAACCCGCCTCACAACTGCTGACCACCGTGTATGGTGTTGTGTGGGCGTGCGGTTTGCTGATGTCAATGTTGTGAACAGAGTACCCCATGGTGGTATCGGGGTTATGGAATGGGATGGCATAAGCTACAGACAACTAACACAATTGCATTTTATCGATGGCAGTTTGAATGCACAGAGATGCCATGACAAGATCCTGAGGCCCATTGTCCTGCCATTCATCCACCTCCATCACCTCGTATTTCAGCATTATAATACACGGCCCCATGTCGCAAGGATCTGTACACAATTGAACATGCTGAAAATGTCCCATTTCTTACATGGCCTGAATACTCTTAGAGCATGTTTGGGATGGTCTGGATCGCCGTGTGCCACAGCTTCTTCCAGTTCCCGCCAATATCCAGGAATTTTGCACAGCCATTGAAGAGGAGTGGGACAACATTCCACAGGCCACAATCAACAGCCTGATTAACTTTATGCAAAGGAGAAGTGTCCCGGAGGAGGCAGCGGCAGCTACCCACTTCTCCAGTGCTTCATTTGTAAATTGGGCGGTGCCGGAACCAAAAGTGAGCCCGAGAGTGGGGTGACCTGGGGAGCTCTGAGTTACCAGAACAGATCCACCTTTATAACAAAGCATTGCATGCATTATCATGGCTTTCGCGTACGGGCATAGAGCAGTGGTGTGGAGCCGCTTGAAGAAGTTACAGAAGTTTTTGTAGCCTAGAGTCCGGGAATTTTTATTTATTTTTATAAATGGATTTCATGCAATTCTACATCAGTTTAGATGACGAGACTTTTGAATAATATTTTTTAATACCTCACAATTGACAGGCTACTTTGACACTGAGATCAATAAAAACAACCTTGTCTTGAATCCATCAATAGCCGAGGCCCCTAAGTGTGCAGAGAAACACATTGTACAATATGAGGAGGAAGATATAGTCCTAAAAAAGCTTTCCAGTTTCACTGACTCACCCAATGATGTGCAGCTCACTCACCGGCCAAAAGCTTATCTCTCTCTTGCTTTACTTTTTTAAACAATGCTGTTCGCTCAATAGGCCTATTTGGAAGTTGTTAACTTGGTAACATACAGACATTAGTATTTTATTTTCAGCAGGATCCATTTGCTTTACATCCTGTGTTTTCCAGCGATTGTATTAGAAATATTTGCTAAAGGCCTGTTTTGGCTGCATGCTGTTAACTGACAGATTTGCCACACGTTAGGCATGCCTTGTGATTTGGCTACACACAATCCACAGCTAGGCTATTTTTTTTCATTAGCTATGGATCCTCTGTGGTGAAATTTTAGGCTTACTCCTGGTGTAGTATTGGGAATTATTTAATTTATTTCTGAACAGACTGCAGAGTGCTGCAGCACCTCCAGCACACTTCCTGTAGGCTACCTGATCCTGGCAAATGGGTTCCGGAACGAAAGACTACAAAACTGAGAGGTACCGGAGGATCCAGCTCAAATTAAGCACCACCCTTCTCATATAATGGGGTAGGGCCATCCCAAGGATCCCTGAACGCACGGACGGTTGCACCAATGATTTCTTATAACTAAACCAAGATAGACCACAGCTGGTCGTTTCCCATGGGAACAGATGAGTCATAGTGGGCAGAGCCAAGCACGAGCTAGCGAGATCCTATTGGTGTGTTCTAGCACACATCTGCATATTTCTGTTAGGGAACGCCTCCTCTGTGAAGCGCTCGTGTGCAATAACTCAATTCGCCTTTGCGTTCCTTCTAAATAACGTGATTTAAAAAAATATTTATAACAGGTAAGTCCACAAAACTTAGTCCACTCTGTGCATAACATATTTTAATTTTGGGAACAGAACTGTATTAAGATCAGATGTTTCATCGATTAGAACATTTGCTGAATGTCTGCTAAAATCCATCTCGTTCCATCTTCTCCCACTGCCGGCCAGTGGGCTTCCTCTCACTGCCATATTTGGTAGTGAGTGGAAACGCCAACCGGATGCTTCACAATTATACATCCAGTGAAATATCTGTCTCATTGTTCTATCTGTGGCTGCACTGTGGTAGTGGGGGAACAGGAAGTTCCGGGCAGGCACGCACCATTCTTCAGTATAAAGAAAGCTCCAGAACTGTAATGTCAAGAAGATAACCTTTGTGTCTGTTTATTTTTATTACTACTGGTATGTGTTATGACGAGTTTCTCTGGCATCAAGTAATTCAGTATGCAAGAGAATAGTTAAACAGTTAGATGGAGAGTTGGTTCAAAGTATTTAATATAACAGTACCAGATTCACATGACAAGCGGTACGGGCGTAGCCTATTGTCATCTGAATGACTTACATAGAAAACCTCTTAGTTTATATAATGCTTTTCCGAGCTAATTCCATCCAACAGTTGCCATCCATTAGTGAGTGTCACTCCTCGCCACATTTAGGATCACCCTATATGGTATCGTGTTGCACCCTAGTCAGGATATTCCATCACGTACTCCTTCTAAGATTAGCACCAGTGGCCCCCCAGCTATCTTGGCCCGCATACCTTCTGGCACCCACCAGTGACAGAAATAAATACATGGAATGTATGTCATCCTCCAAATCCTTATGCAGCTCTCAATATTCCAAACATTAACTAATACTTTATAAAAGACGTAATATCACTATGTAATAGCACGTTTAAGCTTTCTAATGTCGAAAGAACATGTCATACCATGCTAGGTAACAAATCCGTTAAGGTATTAGCACGTTTGGTAAAGGTTTGATGTGTTATTTTTATGTCAAACTGAGTAAACCTGGTAACTATTGTACAAGTCACATAGCTAGATATTTTGGATTTGTCTGAATGGATATACATCATTTCCTCAAGGTGATTTCATAAAGAATCCATTTATGTAAGATTTCCTAGTTTGTTTTGGTTTTGTGTAAAATTAACAAGCTGGTAAAATGGCGCTGCCCACTCGGTCAGCGTCGGCGGACTTCAGTGCATCAGAGAGAGACAATTTCACGGTCACACTACTGTTTTGAAGCTGAATGTAATGATTATAAGTTTCCGACATGTGTACTAATATTCAGACACATTCAGTTGTTTCTGTATTTATCGATAAATGTTACTATGGTGTGAATGGAAAATACAATTGGTTTTTGATTGAAGTAATACAGTGAAGACAAGGTTATTCAGGACAATAGTACATAGTGCTGTCTAAAACAAACTGTAACCTTGTACTAAATGGCTTTTTTCATTTATGCATTTACTGTACCAGTCAAAAGTTTGGACACCTACTCATTCAAGGGTTTTTCTTAATTTTTACTATTTTCTACATTGTAGAATAATAGTGAAGAATCTAAACTATGAAATAACACATATGGAATCATGTAGTAACCAAAAAAGTGTTAAACAAATCAAATATATTTTAGATTCTTCGAAGTAGCCACCCTTTGCCTTGATGACAGCTTTGTAGAATATTTGTAATCTACAATGTAGAAAATAGGAAAAATAAGGAAAAATCCTGGAAAGAGTAGGTGTTCTAAAACTTTTGACTGGTACTATATGTGAATTTAGGAAAAATCTGCTATAGGTTAAGTACCGGCACCTCAAATATCTAGTGCTTGAGCTCCTGTTCCTCTTATAGAATGTTAGCTCAACAGTATTGTGGAGCTCCTGCACCTAAATATAAACAGTACCGGCACCCAAAATGAGTACATGCACCTATTTCAGTCAAAGTCAAGCACTGAAGAGATAGATAATATAACAAGATGAGTATATTTTTAGAGAATAAAGAAAGTGCCAGAACTGTCAAGACAATAACTTTTTGTGTCTGTTTCTCATTATTACTACAGGACGACTAGAATTAAATCTGAGGCCGGTAACATCAATAGTGAGGACAAACCCAGCCAGCCTCTCTCCTTCCACACTAAGTCCAAACCTACAGTCACTGGGTCCTGATTGTGACATTGGTGCCCAGTTTGCGCTGCAGGATCCAGAGATGGCATCAGTGAAGCTGGAAGACTGCAGTCAAACACTGGAGCTGAATGTCAACACTAAAGATGAAGAAGAGGAGGAGAAGATTGGGAAATATGTTTCTCATGGTAAGAGTAGATTCTATCTAATTAAGTTTGTTATTCATTCCAATTTCCCAATGTGCATGAAAAGTTGCAGTGAGAAGGTAGATATTATTTCATGCCACTGGTTTGACACCAGTATTGCCAGCATTTGTTTTATTCACTGTGCTATCTGGAGTGCTCCGAGAGTAGACTAAAGAAGTGAAGTAGACAATCTGTATAATCCACCAACTCACTGGTTCTTCTGATGTTGTTCACACAGGATACCATGTTGAGACATTCTCTACATCCAACGAGCAACAGCAGGAAGATCACAGAGCTAAGAGGTCTCACCACTGCCCACATTGTGAGAAGAGTTTCTCAATTCTATCAAAGTTAAAAATACACCTACAAATACACACAGGAGAGAATCTGAATTCCTGTACTGACTGTGGGAAGAATTTCACAACATCAAAGGCTCTGACAGTTCATCAGAGAGTGCACACAGGAGAGAAGCCTTACTCCTGCTCTGACTGTGGGAATAGTTTCTCTGGACTGGGCCACTTTAAAACACATGAACGTATACATACAGGAGAGAAGCCTTACTCCTGTGCTGACTGTGTAAAGTGCTTCAAAACATCATTTGAGCTAAAAGTTCATCAGAGAACACACACAGGAGAGAAGCCTTACTCCTGCGCTGACTGTGGGAAAAGTTTCTCTCTACTCTGCAATTTTAAAATACATGAACGTATACATACAGGAGAGAAGCCTTACTCCTGCTCTGACTGTGGGAAAAGTTTCTCTCGACTGGACAAATTTAAAATACATGAACGTATACATACAGGAGAGAAGCCTTACTCCTGCTCTGACTGTGGGAAAAGTTTCTCTCGACTTTACAACTTAAAACAACATCAACGTATACATACAGGAGAGAAGCCTTACTCCTGCTCTGACTGTGGGAAAAGTTTCTCTCGACTGGGCCAACTTAAAATACATGAACGTATACATACAGGAGAGAAGCCTTACTCCTGCTCTGACTGTGTAAAGTGCTTCAAAACATCATTTGAGCTTAAAGTTCATCAGAGAACACACACAGGATAGAAGCCTTACTCCTGCTCTGACTGTGGGGCAAGTTTCTCTCAACCTGGTAACTTAAAACATCATCAACGTATACATACAGGAGAGAAGCCGTTTTCCTGCTCTGACTGTGGAAAGATTCATTCTCAAATTGGCCATTTAAAAAGACACCAAGGTAAACATAAATGAGAGAAGCCTTACCACTGATCTAAAAACAACAGCTGAGCTGCAAGGTCATCAGAGAACACACACAGGAGAGAAGCCTTGCTTCTGCTCTTAATATGGCAAGAGTTTCTCTTGATTGGCCAACGTAAAAACACACCAACGTTACACACTGGAGAAAAGACCTATCACTGCACTGACTGAGACGAGATTCTACAGATTGGGCAAATTAAAAAGACACCAACGTATACATGAGAAGTGGTAGTGGATTGGATCAAATGAAGAAAGCATAGAACACTCTATTGTAATCCTATTGTTTCTCACTGTGAGAGAACTGTGCAGAGGAAAGGAAGCGTTCTAGAATGTTAGCATCTCTTTACTTTACTGATCAGTGTTCACCTGGTCAGTTTTGCTGTGCTTAGGTAGCTTCTACTGTAAAGGTATTGAGATTACCTTGGTAGGGAGGACTATGGTATGGAGGAAACCACGAGTACATGCATCCATGCCGTGTGTCAGCATTGCAGGATGGTGGTGTGGGGTGTGTTTTCATGGCACACATTGGGCCCCTTGATAAAAGTGGAGCAACGTTTGAATGCCACAGGATATCTAAACATCATTGCCAATCAGGTGTATCCCTTCATGGTAGCAGTTATCCATATGCAAATACATTTTTTCAGCAGGATTATGCCCCATGCCACAAGGCTTGTCCAGGAATGGTTCCACGAACATGACAGTGAATTCAGGTTACTGCAGTGGCCTTCCGAGGCACCAGATCTCAATCCAATTGTGCATCTGTTGTAGGAGATGGAACGAGCTATTCAGAGTAGAAATACACTTCCAGACAACTTGACACAACTGTGGGAAGCGTTGCAGTCAACATGGGCCAGAATCCCTGTGGAACGCTTTCGACACCTTGGAGAGTCCATGCCCCAACGAATTAAGGCTGTTCTGATGACAAAGACTATCAGCTGTTCAGAAATGACAGGTCCAGAGAGGGGATGTGAGGAGGGGGCGTGGCTATGTATGTGAATCACAGTATGCAGGCAAAGAGAAGAATAACTGACCTAGAGAAAGAAGAGTTTGAGTGTCTTCAGCTCCGTCCTAAACAACACCCCAGCTCAGTTTCATCTCTGGTAGTGGAGTGCTTTAACATCCACCATGGGCACATGACAAAACACTGCAACAGAACACTGTGGATTATCTCATAATCACTGTCCATGTGATCAGGATGTCCTCTCCCCAAATGGGTCTCATCCTGTGTGGAGACTTAAATCACCTGCCCATCAAGATGCTGACAAACTCCCATCCAGACATGAAACAAGTGGTCAAAGACAAGACCACAGAGGGGACTCCATCCTAGATCTGATCAACACAACCCACTGTACTTGCTCCTCTCAGATCCAGTGATCACAAATGTCTGCTGTTCTCTCCAAACACAACATCAGGAGGGAGAAGATAGGTGCAGTGGAAAAAAGGACATCTGGTAACCCAGAACAGAAGGGAGACCTTTGCACGATGTAAGGCCAGTACTGACTGTTCTTGCATATATGAGGTGGAGAGTATCGATGCAAAGGTGGAGACGTTCAACTCCTGCATTCAAACTGCACTTGATTTATGCATGCCAATAAGAAATGAGAAAACAACAACACTGGACAAGAACTGGATGACTGAAAGAATAAAGGCTGCCATCAGGAAAATACAGAATATTTTCAACAGATGGGGAGAAACAATGACATGGAGAAAATACAGAAACACAGTGCAAATGATTATCAAGGAAGCAAAGACAAGCTACTACAAAACTGAAATCCAGGACCTAAAGAAGAAAAACCCTAAGGAATGGTGGGACTTCATTAACAATGGACTGGTACCAAAGAAAACATCAGGATGGAGAATACAGGTCGAGGGAATTGAAGGCGACAACGTGGCTGATGTTTTGAATGGCTTCTTTGCTGAGGCATGGACAAGCACCACACCTCTTGCCATCTTCCCCATGCCCATGCCTACAAAGCAGGTTGAGCTGTGCAGCATTGGCCAGTTAAAGCAAGCTCTGAACAGACTCAGAGCACGTAAAGCATGTGGGCCTGATGGCATTCCAGCCTGGCTACTAAAGAGCATGCAGAAGATCTAGCCCCTGTCATCAAACACATTGTTAACACCTCCTACTGGCAGGGGACAGTTTTATCTGAGTGCACGATTCAGTATGACTACCTCCCAAAGTCCAGCACTACTACCGCCCTTGTGAAAGCCACACACTTCTGGCTGACAGCTACAGACTCCATAAACCCAACAATGGTGAGGGTGTTACTTGCTGATGTGTCCAAAGCCTTTGATCGAGTAGATCACCCATAGTTCCTGCAACATCTGTCTGACATTGAACTGTGTTCAAGGTTACTAGCCTGGCTCCACAGCTACACCACCGAAAGAGGGCAGAGGGTGATGGCAACTGGCACATTTAGCCGTTGGTCAGAGGACCATCCACAACCTGCACCACTAATCCTAGGAGGACAGGAAGTACCAGTGGTAACAACAACCAAGTATCTTGATTTTAATCTAGACTCTAACCTCAGTGGTGACATGTGGAGCAGCCAGTGAGAAAGGCCTCGAAACGCCTTTTTGACTGTTCTGGAATACGGTGGAGTGCTGTTAGTTGGATGCAGTAAAAAGCAGCAGGCCCAACTAGACAGGGTGCAGAGGAGGGCCTTGAGGATCATCTCCAGAGGTGGAGCAGTCCAACCACAGCTCCCATCACTGCAGAGCAGGCGAGAACAGGCTCGAGAACAGGCTGCAGTGCACCTGGTGAAGGACATGCACACTCTTGACCATCCACTGAATGACCTGCTCCCTCCAAGAAGAGGTAACTGCACCACCAGGCTCCTCAGAAACAGCCACAAACTGTCCTGTATAACTGCCCGTACAAACCGCCTGCGAAACGCCACTCTACCCACTGCTATCAGACTGCATAATAACTCCAGCTCTTCAATGGTTTTCCCAAAAATTCTTTTTATTTTAATATTTCAATTTCCATCATGAAAAATGTCCTGTAATGTTTCAAGTGTTCTGTATTCTACTTATGTCACGTATTGTGTTGTATATTTAACAGGTAGCCTAGTGGTTAAGAGTGTTGGGCCAGTAACTGAAAGGTCGCTGGTTTGAATCCCAAGCCAACTAGGTCAAAAATCTGTCATTGTGGCCTTGAGCAAGGCAATTAACCCCAATTGGTCCTATAAGTCGCTCTGGATAAGAGCATCTGCTAAATTACAAATATGTCATGAAAAATCATGTTTGTACATGAATTTGTGCTGGGCAACCTCTTCTTCTCTTGTGCATAAATATAACAAAGTGTTTAAAGTGAAATAGTTAGTCTATACAGTGCATTCTGAAAGTATTCAGACCCCTTGACTTTTAACAAAACAATACGTTACAGCCTTATTGTAAAATTGATTTTCAAAAATTGTTTTAATCCCTCATCAATCTACACACAATACCCCATAATGACAAAGCGAAAACGGGTTTAGATATTTTTGCAAATGTATTAGAAAACTAAAAAACAGATACCTTATTTACATTAGTATTCCAGACCCTTTGCTATGAAACGTTGACATTTTGCTCAGGTGCATCCTGTTTCCAATGATCCTTGAGATGTTTCTACAAATTGATTGGAGTCCACCTGAGATAAATTATATTGATTGGACATGGTTTGAAAAGGCACACACCTGTCTATATAACATCCCACAGTTGACAGTGCATGTCAGAGCAAAAACCAAGCCATGAGGTCGAAGGAATTGTCCGTAGAGCTCCGAGACAGGGTTGTGTCGAGGCACAGATCTGGGGAAGGGTACAAAAAAATGTCAGCAGCATTGAAGGTCCCAAAGAACACAGTGGCCTCCATCATTCTTAAATGGAAGAAGTTTGGAACCACCAAGACTCTTCCTAGAGCTGTCCGCCCGGCCAAACTGAGCTATCGGGGGAGAAGGGCCTTGGTCAGGGAGGTGACCAAGAACCCGATGATCACTTTGACAGAGCTCCAGAGTTCAGCCCGCCTGGAGTTGGCCAAGAGGCACCTAAAGGACTCTGACCATGACAAACAAGATTCTCTGGTCTGATGTTACCAATATTGAACTCTTTGGCCTGAATGCCAAGCGTCACGTCTGGAGGAAACCTGGCACCATGCTTACGAAGAAGCATGGTTGTGGCAGTATCATGCTGTGTGGATGTTTTTCAGAGGCGGGGAGACTAGTCAAGATCAAGGGAATAATTAACGGAGCAAAGTACAGAGAGATCCTTGATGAAAACCTGCTCCAGAGCGCTCAGGACTTCAGACTGGTGCGAAGGTTCACCTGGCCCAGCCAGAGCCCAGACTTGAAGCCGATTGAACATCTCTGGAGAGACCAGAAAAAAGCTGTGCAGCGACGCTCCCCATCCAACCTGACAAAGATTGAGAGGATCTGCAGAGAAGAATGGAAGAAACTCCCCAAATACAGGTGTTTCAAGCTTGTGGTGTCATACCAAAGAAGACTTGATGCTGTAATCGCTGCCAAAGGTGCTTCAAGAAAGTACTGAGTAAAGGGTCTGAATACTTATGTACATTTAATATAGGAAGAACTTCTAAAAACCTGTATTTTGCTTTGACATTATGGGGTATTGTGTATAGATTGTTGAGGGGGATAACTACATTTACATTACATTTTAGTCATTTAGCTGACGCTCTTATCCAGAGCGACTTACAGTTAGTGAATACATTATTAATTTTTTTATACTGGCCCCCCGTGGGAATCGAACCCACAACCCTGGCGTTGCAAACACCATGCTCTATCAACTGAGCTACATCCCTGCCGGCCATTCCCTCCCCTACCCTGGACGACACTGGGCCAATTGTGCGCCGCCCATGAGTCTCCCGGTCGCGGCCGGCTGCGACAGAGCCTGGATTCGAACCAGGATCTCTAGTGACACAGTTAGCACTGCGATGCAGTGCCTTAGACCACTACGCCACTCAGGAGACTATTTAATCAATTTTATAATATGGCTGTAACGTAATAAAATGTGGAAAAAGTCAAGGGGTCTGAATACTTTCAGATTGCACTGTATATATCCAAGCTATCATTGACTAGGTATTGGCACCCCATGTATATAGCCAAACTATCATTGACTATGTATTGGCACCCCATGTATATAGCCAAGCTACCATTGACTAGGTATTGGCACCCCATGTATATAGCCAAGCTACCATTGACTAGGTATTGGCACCCCATGTATATAGCCAAGCTACCATTGACTAGGTATTGGCACCCCATGTATATAGCCAAGCTACCATTGCTCATCGTGTATTAATTCCTTGTGCTACAATCTTTTTCATATTATTATAATTGTTGTATTGTGTTGTCTATTGTTGGTCAACATTTCACTGTTATTCTACACCTGTTGTTTACCAAACATGTGACAATTAAAATGAAATGACTTTGTGTTTAGTTACTCTTCTAAAACTATACTGAAAAAATATATAAACTTGACGTGTAAAGTATTGGTCCCATGTTTCATGAGCTGAAATAAAAGATCCCAGAAATTTTCCATATGCACAAAAAGCGTATTTCTCTCAAATTTGGTGCACAAATTTGTTTCCATCTCTGTTAGTGAGCATTTCTCCTTTGCCAAGATAATCAATCCACCTGACAGGTGTGGCATATCAAGAAGCATGATCATTACACAGGTGCACCTTGTGCTTGGTATAATAAAAGGCCACTCTGAAATGTGCAGTTTTGTTACACAACACAATGCCACAGATGTCTACATTTTGAGGGAGTGCGCAATTGGCATGCTGACTGCAGTAATGTTCACCAGAGCTGTTGCCAGATAATTGAATGTAAATTTCTCTACTGAGAATTTGGCAGAACGTCCAACTGGCTTCACAGCCGCAGACCATGTGTCACCGTGCAAGCCCAGGACCTCCACATCTGGCTTCTTCACCTGCAGGATCATCTGAGATCAGCCACCCGGACAGCTGATGAAACTGAGGAGTATTTTTTTAATTTTATTTTTTTAATTTTTTATTTCACCTTTATTTAACCAGGTAAACCAGTTGAGAACAAGTTCTCATTTACAACTGCGACCTGGACAAGATAAAGCAAAGCAGTGCGATAAATACAACAATACAGAGTTACATATGGGGCAAAACAAACAAATTTAGATCTGTAATAAAGCCCTTTAGTGGGGAAAAATCATTATTCTTGGTTGATGGGTGGGCCTGGCTCCCAAATGTGCCATATTAGATCTGACAGTATGAATGGTTCTTCTGGTTGTATTCAGTTCTTCCATATTAGATCTGACTGTATGAATGGTTCTTATGGTTGTATTCAGTTCTTCCATATTATATCTGACTGTATGAATGGTTCTTATGGTTGTATTCAGTTCTTCCATATTAGATCTGACAGTATGAATGGTTCTTCTGGTTGTATTCAGTTCTTCCATATTAGATCTGACAGTATGAATGGTTCTTATGGTTGTATTCAGTTCTTCCATATTAGATCAGACAGTATGAATGGCTCTTATGGTTGTATTCAGTTCTTCCATATTAGATCTGACAGTATGAATGGTTCTTATGGTTGTATTCAGTTCTTCCATATTAGATATAGCGTATAAACCTCTAATTAGCTACTTACAAGCCACAACACACATGTAAAGTTGCTGTAGAACTGTTTCATGGGGTGTGAAAATATATGTAATCAAAACTACTGGATATCTTTAGAAGGAAAGTTGTTATACAATTTTCTTACACTGAAAATGTGGGATAGTTTTTGTAGGTCGGCAGGATAAAAACTATATTGAATCTCTATTAAGATTTAAGCTTGCAAAATGTAAAGGGGTGTGTAGACTTTCACTGTGACTGTATACGTACCATTGACTTGCAATGGATTTGTGCCACAAATGCTAAAAAGTTAGCAGTTATAACAATAGTAAGATAAACAATATATGCCCAGGACTATATTGAGGGACAGACTGTTGAAATGCCCAGTTGATTATGTAAACAGTCTTGTAGAACTCTGGCATTGATGGTCCATCTGAGGGTGAGTCATTGATATGAATGCTCAGAGTAAAAGAGCTGTGAACTCACCTGTGATGGCCCACGTCTACCACAACCTTTCCTATTGTGTTTGTAAGCACCACAGCATTTTAGGCAGCCATTGTTCAAAATGTGTTCATACATACAGTACAATGGGAGGGCGTGTGGAAGGAACGGGAGAACCAGGAGTTTGATCTCTGACTTCTATTTAGGACTGGGATCCCTCTGTGGGCCGGCCTTTTCAGAATATCTCTTGATTCTCTTTTAAACATGCTAGAAACCTAAAGGACAGCCTAGTAAGAGCAGATGAATATGTTCCCCCTCAGCATTTCCTATCCACCCTCCCCTCAAATCATTGTGAGAACTGTAATGTGATGACCAAGGGGGATTTCTTTCTTCACCCTCATACTGGAAATAAAATGTATGTCCTGGGTAGAATTTCCTGTAAAACAAAATGTGTGGTATATTTCCTGATGTGCCCATGTGGCTATTATTATGTTGGAAAGTCTAAGAGAAATTTGAAAGTTGAAATAGCAACTCCCCTGCAGTGTTGCCAACTAATTTCCAGGGGAAGTTGTTAGAGGCAGGTCAATGTGTTGCTAAAAGTTGCTCAATAACGTTGTGATGTCATTGCGTGATGACATCATTACATTTACATTTTAGCCATTTAGCAGACGCTCTTATCCAGACCGACTTACAGTTAGTGAGTGCATACATTTTTCGTTATAACATGAAATTGCGTCATTACGTAGAATACACAATAACGTGAATCAAATTGACTGGCGTCTCAGCGACAAATATGATTTGACATTTGTTAGTTTAGATTTGTTTGTTTATTATCACATATTTGTATTTGTAAAAGTAATATAAACACAACACATTTATATGATCAGATATTTGTATTTATAATCACAACACATTGAATTATTGAACAATTGCACATTACACATTATGGAACAATTACATTTGATTTATTTTCTTATTAACTAGTAGTGTACTGGTAGTTAGTAAACATGCTACCTAACTGATCAACAATTATAGGTACAAGCTAATAACAAGGTATATATGCTATCTTATTGAACAAGCAACTTAACTCAAATAATGATGTGTGCGCTAGGCATCTCTCTCCAGCTCTCTCCAGGTTGTTGTGCTGCTTGGCTGGCCTGCTGCTGCCTGTGCACGAGCTGAGCGCCTGCTGCTGACGTCACTCACAATGCACTTTTGCAGCCAGCCATGTGTGTTGTGACTGAGTGTGTGACAGATAAAATAGTTTTAGTGTCATTTAGAGGTAAAATGTGCGCATTTTAGTGTTTGAGTCACTTTTCAAAAGTTACTAAAAGTTCCAAATAAGTTTTTAAAAGTAGCTACATTTGTTGCTAGGTGCTGTTTGAAAAAAAAGTTGCCAGGGTAGTGTCGTGTCGCGTCGGCTACAGGTGCTCTTGCTGTAAAACAAAGGAGTCTGCCTATGCTGCCCTTTGATTAGAAAGTCTTTATTCATTATCACAAGCTTACAGCATAAGTTTACAGACACGCGTTGTCTGGAGAGCAGTTGCCTCGAATTATAATAACCGCTCTGGGGTTTATTGTCTAAACCCTTCTTATATAGACAATGCCAAAATAAGGGTTACCCCCTCTTCTGGCCAATCACCAGTCTCCCCTCGGGCGTCACCCTCCAAACGGCACATTTCAAATAACATCATAAAACATCCCCCACTCTGGCCTGAACAACCAACATTCCATTTCTTCATGAAAACCATTTAGCACAGACATAATCTCCATATACAACATTAGTCTGAAAAGTTTCTAAATCTAGCAACAAAATAGCTAAGTTGGCATCACTGGGCCCTACCCCATGGGTATCTGACGCTGCCTTCTCCTCCTCTGGGACACTTCTACTTTGCATAGATTTGATCAATCTGTTGATTGTGGCCTGTGGAATGTTGTCCCATTCCTCTTCAGTGGCTGTGTGAAGTTGCTGTATATTGACGGGAACTGGAACAAGCTGTGGTACACGTCGATCCAGCCCTCCCAAACATGCTCAATGGGTGACATGTCTGGTGAGTATGCAGGACATGGAAGAACTGGGACATTTTCAGCCTCCAGGAATTGTGTACAGATCCTTGCGACATTGGGCCCTGCATTATCATGCTGAAACATGACGTCGGCAGGACCTTGTCATGGTATCTCTGTGCATTACATTTGCCATTTTTTTCCTTCTCCGTAGCTTATGCCTGCCCATACCATAACCCTGACATGGGGTACTCTGTTCATGACATTGACATCAGCAAACCACTCACCCACACACATTTTTACATTTAAGTCTTTTAGCAGACACTCTTATCCAGAGCGACTTACAGTTAGTGCATACATTAAATATATATAAAGCCTTAGACCACTGCGCCACTCGGAAGAACACCACCATACACATGGTCTGCAGTTGTGAGGGTGGTTGGGCATACTGCCAATTTTACTAAAACAAAGTTGGAGGCGGCTTATGGTATAGAAATTACCATTAAATTATCTGGCAACAGCTCTGGTGGACATTCCTGCAGTCAGCATGCCAGTTGCATACTCCCTCAAAACTTGAGACATCTGTTGCATTGTCAGTGGTAGAAAAAGCACCCAATTGTCATACTTGAGTAAAAGTAAAGATACCTTAATAGAAAATGACTCAAGTAAAACTGAAAGTCACCCAGTAAAATACTACTTGAGTAAAAGTCTATAAGTATTTGGTTTTAAATATACTTCACTATCAAAAGTAAAAGTAAACGTATGAATCATTTCAAATTCCTTATATTAAGTAAACCAGATGACACCATTTTTTATTTTATTTTCTATTAATGGATAGCCAGGGGCACACTCCAAAATTCAGATATCATTTACAAATTAAACGTGTTTAGTGAGTCCGCCAGATCAGAGGCAGTAGGGATGACCAGGGATGTATGTCCTGTGTAGCTCAGTTGGTAGAGCATAGCGTTTGCAACGCCAGGGTTGTGGGTTCGTTTCCCACGGGGGGATAGTATGAAAATGTATGCAATCACTAACTGTAAATGACTAAAATGTAATATTTTTATTTCGGAATGTAGTGAAGTAAAAGTTGTCCAAAATATAAATAGTAAAGTACAGATACCCCAAAAAACGACTTAAGTAGTACTTTAAATTATTTTTACTTCAGTACTTTACACCACTGGGCATTGTGTTGTGTGACAAAACTTCACATTTTAGAGTTTAATTTTTTTTAACGGGGTATCTTATATATCCCAGCTTTACATAGGGTGGAAGGTAGGCTTACCCTGGCGTAACGTTTTGATAACAGTGTAAATCTCTCTAGGACAAGGTGACTTTGATAAATATATTCACCTGCATTTACCCCCCAAAAATGAAATGGTAATTAGCTGCTAATGTGGCTATCCTAAAGAACTACAAATGCCATGATGATCTGGAGGAGACTGCCGAATCGAGGCAAAGGTAAGGATCTCTGGATTAACTATATAATGTTAGCTAAATGTAGTAATGAATAAATAGGCTACATTTATTTAAATGAACAATTCTGATGGGGGGCACTTACCCCACGACTTTAAAAAACGCACCTTTTCTAAAAAAAAAACATTTAATTAAATAACTCAAAAAGTGTAAACTGTAGCAATTTTTTTCCCTCTATAGTTTATTAGCCTAAGCATGACCTTCATCCACATAATTCCCCCCCCCCCCCCCCCCCCCTAGTCAGGCGGGCACCATTCTTCAGATAAAGAAAAAAGAGCTAAAACTGTGCTGTCAAGACAATAGCTGTTGTGTCCGTTTCAGGCGGGCACCATTCTTCAGATAAAGAAAAAAGAGCTAAAACTGTGCTGTCAAGACAATAGCTGTTGTGTCCGTTTCAAATGTATTACTACAGTTATGTAATAGCACGTTTCAACTTTCTAATGTAGAAAGAACATTTCATAACATGCTAGTTCACAAATACGTCAAGGTATTATCAAGTTTGGTAAAGGTTTTAGCTACGTGTTATTTTTGTGTCAAACCGAGTGAGTGAAGAACGTGATAAAAACAATTTTACAAGTCACATAGCTAACTAGACACTTTGGGTTTGTCTGCGTGATTGAATGTACATCATTTCATCAAGATAATTTACTTAATAATCCATTTATTTGAGATTTTCTGAGTTCGTTTACATCAACATACTTCACTGCAGACAGTGCGGATGCATTAGAGAGAGAAGTTGACGGTTGCACTACTATTTTGAAGCTGCCTGAATGTAATGTCCAGCAGTTTTCTTCATGTGTTGTAATCTAGGGTTGGAACCGGTTCAACCGAAAAAGAACGTCAAAATGAACCGGAAACTAAAGTGTTCTATACTTTTCAGGAGGCAGTAGGTGGTACTCCTCCAAGACTGCCAACACACGTTGAGGAAGAGTCAGATGGTGAGCTTGAAGCAGTAGGTGGTTGTCAAGTTGTGTATGGTTCACACTGCAGCTCTTTGCCCAAACTTGAGAAAGGCCTCTTTCAGGACTGAAGGACGCAAGGGACAACTCAATTTTCTTCTGCTTGGAAGGACAGGACCTAGGGGAGACTTAGGAAGCTTTGAGTTTGAAGACTACTCCTACAAACGGTTAAGAGTCATTCAAGCGGAAATTAACTGGTTCTGGAGGAAGTGGAGTCAGTTGGCTGGACCTAACCTGTTTGTGAGGAGTAAGTGGCACACAAAGCAGCGAAACGTAGCCGTTGGAGACGTCGTCTGGCTTGCAGACTAGAACGCTTTGAGGAGTCAGTATAAGCTTGGTAGGGTCATCAATGTCAAAGCTGGCATTGTGAGAGATGCAAATATTCGAACCTTCCCAAGTTATCCCATCTCAACTTTGAAGCATGTTCATGGAGACAAAACAAAGAAACGTTCAATCAAAATCCCTGCTACAATTCTTCACAGGGACGTCAGGTTATGTTATTACCTGTAGAAGAGCAGAAGTAAAGCCATCGAAGATAAAGCCGATGTGACCTCCTTGGGTTCAAGAACCAGGAGATCAAGTGGGAGGTGTTGCGTCAAAAGACAGGTATTCATATTCAAGGCATTCACATTTTCGACTTATTTCAAAGATAAAACACAAGCAGGGGGCGAAAAAGTGTATGCATTGTGGAACCCATCATTAGCTTGTGTTTCCCCGGGGAACATATATACTGGTGCACCTTTGTGATAGCAGGTGGTGAAATGTTTGGTGAAAAAGCTGCAGTGTGAACCATACACAACTTGACAGTTGATAACCGGGCGTGGCAGTGAAGACAAAATGATTAACGGCCTGAAGTCAGGAAAGCTGTCGTCGCAGAGAGGAGTATTGACTGACATCTCAACATGGCGGAGGAAGCTCTTGGAATAACAGTGAAGGAGCTGAAGCAAAAAAGAAGCATCTGCTTTGATGTAGGTGACGCCTTTCCTTATGATCTCCAGCTCTCTTTCCTTACCTTTTTGTCGTTAATAAATCCAATGTGAAACGTGCTGACTATAGTATCCTTAACTAGCATTGAAAAAGTTCATGCATTCTTCTCAAATTAAACATATCTCCCTAATTTCTGAATCATGCTTGTAACGTTGTCAGTAGGATACAGTAACCTATGCTTCAGAGGGGAGGAGCAGGTAGTTTCCACACGCACACCCACTGGCAAAGGTTTCCATTCCAGCTGGCAGGCAGAAACTGGAATACGTTTCTAGAGTGAGCTTTCCCAGCTAACAAAATTAAGTTCCAGGACGTGACCAAAGTTATTTTAGTCCCTACATAAGTCATGATAACGTTATTGTGAAACGTTCCTTCTACGTAGCTGTGGTGTCCGCTGACAAAACTTATGTCCCAAGTCTTTTCAGGACGTAGAAATGTGGGGGATTTAATCATACCTTTTAAACCGTTAAATATTTGTATTTTTAAGTCAACCTCATAACGTTGCTAAACGTCAGAAAGTATGTTGAGAGCCCCATAAAATGCAGTTTCTGGTAACGTAACTTTCGTCAGTGGGTACCTATAGTACCAATAAGGCACGTAACAGTGTGATGGGGACAAGGACATTCCGGCTGGCCAAACCCTCCCCTAACCCGGACGACACTGGGCCAATTGTGCATCACCTCATGGGTCTCCCGGTCGTGGCTGGCTGCGACACAGACAGGTATCGAACCAGCATCTGTAGCAACGCAGCTGCGATGCAGTGTCTTAGACCACTGCACCACTCGGGAGGACCCTTAAGACACGTCATTTAATCTACCCTGAACATATACACAGTGTCCTGTCGGTAGGTGTCCACTGACGAAATATGCAAAATGCCAGAAAATAAGTTCTTTTTTTACATAAACTGTATCACAATAGATTCGTAAACAAAATCACAGCAATAAGCTCACAAAATAACAAGTCAGTAAAAACATGAACACTGCACTCCAATCAAGAACTGTAAAACTGCTTATAGCTAAAAGTGAATAACTATGTTATGTTTATTCAGGTGCTGCTGCTCCATCCTCATCCACGGTCTCTTCCTCGACCCGCTCCTGGAAGTCAAAATAACACAAACTGGTCATTATTTTCCGTAAACAAATGATCAAAATGCCGGTTTAACGTCAACTCCCTACTACATTCCCTTTTTACTAGCACAATAATTTAGCTATATTGACCGACTGGATTAAAGTGAAGTAAAAAGGCCATTATCGTCTATGGCCTCCATAACTTGGTTCAGAGCAGTCCTGAACTCTGTACGGATCATCTCCAGTTTCACCATTATCCTCTATGGCCTCCATAACTTGGTTCAGAGCAGTCCTGAACTCTGTACGGATCATCTCCAGTTCCACCATTATCCTCTATGGCCTCCATAACTTGGTTCAGAGCAGTCCTGAACTCTGTACGGATCATCTCCAGTTCCACCATTATCCTCTATGGCCTCCATAACTTGGTTCAGAGCAGTCCTGAACTCTGTACGGATCATCTCCAGTTTCACCATTATCCTCATCTCCACTGCTTGAAGATCTGCAAAATAATAAAAGACTCAACAGTTTTGCTGCAAGTAGTGTGACAATACAAGCCATGAGTACCAGGCAGGACATGGATCAAGGCCATGTGAAATACCTCGATCAAAATATCCACCCTTCATATATATTAGTAGTATTGATAACCATGTATCTGCTGACAGCCAAACAATTTGGAATTGATGTTGACAATACAAGAGAAGCAACATGTTGTAACATATAGGCACATATAACTTGTGTGTGAAACATTGTATTGTATTCTTATGATTGGTAGGGGGTTATTATGTCTGAGTGAATGGGCTGCTTCTACTTTAACATCATGCTGTGTGACTTGTCTTTCTGTCGCCCTATGCGTTTTACATAAAGTCTCCTACATGGAGTGTCTGCTTCTCTGTCTGCTTCTCTGTCTGCTTATCTGTCTGCTTATCTGTCAGGCCGTCTGCTTCTCTGTCAGTTTAAGGGTCAGGCCGTCTGCTTCTCTGTCTGCTTCTCTGTCGGCTTATCGGAACTACAGAGTTGGTTTAACGTTGGAACAGAGCTAATGTTAGCTAGCTAGCTAACAACCTTGTTTGTAAAGTGCAGTGCAGCACTATAATTAAAAACAGGTCGTACCTTTTTGTCGTTAATAAATCCAATGTGAAACGTGGTGACTATTGTGGGGATTTATTATTCTCATAAATTGATGGGATGACTAACTTTGTAAGAATGCATTCTGGACTGTGCTGATGTGGGTTGTGTCACCTGGCAAGCTGTGATTGATGTGAAGAGCTGTTTTAGGGGGTAAAATGAGATAAGAATTTGTGTCTCCAAATACCAGACTATACTGGTTCTTTGTGATCTGTGAACCATCCTTGGACGTAGGAATGGTGTCTAGGGGAGCTGGCTCTTCTCACCATGACAGGTTGTTATGATAAGAACTTACGCCTGGCAACAGGGGTGCGCCAACGGATTGGCTGAGTAAGTCTAAACCACACTCAGTCTCTACTCTGATTGGCCAGCAGAGAGCGGGAACTGAGAACTGTCAAGAGTATTTGAAGAACAATCTGAACCAATGGATTAGTTCTCTGAGTGCCCTGCGAGGTATTTCAAGGAGCCCGTATATACGAACATCATATTTACCATTGAAGGTTTTGCATTAATTAAAATACTAGTATATCTTAGAAGTCGTGTTGACCTCTTTTGTTCCTAATACCAGATTTGAATTGACGCAACTTGACACTATAGTATCCTTAACTAGCATTGAAAAAGTTCATCCATTCTTCTCAAATTAAACATATCTCCCTAATTTCTGAATCATGCTTGTAACGTTGTCTGTAGGATACAGTAACCTATGCTTCAGAGGAGAGGAGCAGGTAGTTTCCACACGCACACCCACTGGCAAAGGTTTCCATTCCAGCTGGAAGGCAGAAACTGGAATACGTTTCTAGAGTGAGCTTTGTTGCGATTTTTGTGGGACTGGAGAAAAATACCCGGAAAGGAAAATAAGCATGGAGATGATTCCATGCTTATAAAATAACTGCTCTGTTCCTAAAACGTATAGATCTTTCCCTGAACCGGTTCCAATCCTAGAGAAATTATGTGGATGAAGGTCATGCTTAGGCTAATAAACTATAAAGGGAAATAAATTGCTACAGTTTACACTTTTTTTTTGTAATTTAATGAAATGTTGTAATCTGATCTCGGAATGCACGGACCGTTAGTAGTGGGGGAACAGGAAGTTCCGGGAAGGCGGCACCATTCTTCACAATAAAGAAAGCGCCAGAACTGTGCAGTCAAGAAGATAACCTTTGTGTCCGTTTCTATTTATTACTAGAGGTATGTCATAGCACGTTTAAACTTTCTAATGTCGAAAGAACATACCATGCTAGGTAACACATTCGTTAAGGTATTATCACGTTTGGTAAAGGTTTGATGTGTTATTTTTGTGTCAAACCAAGTGAAGAACGTGATAACTATTTTACAAGTCACATAGCTAGAGATGTTGGGGTTGTCTGAGTGAATGTACATACTTTTCTCATGTTAGTTTAATAAATAATCAATTTATTTGAGATTTTGAGTTCGTTTTGCATGTTATTGGTTTTGTGTAAAATTCCCAAGCTGGGAAAATGGCGGCTACTCTCGGTCAGCGTCAACAGACTTCAGTGAGGACAGTGCGGGTGCATCAGAGACAATTTCACGGTCGCACTACTGTTTTGAAGCTGAATGTAATGATTATCAGTTTTCTACATGTGTACTAATATTCAGACACATTCTGTTGTTTCTGTCTTTATCAATAAATGTTAATATGGTGTGAACAGGAAATACAATTGGTTTTTGATTGAAGTAATACAGTGAAGACAAGGTTATTCAGGAAATTAGCACATAGTGCTGTCTAAAACAATCTGTAACCTTGTACTAAATGGTTTTTGAGTCATTTATGCGTTGATCTACTATAGGTTAGGTATTAGCTCAAAAGTATTGTAGAGCTCCTGCACCTTAATATAAACAGTACCGGCACCCAAAATGAGTATTAGCACCTATTTCAGTCCAAGTCAAGCACTGAATTAAATAATTGAACAAGAAAAAAGTGAAAATATTTTTAGAGAATAAAGAAAGTGCCAGAACTGTGAAGACAATAACTTTTTGTATCTGTTTCTCTTTATTAATACTGGCCGATTCAGATAAGTCTGAGGCCGGTAACATCAACAGTGAGGACAACACCCAGCCTGCCTCTCTCCTTCCACGCTGAGTCCAAACCTACAGTCACTGGGTCCTGATTGTGACAGTGGTACCCAGTTTGCACTGCAGGATCCAGAGATGGCATCAGTGAAGCTGGAAGATTGCAGTCAAACACTGGAGCTTAATGTCAACATTAAAGATGAAGAAGAGGAGGAGAAGATTGGGAAATCTGTTTCTCAGGGTAAGAGCAGATTCTATCTAATTAAGTTTGTTGGACATGATTTGGAAAGGCACACACCTGTCTATATACAGTGCATTCGGAAAGGTATTCAGACCCCTTGACTTTTTTGAGATTTTGTTACGTTACAGCCTTATTGTAAAATAGATTAAATAGTTGTTTTCCCTCATCAATCTACTCACAATACCCCATAATGATAAATCCCAAACTGGTTTTTGTTCAATTGTTGCAAAAACAACATCTGAACGATCACATTTACAAAATGTCTTTCTACTCTGCGAGTGTCTAAACCAGGGTTCTTCAATTCCGGTCCTGGAGGGCCGAAACACCTCTGTTTTTCATCCTCTCCTTCTAATCAGGGGCTAATTCAGACCTTGGACACCAGGTGAGTGCAATTAACTACCAAGTAGAAATAAAAAACAGAAGTGTTTGGACCCTCCAGGACCGGAATTGAAGAACCCTGGTCTAAACCATGATCACCTTGATCTCATTCATCTCAGTCTCATTGCAAAGGGTGTTTATTATAATACTTCTGTAAACAATATATTTTTGTAGTTTTTAATACATTTGCAAAAATGTCTAAGAACTTCTTTTCACTTTTTCATTATGGGGTATTGTGTGTAGATTGATGAGGAATTGTTTTATTTAATACATTTCAGAAGAAGGCTGTAACGTAACAAATTGTGGAAAAAATCAAGGGGTCTGAGTACTTTCCTAATGCACTGTACATATCCAAAAGTGGACCTAGAAGTTTGTCCTTAAATATCTATTGGGAGCCCATCTGGACCTTCCGCTTAACCTCCCTTCATATCGAAAATAGCATCAGATTTTTCAACACCATCCAATTCCTTTTCCAGATCCAATTTAGTGTCTTCTGAAATAGAGGGAAAATGAAGACCTGACTAGTTCAGTTCTCAGGAGATTCAGAGTTGTAAAGTGTGTTGTAGTAGGAAGCAAATGTTTGGTTCATTTCTACAGGATCCATTGATAATTGTCCTTGTAAATTATGAATTGCATTAAAGGCTGAATTTTACTTCTTAATGTGCCAGGCCAGCAATTTACCAGGTTTTTCACCTTGATCATAGGACTGTTTCAGCCTAGTTAAGCTGTTTGCAGCCTTAGAGGTGGGAAGTTCTTCATACTGAGCTTTAAGACCAAATCATTCCTTGTTTACTTCTACTGAGTTATCCAATTCTCAGATTTTGCTGTCCATCTCTAATTTTCTGATTTTTATTTGATTTTAAACTGGTAAACTCCTGAGTGGCGCAGTGGTCTAAGGCACTGCATCGCAGTGCTAACTGTGCCACTAGAGATCCTGGTTTGAATCCAGGCTCTGTTGTAGCCGGCCGCAACCGGGAGACCAATGGGGCGGCGCACAATTGGCCCAGCGTCGTCCAGGGTAGGGGAGGGAATGGCCGGCAGGGATGTAGCGTTGATAGAGCATGGCGTTTGCAATGCCAGGGTTGTGGGTTCGATTCCCACGGGGGGCCAGTATAAAAAAATATGTATTCACTAACTGTAAGTCGCTCTGGATAAGAGCGTCTGCTAAATGACTAAAATGTAAATGTAAAACGTATACTTTGCCCCCAAATATGTACTTTGAAAGCCTCCCATCTGGTTCTCACTGATGTTTGGTGAGTGTTCAATGTCAAATAAACATCTATAGGCACTCCAACGTAATGTAAGAAGTCTGGGTCCTGTAACCATCTGGGATGCAAATGCCATCTAGAGGATCCTTTTACTAGTTTTGTATCCCTTTAGAATAATCACACAAGGGAATGGTCATTCAAAACAATAGTATCATATCCTTTTCCTGCTACATTGGGAAGCAATGAGCAAGAAACTAAAAAGTAGTCTACATGAGAATATGATTTAAATGTGAACATGAATTCTCCCTTTTACTCGGGTTCTGAGTCCTCCAAGGTTCACATAGATTTAAGTCCTTAATGAAATGCTGTAATTTCTTTCTACTCTGTGAGTGGGAAGTGTCTAAACCAGAGGAGCGATCTAGATGAAGATCAAGAGTGCAATTAAAGTCCCCTGCCATTAGGACCTTACCAGGAATGGAGGCTATCAATAGAAATACATTCTCAAAGAATTTGGGATTATCATCATTAGGACCATAAACATTAACCAGATTAATATGCTCATTCAAAAGAGTTCCAACAAGAAACAAACATAAATCTATCCTAACAACACAGGGTCTTTTGCTAGTAGCCTATATAGTAGCCTAAATATCACAACAAAAGGCCTCTCTAGCAAGATGATATGTGAAATATCACGTAGTATTTGTTTGAAAAGTAGCAAAGAATAGCTCCACCTAAAACAGTAACGCTAGTTAGTGAAGCCTGAGACTAACGTTAACGTTACAGTATGGACCGTCCAAAATAGTGGTAGATGATCCACAACACAGGGTCTGTTGCTAGTAGCTACCAAGTAACAATATGGCCCATACGTATAGCGTTAACGTAGTATACCATGATACGTTTATAAACCAGAAAAAGTATCAAAGATCAGAAATGAACAGCCTACGTGAGAAAAAGAGATATCATTGAATATGTGCTACGTTACCCAAAGGCCCTTTGCACATGATGTTAGGCTTGTACCTGAGTGTCAATCATTTTAGTCCAAGGATATGATCAAAAGGCCTCCATTCTTAAATGGCAGAAGTGTGGAACCACCAATACTTTTTCAAGAGCTGGCTGCCCGGATAAACTAAGTGATAGGGGGAGAAGGGCCTTGGTCAAGGAGGTGACCAAGAACACGATGGTCACTGACAGAGCTCTAGAGTTCCTCTGGCGATGGGAGAACCTTCCAGAAGGACAGCCATCTCTGCAGAACTCCACCAATCAGGCCTTTAAGGTAGAGTGGCTAGATGAAAGCCACTCCTCATGAAAAGGCACATGACTGCCCGCTGGGAGTTTGGCAAAAGACACCTAAAGGACTCTCAGACCATGAGAAACAAGATTCTCTGGTCTGATGAAACCAAGATTGAACTCTTTGGCCTGAATGCCAAACGTCACGTCTGGAGGAATCCTGGCACCATCCCAACGGTGAAGCATGGTGGTGGCAGCATCATGCTGTGGGGATGTTTTTCAGTGGCAGGGACTGGGAGACTAGTCAGGATCGAGGGAAAAATGAACAGAGCAAAGTATAGAGACACCTGGAAATAGCTGTTTGGCGACACTCCCCATCTAACCTGACAAGCTTGAGAGGATCTGCAGAGAAACTCCCCAAATACGGATATGCCAAGCTTGTAGCGTCATACCCAAGAAGACTCGAGGCTGTAATCACTGCCAAAGGTGCTTCAACAAAGTACTGAGTAAAGTCTGAATACAGTTTTTTTATTATTGTTATTTTTGCAAAAATGGTGTCATAGAACCAATCATTTTTCTTTTTATTCATTTTAGAAACACTTAAAATAAGGGCTGTTTCGTGTAGGCTTACCCTGGCGTGACTTTTAGCAATATATTTGGCTCTATATCCTCTCAGATTATAAAACTCTAATTATCATCAAAGTAGACATCATGCAAAACAACAAATCACTGCAATCTCCTGCACGTCATCTCTAGCTGACACCTTTGCTAACAGGTATTGTGTCAATTTTAAACTTGCACAAGTCAGTTAACAGAATTGTCCATTTAAATAAATGTAGCCTATTTATTCATTACAAAATTTAGCTAACATTAGATAGTTAACCCAGAGATCCTTACCTTTGACTCTATTCGGCAATTTTGTCCAGATCATCATGGCATTTGTGGTTCTTTATGATAGCCACATTAGCAGTTAATTACCATTTCATTTTTGTAGGGGTAAATACATGCAAATATATAAAAGTAACCTTGTCCTAGAGAGATTTACATGGTTATCAAAACGCCACACCAGGGTAAGCCTACACGTAACACAGCCCTTATTTTAAGTGTTTCTAAAATCCCCTATGGGAAAAATGAATGGTGGAAAAATGATTGGAACCATTTCCCTGTTTGACTGCTAGGTTTTATGGTTATTATCATTTTATACTGTGGTACTCCATTGGTGTGCAGCTACCTGAAGCTAGTGGGATGTGGATGAGCTGAGAAACGTGGTAAGATGGCGGACAAGAAAAAATGTGGAATGGGGATTGCAGTGGGGGATGCACAAACCTTCTGGAAGATCTGATGAAGGAGAAGATGGTGGACAAGGACAAAGGAGAAAAGTGGAATATGTTTTGAGTGAATATGGAATGGAAGATCACACAGAACTTTTAGAAGAGCTACAGGAGGAAAGTGAACGTGACGAGAGTGAGGATGAATTAACTGTGGTGAGGAACTCCGAGTTCGGGCCTCGTTCCGAGGATGATAAGGATGATTCTGGCCCAATGGGAGTGAGATTTGTAGAGGGAATGGATCCATATGTGGTGTCAGGTTAGGTGGAGAAGAGGTTGGGGACTGTTGAGTTGGTGAAGGTAACTGAGTGGACTCGTGATGATTTATTGTTTCTCCTCTGCCCAGAGGGAGCGGGCGCTCCGGATTACGTGATTAGGGACAGGAATTGTGACTTGAATTGCTCTCCGGAACAGTGTGGCATTGAAAGGAGTGGTAACAGGGTTAGGTTTAAGTGTTGAGGATGTGCAGTTGAAATGGAAGATTCCAGGTGTCTGTGACACCCTCCGTTTGGTGAGACGTAGATCCGGTTTAGAGCGTGGGGAAACAGAGAATACATTATCTGTCATGCTGGATTTTGATGCATAGTCTCTGCCAGATAAGATCAAGGTAGGAAGTGTCAGTTAACCCGTGAGCGATTTTGTTCCGTAAATATTAGTGTTTTAGGTGTGAAGTTTATGGGCCTGTTGCAGCAGTGTGTAGGCGTGAGATGCCTAGATATGACAAGTCTGCAGGAGGGCATGAGATGAAGAAATGTGTGGTATCAGTGGAGATAGTTTTGTGTGTTAGTTGTGGGGGTGCTAACGGGCTGGAGATCTGAGGTGTCAGGTGAGAGAAAGGCAGATTGAGGTTGCCAGGGTTACAGTAGTACAGAAAGTGTTGTATGCCGAAACAGTGAAGAGAGTGGTAGAGGAAGATGGGTACAGGGTGAGGGATCTTGAGAGGATTCCTGTGAGTTCGCAGAGACCAAGAGAGAGTGATGGGAAGAATATTGCTTCAGTAAGGTGGGCTTTTTAGCATTTATAGCAATGGTTGTCAATTGTACTGCAGAAATGGATCAAAAATACCAGAAAATAGAGGCTGTGGTGGCAGCGGCAGAGAAGTACTTGGGATTCCCGAAGAAGGATGCAAATGCACGTCGCTTGACCCGTATCGAGAATGTGAAAAAGGACAAAGTTCATCTTTATTATTGATGTTTGATGAAGAGTATCTACCACCCTATGTAAAGCTGGGATATATAATATACCCCATAAGAGAGTTTGTGTAAAACCTGATGCAATGCAAGAAATGTAAAAAGTTTGGCCACATGTCAAGTGTTCCTTGGCCACATGTCAAGGAATATGTTATTGAAGAGCATGTGAATGTAAAATGTTGTAACTGTGGTGGGGGTCATATTCCTGAATTCCCAGAGTGCCCTGTTAGGGTGAAAGAGGTTGAGGTGTCAAGGATCAGGGCTGTACAGCAAATCTCCTATGTGGAGGCGGTGAAGAGAGTTATAGTAGCAAGAGGCCACAGTTCTGAAGAAGATATGGCGGTGGATGCACTGCAACCAATTGCAAAGGTTGTACGTCAATCAAGTGACCTGGATACACTTATTTTGAAGGTGGATTTTTTAGTATTTATAGCCACAGTTATTAATTTTACTGCACAATAAGTCCAAGAAGCTGGACATCATTATATCTGTAGCTGAGAAGTTTTTGGGCCTCCAAGACTTCACGGCAGAAGCCCTGCAAGTACCAGAACGGATAAAAACAAACAACCTTTATAACAAAGCATTGCATGCATTATCATAGCTTTCGTGTACAGGCATAGAGCAGTGGTGTGGAGCTACTTGCAGAATTTACACACATGGAGTAAATTTTTTGTAGCCTAGAGTCCGGGAAAAATGTGTTATTTTTATAAATGGATTTCATGCAATTCTACATCAGTTTTGATGACGACACTTTTGCAGAATCTTTTTGAATACCTCACAAATGACCAAAATGACAGGCTAATTTGACACTGAGAATCTGAGATCAATAAAAACGACCTTGTCTTGAATCCATCAATAGCCGAGGCCCCTAAGTGTGCAGAGAAACACATTGCACAATATGAGGAGGAAGATATAGTCCTAAAAAAGCTTTCCAGTTTCACTGACTCACCCAATGATGTGCAGCTCACTCACCGGCCAAAAGCTTACCTCTCTCTTGCTTTACTTTTTTAAACAATGCTGTTCGCTCAATAGGCCTATTTGGAAGTTGTTAACTTGGTAACATACAGACATTAGTATTTTATTTTCAGCAGGATCCATTTGCTTTACAACCTCTGTTTTCCAGCGATTGTATTAGAAATATTTGCGAAAGGCCTGTTTTGGCTGCATGCTGTTAACTGACAGATTTGCCACACGTTAGGCATGCCTTGTGATTTGGCTACACACAATCCACAGCTAGGCTATTTTAAAAATTAGCTATGGATCCTCTGTGGCGAAATTCTAGGCTTCCTCGTGGTGTAGTATTGGAAATTATTTAATTTCTTTCTAAACAGACTGCAGAGTGCTGCAGCACCTCCAGCACACTTCCCACAGCTATTATTCTATTAGGAGATAAATGATGAAGTGCAATGCTGGAGAGAAGAGAGTTGCCGGCTTATGTCTATAACAGCACAGAGAGGGAGAGAGATCATAGAAAGTGAATGACATTGTATTTCTGTGAGAGATACAGGCGTGCTTCTCTCTCTCACCACAGCAATGGCCACGCCTTGGTCTAGGCTACAATGTTGTGCAAACCATAAACCCAAGACAGCCCAACATGAACCAATTCTTAGAATATCATGCACGTTTTCACATTACGTTTTTTTAGGGGGCATGACAATTACAGAGGAATCGAAATGTAATTACTCTGATTGCTTTTATTAGGATTTTTACATTGCAAACAGTGGAATTATTTTTTCTTGCCACAAGAGGTAGGCTACCTGATTCTGGCAAATGGGTTCCGGAACCATAGACTACAAAACTGAGAGGTACTGGAGGATCCATCTCAAATTAAGCACCGCCCTTCTCATATAATGGGGTAGGGCCATCTCAAGGATCCCTGAACTCACGGACGGTTGCACCAATGATTTTTTATAACTAAACCAAGATAGACCACAGCTGGTCGTTTCCAATGGGAACAGATGAGTCATAGTGGGCAGAGCCAAGCACGAGCTAGCGAGATCCTATTGCCGTGTTCTAGCATACATCTGCATATTTCTGTTAGGGAATACCTCCTCTGTGAAGCGCTCGTGTGCAATAACTCAATTCGCCTTTGCGTTCCTTCTAAATAACGTGATACTTTTTTTTTTTTGCAACAGGTAAGTCCACAAAACTTGACAATTATACATCCAGTGAAATATCTGTCTCATTGTTCTATCTGTGGCTGCACTGTGGTAGTGGGGGAACAGGAAGTTCCAGGCAGGCACGCACCATTCCTCAGTATAAAGAAAGCGCCAGAACTGTGATGTCAAGAAGATAACCTTTGTGTCCGTTTCTTTTTATTACTATAGTTATGTGTTATGATGATAAAGCACTTTGTGACAACTTCTGATGTAAAAAGGGCTTCATAAAATACATTTGATTGACATGTATATCACACCAACTGACTGGTTCTTCTGATGTTGTTCACACAGGAGACCATGTTGAGACATTCTCTACATCCAGAGAGCAACAGCAGGAAGATCACAGAGCTAAGAGGTCTCACCACTGCCCACATTGTGAGGAGATTTTCCCAATTCTATCAAAGTTAAAAATACACCTACAAATACACACAGGAGAGAATCTGAATTCCTGTACTGACTTTGGGAAGAATTTCACAACATCAAAGGCTCTGACAGTTTATCAGAGAGTGCACATAGGAGAGAAGCCTTACTCCTGCCCTGACTGTGGGGTAAGTTTCTCTCAACCTGGCAACTTAAAACAACATGAACGTATACACACAGGAGAGAAGCCTTACTCCTGCTCTGACTGTGGGAATAGTTTCTCTCAACGGGGCCACTTAAAACAACATGAACGTATACACACAGGAGAGAAACCTTACTCCTGCTCTGACTGTGTCAAATGCTTCATAACATCAACTGAGCTAAAACGTCATCAGAGAACACACACAGGAGAGAAGCCTTACTACTGCTCTGACTGTGGGGCAAGTTTCTCTCAACTGTCCAACTTAAAAACACATGAACGTATACATACAGGAGAGAAGCCTTATTCCTGCTCAGACTGTGTAAAATGCTTCATAACATCAACTGAGCTAAAACGTCATCAGAGAACACACACTGGAGAGAAGCCTTACTCCTGCTCTGACTGTGGGAAGAGTTTCTTTCGACTGGGCCTCTTTAAAATGCATGAACGTATACATACAGGAGAGAAGCCTTACTCCTGCTCTGACTGTGGGAAGAATTTCTCTCGACAGGAAAGCTTAACATTGCACCAAAGGATGCACACAGGAGAGAAGCCTTACTCCTGCTCTGACTGTGGGGCAGGTTTCGCTCAACGGTGCAAATTAAAAATACATGAACGTATACATACAGGAGAGAAGCCTTACTCCTGCTCTGACTGTGTAAAATGCTTCACAACATCAACTGACCTACAACTTCATCGGAGAACACACACAGGAGAGAAGCCTTACTCCTGCTCAGACTGTGTAAAATGCTTCATAACATCAACTGAGCTAAAACGTCATCAGAGAACACACACAGGAGAGAAGCCTTACTCCTGCTCTGGCTGTGGGAAGAGTTTCTCTCGACCTGGCAAGTTAAAACAACATGAACGTATGCATACAGGAGATAATTCTTACTCCTGCTCTGACTGTGGAAAAAGTTTCTCTCAAATAGGCCATTTAAAAAGACACCAAGAAGTCTTACCACTGATCTAAAAACAACAGCACTGGACAAGCCCTGGATGGCTGAAAGAATAAAGGCTGCCTTCAGGAAAATACAGAATATTTTCAACAGATGGGGAGAAACAATGACATGGAGAGAAAAACAGAAACACAGTGCAAATGCTTATCAAGGAAGCAAAGACAAGCTACTACAAAATTGAAATCCAGGACCTAAAGAAGAAAAACCCTAAGGAAGGGTGGGACTTCATTAACAAAGGACTGGGACCAAAGAAAACATCAGGAGGGAGAATACAGGTCGAGGGAATTGAAGACGACGACGTGGCTGATGTTTTGAATGGCTTCTTTGCTGAGGCATGGACAAGCACCACACCTCTTGCCATCTTCCCCCTGCCCATGTCTACAAAGCAGGTTGAGCTGTGCAGCATTGGCCAGTTAAAGCAATCTCTGACCAGACTCAGCCCACGTAAAGCATGTGGGCCTGATGGCATTCCAGCCTGGCTACTAAAAGAGCATGCAGAAGATCTAGCCCCTGTCATCAAACACATTGTTAACACCTCCTACTGGCAGGGGACAGTTTTATCTGAGTGCACGAATCAGTATGACTATCTCCCAAAGTCCAGCACTATTACCGCCCTTGTGAAAGCCACACACTCCTGGCTGACAGCTACAGACTCCATAAAACCAACAATGATGAGGGTGTTACTTGCTGATGTGTCCAAAGCCTTTGATTGAGTAGATCACGCAAAGTTCCTGCAACATCTGTCTGACATTGAACTGTGTCCAAGGTTACTAGCCTGGCTCCACAGCTACACCACCGAAAGAGGGCAGAGGGTGATGGCAACTGGCACATTTAGCCCTTGGTCAGAGGACCATCCACAACCTGCACCACTAATCCTAGGAGGACAGGAAGTACCAGTGGTAACAACAACCAAGTATCTTGGTTTTCATCTAGACTCTAACCTCAGTGGTGACACGTGGAGCAGCCAGTGAGAAATGCCTCAAAACGCCTTTTTGACTATTCTTGCCAGTAATTTCCTACTGAAGATCTAGTCACAGTCTATACTACACTGGCCAGGCCTTGTCTGGAATACGGTGGAGTGCTGTTAGTTGGATGCAGTAAAAAGCAGCAGGCCCAACTAGACAGGGTGCAGAGGAGGGCCTTGAGGATCATCTCCAGAGGTGAAGCAGTCCAACCACAGCTCCTATCACTGCAGAGCAGGCGAGAACAGGCTGCAGTGCACCTGGTGAAGGACATGCACACTCTTGACCATCCACTGATTGATTTTATAAGTCTATTTTTGTTTTGTTTTATCCCTCATCAATCTACACACAATACCCCATAATGACAAAGTGAAAACAGGTTTAAACATTTTTTTGAGTCCACCTGAGATTAATTCAATTGATTGGACATGGTTTGAAAAGGCACACACTTGGCTATATAACATCCCACAGTTGACAGTGCATGTCAGAGCAAAAACCAAGCCATGAGGTCGAAGGAATTGTCCGTAGAGCTCTGAGACAGGATTGTGTCAAGGCACAGATCTGGGGAAGGGTACCAAAACATGTCTGCAGTATTGAAGGTCCCCAAGAACACAGTGGCCTCCTCCATACTTAAATGGAAGAAGTTTGGAACCACCAAGACTCTTCCTACAGCTGTCCGCCCGGCCAACCTGAGCAATCGGGGGAGAAGGGCCTTGGTCAGGAAGGTGACCAAGAACCCGATGATCACTTTGACAGAGCTCCAGAGTTCAGCCCGCTTGGAGTTTGCCAAGAGGCACCTAAAGGACTCTGACCAAGAACAAGATTATCTGGTCTGATGTTACCAAGATTGAACTCTTTGGCCTGAATGCCAAGCGTCACGTCTGGAGGAAACCTGGCACCATGCCTACGGTGAAGCATGGTGGTGGCAGTATCATGCTGTGCGGATGTTTTTCAGAGGCAGGGACTGGGAGACTAGTCAGGATCGAGGGAATAATGAACGGAGCAAAGTACAGAGAGATCCTTGATGAAAACCTGCTCAAGAGCGCTCAGGACTTCAGACTGGGGCGAAGGTTCACCTGGCCCAGCCAGAGCACAGACTTGAACCTGATTTAGCATCTCTAGAGAGACCAGAAAATAGCTGTGCTGCGACTCTCCCCATCCAACCTGACAGAGCTTGAGAGGATCTGCAGAGAAGAATGGATGAAACTCCCCAAATACAGGTGTGCCAAGCTTGTAGCGTCATACCCAAGAAGACTCTATGCTGAATTTGGCCTGTAAGGGTCTGAAAACGTATGTAAATTTGATATTTCCGTTTTTTATTAATAAATTAGGAAAAACTTCTAAAAACCTGTCTTTTGCTTTGACATTATGGGGTATTGTGTGTAGATTGATGAGGGGGAAAAATGATTAAATCCATTTTAGAATATGGCTATAACGTAATAAAATGTGGAAAAAGTCAAGGGGTCTGAATACTTTCAGAATGCACTGTATATAGCCAAGCTATCATTGACTAGGTATTGGCACCCCATGTATATAGCCAAGCTACCATTGACTAGGTATTGGCACCCCATGTATATAGCCAAGCTACCATTGACTAGGTATTGGCACCCCATGTATATAGCCAAGCTACCATTGCTCATCGTGTATTAATTCCTTGTGCTACAATCTTTTTTCCTATTATTATAATTGTTGTATTGTGTTCTCTATTGTTGGTCAACATTTCACTGTTAGTCTACACCTGTTGTTTACCAAACATGTGACAATTAAAATGAAATGACTACGTGTTTAGTGAATTGTCTTCTAAAACTATACTAAAAATATATATATAAACTTGACATGTAAAGTGTTGGTCCCATGTTTCATGAGCTGAAATAAAAGATCCCAGAAATGTTCCATACACACAAAAAGCTTATTTCTCTCAAATTTGGTGCACAAATTTGTTTCCATTTCTGTTAGTGAGCATTTCTCCTTTGCCAAGATAATCAATCCACCTGACAGGTGTGGCATAACAAGAAGCTGATTAAACAGTATGATCATTACACAGTGCAACTTGTGCTGGGTACAATAAAAGGCCTCTCTGAAATGTGCAGATTTGTCACACAACACAATGCCACAGATGTCTACATTTAGAGGGAGTGCGCAATTGGCATTCTGACTGCAGGAATGTTCACAAGAGCTGTTGCCAGAGAATTGAATGTACATTTCTCTACCGAGAATTTGGCAGAACGTCCAACTGGCTTCACAGCCACAGACCACGTGTAACCGTGCAAGCCCAGGACCTCCACATGTGGCTTCTTCACCTGCAGGATCATCTGAGATCAGCCACCCTGACAGCTGATGAAACTGAGGAGTATTTATATCTGTAATAAAGCCCTTTAGTGGGGGGAAATCATTCTTATTGGCTGATGGGTGGGCCCCTGTCATGTGAAATCCATAGATTAGGGCCTAATTAATGTATTTCAATTGACTGATTTCCTTATATGAACTGTACCCCAGTAAAATTGTTGAATGTTGTGTTTATATTTTTGTTCAGTTACTTAAAATCTTACAAAAAAACTGATGATGAATACGTTTGGAAAACTGCATTGATCTGCCAATGAAAAATGACATTAGTACATGAATGTGTATTGGTCAACCTCTCCTTCTCTTTTTTTATTCAGTTCTTCCATATTAGATCTGACAGTATGAATGGTTCTTATGGTTGTGTTCAGTTCTTTCATATTAGATCTAACAGTATGAATTGTTCTAATGGGATGAGTGCCTGGAGTGTTTTGGTATGACAAGAGTCAGGAGTTCTCTGACCCTGTGATCTCACCAGGACAGAACCACATGTCTCTATCACACTCCAGCCCAGAAGGTGGCAGTGATGTACCTTTAACGTTGGTCTGAACACCACCAATTAACACCATAGAAGAAGAATGCCTGCTTAGCAACAACCAAGGGGCCATGCAGCTTTCCACTGTTCCAAAGACTGTCTATTATATGGAACAGATTGGCATGTGACCACTCTAACAATGTAGACACGTCCTCAAAGATTGGACATGAATCTGTGTTGGTCAAACTCTTCTCTTCTCTATCATTAAATACAACAAAACTATGTTTTAAGTGAAATATTTAGTGTTTGTCTGAAGCTGGAAAAAATACTTGAAATGAGCATCACAAAGATACATTTGACCTCAGTGCCTTGCAAAAGTATTCATCCCCCTTGGAGTTTTTCCTATTTTGTTGCATTACAACTTATATTTAAATTGATTTTTATTAGTTTTTCATGTAATGGACATACATAAAATTGTCCAAATTGGTGAAGTGAAATGAAAAAAATAACCTGTTTCAACAAATTCAAAAAAATAAAATAACGGAAAAGTGGTGTGTGCATATGTATTCACCCCCTTTGCTATGAAGCCCCTAAATCAGATCTGGTGCAACCAATTACCTTCAGAAGTCAAATAATTGGTGCAATGTGCAATCTAAGTGTCACGTGATCTCAGTATATATACACCTGTTCTGAAAGGCCCCAGAGTCTGCAACACCACTAAGCAAGGGGCACCACCAAGCAAGCGGCACCATGAAGACCAAGGAGCTCTCCAAAACAGTTCAGGGACAAAGTTGTGGAGAAGTACAGATCAGGGTTGGGTTATAAAAAATATCTGAAACTTTGAACATCCCACGGAGCACCATTAAATCCATTATAAAAAATGGAAAGAATATGGCACCACAACAAACCGCCCACCAAAACTCACAGACCAGGCAAGGAGGGCATTAATCAGAGAGGCAACAAAGAGACCAAAGATAACCCTGAAGGAGCTGCAAAGTTCAACAGCGAAGATTGGAGTATCTGTCCATAAGACCACTTTAAGCCGTACCCTCCACAGAGCAGGGCTTAATGGAAGATTAGCCAGAAAAAAGCCATTGCTTAAAGAAAAAAATAAGGCAACAGATTTGGTGTTCGCCAAAAGTCATGTGGGATACACTCCCCAAACATATGGAAGAAGGTACTCTGGTCAGATGAGACTAAAATTGAGCTTTTTGGCCATCAAGGAAAACGCTATGTCTGGCGCAAACCCAACACCCTGAGAACACCATCCCCACAGTGAAGCATGGTGGTGGCAGCATCATGCTAAATGGCATATTATTATTATGTTTTTCATTGGCAGGGACTGGGAAACTGGTCAGAATTGAATGAATGATGGATGGCGCTAAATACCGGGAAATTCTTGAGGGAAACCTGTTTCAGTCTTCCAGAGATTTGAGACAGGGACGGAGGATCACCTTCCATTAAGACAATGACTCTAAGCATACTGCTAAAGCAACACTTGAGTGGTTTAAGGGGAAATATTTAAAATGTATTGGAATGGCCTAGTCAAAGCCCAGACCTCAATCCAATAGAGAATCTGTGGTATGACCTAAAGATTGCTGTACACCATCAAAACCCATCCAACTTGAAGGAGCTGGAGCAGTTTTGCCTTGAAGAATGGGCAAAAATCCCAGTGGCTAGATGTGCCAAGCTTATAGAGACATACCACAAGAGACTTGCAGCTGTAATTGCTGCAAAAGGTGGCTCTAAAAAGTATTGACTTTGGGGGGGTGAATAGTTATGCACGCTAAATTTTTCTGTTTTTTGTCCCAAAAAATGTTGCATCTTCAAAGTAGTAGGCATGTTTTGTAAATCAAATGATACAAACCCCCCCAAAATCAATTTTAATTCCAGGTTGTAAGGCAACAAAATAGGAAAAATGCCAAGGGGGGTAAATACTTTCGCAAGCCACTGTATGCACTAACAAGCTTTTTCAATAAACGCAGCTTTGTCACCAGCTGCAGTACTGAAGCTTTATTAATCTACTGTACTTCAATCAATTGACTTGCAATGGATTTGTGCCACAAATGCTAAAAAGTTAGCATTTTAAACAATAGTAAGATAAACAATATATGACCAGGACTATATTGAGGGACAGACTGTTGAAATGCCCAGTTGATTATGTAAACAGTTTTGTAGAACTCTGGCATTGATGGTCCATCAGAGGGTGAGGCAAAAGTCTCACAGCGTTTAAGTTTTGGCTTTTTTTACATTTTAGTCATTTAGCAGACGCTCTTATCCAGAGCGACTTACAGTTAGTGCATACATTCTTTTTTATTTTTTATACTGGCCCCCCGTGGGAATCGAACCCACAACCCTGGCGTTGCAAACACCATGCTCTACCAACTGAGATACATCCCTGCCGGCCATTCCCTCCCCTACCCTGGGCCAATTGTGCGCCGCCCCATGGGTCTCCCGGTCACGGCCGGATACAACAGAGCCTGGATTCAAACCAGGATCTTTAGTGGCACAGCTAGCACTGCGATGCAGTGCCTTAGACCACTGCGCCACTCGGGAGCTTACAATACCTATAATTTGCTCAGTTCCCCAAAAAACTATTTTATAGAAATAAATCCTGCTTCACTTTGGAAAGTAGAAGGAAGATTGTTCATGCAACGCTTCTCCCAGTGCTCGATTATGCTGATGTAATCTACAGTCATACGGCTGCCTCTGTTTGAAAAACCTTTAGCACTGTGTTTTATCACTGGGGAAAATATTCATATAAAAGTTAAAGACAAAAATGCAATATAAATACAAAATATGCCTTTTGAACACGGCACCCAAATATACATTTTTGACTAGAAACATTTTAACTGAGCAAATTTCTCTTCTATATTATTGATCTAGTCAAAACATGTCACTACACCTCTACACATCACCATTGGGACAATCCAATTTGCTAGTCCCCATTAATTTCTATAATACATATGAATAGATTTTTTCAGCATAAAGGACTTTCTAAAGGGTTTTCTTCTTAGGTAACAATTAAATAAAACAACAAATATATAAGTGTTTAAAAAAAAAAATTAAGTGTTTTAAAATGACCCACTTACTATTGGGGAGTGGAACCAGAGAGGAAGCATGTGTTACCTTTCTCACACCACTACAGTATTCATTTCAACAGACCCTTTCCATCCCCCATTGTTAGAGTTCAATATATGCCCAGGACTATATTGAGGTTCAGGCTGTTGTAATGTCCAGCTGATTATGTAAATAGTATTGTAGAACTCCGGTATTGATGGTCCATTTGAGGGTGAGTCATTGATATGAATGCTCAGAGTAAAAGACCTGAGTACTCACATGTGATGGCCAACATCAACCTTTCCTACTGTGTTATAGTAAGGACCACAGCATATTAGGCAGCCATTGTTCTAAATGTGTTCATACATACGGTACAATGGGAGGGGGTGTGGCATTCACAGGGGACCAGGAAGTTGATCTCAGACTTATATTTAGGACTGGGATCCTATCCAGAGTTTAGGACTGGGATCCTATCCAGAGTTGACAGATTAACAGTGAGGACAAACCCAGCCTGCCTCTCTCCTTCCACACTGATTCTAAACCTATAGTCACCTAGTCCTGATTGTGACAGTGGAGCCTAGTTTGCATTGCAGGATCTAGAGATGGCATCAGTAGACAGGTTTCCATTGGCCTAGGTTTATTTGACAAAAAAACATTTAGCAAAGAAATCATTGCAACATGATGGAAACGGCAGATACAGGAGACATTTTCTAAAGATCCACAAACGTTTTATCCATTCGACAGGGGCAGGAAAACATTGAAGAACCACAGTGCAATGTCGCGAAGGCGTAAAAATGGCGCTGCTAAAATCAGAGATTCTTCTCCTGAGTACATACCTTTGAATCTTGAGTACACACCGACGTCCCCTGTATATAAACCTTACATATAGGACTTCAAGTTGTAAAATAGTGAACTACTCCTTTAATGGACTGGTAGGTGCTATGAAAGGGACGTTTAAAAGAACAACGTTAATGTTGTATTTTGTTCATTAGTCCACTGTTAATACAACACCAAAAATGTTGCATGTTAGAAATCAAGTTTTCAAGATTTCAGTACAGAGAAAAAAGTGTGATGATGCAAATTAGGAAAATTATATTTGCATCATCACACTTGTTGAAATGTACTACAGTGTTTCCCAATCCTGGTCCAGGGGACACAAAGGGGTGCGCTTTTTAGTTTTTGCCCTAACACTCACACAGTGGATTCAACTAAGCAACTCCAGCCTTTGAATGGAATAAGGTATGTGAGGGCTAGGGCAAAAACAAACAAGTCCACCCCTTTGGGACCAGGATTGGGGAACACTGCTGTACTGAAAGTCCTCCATCTTGAGAACTTCACTGCTGACGTGCACATTTTTGGGGATTGTATACAGGGTAAGGAAACCAATGTGTACATTTGTATAAAAAATGTATGCACTCACTAACTGTAAGTCGCTCTGGATAAGAGCGTCTGCTAAATGACAAATGTAAAAATGTACATTTGTAATTTAATTTAACTATCCCTTTAATTAGAGTTACTTTGGAGTTACATTTGGTCAGAGGTGCATTTGCTCTAAGCATGTGCTATAAATAAACATTGACTTGTTTTATAAAGAAAACGTATTTTGTCATCTCTTAAGAAGGATAGGCCAACTGAACGAGTGTGCTCATATACTCCCTTAAAGACCTTTGCTTGAAAAACGAGAAAAAAGTGGCAGTAGTAGGGTTTGTCCATTTTGAGACGCCATAGACCCCTTTCTGTGTTTACAAACATTGCTGCAAGAGGGGGATGGGCGCATGTTGGTGGCAGAACAAGGGGGAGTTCTTATAGAACGCCAGCAAAAAAAGCCTCTATTTACATGTTGCTTATGAGTGCATTTCCCACTACCTTTGGAGTATAATTGGATTTTAAGGTTCATATGAATGTCCTGCTTAATATAATGTTTGTGTCATCATCACAAATCAACTGCATTATACTAAAAAACACTTCAACTTCAACCAGTAAAATGGCTCTTTGGCTAGCTTTTGCTATAGGCTATATCAATGAGCATTAGCATTGTAGCTAACAACTGCTGCATCCCCAAAAATTATTTTGCAAAGATCACAACCAAATATAATCTTAGCGAATGTTCAACCAAGAATCAAAACATAATTCTAAGCCTATGAGAGCCCCAAAAAAGTTATTTTGTTTAGAAGTAATAAAAATGAAAAATCTAGACTACTGCCGCCAAGAGTTGCTAGTTACTAGCCCAGTGTAGCTCAGTTGGTAGAGCATGGCACTTGCAACGCCAGAGTTGTGGGTTCGATTCCCACGGGGGGACAGTATGAAAATGTATGCACTCACTAACTGTAAGTCGCTCTGGTTAAGAGTCTAAATGACTAACATGTAACTGTAAAGAGCCCCACGTATCTGTTTGTGACGTCAGTGTGTCATGTACTGGGAAAGGGTCTATAGCCACTTGCTCAAAATAGTCAGAAAACTCAAGAAATCCGTCTTTAAATGTTGATATTTTTGCAGAGGAAAGCTTAGTCGTGCAATTTTACATCTAACTAAGATGTTTGGTTCAGTATTTCTCAATGAAAAAACCTGCATGAAAAACGAGTCTTCAAGTTTAATGACAACAAATACTTTAATGAAGAATCCCTACTGTTGACCAATCACCAACGAACGGGCGTAGACTTCGGCTACCGACTTGCCTCGAGGAAAAAATGTTGTGTGCCCGAAAAACTTTAAAAAACCCTTACCGAAAGTCCAAAACGAAAACCTCACAAAATGTTGTCATAATATATGCACAAACTCTTCCGAACTGTTTCGGCTGGGAAACATGCTGACGCCTTAAAGGCTAACAAAAAGTCTGTCTTACAATGGTTTCAGTAGTCCTACATTGTCACAAGGTATAGATTATACCCCTATTTAGACCTGAAGTAGCAGACAGTCTAAATCCAGATTAGTGACAATATCAGAACGCTTAAACCATTTGTAACATAATTATTGTTAGCCCAGCATAAAGTTTGAGCTTTCCTTTCAACACCATGGAGTGAATCCTTACCACTGCTACACCTGGCTATCAGCCACCGGAGCTTAGTCTGGCAGCGAAAACGTTTATTCAGCCTCATTTACTGCCTTAAAAAAACATAGCTGATATGGCTGACTTGCTTAAACAAATATGGTTTCTAATGACTCCTTGTGGATTTGTGTAATTCGATAAGAACCGCCTAGTTAAATAAAGGTTCAATATTAATACAATATGTACATAATAAAATGGACACTGTAAAACACATAGGGTGTTCACTCCTTAGGCCTACCTTCCTTTCTGCATCAGACTTCTGAATCTACTTCTGAAAGTACCATGCTTAGATTCATAATAACATCTCAGATTGAACTCTTCCCAAACAGCGACAGTTTCGTTGCAAACAAGACACACTGGTTTGATACTGGAGAAATATGATAAATATATTTGAATAGAACAGTTGGACTATTAATATAGACATTGGTGATTTTACCACTGTAATCAGATGGACATTATTATGTTATGGTCATTGAATTGATTAGCCCTCTAACCACGTGTTAAATGTGTAGTGTAGCTTCACTGTGTAGGACTATGAATTGGGCAGCTATAGGCTATTTGTTAATAGGCTAATTATGTTCTGGCCCGCAGACTAGCTACAAGCTCAGCAACACATTGACTGGAGGCCAAACCTAGTTGCCAACCCCCCTATATTGTAAATTCAATCTGGCTTTACTTCCGGGCTGTTATGACAGATCTGGCCGTATCTTCTCTCTATGTTTCTAAAGAATACCATGGTGCTACCATGTCAGGAAAATACCATGGTACTGGTGCAACTACCATGGTGTGTTCCTGACATGGTAGTACCATGCAATAAATACCATGGTACTATCATGTTCTTTTGGTCACTACAGTGTCATGTTCTTGGAACCATTCCTGGACAAGCCTTGTTGCATGGGGCATAATCCTGCTGAAAGAAATATGTTTGCAGATGGATACACTGCTGCCATGAAGGGATGCACCTGATTGGCAATGATGTTAAGATATCCTGTGGCATTCAAATGTTGCTCTACTTTTATCAAGGGCCCAATGTGTGCCATGAAATCACACCCCACACCACCACCACCAGCCTGCAATGCTGACACACGACATGGTTGCACGTACTCGTGGTTTTCTCCATACCCTAGTTGTCCCATCAGCGTGAAACAGCAGGAACCAGGATTCATCAGACCAGGCTATGTTTTTCTATTTTCCAGTGTCTAGTGTTTTCATTCCATAGCCCACTGTAACCGCAGTTTCATGTTTTTTTTCTGAAAGATAATGGTGATCCATAATGAATACACAAAAACTACATCATTAAGGATCATAGCTTTCACCTGGGTTCACCTGGTCAGTCTGTCATGGAAAGAGCAGGTGTCCTTAATGTTTTGTATACAGTGTATGTTGTGTCTACATTCCCACAGAAAACTCAGAGGGAAGCAGTACCACCCAGTCAACCAACAGACTCCATTGTGAGACGCCTCAAAGAGGATATTCAACCCTAAGGGCAAATCCAAGGTCATCTCAATATCTTTACAGTAGAAGCTATCTAAGCACAGCAACACTGACAAGGTGCACACTGATCAGTAAAGTAAAGAGATGCTAACATTCTACAAGCTCCCTTTCCTCTGCACAGTTCTCTCACAGTGAGAAACAGTAGGATTACAATAGTGTTCTAAGCATTCTTCATTTGATCCAATCCACTACCACTTCTTATGTATACGTTGGTGTGTTTTTAAATTGCCCAATCTGTAGAATCTCGGCTCACAGTCAGCGTGGTGATAAGTCTTCTTTCCAGTGTGTAACCGTTGGTGTGTTTTTACGTTGCCCAATCGGGAGAAACTCTTGCCATATTAAGAGCAGAAGTAAGGCTTCTCTCCTGTGTGTGTTCCCTGATGAACTTTTAGCTCAGCTGATGTTGTGAAGCATTTTACACAGTCAGAGCAGGAGTTAGGCTTCTCTACTGTATGTATATGTTCATGTTGTTTTAAGGTGCCCAGTTGAGAGAATCTTGCTCCACAGTCAGAGCAGGACTAAGGCTTCTCTCCTGTGTGTATACGTTCATGTGTTTTTAAGTTGCCCAGTAGAGAGAAACTATTCCCACAATCAGAGCAGGAGTAAGGCTTCTCTCCTGTGTGTGTTCTCTGATGAACTTTTAGGTCAGTTGATGTTGTGAAGCATTTTACACAGTCAGAGCAGGAGTAAGGCTTCTCTACTGTATGTATATGTTCATGTTGTTTTAAGGTGCCCAGTTGAGAGAATCTTGCTCCACAGTCAGAGCAGGACTAAGGCTTCTCTCCTGTGTGTATACGTTCATGTGTTTTTAAGTTGCCCAGTAGAGAGAAACTATTCCCACAATCAGAGCAGGAGTAAGGCTTCTCTCCTGTGTGTGTTCTCTGATGAACTTTTAGGTCAGTTGATGTTGTGAAGCATTTTACACAGTAAGAGCAGGAGTAAGGCTTTTCTCCTGTGTGTGTTCGCTGATGAACTTTTAGCTCAGTTGATGTTTTGAAGCATTTTACACAGTCAGAGCAGGAGTAAGGCTTCTCTCCTGTGTGTATCCGTTGGTGTGATTTTAAGTGTTCCCTTTGAGAGAAATTATTCCCACAGTCAGAGCAGGAGTATGGCTTCTCTCCTGTATGTATACGTTCATGTTGTTTTAAAGTGCCCATTTGAGAGAAACTTGCTCCACAGTCAGAGCAGGAGTAAGGCTTCTCTCCTGTGTGTATACGTTCATGTTGTTTTAAGTTGCCCAGTCGAGAGAAACTTGCCCCACAGTCAGAGCAGGAGTAAGGCTTCTCTCCTGTGTGTGTTCTCTGATGAACTTTTAGCTCAGTTGATGTTTTGAAGCATTTTACACAGTCAGAGCAGGAGTAAGGCTTTTCTCCTGTATGTATACGTTCAAGTTGTTTTAAGGTGCCCAGTTGAGAGAAACTTTCCCCACAGTCAGAGCAGGAGTAAGGCTTCTCTCCTGTGTGTGTTCTCTGATGAACTTTTAGCTTAGTTGATGTTTTGAAGCATTTTACACAGTCAGAGCAGGAGTAAGGCTTTTCTCCTGTGTGTGTTCGCTGGTGAACTTTTAGCTCAGTTGATGTTTTGAAGCATTTTACACAGTCAGAGCAGGAGTAAGGTTTTTCTCCTGTGTGTATACGTTCATGCTGTTTTAAACTGCCCAGTCGAGAGAAACTTGCCCCACAGTCAGAGCAGGAGTAAGGCTTCTCTCCTGTGTGTATACGTTCATGTGTTTTTAAGTTGCCCAGTCGAGAGAAACTCTTTCCACAATCAGAGCAGGAGTAAGGCTTCTCTCCTGTGTGTGTTCGCTGATGAACTTTTAGCTCAGTTGATGTTTTGAAGCATTTTACACAGTCAGAGCAGGAGTAAGGCTTTTCTCCTGTGTGTATACGTTCATGTTGTTTTAAACTGCCCAGTCGAGAGAAACTTGCCCCACAGTCAGAGCAGGAGTAAGGCTTCTCTCCTGTGTGTATACGTTCATGTGTTTTTAAGTTGCCCAGTAAAGGGAAACTCTTCCCACAGTCAGAGCAGGAGTAAGGCTTCTCTCCTGTGTGTGTTCTCTGATGAACTTTTAGCTCAGCTGATCTTGTGAAGCATTTTACACAGTCAGAGCAGGAGTAAGGCTTTTCTCCTGTGTGTGTTCGCTGATGAACTTTTAGCTCAGTTGATGTTTTGAAGCATTTTACACAGTCAGAGCAGGAGTAAGGCTTCTCTCCTGTGTGTATCCGTTGGTGTGATTTTAAGTGTTCCCATTGAGAGAAATGCTTCCCACAGTCAGAGCAGGAGTAAGGCTTCTCTCCTGTGTGTGTTCTCTGATGACGTTTTAGCTCAGTTGATGTTATGAAGCATTTTACACAGTCAGAGCAGGAGTAAGGCTTATCTCCTATGTGCACTCTCTGATGAACTCTCAGAGCCTTTGATGTTGTGAAATTCTTCCCACAGTCAGTACAGGAATTCAGATTCTCTCCTGTGTGTATTTGTAGGTGTATTTTTAACTTCGATAGAATTGAGAAACTCGCCTCACAATGTGGGCAGTGGTGAGACCTCTTAGCTCTGTGATCTTCCTGCTGTTGCTCGCTGAATGTAGAGAATGTCTCAACATGGTCTCCTGTGTGAACATCATCAGAAGAACCAGTCAGTTGGTATGATATACATGTCAATCAAATGTATTTTATGAAGCCCTTTTTACATCAGAAGTTGTCACAAAGTGCTTTATAGAAACCCAGCCTAAAACCCCAAAGAGCAAGCAATGCAGATGTAGAAGCCATATCATCCTCCACTCACTATCACAAGGGTTAGTAACTACACAGACTAATTTAATAGAACTTTAAAACATTGGCAGTTTGTCTATTTCACTTCTTTAGTCTACTCTCTGATCACTCCAGATAGCCCAGCGAATAAAACAAATGCTGGCAATACTGGTGTCAAACCATGTCAGTAGCATGAAATAATATCTACCTTCTCATTGAAACAGTTCATCATGAAACAACTTTTCATGCACATTGGGATGTTGGAATGAATAACACAAACTTAGTTAGATAGAACCTGCTCTTACCATGAGAAACAGATTTCCCAATCTTCTCCTCCTCTTCTACATCTTTAATGTTGACATTCAGCTCCAGTGTTTGACTGCAGTCTTCCAGCTTCACTGATGCCATCTCTGGATCCTGCTTAGCAAACTGAGCTCCACTGTCACAATCAGGATCCAGTGACTGTAGGTTTGGACTCAGTGTGGAAGGAGAGCGGCAGGCTGGGTTTGTCCTCACTATTGATGTTACCGGCCTCAGATTTAATTCTAGTCGTCCTGTAGTAACAATGAGAAACAGACACAAAAGTTATTGTCTTGACAGTTCTGGCACTTTCTTTATTCTCTATAAATATATTATATTTCTTCTTGTTAAATTATCTAATTCAGTGCTTGACTTGGACTGAAATAGGTGCCAGTACTCATTTTGGGTGCCGGTACTGTTTATATTTAGGTGCAGGAGCTCCACAATACTGTTGAGCTAACATTCTATAAGAGGAACAGGAGCTCAAGCACTAGATATTTGAGGTGACGGTACTTAACCTATAGCAGATTTTCCCAAATTCACATATAGTACCAGTCCAGGGTTTTTCTTTATTTTTACTATTTTCTACATTGTTGATTACAAAGATTCTACAAAGCTGTCATCAAGGCAAAGGGTGGCTACTTTGAGGAAACTAAAATCTAAAATATATTTGATATGTTTAACACTTTTTTGGTTACTACATGATTCCATATGTGTTATTTCATAGTTTAAATGTCTTTACTATTATTCTACAATGTAGAAAATAGTAAAATTCAAGAAAAACCCTTGAATGAGTAGGTGTGTCCAAACTTTGGACTGGTACTGTAAATGCATAAATGACAAAAGCCATTTAGGACAAGGTCACTGTTTGTTTTAGGCAGCACTATGTACTATTGTCCTGAATAACCTTGTCTTCACTGTATTACTTCAATCAAAAACCAATTGTATTTTCCGTTCACACAATAGTAACATTTATAGATAAATACAGAAACAACTGAATGTGTCTGAATATTAGTACACATGTAGAAAACTGAAAATCATTACATTCAGCTTCAAAACAGTAGGGCAACCCTGAAATTGTCTCTCTGCTGCACTGAAGTCCGTTGACGCTGGCCGAGTGGGCGGCGCCATTTTACCAGCTTGTTAATTTTACACAAAACCCAAAACAAACTCGGAAATCTAAAATAAATGGATTCTTTATGAAATCACCTTGAGGAAATTATGTACATCCATTCAGACAAACCCAAAGTATCTAGCTATGTGACTCAGTTTGACATAAAAATAACACATCAAACCTTTACCAAACGTGCTAATACCTTAACGGATTTGTTACCTAGCATGGTATGACATGTTCTTTCGATATTAGAACGTTTAAACGTGCTATTACATACTGATATTACGTATTTTATAAAGTATTAGTTAATGTTTGGAATATTGAGAGCTGCATAAGGATTTGGAGGATGACATACATTCCATGTATTTATTTCTGTCACTGGTGGGTGCCAGAAGGTATGCGGGCCAAGATAGCTGGGGGGCCACTGGTGCTAATCTTAGAAGGAGTACGTGATGGAATATCCTGACTAGGGTGCAACGCGATACCATATAGGGTGATCCTATATGTGGCGAGGTGTGACACTCAATAATGGTTGGCAACTGTTGGATGGAATTAGCTCTGAAAAGCATTATATAAACTGAAGAGGTTTTCTATGTAAGTCATTCAGATGACAATAGGCTACGCCCGTACCGCTTGTCATGTGAATCTGGTACTGTAATATTAAATACTTTGAACCAACTCTCCATCTAAGTGTTGAACTATTCTCTTGCATACTGAATTACTTGATGCCAGAGAAACTCGTCATAACACATACCTATAGTAATAAATAGAAACGGACAGAAATGTTATCTTGTTGACATCACAGCTCTGGTGCTTTCTTTATACTGAGGAATGGTGCGTGCCTGCCTGGAACTTCCTGTTCCCCCACTACCACAGTGCAGCCACAGATACAGTGGGGAAAAAATGTATTTAGTCAGCCACCAATTGTGCAAGTTCTCCCACTTAAAAAGATGAGAGAGGTCTGTAATTTTCATCATAGGTACAGGTCAACAATGACAGACAAAATGAGAAAAAAAAATCCAGAAAATCACATTGTAGGATTTTTAATGAATTTATTTGCAAATTATGGTGGAAAATAAGTATTTGGTCACCTACAAACAAGCAAGATTTCTGGCTCTCACAGACCTGTAACTTCTTCTTTAAGATGCTCCTCTGTCCTCCACTCGTTACCTGTATTAATGGCACCTGTTTGAACTTGTTATCAGTATAAAAGACACCTGTCCACAACCTCAAACAGTCACACTCCAAACTCCACTATGGCCAAGACCAAAGAGCTGTCAAAGGACACCAGAAACAAAATTGTAGACCTGCACCAGGCTGGGAAGACTGAATCTGCAATAGGTAAGCAGCTTGGTTTGAAGAAATCAACTGTGGGAGCAATTATTAGGAAATGGAAGACATACAAGACCACTGATAATCTCCCTCGATCTGGGGCTCCACGCAAGATCTCACCCTGTGGGGTCAAAATGATCACAAGAACGGTGAGCAAAAATCCCAGAACCACACGGGGGGACCTACTGAATGACCTGCAGAGAGCTGGGACCAAAGTAACAAAGCCTACCATCAGTAACACACTACGCCGCCAGGGACTCAAATCCTGCAGTGCAAGACGTGTCCCCCTGCATAAGCCAGTACATGTCCAGGCCCGTCTGAAGTTTGCTAGAGTGCATTTGGATGATCCAGAAGAGGATTGGGAGAATGTCATATGGTCAGATGAAACCAAAATATAACTTTTTGGTAAAAACTCAACTTGTCGTGTTTGGAGGACAAAGAACACCATACCTACTGTGAAGCATGGGGGTGGAAACATCATGCTTTGGGGCTGTTTTTCTGCAAAGGGACCAGGACGACTGATCCGTGTAAAGGAAAGAATGAATGGGGCCATGTATCGTGAGATTTTGAGTGAAAACCTCCTTCCATCAGCAAGGGCATTGAAGATGAAACGTGGCTGGGTCTTTCAGCATGACAATGATCCCAAACACACCGCACGGGCAACGAAGGAGTGGCTTTGTAAGAAGCATTTCAAGGTCCTGGAGTGGCCTAGCCAGTCTCCAGATCTCAACCCCATAGAAAATCTTTGGAGGGAGTTGAAAGTCTGTGTTGTCCAGCGACAGCCCCAAAACATCACTGCTCTAGAGGAGATCTGCATGGAGGAATGGGCCAAAATACCAGCAACAGTGTGTGAAAACCTTGTGAAGACTTACAGAAAACGTTTGACCTGTGTCATTGCCAACAAAGGGTATATAACAAAGTATTGAGAAACTTTTGTTATTGACCAAATACTTATTTTCCACCATAATTTGCAAATAAATTCATAAAAAATCCTACAATGTGATTTTCTGGATTTTTTTTCCTCATTTTGTCTGTAATAGTTGACGTGTACCTATGATGAAAATGACAGGCCTCTCTCATCTTTTTAAGTGGGAGAACTTGCACAATTCGTGGCTGACTAAATACTTTTTTTCCCCACTGTAGAACAATGAGACAGATATTTCACTGGATGTATAATTGTGAAGCATCCGGTTGGCGTTTCCACTCACTACCAAATATGGCAGTGAGAGGAAGCCCACTGGCCGGCAGTGGGAGAAGATGGAAGGAGATGGATTTTGGCCGACATTCTGCAAATGTTCTAATCGATGAAACATCTGATCTTAATACAGTTCTGTTCCCAAAACTAAAATCTGTTATGCACAGAGTGGACTAAGTTTTGTGGACTTACCTGTTGCAAATGTTTATTTTAAATCATGTTATTTAGAAGGAACGCAAAGGCGAATTGAGTTATTGCACACGAGCGCTTCACAGAGGAGGCATTCCCTAACAGAAATATGCAGATGTGTGCTAGAACACGTCAATAGGATCTCGCTAGCTCGTGCTTGGCTCTGCCCACTATGACTCATCTGTTCCCATTGGAAACGACCAGCTGTGGTCTATCTTGGTTTAGTTTAAAATAATTGGTGCAACCGTCCGTGCGTTCAGGGATCATTGGGATGGCCCTACCCCATTATATGAGAAGGGCGGTGATTAATTTGAGCTGGATCCTCCGGTACCTCTCAGTTTTGTAGTCTTTCGTTCCGGAACCCATTTGCCAGAATCAGGTAGCTTACCTCTTGTGGCAAGAAAAATAATTTCCACTGTTTGCAATGTAAAAATCCTAATAAAAGCAATCAGAGTAATTACATTTCGATTATTCTGTAATTGTCATGCCCCCTAAAAAAACGTAATGTGAAAACGTGCATGATATTCTAAGAATTGGTTAATGTTGGGCCGTCCCGGGTTTATGGTTTGCGCAACATTGTAGCCTAGACCAAGGCGTGGCCATTGCTGTGGTGAGAGAGAGAAGCACGCCTGTATCTCTCACAGAAATACAATGACATTCACTTTCTATGATCTCTCTCCCTCTCTGTGCTGTTATAGACATAAGCCAGCAACTCTCTTCTCTCCAGCATTGCACTTCATCATTTATCTCCTAATAGAATAATAGCTGTGGGAAGTGTGCTGGAGGTGCTGCAGCACTCTGCAGTCTGTTCAGAAAGAAATTAAATAATTCCCAATACTACACCAGGAGGAAGCCTAGAATTTCGCCACAGAGGATCCATAGCTAATTTTAAAAAAATAGCCTAGCTGTGGATTGTGTGTAGCCAAATCACAAGGCATGCCTAACGTGTGGCAAATCTGTCAGTTAACAGCATGCAGCCAAAACAGGCCTTTAGCAAATATTTCTAATACAATCGCTGGAAAACACAGCTGGTAAAGCAAATGGATCCTGTTGAAAATAAAATACTAATGTCTGTATGTTCCCAAGTTATCAACTTCCAAATAGGCCTATTGAGCGAACAGCATTGTTTAAAAAAGTAAAGCAAGAGAGAGATAAGCTTTTGGCCGGTGAGTGAGCTGCTCATCATTGGGTGAGTCAGTGAAACTGTATCTTCCTCCTCATATTATACAATGTGTTTCTCTGCACACTTAGGGGCCTCGGCTATTGATGGATTCAAGACAAGGTCGTTTTTATTGATCTCAGATTCTCAGTGTCAAAGTAGCCTGTCATTTGTGAGGTATAGAAAACGTATTGGTGGTTCCAAACTTCTTCCATTTAAGAATGATGGAGGCCTTTTGATCATATCCTTGGACTAAAATGATTGACACTCAGGTGCAAGCCTAACATCATGTGCAAAGGGCCTTTGGGTAACGTAGCACATATTCAATGATATCTCTTTTTCTCACGTAGGCTGTTCATTTCTGATCTTTGATACTTTTTTTGGTTTATAAACGTATCATGGTATACTACGTTAACGCTATACATATGTAACTTGGTAGCTACTAGCAACAGACCCTGTGTTGTGGATCATCTACAACTATTTTGGACGGTCCAAACTGTAACGTTAACGTTAGTCTCAGGCTTCACTAACTAGCGTTACTGTTTTAGGTGGAGCTATTCTTTGCTACTTTTCAAACAAATACTACGTGATATTTCACATATCATCTTGCTAAAAAGGCCTTTTGTTGTGATATTTCACACAACATCTTGCAAGATAGGCCTTTTGTTTTGATTGTGAGAAGTAATGGCAGAGAGAAGGCAGGAGACACTTTGTTTTGTTTAGCGTCGCTTAGGTTAGACTGCTCTCTTTAATGGATCAGTCGTCCACCAAGCTACACTCTAGGATCAGGGGGAGGTGGGAGAGGAAGCGTTGGTTGTCTCGGTTAGGGAGACAGTGTTACTGTTAGGAAATATCTATGTTTGTTTCAACAGATCTTTACATATTTTCCTCACTACAAAATATTAATGCGGTCTTTGTGGTTACTAAACAGATTTTAGATATGTCTTTATGCTATAGCTTATTCCATGTTTACATCTTTGATTAAATGACTTCAAATGCAAAACTTACATTTACTTTGTGGAATGTCTGTGGAGTTTGTAAACTATCCAAGCTTAAAACAGGTTATTACTAGGCTTAAACAACTTCATTCATCTATTGTGTTCCTACAAGAAACTCACTTGTTGAAGGATGAGCTACTTAAAGTATGCAGGAGATGACAAGGGCAAGTAGTAGCATCCTGTTTCTCCTCTCATTCTCATGGTGTTATGGTTTTAATTCACTAATCTGTTCCATTTCAAGTGGATACTATTATAACTGATAAAGCTGGTAGATACATTTAGATACAGGGAACTCTTTTGAATGAGCATATTAATCTGGTTAATATTTATGGTCCTAATGATGATAATCCCAAATTCTTTGAGAATGTATTTCTATTGATAGCCTCCATTCCTGTTAAAGTCCTAATGGCAGGGGACTTTAATTGCACTCTTGATCCTCATCTAGATAGCTCCTCTGGTTTAGACACTTCCCACTCGCAGAGTAGAAAGAAATTACAGCATTTCATTAAGGACTTAAATCTATGTGAACGTTGGAGGACTCAGAACCCGAGTAAAAGGGATTATTCATGTTACTCGTCAACATTTAAATCATATTCTCATGTAGACTACTTTTTAGTTTCCTGCTCATTGCTTCCCAATGTAGCAGGAAGTGGATATGATACTTTTGTTCTGAATGACCATTCCCTTGTGTGATTATTCTATAGGGATACAAAACTAGTAAAAGGATCCTCTAGATGGCGTTTGCATCCCAGATGGTTACAGGACCCAGACTTCTTACATTACGTTGGAGTGCATATAGATGTTTATTTGACATTAAAACACTGACCAAACATCAGCGAGTACCAGATGGGAGGCTTTCAAAGCACATATTTGGGGGCAAATTATACGTTTTACCAGTTTCAGATAAAATAAAATCAGAAAATGAGAGACGGAGAGCAAAATGAGAGAATTGGAGAGGGAAGCTTTTTTGGATAACTCAGTAGAAGTAAACAAGGAATGATTTGGTCTTAAAGCTCAGTATGAAGAACTTCCCACCTCAAAGGCTGCAAACAGCTTAACTAGGCAGAAACAGTCCTTCTATGATCAAGGTGAAAAACCTGGTAAATTGCTGGCCTGGCACATTAAGAAGTAAAATTCATCCTTTAATGCAATTCATAATTTACAAGGACAATTATCAATGGATCCTGTAGAAATAAACCAAACATTTGCTTCCTACTACAACACACTTTACAACTCTGAATCTCCTGAGAACTGAACTAGTCAGGTCTTGATTTTCCCTCTATTTCAGAAGACACTAAATTGGATCTGGAAAAGGAATTGGATGGTGCTGAAATATCTGATGCTATTTTCAATATGAAGGGAGGTAAAGCAGAAGGTCCAGATGGGCTCCCAATAGATATTTAAGGACAAACTTCTAGGTCCACTTTTGGATATGTACAGTGCATTAGGAAAGTATTCAGACCCCTTGACATTTTCCACAATTTGTTACGTTACAGCCTTATTCTGAAATTGATTAAATAAAAAAAATCCTCATCAATCTACACACAATACCTCATAATGACAAAGTGAAAACAGGTTCTTAGACATTTTTGAAAATGTATTAAAAATAAAACAGCAGAAATACCTTCTTTACATACGTATTCACACCCTTTGCTATGAGACTCGAAATTGAGCTCAGGTGGATACTGTTTCCATTGATCATCCTTGAGATGTTTCTAAAACTTAATTGGTGTCCAACTGTGGTAAATTCAATTGATTGGAGATGATTTGGAAAGTCACACAACTGTCTATATAGGTGACCAGGAACATGATGGTCACTCTGACAGAGCTCCAGAGTTCCTCTATGGAAATGTGAGAACCTTCCAGAAGGACAACCATCTCTTCAGCACTCCACCAATCAGGCCTTTATGGTAGAGTGGCCAGACGGAAGCCACTACTCAGCAAAAAGCACATGACAGCCCGCTTGGAGTTTGCCAAAAGGCACCTAAAGGACTTGGACCATGAGAAACAAGATTCTCTGGTCTGATGAAACCAAGATTGAACTTCTTGGCCTGAATGCCAAGCATCACGTCTGGAGGAAACCTGGCACCATCCTTATGGTGAAGCACGGTGGTGGAAGCATTATGCTGCGGGGATGTTGTTCAGCGGCAGGGACTGGGAGCCTAGTCAGGATAGAGGGAAAGATGATTGGAGCAAAGTACAGAGAGATCCTTGATGAAAACCTGCTCCAGTGCGTTCAGGACCTCAAGACCGGGGCGAATGTTCACCTTCCAACAGGACAACGACCCTAAGCACACAGCCAAGACAACGCAGGAGTGGCTTCGGGACAAGTCTCTGAATGTCCTTGAGTGGCCCAGCCAGAGCCGGGACTTAAACCCAATCGAACATCTCTGGAGACCTGAAAATAGCTGTGCAGCGACGCGCCCCATCCAACATGACAGAGCTTGAGAGGATTTGCAGAGAAGAATGGGAGAAACTCCCCAAATACAGGTGTGCCAAGCTTGTAGCGTCATACACATTAAGACTTTGGCTGTAATCACTGCCAAAGGTGCTTAAACAAAGTACTGAGTAAAGGGTCTGAATACTTATGGAAATGTGATTGTTCAGTTGTTGTTTTTGCAACAACTGATAAAAACCAGTTTTTGCTTTGTCATTATGGGGTATTGTGTGTAGATTGATGAGGGAAAAAAAACAATTTAATCAATTTTACAATAAGGCTGTAAAGTAACAAGGGCTCCTGAGGGGGCTCCTGAGTGGCGCAGTGGTCTAAGGCACTGCATCGCAGTGCTAACTGTGCCACTAGAGATCCTGGTTCGAATCCAGGCTCTGTCGCAGCCGGCCGCGACCGGGAGACTCATGGGCGGCGCACAATTGGCCCAGCGTCGTCCAGGGTAGGGGAGGGAATGGCCGGCAGGGATGTAGCTCAGTTGATAGAGCATGGCGTTTGCAACGCCAGGGTTGTGGGTTCGATTCCCACGGGGGGCCAGTATAAAAAATATATATATGTATTCACTAACTGTAAGTCGCTCTGGATAAGAGCGTCTGCTAAATGACTAAAATGTAAATGTAATGTAAATGTAACAAAATGTCGAAAAAGTCAAGGGGTCTGAATACTTTTCGAATGCACTGTATATAGACAGGTGTGTGCCTTTCCAAATCATGTCCAACAAACGTAGTTAGATAGAACCTGCTTTTACCCTGAGAAACAGATTTCCCAATCTTCTCCTCCTCTTCTTCATCTTTAATGTTGACATTCAGCTCCAGTGTTTGACTGCAGTCTTCCAGCTTCACTGATGCCATCTCTGGATCCTGCAGTAAACTGGGCTCCACTGTCACAATCAGGACCCAGTGACTGTAGGTTTGGACTCAGTGTGGAAGGAGAGAGGCAGGCTGGGTGTTGTCCTCACTGTTGATGTTACCGGCCTCAGACTTATCTGAATCGGCCAGTATTAATAAAGAGAAACAGATACAAAAAGTTATCGTCTTCACAGTTCTGGCACTTTCTTTATTCTCTAGAAATATTTTCACTTTTTTCTTGTTCAATTATTTAATTCAGTGCTTGACTTGGACTGAAATAGGTGGCAATACTCATTTTGGGTGCCGGTACTGTTTATATTAAGGTGCAGGAGCTCCACAATACTTTTGAGCTAATACCTAACCTATAGTAGATCAATGCATAAATGACTCAAAAACCATTTAGTACAAGGTTACAGATTGTTTTAGACAGCACTATGTGCTAATTTCCTTAAACCTTGTCTTCACTGTATTACTTCAATCAAAAACCAATTGTATTTCCTGTTCACACCATAGTAACATTTATTGATAAAGACAGAAACAACAGAATGTGTCTGAATATTAGTACACATGTAGAAAACTGATAATCATTACATTCAGCTTCAAAACAGTGGTGCGACCGTGAAATTGTCTCTGATGCACCCGCACTGTCCTCACTGAAGTCCGTTGACGCTGACCGAGAGGGCTCCGCCATTTTATCAGCTTGGGAATTTTACACAAAACCAATAACATGCAAAACGAACTCAAAATCTCAAATAAATTGATTATTTATTAAACTAACATGAGAAAAGTATGTACATTCACTCAGACAAACCCAACATCTCTAGCTATGTGACTTGTAAAATAGTTTTTATCACGTTCTTTCACTCACTCGGTTTGACACAAAAATAACACATCAAACCTTTAACAAACGTGATAATACCTTAACGGATTTGTTACCTAGCATGGTATGACATGTTATTTCGACATTAGAAAGTTTAAACGTGCTATTACATACCTCTAGTAATAAATAGAAACGGACACAAAGGTTATCTTCTTGACTGCACAGTTCTGGCGCTTTCTTTATTGTGAAGAATGGTGCCCGCCTGCCCGGAACTTCCTGTTCCCCCACTACTAACGGTCCGTGCATTCCGAGATCAGATTACAACATTTTATTAAATTACAAAAAAAGTGTAAACTGTAGCAATTTATTTCCCTTTATAATTTATTAGCCTAAGCATGACCTACATCCAAATAATTTATCTAGGGTTGGAACCGGTTCAGGGAACAGAACTGAAAAATAACGTTAAAAAGAACCGGAAACTAAAGTGTTCTATACTTTTCAGGAACAGCAATTATTTTAAAAGCATGTAATCCAGGTAATAACCTTATTTTACTTTCCGGGTATATTTCTCCAGTCCCACAAAATCGCAACAAATATCACTCTAGAAACGTATTCCAGTTTCTGCCTGCCAGCTGGAATGGAAACCTTTGCCAGTGGGTGTGCGTGTGGAAACTACCTGCTCCTCTCCTCTGAAGCACAGGTTACTGTATCCTACTGACAACGTTACAAGCATGATTCAGAAATTAGGGAGATATGTTTAATTTGAGAAGAATGGATGAACTTTTTCAATGCTAGTTAAGGATACTATAGTCACCACGTTTCACATTGGATTTATTAACGACATAAAGGTACGACCTGTTTTTAATTCTAGTGCTACACTGCACAAACAAGGTTGTTAGCTAGCTAGCTAACATCTGCTCTGGTCCAACGTTAAACCAACTCTGAAGTTCAGACATTCAAAGTTCCTCCATAGAAGCCGCTCCTCCGTAGGTATAATTCTGTGGGCCTAATTCAGATAACGCATGTCATAACACGATGCCCAGCTCTTCAATGCAAGCTTTCTCTATCCTCTAAGAGCTCTCCACACCCGCAAAATGTCGCACCTTACACTGTGATTGGCAGCACAGTGTGCTCTGAATGATTTTCTTATACAGATACTCTGTGGTGTGCTAGTGTATTTATTCTCCCACTTGGATGTCACTTCCACAAGCTTTAAATTGAGGGCCAGGTTGTCAGGATGGGTAATGTACTGTACACATTAATTACAAGTACTCCTAAAGATACACTTCATTTTAACTAGCTAAATCCTGTGTAACAACTAGTAATTACATTGTACTTGGCTAACATTACATGTACTATGCTTTGAAATAGTGTCTTATTCTTCATCTGGGATTTGGGTTTGTAAAATGTATTATAAAATGTATTTAATATGTCTGATCAGGCTCAGGTAGCATCAGGTTTGTATTTTCATGCTGATCAAAGCTCTAATCAAATCCAGACATTTATAAGCGTTATAATGCTTTTGAATGACACTTCCGGTTTTGGCGGAAAATACCGGGTTACCCGGGAGAAGAGTGATTTATTCTCGGGATGGAACATTTGTAAAACACCGGGGAAATATTAAACCCTGATGCGCATACCAGTTGATTCACAAGACACCAACTAAGTAACTTACATATACGGTATCTTCATTAGGCCTAATGGCATTTCATGTCCATGATAGGAAGTTTGTTGTAGTGACTCAGTAAGGCTAATTGTAAAAGTAACCCTCTAAAATGCCATGTTTGTACAGTTTATTATGTGGAGGAAACATTTAGGCAGCCAGGGCCATACACCAGGACCGCTCCGTAGGCCGCACTGTAGGCCTAGCTCTTACTGCAGTCCAGTGCCATGGACATCTTTGAAGTTTGGCCTCTAGTAATTTAGGAGGGCAACTTTATGAAGGCCTCTTCACCCTGGTCTTATCGTACAAGGCTCTACAGACATGTAAAATAAAAACAGGCTATTTTATTTGCGTTGATGTATTGAAGTCAAGTGGTTCAACATTCAAATGCGACGGTCAGTGGAACACTTGCGCCACCAAGTGGACAATTGCTCAGTTCCCTTGTGGCATCAACGCTACCAGAGATATTTGATATAAGATCAAATGTTATGTCAATATTATTATCTCTAAATTGATTCCCCCACCCGTATTTCATATATTATTATTCCGATTTAGCTGTTAATCTGGATTTAATTTATAAACACTTTCTGTCATTTCCGATTGGAGGGCAGATGACCACGTGACTTCCGATCCTACCAATTTGTTACTTTGTAACAGTCAAAAGTGGTTATTCCCAACGTTGATCAACTCCCAATCTATGCCAAGATTTTTTTAAAGCATTATCTTTAAAGCATTATCACTGTACCATTTACACCCTGTACACTGTGCATGTGACGAATAAACATTCATTTGATTAGATGATTAACGCACCATTCACATCAGCTATCATAGTCAATATAACAGTGACTGACTTGACCATCACTTTTTAGCCATCATTGACATTGAGATGAAGATGGTCAAACGTGAAAATATAAAATACATCGTGATCCTAATGGAATATAACAAAGTACAATGTAATTACTAGTTGTTACACAGGATTTAGCCAATTAAAATTAAGTGTATCTTTAGGTGTACTTGTAATTAATGTGTACAGTACATTACCCATCCTGACAACCTGGCCCTCAATTTAAAGCTTGTGGAAGTGACATCCAAGTGGGAGAATAAATACACTAGCACACCACAGAGTATCTGTATAAGAAAATCATTCAGAGCACACTGTGCTGCCAATCACAGTGTAAGGTGCGACATTTTGCGGGTGTGGAGAGCTCTTAGAGGATAGAGAAAGCTTGCATTGAAGAGCTGGGCATCGTGTTATGACCTGCATTATCTGAATTAGGCCCACAGAATTATACCTACAGAGGAACGGCTTCTATGGAGGTACTTTGAATGTCTTTGAACTTCAGAGTTGGTTTAACGTTGGACCAGAGCAGATGTTAGCTAGCTAGCTAACAACCTTGTTTGGGCAGTGCAGCACTAGAATTAAAAACAGGTCGTAACTTTTTGTTGTTAATAAATCCAATGTGAAACGTGGTGACTATAGTATCCTTAACTAGCATTGAAAAAGTTCATCCATTTTTCTCAAATTAAACATATCTCCCTAATTTCTGAATCATGCTTGTAACGTTGTCAGTAGGATACAGTAACCTGTGCTTCAGAGGGGAGGAGCAGGTAGTTTCCACACGCACACCCACTGGCAAATATTTCCATTCCAGCTGGCAGGCAGAAACTGGAATACGTTTCTAGAGTGAGCTTTGTTGCGATTTTGTGGGACTGGAGAAAAATACCCGGAAAGGAAAATAAGGTTATTACCTGGATTACATGCTGTTAAAATAACTGCTGTTCCTGAAAAGTATAGAACACTTTAGTTTCCGGTTCTTTTTAACGTTATTTTTCAGTTCTGTTCCCTGAACCGGTTCCAACCCTAGAGACATTATTTGGATGAAGGTCATGCTTAGCCTAATAAACTATAAAGGGAAATAAATTGCTACAGTTTACAATTTTTTAGTAATTTAATGAAATGTTGTAATCTGATCTCGGAATGCACGGACCGTTAGTAGTGGGGGAACAGGAAGTTCCGGGCAGGCGGCACCATTCTTCACAATAAAGAAAGCGCCAGAACTGTGCAGTCAAGAAGATAACCTTTGTGTCCGTTTCATTGTATTACTACAGGTATGTAATAGCACGTTTAAACTTTCTAATGTCGAAAGAACATACCATGCTAGGTAACACATCCGTTAAGGTATTATCACGTTTGGTAAAGGTTTGATGTGTTATTTTTGTGTCAAACCAAGTGAAGAATGTGATAAAAACTATTTTACAAATCACATAGCTAGAGACTTTGGGTTTGTCTGAGTGAATGTACATAATTTTCTCATGGTAATTTCATAAATAATCAATTTATTTGAGATTTCTGTGTTCGTTTAGCATATTATTGGTTTTGTGTAAAATTCCCAAGCTGGTAAAATGGCGGCTACTCTCGGTCAGCGTCAACAGACTTCAGTGAGGACAGTGCGGGTGCATCAGATAGAGACAATTTCACGGTCGCACTACTGTTTTGAAGCAGAATGTAATGATTATCAGTTTTCTACATGTGTAATAATATTCAGACACATTCTGTTATTTCTGTCTTTATCAATAAATGTTGCTATGGTGTGAACAGGAAATACAATTGGTTTTTGATTGAAGTAATACAGTGAAGACAAGGTTTAAGGAAATTAGCACATAGTGCTGTCTAAAACAAACTGTAACCTTGTACTAAATGGATTTTGAGTCATTTATGCATTCATCTACTATAGGTTAGGTATTAGCTCAAAAGTATTGTGGAGCTCCTGCACTTTAATATAAACAGTACCGGCACCCAAAATGAGTATTAGCACCTATTTCAGTCCAATTCAAGCACTGAATTAGATAATTGAACAAGAAAAAAGTGAAAATATTTTTAGAGTATAAAGAAAGTGCCAGAACTGTCAAGACAATAACTTTTTGTATCTGTTTCTCTTTATTACTACTGGCCGATTCAGGTAAGTCTGAGGCCGGTAACATCAACAGTGAGGACAAACCCAGCCTGCCTCTCTCCTTCCACACTGAGTCCAAACCTACAGTCACTGGGTCCTGATTGTGACAGTGGAGCCCAGTTTACTGCAGGATCCAGAGATGGCATCAGTGAAGCTGGAAGACTGCAGTCAAACACTGGAGCTGAATGTCAACATTAAAGATGAAGAAGAGGAGGAGAAGATTGGGAAATCTGTTTCTCATGGTAAGAGCAGGTTCTATCTAATTAAGTTTGTTGGACATGATTTGGAAAGGCACACACCTGTCTATATACAGTGCATTCGGAAAGTATTCAGACCCCTTGACTTTTTCGACATTTTGTTACGTTACAGCCTTGTTGTAGAATTGATTAAATAGTTTTTTTCCCTCATCAATCTACACACAATACCCCATAATGATAAAGCAAAACCACTATATGCCTTAAATGCTTATGGATTGAGAACCAGTTGAAGGGTTAAAACAGAGCAGAGACATTTCTTTAGTGCAAACTCTATGCTTTTGATAACTCCCTGCAGCTGGTCTGGGTATGTCAATGACATGTGATGCAGATACAACGCCTCGTGGTGGCTGTGTGGAGATTGGAGTAACAATGGAACTAGTGTTATCATTTGTTTGTGCTTATGACCTGACACATAGCCACATGCACATAATCTCAAGGGTCCTGATTTCTCTAAGTGGGGCTTCTGTCTCTTATTAGTGGCGTGACTCAAAAGATGATATACATACGTACGTTAAAGAACAATCACACTCTGTATTGACTATATTCACTATCCAGACATATATCTGGAGTACAACGTATCAATCATGTAATTCTGTTTTACCTTTATCATTTCATAACACATTATAAAACATATCAATTAATCCTTAAACATGGTTTAAACATGTCATCCATAACCCATTCTCAACCACATACATCTAAGCATTTATCATTTACCATCCTCCCTGGCCCTTGAGATTATGTGCATGTGGCCATGTGTCAGGTCATAAGGTCATAAGCACAAACAAATGATAACACTAGTTCCATTGTTACTCCAATCTCCACACAGCCTCCACGAGGCGTTGTATCTCCATCACATGTCATTGACATACCCAGACCAGCTGCAAGGAGTTTATGAAAAACACATAAATGTCTCTGCTCTGTATTAACTCTTCAACTGGTTCTCAATCCATAAACATTTTAAGGCATATAGGTGTTTAATTCTACAACATATGTACTTGAAAATCGTCTATAGTATTCAGACCCCTTGACTTTTTCGACATTTTGTTACGTTACAGCCTTATTGTAAAATGTATTAAATTGTTTTTTTCCCTCATCAATCTACACACAATACCCCATGATGACAAAGCAAAAAACAACAACAACTGAACAATCACATTTCCATAAGTATTCAGACCCTTTACTCAGTACTTTGTTTAAGCACCTTTGGCAGTGATTACAGCCAAAGTCTTAATGTGTATGACGCTACAAGCTTGGCACACCTGTATTTGGGGAGTTTCTCCCATTCCTCTCTGCAGATCCTCTCAAGCTCTGTCAGGTTGGATGGGGTGCGTCGCTGCACAGCTATTTTCAGGTCTCCAGAGATGTTCGATTGGGTTTAAGTCCCGGCTCTGGCTGGGCCACTCAAGGACATTCAGAGACTTGTCCCGAAGCCACTCCTGCGTTGTCTTGGCTGTGTGCTTAGGGTCGTTGTCCTGTTGGAAGGTGAACCTTCGCCCCGGTCTTGAGGTCCTGAGCGTACTGGAGGAGGTTTTCATCAAGGATCTCTCTATACTTTGCTCCAATCATCTTTCCCTCGATCCTGACTAGGCTCCCAGTCCCTGCCGCTGAACAACATCCCGCAGCATGATGCTTCCACCACCATGCTTCACCATAAGGATGGTGCCAGGTTTCCTCCAGACGTGATGCTTGTCATTCAGGCCAAGAAGTTCAATCTTGGTTTCATCAGACCAAAGAATCTTGTTTCTCATGGTCCGAGTCCTTTAGGTGCCTTTTGGCAAACTCCAAGAGGGCTGTCATGTGCCTTTTGCTGAGGAGTGGCTTCCGTCTGGCCACTCTACCATAAAGGCCTGATTGGTGGAGTGCTGAAGAGATGGTTGTCCTTCTGGAAGGTTCTCACATTTCCATAGAGGAACTCTGGAGCTCTGTCAGAGTGACCATCATGTTCTTGGTCACCTATATAGACAGTTGTGTGACTTTCCAAATCATCTCCAATCAATTGAATTTACCACAGTTGGACTCCAATTAAGTTTTAGAAACATCTCAAGGATGATCAATGGAAACAGGATCCACCTGAGCTCAATTTCGAGTCTCATAGCAAAGGGTGTGAATACTTATGTAAACAAGGTATTTCTGCTGTTTTTATTTTTAATACATTTGCAAAAATGTCTAAGAACCTGTTTTCACTTTGTCATTATGAGGTATTGTGTGTAGATTGATGAGGATTTTTTTTATTTAATCCATTTCAGAATAAGGCTGTAATGAATCAAATTGTGGAAAAAGTAAAGGGGTCTGAGGACTTTCCTAATGCACTGTACATATCCAAAAGTGGACCTAGAAGTTTGTCCTTAAATATCTATTGGGAGCCCATCTGGACCTTCCGCTTTACCTCCCTTCATATCGAAAATAGCATCAGATATTTCAACACCATCCAATTCCTTTTCCAGATCCAATTTAGTGTCTTCTGAAGTAGAGGGAAAATCAAGACCTGACTAGTTCAGTTCTCAGGAGATTCAGAGTTGTAAAGTGTGTTGTAGTAGGAAGCAAATGTTTGGTTTATTTCTACAGGATCCATTGATAATTGTCCTTGTAAATTATGAATTGCATTAAAGGCTGATTTTTACTTCTTAATGTGCCAGGCCAGCAATTTACCAGGTTTTTCACCTTGATCATAGGACTGTTTCAGCCTAGTTAAGCTGTTTGCAGCCTTTGAGGTGGGACGTTCTTCATACTGAGCTTTAAGACCAAATCATTCTTTGTTTACTTCTACTGAGTTATCCAAAAAAGCTTCCCTCTCCAATTCTCTCATTTTGCTATCCGTCTCTCATTTTCTGATTTATTAGATTTGAAACTGGTAAAACGTATAATTTGCCCTGAAATATGTGCTTTGAAAGCCTCCCATCTGGTACTCGCTGACATTTGGTCAGTGTTCAATGTCAAACATCTATATGCACTCCAACGTAATGTAAGAAGTCTGGGTCCTGTAACCATCTGGGATGCAAACGCCACCAAGAGGATCATTTTACTAGTTTTGTATCCCTATAGAATAATGACACAGGGGAATGGTCACTCAGAACAATACTATCATATCCATTTCCTGCTACATTGGGAAGCAATGAGCAAGAAACTAAAAAGTAGTCTACATGAGAATATGATTTAAATGTTGACGAGTAACATGAATACTCCCTTTTACTCGGGTTCTGAGTCCTCCAAGGTTCACATAGATTTAAGTCCTTAATGAAATGCTGTAATTTCTTTCTACTCTGCGAGTGGGAAGTGTCTAAACCAGAGGAGCGATCTAGATGAGGATCAAGAGTGCAATTAAAGTCCCCTGCCATTAGGACTTTACCAGGAATGGAGGCTATCAATAGAAATACATTCTCAAAGAATTTGGGATTATCATCATTAGGACCATAAACATTAACCAGATTAATATGCTCATTCAAAAGAGTTCCCTGTATCAAAATGTATCTACCAGCTGTATCAGTTATAATAGTATCCACTTGAAACGGAACAGATTAGTGAATTAAAACCATAACACCATGAGAATGAGAGGAGAAACAGGATGCTATTATTTGCCCTTGTCATCTCCTGCATACTTTAAGTAGCTCATCCTTCAACACGTGAGTTTCTTGTAGGAACACAATAGATGAATGTAGTTGTTTAAGCCTAGTAATAACCTGATTTAAGCTTGGATAGTTTACAAACTCCACAGACATTCCACAAAGTACATTTACGTTTTGCATTTGAAGTCATTTAACCAAAGATGTAAACATGGAATAAGCTATAGCATAAAGGCATCTCTAAAATATGTTTAGTAACCACAAGGACCGCAGGAATATTTTGTAGTGAGGAAAATATGTAAAGATCTGTTGGAAGAAACAAACATAAATCTATCCTAACAACACAGGGTATTTTGCTAGTAGCCTATCTAGCAAGATGATATAATAATAATAATAATATGCCATTTAGCAGACGCTTTTATCCAAAGCGACTTACAGTCATACATTATTTTTTTTGTGTATGGGAAATATGTGAAATATCACGTAGTATTTGTTTGAAGAGTAGCAAAGAATAGCTCCACCTAAAACAGTAACGCTAGTTAGTGAAGCCTGAGACTAACATTAACGTTACAGTATGGACCGTCCAAAATAGTGGTAGGTGATCCACAACACAGGGTCTGCTGCTAGTAGCTACCAAGTAACAATATGGCCCATACGTATAGCGTTAACGTAGTATACCATGATACGTTTATAAACCAGAAAAAGTATCAAAGATCAGAAATGAACAGCCTACGTGAGAAAAAGAGATATCATTGAATATGTGCTACGTTACCCAAAGGCCCTTTGCACATGATGTTAGGCTTGCACCTGAGTGTCAATCATTTTAGTCCAAGGATATGATCAAAAGGCCTCCATTCTTAAATGGATGAAGTTTGGAACCACCAATACTTTTTCTAGATCTGGACGCCCGGACAAACTAAGCAATCGGGGGAGAAGGGCCTTGGTCAGGGAGGTCACCAAGAAGCAGGTGGTCACTGAGTTCCTCTGGTGATGGGAGAACCTTCCAGAAGGACAGCCATCTCTGCAGCACTCAACCAATCAGGCCTTTATGGTAGAGTGGCCAGATGGATGCAATTCCTCATGAAAAGGCACATGATTACCCGCTGGGAGTTTGCCAAAAAACACCTAAAGGACTCTCAGACCGAAAAACAAGATTCTCTGGTCTGATGAAACCAAAATTGAACTCTTTGGCCTGAATGTCAAGCGTCACGTCTGTAGGAATCCTGGCACCATCCCAACGGCGAAGCATGGTGGTGGTTTTTCAGTGGCAGGGACTGGGAGACTAGTCAGGATCTAGGGAAAGATGAACGGAGCAAAGTACAGAGAGAACTGAAAATAGCTGTGCGGCGACACTACCCATCTTACCTGACAAGCTTGAGAGGATCTGCAGAGAAACTCCCCAAATACAGGTATGCCAAGCTTGTAGCGTCATACCCAAGAAGACTTGAGGCTGTAATCACTGCCAAAGGAGCTTCAACAAAGTACTGAGTAAAGTCTGAATACAGTTTTTTTATTATTGTTATTTTTGCAAAAATGGTGTCATAAAACCTAGCGGTCAAACAGGGAAATGGTTCCAATCATTTTTCCTTTTTATTCATTTTAAAAACACTTAAATTAACGGCTGTGTTTCGTGTAGGCTTACCCTGGCGTGACTTTTAGCAATATTCGGCTCTATTTCCTTTCAGATGATAAAACTCTATCATCAAAGTAGACATCATGCAAAACAACAACACTGCAAGCTCCTGCACGTCATCTCTAGCTGTAACCTTTGATAACAGGTATTGTGTCAATTTAAAACTAATTAACTGTGGTGGCAGGTGCAGTGATGACAGCTGAGAAGGAGCTGAGTGTAGAGGGAAGCAGTGTGGTGAGGGAGGTTATCGTCTAGTGTATAAAGAGGGATACGTCCTCCAATAGCTCAGAGATGGAACCTGGTGAGAGTGAGGATGAATTACCTGCGGTGAGGAACTCGGAGTTCGGGCCTCGTTCCAAGGATGATAAGGATGATTCTGGCCCAGTGGGTGTGAGATTTGTAGAGAGAATGGATACATATGTGGTGTCAGGTTAGGTGGAGTAGATGTTGGGGACTGTTGAATTGGTGAAGGTAACTGAGTGGACTCGTGATGATTTATTGTTTGTCCTCTGTCCAGAGGGAGCGGGCGCTGCGGATTACGTGATTAGAGACAGGAATTGTGACTTGAATTACTCTCCGGAACAGGGTGGCATTGAAAGGAGTGATAACAGGGTTAGGTTTAAGTGTTGAGGATGAGCAGTTGAAATGGAAGATTCCAGGTGTCTGTGACGCCCTCCGTTTTGGTGAGGTGTAGATCTGGTGTAGAGCGTGGGGAAACAGAGAATACATTATTTGTCATGCTGGATTTTGATGCATAGTCTCTGCCAGATAAGATCAAGGTAGGAAGTGTCAGTTATCCCGTGAGCGATTTTGTTCCGTAAATATTACAGTGTTTTAGGGGTGAAGTTTATGGGCCTGTTGCAGCAGTGTGTAGGCGTGAGATGCCTAGATGTGACAAGTGTGCAGGAGGGCATGAGATGAAGAAATTGTGGTATCGGTGGAGAAAGTTCTGTGTGTTAGTTGTGGGGGTGCTAACGGGCTGGAGATCTGAGATGTCAGGTGAGAGAAAGGCAGATTGTGGTCCTCTATAGCTCAACTGTAGCTCAATTGGTAGAGCATGGCACTTGTAACGGGTAGTGGGTTCGATCCCCGTGACCACCCATACGTAAAAATTTATGCGCACATGACTGTAAGTCGCTTTGTATAAAAGCGTCTTCTAAATGGCATATTATTATTATTAGATTGAGGTTGCCAGGGTTACAGTAGTACAGAAAGTGTTGTAGCAGAAGCAGTGAAGAGAGTGGTAGAGGAAGATGGGTACATGGTGAGGATTCCTGTGAGTAGGCAGAGACCAAGAGAGAGTGATGGGAAGAATATGTGCTTCAGTAAGGTGGGCTTTTTAGCATTTATAGCAATGGTTTTCAATTGTACTGCGGAAATGGCTCAAAAAGTCCCAGAAAATAGAGGCTGTGTTGGCAGTGTCAGAGAAGTACTTGGGATTGCGAGGATTTACTGCAGAACAGCTGCAGGGGGTGTTAAGTGGTAGTGGTCTGGCGTAGGACTAGATGGTGTTAAATAGTGGAATGGGGTGGTGGGTTTTTGTCGTGGAAAATCGCCACGAAGGGACTCAAAGTCAAATGAGTCCCTTGTTGGAGAGGTTCCAACAAACATAAAAGCACCATAGTACACGTCGGTTGGGAGCTCTGCCGGGGCAGTCCCGTTAGTTGTCCTATATACTGCTTACACAGACAAGTTATATTTGCATGATTTTAGCTTTATTAATAATTAATTAATCGTTAACATTTGGTTCCTGCATGTGACCGACCAATACCTCACAAGGCTTCTTCTCTCCAAGCTGAGACCTTGAAACTGAGATATCCCTTTTGGATGCCAGAACAATGTTCTGGGCGTACTGCCAATTGGTCTGAGGAGGTCAGTCATCTGCACGAACCAAGAACATTTACCCTCACATTTTTTAGAGCAGGCTAATACTGCAATTTTGTATTAATTACCGTATCAATGAATTTAATGTATATAGGCTCTGAATGGCCTCACACACCAGTACAGTAGGTGGCGGTGTATGCACCTAAAAGTTGAATGCGCTCCGCCAACCAAATCCCGAAGAAGAAGGATGGAGAATGTGAAAAAGGAGTAGCGTTCATCTTTATTATTGATGTTTGATGAAGAGTATCTACCACCCTATGTAAAGCTGGGATATATAATATACCCCATAAGAGAGTTTGTGTAAAACCTGATGCAATGCAAGAAATGTAAAAAGTTTGGCCACATGTCAAGTGTTTGCAGACGGAAGGAATATGTTATTGAAGAGCATGTGAATGTAAAATGTTGTAACTGTGGTGGGGGTCATATTCCTGAATTCCCAGAGTGCCCTGTTAGGGTGAAAGAGGTTGAGGTGTCAAGGATCAGGGCTGTACAGCAAATCTCCTATGTGGAGGCGGTGAAGAGAGTTATAGTAGCAAGAGGCCACAGTTCTGAAGAAGATATGGCGGTGGATGCACTGCAACCAGTTGCAAATGTTATACGTCAATCAAGTGATCTGGATACACTTATTTTGAAGGTGGATTTTTTAGTATTTATAGCCACAGTTATTAATTTTACTGCACAATAAGTCCAAGAAGCTGGACATCATTATATCTGTAGCTGAGAAGTTTTTGGGCCTCCAAGACTTCACGGCAGAAGCCCTGCAAGGTCTACTGTAGCCAGAAAATGTTCCACCCTCACAGGATCCTTCTGAGCCTGTGTAGGGACCTGATTAGAACAGAAAAGCAGGCTGATTTAGTTCAATTTTAATATAGTTATTGATAGTTTGTATGATTTTTTTTAGAAATACTGTATACACTGAACAAACATATAAACGCAACATGTAAAGTGTTGGTCCCATGTTTCATGAGGTGAAATAAAAGATCCCAGAAATGTTCCAGACACAAATTTATTTCTAAAATGTTGTGCACACATTTGTTTACATCCCAGTTGATATGCCCACAGGTGTGGTATATCAAGAAGCTGATTAAATAGCATGATCATCATTACACAGGTGCACCTTGTGCTGGGGACAAGAGTAGCTGAATAGGTTATTGGCAGCATCTAATGGGGATCCCTAACAAATACAAAAATGCCACTCTAAAATGTGCAGTTTTTTCACACAACACAATGCCACAGATGTCTCAGGTTTTGAGGGAGCATGCAATTGGCATGCTGACTGCAGGAATGTCCACCAGAGCTGTTGCCAGAGAATGTTAGGTTAATTTCTCTACCATTAGCTGCCTCCAATGTTGTTTTAGAGAATTTTGCCCAACCAGCCTCACAACTGCTGACCACCGTGTAATGGCGTTGTGTGGGCGTGCGGTTTGCTGATGTCAGTGTTGTGAACAGGGTACCCCATGGTGGTATCGGGGTTATGGTACAGTGGGGGAAAAAAGTATTTAGTCAGCCACCAATTGTGCATGTTCTCCCACTTAAAAAGATGAGAGGCCTGTAATTTTCATCATAGGTACACGTCAACTATGACAGACAAAATTAGATTTTTTTCCTCCAGAAAATCATATTGTAGGATTTTTTATGAATTTATTTGCAAATTATGGTGGAAAATAAGTATTTGGTCAATAACAAAAGTTTCTCAATACTTTGTTATATAGCCTTTGTTGGCAATGACACAGGTCAAACATTTTCTGTAATTCTTCACAAGGTTTTCACACACTGTTGCTGGTATTTTGGCCCATTCCTCCATGCAGATCTCCTCTAGAGCAGTGATGTTTTGGGGCTGTCGCTGGGCAACACGGACTTTCAACTCCCTCCAAAGATTTTCTATGGGGTTGAGATCTGGAGACTGGCTAGGCCACTCCAGGACCTTGATATGTTTCTTACGAAGCTACTCCTTCGTTGCCCGGGCAGTGTGTTTGGGATCATTGTCATGCTGAAAGACCCAGCCACGTTTCATCTTCAATGCCCTTGCTGATGGAAGGAGGTTTTCACTCAATCTCACGATACATGGCCCCATTCATTCTTTCCTTTACACGGTCAGTCGTCCTGGTCCCTTTGCAGAAAAACAGCCCCAAAGCATGATGTTTCCACCCCCATGCTTCACAGTAGGTATGGTGTTCTTTGGATGCAACTCAGCATTCTTTGTCCTCCAAACACGACGAGTTTAGTTTTTACCAAAAAGTTATATGTTGGTTTCATCTGACCATATGACATTCTCCCAATCCTCTTCTGGATCATCCAAATGCACTCTAGCAAACTTCAGACGGGCCTGAACATGTACTGGCTTAAGCAGGGGGACACATCTGGCACTGCAGGATTTGAGTCCCTGGCGGCGTAGTGTGTTACTGATGGTAGGCTTTGTTACTTTGGTCCCAGCTCTCTGCAGGTCATTCACTAGGTCCCCCCGTTTGGTTCTGGGATTTTTGCTCACCGTTCTTGTAATCATTTTGACCCCACGGGGTGAGATCTTGCGTGGAGCCCCAGATCGAGGGAGATTATCAGTGGTCTTGTATGTCTTCCATTTCCTAATAATTGCTCCAACAGTTGATTGCTTCAAACCAAGCTGCTTACCTATTGCAGATTCAGTCTTCCCAGCCTGGTGCAGGTCTACAATTTTGTTTCTAGCGTCTTTTGACAGCTCTTTGGTCTTGGCCATAGTGGAGTTTGGACTGTGACTGTTTGAGGATGTGGACAGGTGTGTTTTTTATACTGATAACAAGTTCAAACAGGTGCCATTAATACAGGTAACGAGTGGAGGACAGAGGAGCCTCTTAAAGAAGAAGTTACAGGTCTGTGAGAGCCAGAAATCTTGCTTGTTTGTAGGTGACCAAATACTTATTTTCCACCATAATTTGCAAATAAATTCATAAAAAATCCTAAAATGTGATTTTCTGGGGAAAAAATCTCAATATGTCTGTCGTAGTTGACGTGTACCTATGATGAAAATTACAGGCCTCTCATCTTTTTAAGTGGGAGAACTTGCACAATTGGTGGCTGACTAAATACTTTTCCCCCCCGCTGTATGGCATGGCGTAAGCTACAGACAACTAATACAATTGCATTTTATCGATGGCAGTTTGAATGCACAGAGATGCCATGACAAGATCCTGAGGCCCATTAAATACTTATTTCCCTAATTAAAATGCAAATCAATTTATAACATTTTTGACATGCGTTTTTCTGGATTTCTTTGTTGTTATTCTGTCTCTCACTGTTCAAATAAACCTACCATTAAAATTATAGACTGATCAAATCAAATCAAATCAAATGTTATTGGTCACATGCGCCGAATACAACAGGTGCAGACATTGCAGTGAAATGCTTACTTACAGCCCTTAACCAACAGTGCATTTATTTTAAACAAAAAAAGTAAGAATAAACAACAACAAAAAAAGTGTTGAGAAAAAAGAGCAGAAGTAAAATAAAGTGACAGTAGGGAGGCTATATATACAGTAAAATAAAGTGACAGTAGGGAGGCTATATATACAGGGGGGTACCGTTGCAGAGTCAATGTGCGGGGGCACCGGCTAGTTGAGGTAGTTGAGGTAATATGTACATGTGGGTAGAGTTAAAGTGACTATGCATAAATACTTAACAGAGTAGCAGCAGCGTAAAAAGGATGGGGTGGGGGGGCAGTGCAAATAGTCCGGGTAGCCATGATTAGCTGTTCAGGAGTCTTATGGCTTGGGGGTAGAAGCTGTTGAGAAGTCTTTTGGACCTAGACTTGGCACTCCGGTACCGCTTGCCGTGCGGTAGCAGAGAGAACAGTCTATGACTAGGGTGGCTGGAGTCTTTGACAATTTTGAGGGCCTTCCTCTGACACCGCCTGGTATAGAGGTCCTGGATGGCAGGGAGCTTTGCCCCAGTGATGTACTGGGCCGTACGCACTACCCTCTGTAGTGCCTTGCGGTCAGAGGCCAAGCAGTTGCCATACCAGGCGGTGATGCAACCAGTCAGGATGCTCTCGATGGTGCAGCTGTAGAATTTTTTGAGGATCTGAGGACCCATGCCAAATCTTTTTAGTCTCCTGAGGGGGAATAGGCTTTGTCGTGCCCTCTTCACGACTGTCTTGGTGTGTTTGGACCATGATAGTTCGTTGGTGATGTGGACACCAAGGAACTTGAAGCTCTCAACCTGTTCCACTACAGCCCCGTCGATGAGAATGGGGGCGTGCTCAGTCCTCTTTTTTTTCCTGTAGTCCACAATCATCTCCTTTGTCTTGGTCACGTTGAGGGAGAGGTTGTTGTCCTGGCACCACACGGCCAGATCTCTGACCTCCTCCCTATAGGCTGTCTCATCGTTGTCGGTGATCAGGCCTACCACTGTTGTGTCGTCGGCAAACTTAATGATGGTGTTGGAGTCGTGCCTGGCCATGCAGTCATGGGTGAACAGAGAGTACAGGAGGGGACTGAGCACGCACCCCTGAGGGGCCCCCGTGTTGAGGATCAGTGTGGCAGATGTGTTGTTACCTACCCTTACCACCTGGGGGCGGCCCGTCAGGAAGTCCAGGATCCAGTTGCAGAGGGAGGTGTTTAGTCCCAGGATCCTTAGCTTAGTGATGAGCTTAGAGGGCACTATGGTGTTGAATGCTGAGCTGTAGTCAATGAATAGCCAGCATTTGTTTTATTCACTGGGCTATCTAGAGTGATCAGAGAGTAGACTAAAGAAGGGAAGTAGACAAACTGCCAATGTTTTAAAAGTTCTATGAAATGAGTCTGTGTAGTTACTAACCCTTGTGATAGTGAGTGGAGGATGATATGGCTCATCATTTTCACTCATTTTTGCCTTCGACTGTTGAATAGCTTTCAGGGCTGACCCCATTTAGTTGACTGGTCAATTGTTTGGTCAATAGATAGGCTGTTGGTCGACCAATATTTTTTTTGTCAAGCAGTGGCAAATATACCAGTCAAAAGTTTGGACACACATTTACATTTACGTCATTTAGCAGACGCTCTTATCCAGAGTGACTTACAAATTGGTGCATTCACCTCATAGCCAGTGGGATAACCACTTTACAATATGTTTTTTTTTTTTTTTTTTGGGGGGGGGGGATTACTTTATCCTATCCCAGGTATTCCTTAAAGAGGTGGGGTTTCAAGGGTTTTTCTTAATTTTTACTATTTTCTACATTGTAGAATAATAGTGAAGCCATCTAAACTATGAAATAACACATATGGAGTCATGTAGTAACCAAAAAAGTGTTAAACAAATCAAAATATATTTTAGATGTTAGATTCTTCAAAGTAGCCACCCTTTACCTTGATGACAGCTTTGCACACTCTGGGCATTCTCTCAACCAGCTTCACCTGGAATGCTTTTCCAATAGTCTTGAAGTGTTGTGGAAAATAATCACTATACTTTATTACATATCAAAATACTTCCAGAGTTTTTGTAGAATTAAGAATGACTATTATAATTTCAACAAAGCCGATGCCAGTCTGCAGAGTAGCACCTCCTTTTCCTCTCTCTCCATCTTATATAGTGCCCTCCACACACCCTAGCTTTAAAATCCCTCCCTCTTCAGTTTCCCGCTCTTTTATTGCTCTGCCCACTCCCATTGTCTATGGTGGCGGCTAAATTCGACTTTCATTCAGTTCAGAATCACATAGTACTACAATCAATCACTCCCCTGTCTTGCAAAAACACTCATGTTTAGTTTAAACTCTGTTCAACCCTGGCGCCGAGAGAGACAAAATGCCACAGGCTAGTTTCAGTCTTTGATAAGATAGGACAGCCATGGATTTATGTAAGAGCAATCAATTAGACCCTAAGTTTGATTCCCACTTTCCCACACACACACAGTGAAATGACCCAATTAAGTTCCTGGCCCAGCAACAAAGAATTCTAACTATGTTCGTGATTAACCCAGTTTTATCTCATAGTTCACTAAAAAATCTCCATCAGAAGCAGTTCACACACATGCTGAGCACTTGTTGGCTGCTTTTACTTCACTCTGCGGTCCAACTCATCCCAAACCATCTCAATTGGGGAGGTCGGATGATTGTAGAGGCCAGGTCATCTGATGCAGCCCGTACACAGCCTGGAGGTGTGTTGTGTCATTGTCCTGTTGAAAAACAAATGATAATCCCACTATGCCCAAACCAGATGGGATGGCGTATCGCTGCAGAATGCTGTGGTAGCCATGCTGGGTAAGTGTGCCTTGAATTCAAAATAAATCACCAGCAAAGCACCATCACACTTCCTCCTCCATGCTTCACGGTGGGAACCAAACATGTAGAGATCATCCGTTCACCTACTCTGCGTCTCACAAAGACACTGCGGTTGGAACCAAAAATCTCAAATTTGGACACATCAGACAAAAGGACAGATTTCCACCAGTCTAATGTCCATTGCTCATGTTGTTTGGTCCAAGCAAGTCTCTTCTAATTGTTGGTGTCCTTTAGTAGTGGTTTCCTTGCAGCAATTCGACCATGAAGGCCTGATTCACGCAGTCTCCTCTGAACAGTTGATGTTGAGATGTGTCTGTTACTTGAAGTCTGTGAAGCATTTATTTGGGCTGCAATTTCTGAGGCTGGTAACTCTAATGAACTTATCCCCTGCAGCAGAGGTAACTCTGGGTCTTCCTTTCCTGTGGTTTTTGCGAATGCACTTGAAGAAACTTTCAAAATTCTTCATATTTTCAGGATTGACTGACCTTCATGTCTTAAAGTAATGATGGACTGTTGTTTCTCTTTGCTTATTTGAGCTGTTCTTGCAATAATATGGACTTGGTCTTTTACCAAATAGGCCTATCTTCTGGATACCACCCCTACCTTGTCACAACACAACTGATTGGCTCAAGCACATTAAGAAATTCCACAAATTAACTTTTAAAAAGGGACACCTGTTAATTGAAATGCATTCCAGGTGACTACCTCGAAGCTGGTTAAGAAAATGCCAAGAGTGTGCAAAGCTGTCATCAAGGCAAAGGTTGCCTACTTTGAAGAATCTCAAATATAAAATATATATTTTGATTTGTTTAACACTTTATTGGGTACTACATTATTCCATATGTGTTATTTCATAGTTGTGATGTCTTCACTATTATTATACAATGTAGAAAATAGTAAAAATTAAGAAAAACCCTTGAAACCCCACCTCTTTAAGGAATACCTGGGATAGGATAAAGTAATCCCCCCCCCCCAAAAAAAAAAAAAAAAAACATATTGTAAATATAGAACCCCTGCAATGAGTTTGAATTTGGGAAAATCTACTATAGGTTAAGGACCGGCACCTCAAATATCTAGTGCTTTATTTCATGTTCCTCTTATAGAATGTTAGCTCAACAGTATTGTGGAGCTCCTGCACCTAAATATAAACAGTACCGGCACCCAAAATGAGTACTGGCACCTATTTCAGTCCAAGTCAAGCACTGAATTTGATAATTTAACAAGAAGAAACGTAATATATTTTTAGAGAATAAAGAAAGTGCCAGAACTGTCAAGACAATAACTTTTTGTGTCTGTTTCTCATTGTTACTACAGGACGACTAGAATTAAATCTGAGGCCGGTAACATCAATAGTGAGGGCAAACCCAGCGAGCCTCTCTCCTTCCACATTGAGTCCAAACCTACAGTCAGTGGGTCCTGATTGTGACAGTGGAGCCCAGTTTGCTAAGCAGGATCCAGAGATGGCATCAGTGAAGCTGGAAGACTGCAGTCAAACACTGGAGCTGAATGTCAACATTAAAGATGAAGAAGAGGAGGAGAAGATTGGGAAATCTGTTTCTCATGGTAAGAGCAGGTTCTATCAAACTAAGTTTGTTGTTCGTTCCAACTTCCCACTGTGCATGAAAAGTTGCAGTAGAACTGTTTCTTGATGAACTGTTTCAATAAGATGGTATGTTATTCCATGCTACTCAGACTTGCATGGTTTGATACCAATTTTGTCAGCATTTGTTTTATTTACTGGGCTATCTGGAGTGATCAGAGAGTAGACTAAAGAAGTGAAGTAGACAAACTGCCAGTGTTTTAAAGTTATAGGAAATGAGTCTGTGTAGTGTCTAACCCCTGTTATAGTGAGTGGAGGATGTAGCTCAGTTGGTAGAGCATGGCGCTTGCAACGCCAGGGTTGTGGGTTCGTTTCCCACGGGGGGCCAGTATGAAAATGTATGCACTCACTAACTGTAAGTCGCTCTAGATAAGAGCGTCTGCTAAATGACTAAAATGTAAATGTAAATATATAATTATCATGACTGATGAGCATACACTCAATTAGTATTTGGTAGCATTGCCTTTAAATTGTTTACCTTGGATCAAACATTTCGGGTAGCCTTCCACAAGCTTCCCACAATAAATTGGGGGAACTTTGGCCCATTCCTCCTGACAGACCTGGTGTAACTGAGTCAGGTTTGTAGGCCTCCTTGCTCGCACACACTTTTTCAGTTCTGCCCACACATTTTCTACAGGATTGAGGTCAGGGCTTTGTGATGGCCACTCCAATACCTTGACTTTGTTGTCCTTAAGCCATTTTGCCACAACTTTGGAAGTATGCTTGGGGTCATTGTCCATTTGGAAGACCCATTTGTGACCAAGCTTTAACTTCCTGACTGATGTCTTGAGATGTCGCTTCAATATATCCACATAATCTTCCTTACTCATGATGCCATCTAATATGTGAAGTGCACCAGTCCCTCCTGCTGCAAATACCCCCCTTTTTCCTCCAAACATAACGATGGTCATTATGGCCAAACAGTTCTATTTTAGTTTCATCAGACCAAGGACATTTCTTTAAAAAGTACGATCTTTGTCCCCATGTGCAGTTGCAATCCGTAGTCTGGCTTTTTTATGGCGGTTTTGGAGCAGTGGCTTCTTCCTTGCTGAGCAGCCTTTCAGGTTATGTCAATATAGGACTTGTTTTACTGTGGATATAGATATTTTTGTACCTGTTTCCGCCAGCATCTTCACAAGGTCCCTTGCTGTTTTTCTGGGATTGACTTGCACTTTACACACCAAAGTACGTTCATCTCTAGGAGACAGAACGCCTCTCCTTCCTGAGCGATATGACGGCTGCATGGTCCCATGGTGTACTTGCGTACTATTGCTTGTACAGATGAACATGGTACCTTCAGGCATTTGGAAATTGCTCCCAAGGATGAACCAGACTTGTGGAGGTCTACGATTTTTTTTCTGAGGTCTTGGCTGATTTCTTTTGACTTTCCCATGATGTCAAGCAAAGAGGCACTGAGTTTGAAGGTAGGCCTTGAAATATATCAACAGGTACATCTCCAATTGACTCAAATTATGTCAATTAGCCTATCAGAAGCTTCTAAAGCCATGACATCATTTTTTGGAATTTTCCAAGCTGTTTAAAAGGCACAGTCAACTTAGTGTATGTAAACTTCTGACCCACTGAAATTGTGATACAGTGAATTATGTGAAATAATCTGTCTTTAAACAATTGTTGGAAAAATTACTTGTGTCATGCACAAAGTAGATGTCCTAACCGACTTGCCAAAACTATAGTTTGTTAACAAGAAATGTGTGGAGTGGTTGAAAAACAAGTTTTAATGACTCCAACCTAAGTGTATGTAAACTTCCGACTTTAACTGTAAATATTCAGACTCACCATTGAGCTCAGGTGCATCCTGTTTCCATTGATCATCCTTGAGATGTTTCTACAACTTGATTGGAGTCCACCTGTGGTACATTCAATTGATTGGATGTGATTTGGAAAGGCACACCTGTATTATGAGGTCCCACATTTACAGTGCATGTCAGAGCAAAAGCCAAGCCATGAGGTCGAATGAATTGTCCGTAGAGCTCCATGAAAGGATTTTGTTGAGGCACAGAACTGCGGGACGGTACCAAAACATTTCTGCAGCATTGCAGGTCCCCAAGAACACAGTGGCCTCCAGCGTTTTTTTTACACATATATTTATTAGTTCCAAGTAGGACAATCAACAATTACAGAAATACAATTGTTCTCATTATCCAATTGTATTGCAACAATCTCAGGCGGGTGTTTATGGTCTGTATCTGAGCTCTCGAGCATATCATACCCCAGTCCTCTGCTGAAATATTTATTGTATCCACTGAAGTCTCTTACTATCAGAGTTGTCTTCATGAGTAGCTACCATTTTCCAATATAATGATGTAATTTGACTTCTCCCATAACACACATTAACAGAGAGCATTTCTAAAGTGGTCAAAGTAGGTTGTAGGGCAGATTGTTTTAGACTGGAAAAAATAAAGCTTCTCAATTGTAAGTATTTGAAAAAATAATTTTGTGGTAAGTTATATCTTCTCTTTAGTTCTACAAATGACATTAGCCCTTTTTTTATGTATAAGTCCATTACTTTAACAATACCTTTTCTTCTAAGTTCTTTAAACCCCAAGTCATTTTTACCAGGTATGAAATTGTCATTTCCCCAAATTGGTGTAAAACTGGATAATACAGGGGATTCACCCAGATATTGCTGTACCTCCTGCCATATAGTTGGTGTTTTTAACAAAGGGATTAGTAGTCTTCTTCTTTAGTTTCTTAAAGGGAGCAGAGTACAAATATCCATCCAAAGTGAAGCCTTTTGTGGTTTCTTGGAGAACCAAAACATTGCAGCCCTAAGTTGTGCAGCCCAGTAATACCACTGTAGGTTTGGAAGTTGCATCCCCCCTCTGTCATAGGGCAAATAAAGAAGAGAAAGTCTAAGCCTTGGTTTTCTGTTGCTCCAGATAACATTTGAGAGTATCTTTCATATCTTTGGGGAAAATAAAGGTGGTGGTGCCAGAGGAATTGATTGAAATAGATAAAGACATTTGGGCAGAATATTCATCTTAATGATATTTATTCTACCAGTAATAGATATAGACAATGATGTCCATCTGTTGATGGATTCTGTTTCACTCGTTACCAAGGGGACATCATTTGTTGAGCTCAAGGAGCTAATTTCTGGTGTGATTTTAATACCAAGATATCTGAAACCTTGTTCTGTATTCACCAATTGATGCTGTACAATTGGATTCAGTCTCTCTTGCTTGTTTAGGAAAAGGTTTTCAACTTTAATCCCAAAAAACCGACAAGTTATTAATTAAATTGGAGAGGGAAGAAAATGATTTAGATCTGTTAGGAATAAGAGGGTATCATCTGCATACAGGGCCACTCAATGTGCAAAATCTATTTGTATTCCTCTAATTGACGGGTGGGCCCTTACTGCAATGGCAAAGGGTTCTATAGCTAAAAGAAGGTGTCCGGCCAGTCCAGGACTCTTTCTTGTGCCCCAGAAAAGCTTAAAAGGTTGTGAAATCAAATTGTTACTGGCAACTTCTGCAGTGGGGTTGGTATATCATATCTTAATCCATTTACAGAAGTATTTCCCAAACCCAAATTTCACATTTTGTTGGGTATTTATCAGGCTTCAGAATAAGATGAAAGCCTCCTTAGAGAGGAGGGGAAGCAACCTTGCTAAAAGGATTCTGCATACAGCTACAGTGGGGAGAAAAAGTATTTGATACACTGCCGATTTTGCAGGTTTTCCTACTTACAAAGCATGTAGAGGTCTGTCATTTTTATCATAGCTACACTTCAACTGTGAGAGACGGAATCTAAAACAAAAATCCAGAAAATCACATTGTATGATTTTTAAGTAATTAATTTGCATTTTATTGCATGACATAAGTATTTGATCACCTACCAACCAGTAAGAATTCCGGCTCTCACAGACCTGTTAGTTTTTCTTGAAGAAGCCCTCCTGTTCTCCACTCATTACCTGTATTAACTGCACCTGTTTGAACTCGTTACCTGTATAAAAGACACCTGTCCACACACTCAATCAAACAGACTCCAACCTCTCCACAATGGCAAAGACCAGAGAGCTGTGTAAGGACATCAGGGATAAAATTGTAGACCTGCACAAGGCTGGGATGGGCTACAGGACAATAGGCAAGCAGCTTGGTGAGAAGGCAACAACTGTTGGCGCAATTATTAGAAAATGGAAGAAGTTCAAGATGAGGGTCAATCACCCTCGGTCTGGGGCTCCATGCAAGATCTCACCTCGTGGGGCATCAATGATCATGAGGAAGGTGAGGGATCAGCCCAGAACTACACGGCAGGACCTGGTCAATGACCTGAAGGGAGCTGGGACCACAGTCTCAAAAAAACCATTAGTAACACACTACGCCGTCATGGATTAAAATCCTGCAGCGCACGCAAGGTCCCCCTGCTCAAGCCAGCGCATGTCCAGACCCGTCTGAAGTTTGCCAATGACCATCTGGATGATCCAGAGGAGGAATGGGAGATGGTCATGTGGTCTGATGAGACAAAAATAGAGCTTTTTGGTCTAAACTCCACTCGCCGTGTTTGGAGGAAGAAGGATGAGTACAACCCCAAGAACACCATCCCAACCGTGAAGCATGGAGGTGGAAACATCATACTTTGGGGATGCTTTTCTGCAAAGGGAACAGGACGACTGCACCGTATTGAGGGGAGGATGGATGGGGCCATGTATCGCGAGATCTTGGCCAACAACCTCCTTCCCTCAGTAAGAGCATTGAAGATGTGTCGTGGCTGGGTCTTCCAGCATGACAACGACCCGAAACACACAGCCAGGACAACTAAGGAGTGGCTCCGTAAGAAGCATCTCAAGGTCCTGGAATGGCCTAGCCAGTCTCCAGACCTGAACCCAATAGAACATCTTTGGAGGGAGCTGAACGTCCGTATTGCCCAGCGACAGCCCCGAAACCTGAAGGATCTGGAGAAGGTCTGTATGGAGGAGTGGGCCAAAATCCCTGCTGCAGTGTGTGCAAACCTGGTCAAGACCTACAGGAAACGTATGATCTCTCTAATTGCAAACAAAGGTTTCTGTACCAAATATTAAGTTCTGCTTTTCTGATGTATCAAATACTTATGTCATGCAAAAATATGCAAATTAATTACTTAAAAATCATACAATGTGATTTTCTGGATTTTTGTTTTAGATTCTGTCTCTCACAGTTGAAGTGTACCTATAAAAAAATTACAGACCTCTGAATGCTTTGTAAGTAGGAACACTGCCGATTTTGCAGGTTATCAAGTACTTGTTCTCCCCACTGTATATACAGTGCATTGGGAAATTATTCAGACCCCTTGACTTTTTCCACATTTAGGTATGTTACAGCCTTATTCTAAAATAGATTAAGTTGTTTGTTTCCCTCATTAATCTACACACAATACCCCATAATGACAAAGCAAAAACTTGTTTTTATCAATTGTTGCTAACATTTTTTAACCAAATATAATAAAAAATATGAAAATATCACATTTACATAACTATTCAGACCCTTTACTCAATACTTTGTTTAAGCACCTTTGGCAGCGATTACAGCCTCGAGTCTTCTTTGGTATGACGCTACAAGCTTGGCACACCTGTAATTGGAGCGTTTCTCCCATTCTTCTCTGCAGATCCTCTCAAGCTCTGTCAGATTGGATGGAGAGCGTCGCCTCACAGCTATTTTCTGGTCTCTCCGGAGATGTTAGATCGGGTTGAAGTCCGGGCTCTGGCTGGGTCACTCAAGGACGTTCAGAGACTTGTCCCAAAGCCACTCCTGCGTTGTCTTGGCTGTGTGCTTAGGGTAGTTGTCCTGTTGAAAGGTGAACCTTCGCCCCAGTCTGAGGTCCTGAGCATTCTGGAGCAGGTTTATCAAGGATCTCTCTGTACTTTGCTCCGTTCATCTTTCCCTCGATCTTGACTAGTGTCCTAGTCCCTGCCGCTGAAAAACATCCCCACAGCATGATGCTGACACCACCACGCTTCACCGTAGGGATGGTGCCAGGTTTCCTCCAGATGTGATGCTTGGGATTCAGGCCAAAGAGTTCAATATTGGTTTCATCAGACCAGAGAATCTTCCTTCTCATGGTCTGAGAGTCTTGAGGTGCCTTTTGGCAAACTCCAAGTGGGCTGTCATGTGCCCTTTACTATTCCAAGATGGCGTAGCAGTGCGGTCGCGTTCTTTGTTGTGTGTCTGTGTAAATAGCAATTTTTTTTGTTTAGTTTTTTTGTATTTTTCGTACATATTTTCCTATCATACTTTTCATCCTTCTACAACATATACTTTCCTGCAACCCGCCTCACTCAATGTGGAACGGATTCTATTATTGACTTACCTTTATCTGGAATCTCCAGTTGAAACTAGCTAGCCAGCTAACTAGCTACTTGCTATTAGCCATCGTTAGCGGTTTTCACCCAGAACATCGGATTCTACTTCCGGAATAACTGATTCACTGGACATTAACACCGGATCGCAACTAGCTAGCCGCAACCGATTGGATGTTGCTGTTTGGCTGTTCACCACTGCCCCAGAAGCAAGCACCAGTTAGCTGTGAGCTAGCCTCGAGCCAGGCCCATTTCCCGGCTATCTACCTCTCTGTCAACCGGACGGGACCTCCTAGTGTTGACACGGAGCCCCGCCGATCCAACACGACTGGTCTGCCGACGAAATCGTCTGATGTGGTTACAGCAGGCTTCCCGTTACGACGTCGACCACGAAGACCCATCTGCTAGCCCTGGCCCGCTAGCACACGCTAGCCATGGCCTCTTGCTCGCCAGTGCTATAGCAGCCTCCGAACTACCTCCAAACTCTCCTATTGCTGTTCACCGGACCTTATGATAACTCAGCTATACAGCTGATGCCTGCTGGACTGTTCCTTTATACGGTACCGCATCCTGTTTATGTTTAGCCTCAGCCCAAACTTTGTCGCCATTACCAGCTGTTGCCTTAGCTCTCTCGAATAACACCTGTGATTGCTTTATGCCTCTCTCCCATGTCAATATGCTTTGCTTATTGCTGTTTCGGTTATTTCTTATTGTACTATTTCACTGTAGATCGCCCAGCTCAACCTACCTTTAGATAGTTCCTTTGTCCCACCCCCCATACACGCGGAGACCGACTCAATCGGTGCCTCCAGTGATGCTATCTCTTTCATCGTTACCCAACGTTTAGATTTACCTCCACTGTACTCATATCCTTCCATATCCTTGTCTGTACATAATGCCCTGAATCTATTCTACAACGCACGGAAATCTGCCCCTTTTTTCCCTCTGTACTCAACGCACTAGAAGACCAGTACTTAAAGCCTTTAGCCGTATTCTTATTCTACTCCTCCTCTGTTCCTCTGGTGATGTAGAGGTTAACCCAGGCCCTGTAGCCCCCAGTATCACTCCTACTCCCCAGGCGTTATCATTTGTTGACTTCTGTAACCGTAAAAGCCTTGGCTTCTTGCACGTTAACATCCAAAGCCTCCTCCCTAAGTTTGAGTTATTCACTGCGTTAGCACACTCCGTCAACCCTGATGTTCTAGCAGTGTCTGAATCCTGGCTTAGGAAGGCCACCAGAAATGTCCATCTCCAACTACAACATTTTCCGTCTCGATAGAACTGCCAAAGGGGGTGGGGTTGCAATCTACTGTAGAGAGAGCCTGCAGAGCTCTATTGTACTATCCAGGTCTGTGCCCAAACAGTTTGAGCTTCTACTTCTAAAAATCAACCTTTCCAGAAATAAGTCTCCCACTGCTGCCGCTTGCTACAAACCCCCCTCAGCCCAGAGCTGTGCCCTGGACACCATATGTGAACTGATCGCCCCCCATCTATCCTCAGAGTTCGTACTGCTTGGTGACCTAACTGGGATATGCTTAACACCCCGGCCAACCTACAATCTAAACTAGATGCCCTTAATCTCACACAAAGTATCAACGAACCTACCAGGTACAACCCCAAATCTGTAAACATGGGCACCCTCATAGATATCATCCTGACAAATATACCCTCTAAATAGACCTCTGCTGTCTTCAACCAGAATCTCAGCGATTATTGCCTGCGTCCGTAATGGGTCCGCGGTCAAACGACCACTCCTCATCACTGTCAAACGCTCCCTAAAACACTTCAGCGAGCAGGCCTTTCTAATTGACCTGGCCCGGGTATCCTGGATGGATATTGACCTCATTCAGTCAGTAGAGGATGCCTGGTTGTTCTTTTAAAAGTGCTTTCCTCTCAATCTTAATTTTTTGAATGGGGCATGCTTATTTATCCTCAGACTTGACTGCCCTTGACTAGCACAAAAACATCCTGTGGCGTACTGCATTAGCATCGAACAGCCCCCGCGATATGCAACTTTTTAGGGAAGTCAGGAACCAATATGCACAATCAGTTAGGAAAGCAAAGGCTAGCTTTTTCAAACAGAAATGTGCATCCTGTAGCACTAACTCCAAAAAGTTTTGGGACACTGTAAAGTCCATGGAAAATAAGAGCATCTCCTCCCAACTGCCCACTGCACTGAGACTATGAAACACTGTCACCACAGATAAATCTACAATAATCGAGAATTTCAACAAGCATTTTGCTACGGCTGGCCATGCTTTCAACCTGGCTACCACTACCCCGGACAGCTCTGCACCCTCCGCTGCAACGTGCCCATGCCCCCCCCCCCCCCCCCCCCCCCGCTTCTCCTTCACACAAATTCAGACAGCTGATGTTCTGAAAGAGCTGAAAAATCTGGACCCCTACAAATCAGCTGGGCTAGGCAATCTGGACCCTTTCTTTCTAAAATTAGCCGCCAAAATTGTCACAACCCCTATTACTAGCCTGTTCAACCTCTCTTTCGTAACGTCTGAGATCCCCAGAGATTGGACAGCTGCCGCGGTCATCCCCCTCTTCAAAGGGGGTGACACTCTAGATCCAGACTGTTAGACCTATATTCATCCTGCCCTGCCTTTCAAAAGTATTTGAAAGCCAAGTTAACAAACAGATCACCGTCCATTTCGAATCCCACCGTACCTTCTCCGCTATGCAATCCGGTTTCCGAGCTGGTCATGGGTGCACATCAGCCACGCTCAAGATCCTAAACGATATTATAACCGCGATCGATAAAAGACAGTACTGCGCAGCCATCTTCATCGACCTGGCCAAGGCTTTCGACTCTGTCAACCACCGCATTCTTATTGGCAGACTAAATAGCCTTGGTTTCTCTAATGACTGCTTCGCCTGCTTCACCAACTACTTCTCAGATAGAGTTCAGAGTGTCAAATCGGAGGGCCTGTTGTCTGGACCTCTGGCCGTCTCTATGGGGGTGTCACAGGGTTCAATTCTCGGGCCGACTCTATTCTCTGTGTATATCAATGATGTCGCTCTTGCTGCTGGTGACGCTCGGATCCACCTCTATGCGGACGACACCATTTTGTATACATCTGGCCCATCATTGGACACTGTGTTAACAAACCTCCAAACGAGCTTCAACGCCATACAACACTCCTTCCGTAGCCTCCAACTGCTCTTAAACACTAGTAATACTAAATGCATGCTCTTCAACCAAACGCTGCTTGCACCCGACTAGAATCACTACTCTCGGCGGGTCTGACCTAGAGTATGTGGACAACTACAAATACCTAGGTGTCTGGTTAGACTGTAAACTATCCTTCCAGACTCACATTAAGTATCTCCATTCAAAAGTTAGATCTAGAATCGGCTTCCTATTTCGCAACAAAGCCTCCTTCACTCATGCTGCCAAACATGCCCTCGTAAAACTGACTATCCTACTGATCCTTTACTTCGGCGATGTCATTTACAAATTAGCCTCCAACACTCTACTCAGCAAATTGGATGTAGTCTATCACAGTGTTATCCGTTTTGTCACCAAAGCCCCATATACTACCCAACATTGTGACCTGTATGCTCTTGTTGGCTTGCCCTCACTACATATTCGTCGCCAAACCCACTGGCTCCAGGTCATCTATAAATCACTGCTAGGCAAATCCCCATCTTATCTTAGCTCACTGGTCACCATAGCAACACCCACCCGTAGTCTGCGCTCCAGCAGGTATATCTCACTGGTCATCCCCAAAGCCAACACCTCCTTTGGCCGCCATTCCTTCCAGTTCTCTGCTGTCAATGACTGGAACGACCTGCAAAAATCTCTGAAGCTGGAGACTTATCTCCCTTACTAACTTTAAGCGTCAGTTGTCAGAGCAGCTTACCGATCACTGCACCTGTACACAGTCATTCTGAAATTAGCCCACCCAACTACCTCATCCCCATATTGTTATTTATTTTGCTAATTTGCACCCCAGTATCTCAAATTGCACATAATCTTTTGCACATCTATCATTCCAGTGTTAATACGAAATTGTAACTGTTTTGCACTATGGCCTGTTTATTGCCTATCTCCATAACTTACTACATTTGCACACACTGTATATATATTTTCTGTTGTATTTTTGACTTTATGTTTTGTTTTACCCCATATGTAACTCTGTTGTTGTTTTTAATCGCACTGCTTTGCTTTATCTTCGCCAGGTCGCAGTTGTAAATGAGAACTTGTTCTCAACTGGCTTACCTGGTTAAATAAAATTACTGAGGAGTGGCTTCCGTCTGGCCACTCTACCATAATGGCCTGATTGGTGGAGTGCTGCAGAGATGGTTATCCTTTTGGAAGTTTCTCCTATCTCTACCAAGGAACTCTGGAGCTCTGTCAGAGTGACCATCGGCTTCTTGGTCACCTTCTTGACTATCGTCTTTCACCCCCGATTGCTCACTTTGGCCAGGCGGGCAGCTCTAGGAAGAGTCTTGGTGGTGTGTGTGTGTGTGTATATATATATATATATATCTCAGTTGAAGTCGGAAGTTTAGTCATTAAAACTCGTTTTTCAACCACTCCACAAAGTTCTTGTTAACAAACTATACTTTTGGCAAGTAATGACAAGTAATTTTTCCAACAATTGTTTACAGACAGATTATTTCACTTATAATTCACTGTATCACAATTCCAGTGGGTCAGAAGTTTACATTCACTAAGTTGACTGTGCCTTTTAAACAGCTTTGAAAATTCCAGAAAATGATGTCATGGCTTTAGAAGCTTCTGATATTCTAATTGACATAATTTGAGTCAATTGGAGGTGTACCTCTGAATGTATTTCAAGGCCTACCTTCAAACTCAGTGCCTCTTTGCTTGACATCATGGGAAAATCAAAATAAATCAGCCAAGACCTCAGGAAAAAAATGGTACACCTCCACAAGTCTGGTTCATCCTTGGGAGCAATTTTCAAATGCCTGAAGGTTCCACGTTCATCTGTACAAACAGTAGTATGCAAGTATAAACACCATGGGACCACACAGCCGTCATACTGCTCAGGAAGGAGACGCGTTCTGTCTCCTAGAGATGAACGTACTTTGGTGCGAAAAGTGCAAATCAATCCCAGAACAACAGCAAAGGACCTTGTGAAGATGCTGGAGGAAACAGGTACAAAAGTATTTATATCCACAGTAAACCGTGTCCTATATCGACATAACCTGAAAGGCCACTCAGCAAGGAAGAAGCAACTGCTCCAAAACCGCCATAAAAAAGCCAGACTATGGTTTGCAACTGCACATGGGGACAAATATCGTACTTTTTGGAGAAATGTCCTCTGGTCTGATGAAACAAAAATATAACTGCTTGGCCATATTGACCATCGTTATGTTTGGAGGAAAAAGGGGGATGCTTGCAAGCCGAAGAACTCCATGCCAACCGCGAAGCACAGGGGTGGCAGCATCATGCTGTGGGGGTGCTTTGCTGCAGGAGAGACTGGTGCACTTCACAAAATAGATGGCATCATGAGGAAGGAAAATGATGTGGATATATTGAAGCAACATCTCAAGACATCAGTCAGGAAGATAAATCTTGGTCGCAAATAGGTCTTCCAAATGGACAATGATCCCAAGCATACATCCAAAGTTGTGGCAAAATGGCTTAAGGACAACAAGTCAAGGTATTGGAGTGGCCATCACAAAGCCCTGACCTCAATTCTATAGAAAATGTGTGGGCAGAACTGAAAAAGCGTGTGCGAGCAAGGAGGCCTACAAACCTGACTCAGTTACACCAGCTCTGTCAGGAGGAATGGGCCAAAATTCACCCAACTTATTGTGGGAAGCTTGTGGAAGGCTACCCGACACGTTTGACCCAAGTTAAACAATTTAAAGGCAATGCTACCAAATACTAATTGAGTGTATGTAAACATCTGACCCACTGGGAATCTGATGAAGGAAATAAAAGCTGAAATAAATCATTATCTCTACTATTATTCTGAAATTTCACATTCTTAAAATAAAGTGGTGATCCTAACTGACGTAAGACTGGGAATTTTTTACTAAGATTACATGTCAGGAAATGTGTAATACTGAGTTTAAATGTATTTGGCTAAGGTGTATGTACACTTCCGTCTTCAACTGTACATTGTGTAGTGTGTACTTTGTAATGTTAATTATTTGTTGTCAATTCTTAGCTACCTGATCTATTAAAATGAGATCAGTGTTTGACTTGGACAGAAGCTCAACAGAGCTGAATATCAGCACCTGAAATGTCTACTGCTTGAGCTCATGTTCCTCTTATAGAATATTAGCTCAAAGGTATTGTGGGGCTCCTGCACCGAAATGTATACCGTACCGGCACCCAAAATTAGTACTTTTTCAGTCAAACACTGAATTAGATGATTGAAAAATACAAAATATTTTTAGAGAATAAAGAATGTGCCTGAATTGTCAAGACAATAACTTTTGTTTCCGTTTCTCTTTATTACTACTTGCCAACTCAGGTATGAGGCTGGTAACATCAACAGTGAGGACAAACCCAGCCTGTCCCTCTCCATCCACACTAAGTCCAAACCTACAGTCACTGGGTCCTGATTGTGACAGTGGAGCCCAGTTTGCTAAGCAGGATCCAGAGATGGCATCAGTGAAGCTGGAAGACTGCAGTCAAACACTGGAGCTGAATGTCAACATTAAAGATGAAGAGGAGGAGAAGATTGGGAAATCTGTTTCTCATGGTAAGAGCAGGTTCTATCTAATTAAGTTTGTGTTTGTTCCAACTTCTCACTGTGCATGAAAAGTTGCAGTTGAACTGTTTCATGATAATATAATAATAATAATATGCCATTTAGCAGACGCTTTTATCCAAAGCGACTTACAGTCATGCGTGCATACATTTTTTTGTGTATGGGTGGTCCCGGGGATCGAACCCACTACCTTGGCGTTACAAGCGCCGTGCTCTACCAGCTGAGCTACAGAGGACCAGGATGATGATCTGTTTGTATGAAAAGGTAGATGTTATTTTGTGCTACTGAGACTTGCATGGTTTGACACCAGTATTGCCAGCATGTGTTTTATTCACTATCTGGAGTGATCAGAGAGTAGACTAAGGAAGTGAAGTAGACAAACTGCCAGTGTTTTAAGTTCTATGAAATTAGTCTGTGTAGTTACTAACCCTTGTGATAGTGAGTGGAGGATGATATGGCTCATAAATTTCAAGACTTTTGCCCCCCGACGCTGGGCCAATTGTGTGCCGCCCTATAGGACTCCCAATCACGGCCGGTTGTGATACAGCCTGGAATCAAACCAGGGGGTCTGTAGTGACGCCTCAAGCACTGAGATGTAGTGCCTTAGACCGCTGCGCCACCCGGTACAGCCAGAAGAGGCCTGGTTCCTCTCCATGTTTCTCCCTAGGTTCCTGCTTTATACTGAGTTTTTAGTACCCACTGTGCTTCTACATCTGCATTGCTTGATCTTTCGTGATTTTAGGAAGGGTTTCTGTAAAGCACTTGGTGACTTTGCGGATGTAAAAAGGCCTTCAAAAAATAAATGTGATTGACATGTACATTACCAGTCAAAGGTTTGGACACACCTACTCATTCAAGGGTTTATCTTTATTTTTACTATTTCCTACATCCTACATTGTGTAATAGTAGTGAAGACATCAAAGCTATTCAACAACACATATGGAATCGTTTAGTAACCAAAAAAGTGTTAAACATATCAAAATATATTTTATACTTTAAGTTCTTCTAAGTAGCCACCCTTTGCCTTGATTACATCTTTGCACACTCTTGGTATTCTCTCAACCATCTTCATGAGGTAGTCACCTGGAATGCCTTATCAAAAGTTCATTTGTGCAATTTCTTTCATTATTAATGCATTTGAGCCAATTAGGTGTGTTGTGACAAGGTAGGGGTGGTATACAGAAGATAGCCCTATTTGGTAAAATACCAAGTCCATATTATGGCAAGAATAGCTCAAATAATCAAAGAGAAACGACAGTCCATTATTACTTTAAGACATGAAGGTCAGTCAATCCGTAAAATTTCAATAACTTTTCAAGTTTATTCAAGGGCTGTCGCAAAAACCATCAAGCGCTATAATGAAACAGCCTCTCACGAGGACCGCCACAGGAAAGGAAGACCAAGTTACCTCTGCTGCAGGGGATAAGTTCATTAGAGTTACCAGCCTCAAAAATTGCAGCCCAAATAAATTATTCAGAGTTCAAGGAACAGACACATCTCAACATCAACTGTTCAGAGGAGACCGTGTGAATCAGGCCTTCAAGGTTGAATTGCTGAAAAGAAACCACTACTGAAGGACACCAATAATAAGAAGAGACTTACTTGGACAAAGAAACATGAGCAATGGACATTAGATTGGTCTGATGAGTCCAAATGTCCGATTTTTGGTTCCAACTGCCGTGTCTTTGTGAGACACAGAGTTGGTGAACGGATGAACTCTGCATGTGTAGTTCCCACAGTGAAGCATGGAGGAGGATGTGTGATGGTGTGGGGGTGCTTTGCTGGTGACACTGTCTGTGATATTTTTAGAATTCAAGGCACACTTAACCAGTATGGCTACCACATCATTCTGCAGTGATACGCCATCCCATCTGGTTTGCGCTTAGTGGGACAATGACCCAACACACCTACAGGCTATGTAATGGCTATTTGACCAAGAAGGAGAGTGATGGAGTGCTGCATCAGATGACCTGGCCTCCACAATCACCCGACCTCAACCCAATTGAGATTTGGGATGAGTTGGACCGCAGAGTGAAGGAAAAGCAGCCAACAAGTGCTAAGCATATGTGGGAACTCCTTCAAGACTGTTGGAAAAGTATTCCAGGTGAAGTTGGTTGAGAGAATGCCAAGAGTTTGGAAAGCTGTCAAGGCAAAGGGTGGCCACATTGAAGAATCTAAAATATAACATATGTTTAACACTTTTTTGGGTTACTACATGATTCCATATGTGTTATAGAATAGGTCTGATGTCTTCACTATTCTTCTACAAGGTAGAAAATAGTAAAAAATAAAGAAAACCCTTGAATGAGTAGGTGTGTCAGCCTTTGACTGGTACTGTATATTACACCAATTGACTGGTTCTTCTGATGTTGTTCACACAGGAGACCGTATTGAGACATTCTCTACATCCAGAGAGCAACAGCAGGAAGATCACAGAGCTAAGAGGTCTCACCACTGCCCACATTGTGAGGAGATTTTCCCAATTCTATCAAAGTTAAAAATACACCTACAAATACACACAGGCAAGAATCTGTATTTCTGCACTGACTGTGGGAAGAATTTCACAACATCAAAGGCTCTGACAGTTCATCAGAGAGTGCACACAGGAGAGAAGCCTTACGCCTGCTCTTACTGTGGAAAATGTTTCTCTCGACTGGCCGACCTAAAAATACATGATCGTATACATACAGGAGAGAAGCCTTACTCCTGCTCTGTGTGTGGGAAGAGTTTCTCTCAACTGGGCCACTTAAAAACACATGAACGTATACATACAGGAGAGAAGTCTTACTCCTGCTCAGACTGTGGAAAGAGTTTCTCTCAACTGGGCCACTTAAAAACACATGAACATATACACACAGGAGAGAAGCCGTACTGCTGCTCTGACTGTGGAAAATGTTTTAAATCATCAGCGGAGCTAAAAGTTCATCAGAGAACACACACAGGAGAGAAGCCTTACTTCTGCTCTGACTGTGGAAAATGTTTTATAACATCAGCTAAGCTAAAAGGTCATCGGAGAACACACACAGGAGAGAAGCCTTACTCCTGCTCTTACTGTGGAAAGAGTTGCTCTCGACTGGGCGACTTAAAACTACATGAACGTATGCATACAGGAGAGAAGCCTTACTCCTGCTCAGATTGTGTAAAATGCTTCACAACATCAACCAATCTAAAAATGCATCAGAGGGTGCACACAGGAGAGAAACCTTACTACTGCTCTGACTGTGGGAAGAGTTTCTCTCAACACCTTAACTTAAAAACACATCAACGTATACACACAGGAGAGAAGCCTCAGTTGTCTCAGACAAGTTGAGATTAAAGTCACTCCATCACTTAATTCTCACCTCATAAAGGAAGTGGTAACAGTGAATTTGATAACATTAACACTCAATTGTGATCCTCTGTAGCTCAGCTGGTAGAGCACGGCGCTTGTAACGCCAAGGTAGTGGGTTCGATCCCCGGGACCACCCATACACAAAAAAAATAATAAAAAAATGTATGCACTCATGACTGTAAGTCACTTTGGATAAAAGCGTCTGCTAAATGGCATATTATTATTATTATTATTGTAATCCTATTGTTTCTCACTGTGAGAGAATTGTGACACAATTTTAGTGTGTTTTGTTATCTTCTACTGTAAAGATATTGAGATGACCTTGGATTTGCCCTTAGGGTTGAATACACTCAGTGAGGTCTGATAGATGACTGGGTGGTGCTGCTTTCCTCTGCAGTTTTCTGGGGGAATGAGCTAGTTCGGACACTCATCGGTACAACACAAGACATGCAGCAAGAGGTTTCTTCACAGTCCCCAGGTCCAGAACAGACGCTGGGAAACGCACAGTATTAAATAAAGCCATGACTACATGGGACTCTCTGCCAGGTAACTCAAACTAGCAATAAAACCAGATTCAAAAAAACATAAAATAAAATAAACCTTATGGCACATTTAAAAAATAACAACAGGAACTTTTAGCTCAGCTGATGTTGTGAATTATTTTACACATCTCATATGTATATACTGTATTCTATAATATTCTACTGTATATGCCGCTCTGTCATTGCTTGTCCATATTCAGTTGAAGTCGGAAGTTTACATACACTTAGGTTGGAGTCATTAAAACTCGTTTTTCAACCACTCCACAAATTTCTTTTTAACAAACTATAGTTTTGGCAAGTCGGTTAGGACATCTACTTTGTGCATGACACAAGTCATTTTTCCAACAATTGTTTACAGACAGATTATTTAACTTATAATTCACTGTATCACAATTCCAGTGGGTCAAAAGTTTACATACACTAAGTTGACTATGCCTTTAAACAGCTTGGAAAATTCCAGAAAATGATGTCATGGCTTTAGAAGCTTCTGATGGGCTAATTGACATAATTTGAGTCAATAGGAGGTGTACCTGTGGATGTATTTCAAGGTCTACCTTCAAACTCAGTGCCTTTTTGCTTGACATCATGGGAAAATGAAAAGAAATCAGCCAAGACCTCAGAAAAAAATGTGTAGACCTCTACAAGTCTGGTTCATCCTTGGGAGCAATTTCCAAACGCCTGAAGGGACCACGTTCATCTGTGCAAACAATAGTATGCAAGTATAAACACCATGGGACCACGCAGCCGTCATACCGCTCAGGAAGGAGATGCTTTCTGTCTCCTAGAGATGACATGCAAATCAATCCCAGAACAACAGCAAAGGACATTGTGAAGATGCTGGAGGAAACGGGTACAAAAGTGTCTATATCCACAGTAAAATGCGTCTTATATCGACATAACCTGAAAGGCCGCTCAGCAAGGAAGAAGCCACTGCTCCAAAACCGACATAAAAAAAGCCAGACTACGGTTTGCAATTGCACATGGGGACAAAGATCATACTTTTTTTGAGAAATGTCCTCTGGTCTGATGAAACAAAAAACTGTTTGGCCATAATGACCATTGTTATGTTTGGAGTAAAATAATGTTATGTTTGCAAGCAGAAGAACACCATCCCAACCGTGAAGCACGGGGGTGGCAGCATCATGCTGTCGGGGTGCTTTGCTGCAGGAGGGATTGGTGCACTTCACAAAATAGATGGCATCATGAGGAAGGAACATTATGTGGATATATTGAAGCAACATCTCAAGACATCAGTCAGGAAGTTAAAGGTTAGTCGCAAATGGGTCTTCCAAATGGACAATGACCCCAAGCATACTTCCAAGTTGTGGCAAAATGGCTTAAGGACAACAAAGTCAAGGTATTGGAGTCGCCATCACAAAGCCCTGACCTCAATCCTATAGAACATTTGTGGGCAGAATTGAAAAGGTGTGTGCGAGCAAGGAGGCCTACAAACCTGACTCAGTTACACCAACCCTGTCAGGAGGAATGGGCCAAAATTCACCCAACTTATTGTGGGAAGCTTGTGGAAGGCTACCCGACACGTTTGACCCAAGTTAAACAATTTAAAGGCAATGCTACCAAATACTAATTGAGAGTATGTAAACTTCTGACCCACTGCGAATGTGATTAAATAAATAAAAGCTGAAATAAATCATTGTCTCTATTATTCTGACATTTCACATTCTTAAAATAAAGTGGTGATCCTAACTGACCTAAGACAGGGAATTTTTACTAGGATTAAATGTCAGGAATTGTGAAAAACTGAGTTTAAATGTATTTGGCTAAGGTGTATGTAAATAAGGTATTGTTTTTAATAAATGTGAAAACATTTCTAAGAACCTGTGTTTGCTGTTGAGGATGATATGGCTCATAATTTGCATGACTTTTGCCCCTTTTTAGCTTTTGACTCTTACCAACTTTTAGAATAGTTTCCCCCCCCCCCCCCCCCTTTTGTATTGTTCAGCCTACTGATATGTAAACATATGTCACCTGGTACAGCCAGAAGAGGACTGGCCACCCCTTTGAGCCTGGTTCCTCTCTATGTTTCTCCCTAGGTTCCTGCTTCATAGGGAGTTTTTAGTAGCCACTATGTTGTCTCTCCTGGCTATCATAAGATGAATGCACTAGCTGTGGGTCTCTCTGGATGGGAGCATCTGCAACATGACTAAATTGTAAATGTAGTGCATGATGATGTATTTGATGTATTTTTTGTGTTTCCTGTTTGTACCCCAGGAAGAGTAGCCGCTGGGGATCCTAATGAAATACTACATTGTACTGAATGTATCAGATAGAGATGATGTGATGATCAGTTTTCACCATTAGTCTGTTTTTGGGCCATTTATGAATGCGTTATTCAATGTGTTTCTATTGGATATAGTAGTAAAGGCCAAATTCATTTTTAAATATATATTTTTATAACTAAAGGGGTCCTAAAATTCAAAATCAAAGGGAACGTTATAGAATGTTAGCCTCTCTTTACTTTACTGATCAGTGTTCACCTTGTCAGTTTTGGTGTGTTTTGTTAGCTTCTACTGTAATGATATTGAGAGGACCTTGGATTTGCCTTTAAGGTTGAATATCCTATTTGAGGCGTCTCACAATGGAGTCTGATGGTTGACTGGGTGGTACATCACATTTACATTTTAGTAATTTAGCAGACGCTCTTATCCAGAGCGACTTACATGAGCAATTAGGGTTAAGTGCCTTGCTCAAGGTCACATCTGCAGTTTTCTGTGGGAATGAGCTAGTAGACACAACATACACTGAGTGTACAAAACATTAAGGACGCCTGCTCTTTCCATGACATAGACTGACCAGGTGAACCCAGGTGAAAGCTGTGATCCTTAAAGATGTTGTTGTGGTGTATTTATTATGGATCCCCATTAGCTTTCAGCAGAAAACAAGAAACTGCAGTTGCAGTGGGCTAAGGAATGAAAACACTGGACACTGGAGAATTTGAAAAACATTGCCTGGTCTGATGAATCCCGGTTCCTGCTGTTTCATGCTGATGGGAGGACTAAGGTATGGAGAAAACCATGAGTACATGCATCCATGCCGTGTGTCAGCATTGCAGGCTGGTGGTGGTGGTGTGGGGTGGGATTTCATGGTACTCATTGGGCCCCTTGATAAAAGTGGAGCAATGTTTGACTGCCACAGGATATCTAAACATCGTTACCAATCAGGTGCATCCCTTCATGGCAGCAGTGTATCCATCTGCAAAATACACTGCTCAAAAAAATAAAGGGAACACTTAAACAACCCATCCTAGATCTGAATGAATGAAATAATCTTATTAAATACTTTTTTCTTTACATAGTTGAATGTGCTGACAACAAAATCACACAAATTATGAATGGAAATCAAATGTATCAACCCATGGAGGTCTGGATTTGGAGTCACCCTAAAAGTTAAAGTGGAAAACCACACTACAGGCTGATCCAACTTTGATGTAATGTCCTTAAAACAAGTCAAAATGAGGCTCAGTAGTGTGTGTGGCCTCCACGTGCCTGTATGACCTCCCTACAACGCCTGGGCATGCTCCTGATGAGGTGGCGGATGGTCTCCTGAGGGATCTCCTCCCAGACCTGGACTAAAGCATCCGCCAACTCCTGGACAGTCTGTGGTGCAACGTGGCGTTGGTGGATGGAGCGAGACATGATGTCCCAGATGTGCTCAATTGGATTCAGGTCTGGGGAACGGGCGGGCCAGTCCATAGCATCAATGCCTTCCTCTTGCAGGAACTGCTGACACACTCCAGCCACATGAGGTCTAGCATTGTCTTGCATTAGGAGGAACGCAGGGCCAACCGCACCAGCATATGGTCTCACAAGGGGTCTGAGGATCTAATCTCATTACCTAATGGCAGTCAGGCTACCTCCGGCGAGCACATGGAGGGCTGTGCGGCCCCCCAAAGAAATGCCACCCCACACCATGACTGGCCCACCGCCAAACCGGTCATGCTGGAGGATGTTGCAGGCAGCAGCACGATCTCCACGGCGTCTCCAGACTCTGTCACGTCTGTCACGTGCTCAGTGTGAACCTGCTTTCATCTGTGAAGAGCACAGGGCGCCAGTGGGGAATTTGCCAGTCTTGGTGTTCTCTGGCAAATGCCAAACGTCCTGCACGGTGTTGGGCTGTAAGCACAACCCCCACCTGTGGACGTCGGGCCCTCATACCACCCTCATGGAGTCTGTTTCTGACCGTTTGAGCAGACACATGCACATTTGTGGCCTGCTGGAGGTCATTTTGCAGGGCTCTGGCAGTGCTCCTCCTGCTCCTCCTTGCAAAAAGGCGGAGGTAGCGGTCCTGCTGCTGGGTTGTTCCCCTCCTACGGCCTCCTCCACGTCTCCTGATGTACTGGCCTGTCTCCTGGTAGCGCCTCCATGCTCTGGACACTACGCTGACAGACACAGCAAACCTTCTTGCCACAGCTCGCATTGATGTGCCATCCTGGATGAGCTGCACTACCTGAGCCACTTGTGTGGGTTGTAGACTCCGTCTCATGCTACCACTAGAGTGAAAGCACCGCCAGCATTCAAAAGTGACCAAAACATCAGCCAGGAAGCATAGGAACTGAGAAGTGGTCTGTGGTCACCACCTGCAGAACCACTTCTTTATTGGGGGTGTCTTGCTAATTGCCTATAATTTCCACCTGTTGTTTATTCCATTTGCACAACAGCATGTGAAATGTATTGTCAATCAGTGTTGCTTCCTAAGTGGACAGTTTGATTTCACAGATGTGTGATTGACTTGGAGTTACATTGTGTTGTTTAAGTGTTCCCTTTATTTTTTCGAGCAGTGTAGATTTTTTCAGCAGGATTATGCCCCATGCAACAAGCCTTGTCCAGGAATGGTTCCAAGAACATGACAGTGAATTCAGCTTACTGCAGTGGCCTGCCGAGTCACCAGATCTCAATCCAATTGTGCATCTGTGGGAGGAGATGGAACGAGCTATTCAGAGTAGAGATCCACTCCCAGCCAACCTGCCACAACTGTGGGAAGCATTGCAGTCAACATGGGCCAGCATCCCTGTGGAATGCTCTCAACACCTTGGAGAGTCCATGCCCCGACGAGGGGGGGTGCAACTCAATATTAGGAAGGTGTTCCTAATGTTTTGTACACTCAGTGTATATCAGATAAAGATGGTGTGATGATCAGTTTTCAGCATTAGTTTGGGTGGATTATTTTATATTACTAAACTTTTATTAATTATAAAAAGGCTATGAATCGACTACTTGTGTTTTTTAAATGATCTTTTAAAATTAGATTCATTATTTTATTCATTGATTATGAATGTATTTGGATAACTGTATTGAAGTTAATTGATCTGGCCGCAAGTAGCCTAGTGGTTAAGAGTGTTGGGCCAGTAACTGAAAGGTCGCTGGTTTTCAATCCTGAGCCAACATAGTGAAAAATCTGTCGTTGTTCCCTTGATCAAGGCAATTAACCCTAATTGGTTCTGTAAGTTGCTCTGGATAAGAGCATCTGCTAAATGACTCAAATGTAATGAAAAATACTGTTTGTACATTAATTTGATCTGGGCAACATCTTTTTGTGTATAATTAAATGAAACAAACTGTTTTAAATCAAATAGTTAGTGTCTATATATGAACCAAATGTTATCCCATTCACATTCTCTCAAACAAATGACCTATACTGTATATACAAGACACAACATTACCTCTTTGTTTACCCTGGACAGAGGGACAGGGCCATAGTAGGCTAGACTATGTAGCTGCTGTTGTTAGTAGCCTGTAGTTTCCATTCAATACAGCAGGTCAGATCGCTAGTGTTTAGTTGTATAGGCTTCTACATTCATGCAAGAGTTTTTGCTTGTGTCTGTCGGGAGTGATGTGTTATCAGGCTTGCTAAATAACTACCGGAGGGAAGAGCGCTCCTTGAGCTTTGTGCCCGGTCCGCGCGACATGATCGAGAGACGCAAAGAGCCAGCATTAGCACTCTGATGTGAAGGACAGCTCTTACAAAAATGTACCATCGTAGTACAATGAACAACAAAATTCCAAGGTACTATAACGTTTTTTTGGGTCACTACCATGTCAGGGAAATACCATGGTAGTTGCACCAGTACCATGGTATTTTCCTGACATGGTAGTGAACAAAAAACACAGATGTTTGTAAAAAATGATACTAGGCCAAGAAAGATGGAGAGAAGAAACTGCCAGATGTGTCATAATAGGACCCATTTGATATGGAACATTGGATACATTCAGCAGGGAGGGAAAAACACAGTCAAACACGTTTTAAATGGATTGGCGGAAGGGCTGTGGTCACCATTCATGTAATACATTAAATATATACATCAGACGGTATTGGGGAGCTATTTCATAGGGTGTTCACAGGTACATTATTTTCCCATTTCAATCTTATACCAACCAGATTGAATTTACAATATAGGGGGGTTGGCAACTAGGTTTGGCCTCCAGTCAATTTGTTGCTGAGCTTGTAGCTAGTCTGCAGGCCAGAACATAATTAGCCTATTAACAAATAGCCTATAGCTGCCCAATTCATAGTCCTACACAGTGAAGCTACACTACACATTTAACACGTGGTTAGTGGGCTAATCAATTCAATGACCATAACATAATAATGTCCATCTGATTACAGTGGTAAAATCACCAATGTCTGTATTAATAGTCCTACCTGTTCTATTAAAATATATTCATTGTATTTCTCCAATATCAAACTAGTGTGTCTTGTTTGCAACGAAACTGTCGCTGTTTGGGAAGAGTTCAATCTGAGATGTTATTATGAATCTAAGCATGGTACCTTCAGAAGTAGATTCAGAAGTCCGACGCAGAAAGGAAGGTAGGCCTAAGGAGTGAACACCCTGTGTGTTTTACAGTGGCCATTTTATTATGTACATATTGTATTATTATTGAACCTTTATTTAACAAGGCAGTTCTTATCGAATTACACAAATCCACAAGGAGTCAGTAGAAACCATATTTAATAAGAGCGTCTGCTAAATGACTCAAATGTAAATGTAAAAATGTGTACATGTGTGTTTTTGCCCTCACATACCTTATTCCATTCAAAGGCTTGAGTTGCTTAGTTGAATCCACTGTGTGAGTGTTAGGGCAAAAACTAAAAAGCTCACCCCTTTGTGTCCCCTGGACCAGGATTGGGAAACACTGTAGTACATTGCAACAAGTGTGATGATGCAAATTTTATGCAATTATCATTTTCCTCATTTGCATCATCACACTTGTTTCTCTGTACTGAAATCTTGAAAACTTAATTGCTAACATGCAACATTTTTGCCGTTGTATTAACAGTGGACTAATGAACAAAATACAACATTATATCGTTGTTTTTTTTAACATCCCTTTCATAGCACCTACCACTACATTAAAGGAGTAGTTCACTATTTTACAACTTGAAGTCCTATATGTAAGGTTTATATACAGGGGACGTCGGTGTGTACTCAAGATTCGAAGGTATGTACTCAGGAGAAGAATCTCTGATTTTAGCAGCGCCATTTTTACACCTTCGCGGCATTGAACTGTGGTTCTTCAATGTTTTCCTGCCCCTGTTGAAAAGATAAAACATTTGTGGATCTTTAGAAAATGTCTCCTGTATCTGCCATTTCCATCATGTTGCAATGATTTCTTTGCTAAATGTTTTTTGGTCAAATAAACCTAGGCCAATGGAAAACTGTCTACTGATGCCATCTCTAGATCCTGCAATGCAAACTAGGCTCCACTGTCACAATCAGGACTAGGTGACTGTAGGTTTAGAATCAGTGTGGAAGGAGAGAGGCAGGCTGGGTTTGTCCTCACTGTTAATTTGTCAAATCTGGATAGGATCCCAGTCCTAAATAGAAGTCTGAGATCAACTTCCTGGTCCCCTGTGAATGCCACACCCCCTCCCATTGTACCGTATGTATCAACACATTTTGAACAATGGCTGCCGAATATGCTGTGGTCCTTACTAACACAATAGGAAAGGTTGTGGTTGATGTGGGCCATCACATGTGAGTACTCAGGTCTTTCACTCTGAGCATTCATATCAATGAAAGGTACATCACTGCCACCATCTGGTGGTTCTGTCCTGGTGAGATCACAGGGTCAAAGAAAACTTGGTATGACTGTAGTCACTCCAGGCACTCAGACCATAAGAAGCATTAATACGGTCAGATCTAATATGGAAGAACTGAATACAACCATAAGAACCATTCATACTGTCAGATCTAATATGGAAGAACTGAATACAATCATAAGAACCATTCATACTATCAGATATGATATTGAAGAACTGAATACAAAAGAGGAGGAGAGGTTGACCAGTACAAATTCATGTACAAACATTATTTTTCATTGGCAGATCAATGCAGTTTTCCAAACATATTCATCATCAGTTTTTTGGTAAGATTTTAACTGAACAAAAATATAAACACAACATTCAACAATTTTACTGGGGTACAGTGCATATAAGGAAATCAGTCAATTGAAATAAATTCATTAGGCCCTATTCTATGGATTTCACATGAATGGGCAGGGGAGCAGCCATGGGTGGGCCTGGGAAGGCATAGGCCCAACCATTTGGGAGCCAGGCCCACCCATCAGCCAATAAGAATGATTTTTCCCCACTAAAGGGCTTTATTACAGATAGAAATACTCCTCAGATTCATCAGCTGTCCGGGTGGCTGATCTCAGATTATCCTGCAGGTGAAGAAGCCAGATGTGGAGGTCCTGGGCTTGCACGGTGACACATGGTCTGCGGCTGTGAAGCCAGTTGGACGTTCTGCCAAATTCTCGGTAGAGAAATGTACATTCAATTCTCTGGCAACAGCTCTTGTAAACATTTCTGCAGTCAGCATGCCAATTGTGCACTCCCTCAAAATGTAGACATCTGTGGCATTGTGTTGTGTGACAAAACTGCACATTTCAGAGTGGCCTTCTATTGTACCCAGCACAAGGTGCACCTGTGTAATGATCATGCTGTTTAATCAGCTTCTTGATATGCCACAACTCGCAGGTGGATTGATTATCTTGGCAAAGGAGAAATGCTCACTAACAGAAATGGAAACAAATTTGTGCACCAAATTTGAGAGAAATAAGCTTTTTGTGCGTATGGAAAATATCCGGGATCTTTTATTTCAGCTCATGAAACATGGGACCAACACTTTACATGTCAAGTTTATATATTTTTTCAGTATAGTTTTAGAAGACAATTCACTAAATACGTAGTCATTTCATTTTGTCACATGTTTGGTAAACAACAGGTGTAGACTAACAGTGAAATGTTGACCAACAATGGAGAACACAATACAACAATTATAATAATAGGAAAAAGATTGTAGCACAAGGAATTAATACACGATGAGCAATGGTAGCTTGGCTATATACATGGGGTGCCAATACCTAGTCAATGGTAGCTTGGCTATATACATGGGGTGCCAATACCTAGTCAATGGTAGCTTGGCAATATATATGGGTGCCAATACCTAGTCAATGATAGCTTGGCTATATACAGTGCAATCTGAAAGTATTCAGACCCCTTGACTTTTACCACATTTTATTACGTTACAGCCATATTCTAAAGTTGGTTAAATAGTTTTTTTCCCCCTCATCAATCTACACACAAGACATTTTTCCTAATTTATTAATAAAAAACTGAAATATCTAAGTATTCAGACCCTTTACTCAGTACTTTCTTGAAGCACCTTTGGCAGCGATCACAGCATCGAGTCTTCTTGGGTATGATGCTACAAGCTTGGCACACCTGTATTTGGGGAGTTTCATTCATTCTTCTCTGCAGATCCTCTCAAACTCTATCAGGTTGGATGGGGAGCGTTGCTGCACAGCTATTTTCTGGTCTCTCCGGAGATGTTCAATCGGGTTCAAGTCAGGGCTCTGGCTGGGCCAGGTGAACCTTCGCCCCAGTCTGAAGTCCTGAGCGCTCTGGAGCAGGTTTTCATCAAGGATCTCTCTGTACTTTGCTCCGTTCATTATTTCCTCGATCCTGACTAGTCTCCCAGTCACTGCCTCTGAAAAACATCCGCACAGCATGATACTGCCACGACCATGCTTCACCGTAGGCATGGTGCCAGGTTTCCTCCAGAAGTGACGCTTGGCATTCAGGCCAAAGAGTTCAATCTTGGTAACAACAGACCAGAGAATCTTGTTTCTCATGGTCAGAGTCCTTTAGGTGCCTCTTGGCAAACTCCAAGCGGGCTGAACTCTGGAGCTCTGTCAAAGTGATCATCGGGTTCTTGGTCACCTCCCTGACCAAGGCCCTTCTCCTCCGATTGCGCAGTTGGCCGGGCGGACAGCTCTAGGAAGAATCTTGGTGATTCCAAACTTCTTCCATTTAAGAATGGAGGGGGCCACGGTGTTCTTGGGGACCTTCAATGCTGCAGAAATTTTTTGGTACCCTTCCCCAGATCTGTGCCTCATCACAATCCTGTCTCGGAGCTCTACGGACAATTCCTTCAACCTCATGGCTTGGTTTTTGCTCTGACATGCAATGTCAACTGTGGGATGTTATATAGACAGGTGTGTGCCTTTTCAAACCATGTCCAATCAATTGAATTTATCTCAGGTGGACTCCAATCAAGTTGTAGAAACATCTCAAGGAATATCAATGGAAATAGGATGCACCTGAGCTAAATTTCGAGGTTCATAGCAAAGGGTCTGGAATACTAATGTAAATAAGGTTTTGCAAAAATGTCTAAACCTGTTTCCACTTTGTCATTATGGGGTATTGTGTGTAGATTGATGAGGGATTTTTGTTGTTGTTTGTAAAAAAAATAAAAAAGATAACAATAAGGCTGTAACTTTTTTTGGGTTGAAAAAGTCAAGGGGTCTGAATACTTTCAGAATGCACTGTATAGACTAACTATTTCACTTTAAACACTTTGTTATATTTATGCACAAGAGAAGAAGAGGTTGCCCAGCACAAATTAATGTACAAACATGATTTTTCATTACATATTTGTAATTTAGCAGATGCTCTTATCCAGAGCGATTTATAGAACCAATTGGGGTTAATTGCCTTGCTCAAGGCCACAATGACAGATTTTTGACCTAGTTGGCTCGGGATTCAAACCAGCGACCTTTCAGTTACTGGCCCAACACTCTTAACCGCTAGGCTACCTGTTAAATACATAACACAATACGTGACATAAGTAGAATACAGAACACTTGAAACATTACAGGACATTTTTCATGATGGAAATTGAAATATTAAAATGTGATTTTAAAAAAGCAGTGGGTAGAGTGGCGTTTCGCAGGCGGTTTGTACGGGCAGTTATACAGGACAGTTTGTGGCTGTTTCTCAGGAGCCTGGTGGTGCAGTTACCTCTTTTTGGAGGGAGCAGGTCATTCAGTGGATGGTCAAGAGTGTGCATGTCCTTCACCAGGTGCACTGCAGCCTGTTCTCGCCTGCTCTGCAGTGACGGGAGCTGTGGTTGGGCTGCTCCACCTCTGGAGATGATCCTCAAGGCCCTCCTCTGCACCCTGTCTAGTTGGGCCTGCTGCTTTTTACTGCATCCAACTAACAGCACTCCACCGTATTCCAGAACAGTCAAAAAGGCGTTTCGAGGCATTTCTCACTGGCTGCTCCACATGTCACCACTGAGGTTAGAGTCTAGATTAAAATCAAGATACTTGGTTGTTGTTACCACTGGTACTTCCTGTCCTCCTAGGATTAGTGGTGCAGGTTGTGGATGGTCCTCTGACCAAGGGCTAAATGTGCCAGTTGCCATCACCCTCTGCCCTCTTTCGGTGGTGTAGCTGTGGAGCCAGGCTAGTAACCTTGGACACAGTTCAATGTCAGACAGATGTTGCAGGAACTATGGGTGATCTACTCGATCAAAGGCTTTGGACACATCAGCAAGTAACACCCTCACCATTGTTGGGTTTATGGAGTCTGTAGCTGTCAGCCAGGAGTATGTGGCTTTCACAAGGGCGGTAGTAGTGCTGGACTTTGGGAGGTAGTCATACTGAATCGTGCACTCAGATAACACCTCCTACGGGCAGGGGACAGTTTTAACAATGTGTTTGATGACAGGGGCTAGATCTTCTGCATGCTCTTTAGTAGCCAGGCTGGAATGCCATCAGGCCCACATGCTTTACGTGCTTTGAGTCTGTTTAGAGCTTGCTTTAACTGGCCAATGCTGCACAGCTCAACCTGCCTTGTAGACATGGGCAGGGGGAAGATGGCAAGAGGTGTGGTGTTTGTCCATGTCTCAGCAAAGAAGCCATTCAAAACATCAGCCACGTCGTCGTCTTCAATTCCCTCGACCTGTATTCTCCCTCCTGATGTTTTCTTTGGTCCCAGTCCTTTGTTAATGAAGTCCCACCATTCCTTAGGGTTTTTCTTCTTTAGGTCCTGGATTTCAGTTTTGTAGTAGTTTGTCTTTGCTTCCTTGATAATCATTTGCACTGTGTTTCTGTATTTTCTCCATGTCATTGTTTCTCCCCATCTGTTGAAAATATTCTGTATTTTCCTGATGGCAGCCTTTATTCTTTCAGTCATCCAGGGCTGGTCCAGTGTTGTTGTTTTCTTATTTCTTATTGACATGCATACATCAAGTGCAGTTTGAATGCAGGAGTTGAATGTCTCCACCTCATATATGGCAGACCAGTCAGTACTGGCCATACATCGTGCAAAGGTCTCCTTTCTGTTCTGAGTTACCAGATGTCCTTTTTTCCGCTGCACCTCGCTTCTCCCTCCTGATGTTGTGTTTGGAGAGAACAGCAGACATTTGGGATCACTGGATCCGAGAGGAGCAAGTACAGTGGGTTGTGTTGATCAGATCTAGGATGGAGTCCTCTCTGTGGTCTTGTCTTTGACCACTTGTTTCATGTCTGGATGGGAGTTTGTCAGCATCTTGATGGGCAGGTGATTCAAGTCTCCACACAGGATGAGACCTATTTGGGGAGAGGACATCCTGATCACATGGTGTGGTCCTCTGTAGCTCAGCTGGTAGAGCACGGCGCTTGAAACGCCAAGGTAGTGGGTTCGATCCCCGGGACCACCCATACACAAAAAAATGTATGCACGCATGACTGTAAGTCGCTTTGGATAAAAGCGTCTGCTAAATGGCATATTATTATATTATTATTATTATTATATCACATGGACAGTGATTATGAGATAATCCACAGTGTTCTGCTGCAGTGTTTTGTCATGTGCCCATGGTGGATGTTAGAGCACTCCACTACCAGAGATGAAACTGAGCTGGGGTGTTGTTTAGGACGGAGCTGAAGACACACAAACTCTTCTTTCTCTAGGTCAGTTATTCTTCTCTTTGCCTGCATACTGTGATTCACATACATAGCCACGACCCCTCCTCGCATCCCCTCTCTGGACCTGTCATTTCTGAACAGCTGATAGTCTGTCATCCGAACACCCTTAATTCGTCGGGGCATGGACTCTACAAGGTGTCGAAAGCGTTCCACTGGGATGCTGGCCCATGTTGACTGCAACGCTTCCCACAGTTGTGTCAAGTTGACTGGCAGTGGATTTCTACTCCGAATAGATCGTCCTATCTCCTACAACAGATGCACAATTGGATTGAGATCTGGTGCCTCGGAAGACCACTGCAGTAACCTGAATTCACTGTCATGTTCGTGGAACCTTTTCTGGACAAGCCTTGTGGCATGGGGCATAATCCTGCTGAAATAATCTATTTGCAGATGGATAACTGCTGCCATGAAGGGATGCACCTGATTGGCAATGATTTTTAGATATCCTGTGGCATTCAAACTTTGCTCCACTTTTATCAAAGGGCCCAATGTGTGCCATGAAATCACACCCCACACCACCACCACCAGCCTACAATGCTGACACACGGCATGGATGCATGTACTCGTGGTTTCCTCAATATCCTAGTCCTCTCAATATCTTTACAGTAGGAGGTATCTAAGGACTGCAAAACTGACAAGGTGCACACTGATCATTAAAGAGATGCTACCATTCCACAATGTTCCCGTTCCTCTGCACAGTTCTCTCACAGTGAGAAACAATAGGATTACAATAGAGTGTTCTATGCTTTCTTAATTTGATCCAATCCACTACTACTTCTTATGTATACGTTGGTGTCTTTTTAAATTGCCCAACATGTAGAATCTCATGTCACAGTCAGAGCAGGAGTATGGCTTCTCTCCTGTATGTGTTCTCCGATGAAGTTTTAGCGCATTTGATGTTGAGAAGCATTTTACACAGTCAGAGCAGGAATAAGGCTTTTCTCCTGTATGTATACGTTCATGTACTTTTAAGGTGCCCAGTTGAGAGAAACTCTTCCCACAGTCAGAGCAGGAGTAAGGCTTCACTCCTGTATGTGTACGTTCATGTACTTTTAAGGGGTCCAGTCGAGAGAAACTCTTCCCACAGTCAGAACAGGAGTAAGGCTTCACTCCTGTGTGTATCCGTTGGTGTGACTTTAAGTGGCCCAGTCGAGAGAAACTCTTCCCACAGTCAGAGCAGGAGTAAGGCTTCTCTCCTGTGTGTGTTCTCCGATGAAGTTTTAGCTCATTTGATGTTGAGAAGCATTTTTCACAGTCAGAGCAGGAGTAAGGCTTTTCTCCTGTATGTATACGTCCATGTTGTTTTAAGGTGCCCAGATGAGAGAAACTTGCCCCACAGTCAGAGCAGGAGTAAGGCTTCTCTCCTGTGTGTATCCGTTGGTGTGATTTTAATCTTTCCTGATGAAAGAAATTCTTACCACAGTCAGAGCAGGAGTAACACTTCTCTCCTGTATGTGTTCTCCGATGAACCTTTAGCTCATTTGATGTTTTGAAGCACTTTACACAGTCAGAGCAGCAGTAAGGCTTCTCTCCTGTATGTATACGTTCATGTACTTTTAAGGAGCCCATTTGAGAGAAACTTGCCCCACAGTCAGTGCAGGAGTATGGCTTCTCTCCTGTGTGTATACGTTCATGTACTTTTAAGGGGCCCAGTCGAGAGAAACTCTTCCCACAGTCAGAGCAGGAGTAAGGCTTCTCTCCTGTGTGTATTTTTAGGTGTATTTTTAGCTTTGATAGAAATGGGAAAATCTCCTCACAATGTGGGCAGTGGTGAGACCTCTTAGCTCTGTGATCTTCCTGCTGTTGCTCGCTGGATGTAGAGAATGTCTCAACATGGTCTCCTGTGTGAACAACATCAGAAGAACCAGTCAGTTGGTGTAATATACAGTACCAGTCATAAGTTGACACACCTACTAATTCAAGGGTTTTTGTTGTACATGTTAATCAAATGTATTTTATGAAGCCCTTTTTACATCAGAAGTTGTCACAAAGTGTTTTATAGAAACCCACCCTAAAACCCCAAAGAGAAAGCAATGCAGATGTAGAAGCCATATCATCCTCCACTCACTATCACAAGGGTTAGTGTCATCCTCCACTCACTATCACAAGGGTTAGTAACTACACAGACTCATTTCATAGAACTTTAAAACACTGGCAGTTTGTCTACTTGACTTCTTTAGTCTACTCTCTGATCACTCCAGATAGCCCAGTGAATAAAACAAATGCTGGCAATACTGGTGTCAAACAATGTACAGAGGAGAGAACAAGTATTTGATACACTGCCGATTTTGCAGGTTTTCCTACTTACAAAGCATGTAGAGGTCTGTAATTTTTATCATAGGTACACTTCAACTGTGAGAGATGGAATCTAAAACAAAAATCCAGAAAATCACATTGTATGATTTTTAAGTAATTCATTTGCATTTTATTGCATGACATAAGTATTTGATACATCAGAAAACCAGAACTTAATATTTGGTACAGAAACCTTTGTTTGCAATTACAGAGAATATATGTTTCCTGTAGGTCTTGACCAGGTTTGCACACACTGCAGCAGGGATTTTGGCCCACTCCTCCATACAGACCTTCTCCAGATCCTTCAAGTTTCGGGGCTGTCGCTGGGCAATACAGACTTTCAGCTCCCTCCAAAGATTTTCTATTGGGTTCAGGTCTGGAGACTGGCTAGGCCACTCCAGGACCTTGAGATGCTTCTTACGGAGCCACTCCTTAGTTGCCCTGGCTGTGTGTTTCGGGTCGTTGTCATGCTGGAAGACCCAGCCACGACCCATCTTCAATGTTCTTACTGAGGGAAGGAGGTTGTTGGCCAAGATCTCGCGATACATGACCCCATCTATCCTCCCCTCAATACGGTGCAGTCGTCCTGTCCCCTTTGCAGAAAAGCATCCCCAAAGAATGATGTTTCCACCTCCATGCTTCACGGTTGGGATGGTGTTCTTGGGGTTGTACTCATCCTTCTTCTTCCTCCAAACACGGTGAGAGGAGTTTAGAACAAAAAGCTCAATTTTTGTCTCATCAGACCACATTACCTTCTCCCATTCCTCCTCTGGATCATCCAGATGGTCATTGTCAAACTTCAGACGGGCCTGGACATGCGCTGGCTTGAGCAGGGGGACCTTGCATAAACTGCAGGATTTTAATCCATGACGGCGTAGTGTGTTACTAATGGTTTTCTTTGAGACTGTGGTCCCAGCTCTCTTCAGGTCATTGACCAGGTCCTGCCGTGTAGTTCTGGGCTGATCCCTCACCTTCCTCATGATCATTGATGCCCCACGAGGTGAGATCTTGCATGGAGCCCCAGACCGAGGGTGATTGACCGTCATCTTGAACTTCTTCCATTTTCTAATAATTGCGCCAACAGTTGTTGCCTTCTCACCAAGCTGCTTGTCTATTGTCCTGTAGCCCATCCCAGCCTTGTGCAGGTCTACAATTTTATCCCTGATGTCCTTACACAGCTCTCTGGTCTTGGCAATTGTGGAGAGGTTGGAGTCTGTTTGAGTGTGTGGACAGGTGTCTTTTATACAGGTAACGAGTTCAAACAGGTGCAGTTAATACAGGTAATGAGTGGAGAACAGGAGGGCTTCTTAAAGAAAAACTAACAGGTCTGTGAGAGCCGGAATTCTTACTGGTTGGTAGGTGATCAAATACTTACAGTGGGGAAAAAAAGTATTTAGTCAGCCACCAATTGTGCAAGTTCTCCCACTTAAAAAGATGAGAGAGGCCTGTAATTTTCATCATAGGTACACGTCAACTATGACAGACAAATTGAGGAAAAAAATTCCAGAAAATCACATTGTAGGGTTTTTAATGAATTTATTTGCAAATTATGGTGGAAAAGAAGTATTTGGTCACCTACAAACAAGCAAGATTTCTGGCTCAAACAGACCTGTAACTTATTCTTTAAGAGGCTCCTCTGTCCTCCACTCGTTACCTGTATTAATGGCACCTGTTTGAACTTGTTATCAGTATAAAAGACACCTGTCCACAACCTCAAACAGTCACACTCCAAACTCCACTATGGCCAAGACCAAAGAGCTGTCAAAGGACACCAGAAACAAAATTGTAGACCTGCACCAGGCTGGGAAGACTGAATCTGCAATAGGTAAGCAGCTTGGTTTCAAGAAATCAACTGTGGGAGCAATTATTAGGAAATGGAAGACATACAAGACCACTGATAATCTCCCTCGATCTGGGGCTCCACGCAAGATCTCACCCCGTGGGGTCAAAATGATCACAAGAACGGTGAGCAAAAATCCCAGAACCACACGGGGGGACCTAGTGAATGACCTGCAGAGAGCTGGGACCAAAGTAACAAAGCCTACCATCAGTAACACACTACGCCGCCAGGGACTCAAATCCTGCAGTGCAAGACGTGTCCCCCTGCTTAAGCCAGTACATGTCCAGGCCCGTCTGAAGTTTGCTAGAGTGCATTTGGATGATCCAGAAGAGGATTGGGAGAATGTCATATGGTCAGAAGAAACCAAAATATAACTTTTTGGTAAAAACTCAACTCGTCGTGTTTGGAGGACAAAGAATGCTGAGTTGCATCCAAAGAACACCATACCTACTGTGAAGCATGGGGGTGGAAACATCATGCTTTGGGGCTGTTTTTCTGCAAAGGGACCAGGACGACTGATCCGTGTAAAGGAAAGAATGAATGGGGCCATGTATCGTGAGATTTTGAGTGAAAACCTCCTTCCATCAGCAAGGGCATTGAAGATTAAACGTGGCTGGGTCTTTCAGCATGACAATGATCCCAAACACACCGCCCGGGCAACGAAGGAGTGGCTTCGTAAGAAGCATTTCAAGGTCCTGGAGTGGCCTAGCCAGTCTCCAAGTCTCCAGATCTCAACCCCATAGAACATCTTTGGAGGGAGTTGAAAGTCCGTGTTGCCCAGCGACAGCCCCAAAACATCACTGCTCTAGAGGAGATCTGCATGGAGGAATGGGCCAAAATACCAGCAACAGTGTGTGAAAACCTTGTGAAGACTTACAGAAAATGTTTGACCTGTGTCATTGCCAACAAAGGGTATATAACAAAGTATTGAGAAACTTTTGTTATTGACCAAATACTTTTTTTCCACCATAATTTGCAAATAAATTCATTAAAAGTCCTACAATGTGATTTTCTGGATATTTTTTTCTCATTTTGTCTGTCATAGTTGACGTGTACCTATGATGAAAATTACAGGCCTCTCTCATCTTTTTAAGTGGGAGAACTTGCACACTTGGTGGCTGACTAAATACTTTTTTTCCCCACTGTATGTCATGCAATAAAATGCAAATTAATTACTTAAACATCATACAATGTGATTTTCTGGATTTTTGTTTTAGATTCCATCTCTCACAGTTGAAGTGTACCTATGATAAAAAATTACAGACCTCTACATGCTTTGTAAGTAGGAAAACCTGCAAAATCGGGATTGTATCAAATACTTGTTCTCCCCACTGTAAGTGTCAATAGCATGAAATAATATCTACCTTCTCATTGAAACAGTTATACTGCAACTGTTCATGCACAGTGGGAAGTTGGAATGAATAACATAAACTTAGTTAGATAGAACCTTCTCTTACCATGAGAAACAGATTTCCCAATCTTCTCCTCATCTTTAATGTTGACATTCAGCTCCAGTGTTTGACTGCAGTCTTCCAGCTTCACTGATGCCATCTCTGGATCCTGCAGTGCAAACTGGGCACCACTGTCACAATCAGGACCCAATGACTGTAGGTTTGGACTCAGTGTGGAAGGAGAGAGGCAGGCTGGGTTTGTCCTCACTATTGATGTTACCGGCCTCGAATTTAATTCTAGTCGTCCTGTAGTAACAATGAGAAACAGACACAAAAAGTTATTGTCTTGACAGTTCTGGCACTTTCTTTATACCCTAAAAATATACTCTTCTTGTTAAATTATCTAATTCCGTGCTTGACTTGGACTGAAATAGGTGCCAGTACTCATTTTGGGTGCCGGTACTGTTTTTCAAAGATTCTACAAAGCTGTCATCAAGGCAAAGGGTGGCTACTTTGAAGAATCTAAAATGTATTTGATTTGTTTAACACTTTTTTGGTTACTACATGATTCCATGTGTGTTATTTCATAGTTTAAATGTCTTCACTCTTATTCTACAATGTAGAAAATAGTAAAAATTAAGAAAAACCCTTGAATGAGTAGGTGTGTCCAAACTTTTGACTGGTACTGTAAATGCATAAATGACAAAAGCCATTTAGTACAAGGTCACTGTTTGTTTTAGGCAGCACTATGTACTATGTTCCTGAATAACCTGGTCTTCACTGTATTATTTCAATCAAAAACCAATTGTATTTCATGTTCACACAATAGTAATATTTATCGATAAATACAGAAACAACTGAATGTGTCTGAACATTAGTATGCATAGAAAACTGATAATCATTACATTCAGCTTCAAAACAGTAGTGCGACCGTGAAATAGTCTCTCTGCTGCACTGAAATCCGTTGTGGACTTACCTGATGCAAATATTTTTTTTATTCCCGTTATTTAGAAGGAACGCAAAGGCGAATTGAGTTATTGCACACGAGCGCTTCACAGAGGAGGCGTTCCCTAACAGAAATATGCAGATGTATGCTAGAACACACCAATAGGATCTCGCTAGCTCGTGCTTGGCTCTGCCTACTATGACTCATCTGTTCCCATTGGAAACGACCAGCTGTGGTCTATCTTGGTTTAGTTATCAGAAATCATTGGTGCAACCGTCCGTGCGTTCAGGGATCCTTGGGATGGCCCTACCCCATGATATGAGAAGGGTGGTGCTTAATTTGAGCTGGATCCTCCGGTACCTCTCAGTTTTGTAGTCGTTCGTTCCGGAACCCATTTGCCAGGATCAGGTAGCCTACCTCTTGTGGCATGAAAAATATTTTCCACTGTTTGCAATGTAAAAATCCTAATAAAAGCAATCAGAGAAATTACATTTCGATTCCTCTGTAATTGTCATGCCCCCTAAAAAAACAACGCATGCCTAACGTGTGGCAAATCTGTCAGTTAACAGCATGCAGCCAAAACAGGCCTTTCGCAAATATTTCTAATACAATCGCTGGAAAACACAGCTGGTAAAGCAAATGGATCCTGTTGAAAATAAAATACTAATGTCTGCATGTTACCAAGTTAACAACTTCCAAATAGGCCTATTGAGCGAACAGCATTGTTTAAAAAAGTAAAGCAAGAGAGCGATAAGCTTTTGGCCGGTGAGTGAGCTGCACATCATTGGGTGAGTCAGTGAAACTGGAAAGCTTTTTTAGGACTATATCTTCCTCCTCATATTGTACAATGTGTTTCTCTGCACACTTAGGGGCCTCGGCTATTGATGGATTCAAGACAAGGTCGTTTTTATTGATCTCAGATTCTCAGTGTCCAAGTAGCCTGTCATTTGTGAGGTATAGAAAACGTATTGGTGGTTCCAAACTTCTTCCATTTAAGAATGATGGAGGCCTTTTGATCATATCCTTGTATAAAAATGATTGACACTCAGGTGCAAGCCTAACATCATGTGCAAAGGGCCTTTGGGTAACATAGCACATATTCAATGATATCTATTTTCCTCACGTAGGCTGTTCATTTCTGATCTTTAATACTTTTTTTGGTTTATAAACGTATCATGGTATACTACATTAACGCTATACGTATGGGCCATATTGTTACTTGGTAGCTACTAGCAACAGACCCTGTGTTGTGGATCATCTACCACTATTTTGGACGGTCCGAACTGTAACGTTAACTTTAGTATCAGGCTTCACTAACTAGCGTTACTGTTTTAGGTGGAGCTATTCTTTGCTACTTTTCAAACAAATACTACGTGATATTTCACATATCATCTTGCTAAAAAGGCCTTTTGTTGTGATATTTCACACAACATCTTGCAAGATAGGCCTTTTGTTTTGATTGTGAGAAGTAATGGCAGAGAGAAGGCAGGAGACACTTTGTTTTGTTTAGCGTCGCTTAGGTTAGACTGCTCCCTTTAATGGATCAGTCGTCCACCAAGCTACACTCTACGATCAGGGGGAGGTGGGAGGCATTGGTTGTCTCGGTTAGGGAGACAGTGGAATGGGGTTCAGTGTTTTACTGTTAGGAAATATCTATGTTTGTTTCAACAGATCTTTACATATTTTCCTCACTACAAAATATTAATGCGGTCTTTGTGGTTACTAAACAGATTTTAGATATGTCTTATGCTATAGCTTATTCCATGTTTACATCTTTGATTAAATGACTTCAAATGCAAAACTTAAATGTACTTTGTGGAATGTCCGTGGAGTTTGTAAACTATCCAAGCTTAAACAGGTTATTACTAGGCTTAAACAACTTCATTCATCTATTGTGTTCCTACAAGAAACTCACCTGTTGAAGGATGAGCTAGTTAAAGTATGCAGGAGATGACAAGGGCAAGTAATAGCATCCTGTTTCTCCTCTCATTCTCATGGTGTTATGGTTTTAATTCACTAATCTGTTCCATTTCAAGTGGATACTATTATAACTGATACAGCTGGTAGATACATTTAGATACAGGGAAGTCTTTTGAATGAGCATATTAATCTGGTTAATGTTTATGGTCCTAATGATGATAATCCCAAATTCTTTGAGAATGTATTTCTATTGATAGCCTCCATTCCTGTTAAAGTCCTAATGGCAGGGGACTTTAATTGCACTCTTGATCCTCATCTAGATCGCTCCTCTGGTTTAGACACTTCCCACTCGCAGAGTAGAAAGAAATTACAGCATTTCATTAAGGACTTAAATCTATGTGAACCTTGGAGGACTCAGAACCCGAGTAAAAGGGAGTATTCATGTTACTCGTCAACATTTAAATCATATTCTCATGTAGACTACTTTTTAGTTTCTTGCTCATTGCTTCCCAATGTAGCAGGAAATTGATATGATAGTATTGTTCTGAGTGACCATTCCCCTGTGTCATTATTCTATAGGGATACAAAACTAGTAAAAGGATCCTCTAGAAGGCGTTTGCATCCCAGATGGTTACAGGACCCAGACTTCTTACATTACATTGGAGTGCATATAGATGTTTATTTGACATTAAAACACTGACCAAACATCAGCGAGTACCAGATGGGAGGCTTTCAAAGCACATATTTGGGGGCAAATTATACGTTTTACCAGTTTCAAATCTAATAAATCAGAAAATGAGAGAATTGGATAGGGAAGCTTTTTTGGATAACTCAGTAGAAGTAAACAAGGAATGATTTGGTCTTAAAGCTCAGTATGAAGAACTTCCCACCTCAAAGGCTGCAAACAGCTTAACTAGGCTGAAACAGTCCTATGATCAAGGTGAAAAACCTGGTAAATTGCTGGCCTGGCACATTAAGAAGTAAAATTCAGCCTTTAATGCAATTCATAATTTACAAGGACAATTATCAATGGATCCTGTTGAAATAAACCAAACATTTGCTTCCTACTACAACACACTTTACAACTCTGAATCTCCTGAGAACTGAACTAGTCAGGTCTTGATTTTCCCTCTACTTCAGAAGACACTAAATTGGATCTGGAAAAGGAATTGGATAGTGTTGAAATATCTGATGCTATTTTCGATATGAAAATACAGGTGTGCCAAGCTTGTAGCGTCATACACATTAAGACTTTGGCTGCAATCACTGCCAACGGTGCTTAAACAAAGTACTGAGTAAAGGGTCTGAATACTTATGTAAATATGATTGTTCAGTTGTTGTTGTTTTTGCTTTGTCATTATGGGGTATTGTGTGTAGATTGATGAGGGGAAAAAACTATTTAATCAATTTTACAATAAGGCTGTAATGTAACAAAATGTCGAAAAAGTCAAGGGGTCTGAATACTTTCCGAATGCACTGTATATAGACAGGTGTGTGCCTTTCCAAATCATGTCCAACAAACTTAGTTAGATAGAACCTGCTCTTACCGTGAGAAACAGATTTCCCAATCTTCTTCTCCTCTTCTTTCATTTACATTTACGTCATTTAGCAGACGCTCTTATCCAGAGTGACTTACAAATTGGGTATATCAGCTTTAATAGTGCAGATAGATTGTAACTTCCATCAATGTAATTGTCTACAGCACTCGACCACACGACTGGACAATAATCAAGATAAGACAAATCTAGAGCCTGCAGAACTTGCTTTTTAGAGTGTGGTGTCAAAAAAGAAGAGCATCTATTACAGACAGGCCTCTCCCCATCTTTACAACCATTTAATCTATATGTTTTGACCATGACAGTTTACAATCTAAGGTAATGCCAAGTAATTTAGTCTCCTCAACTTGTTCAACAGCCACACCATTCATTACCTGATTCAGCTGAGGTCTAGAATTTAGGAAATGATTTGTACCAAATACAGTGCTCTTAGTTTTAGATGTTCAGGGCCAGATTATTACTGGCCACCCATTCCAAAACAGACTATACTGGTGTCATTCATGCAAGTCTCAGTAGCATGAAATAACATCTACCTTCTCATTGAAACAGTTCATGATGAAACAGTTCTACTGCAACTTTTCATGCACAGTGGGAAGTTGGAATGAACCTGCTCTTACCATGAGAAACAGATTTCCCAATCTCCTCCTCCTCTTCTTCATCTTTAATGTTGACATTCAGCTCCAGTGTTTGACTGCAGTCTTCCAGCTTCACTGATGCCATCTCTGGATCCTGCAGTAAACTGGGCTCCACTGTCACAATCAGGACCCAGTGACTCTAGGTTTGGACTCAGTGTGGAAGGAGAGAGGCAGGCTGGGTTTGTCCTCACTGTTGATGTTACCAGCCTCAGATTTAATTCTAGTCGTCCTGTAGTAACAATGAGAAACAGACACAAAAAGTTATTGTCTTGACAGTTCTGGCACTTTCTTTATACTCTAAAAATATTTTCACATTTTTCTTGTTCAATTATCTAATTTAGTGCTTTACTTGGACTGAAATAGGTGCCAATACTCATTTTGGGTGCCGGTACTGTTTATATTAAGGTGCAGGAGCTCCACAATACTTTTGAGCTAATACCTAACCTATAGTAGATAAATGCATAAATGACTCAAAATCCATTTAGTACAAGGTTACAGATTGTTTTAGACAGCACTGTGTGCTAATTTCCTGAATAACCTTGTCTTCACTGTATTACTTCAATCAAAAAACAATTGTATTTCCTGTTCACACCATAGCAACATTTATTGATAAAGACTGAAACTAGTGAATGTGTCTGAATATTAGTACACATGTAGAAAACTGATAATAATTACATTCAGCTTCAAAACAGTAGTGCGACCGTGAAATTGTCTCTATCTGATGCACCCGCACTGTCCTCACTGAAGTCTGTTGACGCTGACCGAGAGTAGCCGCCATTTTACCAGCTTGGGAATTTTACACAAAAACAATAATATGCCAAACGAACTCAGAAATCTCAAATAAATTGATTATTTATAAACTAACATGAGATAATTATGTACATTCACTCAGACAACCCCAAAATCTCTAGCTATGTGACTTGTAAAATAGTTTTTATCACGTTCTTTCACTCACTCGGTTTGACACAAAAATAACACATCAAACCTTTACCAAACGTGATAATACCTTAACGGATGTGTTAACTAGCATGTTATGACATGTTCTTTCGACATTAGAAAGTTTAAACGTGCTATTACATACCTCTAGTAATACATAGAAACGGACACAAAGGTTATCTTCTTGACAACAGATGTATTGTGAAGAATGGTGCGCGTGATGAAGTCATTACGTAATAACGTAAAAATGCATCATTACGTGAAATACACAATAACGTTACTCAAATTGACTGGCCATCTCAGCGACAAATATGATTTGACATTTGTAAGTTTAGATTTGTTTGTTTATTATCACATATTTGTATTTGTAAAAGTAATATAAACACAACACATTTTATATGATCAGATTTTTATTTTTTTAAACACAACACATTGAATTATTGAACAATTACACATTACACATTATTGAACAATTACATTTGATTTATTTTCTTATTAACTAGTAAACCTACACATTCTGAACAATTATAGTTTCAAGCAGTGTATTGGTAGTTAGTTAACATGCTACCTGACTGATCAACAATTATAGGTACAAGCTAATAACAAGGTATATATGCTATCTTATTGAACAAGCAACTTAACTCAAATAATGATGTGTGCGCTAGGCATCTCTCTCCAGCTCTCTCCAGGTTGTTGTGCTGCTTGGCTGGCCTGCTGCTGCCTGTGCACGAGCTGAGCGCCTGCTGCTGACGTCACTCACAATGCACTTTTGCAGCCAGCCATGTGTGTTGTGACTGAGTGTGTGACAGAGAAAATCGTTTTTGTGTCACGTGTGCATTTTAGCATTTGAGTCACTTTTCAAAAGTTGCTAAAAGTTCCAAATAATTTTTTAAAAGTAGCTACATTTGTTGCTAGGTGCTGTTTGCAAAAAGTAATTTCCAGGGCAGTCTGAAAAGTTGCTAAATCTAGCAACAAAATTGCTAAATTGGCATCACTGCTCCCCTGTAGCCAGAAACTTAAATGTGGTCGGACATGATGTGTGCCAACTTGAGGTTCAAGGGCTTAGAAGTTGTACAGCCCCGCCCCCTCCCTATGTTTTTACTCTGCTGCTACTCGCTGTTTATTATCTATGCATAGTCACTATATCACACGGATTCAGCCGAGGCTGCTCCTCCTCCTTGCTCGGGCAGGCTTCGGCGTTCGTCGTCACCGGAGTACTAGCTGCCACCGATCTATGTTTCTGTGTTCTACTTGTTTTGTCTTCATTGTACACACCTGGTTCCCATTATGTCTATGATTTGTTTCCTATTTAACCCTCTGGCTCCCACTGTGTTGTGTGCGTGTTTGTTCTATGTTTGGTGTTATCGACTGGTGAGCGGGATTGTCCTCCCTGCGTGGAGTTTATGTTCATTTGTTATTTACGAGTAAAGTACGTTTTCTACTAGCTCTGTGTCCTGCGCCTGACTCCGTCCTACCGCTACACCCTGACGCCTGACAGAAACATGCACCTCAAATGGAGTCAGCAGGTACATTCATTCCTTCCGGAGGAACGCGTCCAACAGCAGGCGACCATGTACAGACTCTCGGCACAGCAATGGAGCGCGTGTTGAACACCATGGAGCAATGGGAGAGAGGGGGTTTTCCTACACCTCCTCCAACTACACAGCAGCCCACACCGCTGTCCACCCCTTCGTCACCTGGGTCCAGTGGGATTCGGCTCTCGCTCCCAAGGGCATATGATGGTACAGCTGCCGGGTGCCAGGGTTTTCTACTCCAGGTAGAGCTCTACCTGGCTACCATCCACCCGGCTCCCTCGGGAAACGAGAGCGTGTCTGCCCTCATCTCCTGTCTGTCGGGGAGAGCGCTCGAGTGGGCCAACGTAGAGTGGGGAGGAATAGACACTGCGTCGGTGCGCTATGAAGATTTCCACCTGCCGCTTCCGGGCGGTATTCGATCATCCACCGGAGGGGAGAGCGGCGGGGGAACGTCGGTTCCACCTCAGACAGGAGAAGAGGAGCGCTGGACTTTAGGACCCTGGCTGCCAGCGCGGGATGGAATGAGAGGGCCCTGATTGACCACTACCGATGCAGCCTACGGGAGGACGTTCGTCGGGAGCTGGCCTGCAGGGACACCACCCTTAAACTGGACCAGCTGGTGGATATGTCGATAAGGCTGGATAACCTGTTGGCGACCCGCGGACGTCCGGATCAGGGTCCGTCCATTCCATCCCCCAGCACCTCCGACCCTACACCGATGGAGCTCGGAGGTGCTGCTCTCAGGGAGACCGGTAGGGGGGCCGTCTCCTGCACCAACTGTGGCCGCAGAGGACACACTGCTGGTCAGTGCTGGGGAGGGTCCTCAGGGAGTCGAGGCAGCAGGCAGAGCACTGGTGGACCGTCCCAGGTGAGTAGGCACCCGACTCACCCAGAGCTCCCTGTTGCGCACATGTGTATTGACATCGAATTTCCGGAGTTTTCCCCGCATTCCCAGCATAAGGCGCTCGTAGATTCAGGCGCAGCTGGGAACTTTATTGATCGTAAGTTTTCCTGTAGTTTAGGGATTCCTATTGTTCCTGTTGATGTGCCCTTCCCTGTACACGCCTTAGATAGTCGCCCTTTAGGGTCAGGCCTGATTAGGGAGGTCACAGCTCCACTCTGGATGAAAATGCAGGAGGGTCATGCGGAGAGAATTAGTCTCTTTCTGATTGATTCTCCTGCGTTTCCAGTGGTGTTGGGGCTTCCCTGGTTAACCTCTCATGACCCCACGATTTCATGGCAACAGAGGGCTCTCAAGGGATGGTCCAGTCAGTGCTCAGGGAGGTGTGTAGGGGTTTCCTTAGGGGCTACTACGGTGGAGAGTCCAAACCAGGTCTCCACTATGCACATTCCCCCTGAATATGCCGATTTGGCTCTCACCTTCTGTAAAAAGAAGGCGACTCAATTACCACTCCATTGACAGGGGGATTGTGCGATAAATCTCCAGGTAGGCGCTGCACTTCCGCGGAGTCACATGTATCCTCTGTCACAGGAAGAGACGGCTGCTATGGAAACATATGTCTCTGAATCTCTGGGACAGGGATACATTTGGCCTTCCACTTCACCTGTCTCCTCTAGTTTATGTTTTGTGAAGAAGAATGATGGAGGTTTACGCCCGTGCATTGACTACTGTGGTCTCAATCAGATCACTGTTAAGTACAGTTATCCACTACCTCTCATTGCTATGACGGAGTTATTGCACGGGGCACACTTCTTCACTAAATTGGATCTCAGGAGCGCTTACAACCTGGTGCATATCTGGGAGGGAGATGAGTGGAAGATGGCATTTAGTACCACATCTGGGCACAATGAGTACCTTGTCGTGCCGTACGGGTTGATGAATGCTCCGTCAGTCTTCCAATCCTTTGTTGATGAGATTTTCAGGGACCTGCACGGACAGGGTGTAGTGGTGTATATAGATGACATTCTCATATACTCCGCTACACGAGCCGAGCATGTGTCCCTGGTGCGCAAGGTGCTTGGTCGACTGTTGGAACATGACCTGTACATCAAGGCGGAGAAATGTCTGTTCTTTCAAAAGTCCATCTCTTTCCTAGGGCACCACCTGTCCGCGTCAGGGGTGGAGATGGAGATCGACCACATTTCGGCTGTGCGTAATTGTCCGACTCCAACCACGGTTAAGGAGGTGCAGCGATTCTTAGGGTTTGCCAACTACTACCGGAGGTTTATCCGGGGCTTTGGTCAGGTAGCGGCTCCCATTACCTCCTTGCTGAAGGGGGGACCGGTGCAACTGCAATGGTCAGCTGAGGCGGACAGGGCTTTTGGTCACCTGAAGGACCTGTTTACCTCGGCTCCAGTGCTGGCTCATCTGGATCCCTCCTTGGCATTCACTGTAGAGGTGGATGTGTCCAAGGCTGGGATAGGAGCTGTACTGTCTCAGCGCTCGGGTACGCCACCAAAGCTCCGCCCCTGTGCTTTCTTTTCGAAGAAGCTCAGCCCGGCGGAGCGTAACTATGATGTGGGGGACCGGGAGCTGCTAGCTGTGGTTAAGGCTCTGAAAGCGTGGAGGCATTGGCTTGAGGGGCTAATCACCCTTTTCTCATTTTGACTGACCACTGCAATCTGGAGTACATCCGGGCCGCGAGGAGACTGAACCCTCGCCAGGCATGGTGGGCCATGTTTTTCACCCGTTTTGTGTTCACCATTTCTTACAGACCAGGTTCCCAGAACGCTAAGGCAGATGCTCTGTCCCAACTGTATGACACAGAGGAGAGGTCTATGGAGCCCACTCCCATACTTCCGGCTTCGTGTCTGGTGGCACCGGTGGTGTGGGAAGTTGATGCGGAAATCGAGCGGGTGTTACGTACAAAGCCCACTCCCCCCCCAGTGTCCAGAGGGTCGTAGGTACGTGTCGTTATATGTCCACAATCGATTGATCTATTGGGCTCACACGTCACCCTCCTCTGGTCATCCTGGCATCGGTCGGACAGTGCACTGTCTTAGTGGGAAGTACTGGTGGCCCACTTTAGCTAAGGACGTGAGGGTTTATGTTTCCTCCTGCTCGGTGTGCTCCCAGTGTAAGGCACCTAGACACCTGCCCAGAGGGAAATTACAACCCCTCCCTGTTTCACAACGGCCGTGGTCCCACCTATCGGTGGATTTCGTTACGGACCTTCCCTTGTCACAAGGGAACACCACGATCCTGGTTGTTGTGGATTGGTTTTCTAAATCCTGCCGTCTCATTCCTCTGCCCGGTCTCCCTACGGCCCTACAGACTGCGGAGGCCCTATTTACACACGTCTTCCGGCACTACGGGGTACCTGAGGATATAGTGTCTGATCGGGGTTCCCAGTTCACCTCAAGGGTCTGGAGGGCGTTCATGGAACGTCTGGGGATCTCGGTCAGCCTGACCTCATGGTTTCACCCCGAGAGTAATGGGCAGGTGGAAAGAGTAAACCAGGATGTGGGTAGGTTTCTGCGGTCCTATTGCCAGGACAGGCCGGGGGAGTGGTCGGTTTTCATCCCCTGGGCAGAGATGGCCCAAAACTCCCTCCGCCACTCCTCCACTAACCTTTCTCCATTTCAGTGTGTATTAGGTTATCAGCCGGTCCTGGCACCATGGCATCAGAGCCAGATTGAGGCACCTGTGGTGGATGAATGGTTTCGGCGCTCGGAGGAGACCTGGGACGCTGCCCATGTACGCCTGCAACGGGCCATCAGGCGACAAAAGGCGAGCGCTGACTGCCACCGCAGTGAGGCTCCGGTGTATGCACCGGGGGACCAGGTCTGGCTCTCGACCCGAAACCTGCCCCTTCGCCTGCCCTGCCGGAAGCTGGGTTGGCGGTTTGTGGGGCCATTTAAAGTCCTGAGGAGATTGAACAAGGTTTGTTATAGGTTACAGCTTCCTCCTGAGTATCGTATTAACCCCTCGTTCCATGTGTTAATGTATGCAAAAAAAATGTATGCATTCACTAACTGTAAGTCGCTCTGGAGAAGAGCGTCTGCTAATTTACTAAAATGTAAATTACACATCATTGAACAATTACATTTTATTATGTGAGAAAGACAAATGAGATGATCGTAAACTACAGGAAAAGGAGGACCGAACACGCCCCCATTAACATTGACGGGGCTGTAGTGGAGCGGGTCGAGAGTTTTAAGTTCCTTGGTGTCCACATCACCAACAAACTATCATGGTCCAAATACACCAAGACAGTTGTGAAGAGGGCCCAACAACGCCTTTTCCCCCTCAGGTGACTGAAAAGATTTGGCATGGATCCCCACATCCTCAAAAACGTATACAGCTGCACCATCGAGAGCATCCTTACCGGTTGCATCACCGCCTGGTATTGCAACTGCTCGGCATCTGACCGTAAGGCGCTACAAAGAGTAGTGAGTACGGCCCAGTTCATCACTGGGGTCAAGATTCCTACCATCCAGGACCTATATACTAGGCGGTGTCAAAGGAAGGCCCAAAAAATTGTCAAAGACTCCAGTCACCCAAGTCATAGACTGTTCTCTCTGCTACCACACGGCACACGATACCAGAGCGCCAAGTCTAGATCCAAAAGGCTCCTTAACAGCTTCTACCCCAAGCCATAAGACTGCTGAACAATTAATAAAATGGCCACCCAGACTATTTGCTTTGACCCTGCTACTCGCTGTTTATTATCTATGCATAGTCACTGTACCCCTACCTGCATGTATAAATTACCTTGACTAACCTGTACCCCCACACATTGACTCGGTACCGGTGCCCCCTGTATATAGCCTCATTATTACCTGGACTAACCTGTACCCCCGCACATTGACTCGGTACCGGTACCCCCTGTATATAGCCTCATTATTACCTGGACTAACCTGTACCCCCACATTTATTGACCTATGGAAGGCATTTGATATGGTTGATCATTTCTTACTTTTTCTAAGGTTGTCTGAAAATAAGCCTAGATCAGGCATCTTGTAGTTGGCTCAAGAACTATATAACGGACATAATGTGTGCTTGCTTAATGACGTTATCAAATCTAGATTAACTAATAATAGGAAAGGTGTGCTGCAGGCAATGTTCCCTCTAAACTGCGCAGCCGGGCACTTCCTCCAGGACTGCAGAGAAGAAGAAATGCCAGGCCGCGCAGAGACGCAAGAGATTGAATTTAACTGAGTTCGCCCCATTATTTTGCACTATATAGATCAACGTTTTCTCTGTGATCGAATCGATATTATATCAGCCCTTTTTCAATGCAACAAACCAAAACATATATAACTTTGCAAGATTGAGTCTGTGATGTTGTTGTAGGCAGAGCCAGTCCGAACCGAGTAGAATTCTATTGGCGGGAGTAGCCCAGGAGCGGTCTTTCAATCACCCGCGAGTGAATGCGCAGTTCAGATCAGACCGCAGAGCCGCGCGTCTGCACATTTGTTGATATTCTTTGCTAGTTAGCGAGTTATCAGCCCAGTTATACATAAGTATAGGTCAGCAATGGGGAATTACTGCTTCCTACAAGATAACAAAACGTGTAGGCTACATTTCAAGCTGTCTTTGAAAAACCAGTCAGATAAAAAGCTTATGTCTTAATTAAAGAGGCAGTGTTGTATTTTGAGACAGGCTTGAATATGTAAATAAGCCAATAAGCAGAGGGGTAGCCTACATTGTCTAATTCTCTGTATGGTAATAATAATTAATATTATTTTGTAAAGTGGTTTCTTGCATCATACAACACAATACAATTTACAGTCACCTATTTGGCCCATGGTGTTACAAACCAAGTTTTAAAAAAATCAAGAATTCATGTCAAGCCCTTCATAATGTAAAAACGTGTTTTAAAGTATCCTGCAATGTAGGCCTGCATTGAACACCACATATAGGCTACTGTAGGCTATATCATAGAAATAAAAAGCTATCTAAAACTGTAAGAGTACAGCCTCAGTGTTCACTGGAAACGCGCGCGGGAAGTTGCGCAAAAGTCTCACAGCCTTCAAGTTTCCGCTCATAAGACCTACAATTTGCTCAGTTGCCAAAAAAACTAGGTAGAGAAATAAATCCTGCTTCACTTTGGAAAGTAGAAGGAAGATTGTTCAAGCAACGCTTCTCCCAGTGCTTGATTATGGTGATGTAATCTACATGCATACGACAGCTTCTGTTTTAAAACCTTTAGCACTGTGTTTTATCACTGGGGAAAATTTTCATATGAAAGTTAAATTAAAAAATGCAATATAAATACAAAATATGCCTTTTGAACACAGCAAGCAAATGCTTTTTTTTGACTAGAAACCTTTGAACTGAGCCAATTTCTCGTCTATATTATTTATCTAGTCAAAACCTCCTGAGTGGCGCAGTGGTCTAAGGCACTGCATCACAGTGCTAACTGTGCCACTAGAGATCCTGGTTCGAATCCAGGCTCTGTCGCAGCCGGCCGCGACCGGGAGACTCATGGGTGGCGCACAATTGGCCCAGCGTCGTCCAGGGTAGGGGAGGGAATGGCCGGCAGGGATGTAGCTCAGTTGATAGAGCATGGTGTTTGCAACGCCAGGGTTGTGGGTTCGATTCCCACGGGGGGCCAGTGTAAAAAAAAAATATATATATATGTATTCACTAACTGTAAGTCGCTCTGGAAAAGAGCATCTGCTAAATGACTAAAATGTAAATGTAAATGTAAAACATGTCACTACACCTCTACACATCACCATTGGGACAATCCAATTTCCTAGTCCCCATTATTTTCTATAATGCATATGAATAGATTTTTTCAGTATAAAGGACTTAGACAGGTTTTCTTCTTAGGTAACAATTAAATAAAACAACAAATATATTATTGGTATTTCTTTTCCATTTTTAAGTGTTTCCACTTACTATTGGGGAGTGGAATTAGAGAGGAAGCTTGTGTTACCTTTCTCACACCACTACAGTATTCATTTCAACAGACCCTTTCCATCCCCCATTGTTAAAATTCAATATATGCCCAGGACTATATTGAGGTTCAGGCTGTTGTAATGTACCATTGATTATGTAAATAGTATTGTAGAACTCTGGTATTGATGGTCCATTTGAGGGTGATTCATTGATATGAATATTCAGAGTGAAAGAGCTGAGAATTCATGTAATGGCCCACATCTAACACAATATTTCCTGTTGTGTTAGTAAGCACCACAGCATTTTAGGCAGCAATTGTTCAAATCTGTCCAGAGTTTACAAATGAACAGTTAGTACAAACCCAGCCTGCCTCTCTCCTTCCACACGGAGTCCAAACCTACAGTCACTGGGTCCTGATTGTGACAGTGGAGCCCAGTGTGCACTGCAGGATCCAGAGATGGCATCAGTGAAGCTGGAAGACTGCAGTCAAACACTGGAGCTGAATGTCAACATTAAAGATGAAGAAGAGGAGGAGAAGATTGGGAAATCTGTTTCTCATGGTAAGAGTAGGTTCTTTAGTGATCATATGTACAGTACACCTCACCTGCTACTCATGAAAATACTTCAATTTATGTATTAATTAAGTCTACTAAAATGTTTATCTGACACCATAAAGATGATTAAAATATGCAAGCATGCATTAGGCAATGAGTTGATGTTGACTAGCAAGAATTGGTCTGATAGTGGAATACTAAAGGTAAATAGATTTAATGACATTGTAAAATTAACGATTTACTTACATTTCTTTAATTTTTAGAGGAACTTGGGTTAAGTGCCTTGCTCAAGGGCACATCGACAGATATTTCACCTAGTCGGCTCGGGGATTCGAACCAGCAACCTTTCAGTTACCTTCTGCCCAATGCGTAAAGCCTAAGTTACAAGTAAATACTGACATTAACAAAACATTAAGTATCTAAACATGATCAGACAGGAAGAGAAAGACAGAGAATCCATAGCTTGTGTCGTGGCCCATAGCTCATGGGATAGAGAGAATCCATAGCTTGTGTCATGGCCCATAGCTCATGGGATAGAGATAATCCATAGCTTGTGTCGTGGCCCACAGCTCATGGGAGAGAGGTAGAGAGAAAGACGGTGTACACTGAGTGTATTAAACATTAGGAACACCTGCTTCTTTCCCTGCCATAGACTGACCAGGTGAAAGCTATGATCCCTTATCGATGACTCTTGTTAAATCCACTTCAGTGTAGATGAAGGGGAGGAGACGGGTTAAAGAAGGATTTTTTGTGTATGTGTTTCATTCAGAGGGTGAATGGGCAAAACAAATATTTAAGTGCTTTGAACAGGGTATGGTAGTAGGTACCAGACGCACCGGTTTGAGTGTGTTAAGAACTACAACGCAGTTTCCCGCAGTTTCAACAGTTTCCCGTGGGTATCAAGAATGGTCCACCACCAAAAGGACATCCAGCCAACTTGACACAACTATGGAAAGCATTGGAGTCAACATGGGCCAGCATCCCTGTGGAAGGCTTTCGACACCTTGTAGAGTCCATGCCCTGACAAAGTTAGGCTTTACTGAGGGCAGAAGGGGGTGCAACTCAATATTAGGAAGGTGTTCCTAATGTTTTGTACACTCAGTATATATCTCACCACAGCAGGTCAAGAACAAAAGAGAAAGACACATTGAAGCTAAGACCCTTTTATAACCATTTGACCATGTTTGGATTCAAAATCAGAGTTGTTGATCAATAACATTACAGTTGAGTTAACTTCCAATCAGATATCAGACCTACAGTATGTTATCACAACAGGAGCTCAGAGGTGTGACAGAATGGGGGATGGTGAGATAATGCATCATTCAGAACGGGGGATGGTGAGATAATGCACATTCAGAATGGGGGATGGTGAGATAATGCATCATTCAGAATGGGGGATGGTTAGATAATGCACCATTCAGAATGGGGGATGGTGAGATAATGCATCATTCAGAATGGGGGATGGTGAGATAATGCATCATTCAGAATGGGGGATGGTGAGATAATGCATCATTCAGAATGGGGGATGGTGAGATAATGCATCATTCAGAATGGGGGATGGTGAGATAATGCATCATTCAGAATGGGGGATGGTGAGATAATGCATCATTCAGAATGAGGGATGGTGAGATAATGCATCATTCAGAATGGGGGATGGTGAGATAATGCATCATTCAGAATGGGGGATGGTGAGATAATGCATCATTCAGAATGGGGGATGGTGAGATAATGCATAATTAATAATGGGGGATGGTGAGATAATGCATCATTCAGAATGGGAGATGGTGAGATAATGCATCATTCAGAATGGGAGATGGTGAGATAATGCATCATTCAGAATGGGGGATGGTGAGATAATGCATCATTCAGAATGGGGGATGGTGAGATAATGCATCATTCAGAATAGGGGGATGTGGGGAGCAACACAGAGAAGGCTGAATTCCTGAGAAGACAGTAAAACCTTTGGGTTGATAAAAGAGAAGTCTGGGGTTGGGCCCGCCACTATAGTACTATCTACATCTAGGAGTTATCTCCAAAAGTAAGACCTCCATAAGTTCATTCTGTCATTCTGACACCCCTGAAGAACTCAACACAACAAAGCTTGTTTTATCGTTGTGCATGAAAAGTTGTTATAGAACTGTTTCGATGATAAGATAGATGTTATTTCATGCTACTGAGACTTGCATGGATGACACCAGTATTGTCAGCATTTGTTTTATTAACTGGGCTATCTGGAGTGATCAGAGAGTAGACTAAAGAAGTGAAGTAGACATACTGCCAGTGTTTTGAAGTTCTATGAAATGAGTCTGTGTAGTTGCCAGGGTTGGTGTCAATTCCATTTAAATTTCAGTCAATTCAGGAAGTACACTGTCATTCTAATTCCAATTCTCTTCAATGTTTTTCAATCAGGAAAATTGGTTTACTGGAAACACCTTTCCTCTTTTGACCTCACCCTTTCCCAGTCCCCTCCCACTGCGTGACCCCATCTTCACTAGAGGCTGTTCTCCTACTAATCTCACTGCAACCCCCCTCCAAGTCTCTGACCCCTACTTTGTTTCCTTTTCTCTCCATCTCTCCTCCAACCTACCCACTCAGCCCTAACCCAGATGGTCATGCTCCTCCCACTCAGCCCTAACCCAGATGGTCATGCTCCTCCCACTCAGCCCTAACCCAGATGGTCATGCTCCTCCCACTCAGCCCTAACCCAGATGGTCATGCTCCTCCCACTCAGCCCTAACCCAGATGGTCATGCTCCTCCCACTCAGCCCTAACCCAGATGGTAATGCTCCTCCCACTCAGCCCTAACCCAGATGGTCATGCTCCTCCCACTCAGCCCTAACCCAGATGGTCATGCTCCTCCCACTCAGCCCTAACCCAGATGGTCATGCTCCTCCCACTCAGCCCTAACCCAGATGGTCATGCTCCTCCCACTCAGCCCTAACCCAGATGGTCATGCATCGCCGCAATCTTCGCTCTCTCTCTCCCGCTTCTCTCCCCTATTTTATCCTATCCTCTCTCATGACTCTGACTTTGCCTCCTGGACTCTACTCTACTCCCTTTCTGCACCCTAGAAAATGTAATTGATACGATTGTGATGCGTTGTTGTCTCACCTAGCTATCTTAAGATGAATGGACTATTGTAAGTCACTCTGGATAAGAGTGTCTGCTGAATTAGTCAAATTTAAAAACGTGAATTGATATGGAATTGACCCCAGCCCTGATGGTTACTAACCCTTGTGATAGTGAGTGGAGGATGATATGGCTCGTAACACTTTAGAATAGTTTTATTCCCCTGTATTGTACAGCATACTTATATTAAGCCATTTGTTACCCAGTACAGCCAGAAGAGGACTGGCCACTGCTCAGAGCCTGGTTCCTCTCTAGGTTTCTTCCTAGGTTCCTTCCTTCTAGGGAGTTTTTCCTAGCCACTGTGCTTCTGCATTGCTTGCTCTTTGGGGTTGTAGTCTCGGTACCTGCACCCTCAGCGGAGTCAACAAACACCGGAAGCATCCGTGTTTCAGGTAAAAGGCAGAGAGGAAGGCAAAGCCTGAAATCCGGAAGCTTCTGGTTTCTGTGGACCTCGTTAAGGCGTTTCTTTTACGCCTGATACGTTAGGTTAGGGTATCTGTAAAGCACTCTGTGACAACTGCTGATGTAAAATGGGCTTTATAAAATCAATGTGATTGATGTATATCACACCAACTGACTGGTTCTTCTGATGTTGTTCACACAGGAGACCATGTTGAGACATTCTCTACATCTAGCGAGCAACAGCAGGAAGATCACAGAGCTAAGAGGTCTCACCACTGCCCACATTGTGAGGAGATTTTCCCAATTCTATCAAAGCTAAAAATACAAATAAATATACACACAGAAAAAATCTGTATCTCTGCTCTGACTGTGGGAAGAGTTTCTCTCAACATGGCCACTTAAAAAGACACCAACAAATGCATAAATGTGAGAATCCTCATCAGTTCTCTGACTAGCTAAGATTAAAATCATTCCATCACTTAATTCTCAAGAAATCATAGCACACTCTATTGTAATCCTATTGTTTCTTCATTCTAATGAATTACCAAAAAACGATGTTTCAAGTGACATATTTACTGTTGTTCTGAAGCTGAACAAGACAGGAAGTTTAAATGAGCATCACAAAGCTAAATCTGACCTATTCACTAACATGTTTTGTCAGCATAAGCAGCTGTGAGACATGCTAGAGTACTGTAACATTACTGATCTACTGAATCATTGTGGTTGTTGGGGGTTATCTTTACAGTAAATATAATGCTTTTGTTCAATTCATGGCATTCAAAATAATATATGCTTTATTTATCCACTCAATACATGTCACGACACCTCTACACATTGGTACAAGCCAATTTGCTAGTCACCAATATTCTCTGAATCAAATCAGTGATGGCTGTTTAACAGTCTTATGGCTTGGAGATAGAAGTGGTTTCATTCTCTCGGTCCCAGCCTTGATGCGTCTGTAATGACTTTGTGGCCTTTATCGCAATTTACATTTACATTTACGTCATTTAGCAGACGCTCTTTTCCAGAGCGACTTACAAATTGGTGCATTCACCTTATAGCCAGGGATAACCACTTTACAAGGTTTATATATAGATATATATTTTTTTCTTTCATTCTTTGGGGTGGTAGTTAACGGCACTGCCAAGGTGGAGAAAATATCTAGGAAGATATAAATCATTGTGGTTGCGGCGAAACGGTTCCTGGGGCTGAAAGATTTCTTGGCAAAAGAGTTACATGGAATATTTTCAAAAGCCGTACCACCATCTCAGGTCCTAGAGACTGAGAAGGGAGATATGGAGAACTAAAAGAAGGAAGAAATGGGAGTTTTGTTTGTTTTGGCAATCTACTATTTGTATTAGGGTGGAGTAAGTTAGTATCACTATTAAGCATGGATTTATTTTTTATTTAATTTATTTTGTGGTTTCAACCCGTCCAGTTGGTGGCGGCAATACAACTTTTGGAAGTAGTCTGCCATAAAACCCACAGAAGAAGAAGTCGTTGTTGCATTGTGGTAGTTGGGGAACAGGAACTTCCGTGTAGGCGCGCACCATTCTTCAGAATAAAGAAAACGACGGGACTGTGATTCCCGTTTCTCTTTATTACTACAGGTATGTAATAGCACTTTTACACTGTCTAATATCGAAATAACATGTTAGATAACAAATCAGTCAAGGTGTTATCACGTTTGGGAAAGGTTTTGTGTAATGTTTGTGTCAATCCGAGTGATTGAAGAACGTGATAAAAAATATTTTATAAGCACATGGCGCGGGGTCCATTACACGTTTTTATTTGTGAGGCTTTCCAGGTTCGTATATAGGTCAGTGCGTTTCGCCTGGGTATGTTCAGTACAAAAACGTTTTGGAAAGTTGCAGATATAAATACCCTGAATAGAACTGACATGATTAATTAGAATCAGAGGCATGTTTGTTCTACATAATACATTTGTATCTGAATGTGGCCAACATCTCCGTCCTCCTGCTGGACGCAGCCCTGGTATCGGCTTGTCCCTACGTATGTGAAGCGGGCCACAAATTCAGTGTTGCCAACTCCTCAGTAAGGAAAAAACACCCTAAATATGTTTAGAACTACAAATTAACTTTCTAATGTCGATTCTAGTTTTTTTTTTATGTCACAATTCCAACCCTCCTCCTTTATCCGGGACCAGCAAAAGTGACCCAAAAGAGACACTACTTACATTTACATCTCGCCCTGAATGTAAGCCAGGGCGGGATCAGCCAGCAGCGGCTTCCCGAATGCGCGATTCCTTTGCTGTCTGGACGCGGAGGGGTGAACATCTCCTGCGATGACTGTGCCGCCTGTGTGTGCTTTGGGACGGGGGGAAGCTTAAGAACGATATGTGCTATAATGTCAGAGTCTCCAAAAGTCTCCAATAACACCAGAAAAAGTCGCTAGATTTGTCGCTAGTCGCTTAAAAAGAAATGTCGCTAGAGGGGTCTGAATACTCGCTAAATATAGCGACAAAGTCACTAAATTGGCAACACTTGCTATAATAACGATTAGCCACAATAGTGGAATTTGCGGTTCGCGCTCAAAATAAAAGTCCCTAATTGAAAGTGATGCAAACTGATATAAAATGGTGGAATCATGTCATATTTGGACTAGATAACGCTAAACATGGTTGGAATGGTGTTACTTAATTTAAAATGAATTACAAAAACTGATTATTTTTTAAAATCAAACAGAAAAAAACGGTTGAAATCCCACTGTGGAGGTATTAGACCACATAATTGCATTGGGGGCATTCTTATATGCACTTATGAAACGGGTTGGATTGTGCTCCCATGGAACAGGTGACACCCACAGAAAACAATTCTCAAGAGATCAAATCAAATGTTATTGGCCACATGCGCCGAATACAACAGGTGCAGACATTACAGTGAAATGCTTACTTACAGCCCTTAACCAACAGTGCATTTATTTTTAATAAAAAAGTAAAATAAAACAACAAAAAAGTGTTGAGAAAAAAAGAGCAGAAGTAAAATAACAGTAGGGAGGCTATATATTCAGGTGGGTACCGGTGCAGAGTCAATGTGCGGGGGCACCGGCTAGTTGAAGTAATATGTACATGTGGGTAGAGTTAAAGTGACTATGCATAAATAATTAACAGAGTAGCAGCAGCGTAAAAAGATGGGGTGGGGGGGCAGTGCAAATAGTCCGGGTAGCCACGATTAGCTGTTCAGGAGTCTTATGGCTTGGGGGTAGAAGCTGTTGAGAAGTCTTTTGGACCTAGACTTGGCACTCCGGTACCACTTGCTGTGCGGTAGCAGAGAGAACAGTCTATGACTAGGGTTCTGGAGTCTTTGACAATTTTGAGCACCTTCCTCTGACACCGCCTGGTATAGAGGTCCTGGATGGCAGGAAGCTTGGCCCCAGTGATGTACTGGGCCGTACGCACTACCCTCTGTAGTGCCTTGCGGTCGGAGGCCAAGCAGTTGCCATACCAGGCGGTGATGCAACCAGTCAGGATGCTCTCGATGGTGCAGCTGTAGAATTTTTTGAGGATCTGTGGACCCATGCCAAATCTTTTCAGTCTCCTGAGGGGGAATAGGCTTTGTCGTGCCCTTATACAAATGTTAGCGTCTTCACTCTATTGCAGGACTCTGAAACCACTGTTGTCCGGGAGTTTAACCATGTCAGCTAAATTGTCATGATAATCAGTGATTTCAAGTTTGTCTGTACATCTTTGAGGAGATGATCATAGCAAAAAATTAAATACTTCTGCATTTCCTGCTGTGCAAATGCATTGATTCTCATTGTAAAGATGCTCAGGATAATTCCTGATAAAGTTGGGTAGCTGATAGGCCTTTTCAGAGCTTAAATAGCCAAAATGATTAGTCACAGGGCTCCTGAGTGGCGCAGCGGTCTAAGACACTACAGAGCCTGGTTTGATTCCAGGCTGTATCATTATCCGGCTGTGATTGGAGTCCCAATCAATTGGCCCAGCGTCGTCCGGGGTAGGCCGTCATTGTAAATACCGGTAAGAATTTGTTCTTAACTGACTTGGCATTAGACCAGACCAAATCTGAACCAATCACTCAGACATCATTAGGCAGGTTTCCATTGACCCAGCTGCATTCGACAAACGCAATGTTGCTAAAATAATCTTTGCGATGTGTAATGGAGACAGCAGATATAGGAGAAATGTTCTAAAGCTCGAAAACATTTTTAATCGTTGGACGGGTGGGTTTTTCTTTTGTCAAAGTTTCTTTATTCTGACAAGTGAGGATTGAAACAGTGTTTTTAAAATAAATGATTGCCAAATCATTTTGACGGTACAGGGTGAGTCATTACGTCCAGCTGTTTTTATCGACACAGGATAGTTACATGGAAACACACCCTAGATGGCAATTGTCATATCTATTTTCTATGCAAACTTTTTCTTAATGTCGTGAAACAGCACTGGACAAGTTATTGGAAACATAGCTACTGTTTCACAAGATTGGAAAGTACAGTACAGCAGAGTACAGGAAAGAGAAGTTTAGTTCAGTACAGTACAACAGTACAGAGTATAGTACAGTATAACGTAATGTATTGTATTCTACTTTACTCTAATGTACTCTGTTAGGGCTGGGCTATATGGACTAAAAATCATACAGCTGTATCTTGAGTTTTTTTAAACTTATGGGCGATTCACGATATATATCTCAATTTTGTTTTTCTCTAAGTAAGCTTGTACAATTAAAGGTCAAATACACTGCATTTCAAACAGTCAGCTATAATCTAATGAATTCAGGGCTTGTGAAGTTATACCTAGGCTAAATATAAGCCATCCACAACCAATAAGACCCACTAATTATTGTATTATTTTATAAAAAATAGTTTAACCTGCTTTTTTTTGTTGGCAATAATCACTGATCTGGCTTTCAAGTTGGTCTATGAAAATGCCATTTTTTGTTACAAATGGACTAATTTATTGTAGCAGGCATTAGGCTATAGAAAATGAACACAGGTCTCATCAACAATCTCTCAAGCCCACATGCTAGTGATTAAGCAGCTGATCTTTATATTTCAAGATTAGCCAACTTGGATCTGTTTGCTAACAAGGTTGAACAGTTGAGTTGTTATGAACACACCATTCTGTCTGTCTCCAACTGTTTGAAAAGCATGTTAGCTATAGGCCTATCTATAATTGTTACTATGGTGTAAACGGGAAATACAATTGTTTTTGATTGAAATAATACAGTGAAGACAACGTTATTCAGGAAAATATTACATAGTGCTGCCTAAAACAAACTGCAACCTTGTACTAAATGGTTTTTCAGTCATTTATGTGAATTTCTGAAATCTACTATAGGTTAAGTGCACTTACATGGTTTAATTTAAAGTGTGCAATTTGTGTCTAATGTGAAATTAATAAATGGTTTGTTGTCAATGCTTAGCTACCTGATCTAATATATTTTTAGAGAATAAAGAAAGTGCCAGAAATCTCAAGACTAACATTTGTGTCCGTTTCTCTATATTACTACTGGACGACTCAGATTAAGTCTGAGGCCGGTAACATCAACAATGAGGACAAACCCAGCCTGCCTCTCTCCTTCCACACTGAGTCCAAACCTACAGTCACTGGGTCCTGATTGTGACAGTGGAGCACAGTTTGCACTGCAGGATCCAGAGATGGCATCAGTGAAGCTGGAAGACTGCAGTCAAACACTGGAGCTGAATGTCAACATTAAAGATGAAGAAGAGGAGGAGAAGATTGGGAAATCTGTTTATCATGGTAAGAGAAGGTTATATCTAACTATAAGTTATCTTCATAAGTTAGACCTCCATAAGTTATCACCCAGTCTATTGCTAGGTTGGATTCTGTAATTCTGACATCACACATCCCTGAACAACTGGGCTATAACTGGGTTATTTCATGCCACTGAGACTTGCATGGTTTGACACCAGTATTGCCAGCATGTGTTTTATTCACTGGGCTATCTGGAGTGATCAGAGAGTAGACTAAAGAAGTCAAGTAGACAAACTGCCAGTGTTTTAAAGTTCTATGAAATGAGTCTGTGTAGTTACTAACCCTTGTGATAGTGAGTGGAGGATGATATGGCTCATAATTTTCACTCATTTTTGCCTTCGACTGTTGAATTGCTTTCAGGGCTGACCTCGTTTAGTTGACTGGTCAATTGTTTGGTCAATAGATAGGCTGTTGGTCAACCAATATTTTTTTTTGTCAAGCAGTGGCAAATATACCAGTCAAAAGTTTGGACACACATTTACATTTACGTCATTTAGCAGACGCTCTTATCCAGAGTGACTTACAAATTGGTGCATTCACCTTATAGCCAGTGGGATAACCACTTTACAATATGTTTTTTTTGTTGGGGGGGGGGTTAAGGGGGGGTAGAAGGATTACTTTATCCTATCCCAGGTATTCCTTAAAGAGGTGCGGTTTCAAGGGGTTTTCTTAATTTTTACTATTTTCTACATTGTAGAATAATAGTGAAGGCATCTAAACTATGAAATAACACATATGGAGTCATGTAGTAACCAAAAAAAGTGTTAAACAAATCAAAATATATTTTAGATGTTAGATTCTTCAAAGTAGCCACCCTTTACCTTGATGACAGCTTTGCACACTCTGGGCATTCTCTCAACCAGCTTCACCTGGAATGCTTTTCCAACAGTCTTGAAGTGTTGTGGAAAATAATCACTATACTTTATTACAAATCAAAATACTTCCAGAGTTTTTGTAGAATTAAGAATGACTTTATTATAATTTCAACAAAGCCGATGCCAGTCTGCAGAGTAGCACCTCCTCTTCCTCTCTCTCCATCTTATATAGTGCCCTCCACACACCCTAGCTTTAAAATCCCTCCCTCTTCAGTTTCCCGCTCTTTTATTGCTCCGCCCACTCCCATTGTCTATGGTGGCGGCTAAATTCGACTTTCATTCAGTTCAGAATCACATAGTACTACAATCAATCACCCCCCTGTCTTGCAAAAACACTCATGTTTAGTTTAAACTCTATTCAACCCTGGCGCCGAGAGAGACAAAATGCCACAGGCTAGTTTCAGTCATTGATAAGATAGGACAGCCATGGATTTAAGTAAGAGCAATCAATTAGACCCTAAGTTTGATTCCCACTTTCCCCCACACACACAGTGAAATGACCCAATTAAGTTCCTGGCCCAGCAACAAAGAATTCTAACTATGTTCGTGATTAACCCAGTTTTATCTCTTAGTCCACTAAAAAATCTCCATCAGAAGCAGTTCACACACATGCTGAGCACTTGTTGGCTGCTTTTACTTCACTCTGCGGTCCAACTCATCCCAAACCATCTCAATTGGGGAGGTCGGATGATTGTAGAGGCCAGGTCATCTGATGCAGCCCTTACACAGCCTGGAGGTGTGTTGTGTCATTGTCCTGTTGATAAACAAATGATAATCCCACTATGCCCAAACCAGATGGGATGGCGTATCGCTGCAGACTGCTGTGGTAAGTGTGCCTTGAATTCTAAATAAATCACCAGCAAAGCACCATCACACCACCTCCTCCATGCTTCACGGTGGGATCCACACATGTAGAGATCATCCGTTCACCTACTCTGTGTCTCACAAAGACACTGCGGTTGGAACCAAAAATCTCAAATTTGGACACATCAGACAAAAGGACAGATTTCCACCAGTCTAATGTCCATTGCTCATGTTGTTTGGCCCAAGCAAGTCTCTTCTACTTGTTGGTGTCCTTTTAGTAGTGGTTTCCTTGCAGCAATTCGACCATGAAGGCCTGATTCACGCAGTCTCCTCTGAACAGTTGATGTTGAGATGTGTCTGTTACTTGAAGTCTGTGAAGCATTTATTTGGGCTGCAATTTCTGAGGCTGGTAACTCTAATGAACTTATCCCCTGCAGCAGAGGTAACTCAGGGTCTTCCTTTCCTGTGGCGGTCCTCATGAGAGCCAGTTTCATCAGAGCTTGATGGTTTTTGCGAATGCACTTGAAGAAACTTTCAAAGTTCTTCATATTTTCAGGAATGACTGACCTTCATGTCTTAAAGCAATGATGGACTGTTGTTTCTCTTTGCTTATTTGAGCTGTTCTTGCAATAATATGGACTTGGTCTTTTACCAAATAGGCCTATCTTCTGGATACCACCCCTACCTTGTCACAACACAACTGATTGGCTCAAGCACATTAATAAATTCCACAAATTAACTTTTAAAAAGGCACACCTGTTAATTGAAATGCATTCCAGGTGACTTAAGCTGGTTAAGAAAATGCCAAGAGTGTGCAAAGCTGTCATCAAGGCAAAAGTTGCCTACTTTGAAGAATCTCAAATATAAAATATATATTTTGATTTGTTTAACACTTTTTTGGCTACTACATTATTCCATATGTGTTATTTCATAGTTGTGATGTCTTCACTATTATTATACAATGTATAAAATAGTAACAATAAAGAAAACCCCTGGAATGAGTTTGAATTTGGGAAAATCTACTATAGGTTAAGTACCGGCACCTCAAATATCTAGTGCTTGAGCTCATGTTCCTCTTATAGAATGTTAGCTCAACAGTATTGTGGAGCTCCTGCACCTAAATATAAACAGTACCGGCACCTATTTCAGTCCAAGTCAAGCACTGAATTAGATGATTTAACAAGAAGAAACATAATATATTTTTAGAGAATAAAGAAAGTGCCAGAACGGTCAAGACAATAACGTTTTGTGTCTGTTTCTCATTGTTACTACAGGACGACTAGAATTAAATCTGAGGCCGGTAACATCAATAGTGAGGGCAAACCCAGCCAGCCTCTCTCCTTCCACACTGAGTCCAAACCTACAGTCAGTGGGTCCTGATTGTGACAGTGGAGCCCAGTTTGCTAAGCAGGATCCAGAGATGGCATCAGTAAAGCTGGAAGACTGCAGTCAAACACTGGAGCTGAATGTCAACATTAAAGATGAAGAAGAGGAGGAGAAGATTGGGAAATCTGTTTCTCAGGGTAAGAGCAGATTCTATCTAACTAATTTTGTTGTTCGTTCCAACTTCGCACTGTGCATGAAAAGTTGCAGTAGAACTGTTTCTTGATGAACTGTTTCAATAAGATGGTATGTTATTCCATACTACTCAGACTTGCATGGTTTGATACCAATTTTGTCAGCATTTGTTTTATTTACTGGGCTATCTGGAGTGATCAGAGAGTAGACTAAAGAAGTGAAGTAGACAAACTGCCAGTGTTTTAAAGTTCTAGGAAATGAGTCTATGTAGTGTCTAACCCCTGTTATAGTGAGTGGAGGATGTAGCTCAGTTGGTAGAGCATGGCGCTTGCAACGCCAGGGTTGTGGGTTCGTTTCCCACGGGGGGGCAGTATGAAAATGTATGCACTCACTAACTGTAAGTCGCTCTAGATAAGAGCGCCTGCTAAATGACTAAAATGTAAATGTAAATATATAATTATCATGACTGATGAGCATACACTCAATTAGTATTTTGTAGCATTGCCTTTAAATTGTTTAACTTGGATCAAACATTTCGGGTAGCCTTCCACAAGCTTCCCACAATAAATTGGGTGAATTTGGCCCATTCCTCCTGACAGACCTGGTGTAATTGAGTCAGGTTTGTAGGCCTCCTTGCTCGCACACACTTTTTCAGTTCTGCCCACACATTTTCTACAGGATTGAGGTCAGGGCTTTGTGATGGCCACTCCAATACCTTGACTTTGTTGTCCTTAAGCCATTTTGCCACAACTTTGGAAGTATGCTTAGGGTCATTGTCCATTTGGAAGACCCATTTGCGACCAAGCTTCAACTTCCTGACTGATGTCTTGAGATGTTGCTTCAATATATCCACATAATCTTCCTTACTCATGATGCCATCTAATATGTGAAGTGCACCAGTCTCTCCTGCTGCAAATACCCCCCTTTTTCCTCCAAACATAACGATGGTCATTATGGCCAAACAGTTCTATTTTAGTTTCATCAGACCAAGGACATTTCTCTAAAAAGTACGATCTTTGTCCCCATGTGCAGTTGCAATCCGTAGTCTGGCTTTTTTATGGCGGTTTTGGAGCAGTGGCTTCTTCCTTGCTGAGCAGCCTTTCAGGTTATGTCAATATAGGACTTGTTTTACTGTGGATATAGATACTTTTGTACCTGTTTCCTCCAGCATCTTCACAAGGTCCCTTGCTGTTTTTCTGGGATTTACTTGCACTTTACACACCAAAGTACGTTCATCTCTAGGAGACAGAACGCCTCTCCTTCCTGAGCGATATGACGGCTGCATGGTCCCATGGTGTACTTGCGTACTATTGTTTGTACAGATGAACATGGTACCTTCAGACATTTGGAAATTGCTCCCAAGGATGAACCAGACTTGTGGAGGTCTACTATTTTTTTTTCCTGAGGGTCTTGGCTGATTTCTTTTGACTTTCCCATGATGTCAAGCAAAGAAGCACTGAGTTTGAAGGTAGGCCTTGAAATATATCCACAGGTACATCTCCAATTGACTCAAATGATGTCAATTAGAATATCAGAAGCTTCTAATGCCATGACATCATTTTTTGGAATTTTCCAAGCTGTTTAAAAGGCACAGTCAACTTAGTGAATGTAAACTTCTGACCCACTGAAATTGTGATACAGTGAATTATGTGAAATAATCTGTCTTTAAACAATTGTTGGAAAAATTACTTGTGTCATGCACAAAGTAGATGTCCTAACCGACTTGCCAAAACTATAGTTTGTTAACAAGAAATGTGTGGAGTGGTTGAAAAATGAGTTTTAAGGACTCCAACCTAAGTGTATGTAAACTTCCGACTTCAACTGTAAATATTCAGACTCACCATTGAGCTCAGGTGCATCCTGTTTCCTTTGATCATCCTTGAGATGTTTCTACAACTTGATTGGAGTCCACCTGTGGTACATTCAATTGATTGGATGTGATTTGGAAAGGCACACCTGTATATATGAGGTCCCACATTTACAGTGCATGTCAGAGCAAAAGCCAAGCCATGAGGTCGAAGGAATTGTCCGTAGAGCTCCATGAAAGGATTTTGTTGAGGCACAGAACTGCGGGAGGGTATCAAAACATTTTTGCAGCATTGCAGGTCCCCAAGAACACAGTGGCCTTTTTTTACACATATATTTATTAGTTCCAATTAGGACAATCAACAATTACAGAAATACAATTGTTCTCATTATCCAATTGTATTGCAACAATCTCAGGCGGGTGTTTATGGTCTGTATCTGAGCTCTCGAGCATATCATACCCCAGTCCTCTGCTGAAATATTTATTGTATCCACTGAAGTCTCTTACTATCAGAGTTGTCTTCATGAGTAGCTACCATTTTCCAATATAATGATGTAATTTGACCTCTCCCATAACACATATTAACAGAGAGCGTTTCTAAAGTGGTCAAAGTAGGTTGTAGGGCAGATTGTTTTAGACTGGAAAAAATAAAGCTTCTCAATTGTAAGTATTTGAAAAAATAATTTTGTGGTAAGTTAAATCTTCTCTTTAGTTCTACAAATGACATTAGCCCTTTTTTTTAATTGTATAAGTCCATTACTTTAACAATACCTTTTCTTCTAAGTTCTTTAAACCCCAAGTCATTTTTACCAGGTATGAAATTGTCATTTCCACAAATTGGTGTAAAACTGGATAATACAGGGGATTCACCCAGATATTGCTGTACTTCCTGCCATATAGTTGGTGTTTTTAACAAAGGGATTAGTAGTCTTCTTCTTTAGTTTCTTAAAGGGAGCAGAGTACAAATATCCATCCAAAGTGAAGCCTTTTGTGGTTTCTTGGAGAACCAAAACATTGCAGCCCAGTAATACCACTGTAGGTTTGGAAGTTGCATCCCCCCTCTGTCATGGGGCAAATAAAGAAGAGAAAGTCTAAGCCTTGGTTTTCTGTTGCTCCAGATAACATTTGAGAGTATCTTTCAGATATTTTGGGAAAATAAAGGTGGTGGAGCCAGAAGAATTGATTGAAATAGATAAAGACGTTTTGGCAGAATATTCATCTTAATGATATTTATTCTACCAGTAATAGATATAGACAATGATGTCCATCTGTTGATGGATTCTGTTACACTCGTCACCATGGGGACATCATTTGTTGAGCTCAAGGAGCTAAATTCTGGTGTGATTTTAATACCAAGATATGTGAAACCTTGTTCTGTATTCACAAATGGATGCTGTACAATTGGATTCAGTCTCTCTTGCTTGTTTAGGAAAAGGTTTTCAACTTTAATCCCAAAAAACCGACAAGTTATTAATTAAATTGGAGAGGGAAGAAAATTATTTAGATATGTTAGGAATAAGAGGGTATCATCTGCATACTGGGCCACTCAATGTGCAAAATCTATTTTTATTCCTCTAATTGACGGGTGGGCCCTTAAAGGAAATGGCAAAGGGTTCTATAGCTAAAAGAAGGATGTCCGGCCAGTCCAGGACTCTTTCTCGTGCCCCAGAAAAGCTTAAAAGGTTGTGAAATCAAGTTGTTAGTGGCAACTTCTGCAGTGGGGTTGGTATATCATATCTTAATCCATTTACAGAAGTAGTTCCCAAACCCAAATGTCCCATTTTGTTGGGTATTTATCAGGCTTCAGAATAAGATGAAAGCCTCCTTAGAGAGGAGGGGAAGCAACCTTGCTAAAAGGATTCTGCATACAGCTACAGTGGGGAGAAAAAGTATTTGATACACTGCCGATTTTGCAGGTTTTCCTACTTACAAAGCATGTAGAGGTCTGTCATTTTTATCATAGGTACATTTCAACTGTGAGAGACGGAATCTAAAACAAAAATCCAGAAAATCACATTGTATGATTTTTAAGTAATTAATTTGCATTTTATTGCATGACATAAGTATTTGATCACCTACCAACCAGTAAGAATTCCGGCTCTCACAGACCTGTTAGTTTTTCTTTAAGAAGCCCTCCTGTTCTCCACTCATTACCTGTATTAACTGCACCTGTTTGAACTCGTTACCTGTATAAAAGACACCTGTCCACACACTCAATCAAACAGACTCAAACCTCTCCACAATGGCCAAGACCAGAGAGCTGTGTAAGGACATCAGGGATAAAATTGTAGACATGCACAAGGCTGGGATGGGCTACAGGACAATAGGCAAGCAGCTTGGTGAGAAGGCAACAACTGTTGGCGCAATTATTAGAAAATGGAAGAAGTTCAAGATGATGGTCAATCACCCTCGGTCTGGGGCTCCATGCAAGATCTCACCTCGTGGGGCATCAATGATCATGAGGAAGGTGAGGGATCAGCCCAGAACTACACGGCAGGACCTGGTCAATGACCTGAAGAGAGCTGGGACCACAGTCTCAAAGAAAACCATTAGTAACACACTACGCCGTCATGGATTAAAATCCTGCAGCGCACGCAAGGTCCCCCTGCTCAAGCCAGCGCATGTCCAGACCCGTCTGAAGTTTGCCGATGATTCAGAGGAGGAATGGGAGATGGTCATGTGGTCTGATGAGACAAAAATAGAGCTTTTTGGTCTAAACTCCACTCGCCGTGTTTGGAGGAAGAAGGATGAGTACAACCCCAAGAACACCATCCCAACCGTGAAGCATGGAGGTGGAAACATCATACTTTGTGGATGCTTTTCTGCAAAGGGGACAGAACAACTGCACCGTATTGAGGGGAGGATGGATGGGGCCATGTATCGCGAGATCTTGGCCAACAACCTCCTTCCCTCAGTCAGAGCATTGAAGATGTGTCGTGGCTGGGTCTTCCAGCATGACAACGACCCGAAACACACAGCCAGGACAACTAAGGAGTGGCTCCGTAAGAAGCATCTCAAGGTCCTGGAATGGCCTAGCCAGTCTCCAGACCTGAACCCAATAGAAAATCTTTGGAGGGAGCTGAAAGTCCATATTGCCCAGCGACTGCCCCGAAACCTGAAGGATCTGGAGAAGGTCTGTATGGAGGAGTGGGCCAAAATCCCTGCTGCAGTGTGTGCAAACCTGGTCAAGACCTACAGGAAACGTATGATCTCTGTAATTGCAAACAAAGGTTTCTGTACCAAATATTAAGTTCTGCTTTTCTGATGTATAAAATACTTATGTCATGCAATAAAATGCAAATTAATTACTTAAAAATCATACAATGTGATTTTCTGGATTTTTGTTTTAGATTCCGTCTCTCACAGTTGAAGTGTACCTATAAAAAAATTACAGACCTCTGAATGCTTTGTAAGTAGGAAACACTGCCGATTTTGCAGGTTATCAAGTACTTGTTCTCCCCACTGTATATACAGTGCATTGGGAAATTATCCAGACCCCTTGACTTTTTCCACATTTAGGTATGTTACAGCCTTATTCTAAAATAGATTAAATTGTTTGTTTCCCTCATTAATCTACACACAATACCCCATAATGACAAAGCAAAAACTTGTTTTTATCAATTGTTGCTAACATTTTTTTAACCAAATATAATAAAAAATACGAAAATATCACATTTACATAAGTATTCAGACCCTTTACTCAGTACTTTGTTTAAGCACCTTTGGCAGCGATTACAGCCTCGAGTCTTCTTTGGTATGACGCTACAAGCTTGGCACACCTGTATTTGGAGAGTTTCTCCCATTCTTCTCTGCAGATCCTCTCAAGCTCTGTCAGATTGGATTGAGAGCGTCGCTGCACAGCTATTTTCTGGTCTCTCCGGAGATGTTAGATCGGGTTGAAGTCCGGGCTCTGGCTGGGTCACTCAAGGACGTTCAGAGACTTGTCCCAAAGCCACTCCTGCGTTGTCTTGGCTGTGTGCTTAGGGTAGTTGTCCTGTTGAAAGGTGAACCTTCGCCCCAGTCTGAGGTCCTGAGCATTCTGGAGCAGGTTTCATCAAGGATCTCTCTGTACTTTGCTCCGTTCACCTTTCCCTCGATCTTGACTAGTGTCCTAGTCCCTGCCGCTGAAAAACATCCCCACAGCATGATGCTGACACCACCACGCTTCACCGTAGGGATGGTGCCAGGTTTCCTCCAGATGTGATGCTTGGGATTCAGGCCAAAGAGTTCAATATTGGTTTCATCAGACCAGAGAATCTTCCTTCTCATGGTCTGCGAGTCTTGAGGTGCCTTTTGGCAAACTCCAAGTGGGCTGTCATGTGCCCTTTACTATTCCAAGATGGCGTAGCAGTGCGGTCGCGTTCTTTGTTGTGTGTCTGTGTAAATAGCCAGTTTTTTTGTTGTATTTTTTTGTATTTTCTGTATTTATCGTACACATTTTCCTATCATACTTTTCATCCTTCTACAACATATACTTTCCTGCAACCCGCCTCACTCAATGTGGAACGGATTCTATTATTGACTTACCTTTATCTGGAATCTCCAGTTGAAACTAGCTAGCCAGCTAACTAGCTACTTGCTATTAGCCATCGTTAGCGGTTTTCACCCAGAACATCGGATTCTACTTCCGGAATAACTGATTCACTGGACATTAACACCGGATCGCAACTAGCTAGCCGCAACCGATTGGATGTTGCTGTTTGGCTGTTCACCACTGCCCCAGAAGCAAGCACCAGTTAGCTGTGAGCTAGCCTCGAGCCAGGCCCATTTCCCGGCTATCTACCTCTGTCTACCGGACGGGAGTAGCCAGCTAACTAGCTACTTGCTATTAGCCACCATCAGCGGTTTTTCACCATTGTCTGTGGCCTGCACTACCAGCCAGCTCTAGCCTGGACTATTATCGGCCAGTCTGCACTGTCTGCACAGCGTGTTATCGACCCAGAACATCGGTTTTTCTGCCGGAATCACTGAATCACTGGACTTTTAACAACAGATCATCACAGCTAGCTGCAACCAAATGGACGTTGTTGTGGGTAATCAGCCTTGAGCTATCCTAAAGCCAGGCCCATCGCCCGGCTATCTACCTCTCTGTCAACCGGACGGGACCTCCTAGTGTTGACACGGAGCCCCGCCGATCCAACACAACTGGTCTGCCGACGAAATCGTCTGATGTGGTTACAGCAGGCTTCCCGTTACGACGTCGACCACGAAGACCCATCTGCTAGCCCTGGCCCGCTAGCACACGCTAGCCATGGCCTCTTGCTCGCCAGTGCTATAGCAGCCTCCGAACTACCTCCGAACTCTCCTATTGCTGTTCACCGGACCTTATGATAACTCAGCTATACAGCTGATGCCTGCTGGACTGTTCCTTTATACGGTACCGCATCCTGTTTATGTTTAGCCTCAGCCCAAACTTTGTCGCCATTACCAGCTGTTGCCTTAGCTCTCTCGAATAACACCTGTGATTGCTTTATGCCTCTCTCCCATGTCAATATGCTTTGCTTATTGCTGTTTCGGTTATTTCTTATTGTACTATTTCACTGTAGATCCCCCAGCCCAGCTCAACCTACCTTAGATAGCTCCTTTGTCCCACCCCCATACACGCGGAGACAGACTCAATCGGTGCCTCCAGTGATGCTATCTCTTTCATCGTTACCCAACGTTTAGATTTACCTCCACTGTACTCATATCCTTCCATATCCTTGTCTGTACATAATGCCCTGAATCTATTCTACAACGCACGGAAATCTGCCCCTTTTTTTCCTCTGTACTCAACGCACTAGAAGACCAGTACTTAAAGCCTTTAGCCGTATTCTTATTCTACTCCTCCTCTGTTCCTCTGGTGATGTAGAGGTTAACCCAGGCCCTGTAGCCCCCAGTATCACTCCTACTCCCCAGGCGTTATCATTTGTTGACTTCTGTAACCGTAAAAGCCTTGGCTTCTTGCACGTTAACATCCAAAGCCTCCTCCCTAAGTTTGAGTTATTCACTGCGTTAGCACACTCCGCCAACCCTGATGTTCTAGCAGTGTCTGAATCCTGGCTTAGGAAGGCCACCAGAAATGTCCATCTCCAACTACAACATTTTCCGACTCGATAGAACTGCCAAAGGGGGTGGGGTTGCAATCTACTGTAGAGAGAGCCTGCAGAGCTCTATTGTACTATCCAGGTCTGTGCCCAAACAGTTTGAGCTTCTACTTCTAAAAATCAACCTTTCCATAAATAAGTCTCCCACTGTTGCCGCTTGCTACAGAACACCCTCAGCCCAGAGCTGTGCCCTGGACACCATATGTGAACTGATCGCCCCCCATCTATCCTCAGAGTTCGTACTGCTTGGTGACCTAACTGGGATATGCTTAACACCCCGGCCAACCTACAATCTAAACTAGATGCCCTTAATCTCACACAAATTATCAACGAACCTACCAGGTACAACCCCAAATCTGTAAACATGGGCACCCTCATAGATATCATCCTGACAAATATACCCTCTAAATAGACCTCCGCTGTCTTCAACCAGAATCTCAGCGATTATTGCCTGCGTCCGTAATGGGTCCGCGGTCAAACGACCACTCCTCATCACTGTCAAACGCTCCCTAAAACACTTCAGCGAGCAGGCCTTTCTAATTGACCTGGCCCGGGTATCCTGGATGGATATTGACCTCATTCCGTCAGTAGAGGATGCCTGGTTGTTCTTTAAAAGTGCTTTCCTCTCAATCTTAATTTTTTGAATGGGGCAGGCTTATTTATCCTCAGACTTGACTGCCCTTGACTAGCACAAAAACATCCTGTGGCGTGCTGCATTAGTATCGAACAGCCCCCGCGATATGCAACTTTTTAGGGAAGTCAGGAACCAATATACACAATCAGTTAGGAAAGCAAAGGCTAGCTTTTTCAAACAGAAATGTGCATCCTGTAGCACTAACTCCAAAAAGTTTTGGGACACTGTAAAGTCCATGGAAAATAAGAGCATCTCCTCCCCACTGCACTGAGACTAGGAAACACTGTCACCACAGATAAATCTACAATAATCGAGAATTTCAACAAGCATTTTGCTACGGCTGGCCATGCTTTCCACCTGGCTAACACTACCCCGGACACCAGCTCTGCACCCTCCGCTGCAACATGCCCACCAGATCACCGTCCATTTCGAATCCCACCGTACCTTCTCTGCTATGCAATCCGGTTTCCGAGCTGGTCATGGGTGCACATCAGCCACGCTCAAGATCCTAAACGATATTATAACCCCAGTATCTCTATTTGCACATCATCTTTTGCACATCTATCATTCCAGTGTTAATACGGAATTGTAACTATTTTGCACTATGGCCTATTTATTGCCTTATCTCCATAACTTACTACATTTGCACACACTGTATATATATTTTCTGTTGTATTTTTGACTTTATGTTTTGTTTACCCCATATGTAACTCTGTTGTTGTTTTTATCGCACTGCTTTGCTTTATCTTGGCCAGGTCGCAGTTGTAAATGAGAACTTGTTCTCAACTGGCTTACCTGGTTAAATAAAATTACTGAGGAGTGGCTTCCGTCTGGCCACTCTACCATAATGGCCTGATTGGTGGAGTGCTGCAGAGATGGTTGTCCTTTTGGAAGTTTCTCCTATCTCTACCGAGGAACTCTGGAGCTCTGTCAGAGTGACCATCGGCTTCTTGGTTACCTTCTTGACTAACGTCCTTCACCCTCGATTGCTCACTTTGGCCAGGCGGCCAGCTCTAGGAAGAGTCTTGGTGGTGTGTGTGTGTGTGTGTGTGTGTATATCTCAGTTGAAGTCGGAAGTTTAGTCATTAAAACTCGTTTTTCAACCACTCCACAAAGTTCTTGTTAACAAACTATAGTTTTGGCAAGTAATGACAAGTAATTTTTCCAACAATTGTTTACAGACAGATTATTTCACTTATAATTCACTGTATCCCAATTCCAGTGGGTCAGAACTTTACATTCACTAAGTTGACTGTGCCTTTAAACAGCTTGGAAAATTCCAGAAAATGATGTCATGGCTTTAGAAGCTTCTGATATTCTAATTGACATCATTTGAGTCAATTGGAGGTGTACATTTGGATGTATTTCAAGGCCTACCTTCAAACTCAGTGCCTCTTTGCTTGACATCATGGGAAAATCAAAATAAATCAGCCAAGACCTCAGGAAAAAAATGGTAGACCTCCACAAGTCTGGTTCATCCTTGGGAGCAATTTTCAAATGCCTGAAGGTACCACGTTCATAATATAATATATAATATGCCATTTAGCAGACGCTTTTATCCAAAGCGACTTACAGTCATGCGTGCATACATTTTTTTGTGTATGGGTGGTCCCGGGGATCGAACCCACTACCTTGGCGTTACAAGCGCCGTGCTCTACCAGCTGAGCTACAGAGGACCACATCTGTACAAACAGTGGTATGCAAGTATAAACACCATGGGACCACACAGCTGTCATACCGCTCAGGAAGGAGACGCGTTCCATCTCCTAGAGATTAACGTACTTTGGTGCGAAAAGTGCAAATCAATCCCAGAACAACAGCAAAGAACCTTGTGAAGATGCTGGAGGAAACAGGTACAAAAGTATTTATATCCACAGTAAACCGTGTCCTATATCGATATAACCTGAAAGGCCACTCAGCAAGGAAGAAGCAACTGCTCCAAAACCGCCATTAAAAAGCCAGACTATGGTTTGCAACTGCACATGGGGACAAATATCGTACTTTTTGGAGAAATGTCCTCTGGTCTGATGAAACAAAAATATAACTGTTTGGGCAAAATGACCATCGTTATGTTTGGAGGAAAAAGGGGGATGCTTGCAAGCCGAAGAACTCCATGCCAACCGCGAAGCACAGGGGTGGCAGCATCATGCTGTGGGGGTGCTTTGCTGCAGGAGAGACTGGTGCACTTCACAAAATAGATGGCATCATGAGGAAGGAAAATGATGTGGATATATTGAAGCAACATCTCAAGACATCAGTCAGGAAGATAAATCTTGGTCGCAAATAGGTCTTCCAAATGGACAATGATCCCAAGCATACATCCAAAGTTGTGGCAAAATGGCTTAAGGACAACAAGTCAAGGTATTGGAGTGGCCATCACAAAGCCCTGACCTCAATTCTATAGAAAATGTGTGGGCAGAACTGAAAAAGCGTGTGCGAGCAAGGAGGCCTACAAACCTGACTCAGTTACACCAGCTCTGTCAGGAGGAATGGGCCAAAATTCACCCAACTTATTGTGGGAAGCTTGTGGAAGGCTACCCGACACGTTTGACCCAAGTTAAACAATTTAAAGGCAATGCTACCAAATACTAATTGAGTGTATGTAAACATCTGACCCACTGGGAATCTGATGAAGGAAATAAAAGCTGAAATAAATCATTATCTCTACTATTATTCTGAAATTTCACATTCTTAAAATAAAGTGGTGATCCTAACTGACGTAAGACTGGGAATTTTTTACTAAGATTACATGTCAGGAAATGTGTAATACTGAGTTTAAATGTATTTGGCTAAGGTGTATGTACACTTCCGTCTTCAACTGTACATTGTGTAGTGTGTACTTTGTAATGTTAATTATTTGTTGTCAATTCTTAGCTACCTGATCTATTAAAATGAGATCAGTGTTTGACTTGGACAGAAGCTCAACAGAGCTGAATATCAGCACCTGAAATGTCTACTGCTTGAGCTCATGTTCCTCTTATAGAATATTAGCTCAAAGGTATTGTGGGGCTCCTGCACCGAAATGTATACCGTACCGGCACCCAAAATTAGTACTTTTTCAGTCAAACACTGAATTAGATGATTGAAAAATACAAAATATTTTTAGAGAATAAAGAATGTGCCTGAATTGTCAAGACAATAACTTTTGTTTCCGTTTCTCTTTATTACTACTTGCCAACTCAGGTATGAGGCTGGTAACATCAACAGTGAGGACAAACCCAGCCTGTCCCTCTCCATCCACACTAAGTCCAAACCTACAGTCACTGGGTCCTGATTGTGACAGTGGAGCCCAGTTTGCTAAGCAGGATCCAGAGATGGCATCAGTGAAGCTGGAAGACTGCAGTCAAACACTGGAGCTGAATGTCAACATTAAAGATGAAGAGGAGGAGAAGATTGGGAAATCTGTTTCTCATGGTAAGAGCAGGTTCTATCTAATTAAGTTTGTGTTTGTTCCAACTTCTCACTGTGCATGAAAAGTTGCAGTTGAACTGTTTCATGATAATATAATAATAATAATATGCCATTTAGCAGACGCTTTTATCCAAAGCGACTTACAGTCATGCGTGCATACATTTTTTTGTGTATGGGTGGTCCCGGGGATCGAACCCACTACCTTGGCGTTACAAGCGCCGTGCTCTACCAGCTGAGCTACAGAGGACCAGGATGATGATCTGTTTGTATGAAAAGGTAGATGTTATTTTGTGCTACTGAGACTTGCATGGTTTGACACCAGTATTGCCAGCATGTGTTTTATTCACTATCTGGAGTGATCAGAGAGTAGACTAAGGAAGTGAAGTAGACAAACTGCCAGTGTTTTAAGTTCTATGAAATTAGTCTGTGTAGTTACTAACCCTTGTGATAGTGAGTGGAGGATGATATGGCTCATAAATTTCAAGACTTTTGCCCCCCGACGCTGGGCCAATTGTGTGCCGCCCTATAGGACTCCCAATCACGGCCGGTTGTGATACAGCCTGGAATCAAACCAGGGGGTCTGTAGTGACGCCTCAAGCACTGAGATGTAGTGCCTTAGACCGCTGCGCCACCCGGTACAGCCAGAAGAGGCCTGGTTCCTCTCCATGTTTCTCCCTAGGTTCCTGCTTTATACTGAGTTTTTAGTACCCACTGTGCTTCTACATCTGCATTGCTTGATCTTTCGTGATTTTAGGAAGGGTTTCTGTAAAGCACTTGGTGACTTTGCGGATGTAAAAAGGCCTTCAAAAAATAAATGTGATTGACATGTACATTACCAGTCAAAGGTTTGGACACACCTACTCATTCAAGGGTTTATCTTTATTTTGACTATTTCCTACATCCTATATTGTGTAATAGTAGTGAAGACATCAAAGCTATTCAACAACACATATGGAATCGTTTAGTAACCAAAAAAGTGTTAAACATATCAAAATATATTTTATACTTTTAAGTTCTTCTAAGTAGCCACCCTTTGCCTTGATTACAGCTTTGCACACTCTTGGTATTCTCTCAACCATCTTCATGAGGTAGTCACCTGGAATGCCTTATCAAAAGTTCATTTGTGCAATTTCTTTCATTCTTAATGCATTTGAGCCAATTAGGTGTGTTGTGACAAGGTAGGGGTGGTATACAGAAGATAGCCCTATTTGGTAAAAGACCAAGTCCATATTATGGCAAGAACAGCTCAAATAATCAAAGAGAAACGACAGTCCATTATTACTTTAAGACATGAAGGTCAGTCAATCCGTAAAATTTCAAGAACTTTTCAAGTTTATTCAAGGGCTGTCGCAAAAACCATCAAGCGCTATAATGAAACAGCCTCTCACGAGGACCGCCACTGGAAAGGAAGACCCAGAGTTACCGCTGCTGCAGGGGATAAGTTCATTAGAGTTACCAGCCTCAGAAATTGCAGCCCAAATAAATTATTCAGAGTTCAAGTAACAGACACATCTCAACATCAACTTTTCAGAGGAGAACGTGTGAATCAGGCCTTCAAGGTCGAATTGCTGAAAAGAAACCACTACTGAAGGACACCAATAATAAGAAGAGACTTACTTGGGCAAAGAAACATGAGCAATGGACATTAGACTGGTGGAAATCTTTCCATTGGTCTGATGAGTCCAAATGTCCGATTTTTGGTTCCAACAGCCGTGTCTTTGTGAGAGACAGAGTAGGTGAACGGATGAACTCTGCATGTGTAGTTCCCACAGTGAAGCATGGAGGAGGATGTGTGATGGTGTGGGGGTGCTTTGCTGGTGACACTGTCTGTGATATTTTTAGAATTCAAGGCACACTTAACCAGCATGGCTACCACATCATTCTGCAGTGATACGCCATCCCATCTGGTTTGCGCTTAGTGGGACAATGACCCAACACCTACAGGCTATGTAATGGCTATTTGACCAAGAAGGAGAGTGATGGAGTGCTGCATCAGATGACCTGGCCGCCACAATCATCTGACCTCAACCCAATTGAGATGATTTGGGATGAGTTGGACCACAGAGTGAAGGAAAAGCAGCCAACAAGTGCTCAGCATACAGTGGGGGAAAAAAAGTATTTAGTCAGCCACCAATTGTGCAAGTTCTCCCACTTAAAAATATGAGAAAGGCCTGTAATTTTCATCATAGGTACGCGTCAACTATGACAGACAAATTGAGAGAATTTTTTTTCCAGAAAATCACATTGTAGGATTTTTAATGAATTTATTTGCAAATTATGGTGGAAAATAAGTATTTGGTCACCTACAAACAAGCAAGATTTATGGCTCTCACAGACCTGTAACTTCTTCTTTAAGAGGCTCCTCTGTCCTCCACTCGTTACCTGTATTAATGGCACCTGTTTGAACTTATCAGTATAAAAGACACCTGTCCACAACCTCAAACAGTCACACTCCAAACTCCACTATGGCCAAGACCAAAGAGCTGTCAAAGGACACCAGAAACAAAATTGTAGATCTGCACCAGGCTGGGAAGACTGAATCTGCAATAGGTAAGCAGCTTGGTTTGAAGAAATCAACTGTGGGAGCAATTATTAGGAAATGGAAGACATACAAGACCACTGATAATCTCCCTCGATCTGGGGCTCCACGCAAGATCTCACCCCGTGGGGTCAAAATGATCACAAGAACGGTGAGCAAAAATCCCAGAACCCCACGGGGGGACCTAGTGAATGACCTGCAGAGAGCTGGGACCAAAGTAACAAAGCCTACCATCAGTAACACACTACGCCGCCAGGGACTCAAATCCTGCAGTGCCAGACGTGTCCCCCTGCTTAAGCCAGTACATGTCCAGGCCCGTCTGACGTTTGCTAGAGTGCATTTGGGTGATCCAGAAGAGGATTGGGAGAATGTCATATGGTCAGATGAAACCAAAATATAACTTTTTGGTAAAAACTCAACTCGTCGTGTTTGGAGGACAAAGAATGCTGAGTTGCATCCAAAGAATACCATACCTACTGTGAAGCATGGGGGTGGAAACATCATGCTTTGGGGCTGTTTTTCTGCAAAGGGACCAGGACGACTGATCCGTGTAAAGGAAAGAATGAATGGGGCCATGTATCGTGAGATTTTGAGTGAAAACCTCCTTCCATCAGCAAGGGCATTGAAGATGAAACGTGGCTGGGTCTTTCAGCATGACAATGATCCCAAACACACCGCCCGGGCAACGAAGGAGTGGCTTCGTAAGAAGCATTTCAAGGTCCTGGAGTGGCCTAGCCAGTCTCCAGGGCCCGTATCCTTAAAGATTCTGAGAATCCTCTCAGAGAGCTCCTAACTTAACCTAAAAATTCCTTGCCAGGAGTTTTAGCTTAGAAGTGATTCCAGAACATTTTCAGTGAACTCTGAGCCAGGAATGGATGAAAAATCCTATCTTAGTGAGGAGGTGTGGTTGACCCCGTTGCTAGGTATGAGTCATCATTTCAAAAGCCGTGATTGGTTGATCCTACAAGTTTGATGAAAATGAACTTTTGGTGATAATGAGCAAAGGATGTACCCTCAAATCAATAAACATAATTATACACTCTAATCTTATGCAGACTATAATTGTAAATAATATTTCACATTCAAGAAAATATCTGGAAAATGAATAGTAAGCTGTAGGGGTTATAGCCTAACATTAGAATCTAAAATATGTGAAAACTTAAGCTCATTACACCCTGTTCAAATAATGATTTGTGTCTCATTTGCTCATATTAATATCCTAGCTGGCATATTTTGTACTTTCACTTCCATATGGACCCCATTGAAAACAAGATGGCCTATCTCAAGGGGCTGTCCTTAATGAAGTAGAAATTGCAACGTTACAACTCAGTGTGAACTTAACGAGGGTAACACAGCTCAGCTTTTAACAATGTCTGTGATTGCTGGCTGGTCTATTTATGAAGGCTTGTTAACAAATATCCTACAAACACAGAAAATGGAGAAAAAAAGGAATCGCAAGCCGAACTGGACTGAGGAGCAAGGTTTGTTGCTGGCCCAGTTGGTGAACGAACATAAAGGTATGTTACGAGGAAAATTTGGCCCAACTGTCACTAGCCAAGGCAAGAGGCGCGCCTGGGACACAATATCCCAAACAATCAATGCCTCTTTTCCACTGGTGGTGCGGACAGGCGACGATTGTGAGAAAAGGTGGTATGTGCTGCAGTCCAAGGCAAAAGATGAGATTGCAGCACACAAGCGGGAATCCTCACTCACAGGTGAGCAAAATACTATGGCCTACCACATAATCTGGCAATTTGCTCCTGCTGGCAAAGTTAATTTACATGCCTAAGTACTGTGTTCATTGACTGTTTCTTTCTAGGGGGTGGACCACCTGCAAAGCGGCTGTCCCAGGTGGCCGACACTGTCTTTCAAGTCCTGGGACACTCTGAGGTCAGTGTCACCGGGCTGCCAACAGGCATTGACACGTCAATGATGCAGGCCCTTGAAATGCAGCAAAGGTAGGACACAGGGTTATTCATATCAACAGTGTTTATTCATTGCAGAAGCCATTTCATGTGTTATCCATGCTCATTGTATTAAATTAATTTAATCAAAACAATAATTAAACTAGGCCTATGTATTTCTGTAGCATGGAGCCATCACAAGAACCGGGCCCATCAAGTTTGCCGCCTGAACCATCTGCAGCTGCTACTCAGGATAGCCCGGCGGATCAAACACCATTCCCATCCGCAGCACCTGCTCCGTCAGCATCCCTGCAGGAGAGAAGATTGCAACTCACAATTGATGTGTTTGAACAACAAAAAAAAGTCCTTTCCCTTCAGGAGGAGTACTACCGCCTTAAAATTGAACACCTAAAAAATAAACCATTTAGAGATTGTGTTCTGTGTCTTACATTTAACAGTTGCAGGTGATGTGCAGTAAAACTGTGGTAGTTCTTAATACCATCACAAGTTCTCAAATGACATGGGGCTACAGCTTGCCTGAAATGTAAATTTGTGAAGTTTGCCCTGTAAGGCAATCCACTCTGGGCTAGGTTCCCCTGTGGAATGTGAATATCTTCTTCACCACCATCCTCATCGTTGTCTCCATCCTCATCCTCATCGCCATCCTCCAGAGGTTCTGCAATCTGTCTAACCTTGCAAATATTGTGTAATATGATGAGTTTGCTGACTTTTTCAGGCCTCAGCCGCACCTCTCCGTGGAGAACATGAAAGCGCCTCTTAAGCTGGCCTATGCCACGCTCCACCACCGCTCTTGTTGTCTTGTGGGCCCTACAATAGAATACAGACCTTTAATTATTTGATGGAAATATTGCACTACTTGGATGCTCTAACATATTGCTTGCATTTCATTTCCATGATTTTTGTATTGTTTGGCTTACCTGTTATAGTTTAGTTGGGGCCCTTGGCGTGGCTGGAGGTAAGGTGTAAGGAGCCATGGTTTGCATGGGTAGCCACTGTCCCCTAACAAGTGGCAATTAGCTGGCACATAGCGTCTCTCAAAAAGCTGTCTGATGCCACTCTCGGAGAGCATTCTCGCATCATGTGTGGAGCCTGGCCATTTAGCCACAATGTCCAAAATCTTCCAGGCCGCATTGAACACTATTTGCACATTGATGCTGTGGAAATTCTTCCTGTTAACAAAGACAGCCTCGTCCTCTGATGGCGCAATTATTCTCACATGTGTTCCATCAATTACACCCACAACGCCAGGGAATCCTGCAATGTCCATAAATGCCCTTTTATGTGTGTGTAAAGTGCGGGCATCCAGCGGGAATGAAACTAATTGTGTCACAATATTAGGTTGTGACAAAGCTGTCAGTGTTTGGGTGATGACTCTGCTGACGGAGGATTGGGACAGACCCAAGTCATCACTGCTGCATTGTTGCATTTTCCCTGTTGCCAAATACCTCAGGGTTGTGATTACTTTCTTCTCCGGTGTAATAGCGTTGTGGCGTCGAGTTGGTGAAGTAATTGCATCTCTAAGGAGATCCACCACAAACATGATTCCTGCACGATCCAATCTGTAGCGTCTCAATAATTCCCTGTCATCCAGTGTTTGCAGGACATCTCTCCTGCCTCCTCTGTTGGCCATTTTGTGCAGCTGCTTAGGGTAACTCCTAAGCCACTAAAAGTCCTCTTCCCTGCTCTTAGCAGATCTCGCCTTAGGAGCCCTTTTAAGCGCTAGGACTCTTGAGGAATAGCTTTTATAACTGGGATTTTCGTGTCACTTTTAGGGGAAATTCTAAGAAAACGTCATGCCTCTGAGAATTTTCTTAGAATTTGGCCGCTAGGAGCCACTTTTTGCACAAAAATTCTTTAGAGATACGGGCCCAGATCTCAACCCCATAGAAAATCTTTGGAGGGAGTTGAAAGTCCGTGTTGCCCAGCAACAGCCCCAAAACATCACTGCTCTAGAGGAGATCTGCATGGAGGAATGGGCCAAAATACCAGCAACAGTGTGTGAAAACCTTGTGAAGACTTACAGAAAACGTTTGACCTGTGTCATTGCCAACAAAGGGTATATAACAAAGTATTGAGAAACTTTTGTTATTGACCAAATACTTATTTTCCACCATAATTTGCAAATAAATTAATTAAAAATCCTACAATGTGATTTTCTGGAATTTATTTTCTCATTTTGTCTGTCATAGTTGACGTGTACCTATGATGAAAATTACAGGCCTCTCATCTTTTTAAGTGGGAGAACTTGCACAATTGGTGGCTGACTAAATACTTCAAGACTGTAGGAAAAGCATTCAGGTGAAGTTGATTGAGAGAATGCCAAGAGTGTGGAAAGCTGTCAAGGCAAAGGGTGGCTACTTTGAAGAATCTAAAATATAAAATATTTTGATTTGTTTAACACTTTTTTTGGTTACTACATGATTCCATATGTGTTATTTTATAGTTTAGATGTCTTCACTATTATTCTACAATGTAGAAAATAGTTTTAAAAAATAAAGAAAAACCCTTGAATTAGTAGGTGTTTCAACTTATGACTGGTACTGTATATTACACCAACCGAATGGTTCTTCTGATGTTGTTCACACAGGAGACCATGTTGAGACATTCTCTACATCCAGAGAGCAACAGCAGGAAGATCACAGAGCTAAGAGGTCTCACCACTGCCCACATTGTGAGGAGACTTTCCCAATTCTATCAAAGTTAAAAATACACCTACAAATACACACAGGAGAGAATCTGTATTTCTGCGCTGACTGTGGGAAGAATTTCACAACATCAACTAAGCTAAAACGTCATCAGAGAACACACACAGGAGAGAAGCCTTACTTCTGCTCTGACTGTGGGGTGAGTTTCACTCGACTGGGCCACTTAAAACAACATGAACGTATACACACAGGAGAGAAGCCTTACTCCTGCTCTGACTGTGGAAAATGTTTCTCTCAACTGGCGGTCTTAAAAATACATGAACGTATACACACAGGAGAGAAGCCTTACTCCTGCTCTGACTGTGGAAAATGTTTCTCTCAACTGGCGGTCTTAAAAATACATGAACGTATACACACAGGAGAGAAGCCTTACTCCTGCTCTGACTGTGGAAAATGTTTTAAATCATCAGCTGAGCTAAAAGTTCATCAGAGAACACACACAGGAGAGAAGCCTTACTCCTGTTCTAATTGTGTAAAATGCTTCACAACATCAGCTGAGCTAAAAGTTCATCAGAGAACACACACAGGAGAGAAGCCTTACTTCTGCTCTGACTGTGGAAAGAGTTTCTCTCGATTGCGTGACTTAAAACAACATGAACATATACACACAGGAGATAAGCCCTACTCGTGCTCTGACTGTGGGGTGAGTTTCTTTCGACTGGGCCACTTAAAACAACATGAACTTATACATACAGGAGAGAAGCCTTATTTCTGCTCAGACTGTGGAAAATGTTTTAAATCATCAGCTGAGCTAAAAGTTCATCAGAGAACACACACAGGAGAGAAGCCTTACTCCTGCTCTGATTGTGGATGTTTTTTTAAAACAAAATATGAGCTAATACGTCATCAGAGAACACACACAGGAGAGAAGCCTTACTTCTGCTCTGACTGTGGGGTGAGTTTCTCTCTACAGGGCAACTTAAAACGACATGAACGTATACACACAGGAGAGAAGCCTTACTCCTGCTCTGACTGTGTCAAATGCTTTACTACATCAACTGAGCTAAAAGTTCATCAGAGAACACACACAGGAGAGAAGCCTTACTCCTGTTCTAATTGTGTAAAATGCTTTACAACATCAGCTGAGCTAAAAGTTCATCAGAGAACACACACAGGAGAGAAGCCTTACTCCTGTTCTGACTGTGGGGCGAGTTTCTCACAACCGGGCAGCTTAAAACGACATGAACGTATACACACAGGAGAGAAGCCTTACTTCTGCTCTGACTGTGGGGCGAGTTTCTCACAACCGGGCAGCTTAAAACAACATGAACGTATACACACGGGAGAGAAGCCTTACTCCTGCTCTGACTGTGGGGCAAGTTTCTCTCAACTGGGCAACTTAAAACAACATGAACGTATACACACAGGAGAGAAGCCTTAATACTGCTCTGACTGTGGAAAATGTTATAAAACATCAGTTGAGCTAAAAGGTCATCAGAGAACACACACAGGAGAAAAGCCTCATCAGTTGTCTCAGACCAGTTAAGATGAAAGTCACTTCATTCTCACCTCAGAAAGGAAGTGGTAACAGTGAATGTGATAACATTAAGAAAGAGTAACACTCTATTGTAATCCTATTGTTTCTCACTGTGAGAGAACTGTGCAGAGGAAAGGGAGCGTTATAGAATGTTAGCCTGTCTTGACTTTACTGATGTGTTCACCTTGTCAGTTTTGGTGTGTTTTGTTATCTTCTACTGTAAAGATATTGAGATGACCTTGGATTTGCCCTTAGGGTTGAATACACTCAGTGAGGTCTGATAGATGACTGAGTGGTACTGCTTTCCTCTGCAGTTTTATGTGGGAATGAGCTAGTTCGGACACTCATCGGTACAACACAAGACATGCAGCAAGAGGTTTCTTCACAGTCCCCAGGTCCAGAACAGACGCTGGGAAACGCACAGTATTAAATAGAGCCATGACTACATGGAACTCTCTGCCAGGCAACTCAAACTAGCAATAAAACCAGATTTAAAAAACAATCAAATAAACCTTATGGTACATTAAAAAAATAACAACAGGAACTTTTAGCTCAGCTGAGTGAAGCATTTTACACATCTCATATGTATATACTGTATTCTAAAATATTCTACTGTATCTTAGTCCATGTCGCTCTGTCATTGGTTGTCCATATATGTATATACTGTATTCTATAATATTCTACTGTATATGCCGCTCTGTCATTGCTTGTCCATATTCAGTTGAAGTCGGAATTTTACATACACTTATGTTGGAGTCATTAAAACTCGTTTTTCAACCACTCCACACATTTCTTGTTAACAAACTATAGTTTTGGCAAGTCAGTTAGGACATCTACTTAGTGCATGACACAAGGACATTTTCCAAAAATTATTTACAGACAGATTATTTCACTTATTCACTGTCTCACAATTCCAGTGGGTCAGAAGTTTACATACACTAATTGACTATGCCTTTAAACAGCTTGGAAAATTCCAGAAAATGATGTCATGGCTTTAGAAGCTTCTGATAGGCTAATTGACATCATTTTGAGTCCATTGGAGGTGTACCTGTGGATGTATTTCAAGGCCTACCTTCAAACTCAATGCCTCTTTGCTTGACATCATGGGAAAATCAAAAGAAATCAGCCAAGACCTCAGAAAAAAAATGGTCTGGTTCATCCTTGGGAGCAATTTTCAAATGCCTGAAGGTACCACGTTCATCTGTACAAACAATAGTACGCAAGTATAAACACCATGGGACCACACAGCTGTCATACCGCTCAGGAAGGAGACGCGTTCTGTCTCCAAGAGATGAACGTACTTTGGTGCGAAAAGTGCAAATCAATCCCAGAACAACAGCAAAGGACCTTGTGAAGATGCTGGAGGAAACAGGTACAAAAGTATCTATATCCACAGTAAAACAAGTCCTATATCAACATAACCTGAAAGGCCACTCAGCAAGGAAGAAGCAACTGCTCCAAAACCGCCATAAAAAAGCCAGACTACGGTTTGCAACTGCACATGTGGACAAAGATTGTACTTTTTGATTTTGCTGACATTTGCAAATGGTGTAACAGATGAACTTTACTCTGCTTTGCTGAAACATCTGGAAAGCATTACTAAATTCTTGGAAAAGAGGATATGGGAAGATATGTGAAAAGCCAGGGATTGGTGTATTAAAATCACGCCATACTATGTCACATAGGATATAAATACCATGTCTTGAACAAAGGAGGGGGGAATAGCAAATCACAGATTGGGTCCGGCTATTCTTCAGATATCTGCAGATGTCTGTAAATCTGACGCTGAAACTCTTTGTTATAATAAACCTTTATAATCAAAGTACAGTGTCAGCGGATCTTCTTATCATCATGGCATTATCAGCATAGTTGTTTTTACACCACATTAAATGGCGACGAGGAACCTTTGGGACGAATTACGTCTTTTCTCAACATTCCATTCATGGGCTGCGAAGTGACTCCCGCTCAAGACGCCGGCAGATAAGGTGAGATTTCTCACAGTTTTGGGCGCTGGTCAGTTCGTGTGCTTGTGCATGTGTGTGCGTTCAGACGTACCGTCAAATAACTTGTGTGTGCACTTTGCTGGTATTTGCTGTGTGATGAGAATTCCGTTCAACATTTTCTAAATTTGTTTGTGTTGGGAACAACGCAAAAAGGGGGGAGTGTCTATAGGGCACACCGATATTTGGCTTGAATAAAATTAAAAGGAGTGTCCAGGAAAAGCATAAAGGAATAAGGCCAGGAATAAGGAAAAAGTATACTTTTAGGACGTCGCTGATTTAAGATAAGCCCTCAAAACGAGGCGATCATTATGATGGGCCATGAATCTTGATAGTTATTAGATTAACTCTCAAGTCAGTTCTGGGAACTGCAGATTGTAGTATATATATATTCAGGTGTATGTTACCTCTCAGAATATGGTTGACGAATTATATGTCTGAAGTAACCTCTCATTGAATGTCTACAACCTGAGGTAGCAGAAATTTAGCAAAGGAATATAAAGGAAAATAGGAGCGACGGAAGCTTGCGGTATGAACGGATGCATTCTTTTCTGTGTGTGTATGAGAGGAACAGAGCCTATGTCTCTGTGTGTGTATGAGAGGAGAGCCTATGTCTCTGTGTGTGTGTGTGTGGGAGAGAAGAAGAAGAAAAAAAAATAGAGGTCTCTGATGTGTTCCAGCTGTGTGTCGACTAAGGCTATGACAACAGGGGTTTTAGTCTTTTGTAAGGAAATATGTTAGTTATGGTTAAAACCTTATGAGTCTCTATAAAAAGAGAACGTTCACTAATTATTAGAATAGCATGACCCTACAGGGAGGACTTTTTAAGACTGTATAGAGATGTTTTGTAATTGATAACAACATAACTATGAATCTGTAGATTAGGATAAGTGCAGATAACAAACTTGGAAGTAGGATTTGTGTTCTATTGTCGTATCGGATGAATGGTGGCCATTATTGCTGTCAACAAAGAGTCCGTTCAAGCTGCATCGTGTTAGAGGCTTTTATTAAAATCACAAGGTTACAGCATAAGTACAGGCCCGCGGTGTCCGGAGAACGGCTCCTCAGATTGCCATGGCCGTTCTGACTTTCTTCTTCGTTTAACCCCTATTTATAAACAATGAAGCTCCCTCTTCTGGCCAATCACCAGTCTCCCCTGTCTACAACACACTTCCTGTCTGTTGTACATGACGTTACACTAAAACATATACTAACGTAAACAACATTCCATTTCTTCATGAAAAACATTTAACAAAGACATAATCTTCAGATACGATATTCCCCCCTTCGAGACGAACAGTCTCGAAAACAACCAGAATAGGATTATGACTAGTAAGAATTTATCTTATTGAGTATCTTTAACATTAAACCAAAAACATTCTCCTCTAGAGTGTAAATACCTTTCTATGAAATATGAATAACTGTTTATGAAGTGTGAATACATTACTATCTTTATGAAGTGTGAATACATTACTATGAAATATGAAGAAATCTCTATGGAGTGTAAGAGCGAAAAACTGTCCGGCAACCTTCCATCCATCAATCAAGACAGTAAAATTCTCTCACGGTCCCTCTGCCCCAGGCAACCACCTTCGGTACTCCAGATAAACTCATAACCCATGTAAATGCATTTGAAAGTGTGATGCAATTAAATACACATGTAAGCCCCTGCAAACAAAATCCTATCCAATAAATATCCACTTGTAAGGCTGGTCAACCCATTGGACCGTACAGTGGAACTCTCCCTGCCTAAATTCCTGTCCCTAATCATCACCGAAATAAACAAAAACATCTAAGATCCTCACATGTATTCAATAACATCAAACATCATTCTACAAAAATTTATACATAAGAATATGACACAAATTATGTATTACACATGTCTATATTTCATTGCAGACACTGGAATGTAGTCCACTACACTTCATCTCCCCGTAGTCTCCTCTTCCAATGGACTGTTGATGATGGAATCAGCCACACCCTCCTTGTTTCATCTCCTCCAGTCATTGTCGTTTCATATTGTCCCTTCATATTGTCCTTGTTTGAGTCACATGTTCCCCCAAATGCTTCTGGAAGAAAAGAAAAGAAACGACCAAACAGTATCTTTTGCAAAACAACCCTTTCAAATTAAACATCAATATCCCCTAAGAATATAAAAATGATATATAAATGATGCATGAATCACATAAACCTATTCCCCCCTTTGATTCATAAAAGCATACCAAAATCACCCCAATATTGAAGAAAAAAATTTGAAAAATCATCAAATAATCAAAAATGATATTTATCCATCAGTTCCACTTGTCCATCTTTATCCAGATCAGGAACAGTCAACACCAGCATCTGAGTGTTGTCTCCAGGCCTCACTCTCCAACCTATCTCAATATCATAGCTTTCTCAGAGGTCAGTAACAAATTACAAACCTCACACACAGTGTTATCAAAGCTGCCATTAAATGTAACCCATCACTGCCCCTACTTCAATGATAGGCTTGAAGCCTATGACATGTAGCATGTCTCTTTCATCCAATTTCAAATATAGCTTCAGATTTCTGTGTCCGGTGCTACCCCTCTTATAATGGTAGAAACCTCATATGGAAGCTTCAACGTTGACATGTAACAAAATCCTGTCCATCCATAATGTAAGAATATATATACTTTATCACCACAAACCCTCCAAATATCTCTAAAATTCCCCATAGTCACATTGTCAGGCAAAAGCTAATCTTTTAACCATCAAAGTCCTGCTGTTCCTACTACCTGGTACATAAAAAGTAACATATTTGTCATCTCTAACCTTATGTTCATCCATACCCAAAGTTATCATATAACATCACAATCTGATATTCCCATAAACATACCCCTTATATCATATGTTCTATTAGAACAAAAACCTCTAACCCTCACTGGTTTCACCTCCAATACTTCAGGGCTTGCTGTTACCTGATTTTACTTTCCATCTACCAAATGCACCCACGTTAATTCACTTAACCCAATACCACCTAAACCTATGCTTAAACAAATGTTTTGACAACGACATTATTTTATCTGTTACTGATTGTTGCTGACCACAGTCATGACAAAGCATAATACTGACACACCCTTGATAGAGGTCGAACGACCGTCTCTAACATGTTTGGTTCTGGAATTCTCACCAGACATGGACCCTCAAGATTCCTCACTGATCTTACAGAATGAGCTGCTGGAACCAAAGATTCCTACCTGCCATCTATCTCTAACTTTCACAACAGAAGAATCAAACTACATGCATATAGTTTCTCTCTTCCCTAACGAGCGGTACTGATCAGATACCTCTCCTTGTCTGTCATTAAAATCAAAGACCTCATCCTGTATCTCCATGATAGTATCACTATTTCAGATGAATCTATATTGTCTCTACCACTATCTGCTCTCCTATTTTAATCCTATTCGTCTTGCTACCCCCTTTAATTTCAGAACAGTTGTTGTCGGTGTCATACTTCCTACATTTGCTTATTGCCATCGTATCATTAATCCCTTCCAAATTTACCATTAAAGTAGTTGATGTATTAACCTTAATTATTTCTAGTGGCAAAGCTACCGATATCCTATGTGTATTATTCACTGTTGGAGTGACTACTGTAACATATTCTTCCTGAACTCCTTCGGTGACTGCGGAAGCTTCAACAGATTTCAAATCTTCCATTATAGGCATCACTTTACGAATTACATAGCCCTTTAACCAATAATTCTTAACCGGAACAAATTCTAATGCTTGCACTAGATAAGTACACATATATTCTCCCTGACCTTTCTCTGTAACACTACGCAACATAAGTGAACAGTCACTCCTAACCCTCTTCTAAACTATACCTCCTTTAATTAGGTGCCACAGCTTCTACTCTTGGTCCTGATAACAATACTTCTTCTCCATAATTATCTCTCCATGTGGGAGGAACGTCCCCATCCTAACCCTAAAATTGGCGCTGGAGCTATTGGTTCCCTTATAATCAAATGCGATATATTTAAGGCTTTAATAACTATCAATGTTGAAAGAGTTAACTTGCTTCTCACTGTTGTTATAATAGACTGAAGTGTTAATGTCCTTAGTTACTCCTAGTTTTTCCCCAAAGAAAAAAGTTGTCTTTGCTTGTACTTCCATCTATCACCACTAGTGTCACTTTTTCCCCACTCTCAGTCCTTTCTCTAATCCCTGATTTTCAAACTTTTGATTATAAAAAATACACCTACAATTACCTTGATCTCCCTACTCTAAAGTGTCATTCACCATTATTCTCTCTCTCTTATTACTAACTTTGAAACTTAGCTTACTGTCTTAGAGTTCCTTCAACCTAGTCCTCCTAACTTAATTTAATCTAATCTTTTTCCTCCTAACCTTTAAAAACCTTTTCCACTGATTTATTCACAAAATCCCTTTACCACCAACTTTTTAGAATACGTGATTGGGAACGTCCCCACCTGTTTTTGACTTCTTTACACACAGACTTGGCAAACGTCTAAACACCTTTTAGCCTAGCCTGAAATCCCTTGGTGTAAGAATGTAACCCAGAATAAACAATGCATCTCTTTCCAATACTGCAATAACAGTATCTTCTAATATTAGTATCTTAAGAGTAATTAACTGTTTTACTACCTCAAATCCCTATCCTAATTAGTTAATTTTACATAGTGATATGTTTAACCTCTTTAGGCTGAACACAGATAAGTTTTTCCACTATTCACCATCACTTCTAATGGTCGGTTGTTTTTACTTCAATTGTTGGATATTTTGTCTTCTTCTCTAATCGATGCTATCAGCTGGCACCCCCCCCTTCCGGATCTTCTAGGCACTAACAGGTGATCTTGAATTGCCCCTATATCTTCCTCTGTTTTCTCCTGACGCATTTCCATCACAGGTAAAGTGACCAACCTGTCCACAATTATAACAGTCTTCTGAAAGTGTAGCTGAAATCTTCCTCCTCCTTCTAATTCTCGTCCTCTTCCTCTCCAATTCTGTGTCTGTCCAGAAACTGGCTGTGGATATGGAACATCTGGTACCCCCCTTGGCTGGTACAATTGCATTTGATATTGTTCAGTTGAAGCTGTAACCGTGATTGTTGATTTGGTTCACTCTGATTCTTCATAACCAAACCTACTCTTCTCCACCCGTTGTATGATTGAGTTTTCAGAGAGTTTCTTGGTCCTGTTCCTTCTCGTCGTTGACATATCAGTATTCTTCAACCTTAGTTCTAAGTTCTGTCCTCGAAATATCATCTTCCATCATCTTCTTACTTTTCTTCTGTGCCAGTCCTTGTAGGACAAACTCCTTTTGAATACACAGCCCCTTCAGTCTCCTCCTTATCGCTATCTTCATCTGAACTCGAACCTCATTCTTCTCTTAGTTTCCAGACATCTCGGTTTTTCTTCCTTCTGGAGTTTTGGATTCATCTTTCTGGTCGTTTCTGCTTGTCCTCTATCTATTATTCGTCTTCATCTCTGATGCAACAATCACCCTCCTGGATGATCACTGGAAGCTTCCTTCTCATAAGGTGGGTGTCTTTTTGCTGAATCCGTATGTGAGAAAGGTGTACTAACTTCTGCCATTAGTTTTTCTAACACTACTTTCCAACACTACTTTAATTAAAGGATTACTATTTTTTCCCCTATATCAACCCTTTTATATTCCTTTATTATGAATTATCTTATTTTAGACTGTATAGCCTATGGCTTACCCCTGTAATTATTTTTTAAATAAATCAATTAAAAATCATGAATAATTAAAACCAATTTGTATTCCTATATCACCAATTTATCAATTAGTGTTGGCTATCTTACCACAACCCCTCAAATGCAAGTAGTCAACTTCAAAGCAATCCCAAAAACAAAGCCTGTAACCCCTTGCTCTATAACCCCTAATTATCTTAAATTTACAGAATGTCAGTCCTTGATTCCCAAAACATCTGTAATTAACCCAAATGATGCACATAGCCTTCAAAATGCAATTTTTTATGAATCAGTTTGCCAAGCCTATGTGAAATTGTCATACCATCACATATTTTGTGAACTAGCCTGATATCTGATCCGATCGTCTGCCTCTGCCACGTCACACCTTGTCACGTGACGCACGTCAGTCACACGTTAGCCCCTCCTCTCTCCTGTCTCTCATGACAATGGAACAAAGACACAGAAACAGCTTTTAGTAGTTAATGCAATCACTGAGTATTTCCAACCATTCAATATTTGTTCGTTCTACATTATTCACTCTAAGACTAAACTCAGAACTAAATAGATCGCTCAAAAACATTTTTATTTTATTTTAATCCGTCATTTAATTATTTAATTCAATTTATTATAATCCGTTACCATATATCTAATTTATAAATTCACTACATCTCAACAAATAGTTTAATGTTCAAACCCCAGCCGCTTTAAACTACAAGATTCGTGTTAAAATCTCTCCTCTTTGTTCCCACTTCTGTGTCTCCCTGTCTCCCCCTGCAGTGTAACAGATGTGTTGTTTAGTAAAATCCCACGCATGCGCGATACATTCTATGATACGATTCCCCGTGGAAGGTAGATTCTCTACTCCCTCCCCAAACAGACAGAATAACAGTCCCGCTTTACCTCCGTTTTCCCCCTCCTAGTCAAACAACATTTAACAGCGCTCACAAAACATATAACCTGACTTACAGACACAGAGACAAGTTTAAGAGACTTTAATCCATCGCAATGGCGTCTCTAAGGATATCCATTAGCATGTAGCACGCAACACAATTAGCATTAGCATTAGCCTTAGCAGCTATGTAGAATGTAGCATGAAACACACTCCCATTTAGCATTAACATTAGCCTTAGCCTTTAGCTAACTGCGGCCTACCATACAAATAAATATCCTGCACTGCCCTTATTCCCTTTAAACATATTTATCCTACCGTTTTTGCTACCGTGACTTAATGACCATTACACCGAGAAATCAAACCCAATCAAACATCCCGTCGGACGAAAGTCGAATCATAATCACAATCAGATAAACCCCATTAATCAGAGTTCTCTTAAAAAACCCACCGTCTGCCCATTCTATCGTTCAAACAGATTTGCCGGCCCAACATCTAAAATGGCCCCCCCGGAGGTCTTAAAGCGGTACAGTGCCCTAATGATGCGCATATCTGCCTTAATTGTACACTTTCAATACTTAAATCCTACCGTTTAATGCTCTAAATTTCCCATTGCCAACCATTACCAATGGAATAACATTTTAGCAGACTCTAGTCAGCAGCAATAACGCCACCCGAGGCAAGGTCGTATGGTACATCTCTCCAGTGTACACAAGTCGTATCCAATCTAACAAACTCCGAAGCGGTAAGAAAAACTCACCCTTTTTGGCCATGCTTCAAAGCGAGTTAGCTTGGCGGCTATGAAACAAAGAAGAGGTGCAAACCAGCCCCACGTTGGGCGCCATTATGTCGTATCGGATGAATGGTGGCCATTATTGCTGTCAACAAAGAGTCCGTTCAAGCTGCATCGTGTTAGAGGCTTTTATTAAAATCACGAGGTTACAGCATAAGTACAGACCCGCGGTGTCCGGAGAACGGCTCCTCAGATTGCCATGGCCGTTCTGACTTTCTTCTTCGTTTAACCCCTATTTATAAACAATGAAGCTCCCTCTTCTGGCCAATCACCAGTCTCCCCTGTCTACAACACACTTCCTGTCTGTTGTACATGACGTTACACTTAAACATATACTAACGTAAACAACATTCCATTTCTTCATGAAAAACATTTAACAAAGACATAATCTTCAGATACGATACTATGTTCTATGTTTTTCGTGTTCGTTTGTGAGCTCTGTTAAGTGTTATTGTTTGTCAAAGGGGGGAGAGCACGGAGCGATAGCTGGTCTGTCTACTCTGTTGTTTAGCTGGGAGAGAGCTGTTTAGGAGAGTTCTGTTCACTCTGAAATCGCATTGGTGACTGAACTGCGCACGCGTGGGATTTTATGAGTTTAGAGTTACGTAGAACAGATGTGCCACTCCCCTGCCTGCACTGAACTGCTGGGAGACGCAGTCTTAGAGCAGACAAAGAGGGAGGGGTACACTTGCACACAAGTGGAATGTTCTGCTTGTTGAATTAACTGTTGCTTGACTGTGAAACTGTTTGGTTGACATCGGTTGAGTTGATGAATGAGAGATATATTGACGGATTAAAAATAATAATAATAAATAAATAAATAAAATAAAATGTTATTGAGCTATTTATAATATTCTTGAGTTAAGCTGTTTGCTTGTTTCTTAGCGTGAATGTGAACATAAGTATGCATAAAAAAATAAATTCTTGTCTGTTCCTTTGTTCTTCTGTCATATGAGAGATGAGAAGGAGGAGACAGAGAGAGAGAGAGGAGGTGCTGACCAGTACATCAGCGACAACAATCAAGTCAAAATCAAGGCCAGTACTGTTCTTATCCACAAAACCTACTTTCCCTTACAGGATATAATAGATACATTGTGTATGCATATAATATTTCATGTTGTGACCATTTCGCAGGAACTTGGCAACAGACTGATGAATTGATGTAATTGATGATAATTGCACATTAGAGTTTTTGTGAATGACTTGTTTTGATTAGAGTTGTGTTGGAAATCCAGCACTGACATTATTCTGTAAAATTGAGGTAATTGGGTGATTATTAAGCAATTGGTTTGTGAGTGCTGTAGTGTTACTGGATTATAGGTCTTTTCTTTTTGGATTGCTCTGAAGTTGACTACTTTCCTTTTACTTTTCCTGATCGGATGTGGTAAGATTGCCACTAATCAATAATTTGGTAAAATAAAATAAATAAAATAAATTGATATATTGATTAATTATTTAATTGATTGATTGATTAATTAATTACTTTTAATTTAAAAAAAAGAGAAAAAAAAGAGGGAAACATATAAAAGAGTGGTTCCAATGGGGGAAAAGGACATCAAAACTACAAAAGCAATTACTCCTCTTGATGTACTACAGAATAGTAATCCTCTAGTTAATGGTATTGCAAGGTTATCTGAAAAATGGAATAAACGTTGGCCTGACATTGAACAACCATGGCCAGTGGAAGGGACTCTTAACCCAGACGTCATCAAGATAATGCAAGTGCTTGTATCCACGTATAAGGCAGATCAAAAGAAGGGGAAAAAAGGAGAACAATGTAAAGAAAAGAGACAAAGAGAGCTGGGTGTTCTTAAGCTGTTTGAAAATGAAGGACAAAAACTGATGAAAGATACCAATGATAAAATAAACAAAAGTATAGAGACAATGGTAAAACAAGTAAAGGTAACAGAAAAACTAATGGCAGAAGTCAATACACCTTTCTCACATATGGATTCAGCAAAAAGACCCCCACCTTATGAGAAAGAAGTAAAGTTTAAGGACGTCTATCCTCAGCTTCCAGTGATCATTCAGGAGGGTGATTATTGCATCAGAGATGAAGATGAACGAAGAATAGAGAGAGGACAAGCAGAAACGACCATAAAGATGAATCCAAACTCCAAAAGTAGAAAGAAAACGAGATGTCTGGAAACTAAGGGTAGAGTGAGGTTCAGGAGGATGGAACTTGAAGATGATGATGATGATGATGATGATGATGATGATGATGATCAGAGTGATTCAGAAGAGATCATGGGTGGATATGACCCTGTGATCAGACAGAGGTTGGCCAGAGAGGAAAGAAGGGGTGATGGAAGTTGAAAGAAGAAGGATACAAGAGATCTGATCTCTGATGAAAGTGAAGATGGAAACAGCGATGAAGATTTGGAGATTAAAGGTGCTTCATATTCAAGAGGATTTTATCCAACAATGATTAGCACAGAAGAAATAGAAAGAGATATAGACTGATGTGTATCATGCCTGGATAAGGGGAATAATTTAGAAGAAGTAACACAACTGGAAGAACAACTCAAGAAGCTGAAAAAAGGATCCCAAGAATTGGAGAAGAAGTATACATTGAGGCCAAGACAAGGGAGCACAAGTAAGAAGATGATGCCAGTGATCATTCGAGGACAAAACCTATAATATAAGCCTTTGCAGAATACCGATATGTCAGATATACTTGAGAAGCTGCCTACTCTTCAAGATGGAGCATATCCTTGGATTTCAAAGTTGGAAGAAATTACGGTGGGAAAACAGTCTGCCATAGGAGACATTAAGAGACTTTTGGCTAATCTCCTTGGGATTCCAGGTATGGAAGAAATTTTTCAGAGAGCTGGACTTCATAGATATGTGGGAACTGCTGTGAATGATCCTGAATTGTTGGCTGCAAGCAGGAATCGGCTGTGGAGAGCACTGAAAGATACGTTTCCAACAAATGTGCATCCTGACAACATTCTGATTGACCCACTAGGACAACAAGAAAATCCGAGAGCCTATGTGTCAAGAGTTCATCAAGTGTGGAGAAATATTACCGGAAATGATCCAGATGTGAGTCAAATTGAGCAGTCAATTTTGAGAGCTAAACTACAGATGGGACTGCCCTCACCAGTAAGAAGCAAACTGGCAGAGGTGGTTGGACTTGGAAGCATGACAAAAGGTGTCTATACAGATCAAGTGGATCTGTACAGGAAAAAAGAACACAACCAGGAAGAACAGGACCAAGAAACTCTCAGAAAACTCAATCAAATACAACTGGAGCAGAATAAGAAGGAGAAGAAATAAGCTTTGGTTATGAAGAATCAGTGTGCACCAAATCAACAACCACTGCTACAGCTTCAGGTCAAATGCAATTGTACCAGCCACAACTAGTGGTACAAGTTGTTTCATATTCATAGCCAGTTTCTGGGCAGACACAGAATTGGAGAGGAAGAGGACGAGAAGGCTTAGGAAGAGGAAGAGGAGGAAGATTTAAGCCATACTTCCAGCAATCTTCAGAAGTGTGTTATAGTTGTGGACAGTTTGGTGACTTTGCCCGTGAGTGTAATGGGCCAGGAGGAAACACCAGAGAGGAATTTCAGAGGAAGATACAGGAGCAAGTGAAGATCATCTGGAGGACAGGTGAACCCTTATAGGGGCCTGGAGCAAGGATTCTAGAGGTGCCCAGAAGATCCGAAAGGGGGGTGTCAGCTGGTAGCATCAAGACCAGAAAAGTATCCAACAATTGAGTTGAAAGTAAACAAACGACCATTGGAAGTGATGGCGGATAGCGGAGCTGCTTTTATATGTGTTGAACCTGAAGAGGTTACACATCTCACTATGTTAAATCAACTAATTAGGAGAGGGATTTGGAGGAGTGAAGATCACCGATTTCTCAAAATGATGATTTCGGCTCAAGGACAAGGAGAGCCACAAGCTGTACGGATGACACATGAATCTATTTGCAGTGTGCAGATGGATTAAGAATCTATTAAAGAGAAGATGTTGCAAAAAGTTCAAGAATGTTTGTGATATCAAAGTAGTACTGATATTGGATTTGTGAAATCAGCCCAATTGAGGTGAAAGTTGAACTTCGACGAGGAGCCAGACCTCCTTGGAATAATCAGTATCCATTGAAAGATGAAGCAATCTAAGGGATTGAACCATAAATTGAAGGACTTTCAAAAGCAGGTGTTTTGAAGACAATGAAAAAAAATCCTTAGAGTAACAATCAATTATTGTTTTGGAGAAACCATGATGATTTAGGAAGCTATGGGTTAGCTAATGTTGCAAGGAGGGAGATTAGGATAAATATCACAAAGGAGTAAGGTTTTTGGGAACCATATTTGCTGAAATAGATTGACTATGTCATAGGCAGGTGCACAATCTGTCTAAAAAATTATGTGTGACTGTTATTTTTGGTTACATTCATATACCAAGAGGTGCATAAGATGTTCAACTAAGCTAAAAGATGCTCAGTCGGTTGCAAAGTTTTTGTGTAAAGAAGTCATAAGCAGGTGGGAATTTCCCAACTTAATATCCTCAGAAAATGGGAAAGAGTTTTGTGAATAAATCAGTGAAATGGTTTTTGGGGAAAAAATTAGAGAAAATAAAATAAAAAATTGGAAAAAAGTCAGACTAAAATGTTATGAAAACTAGGGTTGAAATAACTCTAGGAAATTGGGAATATCTGATTGTGGGATAATTATATTATTGTGATATTTAGTGTTTTCTTATGAATCAATTTTTAGTTGATATTAATGTTTTAATTTGCATGTGTTGTTTTGCAAAATATACTGTTTGGTCTTTTCTTTTCTTCCAGAAGCATATGGGAATGTGTAGAGGGGACTCAAATACTCAAACATGAACAATATGAATGGACTGGAGAAAGTGGAACAAGGAAGGTGTGGAAATGTTCAGATTCAATCATCGACATCGCATTGAAAGTCAACACTGTGGAGGAGATGAAGTGTAGTGGACTACATTCCAGTGTTATATTCTTTCTGTATTAATTTTTTGAAGAATTATGTTTTCTGTTGTTGGGTACATGTGGGGACCTCAGATGTTTTTGTTTATTTCGTTGAAGCTTAGGGAAATTGGGTCTAGGCAGGGACAGAGAGAATCCACAGGAGGGTCCGATGGGTCGACCAGCCTGAATGTGGACAATTTGATTGTATTTTGTTTGCTGGGGTTTTCATATGTATTCAATTGCATCATAGCTTAAAATGTATTGATAAAGATTTATAAGTTGATCTGGAGTACTTAGGTGGTCGCCTAGGGCAGAGGGGCCATGAGAGAATTTTCCTGTCTTGATTGACTGATGGATATTTGGAATGAAAGCTGCCAGACAGGTTTTTCGCTCTTACACTCCATAACAATTTATTTACACTCCATAACAATGTATTTACACTACATACAACAATGTGTCTATATAAACATGTGTTTACTCTCCATAAATTTTGATTTATTGCTAAAGTTACTCAAGAACAAAAATTGTTATTTGTCATAATCCTATTCTTTTTGTTTTCGAGACTTAATTAGTCTCGAAGGGGGGAAATATGTAGTGTCTGAGGGTCTATGATTTTGCTGACATTTGCAAATGGTGTAACAGATGAACTTTACTCTGCTTTGCTGAAACATCTGGAAAGCATTACTAAATTCTTGGAAAATAGGAAATGGGAAGATATGTGAAAAGCCAGGGATTGGTGTATTAAAATCACGCCATACTATGTCACATAGGATATAAATTCCATGTCTTGAACAAAGGAGGGGAGAATAGCAAATCACAGATTGGGTCCGGCTGTTCTTCAGATATCTGCAGATGTCTGTAAATCTGACGCTGAAACTCTTTGTTATAATAAACCTTTATAATCAAAGTACAGTGTCAGCGGATCTTCTTATCATCATGGCATTATCAGCATAGTTGTTTTTACACCACAACAGAACTGTGGGAAGCATTGCAGTCAACATGGACCAGCATCCCTGTGGAATGCTCTCAACGCCTTGGACAGTCCATGCCCCGACGAATTGAGACTGTTCTGAGGACAATGGGGTGTGCAACTCAATATTAGGCAGGTGTTCCTAATGTTTTGTACACTCAGTGTATATCAGATAAAGATGGTGTGATGATCAGTTTTCAGCATTAGTTTGGGTGGATTATTTTATATTACTAAACAACTTCTGTTTAATGATAAACAGGCTATGAATTGACTACTTGTGTTTTGTAAATTGTCTTTTAAAACTAGATTAATTATTTTATCACATTTACATTTTTGTCATTTAGCAGACGCTCTTATCCAGAGCGACTTACAGGAGCAATTAGGGTTGAGTGCCTTGCTCAAGGGCACATCGACAGATTTTTCACCTAGTCGGCTCGGGGATTAGAACAGCGACCTTTCGGTTACTGGCACAACGCTCTTAACCACTAAGCTACCTGCCGCACAATTATTAATTGATTATGAATGTATTTGAATAACTGTATTGAAGTTAATTGACCTGGCGTGTTGGGCCAGTAACTGAAAGGTCGCTGGTTTGAATCCCGAGCCAACTAGGTGAAAAATCTGTCATTGTGCCCTTGATTAAGGTAATTAACCTCTATTGGTCCTATAAGTCGCTCTGGATAAGAGCATCTGCTAAATGACGAAAAATAATGTTTGTAAATGAATTTGTGCTGGGCAACCTCTTCTTCTCTTGTGTATAATTAAATGAAACAAACAGTTTTAAGTGAAATAGTTAGTGTCTATTTCAATCTTCTACCAACCATCCCTATGCCTGGTGTAGGCCTAGAACCATAGAGAGAAGATAAGGCCAGATCTGTCATAACAGCCCGGAAGTAAAGCTGCACTGGGAGACACATTTGAAATGGAATACATTGAATACATGCAGCAGGGTGGGAAAAATCACAGGAAAACACTATTTAAATGTATTGTCGGAAGGGCTGTGGTCACCATTCATGTAACACATTAAATATATACATCAGACGGTATTGGGGAGCTATTTCATAGGGTTTTCACAGGTACATTATTTTCCCATTTCAATCTTATACCAACCGGATTGAATTTACAATATAGGGGGGTTTGTAACTAGGTTTACTTTTGAAACTTAAGTATATTTAAAACCAAATACTTTTAGACTTTTACTCAAGTACTATTTTACTGGGTGACTTTCACTTTTACTTGAGTCATGTCGTATCGAGTAAATGCTGGCAATTATTGCTGATGAACAAAGGAGTCCGCTCATACTGAACCTGGATCATAAGTTTATTCATTATCACCAGCTTTCAGCATGAGTTACAGACTTGCAGGGTCTGGAGAGCAGTGTCCTCGAATTCTAATGGCTGCTCTGCTTTCCTTCGTTTTTCCCCAGTATATATAAACAATGCCAAAATATGGGTGGCTCCCTCTTTCGTCCAATCACCTATCCCCCCTGGGGCGTCACCCTCCAACTGCTACATTTGAAATAAGATAAATATACCCTCTTTGTTCCTCTAAAACAGTCATAATGTTAATACACCACATTTCCCCCCTTCGAGACTAACTAAAAGTCTCGAAAACAAACAGAATAGGATTATGACCAGTAACAATTTATCTTATTGGGTATCTTTAACATTAAACCAAAAACATTCTCCTCTAGAGTGTAAATACCTTTATATGAAATATGAATAAATGTTTATGAAGTGTGAATACATTTCTATGAAATATGAACAAATCTTTATGGAGTGTGAGAGCGAAAAACTGTCTGGCAGCCATCTTTCCAGATATCCATCCATCAATCAAGACAGTAAAATTCTCTCACGGTTCCTCTGCCCCAGGCAACCACCTAGATACTCCAGATAACCTCATAAATCCCTATAAATGCATTTGAAACTATGATGCAATTAAATACACATGTAAGCCCCTGCAAACAAAATACTATCCAAAAAATGTCCACTCTAAGGCTGGTCAACCCATTGGACCCTATAGTGGACCTCTCCCTGCCTAGACTCCCTGTCCCTCAGCATTCACGAAATAAACAAAAACATCTAAGATCCCCACATGTATCCAATAACATCAAATATAATTCTACAAAAAGTAATACCTAAGAATATGACACAAATTATGTATTACACATGCAAATATGTCTATATTTCATTGCAGACACTGGAATGTAGTCCACTACACTTCATCTCCTCAGCAGTGTCGATCCAATGCATCGTTGATGATGGAATCAGAATCTTTCCACACCTTCCTGGTTCCATCTCCTCCAGTCATTGTCCTTTCATATTGTCCTTGTTTGAGTATTTCAATCTCTACCTTTTCCCCCAAATGCTTCTGGAAGAAAAGAAAAGACCAAACAGTATCTTTTGCAAAACAACACTTTCAAATTAAACATCAAGATCAACTAAGAATATAAAAATTATATATAAATGATGTATGAATCACATTAATCCAATCCCCCCCTTTGATTCATAAAATCATACTAAAATCACACTAATATTGAAAAAAAAAATGTTTTAATGATCAAATAATCAAAAAGGATATTTGTCCATTAATACTCCATCCAGACCCACTTCTCCATCTTCATCCAGATCAGGAACAGTCAACAACGGCATCTGAGTGTTGTCTCCAGGCATCACATCTCCAACCTATCTCAATATCATAGCTTTCTCAAAGGTCAGTAACAAATTACAAACATCACACATAGTGCTATCAAACTGCTATTAAATCGTAAACCATCATTGCTCCTACTTGGCCTAACTGATCTTGCAACCAAGAATTCGCTGACCATCCAGCTCCTCAGATCTACCAAATGCATCCCTTATATTCTTCAATGCATCTATAACCCCAGTGATATTATCTGAACTATCTGGAATCAAAGTATAACTAATATTATCAATATGATCTGCCCAAAAATGTTACACCATACCATGGAAAAACTCCCCCCTTCTCTAAATGATAGGCTTCAATGATATGTCATAGTCTTGAAGCCTGTCGCCATGTCCCTTTTCATCCTATTTCCAAACCTAGATTCAGATTTATCTGTGTCCGGTGCTACCCCTTTTTAATGGTAAAAACCTCATATGGAAGCTTCAACGTTGACATGTAACAACATCCTATCCATCCATAGGGTAAGAATATATATACTTTATAACCACAAACACTCAAAATATCTCTAAAATTCCCAATAGTTACATTGCCAGGCAAAAGTTGATCTTTCACCATCAAAGTCCTGCTCTTCTTACTACCTGGAACATAAAAAGTAACATTATATTTGTCATCTCTAACCTTATGTTCATGCTTATCCAAAGTCATCATATAAGCATCACAATCTGATATTCCCATAAACATACCCCTTACATCATATGTTTTATTAGAACAAAAACAACTTTTAGCCCTCACTAGTTTCACCTCCAAATGCATCAGGGTTCGCTGTTACCTGATTTTCCTTACCGTCTACAAATTCCCATAGGGTAATTCATTTAACCAAGAACACCTAAACCTAGGCTTAAACAAATGTTTTGACAACGACATTATTTTATCTGTTACTGACTGTTGCTGATACCACAGTCATGACAAAGCATAAGACTGACACATACTCGATAAAGGTCGAGCGACCTTCTCTAAAATGGAACCCCACGTGTCTGGTGCTGGAATTCTCAACAGACATGGACCCTCAAGATTCCTTACTGATCTTACAGAATGAGTTAACTGCTGGAACCAAAGATTTCTACCTGCCCAATTACTTTAACCTTCACAACAGAAGAACAAGCGGTACTGATCACATACCTCTCCCTGTCTGTCATCAAAATCAAAGAACTCATCCTGTACCTCCATGATATTATCTTGCACTATTTCAGATGAATCTATATTGTTTTTCTACCACTATCTGCTTTCCTATTTTAACCCTATCCTTACTACCATTGACAGCACTCTCTATCCGTACCATAAACTCCTGAGTCCTTCTTGCTACCCCCTTTAATTTCAGAAAAGTTGTTGTTGGTGTCGGTGTCATACTTCCTACATTTGTCATTGCCGTCGCATCATTAATCCCTTCCAAAGTTACCATTAAAGTAGTTGATTTAGTTGATGAATTAACACCCTTAATTACTTCTAGTGGGAAAGCTACCAATATCCTATGTGTATTATTTACTGTTGGAGTGACTACTGTAATCTACTCCTCCTGAACTCCCTCGGTGACTGTGGAAGCTTCAACAGATTTCACATCTTCCATTTTAAGCGTCCCTTTACGAATTACATAGCCTTTTAACCAATCATTCTTAACCGGAACAAATTTTAATGCTTGCACTAGATAAGTACACATATATTCTCCCTGATCTTTCTCTGTGACATTACGCAAAATAAATGAACAATCACTCATAACCCTCTTCCCCTTCATATTGTTGTACAAAATATACTTCCTTTGACAAGGGGCCACCGCTTCTACATCTGGTCCTGATAACAATACTTATTCTCCATAATTATCTCTCCATGTGGGAGGAACGTCCCCATCCTAACCCTAATAACAGTCTTTTTTCCCCCTAAAATTGGTGCAGGAGCTATTGGTTCCCTTATAATCAAATGCGATATATTTATGACTTTAATAACTATCAATGTTGAAAGAGTTAAATTGCTTCTCACTGTTGTTTTAATAGACTGACGTGTTAATGTCCTTATTGTTACTTCATCTAGTTTCCCCAAAGCTTTGAACTCTTTGCTTGTACTTCCATCTATCACCACTAGTGTCAAATGACGTAAAGTAACTTACATTCACTCTCTCTTCCTACTCTAAACCCTAACTTTCAAACTTTTGATTATAAAAATACACCTACAATTACCTTGATCTTCCTACTCTAAAATGTCCTTCACCACTGTTCTCTCTCTTAATACTAACTTTGAAACTTAGCTTACTGTCTTAGAGTTCCTTCAACCTAGTTCTCCTAACTTATTTTAATCTAATCTTTTCTCCTAACCTTTAAAAACATTTTCCACTGATTTATTCACAAAATCCCTTTACCACCAATTTTTAGAATACGTGATTGGGAATTCCCCACCTGCTTCTGACTTCTTTACACACAGACTTGGCAAACGACTAAACACCCTCTAGCCTAGCCTGAAATCTCTTGGTGTAGGAATGTAACCCAGAATAACAGTCACCCCTTTTAAGTTTATTTTTCAGACAGATTGTCTAATAGGCAGTCTAATAGATTATCATCCTTCCTATGATATTATCTTTTTAAAATCTTCTACCAGACAGCCGTTTAGTGTACATCTTATTGTACAGTTCAATTTACACCATGCATCTCTTTCCAACAATGCAATAGGTATATGTTCTAATATTAGTATGTCTATTTTAATTTCTCTTTGATTTTTATAGCAGAGCTCAATTGGTTCCTTAAGAGTAATTAGCTGTTTTACTACCTCAAATCCTATCCTAATTAGTTAATTTTACATAGTGAGATGTTTAACCTCTTTAGGCTCAACACAGATAAAAGCTTTTCCACTATTCACCATCACTTCTCATAGTCCTTTTTATTTTCACTTCAATTGTTGGATATTTTTGTTCTTCTCCCTAATCGGTGCTATCAGCTAACACCCCCCTTCGTATCTTCTAGGCACTAACAGGTGATCTTCACTTGCTCCTTTATCTTCCTCTGTTGTTTCCTCCTGGCGCATTTCCATCACAGGTAAAGTGACCAACCTGTCCATAATTATAACAGTCTTCTGGAGATTGCTGGAAGTGTAGCTGAAATCTTCCTCCTCCTTCTAAGCCTTCTCGTCCTCTTCCTCTCCAATTCTGTATCTGTCCAGAAACTGGCTGTGGATATGAAACACCTGGTACCGCCCTTGGTGGCTGGTACAATTGCATTTGATATTGTTCAGTTGAAGCTGTAGCAGTGATTGTTGATTTGGTTCACTCTGATTCTTCATAACCAAAGCTTCTCTTCTCCACCAGTTGTAAGTTGTATTTGATTGAGTTTTCTGAGAGTTTCTTGATCGTGTTCCTTCTTGTTTTTGACATTATCGTATTCTTCAAAAGGTTATATTCTAAGTTCTGTCCTCGAAATATCATCTTCCATCATCTTCTTACTATTGGCCTTTCCTTGACCTCAATGTATTTTTCTCCTCCAATTCTTGGGATCCTTTTCTCAGCAGTTTTTTCTTCTCTTCATCTTTATCTTTCCATCTGGCTACCACTAACCCGGCTAACCCGGCTAACCCGGCCACCAACTCTGCACCCTCTGCTGCAACTTGCCCATGCCCCCCCCGCTTCTCCTTCACACAAATTCAGACAGCTGATGTTTTGAAAGCGCTGCAAAATCTGGACCCCTACAAATCAGCTGGGCTAGACAATAGTCTGCGCTCCAGCAGGTATATCTCACTGGTCATTCCCAAAGCCAACACCTCCTTTGGCCGCCATTCCTTCCAGTTCTCTGCTGCCAATGACTGGAACGAATTGCAAAAATCTCTGAAGCTGGAGACTCTTATCTCCCTCAATAACTTTAAGCATCAGTTGTCAGAGCACCTTACCGATCACTGCACCTGTACACAGCCCATCCGAAATTAGCCCACCCAACTACCTCATCCCTATATTGTTATTTATTTTGCTCTTTTGCACCCCAGTATCTCTATTTGCACATAATCTCTTGCACATCTAGCATTCCAGTGTTAATACTATTGTAATTATTCTGCACTATAGCCTATTTATTGCCTTATCTCCATAACTTGCTACATTTGCACACACTGTATATATATTTTCTGTTGTATTTCTGACTTTATGTTGTTTTTTTTTTTGTTTTTTTTACCCCATATGTAACTCTGTTGTTTTTATTGCACTACTTTGCTTTATCTTGGCCAGGTCGCAGTTGTAAATGAGAACCTGTTCTCAACTGGCTTACCTGGTTAAATAAAGGTGAAATAAAAAATAAAAAAATATCTTCATCTTTCCGAACCTCATTCTTCTCTTAGTTTCCAGACATCTCGGTTTTTCTTACTTCTGGAGTTTTGGATTCATCTTCATCGTCGTTTCTGCTGGTCCTCTATCTATTATTCGTTCATCTTCATCTCTGATGCAATAATCACCCTGCTGGATGATCACTGGAAGCTGAGGATAAACATCCCTAAGCTCTACTTCCTTCTCATAAGGTGGGTGTCTTTTTGCTGAATCCGTATGTGAGAAAGGTGTACTAACTTCTGCCATTAGTTTTCCTGTCGCCTTTCCTTCCTTTAGCATTTTCCTCTATACCTTTGTATATCTTATCGCTGGAATCTTTTATCAGTTTTTGTTTGAGAATGAAGGGCAACTTTTATTTCATTTGCCGGATAACCTAGCAATACTTTAGTTAAAGGATTACTATTTTGTACTATATCAACAGGTGTAATCACCTTCATAGCCTTGCTGTCCTTTCTCCCCATTGTAACAACCCTTTTATATTCCTTTATTGTGAATTATTTTATTTTAGACTATATAGCCTATGGCTTCCCCCCTTTAATTATTAATATAAACTAAACAACCCCCAAAAAATAAAAAATCAACCCACAAAAATATGAATATAAAAAAAGTAAATTACATTTTTTATTCAAAAAACATTTCTAATTAAAATAAAAAACAATTAAAAAATCAATTAAAAATTATGAACAATTAAAATCTATTTTTTATTTCTATATGCTATCCTACCAATTTATCAATTAGTGGCTATCTTACCACAACCCATCAAATGCAAGTAGTAAACTTCAGACTATAATCCTAAAAACAAAGCCTCTAACCCTACAATCACTACAATTCCCATAAACTCCCTTGCTCTATAAGCACCTAATTATCTTAATTTTACAAAATAATGTCAGTCCTTGATTTCCAACCGAACCCCTAATCCAGCCCAGTGATGCACAGAGACTCCAAATGCAAATTTTAATGAATGAGTATTTTGCCAAGCCTCTGCGAAATTGTCATAACATCACATATCCTGTAGGGGAAAATGTTGTAACAGAATCAGCCTCAAACCCTTGACTCGATCCTCTGTCGCGTCACGTGATGTCACGTCAGCACCTCTCTTTCTCTCTCCTCTGACACTCCTCTCGTCCTATCTCCTCTCATATGACAAGGGAACAAAGACACAGAAACAGATTTTAGTAGTTAATGCAATCACTGAGTTATTTCCAACCATTCAATATTACTCCAGTCACATTCGCTCTAAGAATTAACTCAGGAATAATTATCGATCGCTTAAAAACATTTGTATTTTATTTTAATCGTCATTTTATTTAATTTATTCTAATCCGTCAACATATATCTAATTTATAAATTCACTACATCTCAGCAAATAGTTTCATTTTCGAACAACAGTCACTTTAACGATTAGAAGATTTGTGTCCAAATCTCTCTTGTCTGTGGCTATTTCTCTGTCTCCCCCTGCAGCACGCCAACAGAAATATGACCCTTTACCCACAATCCCGTGTTGTAGTTTTAGCAAATCCACTCGTGTTGTAGTTTTAGCGCTGTAAAATCAAGCGCATGCGCAAATCCATTTAACAATACAATTGCCAAACAATAGAACGCCAGCATTCTACCTCAGTTCTCTATTTTACACTTATAGTCAAACAATTACACATAACAGAGCTCACACTTGCGTAGAACTCTGAATTCCACACACAAACAAATTTAAGAGGCTTTAATCCACCGCAATGGCTCCCCTTAGGTCACCCGTTAGCATGTAGCACGCAACACAATTAGCATTTTAGCATTAGCCTTTGTGTACAATGTGGCATGAAACAACCAGCATTTAGCATCAGCATTAGCATTAGCCTTTAGCTAACCTGTGGCTTGCAACAAGCAACAGAAACCATTCACTGCCCTTTCCTTTTGCCTATTTTCCCTACCGTTTTTGATGCCGTGGTTTAATGACCATTCACTGAGAGATCACCCCCCCAGACACCCCGTCGACTGAAAGAGGAGCAATAATCACAATCAGATAAACCCCATCAAGCCGAGTTTTTCTTTAAAACACACCGACTTGCACATTCTAACGCGCAAACGGATTTTCGGCCCATTCTAAATGGCCCCCCTGGGGTCTTTATGCGTTGCAGTGCTCTAATGTATGCGCATATCTGCCTGGCACATCTGCCTTTAATATCTGCCAATATCTGCCTTAATATCTCTACCATCGATTACTCTAAAATTCCAAGCCTACTCTCGGCCCTTTTGCACTGTCTACCAGTGCAACAATTTAGAATGATTAGCCAGACCCCAGTTCTCAGCAATAACGCCACACCAGCCTAAAATTCACACGGTACATACTATCCCATTCCCCTCAATGAGCCATCGAAACAACTAATGCCCAAATTGTGTGAGAAATCTCACCTTAAAAGCCGGCTTGAGCAGTAGTCAACTCGCGACTCAGGAAGGGAACCAAGAACGATGCAGTCAGTATCCCGGACGAGCCCCCATTTGTCGTATCGAGTAAATGCTGGCAATTATTGCTGATGAACAAAGGAGTCCGCTCATACTGAACCTGGATCATAAGTTTATTCATTATCACAAGCTTTCAGCATGAGTTACAGACTTGCAGGGTCTGGAGAGCAGTGTCCTCGAATTCTAATGGCTGCTCTGCTTTCCTTCGTTTTTCCCCAGTATATATAAACAATGCCAAAATATGGGTGGCTCCCTCTTTCGTCCAATCACCTATCCCCCCTGGGGCGTCACCCTCCAACTGCTACATTTGAAATAAGATAAATATACCCTCTTTGTTCCTCTAAAACAGTCATAATGTTAATACACCACAGTCATTTTCTATTAAGGGATCTTTACTTTGACTCAAGTATGACAATTGGGTACTTTTTCCACCACTGCCTACCTGTTCTATTAAAATATATTCATCCTATTTCTCCAATGCCAAACCAGTGTGTCTTGTTTGCATCGAAACTGTGGCTGTGTATGAATCTAAGCATGGTACTTTCAGAAGTAGATTTTCCACCCAAGACATGAGGCCGAAGTCTGACGCAGAAAGGAAGGTAGGCCTAAGGAGTGAACACCCTATGTGTTTTACAGTGGAGATTTTAGCATGTACATATTTTATTATTATTATTTAACTTGGCGATTCTTATCGATTTACACAAATCCACAAGGAGTCCGTAGAAACTATATTTGTTTAAGCAAGTCAGTCATATCAGCTATGTTTTTTAAAAAGGCAGTAAATTAGGCTGAATTAACAGTTTCGCTGCCAGGCAAGGCGCCGGTGGCTGATATCCAGGTGTAGCGGTGGTAAGGATTCACCCCATGGTGCTGAAAAGAAAAGCTCAAGCTTTATGCTGGACTAACTAAAATTCTGTTACAAATGGTTTTAGTAGTCCGACATTGTCAATCATCTGGATTTAGACTGTCTGCTACTTCAGGTCTAAATAGGGGTATAATCTATACCTTGTGACAATGTAGGACTACTGAAACCATTGTAAGACAGACTTTTTGTTAGCCTTTAAGGCGTCAGCATGCTTCCCAGCCGAAACAGTTCGGAAGAGTTTGTGCATATATTATGACAACATTTTGTTTTAGTTTTGGACTTACGGTAAGGTTTTTTTCAGCTGTTCTGGCACACAACATTTTTTCCTTGAGTCAAGCCGAAGTCTGTAGCCGAAGGGGAAGGGGGTTATTGGTCAACAGTAGGGATTCTTCATTAAAGTCTTTGTTAAAGTATTTCTCAATTAAAAAATCTGCATGAAAACAACTAGTCTCTCATTTAATGACAAACATCTTAGTTAAATGTAAAATTGCACGACTAAGATCTACTCGGCAAAAACATCAAAATTAAAGACGGAATTCTTGAGTTTTCTGACTATTTTGGGGAGTCTCCCACATGCCCTTTGGCGAACACCAAATGTGTGTGCTCAGCTGGTAGAGCACGGCGCTTGTAACGCCAAGGTAGTGGGTTCGATCCCCGGGACCACCAATACACAAAAAAATAATAATGTATGCACGCATGACTGTAAGTCGCTTTGGATAAAAGCGTCTGCTAAATGGCATATATTATATATATATTAAGTGGCTAAAGACCCTTTTCCAGTACATGACACACTGACGTCACAAACAGATGCGTGCGACTCTTGGCGGCAGTAGTCTAGATTTACATTTGTATTACTTCTAAACAAAATAACTTTTTGGGGTTCTCATACACTTACAATTATGTTTTGATTCTTGCTTGAACAGTCTTTGCAAAATACCTTCGATGCAGCAGTTGTTAGCTAGAATGCGTATGCTGATTGATATAGGCTGTAGCAAAAAGCTAGCCAAAGAGCCATTTTACTGGTTGAAGTGTTTTTTAAGTATAATGCAGTTGATTTGTGATGATGCCACAAACATTATATTAAGCAGGGCATTCATACGAGCCTTAAAATCCAATTATAATCCAAAGTAGTGTGTAATGCACTCATAAGCAACATTTAAATAGAGGCTTTTTTTTTGCTGGCGTTCTATAAGAACTCCCCCTTGTTCTGCCACCAACTCGCGCCCATCCCCCTCTTGCAGCTATGTTTGTTAACACAGAAAGGGGTCTATGGCGTCTCAAAATGGACAAACCGTACTACTGCCGTTTTTTCTCGTTTTTCAAGCAAAGGTCTTTAAGGGAATATGCGAGCACAGTGTCTGCAACAGCACTAAGCAAGGGGCACCACCAAGCAAGCTGTCACGATCGTCTACGAGAGAGGACCAATGCGCAGCGTTGAAGGTGAACATAATATATTTTTATTAACTGATCAACACGATCAAAACAAAACCAACGATGCGTGACGTCTAAGGTTACAACACGAACAAACCTTAACAGAACAAGAAACCACAACACAAAGTGAAAAGACCGATAGTTAAATATGGCTCCCAATCAGAGACAACCAGCTGACACTCGTTGCCTCTGATTGGGAGTCACTCAGGCCCACATAGATATACAAACATAGACTACATACCCTGGCTCAACATAACATAGTCCCCAGAGCCAGGGCGTGACACAAGCGGCACCATGAAGACCAAGGAGCTCTCCAAACAGGTCAGCCACAAAGTTGGGGAAAAGTACAGATCAGTGTTGGGTTCTAAAAAAATATCAGAAACTTAGAAAATTCCACGGAGCACCGTTAAATCCATTATTAAAAAATGCAAAGAATATGGCACCACATCAAACCTGTCAAGAGAGGGCCACCCACCAAAACTCACAGACCAGGCAAGGAGGGCATTAATCAGAGAGGCTGAATAGTTATGCACGCTCAAGTTCTGTTTTTTTTTCTTATTTCTTGTTTGTTTCACAAAAACATTTTTTTTTCATCTTCAAAGTGGTAGGCATGTCGTGCAAATCAAATGATACAAACCCCCCCAAAATCCATTTTAATTCCAGGTTGTAAGGCAATAAAATAGGAAAAATGCCAAGGGGGGTGAATACTTTCACAAGCCACTGAATGTAAGATTACTTGGTTTGTATTCAGGGGACTAGGTATGTTTTAGTAGTGGTTTGTTTGCAGCAATTCAACCATGAAGGCCTGATTCACGCAGTCTCCTCTGAACAGTTGATGTTGAGATGTGTCTGTTACTTGAACTCTGTGAAGCATATATTGGGGCTGCAATTTCTGAGGCTGGTAACACTAATGAACTTATCCTCTGCAGCAGAGGTAACTCTGGGTCTTACTTTCCTGTGGCGGTCCTCATGAGGGCCAGTTTCATCATAGCACTTGATGGTTTTTGTGACTGCACTTGAAGAAACTTTAATAGAACTTCACATTTTCCGGATTGACTGACCTTCATGTCTTAAAGTAATGGAGTGTCATTTCTCTTTGATTATTTGAGCTGTTCTAGCCATAATATGGACTTGGTCTTTTACCAAAGAGGACTATCTTCTGTATACCACTCCTACCTTGTCACAACACAACTGATTGGCTCAAACACATAAAAAGGAAAGAAATTCCACAAATTAACTTTTAACAAGGCACACCTGTTAATTGAAATTCAATATTGTGCAAAGCTGTCATCAAGGCAAAGGGTGGCTAATTTGTAGAATCTCAAATATTAAATATATTTTGATTTGTTTAACACTTTTTTGGTTACTACATGATTCCATGTGTTATTTCATAGTTTAAATGTCTTCACTATTATTCTACAATGTAGAAAATTGTAAAAAAAAAAAAAAAAAAAAAAAAAACTTGAATGAGTAGGTGTCCAAACATTTGACTGGTACTGTATATATATATAAAAAGCATTAGCAATATTTCAAATAAATTATCAACACAGTAATAAATGGCTAGAAAAACTCATTCATAATAAAATATAAATCTAGAGGTATAAATACATTGTTCCTTTTGATAGTGGTAAATTGTAATTATTAGTATTATTAACATAACATAATATTAAATAATTCAACCTTACCAAATAATTGCCTACAACAGAATTTACATCCACTTGAGAAATAATAAAACAGTAGATAAACTGACTGAATATCTGAAGGATATTTGTGTACTTTTAAGGAAGGTGAGTATTGGCAAAGTGTGACACTTTCTGAAAATTGTCTTTCCTTGAACACCTTCCAGAATCATCCCATTGTCTTAACCCCTAACATGATACCATTCTAAACACTATGAACAAAAAAAAAAAAAAATATTAAACACAGGATCAAAGACTCTTCTTAAAACACTAGTTGTTCTGAGATCATTGAAATAGTCCAGGTAATCCATTTTCTCTCATTGCCAAGGTCAACCTGGGGGCCAACATCCATTAATCTGAAGTTAAACCTGCCTCTGGCCAGGTTTAATTTAAGCCTTCACTTAGATCCAGTAGCGAACCGTGACTATAGGACCAAGGCCTTCAGAGGGATCAAAATTCTAACAATAAGTTGTATAAAAAAATATATATCATGAAAATAACAGAAAACATAGCTTCACTTAATACGCCAGACATTATATATTCTGTAGTCGGAACGTTCTAGTGAAGGAGGAGCAATGCTTTTTGATGACATTATGAATGAATCAAACAGGTCGCGCTTTGGGCTGCCGCGCACACAGACAGAACCCGCATGGGACACAACATGACACATAGAATTTTGAAGATGGCGCCGACAGATATGGCAGCTCTGCTTCTAGCTCCTAAGCAACTTTGCAGTATTTCTTACATTATTTGGCCAGTATTTTTTTTGTGTTATTACATTACAGCCGGAAATAACTTTTGGATATCAGAGCGGCAGGAACTCACCTGCCATCACTAGCCGGCTTCCACCCGGTTACGCAACCCTGCAGCTTAGAGGCTACTGCCCTACATATATAGACTTGGAATCAATGGCCACTTTAATAATGAAACACTAGTCACTTTAATAATGTTTACATATTTTTGCTTTACTCATCTCATATGTATATACTGTATTCAATTCTACTGTATTTTATTTTATGCCACACCGACGTTGCTCATCCTAATATTTATATATTCCTTCAATCCATTCTTTTACTTTTAGATTTGAGTGTATTGTGTGTATTGTTGTGAATTGTTAGATACTACTGCATTGTTGGCCCTAGAAACACAAGCATTTCTCTACACCCACAATAGCATCTGCTAAATATGTATATGTGACCAATACAATTTGATTTGATTTGAACATAATGCACTGTTTGCACAGCTTATGGTAGCCAGCACCACTATCACACTATCACCAATAGAGACAACAACAGTGTCACATCAGATGTGAAAGGCTTGTGGTGCTGAAAGGACAGCAACCGTAATACCTGTGCACTCCATGGCGCTGAAGGAGAGCCAGTTTTGGTCAAACACAGAGACAGGGCTGATAGCCAGGAGACAGCAGTCTCACCCAGCATCAAATAATGTTACAGAATAAGCAGCCCATTCACTCCAGTAGGCCCCATGAAGTCAGAACAATACAACAGCACAACCATTTAATTTCCAAAATGATATTAACAAACCAGCTATTACTTCCCATTGCAAATATATTTTATCACGTTCATCACACTAACTGGTGATACAAAGTTTAAATGCAACAATGTTTTCCAGTCATTGTAAGTGAGGACCTGGTGGACCTATTGGGAAACCACACAATCATTTGGCCTTTTTTTGGGGCTTGGGCTCATTAAATGTTGTTAATGTAGGGCTCATAAAATGCATTTAATATATGTCTGATCAGGCTCAGGTAGCTTCAGGTTTGTATTTTCATGCTGATCAAAGCTCTAATCAAATCCAGACATTTATAAGCGATATAATGCTTTTGAATGACACTTCCGGTATGGGCGGAAAATACCGGGTTACCCGGGGAGAAGAGTGATTTATTCTCGGGATGGAACATTTGTAAAACACCGGGGAAATATTAAACCCTATTGCGCATACCAGTTGATTCACAGAACACCAACTAAGTAACTTACATATACGGTATCTTCATTAGGCCTAATGGCATTTTATGTCCATGATATGAAGTAGTGACTGAGTAAGGCTAATTGTAAAAGTAACCCTCTAAAGTGCCATGTTTGTACAGTTTATTATGTGGAGGAAACATTTAGGCAGCCAGGACCATACACCAGGACCGCTCCGTAGGCCGCACTGTAGGCCTAGCTCTTACTGCAGTCCAGTGCCATGGACATCTTTGAAGTTTGGCCTCTAGTAATTTAGGAGGGCAACTTTATGAAGGCCTCAACCCTGGTCTCATCGTACAAGGCTCTTCAGACATATAAAATAAAGACAGGCTATTTTTATTGTTCATGTTATTTGCGTTGATGATGTATTGAAGTCAAGTGGTTCAACATTCAAATGTAGTTGGATGGACCACACAGGACTGCTGACAACTGTTTCGCAATTGTCACGCCCTGGCTCTGGGGACTCTATTATGTTGAGCCAGGGTGTGTAAAGTATATGTGTTTTGTTCTAGGTTTCACATTCTAGTATTGTTTTTCTATGTTGGCCTGAGTGGCTCCCAATCAGAGGCAACGAGTGTCAGCTGTCGTTGGTTGTCTCTGATTGGGAGCCATATTTAAACTGTCTGTTTTCCCTTTGTGTTTTGTGGGATCTTGTTTCTAGTCTGTTTATGTTAGACCCTGAACTGTCACGTATCGTTTGTTGTTTTTGATCGTGTCTCTAAATAAAGAGTATGTTTGCCTGCAACGCTGCGCCTTGGTCCTCATCTCTGTTCGACGAGCGTGACAGCAATTGAAACAATTCCCCATGTTTTATGGGAATGCTCTTTTGCCCAAATAGTTTGGAAGAAAATTAAAATAGATTTTAATATTTTAAAAAACATCGATTATGAAGGGGTAGCCAAATTTGAACTAAAAAATGTGGAAAAGGTGCAATTATTAGAATTAGTGACTCTGGTGTCCCTTATCAAGTCCAAACTTTGGGAGGCCAGATGTGGTGCGGTCAATGACACCCTCAAGTGGTCAACGACGGGATTGGTTACATTTATAAAACAAAATACAATTCGAAATTGATAAGTGGGGCATCACATCTGTTAAACATAGATGGAAAAGGATATACCCTTCTTTGTAAACGTTTTTTATAGCCTATATATAGGCCTATGTATAACTGTATTCTGTCATGTAAATTGAAATGTAGGCTAAGCCTTTGTAAATATTCGATATACACTGAGGTGTATTCAGAGTTCCCTTTGGTATATGTGTATGTTTTTATTTCTATAATTGTTTTTATTCCATTGAAAGATCAGCTTTGGGAGATTGTTAGAGGCAATTGTTTACATGCTTCTCTTGAATGTAGGCCTTTTACCTGGTCAGGTTCCTCAGAAGAGCACTTTTTTTTTAGGAGTTTTGCTATTTTGATACAGTTAAGGTACTGTTTTTGTAAATCCATGTTATGTACAACGTTATGCACTGAATTTGTACTTGTATTTGAATGTGAAATGAAAATAAACATTATTTTTCAATAAAAATGTTTAGTGTCCGGGAGAATGCTGCAGCAGCTACCCTCTTCTCATGTAATGGGGTAGGATCCCAAGGATCCCGGAACGGAATGCACGGACCGTTGCACTGTGGTACTGGGGAACAGGAAGTTCCGGGCAGGCGGGCACCATTCTTCACAATAAAGAAAGCGCCAGAACTGTGCAGTCAAGAAGATAACCTTTGTGTCCGTTTCAATTTATTACTAGAGGTATGTAATAGCACGTTTAAACTTTCTAATGTCGAAAGAACATGTCATACCATGCTAGGTAACACATCCGTTAAGGTATTATCACGTTTGATGTGTTATGTTATTTTTGTGTCAAACCAAGTGAAGAACGTGACAAAAACTATTTTACAAGTCACATAGTTAGAGACTTTGGGTTTGTCTGAGTGAATGTACATAATTTTCTCAAGGTAATTTAATAAATAATCAATTTATTTGAGATTTCTGTGTACGTTTAGCATATTATTGGTTTTGTGTAAAATTCCCAAGCTGGTAAAATGGCGGCTACTCTCGGTCAGCGTCAACGGACTTCAGTGAGGACAGTGCGGGTGCATCAGATAGAGACAATTTCACGGTCGCACTACTGTTTTGAAGCAGAATGTAATGATTATCAGTTTTCTACATGTGTACTAATATTCAGACACATTCTGTTGTTTCTGTCTTTATCAATAAATGTTGCTATGGTGTGAACAGGAAATACAATTGGTTTTTGATTGAAGTAATACAGTGAAGACAAGGTTTAAGGAAATTAGCACACAGTGCTGTCTAAAACAAACTGTAACCTTGTACTAAATGGATTTTGAGTCATGTATGCATTTATCTACTATAGGTTAGGTATTAGCTCAAAAGTATTGTGGAGCTCCTGCACCTTAATATAAACAGTACGGGCACCCAAAATGAGTATTGGCACCTATTTCAGTCCAAGTCAAACACTGAATTAGATAATTGAACAAGAAAAATGTGAAAATATTTTTAGAGTATAAAGAAAGTGCCAGAACTGTCAAGACAATAACTTTTTGTATCTGTTTCTCTTTATTACTACTGGCCGATTCAGATAAGTCTGAGGCCTTTAACATCAACAGTGAGGACAAACCCAGCCTGCTTCTCTCCTTCCACGCTGAGTCCAAACCTACAGTCACTGGGTCCTGATTGTGACAGTGGAGCCCAGTTTACTGCAGGATCCAGAGATGGCATCAGTGAAGCTGGAAGACTGCAGTCAAACACTGGAGCTGAATGTCAACATTAAAGATGAAGAAGAGGAGAAGATTGGGAAATCTGTTTCTCATGGTAAGAGCAGGTTCTATCTAATTAAGTTTGTTGGACATGATTTGGAAAGGCACACACCTGTCTATATATAGTGCATTCGGAAAGTCTTCAGACCCTTTGACTTTTTCAACATTTTGTTACGTTACAGCCTTATTGTAGAATTGATTAAATAGTTTTTTCCCCCTCATCAATCTACACACAATACCCCATAATGATAAAGCAAAAACAGGTTTTTATCAGTTGTTGCAAAAACAACAACTGAACAATCACATTTACATAAGTATTCAGACCCTTTACTCAGTACTTTGTTTAAGCACCTTTGGCAGTGATTACAGCCAAAGTCTTAATGTGTATGACGCTACAAGCTTGGCACACCTGTATTTGGGGAGTTTCTCCCATTCCTCTCTGCAGATCCTATCAAGCTCTGTCAGGTTGGATGGGGCGCGTCACTGCACAGCTATTTACAGGTTCGATCCTGACTAGGCTCCCAGTCCCTGCCGCTGAACAACATCCCCGCAGCATGATGCTTCCACCACCGTGCTTCACCATAAGGATGGTGCCAGGTTTCCTCCAGACGTGATGCTTGGCATTCAGGCCAAGAAGTTCAATCTTGGTTTCATCAGACCAGAGAATCTTGTTTCTCATGGTCCGAGTCCTTTAGGTGCCTTTTGGCAAACTCCAAGCGGGCTGTCATGTGCCTTTTGCTGAGGAGTGGCTTCCGTCTGGCCACTCTACCATAAAGGCCTGATTGGTGTAGTGCTGCAGAGATGGTTGTCCTTCTGGAAGGTTCTCCCATCTCCATAGAGGAACTCTGGAGCTCTGTCAGTGACCATCATGTTCTTGGTGTAGAATGATGAGGAATTTTTTTATTTAATCCATTTCAGAATAAGGCTGTAACGTAACAAATTGTGGAAAAAGTCAAGGGGTCTGAGTACTTTCCTAATGCACTGTACATATCCAAAAGTGGACCTAGAAGTTTGTCCTTAAATATCTATTGGGAGCCCATCTGGACCTTCCCCTTAACCTCCCTTCATATCGAAAATAGCATCAGATATTTCAACACCATCCAATTCCTTTTCCAGATCCAATTTAGTGTCTTCTGAAGTAGAGGGAAAATCAAGACCTGACTAGTTCAGTTCTCAGGAGTTTCAGAGTTGTAAAGTGTGTTGTAGTAGGAAGCAAATGTTTGGTTTATTTCTACAGGATCCATTGATAATTGTCCTTGTAAATTATGAATTGCATTAAAGGCTGAATTTTACTTCTTAATGTGCCAGGCCAGCAATTTACCAGGTTTTTCACCTTGATCATAGGACTGTTTCAGCCTAGTTAAGCTGTTTGCAGCCTTTGAGGTGGGAAGTTCTTCATACTTAGCTTTAAGACCAAATCATTCCTTGTTTACTTCTACTGAGTTATCCAAAAAAGCTTCCCTCTCCAATTCTCTCATTTTGCTCTCCGTCTCTCATTTTCTGATTTATTTTATTTGAAACTGGTAAAACGTATAATTTGCCCCCAAATATGTGCTTTGAAAGCCTCCCATCTGGTACTCGCTGATGTTTGGTCAGTGTTCAATGTCAAATAAACATCTATATGCACTCCAACGTAATGTAAGAAGTCTGTGTCCTGTAACCATCTGGGATGCAAACGCCATCTAGAGAATCCTTTTACTAGTTTTGTATCCCTATAGAATAATCACACATGGGAATGGTCATTCAAAACAATAGTATCATATCCATTTCCTGCTACATTGGGAAGCAATGAGCAAGAAACTAAAAAGTAGTCTACATGAGAATATGATTTAAATGTTGACGAGTAACATGAATACTCCCTTTTACTCGGGTTCTGAGTCCTCCAAGGTTCACATAGATTTAAGTCCTTAATGAAATGCTGTAATTTCTTTCTACTCTGCGAGTGGGAAGTGTCTGAACCAGAGGAGCAATCTAGATGAGGATCAAGAGTGCAATTAAAGTCCCTTGCCATTAGGACTTTACCAGGAATGGAGGCTATCAATAAAAATACATTCTCATAGAATTTGGGATGATCATCATTAGGACCATGAACATTAAACAGATTAATATGCTCATTCAAAAGAGTTTCCTGTATCAAAATGTAATGACCTGTTTTAAGCTTGGATAGTTTACAAACTCCACATACATTCAACAAAATAAATTTAAGTTTTGCATTTGAAGTCATTTAATCAAAGATGTAAACATGGAATAAGCTATAGCATAAAGGCATAGCCAACACCTCCTCTGGCCGCAATTCCTTCCAGTTCTCTGCTGCCAATGACTGGAACAAATTGCAAAAATCTCTGAAGCTGGAGACACTTATCTCCCTCACTAACTTTAAGCATCAGTTGTCAGAGCACCTTACCGATCACTGCACCTGTACACAGCCCATCTGAAATTAGCCCGCCCAACTACCTCATCCCTATATTGTTATTTATTTTGCTCATTTGTACCCCAGTATCTCTATTTGCACATCATCTCTTGCACATCTATCATTCCAGTGTTAATACTAATTGTAATTATTTTGCACTATAGCCTATTTATTGCCTTACCTCCATAACTTGCTACATTTGCACACACTGTATATATATGTATTGCTGTTTTATTTTTGACTTTGTTTTGTTTTACCCCATACAGTGGGGAAAAAAAGTATTTAGTCAGCCACCAATTGTGCAAGTTCTCCCACTTAAAAAGATGAGAGAGGCCTGTAATTTTCATCATAGGTACACGTCAACTATGACAGACAAAATGAGAAAAGAAAATCCAGAAAATCACATTGTAGGATTTTTTATGAATTTATTTGCAAATTATGGTGGAAAATAAGTATTTGGTCAATAACAAAAGTTTCTCAATACTTTGTTATATACCCTTTGTTGGCAATGACACAGGTCAAACGTTTTCTGTAAGTCTTCACAAGGTTTTCACACACTGTTGCTGGTATTTTGGCCCATTCCTCCATGCAGATCTCCTCTAGAGCAGTGATGTTTTGGGGCTGTCGCTGGGCAACACAGACTTTCAACGCCCTCCAAAGATTTTCTATGGGGTTGAGATCTGGAGACTGGCTAGGCCACTCCAGGACCTTGAAATGCTTCTTACGAAGCCACTCCTTCGTTGCCCGGGCGGTGTGTTTGGGATCATTGTCATGCTGAAAGACCCAGCCACGTTTCATCTTCAATGCCCTTGCTGATGGAAGGAGGTTTTCACTCAAAATCTCACGATACATGGCCCCATTCATTCTTTCCTTTACACGGATCAGTCGTCCAGGTCCCTTTGCAGAAAAACTGCCCCAAAGCATGATGTTTCCACCCCCATGCTTCACAGTAGGTATGGTGTTCTTTGGATGCAACTCAGCATTCTTTGTCCTCCAAACACGACGAGTTGAGTTTTTACCAAAAAGTTATATTTTGGTTTCATCTGACCATATGAGATACTCCCAATCCTCTTCTGGATCATCCAAATGCACTCTTGCAAACTTCAGATGGACCTGGACATGTACTGGCTTAAGCAGGGGGACACGTCTTTCACTGCAGGATTTGAGTCACTGGCGGCGTAGTGTGTTACTGATGGTAGGCTTTGTTACTTTGGTCCCAGCTCTCTGCAGGTCATTCACTAGGTCCCCCCGTGTGGTTCTGGGATTTTTGCTCACCGTTCTTGTGATCATTTTGACCCCACGGGGTGAGATCTTGCGTGGAGCCCCAGATCGAGGGAGATTATCAGTGGTCTTTTATGTCTTCCATTTCCTAATAATTGCTCCCACAGTTGATTTCTTCAAACCAAGCTGCTTACCTATTGCAGATTCAGTCTTCCCAGCCTCGTGCAGGTCTACAATTTTGTTTCTGGTGTCCTTTGACAGCTCTTTGGTCTTGGCCATAGTGGAGTTTGGAGTGTGACTGTTTGAGGTTGTGGACAGGTGTCTTTTATACTGATAACAAGTTCAAACAGGTGCCATTAATACAGGTAACGAGTGGAGGACAGAGGAGCCTCTTAAAGAAGAAGTTACAGGTCTGTGAGAGCCAGAAATCTTGCTTGTTTGTAGGTGACCAAATACTTATTTTCCACCATAATTTGCAAATAAATTCATTAAAAATCCTACAATGTGATTTTCTGGAAAAATAATTCTCAATTTGTCTGTCATAGTTGACGTGTACCTATGATGAAAATTACAGGCCTCTCTCATCTTTTTAAGTGGGAGAACTTGCACAATTGGTGGCTGACTAAATACTTTTTTTCCCCACTGTATGTAACTCGGTGTTGTTGTTTTTATCGCACTGCTTTGCTTTATCTTGGCCAGGTCGCAGTTGTAAATGAGAACTTGTTCTCAACTGGTTTACCTGGTTAAATAAAGGTTAAATAAAAAAAATATATATCTAAAATCTGTTTAGTAACCACAAGGACCGCATTAATATTTTGTAGTGAGGAAAATATGTAGAGATCTGTTGAAACAAACATAAATATTTCCTAACGGTAAAACACTAAACTCCATTCCACTGTCACCCTAACCGAGACAACCAACGCTTCCTCTCCCACCTCCCCCTAATCGTAGAGTATAGCCTGGTGGACGACTGATCCATTAAAGACAGCAGTCTAACCTAAGCGACGCTAAACAAAACAAAGTATCTCCTGCCTTCTCTCGGCCATTACTTCTCACAAACAAAACAAAAAGCCTATCTAGCAAGATGTTGTGTGAAATATCACGTAGTATTTGTTTGAAAAGTAGCAAAGAATAGCTCCACCTAAAACAGTAACGCTAGTTAGTGAAACCTGAGACTAACTTTACAGTATGGACCGTCCAAAATAGTCGTAGATGATCCATAACACAGGGTATTTTGCTAGTAGCTACCAAGTAACAAAATGGCAGATACATATAGCGTTAACGGACTACATTTACATTTACGTCATTTAGCAGACGTTCTTATCCAGAGCGACTTACAAATTGATGCATTCACCTCATAGCCAGTGGGATAACCACTTTACAATATGTTTTTCTTTTTTTCTTTCTTTGGGGTGGGGTAAGGGGGGGCAGAAGGATGACTTTATCCTATCCCAGGTATTCCTTAAAGTGGTGGGGTTTCAAGTGTCTCCGGAAGGTGGTGAGTGACTCCGCTGTCCTAGCGTCGTGAGGGAGCTTGTTCCACCATTGGGGTGCCAGAGCAGCGAACAGTTTTGACTGGGCTGAGCGGGAACTGTGCTTCCGCAGCGGTAGGGGGGCCAGCAGGCCAGAGGTGGATGAACGCAATGCCCTTGTTTGGGTGTAGGGACTGATCAGAGCCTGAAGGTACGGAGGTGCCGTTCCCCTCCCAGCTCCGTAGGCAAGCACCATGGTCTTGTAGCAGATGCGAGCTTCAACTGGAAGCCAGTGGAGTGTGCGGAGGAGCTGGGTGACGTGAGAGAACTTGGGAAGGTTGAACACCAGGTGGGCTGCAACATTCTGGATGAGTTGTAGGGGTTTAATGGCACAGGCAGGGAGCCCAGCCAACAGCGAGTTGCAGTAATCCAGACGGGAGATGACAAGTGCCTGGATTAGGACCTGTGCCGCTTCCTGTGTAAGGCAGGGTCGTACTCTCCGAATGTTGTAGAGCATGAACCTACAGGATCGGGTCACCGCCTTGATGTTAGCGGAGAACGACAGGGTGTTGTCCAGGGTCACGCCAAGGCTCTTTGCCCTCTGGGAGGAGGATACAACGGAGTTGTCAACCGTGATGGCGAGATCATGGAACGGGCAGTCCTTCCCCGGGAGGAAGAGCAGCTCCGTCTTGCCGAGGTTCAGCTTGAGGCGGTGATCCGTCATCCACACTGATATGTCTGCCAGACATGCAGAGATGCGATTCGCCACCTGGTTACTAGAAGGGGGAAAGGAGAAGATTAGTTGTGTGTCGTCTGCGTAGCAATGATAGGAGAGGCCATGTGAGGTTATGACAGAGCCAAGTGACTTGGTGTATAGCGAGAATAGGAGAGGGCCTAGAATTCTGAGCCCTGGGGGACACGAGTGGTGAGAGCACGTGGTGCGGAGACAGATTCTCGCCACGCCACTTGCTGGAGCGACCGGTCAGGTAGGACGCAATCCAAGAGTGAGCCGCGCCGGAGATGCCCAACTCGGAGAGGGTGGAGAGGAGGATCTGATGGTTCACAGTATCAAAGGCAGCAGACAGGTCTAGAAGGACAAGAGCAGAGGTGAGAGAGTTAGCTTTAGCAGTGCGGAGAGCCTCCGTGACACAGAGAAGAGCAGTCTCAGTTGAATGACCAGTCTTGAAACCTGACTGGTTTGGATCAAGAAGGTAATTCTGAGAGAGATAGCAAGAGAGTTGGCTAGAGACGGCACGCTCAAGAGTTTTGGAGAGAAAAGAAAGAAGGGATACTGGTCTGTAGTTGTTGACATCGGAGGGATCGAGTGTAGGTTTTTTGAGAAGGGGTGCAACTCTCGCTCTCTTGAAGACGGAAGGGACATAGCCAGCGGTCAAGGATGAGTTGATGAGCGAGGTGAGGTAAGGGAGAAGGTCACCGGAGATGGTCTGGAGAAGAGAGGAGGGGATAGGGTCAAGTGGGCAGGTTGTTGGGAGGCCGGCCGTCACTAGTCGCAAGATTTCATCTGGAGAGAGAGGGGAGAACGAAGTCAAAGCATAGGGTAGGGCAGTGTCATTTGACTTAACAAACGAGGATCGGATGTCGTCAACCTTTTTTTCAAAATGGTTGACGAAGTCATCCACAGAGAGAAGGGGGGGGGGGGGGATTCAGCAGGGAAGAGAAGGTGGCAAAGAGCTTCCTAGGGTTAGAGGCAGATGCTTGGAATTTAGAGTGGTAGAAAGTGGCTTTAGCAGCAGAAACAGAGGAAGAAAATGTAGAGAGGAGGGAGTGAAAAGATGCCAGGTCCGCAGGGAGTCTATTTTTCCTCCATTTCTGCTCGGTTTCCCGGAGCCCTGTTCTATGAGCTCGTAATGAGTCGTCAAGCCACGGAGCAGGAGGGGAGGACCGAGCCGGCCGGGAGGATAGGGGATATAGAGAGTCAAAGGATGCAGAAAGGGAGGAGAGGATGGTTGAGGAGGCAGAATCAGGAGATTGGAGGGAGAAGGATTGAGCAGAGGGAAGAGATGATAGGATGGAAGAGGAGAGAGTAGCGGGAGAGAGAGAGCGAAGGTTGTGGTGGCGCATTACCATCTGAGTAGGGGCAGAGTGAGTAGTGTTGGAGGAGAGCGAGAGAGAAAAGGATACAAAGTAGTGGTCGGAGACATGGAGGGGAGTTGCAGTGAGATTAGTAGAAGAACAGCATCTAGTAAAGATTAGGTCAAGCGTATTGCCTGCCTTGTGAGTAGGGGGGGACGGTGAGAGGGTGAGGTCAAAAGAGGAGAGGAGTGGAAAGAAGGAGGCAGAGAGAAATTAGTCAAAGGTAGATGTAGGGAGGTTAAAGTCACCCAGAACTGTGAGGGGTGAGCCATCCTCAGGAAAGGAACTTATCAAGGCGTCAAGCTCATTGATGAACTCTCCAAGGGAACCTGGAGGGCGATAAATGACAAGGATGCTAAGCTTGAATGGGCTAGTGACTGTGACAGCATGGAATTCAAATGAGGAGATAGACAGATGGGTCAGGGGAAAAAGAGAGAATGTCCACTTGGGAGAGATGAGGATTCCTGTGCCACCACCCCGCTGACCAGATGCTCTCGGGGTATGCGAGAACACATGGTCAGACGAGGAGAGAGCAGTAGGTGTAGCAGTGTTTTCAGTGGTAATCCATGTTTCCGTCAGCGCCAAGATGTCGAAGGACTGGAGGGTAGCATAGGCTGAGATGAACTCTGCCTTGTTGGCTGCAGAACGGCAGTTCCAGAGGCTGCCGGAAACCTGGAACTCCACAGGGGTCGTGCGTGCAGGGACCACCAGGTTAGAGAGGCAGCAGCCACGTGGTGCAAGGCGTTTGTATAGCCTGTGCGGAGAGGAGAGAACAGGGATAGACAGAGGCATAGTTGACAGGCTACAGAAAATGGCTACAATAATGCAAAGGAGATCGGAATGAAATGAACTAAACATCTGGGAAAGCGAGAGAGCGGGGCCTCCCTCACTTACGTTTCACTGAAACACCCAAATATAACTCTCCCAACTTCCACCTCAGAAACTATAATTGTTGTAAACTACAGCAGTTCAATGTTTTCTAGGAATAGACTAACTTAGTTTATTCAGCTAGCTAACTTGGTACAGTATTCTTCAGTGAAAACCGTCCAGGGCACCTAGTCCTATGACGCCACAGCCAACTAGCATGCCAGCCTCCAACAACACGGTTTAGCACCAATACTCGGCCACAACAAACCACTAGTGCAGATCATTCGTGTCCGTGTCTAACGGTGTGGGTTAGTCCCGACAGCTTGAGCTAGTCCGTCATCAACTTATTCAGCCAGTTAGTTAGCTAGAATAGTTAGCATACTAGCTAGCCATTGCTTTCTGCCAACGAAAAAAACCCTCCACCCACGTCACGAACACACAGAGAGAGCCAAGCTAACGTTAACTAGTCATCCATGTCCCGAATTCCCTTGAACGACTCTGGCTACCAGTATGTAAAAACAAAACACAAATGTAGGTTATAACATACCCCTAGCAGCTACTTTTAGCTAGCCAAGTGCAAAGCTAGCCACTGAATCGACTCAGAGCCAGTTCGCGTCTGTTCGCTAGGTCGTTCCAGCTATTGTTTAGTAGCTATCCAGGTAGCAACAAGCTAACTACATTTCGAGCACAATAGCTACTTACTACCTAACGTTAATGCTAACGTTAACGCTTCAGACAATGAGGTTAGAAAAACAGCTGAATGGTAGGCATTATTGTATGTAATTATTGTAGGCAGCTAGCTGGCGTAATTACAGGCACTCTTAAGCTTGAAACAACTATCCACAGTTGCTAATAGTTACCAGTAGCTACCCGCTAGCTAGTCCAGGTAGTGGGTTAGCTAGCCTCGTGCTTCACCGGGCTCAGCCGAATACAATACTTACCTACAATAATTACATACAACAACCCACGATAACTACCTACAATACCTAACTACAATCTAACTACATAGTTTAAGCTTTACTCTACGCCATATAAGCCAAGCTTACCTCCCGCCAGAGAGAGACACAACCTCACCCGACGAACAGGTGTTAACGTAGTATATCATGATACATTTATAAACCAAAAAAAGTTTCAAAGACCAGAAATGAACAGCCTACGTGAGAAAAAGAGATATCATTGAATATGTGCTACGTTACCCAAAGGCCCTATGCACATGATGTTAGGCTTGCACCTGAGTGTCAATCATTTTAGTCCAAGGACATGATCGAAAGGCCTCCATCATTCTTAAATGGAAGAAGTGTGGAACCACCAATACTTTTTCTAGAGCTGGCTGCCCGAACAAACTAAGCAATCGGGGGAGAAAGGCCTTGGTCAGGGAGGTCACCGAAAAGCCGGTGGTCATTCTGACAGAGCTCCAGAGTTCTGTGGCGATAGGAGAACCTTCCAGAAGGACAACCATCTCTGCAGAACTCCACCAATCAGGCCTTTATGGTAGAGTGGCTAGACGGAAGCCACTCCTCATGAAAAGGCACATGACTGCCCGCTGGGAGTTTGCCAAAAGACACCTAAAGGACTCTCAGACCATGCCAAGCGTCACGTCTGGAGGAATCCTGGCACCATTCCAACAGTGAAGCATGGTGGTGGCAGCATCATGCTGTCAGGATGTTTTTCAGTGGCAAGGACTGGGAGACTAGTCAGGATCGAGGGAAAGATGAACGGAGCAAAGTACAGAGAGACCTGAAAATAGCTGTACGCCGACACTACCCATCTAACCTGACAAGCTTGAGAGGATCTGCAGAGAAACTCCCCAAATACAGGTATGCCAAGCTTGTAGCGTCATACCCAAGAAGACTTGAGGCTGTAATCACTGCCAAAGGTGCTTCAACAAAGTACTGAGTAAAGTCTGAATACAGTTTTTTTTATTATTATTATGTTTGCAAAAATGGTGTCATAAAACCTAGCGGTCAAACAGGGAAATGGTTCCAATCATTTTTCCTTTTTATTCATTTTAGAAACACTTAAAATAAGGGCTGTGTTTCGTGTAGGCTTACCCTAGCGTGACTTTTAGCAATATATTCTGCTCTATTTCCTCTCAGATTTTAAAACGCTAATTATCATAAAAGTAGACATCATGCAAAACAACAAATCACTGCAAACTCCTGCACCTTTGCTACAGGTGTTGTGTCAATTTAAAACTTGCACAAGACAGTTCACAGATTTGTCCATTTAAATAAATGTAGCGTATTTATTCATTACTAAATTTAGCTAACATTATATAGTTAACCCAGAGATCCTTACCTTTTACTCGATTCTGCAATTTTGTCCAGATCATCATGGCATTTGTAGTTCTTTATGATAGCCACATTAGCAGCTAATTACCATTTCATTTTTGTGGGGGTAAATATAGGCAAATATATTGATAAAAGTCACCTTGTCCTAGAGAGATTTACACGGTTATCAAAACGCCACGCCAGGGTAAGCCTGCATGAAACACATCCCTTATTTTAAGTGTTTCTAAAATCCCCTATGAGAAAAATGAATGGTGTAAAAATAATTGGAACCATTTCCTTGTTTGACTGCTAGGTTTAATGGGTATTATCATTTATACTGTGGTACTCCATTGGTGTGCAGCTACCCAAAGCTAGTGGAGTGTGGATGAGCTGAGACACGTGGTAAGATGGCGGACAAGAAAAAAAGTGGAATGGGGATTGCAGTGGGGGATGCACAAACCTTCTGGAAGATCTGATGAAGGAGAAGATGGTGGACAAGGACAAAGGAGAAAAGTGGAATATGTTTTGAGTGAATATGGAATGGAAGATCTCACAGAACTTTTAGAAGAGCTATAGGAGGAAAGTGAACGTGACGAGAGTGAGGATGAATTAACTGTGGTGGCAGGTGCAGTGATGACAGCTGAGAAGGAGCTGAGTGTAGAGGGAAGCAGTGTGGTGAGGGAGGTTATCGTCTAGTCTATAAAGAGGGATACGTCCTCCAGTAGCTCAGAGATGGAACCTGGTGAGAGTGAGGATGAAGGACCTGCGGTGAGGAACTCCGAGTTCGGGCCTCGTTCCCAGGATGATTCTGGCCCAGTGGGACTGAGATTTGTAGAGAGAATGGATCCATATGTGGTGTCAGGTTAGGTGGAGAAGAGGTTGGGGACTGTTGAGTTGGTCGTAGCCGGCCGCGACCGGGAGACCCATGGGGCGGCGCACAATTGGCCCAGCGTCGTCCAGGGTAGGGAATGGCCGGCAGGGATGTAGCTCAGTTGGTAGAGCATGGCGTTTGCAACGCCAGGGTTGTGGGTTCGATTCCCATGGGGGGCCAGTATAAAAAAATATATATTAATAATAATGTATGCACTCACTAACTGTAAGTCGCTCTGGATAAGCGCGTCTGCTAAATGACTAAAATGTAAATGTTGGTGAAGGTAACTCGGAGTGGACTCGTGATTATTTATTGTTTCTTCTCTGTCCAGAGGGAGCGGGCGCTGCGGATTACTTGATTAGAGACAGGAATTGTGACTTGAATTGCTCTCCGGAACAGGGTGGCATTGAAAGGAGTGATAACGGGGTTAGGTTTAAGTGTTGAGGATGAGCAGTTGAAATGGAAGATTCCAGGTGTCTGTGACACCCTCCGTTTGGTGAGACGTAGATCCGATGTAGAGCGTGGGGAAACAGAGAATACATTATCTGTCATGCTGGATTTTGATAGATAGTCTCTGCCCGATAAGATCAAGGTCGGAAGTGTCAGTTATCCCGTGAGCGATTTTGTTCCGTAAATACTACAGTGTTTTAGGGGTGAAGTTTATGGGCCTGTTGCAGCATTGTGTAGGCGTGAGATGCCTAGATGTGACAAGTGTGCAGGAGGGCATGAGATGAAGAAATGTGTGGTATCGGTGGAGAAAGTTCTGTGTGTTAGTTGTGGGGGTGCTAACGGGCTGGAGATCTGAGGTGTCAGGTGAGAGAAAGGCAGATTGAGGTTGCCAGGGTTACAGTAGTACAGAAAGTGTTGTAGCAGAAGCAGTGAAGAGAGTGGTAGAGGAAGATGGGTACAGGGTGAGGGATCTTGAGAGGATTCCTGTGAGTAGGCAGAGACCAAGAGAGAGTGATGGGAAGAATATGTGCTTCAGTAAGGTGGGCTTTTTAGCATTTATAGCAATGGTTGTCAATTGTACTGCAGAAATGGATCTCACAAATTACCAAAATGACAGGCTAATTTGACACTGAGAATCTGAGCTCAATAAAAACGACCTTGTCTTGAATCCATCAATAGCCGAGGCCCCTAAGTGTGCAGAGAAACACATTGTACAATATGAGGAGGAAGATATAGTCCTAAAAAAGCTTTCCGGTTTCACTGACTCACCCAATGATGTGCAGCTCACTCACCGGCCAAAAGCTTATCTCTCTCTTGCTTTACTTTTTTAAACGATGCTGTTCGCTCAATAGGCCTATTTGGAAGTTGATAACTTGGTAACATACAGACATTAGTATTTTATTTTCAGCAGGATCCATTTGCTTTACAACCTGTGTTTTCCAGCGATTGTATTAGAAATATTTGCGAAAGGCCTGTTTTGGCTGCATGCTGTTAACTGACAGATTTGCCACACGTTAGGCGTGCCTTGTGATTTGGCTACACACACATTTTAAATTAGCTATGGATCCTCTGTGGTGAAATTCTAGTCTTACTCCTGGTGTGGTATTGGGAATCATTTAATTTATTTCTGAACAGACTGCAGAGTGCTGCAGCACCTCCAGCACACTTCCCACAGCTATTATTCTATTAGGAGATAAATGATGAAGTGCAATGCTGGAGAGAAGAGAGTTGCCGGCTTATGTCTATAACAGCACAGAGAGGGAGAGAGATCATAGAAAGTGAATGTCATTGTATTTCTGTGAGAGATACAGGCGTGCTTCTCTCTCTCACCACAGCAATGGCCTCGCCTTGGTCTAGGCTACAATGTTGCGCAAACCGTAAACCCAAGACGGCCCAACATTAACCAATTCTTAGAATATCATGCATGTTTTCACATTATGTTTTTTTAAGGGGCATGACAATTACAGAGGAATCTAAATGTAATTACTCTGATTGCTTTTATTAGGATTTCTACATTGCAAACAGTGGAATTTTTTTTTCTTGCCACAAGAGGGAGGCTACCTGATCCTGGCAAATGGGTTCCGGAATCATAGACTACAAAACCAAGATAGACCACAGCTGGTCGTTTCCAATGGGAACAGATGAGTCATAGTGGGCAGAGCCAAGCACGAGCTAGCGAGATCCTATTGGTGTGTTCTAGCACACATCTGCATATTTCTGTTAGGGAACACCTCCTCTGTGAAGCGCTCGTGTGCAATAACTCAATTCGCCTTTGCGTTCCTTCTAAATAACGTAATTTAAAAAAATATTCGTCCACAAAACTTAGTCCACTCTGTGCATAACAGATTTTAGTTTTTGGGAACAGAACTGTATTAAGATCAGATGTTTCATCGATTAGAACATTTGCAGAATATCGGCCAAAATCCATCTCCTTCCATCTTCTCCCGCTGCCGGCCAGTGGGCTTCCTCTCACTACCATATTTGGTAGTGAGTGGAAACGCCAACCGGATGCTTCACAATTATACATCCAGTGAAATATCTGTCTCATTGTTCTATCTGTGGCTGCACTGTGGTAGTGGGGGAACAGGAAGTTCCGGGCAGGCACGCACCATTCTTCAGTATAAAGAAAGCTCCAGAACTGTAATGTCAAGAAGATAACCTTTGTGTCCGTTTCTTTTTATTACTATAAGTATGTCTTATGACGAGTTTCTCTGGCATCAAGTAATTCAGTATGCAAGAGAATAGTTAAACAGTTAGATGGAGAGTTGGTTCAAAGTATTTAATATTACAGTACCAGATTCACATGACAAGCGGTACCGGCGTAGCCTATTGTCATCTGAATGACTTACATAGAAAACCTCTTAGTTTATATAATGCTTTTCCGAGCTAATTCCATCCAATAGTTGCCAACCATTATTGAGTGTCACTCCTCGCCACATATAGGATCACCCTATATGGTATCGTGTTGCACCCTAGTCAGGATATTCCATCACGTACTCCTTCTAAGATTAGCACCAGTGGCCCCCCAGCTATCTTGGCCCGCATACCTTCTGGCACCCACCAGTGACAGAAATAAATACATGGAATGTATGTCATCCTCCAAATCCTTATGCAGCTCTCAATATTCCAAACATTAACTAATACTTTATAAAAGACGTAATATCAGTATGTAATAGCACGTTTAAACGTTCTAATATCGAAAGAACATGTCATACCATGCTAGGTAACAAATCAGTTAAGGTATTATCACGTTTGGTAAAGGTTTGATGTGTTATTTTTATGTCAAACTGAGTAAACCTGGTAACTATTTTTGCAAGTCACATGGCGAGATACTTTGGGTTTGTCTGAATGGATGTACATAATTTCCTCAAGGTGATTTCATAAAGAATCCATTTATTTTAGATTTCAGAGTTTGTTTTGCATTTTTGGTTTTGTGTAAAATTAACGAGCTGGTAAAAATGGCGCCGCCCACTCGGTCAGCGTCAATGGACTTCAGTGCAGCAGAGAGACAATTTCAGGGTTGCACTACTGTTTTGAAGCTGAATGTAATGATTATACGTTTTCTAATAATAATATAATATGCCATTAGCAGACGCTTTTATCCAAAGCGACTTACAGTCATGTGCGCATACATTTTTACGTATGGGTGGTCCCGGGGATCGAATCCACTACCCGTTACAAGCGCCATGCTCTACCAATTGAGCTACAGAGGACCACGTGTACTAATATTCAGTCACATTCAGTTGTTTCTGTATTTATCGATAAATGTTACTATGGTGTGAATGGAAAATAAAATTGGTTTTTGATTGAAATAATACAGTGACTACAAGGTTATTCAGGACAATAGTACATAGTGCTGCCTAAAACAAACAGTGACCTTGTACTAAATGGCTTTTTTCATTTATGCATTTACTGTACCAGTCAAAAGTTTGGACACACCTACTCATTCAAGGGTTTTTCTTAAATGTTACTATTTTCTACATTGTAGAATAATCGTGAAGACATTTAAACTATGAAATAACACATATGGAATCATGTAGTAACCAAAAAAGTGTTAAACAAATCAAATAGATTTTAGATTTTAGATTTCTCAAAGTAGCCACCCTTTGCCTTGATGACAGCTTTGTAGAATCTTTGTAATCTACAATGTAGAAAATAATACAAATAAAGATAAATAGGTGTTCTAAAACTTTTGACTGGTACTGTATCTGAATTTGGAAAAAATCTGCTATAGGTTAAGTACCGGCACCTCAAATATCTAGTGCTTGAGCTCCTGTTCCTCTTATAGAATGTTAGCTCAACAGTATTGTGGAGCTCCTGCACCTAAATATAAACAGTACCGGCACCCAAAATGAGTACTGGCACCTATTTCAGTCCAAGTCAAGCACTGAATTAGATGATTTAAGAAGAAATATAATATATTTTTAGAGAATAAAGAAAGTGTCAGAACTGTCAGGACAATAACTTTGTGTCTGTTTCTCATTGTTACTACAGTACGACTAGAATTAAATCTGAGGCCAGTAACATCAATAGTGAGGACAAACCCAGCCTGCCTCTCTCCTTCCACACTGAGTTCAAACCTACAGTCACTGGGTCCTGATTGTGACAGTGGTGCAGAAGGTAGATATTATTTCATGCCACTGACACTTACATGGTTTGACACCAGTATTGCCAGCATTTGTTTTATTCACTGGGCTATCTGGAGTGATCAGAGAGTAGACTAAAGAAGTGAAGTAGACAAACTGCCAATGTTTTAAAGTTCTATTAAATGAGTCTGTGTAGTTACTAACCCTTGTGATAGTGAGTGGAGGATGATATGGCTTCTACATCTGCATTGCTTGCTCTTTGGGGTTTTAGGCTGGGTTTCTATAAAGCACTTTGTGACAACTTCTGATGTAAAAAGGGCTTCATTAAATACATTTGATTGACATGTATATCACACCAACTGACTGGTTTTTCTGATGTTGTTCACACAGGAGACCATGTTGAGACATTCTCTACATCCAGAGAGCAACTGCAGGAAGATCACAGAGCTAAGAGGTCTCACCACTGCCCACATTGTGAGGCGAGTTTCTCAATTCTATCAAAGTTAAAAGTACACCTACAAATACACACAGGAGAGAATCTGAATTCCTGTACTGACTGTGGGAAGAATTTCACAACATCAAAGGCTCTGACCGTTCATCAGAGAGTGCACACAGGAGAGAAGCCTTACTCCTGCTCTGACTGTGTAAAATGCTTCATAACATCAACTGAGCTAAAAGTTCATCAGAGAACACACACAGGAGAGAAGCCTTACTCCTGCTCTGACTGTGGGAAGAGTTTCTTTCGACTGGGCCATTTAAAAGCACATGAACGTATCCATACAGGAGAGAAGCCTTACTCCTGCTCTGACTGTGGGTCGAGTTTCTCTCAACTGGGCACCTTAAAATATCATGAACGTATACATACAGGAGAGAAGCCTTACTCCTGCTCTGACTGTGGAAAGATTTTCTCTCGACAGGAGAGCTTAAAATCACACCAAAAGATACATACAGGAGAGAAGCCTTACTCCTGCTCTGACTGTGGGGCAAGTTTCTCTCAACTGTGCAGCTTAAAAATACATAAACGTATACATACAGGGGAGAAGCCTTACTCCTGCTCTGACTGTGGGTCAAGTTTCTCTCGACTGGGCACCTTAAAATATCATGAACGTATACATACAGGAGAGAAGCCTTACTCCTGCTCTGACTGTGGAAAGATTTTCTCTCGACAGGAGAGCTTAAAATCGCACCAAAAGATACATACAGGAGAGAAGCCTTACTCCTGCTCTGACTGTGGGGCAAGTTTCTCTCAACTGTGCAGCTTAAAAATACATCAACGTATACATACAGGGGAGAAGCCTTACTCCTGCTCTGACTGTGGGTCGAGTTTCTCTCAACTGGGCACCTTAAAAAATCATGAACGTATACATACAGGAGTGAAGCCTTACTCCTGCTCTGACTGTGTAAAATGCTTCATAACATCAACTGAGCTAAAAGTTCATCAGAGAACACACACAGGAGAGAAGCCTTACTCCTGCTCTGACTGTGGGAAGAGTTTCTTTCGACTGGGCCATTTAAAAGCACATGAACGTATACATACAGGAGAGAAGCCTTACTCCTGCTCTGACTGTGTAAAATGCTTCATAACATCAACTGAGCTAAAAGTTCATCAGAGAACACACACAGGAGAGAAGCCTTACTCCTGCTCTGACTGTGGGAAGAGTTTCTTTCGACTGAGCCATTTAAAAGCACATGAACGTATACATACAGGAGAGAAGCCTTACTCCTGCTCTGACTGTGTAAAATGCTTCATAACATCAACTGAGCTAAAAATTCATCAGAGAACACACACAGGAGAGAAGCCTTACTCCTGCTCTGACTGTGTAAAATGCTTCATAACATCAACTGAGCTAAAACGTCATCAGAGAACACACAGGAGAGAAGCCTTACTCCTGCTCTGACCGTGGGAAGGATTTCTCTTGACAGGAAAGCTTAACATTGCACCAAAGGATGCACACAGGAGAGAAGCCTTACTCCTGCTCTGACTGTGGGGCAAGTTTCGCTCAACTGTGCAAATTAAAAATACATGAACGTATACATACAGTATGTGGTCCTCTGTAGCTCAATTGGTAGAGCATGGCGCTTGTAACGCCAGGGTAGTGGGTTCGATCCCCGGGACCACCCATATGTAAAAATGTATGCACACATGACTGTAAGTCGCTTTGGATAAAAGCGTCTGCTAAATGGCATATTATATTATATTATTATATTATATTATATACAGGGGAGAAGCCTTACTCCTGCTCTGACTGTGTAAAATGCTTCATAACATCAACTGAGCTAAAAGTTCATCAGAGAACACACACAGGAGAGAAGCCTTACTCCTGCTCTGACTGTGGGAAGAGTTTATTTCTACTGGGCCATTTAAAAGCACATGAACGTATACATACAGGAGAGAAGCCTTACTCCTGCTCTGACTGTGGGAAGAATTTCTCTCAAATAGGCCATTTACAAAGACACCAAGGTAAACATAAAACGAGAGAAGGCTTACCACTGATCTAAAAACAACAGCTAATCTGCAAGGTCATCAGAGAACTCACACGGGAGAGAATCCTTACTTTTGCTCTTAATATGGCAAGAGTTTCTCCCGATTGGCAACGTAAAAACACACCAACGGTTACACACTGGAGAGAAGACTTATCACTGCACTGACTGTGAGACGAGATTCTACAGATTGGGCAATTTAAAAGACACCAACGTATGCATAAGAAGTGGTAGTGGTCAAAGACAAGACCACAGAGGGGACTCCATCCTAGATCTGATCAACACAACCCACTGTACTTGCTCCTCTCAGATCCAGTGATCACAAATGTCTGCTGTTCTCTCCAAACACAACATCAGGAGGGAGAAGAGAGGTGCAGCGGAAAAAAGGACATATGGTAACCCAGAACAGAAAGGAGACCTTTGCACGATGTATGGCCAGTACTGACTGGTCTGCCATTTTTGAGGTGGAGAGCATTGATGCAAAGGTGGAGATGTTCAACTCCTGCATTCAAACTGCACTTGATGTATGTATGTCAATAAGAAATAAGAAAACAACAAGACTGGACAAGCCCTGGATGACTGAAAGAATAAAGGCTGCCATCAGGAAAATACAGAATATTTTCAACAGATGGGGAGAAACAATGACATGGAGAAAATACAGAAACACAGTGCAAATGCATATCAAGGAAGCAAAGACAAGCTACTATAAAACTGAAATCCAGGACCTAAAGAAGAAAAACCCTAAGGAATGGTGGGACTTCATTAACAATGGACTGGGACCAAAGAAAACATCAGGAGGGAGAATACAGGTCGAGGGAATTTAAGATGACGAGGTGGCTGATGTTTTGAATGGCTTCTTTGCTGAGGCATGGACAAGCACCACACCTCTTGCCATCTTCACCCTGCCCATGTCTACAAGGCAGGTTGAGCTGTGCAGCATTGGCCAGTTAAAGCAAGCTCTGACCAGACTCAGCCCACGTAAAGCATGTGGGCCTGATGGCATTCCAGCCTGGCTACTAAAAGAGCATGCAGAAGATCTAGCCCTTGTCATCAAACACATTGTTAACTCCTCCTACACGCAGGGGACAGTTTTATCTGAGTGCACAAATCAGTATGACTACCTCCCAAAGTCCAGCACTACTACCGCCCTTGTGAAAACCACACACTCCTGGCTGACAGCTACAGACTCCATAAAACCAACAACGGTGAGTGTTTTACTTGCTGATGTGTCCAAAGCCTTTGATCGAGTAGATCACGCAAAGTTCCTGCAACATCTGTCTGACATTGAACTGTGTCCAAGGTTACTAGCCTGGCTCCACAGCTACACCACCGAAAGAGGGCGGAGGGTGATGCCAACTGGCACATTTAGAAAACCTTTTTGACTGTTCTTGCCTGTAATGTCCTACTGAAGATCTGGTCACAGTCTATACTACACTGGCCAGGCCTTGTCTGGAATATGGTGGAGTGCTGTTAGTTGGATGCAGTAAAAAGCAGCAGGCCCAACTAGACAGGGTGCAGAGGAGGGCCTTGAGGATCATCTCCAGAGGTGGAGCAGTCCAACCACAGCTCCCGTCACTGCAGAGCAGGAGAGAACAGACTGCAGTGCACCTGGTGAAGGACATGCACACTCTTGACCATCCACTGAATGACCTGCTCCCTCCAAGAAGAGGTAACTGCACCACCAGGCTCCTGAGAAACAGCCACAAACTGTCCTGTATAACTGCCTGTACAAAACGCCTGCGAAACGCCACTCTACCCACTGCTATCAGACTGCATAATAACTCCAGCTCTTCAATGGTTTTCCCAAAAACTATTTTTTTTTTCTCCAATAACATTTTAATATTTCAATTTCCATCATGAAAAATGTCCTGTAATGTTTCAAGTGTTCTGTATTCTACTTATGTCACGTATTGTGTTATGTATTTAACAGGTAGCCTAGCGGTTAAGAGTGTTGGGCCAGTAACTGAAAGGTCGCTGGTTTGAATCCCGAGCCAACTAGGTCAAAAATCTGTCATTGTGGCCTTGAGCAAGGCAATTAACCCCAATTGGTCCTATAAGTTGCTCTAGATAAGAGCATCTGCTAAATTACAAATATGTAATGAAAAATCATGTTTGTACATGAATTTGTGCTGGGCAACCTCTTCTCTTGTGCATAAATATAACAAACTGTTTAAAGTGAAATAGTTAGCGTCTATACAGTGCATTCTGAAAGTATTCAGACCCCTTGACTTTTTCAACAAAAAAATACGTTACAGCCTTATTGTAATATTGATTTTATTTTTATTTTGTATCCCTCATCAATCTACACCCAATACCCCATAATGACAAATCGAAAACAGGTTTAGACATTTTTGCTAATTTATTAGAAATAAACAACAGATGCCGTATTTACATAAGTATTCCAGACCCTTTGCTATACATCTTGAAACAAGATTCTCTGGTCTGATGTTACCAAGATTGAACTCTTTGGCCTGAATGCCAAGCGTCACGTCTGGAGGAAACCTGGCATCATGCCTACGGTGTAGCATGGTCGTGGCAGTATCATGCTGTGCGGATGTTTTTCAGAGGCAGGGAGACTAGTCAGTATCGAGGGAATAAGGAATGGAGGAAAGTACAGAGAGATCTTTGATGAAAACCTGCTCCAGAGCGCTCAGGACTTCAGACTGGGTCGAAGGTTCACCTGGCCCAGCCAGAGCCAGACTTGAACCCGATTGAACATCTCTGGAGAGACCAGAAAATAGCTGTGCAGCAACGCTCCCCATCCAACCTGACAGAGCCTGAGAGGATTTGCAGAGAAGAATTGAAGAAACTCCCCAAATACAGGTGTGCCAAGCTTGTAGCGTCATACCCAAGACGACTCGATGCTGTAATCGCTGCCAAAGGTGCTTCAAGAAAGTACTGAGTAAAGGGTCTGAATACTTATGTTTGAGTTTGAGTTTATTTATTTTTACAGGGACAGTGCACATTAATCAACGTTTCAGTAAAAGTGCCGGTTTTAGCCAGCCGGCTAATTTTCAACCGCAGTCCCTGGGCAGGTTATTAAAAACAATTACAATATAGACAATAACAACATAGAACAAGACATAGCATACAGACATAGCAACATAGGACAAGCAAGACGTAGCATACAGACAGAGCAACATAGAACAAAAAGCAGCAAAACAAAATTCATAAAAGCAACAAAGTGTTTCCACACCTCACAAGTTACAGACAACAGACATGGAAAGCGGCAACACACAGCTAGGGACCATGTTCACAAATCTGATTGACCTTTAGCCATGTCTTCAAGCATTTTGTGAAAGTGTGGTATGTGGTGCAGTTGTGTGTGTCTGATGGCAGTGTATTCCAGACATGGGAAGCTCTCACAGAAAAAGCAGATTTACTAAAGGTGCTTTTCCTTAGGGGAACTACACAGTCACCTCTCATGGCAGACCTTGTGGATCTGCTGCCATATGTTTGGGTTTTCTGTTTAACAAAAATACTGAGTGGAGGGGGAGCCAAGCCATTTAGGATCTTGAATACAAGACATGCATCGGTGTATTGCACAAGATTTTCCCAACTCAGGAGCTCATGCTTTCTAAGGATGTGACAGTGATGATGGCTATTGGGCTTCCTATCAAGCACTTTGAGAGCCTGTTTGTAGACAGACTGAATAGGTCTTACTGTTGTACAGCAAGCTTGGGCCCAACTAGTCAAGCAGTATGTTAAGTGGGGGAGTATCATAGATTTGAAGTACAGTTTTGCTACTTCTGTAGTCAAACAATTTCGTATAAATCGGAAATTAGCTAGGTTGAATTTGGTTATTTGAATTACCTTTTTCACATGCTTTTTAAAAGAGAGGTTGGAATCAAGTATGATGCCAAGGTACTTAAAATCAGATACCCCCTGGAGCTTCTCCCCTGACACATAGACTTCTGGCTCAGTAGCATCTGTTGCCCTCTTTGTGAAGAACATGCAAACAGTTTTTTTCACATTGAGATGCAAACACGAGTCACTGAGCCATTTTGTAACCTGGACCATTACAGTAGTGAGTTCTTGTGCAGCTTGTTGTTTGCTCTTTGCATGCACATATATCACTGTATCATCTGCATACATTTGAACTTCAGACCCAGTACAGACAGAAGGCAGATCATTAATGTACAGGCTGAACAGGAGGAGCCCCAGTATTGACCCTTGGGGCACACCCACATCATAGCTAAGAGTGGGCGACAGCTCATTGCTCACTCTGACACACTGAGTTCTGCCTTCAAGGTATGATTTCATCCATCTCAAGGCATCGGGGGAAAAGTTGAACTTGGACAATTTTGTGATGAGAATCTCATGGTTAACAGTATCAAAAGCCTTCCTTAGGTCCAGAAACACAGCCCCAACAACGTCCCCTTTGTCCATCTTGGACTTCACATTTTCCAGAAAAAAGCAGTTGGCCATTTCTGTGGAGTGTTTTGCTCTGAAGCCAAACTGCATGGAATGTAATGTGAAGGGGCTGTTGTTGAGGTGGGCAATCAGTTGTTCTGCTACACACTTTTCAACAACCTTTGACACCACAGGTAGTATACTAATGGGCCTGTAGTTACTCACGTCAGCAGGGTCGCCAGATTTAAAGATGGCCGTTATTATGGCCGACTTCCATACCCTTGGAAACACCCCGAGACCAATAGATGTGTTGGTGACCTTAGTAATGGGGCCAATGAGTGACTCTTTGTAGTTTTTAAGAAAGGTAGAGTCCATCCCAAACACATCTTTGGCTTTAGAGTTCTTTAGTGAGCTAATCACCTTGTCTACCTTTGACTCAGAAACCTCCCTTATGATGAAGACAGGTTGAGCATCATTTACTAGCACTGAGCACAAGAAACCAGTGGAGGGGTTCTGTGTCAGTACCCTGACAGAGTCAATAAAGTAGGAATTGAAGGCTATTGCTATTTCGACTACATCCTGTGTTAGATTGTTATTCACCATGATTTCTAGTCTTTTTGCAGTGTTACTATGGTCTTTCCCTGTTAACTTTTTTAGATTCTCCCAGATCAGTTTAGAATTTCCCTTTGCTTCACCAATTATGTTAATAAAAAAGTTTGCCTTGGCCTGTCTGATTTCTTTCATCACCTTATTTCTCAACATGGTAAACCTACGTCTGTCATGCTCTAATTTGGATCTTAGGGCTATTTTTAGATAATAATCTCGTTCTTTCATCAATTTCCAGATTTCTCCATTTAGCCAAGGAAGAGTGCTCTTTTGGCCAGGTTTGGATTTGATTTTCTTTAGGAAACCGTTTAATGTAGTCTGGATTGTGGATAAAAAAAACTTGACTATCAGCATGTAAATTTGATATTTCTGTGTTTTAATAATAAATAAGTAAAAACTTCTAAAAACCTGTCTTTTGCTTTGACATTATGGGGTATTGTGTGTAGCTTGATGAGGGGGAAAAAACTATTTAATCAGGAAATGTATGATCTCTGAAATTGCAAACAAAGGTTTCTGTACCAAATATTAAGTTCTGCTTTTCTGATGTATCAAATACTTATGTCATGCAATAAAATGCAAATTAATTACTTAAAAATCATACAATGTGATTTTCTGGATTTTTGTTTTAGATTCCGTCTCTCACAGTTGAAGTGTACCTATGATAAAAATTACAGACCTCTACATGCTTTGTAAGTAGGAAAACCTGCAAAATCGGCAGTGTATCAAATACTTGTTCTCCCCACTGTATATAGCCAAGCTACCATTGACTAGGTATTGGCACCCCATGTATATAGCCAAGCTACCATTGACTAGGTATTGGCACCCCATGTATATAGCCAAGCTACCATTGACTAGGTATTGGCACCCCATGTATATAGCCAAGCTACCATTGCTCATCGTGTATTAATTCCTCGTGCTACAATCTTTTTTCCTATTATTGTAATTGTTGTATTGTGTTCTCCATTGTAGTGAAGTCAACATTTCACTGTTAGTCTTCACCTGTTGTTTACCAAGCATGTGACAATTAAAATGAAATGACTATGTATTTGTGTAAATTGTGTTCTAAAGCTATACTGAAAACAAATATAAACTTGACATGTAACGTGTTGGTCCCATGTTTCATGAGCTGAAATAAAAGATCCCAGAAATGTTCCATACGCACAAAAAGCTTATTTCTCTCAAATTTGTTTCCATCTCTGTTAGTGAGCATTTCTCCTTTGCCAAGATAATCAATCCACCTGACAGGTGTGGAATATCAAGAAGCTGATTAAACAGCATGATCATTACACAGATCTGACAGTATGAATGGTCCATCATTACACAGATCTATATTAGATCTGACAGTATGAATGGTTCTTATGGTTGTGTTCAGTTCTTCCATATTAGATCTGACAGTATGAATGGTTCTTATGGTTGTATTCAGTTCTTCCATATTAGATCTGACAGTATGAATGGTTCTTATGGTTGTATTCAGTTCTTCATGCCAATTGCGCACTCCCTCAAAATGTAGACATCTGTGGCATTGTGTTGTGTGACAAAACTGCACAATGATTGTAAATAATGATCCTGAATAATGATTGATTGTAAAGAAATAAAGAATCAGTACAACAATGTGACGTCATCTATCAATATGGTGGATGTCTGTTGTTCTCCAAACACTGAGGAAGGCCGCCTCCATTAGTTTTGACCTCTGCTGCTAAAAAAGAAGACATTAAACCTGAAATAATATTTCAGTGAGTGGGTTTTTCATTTCTTCCAATCTGGTTTTAGACCTGGACATATTTTTCAGCGGCTACACTAGATGAGGTGCTATATTGTTTACCAGGGGTGTCAAACTCATTCCATGGAGGGCCTTGGATCTGCAGGTTTTTGGTTTTTCCTCTTTAATTAAAACCTAGACAACCAGGTTTGGGAGTTCCTTACGAATTAGTGACCTTAATTGATCAATCGAGTACAAGGGAGGCGCCATGGAATGAGTTTGACACCTGTGGTTTAGACCATAAAAATCATTGCGCTGCTTTATTTATTGACCTGTAGAAGGCATTTGATACAGTTGATCATTTCTTACTTTTTCTAAGGTTGTCTGAAATAAGCCTAGATCAGGCATCTTGCAATTGGCTCAAAAACTATCTAACGGGCACAATGTGTGCTTGCTTAATGACGTTATCAAATCTAGATTCTTCAATAATATTGTAACGACCCGGTATTGTGTTCCGTGTTCGTGGGTGCGTTATTGTTTTCATGGGTGCTGGCAGGGGTTAAATATGCCAGGACAGGCGGAAAGGTTGGGGTGCATGATTGGTAATCCCGCGGGGTTTTGAAATGCATAAATGGGGGTTACTGTCTCATCTCTCTCTTTTTTTTCTATTCGGGATCCTGATCTGCTCCTATGAGTCTGCCCTTAACTTGACATTGTGTATTTGTGTACGTTCAGAATTTAGCGGCGTGTGCTGTGGCCTGAACAATAGCCCAGTTTAGGAATAAACCTGTGTTCTGCCCTGCACACCTGGTCCCGGATCATTACAATATGAAAAGTGTGCTGCAGGCAATGTTCCCTCTAAGCTGCGCGGCCGCACACTTCCTCCAGGACTGCAGAGAAGAAATGCCATGTAGATCGTTTTTTCTGTGATTGAATCGATATTATATCAGCCCCTTTTCAATGCAACAAACCAAAAAATATACAACTTTGCAAGATTGAGTCTGTGATGTTGTTGTAGGCAGAGCCAGTCCGAACCGAGTAGAATTATATTGACGGGAGTAGCCCACGAGCGGTCTTTCAATCACCCGCGAGTGAATGCGCAGTTCAGATCAGACCGCAGAGCCTTGCGTCTGCACATTTGTTGATATTCTTTGCTAGTTAGCGAGTTATTAGCCCAGTTATACATAAGTATAGGTCAGCAATGGGGAATTACTGCTTCCTCAGTGGCGGTTTTACACGGAGGCCGGGGGAGGCCCGTGCCTCCCTGGAAATGTCCCTGGCCACCCCTGTGGCCCCCCGTGCTGACCAAATAAAAAATTATGAATTTATAACTATTTTACACGCGAGCGCCAAAAGCGGAACTAATGCAACGCTCTACACGGCAACGTTCTACACGGGTAAATTAGAGTGGCGCACCCAAAAACTGTATCCTGCCATCTGCCTGCCTGCCACGTGTGGTGCTGCTTCGGTGAATGAGAGCTCAGCAACTACTATTTGCGAGAGGAGCTACGATTTGCAGGAGTCGAAGGTAAGCAAAACGATTTAATATCATAAGTGACTTGTTGTTCTTGCACATAGCCTACATGTTCCTTTTGTTCCTCACACATAAATCAAATCAAGTTTTTAAATGTCTGGTCTCGATTTGTTTAGAAATGTAATCATATCTAAGCAAACTCATCGAAGCAGAAGCAAATATCCAAATGTTAGTAGGCTATCCTTGCTAGGTCTACACAATGTTGTGATGTTAACCACGTAACTTCATCCGTCTTGGCTGTTGCATCGCGATAACAAATACATTTTTAGTAAAGTAATCAACAGGTTATCTGCCAGTGTTAAGTAGGGAGGGATGGTTAGGTAACAAAATGTAATGCATGCCCCTACGTTTTTTCTTCTTCTAATAGTTATCATGAAACGAGGAAGGGACATAAAGTCATTTTTTGCCCCAGCAAACAAAAAAGTGAGAGAAACAAATCGAGGTTTTGAGAAAGTTGAGGAAGAGGGAGAGCCAGCATGTGATGAAAGTGAGGGGTCTGACAAAGAGAGGGAAATTCCAGAGGGTGAGGAGGATGAAGAAGAGGGTGAGGAGGATGAAGAAGAGGGTGAGGAGAATGAAGAAGAGGGCGAGGAGAATGAAGAAGAGGGTGAGAAGCATGAAGAAGAAAGCATACAGGGACAGAGAGATGAACAGCCAGAGGGACAGCAAGTGGATCCATGTGGATCAAGTACTGCACCATCAGGTTTGTGATGAGGAAGGTTCTTACTATTTGCAAAGCAATGCAATTACAATGTAATGGTAGGCCTGCTGGGTGTCCTTAAAATGCTGCTTTCTGCTGTTAATTCTTTTTTGTGTCAATATGGCTCTGTTTTTTTTAAAAAGTAAATACTTTGCCTACATTTTGAAATACATGCAGATATACAGTAAATACATGTTGTAGTTGTGCCCTATGTTTACTGTCCATCTTCTTCAGATATCAGCAAGTCTAAGTATGACGTACCAGTACAGCCGAACTTGAAGATATTCCCAACCACACTGATGGGGGACAGAAGACGAAGCTTCAGACCAAACTGGTACACTACTCATCCATGGCTTGAGTATTCTGTAATGACGGACTCTACATGTTGCTATGCATGTAGACATTTTAGCACACCAAATGCCCCAGACACCGTTTTTGTTTCAACACCTGGTTTTACAAACTGGAAAAAGGCAACTATGAGAAGTGCAGGGTTTTCACTACATGCAAAGTCTGAACGACACAAGTGTGCAATGATCGCATGGAGGGATTATCAAAGAGCTGTTAGAACTGACGCAACACTAACAGATCTCCTTGACAAAGAACACACTAAACAAGTACAAGAAAATCAGGCATACATTAAAACAGTTGGGGAAGTGCTGTTGCTTACAGCTACACAAAACATAGCACAAAGAGGACATGATGAATCTGAAGGGTCCACTAACAAAGGAAACTTTAGGGAAATTCTTAACACAGTTGCTAACCACGACCAACTTGTTAAGAGAAGATTAACTTCCATTCACAATGCAAAGTACACAAGCAAGATCATCCAGAATGAGGTTTTGGGTTGTTTGGCAGAAATGGTTCGGTCTGAAATCATAGAAGAAGTGAAGAAAAGTGAGGTTTTTAGCATCATGGCAGATGAAACAAAGGATATTTCAAAAAAAGAACAGATGTCCTTCACACTCAGGTACTGTTACAATGGGGCCATTAAGGAGAGTTTTCTCCATTTTGAATCTGCAGAGAGGTTAGATGCAGCAGGGCTTACTGGAAAAATAGTACACTTACTGGAACGTTATGGCCTGGACTACAAAAATAACCTCGTAGGCCAAGCGTACGATGGCGCTGCCGTTATGAGCGGTAAGCATTCAGGGGTTCAGGCAAGGATCAAAGAACAGGCTAAATTTGCCTTCTACGTCCATTGTAGTGCTCATTGTCTGAATTTAGTGTTAGTTGAGTCTTTATATGTTTACTTCTTCCTCATATGTGCACCCAAAATGGCTGTCTCTCCAAAGAGAAATGTATGGCAGAACCAGAGAGCTGCAACGTTTAAGCGACACACGTTGGTCATGCCGATTTCTAGCCCTACGTAATATCATGGACACTCTACCTGCCCTTAAACGACTACTGCAAGAGATTGCTCAAGAACGTCATGGTGAAAGAACTGTTGAGGCCCGAGGTCTTCTTGCTCAAATTGACCTAGAATTTGTTGTGCATCTTGTTACTCTGCGTAAGTTGTTTGGGGAGACAAAGCTATTGTCTGACATGTTACAGTCACAAACTGTTGATCTGTCAAGTGCTGTTGACTTAGTAAATGCTTTAGTCCTGACATTGAAAGACCACAGGCAGGAGTCTTTCTTTGATGAGTTGTGGGATGAAGCATTGAATATTTGTGAGCAGTGTGATTCTGCAACAAGGTCAGTGGCGAAACGTCAGAAAATGCTGAGCTCTAGACTCAGTGGCTACTGCACGCTAAGCACTGTTGGTCAGAGGGAGGTAGAACGTGACAAAGATATGTTTCTCACATCATTTTTCTATCCTGTAATTGACAGCATGCTCAATGAGTTGAACAGACGTTTCTCCAATACAAACTGTGAGCTCATGAGAAGCATACAGTCTCTCAGTCCCCAGAGTGATACCTTTTTAAAGGAGAGCAATGTTTTTTCATTTGGCCGTTTGTATAATGCAGACATTGATGATTTAGGGCATGAGCTCCATCAATTTAAGAGAGTTTTGGACAGAAAAATACAGAGTGGTGAAGTCAAAAAGCCATGCAGTACAGTTGAGCTGGTTTGTTTTATTGAGCCATACAGGGAAGTTTTCTTTGAGCTCTTTAGACTGTGCAAGATTGCTGTAACCCTTCCTGTAAGCTCAGCCTCTTGCGAACGCAGTTTCTCCACACTGAAACTGATAAAAACCTTCCTGCGGTCCACCACTAGTGATGAGAGACTCAGTGATCTTGGTGTCCTGAGCATAGAGTCCAGAAGGGCCAAGGCTCTGGATCTTGATGTATTTGTGGACCGTTTTGCCAGACAGCACAACCGCCGTATCCTGTTGCTGTAGTGTATCTATATGATATATACGCTAGTAGCGTATGAGTGCCGCTGTGAGGAAAAAGAGATATAATGAACAATAAAACAACAAGCTTGAGCTTCTTAAGACACGGTGGGTTTATCTGTTCTCAATACCACCGGTAAAATGAATGGAGTTAGTCTGGTGTCCATATGAAGTTAGATGTGTAGACAAAGAGTCTGGTGTCCATATGAAGTTACATGTGTAGACAGAGACAGTCTGGTGCCCATATGAAGTTAAATGTGTAAACAAAGACAGTCTGGTGTCCATATGAAGTTACATGTGTAGACAGAGACAGTCTGGTGCCCATATGAAGTTACATGTGTAGACAAAGAGTCTGGTGTCCATATGAAGTTACATGTGTAAACAGAGACGGTCTGGGGTCCATATGAAGTTAGATGTGTAGACAAAGACAGTCTGGTGTCCACATGAAGTTACATGTGTCTACTTAGATGAACCCACCGTGTCTTAAGAAGCTGAAGCTTGTTTTATTTTTCATTTTACATCATCTATCTTTTTTTCCTCACAGTACCAGTAGTTCCACACACTACTAGAGTGTATGTATGTTTGTATGTATGTACAGTGGGGGAAAAAAGTATTTAGTCAGCCACCAATTGTGCAAGTTCTCCCACTTAAAAAGATGAGAGAGGCCTGTCATTTTCATCATAGGTACACGTCAACTATGACAGACAAAATGAGAATATTTTTTCCAGAAAATCACATTGTAGGATTTGTAATGAATTTATTTGCAAATTATGGTGGAAAATAAGTATTTGGTCAATAACAAAAGTTTCTCAATAATTTGTTATATACCCTTTGTTGGCAATGACACAGGTCAAACGTTTTCTGTAAGTCTTCACAAGGTTTTCACACACTGTTGCTGGTATTTTGGCCCATTCCTCCATGCAGATCTCCTCTAGAGCAGTGATGTTTTGGGGCTGTCGCTGGGCAACACAGACTTTCAACTCCCTCCAAAGATTTTCTATGGGGTTGAGATCTGGAGACTGGCTAGGCCACTCCAGGACCTTGAAATGCTTCTTACGAAGCCACTCCTTAGTTGCCCGGGCGGTGTGTTTGGGATCATTGTCATGCTGAAAGACCCAGCCACGTTTCATCTTCAATGCCCTTGCTGATGGAAGGAGGTTTTCACTCAAAATCTCACGATACATGGCCCCATTCATTCTTTCCTTTACACGGATCAGTTGTCCTGGTCCCTTTGCAGAAAAACAGCCCCAAAGCATGATGTTTCCACCCCCATGCTTCACAGTAGGTATGGTGTTCTTTGGATGCAACTCAGCATTCTTTGTCCTCCAAACACGACGAGTTGAGTTTTTACCAAAAAGTTATATTTTGGTTTCATATGACCATATGACATTCTCCCAATCCTCTTCTGGATCCTCCAAATGCACTCTAGCAAACTTCAGACGGGCCTGGACATGTACTGGCTTAAGCAGGGGGACACGTCTGGCACTGCAGGATTTGAGTCCCTGGCGGCGTAGTGTGTTACTGATGGTAGGCTTTGTTACTTTGGTCCCAGCTCTCTGCAGGTCATTCACTAGGTCCCCCCGTGTGGTTCTGAGATTTTTGCTCACCGTTCTTGTGATCATTTTGACCCCACGGGGTGAGATCTTGCGTGGAGCCCCAGATCTAGGGAGATTATCAGTGGTCTTGTATGTCTTCCATTTCCTAATAATTGCTCCCACAGCTGATTTCTTCAAACCAAGCTGCTTACCTATTGCAGATTCAGTCTTCCCAGCCTGGTGCAGGTCTACAATTTTGTTTCTGGCGTCCTTTGACAGCTGTTTGGTCTTGGCCATAGTGGAGTTTGGAGTGTGACTGTTTGAGGTTGTGGATAGGTGTCTTTTATACTGATAACAAGTTCAAACAGGTGCCATTAATACAGGTAACGAGTGGAGGACAGAGGAGCCTCTTAAAGAAGAAGTTACAGGTCTGTGAGAGCCAGAAATCTTGCTTGTTTGTAGGTGACCAAATACTTATTTTCCACCATAATTTGCAAATAAATTCATTCAAAATCCTACAATGTGATTTTCTGGATTTTTTTTCATGAATTTGTCTGTCATAGTTGACGTGTACCTATGATGAAAATTACAGGCCTCTCTCATCTTTTTAAGTGGGAGAACTTGCACAATTGGTGGCTGACTAAATACTTTTTTTCCCAACTGTATATATATCCCACCAATCCTCTCTCAAGAGGTTTTCAAAAAGGGGCAAACTCATGTCTCAAGACCTGCTTCTGTTGGTTCCCCTCTCCTGCCTGTAACTTTCCATCCACATCCCCAAAGTTTTGTGGCCCATTATGACATCACTCCATTAAGTGATTGCTGCATCTCTCTCTCTCTCTCTCTCTCTCTCTCTCTCTCTCTCTCTCTCTCTCTCTCTCTCTCTCTCTCTCTCTCTCTCTCTCTCTCTCTCTCTCTCTCTCTCTCTCTCTCTCTCTCTCTCTCTCTCTCTCTCTCTCTCTCTCTCTCTCTCTCTCTCTCTCTCTCTCTCTCTCTCTCTCGATAGATAGATAGAGTTTATGATTTTATTCTTTTGAATTATCTCTGCCAAACATCTATGTACTACAAATCTTCAAGCTCCACAGATGTTTTATGGCATCCACTAAACCTCTTTAGATATTTGTAAATTATACAGTGTGATACCTTTCAACGAAAGTTTATTTTATTTTTTACCAACTATGATTTTTCCTTTTGAAAACAAGCAAAGCAAGAAAAAAAAGAAACAAAATCACTCCAATCATTGCACACTTGTGTCGTTCAGACTTTGCAGGTCCAGCTTTGACATGATGATCTAACTAACACTAATATTGTAACTAATATTGTAACTGAAATATGTATGATCCTATGATGAGCGATTGCTTACTTCCCTTTCACTCTTAAAAAATTACTGAAAAAAAATGTGTATAAAAAGGTATATGTAGTATATGTTTGTTTAGTGAGCATTCATGCTGTCATTTTTTCCTAATGTGAACTATGGTGGAAATGTGCTGTCCTAAATGGACTTGCCCATATATGTTGTAAAGCCATTTTTTGTACACCTGCTCATCAACTGACAGTGAAGTACACAAAGACACAGACACACACACACACACACACAGACACCTGTAATATTCTTGTTTTCATGTTGTTGCTGATATCCATCAGTGTTGTTCATATTGCTACATTGTGTTGACATGATTGTTGCTTTTAAACGAATGTTAACTTAATGTTTATTGTCTGCATCCTATTGGACTACTGGATGTTAATGTGTAACACGTTTCCCTGTTTATGTGCTTTAGCAATACTGTATGTCAATATGGTCATGCTAGTAAAGCCTCTTTGAATTGAATTTCTTTTCTGATTTGGTTTATTTTACCTAAATGGATACAGGGTAGTGTGTTTTGTTTATAAATCACTCAGAAAGTTTTCTTTCTTAAAACAAAATGTGGAATCAACTGTCCACAGTAGTGGGGCTTCCATAAATAGGAAATGGCACATTGTTGTACCCTTTGTTGTATCCTGGAGTTTTGTTCACATTGAATATGAACCCTGTATTTGTACCCTGTACTTTTTTTTATTTATTTATTTTTTCATTTTTATGGCACTATCTCTCTTGCATCTGCACTCTTGTACAAAATACGTGTTATAATAAATGTCATATGATTTTAAAGTAAAATAAAGTTTATAATCTTTGAATATCATGTGTTGCCAGTTTTTTTATGTGTGCCCCCCTGATTAAACACTGGCCCCTCCTTGGCCCCCCTAGTAAAATGTGTCTAGAACCGCCACTGTGCTTCCTACAAGAGAACAAAACGTATAGGCTACATTTCAAGCTGTCTTTCAAAAGCCAGTCAGATAAAAAGCTTATGTCTTGATTAAAGAGGCAGTGTTGTATTTTGAGACAGGCTTGAATATACAAATAAGCCAATAAGCAGAGGGGTAGCCTACATTGTCTAATTCTCTGTATGGTGATAATAATTAATATTATTTTGTAAAGTGGTTTCTTGCATCATACAACACAATACAATTTACAGTCACCTATTTGGCACATGGTGTTACAAACCAAGTAAAAAAATCAAGAATTCATGTCAAGCCCTTCATAATGTAAAAATGTGTTTTAAAGTATCCTGCAATGTAGGCCTGCATTGAACACCACATATAGGCTACTGTAGGCTATATCATAGAAATAAAATGCTATCTAAAACTGTAAGGGTACAGCCTCCGTGTTCACCTGGCCCAGCCAGAGCCCAGACTTGAACCCGATTGAACATCTCCGGAGAGACCAGAAAATAGCTGTGCAGCAACGCTCCCCATCCAACCTGATAGAGTTTGAGAGGATCTGCAGAGAAGAATGAATGAAACTCCCCAAATACAGGTGTGCCAAGCTTGTAGCATCATACCCAAGAAGACTCGATGCTGTAATCGCTGCCAAAGGTGCTTCAAGAAAGTACTGAGTAAAGGGTCTGAATACTTATGTACATTTAATATTTCCGTTTTGTATTAATAAATTAGGAAAAATGTCTAAAAACCTGTCTTTTGCTTTGACATTATGGGGTATTGTGTGTAGATTGATGAGGGGAAAAAACGATTTAACCAATTTTAGAATATGGCTGTAACGTAATAAAATGTGGAAAAAGTCAAGGGGTCTGAATACTTTCAGATTGCACTGTATATAGCCAAGCTATCATTGGACTAGGTATTGGCACCCCATGTATATAGCCAAGCTATCATTGACTAGGTATTGGCACCCCATGTATGTTGCCAAGCTACCATTGACTAGGTATTGGCACCCCATGTATATAGCCAAGCTACCATTGACTAGGTATTGGCACCCCATGTATGTAACCAAGCTACCATTGACTAGGTATTGGCACCCCATGTATATAGCCAAGCTACCATTGACTAGGTATTGGCACCCCATGTAAATAGCCAAGCTACCATTGCTCATTGTGTATTAATTCCTCGTGCTACAATCTTTTTCCTATAATTATAATTGTTGTATTGTGTTCTCCATTGTTGGTCAACATTTCACTGTTAGTCTACACCTGTTGTTTACCAAACATGTGACAATTAAAATGAAATGACTACGTGTTTAGTGAATTGTCTTCTAAAACTATACTGAATAAATATATAAACTTGACATGTAAAGTGTTGGTCCCATGTTTCATGAGCTGAAATAAAAGATCCCAGACATTTTCAAAATGCACAAAAAGCTTATTTCTCTCAAATGTGGTGCACAAATTTGTTTACATCTCTGTTAGTGAGCATTTCTCCTTTGCGAAGGTAATCCATCCACCTGACAGGTGTGGCATATCAAGAAGCTGATTAAACAGTATGATCATTACACAGGTGCACCTTGTGCTGGGTACAATAAAAGGCCACTCTGAAATGTGCCATTTGTCACACAACACAATGCCACAGATGTCTACATTTTGAGGGAGTGCGCAATTGGCATGCTGACTGCAGGAATGTTCACCAGAGCTGTTGCCAGAGAATTGAATGTACATTTCTCTACCGAGAATTTGGCAGAACATCCAACTGGCTTCCCAGCCGCAGACCACGTGTAACCGTGCAAGCCCAGGACCTCCACATCTGGCTTCTTCACCTGCAGGATAATCTGAGATCAGCCACCCGGACAGCTGATGAAACGGAGGAGTATTTATATCTGTAATAAAGCCCTTTAGTGGGGGAAAATCATTCTTATTGGCTGATGGGTTGTCCTGGCTCCCAAATGGTTGGGCCTTCCCAGGCCCACCCATGGCTGCGCCCTTGCCCATTCATGTGAAATCCATAGAATAGGGCCTAATGAATGTATTTCAATTGACTGATTTCCTTATATGCACTGTACCCCAGTAAAATTGTTGAATTTTGTGTTTATATTTTTGATCAGTTAACATTTTTACATTTACATTTTAGTCATTTAGCAGACGCTCTTATCCAGAGCGACTTACAGGAGCAATTAGGGTTAAGTGCCTTGCTCAAGGGCACATTTACGTCATTTAGCAGACGCTCTTATCCAGAGCGACTTACAAATTGGTGCATTCACCCTATAGCCAGTGGGATAACCACTTTCCAATTTTTATTTTTATTTTTTTTGGGGGGGGGGGGGGGGGTAGAAGGATTACTTTATCCTATCCCAGGTATTCCTTAAAGAGGTGAGAGAGTTAAAATCTTACCAAAAAACTGATGATGAATGTGTTTGGAAAACTGCATTGATTTGCCAATGAAAAATAATGTTTGTACATGAATTTGTACTGGTCAACCTCTCCTCCTCTTTTGTATTCAGTTCTTCCATATTATATCTGACAGTATGAATGGTTCTTATGGTTGTATTCAGTTCTTCTATATTAGTTCTGACTGTATGAATGGTTCTTATGGGCTGAGTGCCTGGAGTGACTCCAGTCATACCAAGTTTTCTTTGACCCTGTGATCTCACCAGGACAGAACCACCAGATGGTGGCAGTGATGTACCTTTCATTGATATGAATGCTCAGAGTGAAAGACCTGAGTACTCACATGTGATGGCCCACATAAACCACAACCTTTCCTATTGTGTTAGTAAGGACCACAGCATATTCGGCAGCCATTGTTCAAAATGTGTTCATACATACGGTACAATGGGAGGGGGTGTGGCATTCACAGGGGACCAGGAAGTTGATCTCAGACTTCTATTTAGGACTGGGATCCTATCCAGAGTTGACAGATTACAAACCCAGCCTGCCTCTCTCCTTCCACACTGATTCTAAATCTATAGCCACCTAGTCCTGATTGTGACAGTGGAGCCTAGTTTGCATTGCAGGATCTAGAGATGGCATCAGTAGACAGGTTTCCATTGGCCTAGGTTTATTTGACCAAAAAACATTTAGCAAAGAAATCATTGCAACATGATGGAAACGGCAGATACAGGAGACATTTTCTAAAGATCCACAAATGTTTTATCCGTTCGACAGGGGCAGGAAAACATTGAAGAACCACAGTGCAATGCCGCGAAGGTGTAAAAAATGGCGCTGCTAAAATCAGAGATTCTTCTCCTGAGTACATACCTTCGAATCTTGAGTACACACCGACGTCCCCTGTATATAAACCTTACATATAGGACTTCAAGTTGTAAAATAGTGAACAACTCCTTTAATGTAGTGGTAGGTGCTATGAAAGGGATGTTTTAAAAAAACAACGATATAATGTTGTATTTTGTTCATTAGTCCACTGTTAATACAACGGCAAAAATGTTGCATGTTAGCAATTAAGTTTTCAAGATTTCAGTACAGAGAAACAAGTGTGATGATGCAAATGAGGAAAATGATAATTGCATACAATTTGCATCATCACAATTTTTGCAATGTACTACAGTGTTTCCCAATCCTGGTCCAGGGGAAACAAAGGGGTGCCCTTTTTAGTTTTTGCCTTAACACTCACACAGTGGACTCAACTAAGCAACTCCAGCCTTTGAATGGAATAAGGTATGTGAGGGCAAAAACAAACAAGTACACATTTTTACATTTGAGTCATTTAGCAGACGCTCTGGAGTTACACTTAGTCAGAGGTGCATTTGCTCTAAGCATGTGCTATAAATAAACATTCTTTTATTTTATAAAGAAAACTTATTTTGTCATCTCTTAAGAAGGATAGGCCAACCGAACGAGTGCTTCCACACTCCCTTAAAAGACCTTTGCTTGAAAAACAAGAAAAAAGTGGCAGTAGTACGATTTGTCCATTTTGAGACGCCATAGAGCCCTTTCTGTGTTTACAAACATTGCTGCAAGAGGGGGATGGGCGCGAGTTGGTGGCAGAACAAGGGGGAGTTCTTATAGAACGCCAGCAAAAAAAGCCTCTATTTACATGTTGCTTATGAGTGTATTTCACACTACTTTGGATTATAATTGCATTTTAAGGCTCGTATGAATGTCCTGCTTAATATAATGTTTGTGTCATCACAAATCAACTGCATTACACTTTTTAAAAAACACTTCAACTTCAACCAGTAAAATGGCTATTTGGCTAGCTTTTGCAATAGGAGTTTACATTGTAGCTAACAACTGCTGCATACAAAATTGTTATTTTGCAAAGATCACAACCAAATATAATTTCAGCGATTGTTGAAGTAATTATCAAAACATAATTCTAAGCCTATGAGAACCCAAAAAAGTTATTTTATTTAGAAGAAATAAAAATGTAAATCTAGACTACTGCTGCCAAGAGTCGCACGCATCTGTTTGTGACGTCAGTGTGTCATGTACTGGAAAAGGGTCTATAGCCACTTCCTCAAAATAGTCAGAAAACTCAAGAAATCTGTCATTAATGTTGATGTTTTTGCAGAGGAAATCTTAGTCGTGCAATTTTACATCTGACTAACATGTTTGGTTCAGTATTTCTCAATGAAAAAACCTGCATGAAAACGAGTCTTCTCAAGTTTAATGACAACAAAGACTTTATTGAAGAATCCCTACTGTTGACCAATCACCAACGCAGGGGCGTAGAGTTCGGCTACCGACTTGCCTCGAGGAAAATATGTTGTGTTCCCGAAAAGCCGAAAAAACCCTCACCGAAAGTCCAAAACGAAAACCTCACAAAATGTTGTCATAATATATGCACAAACTCTTCCGAACTGTCTGTCTTACAATGGTTTCAGTAGTCCTACATTGTCACAAGGTATAGATTATACCCCTATTTAGACCTGAAGTTGCAGACAGTCTAAATACAGATTAGTGACAATATCGGAATGCTTAAACCATTTGTAACATAATTATTGTTAGCCCAGCATAAAGTTTGAGCTTTCCTTTCAACACGATGGAGTGAATCCTTACCACTGCTACACCTGGCTGTCAGCCACGGAGCTTAGTCTGGCAGCGAAAAAGTTTATTCAGCCTCATTTACTGCCTTTAAAAAAAACATAGCTGATATGGCTGACTTGCTTAAACAAATATGGTTTCTAATGACTCCTTGTAGATTTGTGTAATTCGATAAGAACCGCCTAGTTAAATAAAGGTTCAATAATAATAAAATATGTCCATAATAAAATGGACACTGTAAAACACACAGGGTGTTCACTCCTTAGGCCTACCTTCCTTTCTGCGTCGGACTTCTGAATCTACTTCTGAAAGTACCATGCTTAGATTCATAATAACATCTCAGATTGAACTCTTCGCAAACAGCGACAGTTTCGTTAAAAACAAGACACACCGGTTTGATATTGGAGAAATACATTGGTGATTTTACCACTGTAATCAGATGGACATTATTATGTTATGGTCATTGAATTGATTAGCCCACTAACCACGTGTTAAATGTGTAGTGTAGCTTCACTGTGTAGGACTATGAATTGGGCAGCTATAGGCTATTTGTTAATAGGCTAATTATGTTCTGGCCCGCAGACTAGCTACAAGCTCAGCAACAAATTGACTGGAGGCCAAACCTAGTTGCCAACCCCCCTATATTGTAAATTACATCTGGTTGGTATAAGATTGAAATGGGAAAATAATGTACCTGTGAACACCCTATGAAATAGCTCCCCAATACCGTCTGATGTATATATTTAATGTATTACATGAATGGTGACCACAGCCCTTCCGCCAATCCATTTAAAACGTGTTTGACTGTGTTTTTCCCACCCTGCTGAATGTATCCAATGTTCCATATCAAATGGTCCTATTATGACACATCTGGCAGTTTCTTCTCTCCATCTTTCTTGGCCTAGTATCATTTTTTACAAACATCTGTGTTTTTTGGTCACTACCATGTCAGGAAAATACCATGGTACTGGTGCAGCTACCATGGTATTTCCCTGACATGGTATTACAATGAAAAAGATACCATGGTACTATCATGTTTATTGGGTAACTACAGTGGCAGGAAAATGCCATGGTATTTGCACCAGTGCCATAGTATTTTCCTGCCTTGGTAGTGACCCAAAACACATCATAGTACAATGGAATGTTGTTGTTCGTTGTACTACGATGGTACATTTTTGTAAGGGCTGTCCTTCACATCAGAGTGCTAATGCTGGCTCTTTGCGTCTCTTGACCATGTCGCGCGGACCGGGCACAAAGCTCAAGGAGCGCTCTCCACTTCCCTCCGGTAGTTATTTAGCAAGCCTGATAACACATCACTCCTGACAGACACAAGCACAAACTCTTGCATAAATGTAGAAGCTTATACACCTAAACACTAGCGATCTGACATGCTGTATTGCATGGAAACTGCAGGCTACTAACAACAGCAGCTACAGTGACTTGCAAAAGTATTCACCCCCTTGGCATTCTTCCTATTTTGTTGCCTTACAACCTGGAATTAAAATTGATTTTTGGGGGGTTTGTATCATTTGATTTACACAACATGCCTACCACTTTGAAGATGCAAAATATTTTTTTTGTGAAAAAAACAAGAAATAAGACAAGAAAACAGACAACTTGAGCGTGCATAACTATTCACCCCCCCCAAAGTCAATACTTTGTAGAGCCACCTTTTGCAGCAATTACAGCTGCAAGTCTCTTGGAGTATGTCTCTATAAGCTTGGCACATCTAGTGCAACTACCATGGTATTTCCCTGACATGGTAGTGACCCAAAAAACATTATAGTACCTTGGAATTTTGTTGTTCATTGTACGACGATGGTACATTTTTGTAAGAGCTGTCCTTCACATCGGAGCGCTAATGCTGGCTCTTTGCGTCTCTCGATCATGTCGCGCGGACCGGGTACAAAGCTCAAGGAGCGCTCTTCCCTCCGGTAGTTATTTAGCAAGCCTGATAACACATCACTCCCGACAGACACAAGTAAAAACTCTTAAATGTAGAAGCCTATACACCTAAACACTAGCGATCTGACATGCTGTATTGCATGGAAACTGCAGGCTACTAACAACAGCAGCTACATAGTCTAGCTGGCCCTGTCCCTCTGTCCAGGGTAAACAAAGAGGTAATGTTGTGTCTTGTATATACAGTATAGGTCATTTGTTTGAGAGAATGTGAATGGGATAACATTTGGTTCAAATATAGACACTAACTATTTGATTTAAAACAGTTTGTTTCATTTAATTATACACAAAAAGATGTTGCCCAGATCAAATTAATGTACAAACAGTATTTTTCATTACATTTGAGTCATTTAGCAGATGCTCTTATCCAGAGCAACTTACAGAACCAATTAGGGTTAATTGCCTTGATCAAGGGAACAACGACAGATTTTTCACTATGTTGGCTCAGGATTGAAAACCAGCGACCTTTCAGTTACTGGCCCAACACTCTTACCCGCTAGGCTACATGCCGCCAGATCAATTAACTTCAATACAGTTATCCAAATACATTCATAATCAATGAATAAAATAATGAATCTAATTTTAAAAGGGAATTTAAAAAACACAAGTAGTCGATTCATAGCCTTTTTATAATTAATAAAAGTTGTTTAGTAATATAAAATAATCCACCCAAACTAATGCTGAAAACTGATCATCACACCATCTTTATCTGATATACACTGAGTGTACAAAACATTAGGAACACCTTCCTAATATTGAGCTGCACCCCCCCCCCCCAGAATAGCCTCAATTCGTCGGGGCATGGACTCTCCAAGGTGTCGAAAGCGTTCCACTGGGATGCTGGCCCATGTTGACTGCAATGCTTCCCACAGTTGTGTCAAGTTGACTGGCAGTGGATTTCTACTCAGAATAGCTCGTTCCATCTCCTACAACAGATGCACAATTGGATTGAGATCTGGTGACTCGGCAGGCCACTGCAGTAAGCTGAATTCACTGTCATGTTCTTGGAACCATTCCTGGACAAGGCTTGTTGCATGGGGCATAATCCTGCTGAAAAAATCTACACTGCTCAAAAAAATAAAGGGAACACTTAAACAACACAATGTAACTCCAAGTCAATCACACATCTGTGAAATCAAACTGTCCACTTAGGAAGCAACACTGATTGACAATACATTTCACATGCTGTTGTGCAAATGGAATAAACAACAGGTGGAAATTATAGGCAATTAGCAAGACACCCCCAATAAAGAAGTGGTTCTGCAGGTGGTGACCACAGACCACTTCTCAGTTCCTATGCTTCCTGGCTGATGTTTTGGTCACTTTTGAATGCTGGTGGTGCTTTCACTCTAGTGGTAGCATGAGACGGAGTCTACAACCCACACAAGTGGCTCAGGTAGTGCAGCTCATCCAGGATGGCACATCAATGCGAGCTGTGGCAAGAAGGTTTGCTGTGTCTGTCCCCCTTCTTTGGGGGGCCGCACAGCCCTCCATGTGCTCGCCAGAGGTAGCCTGACTGCCATTAGGTACCGAGATGAGATCCTCAGACCCCTTGTGAGACCATATGCTGGTGCGGTTGGCCCTGGGTTCCTCCTAATGCAAGACAATGCTAGACCTCATTGATGCTATGGACTGGCCCGCCCGTTCCCCAGACCTGAATCCAATTGAGCACATCTGGGACATCATGTCTCGCTCCATCCACCAACGCCACGTTGCACCACAGACTGTCCAGGAGTTGGCGGATGCTTTAGTCCAGGTCTGGGAGGAGATCCCTCAGGAGACCATCCGCCACCTCATCAGGAGCATGCCCAGGCGTTGTAGGGAGGTCATACAGGCACGTGGAGGCCACACACACTACTGAGCCTCATTTTGTCTTGTTTTAAGGACTTTACATCAAAGTTGGATCAGCCTGTAGTGTGGTTTACCACTTTAATTTTGAGGGTGACTTCAAATCCAGACCTCCATGGGTTGATAAATTTGATTTCCATTGATAATTTTTGTGTGATTTTGTTGTCAGCACATTCAATTATGTAAAGAAAAAAGTATATAATAAGATTATTTCATTCATTCAGATCTAGGATGGGTTGTTTAAGTGTGTTTAGATGGATACACTGCTGCCATGAAGGGATGCACCTGATTGGTAACGATGTTTAGATATCCTGTGGCATTCAAACATTGCTCCACTTTAATCAAAGGGCCCAATGTGTGCCATGAAATCCCACCCCACACCACCACCAGCCTGCAATGCTGACACACAGCATGGATGCATGTACTCATGGTTTTCTCCATACCTTAGTCCTCCCATCAGTACGAAACAGCAGGAACCGGGATTCATCAGACCAGGCAATGTTATTCAAATTCTCCAGTGTTTTCATTCCTTAGCCCACTGCAGTTTCTTGTTTTCTGCTGAAAGCTAATGGGGATCCATAATAAATACACCACAACTACATCTTTAAGGATCATAGCTTTCACCTGGGTTCACCTGGTCAGTCTATGTCATGGAAAGAGCAGGTTTCCTTAATGTTTTGTACACTCAGTGTATGTTGTGTCTACTAGCTCATTCCCACAGAAAACTGCAGATGTGACCTTGAGCAAGGCACTTAACCCTAATTGCTCATGTAAGTCGCTCTGGATAAGAGCGTCTGCTAAATTACTAAAATGTAAATGTAATGTACCACCCAGTTAACCATCAGACTCCATTGTGAGACGCCTCAAATAGGATATTCAACCTTAAAGGCAAATCCAAGGTCATCTCTATATCATTACAGTAGAAGCTAACAAAACACACCAAAACTGACAAGGTGAACACTGATCAGTAAAGTAAAGAGAGATGCTAACATTCTAGAACGCTCCCTTTGATTTGGAATTTTAGGACCCCTTTAGTTATAAAAATATATATTTAAAAATGAATTTGGCCTTTACTCCTATATCCAATAGAAACACATTGAATAACACATTCATAAATGGCCCAAAAACAGACTAATGGTGAAAACTGATCATCACATCATCTCTATCTGATACATTCAGTACAATGTAGTATTTTATTAGGATCCCCAGCGGCTACTCTTCCTGGGGTCCAAACAGGAAACACAAAAAATACATCAAATCCATTATCATGCACTACATTTACAATTTAGTCATGTTGCAGATGCTCCCGTCCAGAGAGACCCACAGCTAGTGCATTCATCTTATGATAGCCAGGAGAGACAACATAGTGGCTACTAAAAACTCCCTATAAAGCAGGAACCCAGGGAGAAACATAGAGAGGAACCAGGCTCAAAGGGGTGGCCAGTCCTCTTCTGGCTGTACCAGGTGACATATGTTTCCATATCAGTAGGCTGTACAATACCAAAGGGGGGGGAAACTATTCTAAAAGTTGGTAAGAGTCGAAAGCTAAAAAGGGGCAAAAGTCATGCAAATTATGGGCCATATCATCCTCAACAGCAAACACAGGTTCTTAGAAATGTTTTCACATTTATTAAATACAATAATACCTTATTTACATACACCTTAGCCAAATACATTTAAACTCAGTTTTTCACAATTCCTGACATTTAATCCTAGTAAAAATTCCCTGTTTTAGGTCAGTTAGGATCACCACTTTATTTTAAGAATGTGAAATGTCAGAATAATAGTAGAGATAATGATTTATTTCAGCTTTTATTTCTTTCATCAGATTCCCAGTGGGTCAGATGTTTACATACACTCAATTAGTATTTGGTAGCATTGCCTTTAAATTGTTTAACTTGGGTCAAACGTGTCGGGTAGCCTTCCACAAGCTTCCCACAATAAGTTGGGTGAATTTTGGCCCATTCCTCCTGACAGAGCTGGTGCACGGCGCTTGTAACGCCAAGGTAGTGGGTTCGATCCCCGGGACCACCCATACACAAAAAAAATGTATGCACGCATGACTGTAAGTCGCTTTGGATAAAAGCGTCTGCTAAATGGCATATTATTATTATTATTATAGTAACTGAGTCAGGTTTGTAGGCCTCCTTGCTCGCACACACTTTTTCAATTCTGCCCACAAAATGTTCTATAGGATTGAGGTCAGGGCTTTGTGATGGCGACTCCAATACCTTGACTTTGTTGTCCTTAAGCCATTTTGCCACAACTTGGAAGTATGCTTGAGGTCATTGTCCATTTGGAAAACCCATTTGCGACCAAGCTTTAACTTCCTGACTGATGTCTTGAGATATTGCTTCAATATATCCACATAATGTTCCTTCCTCATGATGCCATCTATTTTGTGAAGTGCACCAATCCCTCCTGCAGCAAAGCACCCCGACAGCATGATGCTGCCACCCCCGTGCTTCACGGTTGGGATGGTGTTCTTCTGCTTGCAAACATAACATTATTTTACTCCAAACATAACAATGGTCATTATGGCCAAACAGTTCTATTTTTGTTTCATCAGACCAGAGGACATTTCTCAAAAAAGTACGATCTTTGTCCCCATGTGCAATTGCAAACCGTAGTCTGGCTTTTTTTATGGCGGTTTTGGAGCAGTGGCTTCTTCCTTGCTGAGCGGCCTTTCAGGTTATGTCGATATAAGACTCATTTTACTGTGGATATAGACACTTTTGTACCCGTTTCCTCCAGCATCTTCACAAGGTCCTTTGCTGTTGTTCTGGGATTGATTTGCACCAAAGTACGTTCATCTCTAGGAGACAGAACGCGTCTCCTTCCTGAGCGGTATGACGGCTGCGTGGTCCCATGGTGTTTATACTTGCGTACTATCGTTTGCACAGATGAACGTGGTACCTTCAGGTGTTTGGAAATTGCTCCCAAGGATGAATCAGACTTGTAGAGGTCTACAAAATTTATTCTGAGGTCTTGGCTGATTCCTTTTCATTTTCCCATGATGTCAAGCAAAAAGGCATTGAGTTTGAAGGTAGGCCTTGAAATACATCCACATGTACACCTCCTATTGACTCAAATGATGTAAATTAGCCTATCAGAAGCTTCTAAAGCCATGACATCATTTTCTGGAATTTTCCAAGCTGTTTAAAGGCACAGTCAACTTAGTGTATGTAAACTTTTAACCCACTGGAATTGTGATACAGTGAATTATAAGTGAAATAATCTGGCTGTAAGCAATTGTTGGAAAAATGACTTGTGTCATGCACAAAGTAGATGTCCTAACCGACTTGCCAAAACTATAGTTTGTTAAAAAGAAATTTGTGGAGTGGTTGAAAAACAAGTTTTAATGACTCCAACCTAAGTGTATGTAAACTTTCGACTTCAACTGAATATGGACAAGCAATGACAGAGCGACATGGACTAAGATACAGTAGAATATTATAGAATACAGTATATACATATATAGACAACCAATGACAGAGCGACATGGACTAAGATACAGTAGAATATTATAGAATACAGTATATACATATGAGATGTGTAAAATGCTTCACAACATCAGCTGAGCTAAAAGTTATTGTTGTTATTTTTGTAATGTGCCATAAGGTTTATTTTATTTTATGTTTTTTTGAATCTGGTTTTATTGCTAGTTTGAGTTACCTGGCAGAGAGTTCCATGTAGTCATGGCTCTATTTAATAGTGTGTGTTTCCCAGCGTCTGTTCTGGACCTGGGGACTGTGAAGAAACCTCTTGCTGCATGTCTTGTGTTGTACCGATGAGTGTCCGAACTAGCTCATTCCCCCAGAAAACTGCAGAGGAAAGCAGTACCACCCAGTCATCTATCAGACCTCACTGAGTGTATTCAACCCTAAGGGCAAATCCAAGGTCATCTCAATATCATTACAGTAGAAGATAACAAAACACACCAAAACTGACATGGTGAACACTGATCAGTAAAGTCAAGACAGGCTAACATTCTATAACGTTCCCTTTCCTCTGCACAGTTCTCTCACAGAGAAAAACAATAGGATTACAATAGAGTGTTACTCTTTCTTAATGTTATCAAATTCACTGTTACCACTTCCTTTCTGAGGTGAGAATGAAGTGACTTTAATCTTAACTGGTCTGAGACAACTGATGAGGCTTTTCTCCTGTGTGTGTTCTCTGATGACCTTTTAGCTCAACTGGTGTTTTATAACATTTTCCACAGTCAGAGCAGTATTAAGGCTTCTCTCCTGTGTGTATATGTTTGTGTTGTTTTAAGTAGTCCAGTCGAGAGAAACTCTTTCCACATTCAGAGCAGGAGTAAGGCTTCTCTCCTGTGTGTATACGTTCATGTCGTTTTAAGTGGCCCAGTAGAGAGAAACTCACCCCACAGTCAGAGCAGAAGTAAGGCTTCTCTCCTGTGTGTGTTCTCTGATGAAGTATTAGCTCATATTTTGTTTTAAAAAAACATCCACAGTCAGAGCAGAAATAAGGCTTCTCTCCTGTATGTATAAGTTCATGTATTTTTAAGACCCCCAGTTGAGAGAAACATTTTCCACAGTCAGAGCAGGAGTAAGGCTTCTCTCCTGTGTGTATACGTTCATGTCGTTTTAAGTGGCCCAGTCGAGAGAAACTCACCCCACAGTCAGAGCAGAAGTAAGGCTTCTCTCCTGTGTGTATACGTTCATGTATTTTTAAAACCGCCAGTTGAGAGAAACTCACCCCACAGTCAGAGCAGAAGTAAGGCTTCTCTCCTGTGTGTATAAGTTCATGTATTTTTAAAACCGCCAGTCGAGAGAAACTCTTTCCACAGTCAGAGCAGGCGTAAGGCTTCTCTCCTGTGTGTATACGTTCATGTATTTTTAAAACCGCCAGTTGAGAGAAACTCACCCCACAGTCAGAGCAGAAGTAAGGCTTCTCTCCTGTGTGTGTTCTCTGATGACATTTTAGCTTAGTTGATGTTGTAAAGCATTTTACACAGTCAGAGCACGAGTAGGGCTTCTCTCCTGTGTGTATACGTTCATGTTGTTTTAAGTCACCCAGTCGAGAGAAACTCTTTCCACAGTAAGAGCAGGAGTAGGGCTTCTCTCCTGTGTGTATACGTTCATGTATTTTTAAAACCGCCAGTTGAGAGAAACTCACCCCACAGTCAGAGCAGAAGTAAGGCTTCTCTCCTGTGTGTATAAGTTCATGTATTTTTAAAACCGCCAGTCGAGAGAAACTCTTTCCACAGTAAGAGCAGGAGTAGGGCTTCTCTCCTGTGTGTATACGTTCATGTATTTTTAAATCCGCCAGTCGAGAGAAACTCTTTCCACAGTCAGAGCAGGAGTAAGGCTTCTCTCCTGTGTGTGTTCTCTGATGAACTTTTAGTTCAGCTGATGATTTAAAACATTTTCCACAGTCAGAGCAGGAGTAAGGCTTCTCTCCTGTGTGTATACGTTCATGTCGTTTTAAGTGGCCCAGTCGAGAGAAACTCTTTCCACAGTCAGAGCAGGAGTAGGGCTTCTCTCCTGTATGTATACGTTCATGTATTTTTAAAACCGCCAGTCGAAAGAAACTCTTTCCACAGTCAGAGCAGGAGTAGGGCTTCTCTCCTGTATGTATACGTTCATGTTGTTTTAAGTCACCCAGTCGAGAGAAACTCTTTCCACAGTAAGAGCAGGAGTAAGGCTTCTCTCCTGTGTGTCTTCTCTGATGAACTTTTAGTTCAGCTGATGATTTAAAACATTTTCCACAGTCAGAGCAGAAATAAGGCTTCTCTCCTGTATGTATAAGTTCATGTTGTTTTAAGTTGCCCAGTCGAGAGAAACTCACCCCACAGTCAGAGCAGAAGTAAGGCTTCTCTCCTGTATGTATACGTTCATGTATTTTTAAGACCCCCAGTCGAGAGAACCATTTTCCACAGTCAGAGCAGGAGTAAGGCTTCTCTCCTGTGTGTATACGTTCATGTCGTTTTAAGTGGCCCAGTCGAGAGAAACTCACCCCACAGTCAGAGCAGAAGTAAGGCTTCTCTCCTGTGTGTATTTGTAGGTGTATTTTTAACTTTGATAGAATTGGGAAAATCTCCTCACAATGTGGGCAGTGGTGAGACGTCTTAGCTCTGTGATCTTCCTGCTGTTGCTCTCTGGATGTAGAGAATGTCTCAACATGGTCTCCTGTGTGAACAACATCAGAAAAACCAGTCAGTTGGTGTAATATACAGTACCAGTCATAAGTTGACACACCTACTAATTCAAGGGTTTTTCTTTATTTTTTTACTATTTTCTACCTTGTAGAATAATAGTGAAGACATCTAAACTGTAAAATAACACATATGGAATCATATAGTAACCAAAAAAAGTGTTAACCAAATCAAAATATGTTATATTTTAGATTCTTCAAAGTAGCCACCCTTTGCCTTGACAGCTTTCCACACTCTTGGCATTCTCTCAATCAACTTCACCTGGAATGCTTTTCCTACAGTCTTGAAGGAGTTCCCACATATGCTGAGCACTTGTTGGCTGCTTTTCCTTCACTCTGTGGTCCAACTCATCCCAAATCATCTGAATTGGGTTGAGGTCAAATGATTGTGGAGGCCAGGTCATCTGATTCAGCACTCCATCACTCTCCTTCTTGGTCAAATAGCCATTACATAGCCTGTAGGTGTGTTGGGTCATTGTCCCACTAAGTGCAAACCAGATGGGATGGCGTATCACTGCAGAATGATGTGGTAGCCATGCTGGTTAAGTGTGCCTTGAATTCTAAAAATATCACAGACAGTGTCACCAGCAAAGCACCCCCACACCATCACACATCCTCCTCCATGCTTCACTGTGGGAACTACAAATGCATAGTTCATCCATTCACCTACTCTGTGTCTCACAAAGACACGGCTGTTGGAACCAAAAATCTGACATTTGGACTCATCAGACCAATGGACAGATTTCCACCAGTCTAATGTCCATTGCTCATGTTTCTTTGCCCAAGTAAGTCTCTTCTTATTATTGGTGTCCTTCAGTAGTGGTTTATTTTCAGCAATTCAACCTTGAAGGCCTGATTCACACGGTCTCCTCTGAATAGTTGATGTTGAGATGTGTCTGTTACTTGAACTCTGAATAATTTATTTGGGCTGCAATTTCTGAGGCTGGTAACTCTAATGAACTTATCCCCTGCAGCAGAGGTAACTTGGACTTCCTTTCCTGTGGCGGTCCTCGTGAGAGGCTGTTTCATTATAGCGCTTGATGGTTTTTGCGACAGCCCTTGAATAAACTTGAAAAGTTCTTGAAATTTTCCGGATTGACTGACCTTCATGTCTTAAAGTAATAATGGACTGTCGTTTCTCTTTGATTATTTGAGCTGTTCTTGCCATAATATAGACTTGGTCTTTTACCAAATAGGGCTATCTTCTGTATACCACCCCTACCTTGTCACAACACACCTAATTGGCTCAAATGCATTAATAATGAAAGAAATTGCACAAATGAACTTTTGATAAGGCATTCCAGGTGACTACCTCATGAAGATGGTTGAGAGAATACCAACAGTGTGCAAAGCTGTAATCATTTACATTTACATTTACGTCATTTAGCAGACGCTCTTATCCAGAGCGACTTACAAATAGGTGCTTATAGCCAGTGGGATAACCACTTTACAATATTATTATTATTATTATTATTTTATTTTTTATTTTTTTTTGGGGGGGGGGGGCAAAGGGTGGCTACTTAGAAGAACTTAAAGTATAAAATATATTTTGATATGTTTAACACTTTTTTGGTTACTAAACGATTCCATATGTGTTGTTGAATAGCTTTGATGTCTTCACTACTATTACACAATGTAGGATGTAGGAAATAGTAAAAATAAAGATAAACCCTTGAATGAGTAGGTGTGTCCAAACCTTTGACTGGTAATGTACATGTCAATCACATTTATTTTTTGAACCCCTTTTTACATCCGCAAAGTCACAAAATGCTTTACAGAAACACTTCCTAAAATCACGAAAGATCAAGCAATGCAGATGTAGAAGCACAGTGGCTACTAAAAACTCCCTATAAAGCAGGAACCTAGGGAGAAACATGGAGAGGAACCAGTCCTCTTCTGGCTGTACCGGGTGGCGCAGCGTTCTAAGGCACTGCATCTCAGTGCTTGAGGCGTCACTACAGACCCCCTGGTTCGATTCCAGGCTGTATCACAACCGGCCGTGATTGGGAGTCCCATAGGGCGGCACACAATTGGCCCAGCATCGGGGGGCAAAAGTCGTGAAATTTATGAGCCATATCATCCTCCACTCACTATCACAATGGTTAGTAACTACACAGACTCATTTAATAGAACTTTAAAACACTGGCAGTTTGTCTACTTCACTTCTTTAGTCTACTCTCTGATCACTCCAGATAGTGAATAAAACACATGCTGGCAATACTGGTGTCAAACCATGCAAGTCTCTGTAGCACGAAATAACATCTACCTTTTCATACAAACAGATCATCATGAAACAGTTCAACTGCAACTTTTCATGCACAGTGAGAAGTTGGAACAAACAAACTTAATTAGATAGAACCTGCTCTTACCATGAGAAACAGATTTCCTAATCTTCTCCTCCTCTTCTTCATCTTTAATGTTGACATTCAGCTCCAGTGTTTGACTGCAGTCTTCCAACTTCACTGATGCCATCTCTGGATCCTGCAGTGCAAACTGGGCTCCACTGTCACAATCAGGACCCAATGACTGTAAGTTTGGACTTAGTGTGGAAGGAGAGGGGAAGGCTGGGTTTGTCCTCACTGTTGATGTTACCAGACTTATACCTGAGTTGGCAAGTAGTAATAAAGAGAAACGGAAACAAAAGTTATTGTCTTGACAATTCAGGCACATTCTTTATTCTCTAAAAATGTTTTGTATTTTTCAATCATCTAATTCAGTGTTTGACTGAAAAAGTACTAATTTTGGGTGCCGGTACGGTATATATTTCGGTGCAGGAGCCCCACAATACCTTTAAGCTAATATTCTATAAGAGGAACATGAGCTCAAGCAGTAGACATTTCAGGTGCTGATATTCAGCTCTGTTGAGCTTCTGTCCAAGTCAAACACTGATCTCATTTTAATAGATCAGGTAGCTAAGAATTGACAACAAATCATTAACATTACAAAGTACACACTAAACAGTGTACAGTTGAAGTCGGAAGTGTACATACACCTTAGCCAAATACATTTAAACTCAGTATTACACAATTCCTGACATTTAATCTTAGTAAAAATTCCCAGTATTACGTCAGTTAGGATCACCACTTTATTTTAAGAATGTGAAATGTCAGAATAATAGTAGAGATAATGATTTATTTCAGCTTTAATTTCTTTCATCAGATTCCCAGTGGGTCAGATGTTTACATACACTCAATTAGTATTTGGTAGCATTGCCTTTAAATTGTTTAACTTGGGTCAAACGTGTCGGGTAGCCTTCCACAAGCTTCCCACAATAAGTTGGGTGAATTTTGGCCCATTCCTCCTGACAGAGCTGGTGTAACTGAGTCAGGTTTGTAGGCCTCCTTGCTCGCACACGCTTTTTCAGTTCTGCCCACACATTTTCTATAGAATTGAGGTCAGAGCTTTGTGATGGCCACTCCAATACCTTGACTTGTTGTCCTTAAGCCATTTTGCCACAACTTTGGATGTATGCTTGGGATCATTGTCCATTTGGAAGACCTATTTGCGACCAAGCTTTATCTTCCTGACTGATATCTTGAAATGTGGCTTCAATATATCCAAATCATTTTCCTTCCTCATGATGCCATCTATTTTGTGAAGTGCACCAGTGCCTCCTGCAGCAAAGCACCCCCACAGCATGATGCTGCCACCCCTGTGCTTCGCAGTTGGCATGGAGTTCTTCGGCTTGCAAGCATCCCCCTTTTTCCTCCAAACATAACGATGGTCATTATGGCCAAACAGTTCTATTTTTGTTTCATCAGACCAGAGGGCATTTCTCCAAAAAGTACGATATTTGTCCCCATGTGCAGTTGCAAACCATAGTCTGGCTTTTTTATGGCGGTTTTGGAGCAGTTCCTTCTTCATTGCTGAGTGGCCTTTCAGGTTATGTCGATATAGGACACGGTTTACTGTGGATATAAATACTTTTGTACCGGTTTCCTCCAGCATCTTCACAAGGTCCTTTGCTGTTGTTCTGGGATTGATTTGCACTTTTTGCACCAAAGTACGTTCATCTCTAGGAGACAGAACGAGTCTCCTTCCTGAGCGGTATGACGGCTGTGTGGTCCCATGGTGTTTATACTTACATACTATTGTTTGTACAGATGAACGTGGTACCTTCAGGCATTTGAAAATTGCTCCCTAGTATGAACCAGACTTGTGGAGGTCTACCATTTTTTTCCTGAGGTCTTGGCTGATTTATTTTGATTTTCCCATGATGTCAAGCAAAGAGGCACTGAGTTTGAAGGTAGGCCTTGAAATACATTCAGAGGTACACCTCCAATTGACTGAAATTATGTCAATTAGGATATCAGAAGCTTCTAAAGCCATGACATAATTTTCATAGATAGATCGATAGATCGATAGATCGATAGAGTGGTATAAAGACAACAATGCTGATAATGCTGTGATGATAAAAAGACCAGCTGACGCTGTACTTTGATTATAAAGGTTTATTCATAACAAAGGATTTCAGCGTCGATTTACAGATATCTGCAGATTATCTGGAGAACAGCCGGCCACGATCTGTAATATGCTATTTTCTCAGTCCTTTGTTCAAGACATGGTATTTATATCCTGTGACATAATATGGCGTGATTTTAATAAACCAATCCCTGGCTTTCCACATATCTCCCCATATCCTCTATTCCAAGAAGCCTATGTAGTAATGCTTTCCAGATGTTTCCGCAAACAGAGCCAAGTTCCTCTAACACACTTTTTGGAAACGTCAGCAAAGTCATAGACCCTCAGACACTACAATAGTGAGGGAAAAAAGTATTTGATCCCCTGCTGATTTTCTACGTTTGCCCACTGACAAATAAATTATCAGTCTATAATTTTAATGGTAGGTTTATTTGAACAGTGAGAGACAGAATAACAACAAAAGAATCCAGAAAAAACGCATGTCAAAAATGAGGGAAATAAGTATTTGACCCCCTCTCAATCAGAAAGATGTCTGGCTCCCAGGTGTCTTTTATACTGGTAACGAACTGAGATTAGGAGCACACTCTTAAAGGGAATGCTCCTAATCTCAGCTTGTTACCTGTATAAAAGCCACCTTTTGCAATCAATCAGATTCCAAACTCTCCACCATGGCCAAGACCAAAGAGCTCTCCAAGGATGTCAGGGACAAAGATTGTAGAGCTATACAAGGCTGGAATGGGCTACAAGACCATCGCCAAGCAGCTTGGTGAGAAGGTGACAACAGTTGGTGCGATTATTCGCAAATGGAAGAAACACAAAAGACCTGTCAATCTCCCTCGGCCTGGGGCTCCATGCAAGATCTCACCTCGTGGAGTTGCAATGATCATAAGAACGGTGAGGAATCAGCCCAGAACTACACGGGAGGATCTTGTCAATGATCTCAAGGCAGCTGGGACCATAGTCACCAAGAAAACAATTGGTAACACTACGCCGTGAAGGACTGAAAGCCTGCAGCGCCCGCAAGGTCCCCCTGCTCAAGAAAGCACATATACAGGCCCGTCTGAAGTTTGCCAATGAACATCTGAATGATTCAGAGGAGAACTGGGTGAAAGTGTTGTGGTCAGATGAGACCAAAATCGAGGAGGAGGAATGCCGCCTATGACCCAAAGAACACCATCCCCACCGTCAAACACTGAGGTGAAAACATGCGTTGGGGGTATTTTTCTGCTAAGGGGACAGGACAACTTCACCGCATCAAAGGGACGATGGACGGGGCCATGTACTGTCAAATCTTGGGTGAGAACCTCCTTCCCTCAGCCAGGGCATTGAAAATGGGTCGTGGATGGGTATTCCAGCATGACATTGACCCAAAACACACAGCCAAGGCAATAAAGGAGTGGCTCAAGAAGAAGCACATCAAGGTCCTGGAGTGGCCTAGCCAGTTTCCAGACCTTAATCCCATAGAAAATCTGTGGAGGGAGCTGAAGGTTCGAGTTGCCAAACGTCAGCCTCAAAACCTTAATGACTTGGAGAAGATCTGCAAAGAGGACTGGGACAAAATCCCTCCTGAGATGTGTGCAAACCTGGTGGCCAACTACAAGAAACGTCTGACCTCTGGGATTGCCAACAAGGGTTTTGCCACCAAGTACTAAGTCATGTTTTGCAGAGGGGTCAAATACTTATTTCCCTCATTAAAATGCAAATCAATTTATAACATTTTTGACATGAGTTTTTCTGGATTTTTTTTATGTTATTCTGTCTCTCACTGTTCAAAAAACCTACGATTAAAATTATAGACTGATCATGTCTTTGTCAGTGGGCAAACGTAAAAAATCAGCAGGGGATCAAATACTTTTTTCCCTCACTGTACATACACACACACCACCAAGACTCTTCCTAGAGCTGGCCGCCTGGCCAAAGTGAGCAATCGGGGGTGAAGGATGTTAGTCAAGAAGGTGACCAAGAAGCCGATGGTCACTCTGACAGAGCTCCAGAGTTCCTCGGTAGAGATAGGAGAAACTTCCAAAAGGACAACCATCTCTGCAGCACTCCACCAATCAGGCCATTATGGTAGAGTGGCCAGACGGAAGCCACTCCTCAGTAATTTTATTTAACCAGGTAAGCCAGTTGAGAACAAGTTCTCATTTACAACTGCAACCTGGCCAAGATAAAGCAAAGCAGTGCGATAAAAACAACACAGAGTTACATATGGGGTAAACAAAACATAAAGTCAAAAATACAACAAAAAATATATACAGTGTGTGCAAATGTAGTAAGTTATGGAGATAAGGCAATAAATAGGCTATAGTGCAAAATAATTACAATAGTATTAACACTGGAATGCTAGATGTGCAAAAGATGATGTGCAATTAGAGATACTGGGGTGCAAATTAGCAAAATAAATAACAATATGGGGATGAGGTAGTTGGGTGGGCTAATTTCAGAATGGCTGTGTACAGGTGCAGTGATCGGTAAGCTGCTCTGACAACTGACGCTTAAAGTTAGTAAGGGAGATAAGAGTCTCCAGCTTTAGAGATTTTTGCAGGTCGTTCCAGTCATTGGCAGCAGAGAACTGGAAGGAATGGCGGCCAAAGGAGGTGTTGGCTTTGGGGATGACCAGTGAGATATACCTGCTGGAGCGCAGACTACGGGTGGGTATTGCTATGGTGACCAGTGAGCTAAGATAAGATGGGGATTTGCCTAGCAGTGATTTATAGATGACCTGGAGCCAGTGGGTTTGGTGACGAATATGTAGTGAGGGCAAGCCAACAAGAGCGTACAGGTCACAATGTTGGGTAGTATATGGGGCTTTGGTGACAAAACGGATGGCACTGTGATAGACTACATCCAGTTTGCTGAGTAGAGTGTTGGAGGCTAATTTGTAAATGACATCGCCGAAGTCAAGGATCGGTAGGATAGTCAGTTTTACGAGGGCATATTTGGCAGCATAAGTGAAGGAGGCTTTGTTGCGAAATAGGAAGCCGATTCTAGATCTAACTTTTGAATGGAGATGCTTAATGTGAGTCTGGAAGGATAGTTTACAGTCTAACCAGACACCTAGGTATTTGTAGTTGTCCACATACTCTAGGTCAGACCCGCCGAGAGTAGTGATTCTAGTCGGGTGCAAGCAGCGTTCGGTTGAAGAGCATGCATTTAGTATTACTAGTGTTTAAGAGCAGTTGGAGGCTACGGAAGGAGTGTTGTATGGCGTTGAAGCTCGTTTGGAGGTTTGTTAACACAGTGTCCAATGAAGGGCCAGATGTATACAAAATGGTGTCGTCCGCATAGAGGTGGATCCGAGCGTCACCAGCAGCAAGAGCGACATCATTGATATACACAGAGAATAGTCGGCCCGAGAATTGAACCCTGTGACACCCCCATAGAGAAGGCCAGAGGTCCAGACAACAGGCCCTCCGATTCGACACATTGAACTCTATCTGAGAAGTAGTTGGTGAAGCAGGCGAAGCAGTCATTAGAGAAACCAAGGCTATTTAGTCTGCCAATAAGAATGCGGTGGTTGACAGAGTCGAAAGCCTTGGCCAGGTCGATGAAGATGGCTTCGCAGTACTGTCTTTTATCGATCGCGGTTATAATATCGTTTAGGATCTTGAGCGTGGCTGATGTGCACCCATGACCAGCTCGGAAACCGGATTGCATAGCGGAGAAGGTACGGTGGGATTCGAAATGGACGGTGATCTGTTTGATAACTTGGCTTTCAAATACTTTTGAAAGGCAGGGCAGGATTAATATAGGTCTAACAGTCTGGATCTAGAGTGTCACCCCCTTTGAAGAGGGGGATGACCGCGGCAGCTGTCCAATCTCTGGGGATCTCAGACGTTACGAAAGAGAGGTTGAACAGGCTAGTAATAGGGGTTGTGACAATTTTGGCAACTAATTTTAGAAAGAAAGGGTCCAGATTGTCTAGCCCAGCTGATTTGTAGGGGTCCAGATTTTTCAGCTCTTTCAGAACATCAGCTGTCTGAATTTGTGTGAAGGAGAAGCGGGGGGGGGGGGGGGCATGGGCACGTTGCAGCGGGGGGTGCACAGCTGGTGTCCGGGGTAGTGGTAGCCAGGTGGAAAGCATGGCCAGCCGTAGCAAAATGCTTGTTGAAATTCTCTATTATTGTAGATTTATCTGTGGTGACAGTGTTTCCTAGCCTCAGTGCAGTGGGCAGTTGGGAGGAGATGCTCTTATTTTCCATGGACTTTACAGTGTCCCAAAACTTTTTGGAGTTAGTGCTACAGGATGCACATTTCTGTTTGAAAAAGCTAGCCTTTGCTTTCCTAACTGATTGTGTATATTGGTTCCTGACTTCCCTAAAAAGTTGCATATCGCGGGGGCTGTTCGATGCTAATGCAGTACGCCACAGGATGTTTTTGTGCTAGTCAAGGGCAGTCAAGTCTGAGGATAAATAAGCATGCCCCATTCAAAAAATTAAGATTGAGAGGAAAGCACTTTTAAAGAACAACCAGGCATCCTCTACTGACGGAATGAGGTCAATATCCATCCAGGATACCCGGGCCAGGTCAATTAGAAAGGCCTGCTCGCTGAAGTGTTTTAGGGAGCGTTTGACAGTGATGAGGAGTGGTCGTTTGACCGCGGACCCATTACGGACGCAGGCAATAATCGCTGAGATTCTGGTTGAAGACAGCGGAGGTCTATTTAGAGGGTATATTTGTCAGGATGATATCTATGAGGGTGCCCATGTTTACAGATTTGGGGTTGTACCTGGTAGGTTCGTTGATAATTTGTGTGAGATTAAGGGCATCTAGTTTAGATTGTAGGTTGGCCGGGGTGTTAAGCATATCCCAGTTAGGTCACCAAGCAGTACGAACTCTGAGGATAGATGGGGGGCGATCAGTTCACATATGGTGTCCAGGGCACAGCTCTGGGCTGAGGGGGGTCTGTAGCAAGCGGCAACAGTGGGAGACTTATTTCTGGAAAGGTTGATTTTTAGAAGTAGAAGCTCAAACTGTTTGGGCACAGACCTGGATAGTACAATAGAGCTCTGCAGGCTCTCTCTACAGTAGATTGCAACCCCACCCCCTTTGGCAGTTCTATCGAGACGGAAAATGTTGTAGTTGGAGATGGACATTTCTGGTGGCCTTCCTAAGCCAGGATTCAGACACTGCTAGAACATCAGGGTTGGCGGAGTGAGCCAACGCAGTGAATAACTCAAACTTAGGGAGGAGGCTTTGGATGTTAACGTGCAAGAAGCCAAGGCTTTTACGGTTACAGAAGTCAACAAATGATAACGCCTGGGGAGTAGGAGTGATACTGGGGGCTACAGGGCCTGGGTTAACCTCTACATCACCAAAGGAACAGAGGAGGAGTAGAATAAGAATACGGCTAAAGGCTTTAAGTACTGGTCTTCTAGTGCGTCGAGTACAGAGGAAAAAAAAGGGGCAGATTTCCGTGCGTTGTAGAATAGATTCAGGGCATTATGTACAGACAAGGATATGGAAGGATATGAGTACAGTGGAGGTAAATCTAAACGTTGGGTAACGATGAAAGAGATAGCATCACTGGAGGCACCGATTGAGTCGGTCTCCGCGTGTATGGGGGTGGGACAAAGGAGCTATCTAAAGGTAGGTTGAGCTGGGCTGGGGGATCTACAGTGAAATAGTACAATAAGAAATAACCGAAACAGCAATAAGCAAAGCATATTGACATGGGAGAGAGGCATAAAGCAATCACAGGTGTTATTCGAGAGAGCTAAGGCAACAGCTGGTAATGGCGACAAAGTTTGGGCTGAGGCTAAACATAAACATGATGCGGTACCGTATAAAGGAACAGTCCAGCAGGCATCAGCTGTATAGCTGAGTTATCATAAGGTCCGGTGAACAGCAATAGGAGAGTTCGGAGGTAGCTCGGAGGCTGCTATAGCACTGGCGAGCAAGAGGCCATGGCTAGCGTGTGCTAACGGGCCAGGGCTAGCAGATGGGTCTTCGTGGTCGACGTCGTAACGGGAAGCCTGCTGTAACCACATCAGACGATTTAGTCAGCAGACCAGTCGTGTTGGATCGGCGGGGCTCCGTGTCAACACTAGGAGGTCCCGTCCGGTTGACAGAGAGGTAGATAGCCGGGCGATGGGCCTGGCTTTAGGATAGCTCAAGGCTGATTACCCACAACAACGTCCATTTGGTTGCAGCTAGCTGTGATGATCTGTTGTTAATGTCCAGTGATTCAGTGATTCCGGCAGAAAAACCGATGTTCTGGGTCGATAACACGCTGTGCAGACAGTGCAGACTGGCCGATAATAGTCCAGGCTAGAGCTAGCTGGTAGTGCAGGCCACAGACAATGGTGAAAAACCGCTGATGGTGGCTAATAGCAAGTAGCTAGTTAGCTGGCTACTCCCGTCCGGTAGACAGAGGTAGATAGCCGGGAAATGGGCCTGGCTCGAGGCTAGCTCACGGCTAACTGGTGCTTGCTTCTGGGGCAGTGGTGAACAGCCAAACAGCAACATCCAATCGGTTGCGGCTAGCTAGTTGCGATCCGGTGTTAATGTCCAGTGAATCAGTTATTCCGGAAGTAGAATCCGATGTTCTGGGTGAAAACCGCTAACGATGGCTAATAGCAAGTAGCTAGTTAGCTGGCTAGCTAGTTTCAATTGGAGATTCCAGATAAAGGTAAGTCAATAATAGAATCCGTTCCACATTGAGTGAGGCGGCCTGCAGGAAAGTATATGTTGTAGAAGGATGAAAAGTATGATAGGAAAATATGTACGAAAAACACACAAAAAACTGACTATTTACACAGACACACAACAAAGAACGCGACCGCACTGCTACGCCATCTTGGAATAGTAAAGGGCACATGACAGCCCACTTGGAGTTTGCCAAAAGGCACCTCAAGACTCTCAGACCATGAGAAGGAAGATTCTCTGGTCTGATGAAACCAATATTGAACTCTTTGGCCTGAATCCCAAGCATCACATCTGGAGGAAACCTGGCACCATCCCTACGGTGAAGCGTGGTGGTGTCAGCATCATGCTGTGGGGATGTTTTTCAGCGGCAGGGACTAGGACACTAGTCAAGATCGAGGGAAAGATGAACGGAGCAAAGTACAGAGAGATCCTTGATGAAACCTGCTCCAGAATACTCAGGACCTCAGAGTGGGGCGAAGGTTCACCTTTCAACAGGACAACTACCCTAAGCACACAGCCAAGACAACGCAGGAGTGGCTTTGGGACAAGTCTCTGAACGTCCTTGAGTGACCCAGCCAGAGCCCGGACTTCAACCCGATCTAACATCTCCGGAGACACCAGAAAATAGCTGTGCAGCGACGCTCTCCATCCAATCTGACAGAGCTTGAGAGGATCTGCAGAGAAGAATGGGAGAAACTCTCCAAATACAGGTGTGCCAAGCTTGTAGCGTCATACCAAAGAAGACTCAAGGCTGTAATCGCTGCCAAAGGTGCTTAAACAAAGTACTGAATAAAGGGTCTGAATACTTATGTAAATGTGATATTTTCGTATTTTTTATTATATTTGGTTAAAAAAATGTTAGCAACAATTGATAAAAACAAGTTTTTGCTTTGTCATTATGGGGTATTGTGTGTAGATTAATGAGGGAAACAAACAACTTAATATATTTTAGAATAAGGCTGTAACATACCTAAATGTGGAAAAAGTCAAGGGGTCTGAATAACTTCCCAATGCACTGTATATACAGTGGGGAGAACAAGTACTTGATAACCTGCAAAATCGGCAGTGTTTCCTACTTACAAAGCATTCAGAGGTCTGTATTTTTTTTTTATAGGTACACTTCAACTGTGAGAGACGGAATCTAAAACAAAAATCCAGAAAATCACATTGTATGATTTTTAAGTAATTAATTTGCATTTTATTGCATGACATAAGTATTTGATACATCAGAAAAGCAGAACTTAATATTTGGTACAGAAACCTTTGTTTACAATTACAGAGATCATACGTTTCCTGTAGGTCTTGACCAGGTTTGCACACACTGCAGCAGGGATTTTGGCCCACTCCTCCATACAGACCTTCTCCAGATCCTTCAGGTTTCGGGGCTGTCGCTGGGCAATACGGACTTTCAGCTCCCTCCAAAGATGTTCTATTGGGTTCAGGTCTGGAGACTGGCTAGGCCATTCCAGGACCTTGAGATGCTTCTTACGGAGCCACTCCTTAGTTGTCCTGGCTGTGTGTTTCGGGTCGTTGTCATGCTGGAAGACCCAGCCACGACACATCTTCAATGCTCTTACTGAGGGAAGGAGGTTGTTGGCCAAGCCACCTCCATGCTTCACGGTTGGGATGGTGTTGTTGGGGTTGTACTCATCCTTCTTCCTCCAAACACGGCGAGTGGAGTTTAGACCAAAAAGCTCTATTTTTGTCTCATCAGACCACATGACCATCTCCCATTCCTCCTCTGGATCATCCAGATGGTCATTGGCAAACTTCAGACGGGTCTGGACATGCGCTGGCTTGAGCAGGGGGACCTTGCGTGCGCTGCAGGATTTTAATCCATGACGGCGTAGTGTGTTACTAATGGTTTTCTTTGAGACTGTGGTCCCAGCTCTCTTCAGGTCATTGACCAGGTCCTGCCGTGTAGTTCTGGGCTGATCCCTCACCTTCCTCATGATCATTTATGCCCTACGAGGTGAGATCTTGCATGGAGCCCCAGACCGAGGGTGATTGACCGTCATCTTGAACTTCTTCCATTTTCTAATAATTGCGCCAACAGTTGTTGCCTTCTCACCAAGCTGCTTGCCTATTGTCCTGTAGCCCATCCCAGCCTTGTGCGGGTCTACAATTTTATCCCTGATGTCCTTACACAGCTCTCTGGTCTTGGCCATTGTGGAGAGGTTGGAGTCTGTTTGATTGAGTGTGTGGACAGGTGTCTTTTATACAGGTAACGAGTTCAAACAGGTGCAGTTAATACAGGTAATGAGTGGAGAACAGGAGGGCTTCTTCAAGAAAAACTAACAGGTCTGTGAGAGCCGGAATTCTTACTGGTTGGTAGGTGATAAAATACTTATGTCATGCAATAAAATGCAATAAAATGCAAATTAATTACTTAAAAATCATACAATGTGATTTTCTGGATTTTTGTTTTAAATTCCGTCTCTCACAGTTGAAGTGTACCTATGATAAAAATTACAGACCACTACATCCTTATTTTAGCTATTGAACCCTTTGCAGTAAGGGCCCACCCGTCAATTAGAGGAATAAAAATAGATTTTGCACATTGAGTGGCCCTGTATGCAGATGATACCCTCTTATTCCTAACAGATCTAAATAATTTTCTTCCCTCTCCAATTTAATTAATAACTTGTCAGTTTTTTGGGATTAAAGTTGAAAACCTTTTCCTAAACAAGCAAGAGAGACTGAATCCAATTGTACAGCATCCATTTGTGAATACAGAACAAGGTTTCACATATCTTGGTATTAAAATCACACCAGAATTTAGCTCCTTGAGCTCAACAAATGATGTCCCCATGGTGACGAGTGTAACAGAATCCATCAACAGATGGACATCATTGTCTATATCTATTACTGGTAGAATAAATATCATTAAGATGAATATTCTGCCCAAATGTCTTTATCTATTTCAATCAATTCCTCTGGCTCCACCACCTTTATTTTCCCCAAAGATCTGAAAGATACTCTCAAATGTTATTTGGAGCAACAGAAAACCAAGGCTTAGACTTTCTCTTCTTTATTTGCCCTATGACAGAGGGGGGATGCAACTTCCAAACCTACAGTGGCATTACTGGGCTGCACAACTTAGGGCTGCAATGTTTTGGTTCTCCAAGAAACCACAAAAGGCTTCACTTTGGATGGATATTTGTACTCTGCTCCCTTTAAGAAACTAAAGAAGAAGACTACTAATCCCTTTGTTAAAAACACCAACTATATGGCAGGAAGTACAGCAATATCTGGGTGAATCCCCTGTATTATCCAGTTTTACACCAATTTGGGGAAATGACAATTTCATACCTGGTAAAAATGACTTGGGCTTTAAAGAACTTAGAAGAAAAGGTATTGTTAAAGTAATGGACTTATACATTTAAAAAAAAAAAGGGCTAATGTCATTTGTAGAACTAAAGAGAAGATTTAACTTACCACAAAATTATTTTTTCAAATACTTACAATTGAGAAGCTTTATTTTTTCCAGTCTAAAACAATCTGCCCTACAACCTACTTTGACCACTTTAGAAATGCTCTCTGTTAATATGTGTTATGGGAGAGGTCAAATTACATCATTATATTGGAAAATGGTAGCTACTCATGAAGACAACTCTGATAGTAAGAGACTTCAGTGGATACAAGATATGCAGGAAGATATTTCAGTAGAGGACTGGGTATGATATGCTCGAGAGCTCAGATACAGACCATAAACACCCGCCTGAGACAGTTGCAATACAATTGGATAATGAGAACAATTGTATTTCTGTAATTGTTGATTGTCCTACTTGGAACTAATAAATATATGTGTAAAAAAACAAATGCTGGAGGCCACTGTGTTCTTGGGGACCTGCAATGCTGCAGAAATGTTTTGGTACCCTCCCGCAGTTCTGTGCCTCGACAAAATCCTTTCATGGAGCTCTACGGACAATTCATTCGACCTCATGGCTTGGCTTTTGCTCTGACATGCACTGTAAATGTGGGACCTCATATACAGGTGTGCCTTTCCAAATCACATCCAATCAATTGAATGTACCACAGGTGGACTCCAATCAAGTTGTAGAAACATCTCAAGGATGATCAAAGGAAACAGGATGGACCTGAGCTCAATGGTGAGTCTGAATATTTACAGTTGAAGTCGGAAGTTTACATACACTTAGGTTGGAGTCCTTAAAACTCATTTTTCAACCACTCCACACATTTCTTGTTAACAAACTATAGTTTTGGCAAGTCGGTTAGGACATCTACTTTGTGCATGACACAAGTAATTTTTCCAACAATTGTTTAAAGACAGATTATTTCACTGTATCACAATTTCAGTGGGTCAGAAGTTTACATACACTAAGTTGACTGTGCCTTTTAAACAGCTTGGAAAATTCCAAAAAAGGATGTCATGGCTTTAGAAGCTTCTGATATTCTAATTGACATCATTTGAGTCAATTGGAGATGTACCTGTGGATATATTTCAAGGCCTACCTTCAAACTCAGTGCCTCTTTGCTTGACATCATGGGAAAGTCAAAATAAATCAGCCAAGACCTCAGGAAAAAAAACCGTAGACCTCCACAAGTCTGGTTCATCCTTGGGAGCAATTTCCAAATGCCTGAAGGTACCATGTTCATCTGTACAAACAATAGTACGCAAGTACACCATGGGACCATGCAGCCGTCATATTGCTCAGGAAGGAGAGGCGTTCTGTCTCCTAGAGATAAACGTACTTTGGTGTGTAAAGTGCAAGTCAATCCCAGAAAAACAGCAAGGGACCTTGTGAAGATGGTGGCGGAAACAGGTACAAAAGTATCTATATCCACAGTAAAACAAGTCCTATATTGACATAACCTGAAAGGCTGCTCAGCAAGGAAGAAGCCACTGCTCCAAAACCGCCATAAAAAAGCCAGACTATGGATTGCAACTGCTCATGGGGACAAAGATCGTACTTTTTAGAGAAATGTCCTTGGTCTGATGAAACTAAAATAGAACTGTTTGGCCATAATGACCATTGTTATGTTTGGAGGAAAAAGGGGGGTCTTTGCAGCAGAAGGGACTGGTGCACTTCACATATTAGATGGCATCATGAGTAAGGAAGATTATGTGGATATATTGAAGCGACATCTCAAGACATCAGTCAGGAAGTTAAAGCTTGGTCGCAAATGGGTCTTCCAAATGGACAATGACCCCAAGCATACTTCCAAAGTTGTGGCAAAATGGCTTAAGGACAACAAAGTCAAGATATTGGAGTGGCCATCACAAAGCCCTGACCTCAATCCTGTAGAAAATGTGTGGGCAGAACTGAAAAAGTGTGTGCGAGCAAGACGACCTACAAACCTGACTCAGTTACACCAGGTCTGTCAGGAGGAATGGGCCAAAATTCACCCAATTTATTGTGGGAAGCTTGTGGAAGGCTACCCGAAATGTTTGATCCAAGTTAAACAATTTAAAGGCAATGCTACCAAATACTAATTGAGTGTATGCTCATCAGTCATGATAATTATATATTTACATTTACATTTTAGTCATTTAGCAGACGCTCTTATCTAGAGCGACTTACAGTTAGTGAGTGCATACATTTTCATACTGGCCCCCCGTGGGAAACGAACCCACAACCCTGGCGTTGCAAGCGCCATGCTCTACCAACTGAGCTACATCCTCCACTCACTATAACAGGGGTTAGACACTACACAGACTCATTTCCTAGAACCTTAAAAACACTGGCAGTTTGTCTACTTCACTTCTTTAGTCTACTCTCTGATCACTCCAGATAGCCCAGTAAATAAAACAAATGCTGAAAAAATTGGTATCAAACCATGCAAGTCTGAGTAGCATGGAATAACATACCATCTTATTGAAACAGTTCATCATGAAACAGTTCGACTGCAACTTTTCATGCACAGTGGGAAGTTGGAACGAACAACAAACTTAGTTAGATAGAACCTGCTCTTACCATGAGAAACAGATTTCCCAATCGTCTCCTCCTCTTCTTCATCTTTAATGTTGACATTCAGCTCCAGTGTTTGACTGCAGTCTTCCAGCTTTACTGATGCCATCTCTGGATCCTGCTTAGCAAACGGGGCTCCACTGTCACAATCAGGACCCACTGACTGTAGGTTTGGACTCAATGTGGAAGGAGAGAGGCTCGCTGGGTTTGCCCTCACTATTGATGTTACCGGCCTCAGATTTAATTCTAGTCGTCCTGTAGTAACAATGAGAAACAGACACAAAAAGTTATTGTCTTGACAGTTCTGGCACTTTCTTTATTCTCTAAAAATATATTACGTTTCTTCTTGTTAAATTATCTAATTCAGTGCTTGACTTGGACTGAAATAGGTGCCGGTACTGTTCATATTTAGGTGCAGGAGCTCCACAATGCTGTTGAGCTAACGTTCTATAAGAGGAACATGAGCTCAAGCACTAGATATTTGAGGTGCCGGTACTTAACCTATAGCAGATATTCCCAAATTCACATACAGTACTAGTCAAAAGTTTTAGAACACCTACTCTTTCCAGGGGTTTTCTTTATTGTTACTATTTTCTACATTGTATAATAATATTGAAGACATCACAACTATGAAATAACACATATGGAATAATGTAGTAGCCAAAAAAGTGTTAAACAAATCAAAATATATATTTTATATTTGAGATTCTTCAAAGTAGGCAACCTTTGCCTTGATGACAGCTTTGCACACTCTTGGCATTTTCTTAACCAGCTTCGAGGTAGTCACCTGGAATGCATTTCAATTAACAGGTGTCCCTTGTTAAAAGTTAATTAGTGGAATTTCTTAATGCGCTTGAGCCAATCAGTTGTGTTGTGACAAGGTAGGGGTGGTATCCAGAAGATAGGCCTATTTGGTAAAAGACCAAGTCCATGTTATTGCAAGAACAGCTCAAATAAGCAAAGAGAAACAACAGTCCATCATTACTTTAAGACATGAAGGTCAGTCAATCCTGAAAATATGAAGAACTTTGAAAGATTCTTCAAGTGCATTCGCAAAAACCATCAAGCGCTATGATGAAACTGGCTCTCATGAGGACCGCCACAGGAAAGGAAGACCCAGAGTTACCTCTGCTGCAGGGGATAAGTTCATTAGAGTTACCAGCCTCAGAAATTGCAGCCCAAATAAATGCTTCACAGACTTCAAGTAACAGACATCTCAACATCAACTGTTCAGAGGAGACTGCGTGAATCAGGCCTTCATGGTCAAATTGCTGCAAAGAAACCACTACTAAAGGACACCAACAAGTAGAAGAGACTTGCTTGGGCCAAACAACATGAGCAATGGACATTAGACTGGTGGAAATCTGTCCTTTTGTCTGATGTGTCCAAATTTGAGATTTTTGGTTCCAACCGCAGTGTCTTTGTGAGACGCAGAGTAGGTGAACGGATGATCTCTACATGTGTGGATCCCACCGTGAAGCATGGAGGAGGAGGTGTGATGCTTTGCTGGTGATTTATTTAGAATTCAAGGCACACTTACCCAGCATGGCTACCACAGCATTCTGCAGTGATACGCCATCCCATCTGGTTTGGGCATAGTGGGATTATCATTTGTTTTTCAACAGGACAATGACACAACACACCTCCAGGCTGTGTAAGGGCTGCATCAGATGACCTGGCCTCTACAATCATCCGACCTCCCCAATTGAGATGGTTTGGGATGAGTTGGACCGCAGAGTGAAGTAAAAGCAGCCAACAAGTGCTCAGCATGTGTGTGAACTGCTTCTGATGGAGATTTTTTAGTGGACTAAGAGATAAAACTGGGTTAATCACGAACATAGTTAGAATTCTTTGTTGCTGGGCCAGGAACTTAATTGGGTCATTTCACTGTGTGTGTGTGGGAAAGTGGGAATCAAACTTAGGGTCTAATTGATTGCTCTTACTTAAATCCATGGCTGTCCTATCTTATCAAAGACTGAAACTAGCCTGTGGCATTTTGTCTCTCTCGGCGCCAGGGTTGAACAGAGTTTAAACTAAACATGAGTGTTTTTGCAAGACAGGGGAGTGATTGATTGTAGTACTATGTGATTCTGAACTGAATGAAAGTCGAATTTAGCCGCCACCATAGACAATGGGAGTGGGCGGAGCAATAAAAGAGCGGGAAACTGAAGAGGGAGGGATTTTAAAGCTAGGGTGTGTGGAGGGCACTATATAAGATGGAGAGAGAGGAAGAGGAGGTGCTACTCTGCAGACTGGCATCGGCTTTGTTGAAATTATAATAAAGTCATTCTTAATTCTACAAAAACTCTGGAAATATTTTGATTTGTAATAAAATAGTGATTATTTTCCACAACACTTCAAGACTGTTGGAAAAGCATTCCAGGTGAAGCTGGTTGAGAGAATGCCCAGAGTGTGCAAAGCTGTCATCAAGGTAAAGGGTGGCTACTTTGAAGAATCTAAAATATATTTGATTTGTTTAACACCTTTTTGGTTACTACATGACTCCATATGTGTTATTTCATACTTTAGATGCCTTCACTATTATTCTACAATGTAGAAAATAGTAAAAATTAAGAAAAACCCTTGAATGTGTAGGTGCTGTATATTTGCCACTGCTTGACAAAAAAAAGATAACTTATAGTTAGATAGAACCTGCTCTTACCATGAGAAACAGATTTCCCAATCTTCTCCTCCTCTTCTTCATCTTTAATGTTGACATTCAGCTCCAGTGTTTGACTGCAGTCTTCCAGCTTCACTGATGCCATCTCTGGATCCTGCTTAGCAAACTGAGCTCCACTGTCGCAATCAGGACCCAGTGACTGTAGGTTTGGACTCAGTGTGGAAGGAGAGAGGCAGGTTGGGTTTGTCCTCACTATTGATGTTACCGGCCTCAGATTTAATTCTAGTCGTCCTGTAGTAACAATGAGAAACAGACACAAAAAGTTATTGTCTTGACAGTTCTGGCACTTTCTTTATTCTCTAAAAATATATATTATTTCTTCTTGTTAAATCATCTAATTCAGTGTTTGACTTGGACTGAAATAGGTGCCGGTACTGTTTATATTTAGGTGCAGGAGCTCCACAATACTGTTGAGCTAACATTCTATAAGAGGAACAGGAGCTCAAGCACTAGATATTTGAGGTGCCGGTACTTAACCTATAGTAGATATTCCCAAATTCAAACTCATTATTGTTACTATTTTCTACATTGTATAATAATAATGAAGACATCACAACTATGAAATAACACATATGGAATAATGTAGTAACCAAAAAAGTGTTAAACAAATCAAAATATATTTTATATTTGAGATTCTTCAAAGTAGGCAACCTTTGCCTTGATGACAGCTTTGCACACTCTTGGCATTTTCTTAACCAGCTTCGAGGTAGTCACCTGGAATGCATTTCAATTAACAGGTGTCCCTTTTTTAAAGTTAATTTGTGGAATTTCTTAATGTGCTTGAGCCAATCAGTTGTGTTGTGACAAGGTAGGGGTGGTATCCAGAAGATAGGCCTATTTGGTAAAAGACCAAGTCCATATTATTGCAAGAACAGCTCAAATAAGCAAAGAGAAACAACAGTCCATCATTACTTTAAGACATGAAGGTCAGTCAATCCTGAAAATATGAAGAACTTTGAAAGATTCTTCAAGTGCATTCGCAAAAACCATCAAGCGCTATGATGAAACTGGCTCTCATGAGGACCGCCACAGGAAAGGAAGACCCAGAGTTACCTCTGCTGCAGGGGATAAGTTAATTAGAGTTACCAGCCTCAGAAATTGCAGCCCAAATAAATGCTTCACAGACTTAAAGTAACAGACACATCTCAACATCAACTGTTCAGAGGAGACTGCGTGAATCAGGCCTTCATGGTCGAATTGCTGCAAGGAAACCACTACTAAAGGACACCAACAAGTAGAAGAGACTTGCTTGGACCAAACAACATGAGCAATGGACATTAGACCGGTGGAAATCTGTCCTTTGGTCTGATGTGTCCAAATTTGAGATTTTTGGTTCCAACCGCAGTGTCTTTGTGAGACGCAGAGTAGGTGAACGGATGATCTCTACATGTGTGGTTCCCACCGTGAAGCATGGAGGAGGATGTGTGATGGTGCTTTGCTGGTGATATATTTCGAATTCAAGGCACACTTACCCAGCATGGCTACCACAGCATTCTGCAGCGATACGCCATCCCATCTGGTTTGGGCATAGTGGGATTATCATTTGTTTTTCAACAGGACAATGACACAACACACCTCCAGGCTGTGTAAGGGCTGCATCAGATGACCTGGCCTCTACAATCATCCGACCTCCCCAATTGAGATGGTTTGGGATGAGTTGGACCGCAGAGTGAAGTAAAAGCAGCCAACAAGTGCTCAGCATGTGTGTGAACTGCTTCTGATGGAGATTTTTTAGTGGACTATGAGATAAAACTGGGTTAATCACGAACATAGTTAGAATTCTTTGTTGCTGGGCCAGGAACTTAATTGGGTCATTTCACTGTGTGTGTGTGGGAAAGTGGGAATCAAACTTAGGGTCTAATTGATTGCTCTTACTTAAATCCATGGCTGTCCTATTTTATCAAAGACTGAAACTAGCCTGTGGCATTTTGTCTCTCTCGGCGCCAGGGTTGAACAGAGTTTAAACTAAACATGAGTGTTTTTGCAAGACAGGGGAGTGATTGATTGTAGTACTATGTGATTCTGAACTGAATGAAAGTCGAATTTAGCCGCCACCATAGACAATGGGAGTGGGCGGAGCAATAAAAGAGCGGGAAACTGAAGAGGGAGGGATTTTAAAGCTAGGGTGTGTGGAGGGCACTATATAAGATGGAGAGAGAGGAAGAGGAGGTGCTACTCTGCAGACTGGCATCGGCTTTGTTGAAATGATAATAAAGTCATTCTTAATTCTACAAAAACTCGAAGTATTTTGATTTGTAATAAAGTATAGTGATTATTTTCCACAACACTTCAAGACTGTTGGAAAAGCATTCCAGGTGAAGCTGGTTGAGAGAATGCCCAGAGTGTGCAAAGCTGTCATCAAGGCAAAGGATGGCTACTTTGAAGAATCTAAAATCTAAAATATATTTTGATTTGTTTAACACCTTTATGGTTACTACATGACTCCATATGTGTTATTTCATACTTTAGATGTCTTCACTATTATTCTACAATGTAGAAAATAGTAAAAAATTAAGAAAACCCCTTGAAACCCCACCTCTTTAAGGAACACCTGGGACAGGATAAAGTAATCCTTCTACCCCCCCCCCCCCCCCAAAAAAAAAAAATATATTGTAAAGTGGTTATCCCACTGGCTATAAGGTGAATGCACCAATTTGTAAGTCGCTCTGGATAAGAGCGTCTGCTAAATGACGTAAATGTAAATGTGTGTCCAAACTTTTGACTGGTATATTTGCCACTGCTTGACTAAAAAAATATTGGTCGACCAACAGCCTCTCTATTGACCAAACAATTGACCAGTCAACTAAATGGGGTCAGCCCTGAAAGCTATTCAACAGTCGAAGGCAAAAATGAGTGAAAATTATGAGCCATATCATCCTCCACTCACTATCACAAGGGTTAGTAACTACACAGACTCATTTAATAGAACTTTAAAACACTGGCAGTTTGTCTACTTCACTTCTTTAGTCTACTCTTTGATCACTCCAGATAGCCCAGTCAATAAAACAAATGCTGACAATACTGGTGTCAAACCATGCAAGTCTCAGTGGCATGAAATAACCCAGTCATAGCCCAGTTGTTCAGGGATGTGTGATGTCAGAATTACAGAATCCAACCTAGCAATAGACTGGGTGATAACTTATGGAGGTCTAACTTATGAAGATAACTTATAGTTAGATATAACCTTCTCTTACCATGAGAAACAGATTTCCCAATCTTCTCCTCCTCTTCTTCATCTTTAATGTTGACATTCAGCTCCAGTGTTTGACTGCAGTCTTCCAGCTTCACTGATGCCATCTCTGGATCCTGCAGTGCAAACTGGGCTCCACTGTCACAATCAGAACCCAGTGACTGTAGTTTTGGACTCAGTGTGGAAGGAGAGAGGCAGGCTGGGTTTGTCCTCACTGTTGATGTAACCGGCCTCAGACTTAATCTGAGTCGTCCAGTAGTAATATAGAGAAACGGACACAAAAGTTAGTCTTGAGATTTCTGGCACTTTCTTTATTCTCTAAAAATATATTAGATCAGGTAGCTAAGCATTGACAACAAACCATTTATTAATTTCACAGACACAAATTGCACACTTTAAATTAAACAACGTAAGTGAACTTAACCTACAGTAGATTTCTTGAATTCACATAAATGACTGAAAAACCATTTAGAACAAGGTTGCAGTTTGTTTTAGGCAGCACTATGTACTATTTTCCTGAATAACCTTGTCTTCACTGTATTATTTCAATCAAAAACAATTATTTCCCGTTCACACCATAGTAACAATTATAGATAAAGATAGAAACAACTGAATGTGTCTGAATATATGGAAAAGGGGGAGGGGTCTGAATACTTTCTGAATCCACTGTAAGGAATTGGCAACTCGTTCTCATTCTGAGAAATAAGGTAGGCCACTTGATTTCAACATCTGAACAAAGTGGACAGGCTAACATGCTTTTCAAACAGTTGGAGACAGACAGAATGGTGTGTTCATAACAACTCAACTGTTCAACCTTGTTAGCAAACAGATCCAAGTTGGCTAATCTTGAAATATAAAGATCAGCTGGTTAATCACTAGCATGTGGGCTTGAGAGATTGTTGATGAGACCTGTGTTCATTTTCTATAGCCTAATGCCTGCTACAATAAATTAGTCCATTTGTAACAAAAAATTGCACTTTCATAGACCAACTTGAAAGCCAGATCAGTGAATAATGCCAAAAAAAGCAGGTTAAACTACTTGTATAAAATAATACAATAATTAGTGTGTCTTATTGGTTGTGGATGGCTTATATTTAGCCTAGGTATAACTTCACAAGCCCTGAATTCATTAGATTATAGCTGACTGTTTGAAATGCAGTGTATTTAACCTTTAATTGTACAACGCTTATTTAGAGAAAAACAAACTCGAGATATATATCGTGAATCGCCCATAAGTTTTAAAAAACTCAAGATACAGCTGTATGATTTTTAGTCCATATAGCCCAGCCATAACAGAGTACATTAGAGTAAAGTAGAATACAATACATTACGTTATACTGTACTATACTCTGTACTGTTGTACTGTACTGAACTAAACTTTTCTTTCCTGTACTCTGCTGTACTGTACTTTCCAATCTTGTGAAACAGTAGCTATGTTTCCAATAACTTGTCCAGTGCTGTTTCACGACATTAAGAAAAAGTTTGCATAGAAAATAGATATGACAATTGCCATCTAGGGTGTGTTTCCATGTAACTATCCTGTGTCGATAAAAACAGCTGGACGTAATGACTCACCCTGTACCGTCAAAATGATTTGGCAATCATTTATTTAAAAAACACTGTTTCAATCCTCACTTGTCAGAATAAAGAAACTTTGACAAAAGAAAAACCCACCCGTCCAACGATTAAAAATGTTTTCGAGCTTTAGAACATTTCTCCTATATCTGCTGTCTCCATTACACATCGCAAAGATTATTTTAGCAACATTGCGTTTGTCGAATGCATCTGGGACAATGGAAACCTGCCTAATGATGTCTGAGTGATTGGTTCAGATTTGGTCTGGTCTAATGCCAAGTCAGTTAAGAACAAATTCTTATTTACAATGACGGCCTACCCCGGACGACGCTGGGCCAATTGATTGGGACTCCAATCACAGCCGGATAATGATACAGCCTGGAATCAAACCAGGCTCTGTAGTGTCTTAGACCGCTGCGCCACTCAGGAGCCCTGTGACTAATCATTTTGGCTATTTAAGCTCTGAAAAGGCCTATCAGCTACCCAACTTTATCAGGAATTATCCTGAGCATCTTTACAATGAGAATCAATGCATTTGCACAGCAGGAAATGCAGAAGTATTTAATTTTTTGCTATGATCATCTCCTCAAAAATGTACAGACAAACTTGAAATCACTGATTATCATGACAATTTAGCTGACATGGTTAAACTCCCGGACAACAGTGGTTTCAGAGTCCTGCAATAGAGTGAAGACGCTAACATTTGTATAAGGGCACGACAAAGCCTATTCCCCCTCAGGAGACTGAAAATATTTGGCATGGGTCCGCAGATCCTCAAAAAAATTCTACAGCTGCACCATCGAGAGCATCCTGACTGGTTGCATCACCGCCTGGTATGGCAACTGCTTGGCCTCCGACCGCAAGGCACTACAGAGGGTAGTGCGTACGGCCCAGTACATCACTGGGGCCAAGCTTCCTGCCATCCAGGACCTCTATACCAGGCGGTGTCAGAGGAAGGTGCTCAAAATTGTCAAAGACTCCAGCCACCCTAGTCATAGACTGTTCTCTCTGCTACCGCACAGCAAGTGGTACCGGAGTGCCAAGTCTAGGTCCAAAAGACTTCTCAACAGCTTCTACCCCCAAGCCATAAGACTCCTGAACAGCTAATCGTGGCTACCCTGACTATTTGCACTGCCCCCCCACCCCATCTTTTTACGCTGCTGCTACTCTGTTAATTATTTATGCATAGTCACTTTAACTCTACCCACATGTACATATTACTTCAACTAGCCGGTGCCCCCGCACATTGACTCTGCAACGGTACCCCCCTGTATATATAGCCTCCCTACTGTCACTTTACTTCTGCTCTTTTTTTCTCAACACTTTTTTGTTGTTTTATTTTACTTTTTTTGTTTAAAATAAATGCACTGTTGGTTAAGGGCTGTAAGTAAGCATTTCACTGTAATGTCTGCACCTGTTGTATTCGGCGCATGTGGCCAATAACATTTGATTTGATCTCTTGAGAATTGTTTTCTGTGGGTGTCACCCGTTCCATGGGTGCACAATCCAACCCGTTTCATAAGTGCATATATGAATGCGCCCAAAGCAATTATGTGGTCTAATACCTCCACAGTGGGATTTCAACAGTTTTTTTCTGTTTGATTTTTTTTTTTAAAATCAGTTTTTGTAATTCATTTTAAATTAAGTAACACCATTCCAACCATGTTTAGCGTTATCTAGTCCAAATATGACATGATTCCACAATTTTATATCAGTTTGCATCACTTTCAATTAGGGCTTTTATTTTGAGCGCGAACCGCAAATTCCACTATTGTGGCTAATCGTTATTATAGCAAGTGTTGCCAATTTAGTGACTTTGTCGCTATATTTAGCGACTATTCAGACCCCTCTAGCAACATTTCTTTTTAAGCGACTAGCGACAAATCTAGCGACTTTTTCTGGTGTTATTGGAGACTTTTGGAGACTCTGACATTAAAGCACATATCGTTCTTAAGCTCCCCCCCGTCCCAAAGCACACACAGGCGGCACAGTCATCGCAGGAGATGTTCACCCCTCCGCGTCCAGACTGCAAATGAATCGCGCATTCGGGAAGCCGCCGCTGGCTGATCCCGCCCTGGCTTACATTCAGGGCGAGATGTAAATGTAAGTAGTGTCACGTTTGCTGGTCCCGGATAAAGGAGGAGGGTTGGAATTGTGACATAAAAAAAAACTAGAATCGACATTAGAAAGTTAATTTGTAGTTCTAAACATATTTAGGGTGTTTTTTTCCTTACTGAGGAGTTGGCAACACTGAATTTGTGGCCCGTTTCACATCCGTAGGGACAAGCCGATACCAGGGCTGAGTCCAGCAGGAGGACGGAGATGTTGGCCACATTCAGATACAAATGTATTACGTAGAGCAAACATGCCTCTGATTCTAATTAATCATGTCAGTTCTATTCAGGGTATTTATATCTGCAACTTTCCAAAACGTTTTTGTACTGAACATGCCCAGGCGAAACGCACTGACCTATATACGAACCTGGAAAGCCTCACAAATAAAAACGTGTAATGGACCCCGCGCCATGTGCTTATAAAATATTTTTTATCACGTTCTTCAATCACTCGGATTGACACAAACATTACACAAAACCTTTCCCAAACGTGATAACACCTTGACTGATTTGTTATCTAACATGTTATTTCGATATTAGACAGTGTAAAAGTGCTATTACATACCTGTAGTAATAAAGAGAAACGGGAATCACAGTCCCGTCGTTTTCTTTATTCTGAAGAATGGTGCGCGCCTACACGGAAGTTCCTGTTCCCCAACTACCACAATGCAACAACGACTTCTTCTTCTGTGGGTTTTATGGCAGACTACTTCCAAAAGTTGTATTGCCGCCACCAACTGGACGGGTTGAAACCACAAAATAAATTAAATAAAAAATAAATCCATACTTAATAGTGATACTAACTTACTCCACCCTAATAAAAATAGTACATTGCCAAAACAAACAAAACTCCCATTTCTTCCTTCCTTTAAATCTCCATATCTCCCTTCTCAGTCTCTAGGACCTGAGATGGTGGTACGGCTTTTGACAATATTCCATGTAACTCTTTTGCCAATAAATCTTTCAGCCCCAGGAACCGTTCTGCCGCAACCACAATGATTTCTATCTTCCTAGATCTTTTCTCCACCTTGGCAGTGCCGTTAATCACCATTGCGATAAAGGCCACAAAGTCCACCTTTTTAACCTTTAAAATGTCAGGATCATCTTGTTGAAAGGCAACCCCTGCAGCTTGCATTGAAGGCTTATCCACCACCATTATATTTACTGTAAAGATAACGCCCAACAACTACAATGATTCAGTAGATCAGTAATGTTACAGTACTCTAGCATGTCTCACAGCTGCTTATGCTGACAAAGCATGTTAGTGAATAGGTCAGATTTAGCTTTGTGATGCTCATTTAAACGTCCTGTCTTGTTCAGCTTCAGAACAACAGTAAATATGTCACTTGAAACATAGTTTTTTGGTAAGTCATTACACAAAAGAGAAGAGCTTGACTTGTACAAATTCATATACATACTATTTTTCATTGGCAGATAAATTACACAGGCTTGAATTAAGCCTTAATGGCTAAAATAACTCATCTAGTTTTAAAATACAATTTAATAAACAAAAAGTATCCACCCAAACTAATGGTGAAAACTGATCATCACACCATCTCTGTCTGATACATGTTGTGTCTACTAGCTCATTCCCATAGAAAACTGCAGAGGAAATCAGTACCACACAGTCAACCAGCCTCACAGAGGATATTCAACCATAAGGGCAAATCCAAGGTAATCTCAATATCTTTACAATAGAAGCTAACAAATCACACCAAAACTGACCAGGTGAACACTGATCAGTAAAGTAAAGAGATGTTAACATTCTATAACGTTCCCTTTCCTCTGCACAGTTCTCTCACAGTGAGAAACAATAGGATTACAATAGAGTGTTCTATGATTTCTTGAGAATTAAGTGATGGAATGATTTTAATCTTAGCTAGTCAGACAACTGATGAGGATTCTCACATGTATGTGGCCATGTTGAGAGAAACTCTTCCAACAGTCAGAGCAGGAGTACCAGATCCCTTGATATTTTACAGCTCTTCCCACAATCAGAGCAGGGAAATAGATTATCTCCTGTGTGTATTTTTAGGTGTATTTTTTAGCTTTGATAGAATTGGGAAAATCTCCTCCCAATGTGGGCAGTGGTGGGACCTCTTCGCTCTGTGATCTTCCTGCTGTTGTTCTCTGGATGTAGAGAATGTCTCAACATGGTCTCCTGTGTGAACAACATCAGAAGAACCAGTCAGTTGGTGTGATATACATGTCAATCACATTTATTTTATAAAGCACTTTTTACATCAGCCGTTGTCACAGAGTGCTTTACAGATACCCTAACCTAACGTATCAGGCGTAAAATAAATGCCTAAACGAGGTCCACAGAAACCAGAAGCTTCTGGTTTTCAGGCTTTGCCTTCCGCTCTGCCTTTTCCCTGAAACACGGATGCTTCCGGTGTTTGCTGACTCTGCTGAGGGTGCAGGTACCGAGACTAAAACCCCAAAGAGCAAGCAATGCAGAAGCACAGTGGCTAGGAAAAACTCCCTAGAAGGAAGGAACCTAGGAAGAAACCTAGAGAGGAACCAGGCTCTGAGCAGTGGCCAGTCCTCTTCTGGCTGTACTGGGTGACAAATGATGCATTATCTCACCATCCCCCATTCTGAATGATGCATTATCTCACCATCCCCCATTCTGAATGATGCATTATCTCACCATCCCCCATTCTGAATGATGCATTATCTCACCATCCCCCATTCTGAATGATGCATTATCTCACCATCCCCCATTCTGAATGATGCATTATCTCACCATCTCCCATTCTGTCACACCTCTGATCTCCTGTTGTGATAACATACTGTAGGTCTGATATCTGATTGGAAGTTAACTCAACTGTAATGTTATTGATCAACAACTCAAATGGTTCTAAAAGGGTCTTAGCTTCAATGTGTCTTTCTCTTTTGTTCTTGACCTGCTGTGGTGAAATATATACTGAGTGCACAAAACATTAGGATTATTGAGTTGCACCCCCTTCTGCCTTCAGAAAAGCCTAACTTTGTCAGGGCATGGACTCTACAAGGTGTCAAAAGCCTTCCACAGGGATGCTGGCCCATGTTGATTCCAATGCTTTCCACAGTTGTGTCAAGTTGGCTGGATGTCCTTTTGGTGGTGGACCGTTCTTGATACCCACGGGAAACTGTTGAAACTGCGGGAAACTGTGTTGCAGTTCTTGACACATTAAAACGGGTGCGTCTGGTACCTACTACCATACCCTGTTCAAAGGCACTTAAATATTTTGTTTTGCCCATTCACCCTCTAAATGAAACACATACACAAAAAATCCTTCTTTAACCCTTCAGTGGGATACCAGACGCACCCGAAGTGGATTTAACAAGAGACATCGATAAGGGATCATAGCTTTCACCTGGTCAGTCTATGGCAGGGAAAGAAGCAAGTGTTCCTAATGTTTAATAAACTCAGTGTACACTGTCTTTCTCTCTACCCCTCTCCCATGAGCTATGAGCCACGACACAAGCTATATATTATTTGTCTTTCTCTTCCTGTCTGATCATCTTTAGATACTTAATGTTTTGTTAATATCAGTATTGACTTGTAACTTGGGCTTCACGCCTTGGGCAGAAGGTAACTGAAAGGTTGCTGGTTCGAATCCCCGAGCTGACTAAGTGAAAAATCAGCCGATGTGCCCTTGAGCAAGGCACATAACCCTAGATCCTCTGAATTTTTTTTTTAAAGTGAATCGTTAATTTTACAATGTCATTAAATCTATTTACCTTTAGTATTCCACTAGCAGACCAATTCTTGCTAGTCAACATCAACTCATTGCCTAATGCTTGCTTGCATATTTTAATCGTCTTTATGGTGTCAGATAAACATTTTAGTAGACTTAATTAATACATAAATTGAAGTATTTTCATGAGTCGCAGGTGAGGTGTTCTATATATATGATCACTAAAGAACCTGCTCTTACCATGAGAAACAGATTTCCCAATCTTCTCCTCCTCTTCTTCATCTTTAATGTTGACATTCAGCTCCAGTGTTTGACTGCAGACTTCCAGCTTCACTGATGCCATCTTTGGATCCTGCAGTGCATACTGGGCTCCTGTCAAGGTCGAGGTAAGGAGTAGACCAAGGCGCAGCGTGATGAACAAACATGACTTTAATTAGTTAAAGCGTCAAAATACAAAACAAAACACGACTCGTGACGTCCACGGTATCAATGACCGAACACGGAACAAAAACCCACAACCACAAAGGGAAAACATACAGTTTAAATATGGCTCCCAATCAGAGACAACCAGCCAACAGCTGACACTCGTTGCCTCTGATTGGGAGTCACTCAGGCAAACATAGAATACAACAAACTAGAATGAACACCAACATAGAAATACACACATAGAAATGAACACACCCTGGCTCAACATAATGAGTCCCAGAGCCAGGGTGTGACAGTACCCCCCCCCCTAAAGGCGCGGACTGCGACCGCGCCTCAACTAAACAAACCAGGGGAGGGCTGGGCGGGCATACCTCCTCGGCGGCGGTTCTGGCTCCGGCCTTGACCACCACCCTCCAATACACCCCCCATAGCGCCCCTGGTCCAGTCTGGCCCCGCCGGCTGGAGCAGGACTGGACTTAACAGGAGCGGTCCTTACCAGGCTGTCGACTCGCACCCCTGGCTTGGTGCGTGGAGGAGGAACGGGCCTTACCAGGCTGACGACGCGCACCCCTGGCTTGGTGCGTGGAGGAGGAACGGGCCTTACCAGGCTGACGACGCGCACCCCTGGCTTTGTGCGTGGAGGAGGAACGGGCCTTACCAGGCTGACGACTCGCACCCCTGGCTTGGTGCGTGGAAGAGGGACGGGCCTTACCAGGCTGGCGACGCGCACCGTAGGTTTGGTGCGGGTGGCAGGAACAGGCCGGACCGGGCTGGCGACGCGCACCATAGGTTTGGTGCGAGTGGCAGGAACAGGCCAGGTCGGGCTGGCGACGCGCACCGTAGACTTGGTGCGGGTGGCAGGAACAGGCCGGACCGGGCTGGCGACGCGCACCGTAGGTTTGGTGCGCGTGGCAGGAACAGGCCGGGTCGGGCTGGCGATGCACACCGTAGGCTTGGTGCGTGGAGCAGGGACAGGCCGGGCTGGGCTGTCGACGCACACCGTAGGCTTGGTGCGTGGAGCAGGGACAGGCCGGGCTGGGCTGTCGACGCACACCGTAGGCTTGGTGCGTGGAGCAGGGACAGGCCGGGCTGGGCTGTCGACGCACACCGTAGGCTTGGTGCGTGGAGCAGGGACAGGCCGGGCTGGGCTGGCGACGCACACCGTAGGCTTGGTGCGTGGAGCAGGGACAGGCCGAACCGGGCTGTGGAGACGGATAGGAGGCCTGGAGTGAAGAGCGGCCACCACCCGTCCTGGCTGAATGCCTACCCTCACACACTCTGTGTGAGGCATCCGCACAGGACGTACAGGGCGGTGTACCCCTGGCCTGGTGGCCTTCTGGATCCGCCCCCTTTTCTGTCAAGGTCGAGGTAAGGAGTAGACCAAGGCGCAGCGTGATGAACAAACATGACTTTAATTAGTTAAAGCGTCAAAATACAAAACAAAACACGACTCGTGACGTCCACGGTATCAATGACCGAACATGGAACAAAAACCCACAACCACAAAGGGAAAACATACAGTTTAAATATGGCTCCCAATCAGAGACAACCAGCCAACAGCTGACACTCGTTGCCTCTGATTGGGAGTCACTCAGGCAAACATAGAATACAACAAACTAGAATGAACACCAACATAGAAATACACACATAGAAATGAACACACCCTGGCTCAACATAATGAGTCCCAGAGCCAGGGTGTGACAGCTCCACTGTCACAATCAGGACCCAGTGACTGTAGGTTTGGACTCAGTGTGGAAGGAGAGAGGCAGGCTGGGTTTGTACTAACTGTTAATTTGTAAACTCTGGACAGATTTGAACAATTGCTGCCTAAAATGCTGTGGTGCTTACTAACACAACAGGAAATATTGTGTTAGATGTGGGCCATCACATGAATTCTCAGCTCTTTCACTCTGAATATTCATATCAATGAATCACCCTCAAATGGACTATCAATACCAGAGTTCTACAATACTATTTACATAATCAACTGGACATTACAACAGCCTGAACCTCAATATCGTCCTGGGCATATATTGAACTCTAACAATGGGGGATGGAAAGGGTCTGTTGAAATGAATACTGTAGTGGTGTGAGAAAGCTTCCTCTCTAATTCCACTCCCCAATAGTAAGTGGAAACACTTAAAAATTGAAAAAAAATACAAATAATATATTTGTTGTTTTATTTAATTGTTACCTAAGAAGAAAACCTGTCTAAGTCCTTTATACTGAAAATATATATTCATATGCATTATAGAAAATAATGGGGACTAGGAAATTAGATTGTCCCAATTGTGATGTGTAGAGGTGTAGTGACATGTTTTGACTAGATACATAATATAGAAGAGAAATTGGCTCAGTTCAAAGGTTTCTAGTCAAAAAAAAGCATTTGGTTGCTGTGTTCAAAAGGCATATTTTGTATTTATATTGCATTTTTTAATTTAACTTTCATATTAACATTTTCCCCAGTGATAAAACACAGTGCTAAAGGTTTTAAAACAGAAGCTGCCGTTTGCATGTAGATTACGTCACCATAATTAAGCACTGGGAGATGCGTTGCTTGAACAATCTTCCTTCTACTTTCCAAAGTGAAGCAGGATTTATTTCTATACCTAGTTATTTTGGCAACTGAGCAAATTGTAGGTCTTATGAGCGGAAACTTGAAGGCTGTGAGACTTTTGCGCAACTTCCCGCGCGCGTTTCCAGTGAACACTGAGGCTGTACTCTTCCAGTTTTAGATAGCTTTTTATTTCTATGATATAGCCTATAGTAGCCTATATGTGGTGTTCAATGCAGGCCTACATTGCAGGATACTTTAAAACACGTTTTTACATTATGAAGGGCTTGACATGAATTCTTGATTTGTTTTTACTTGGTTTGTAACACCGTGTGCCAAATAGGTGACTGTAAATTGGATTGTGTTGTATGATGCAAGAAACCACTTTACAAAATAATATTAATTATTATTACCATACAGAGAATTATACTATGTAGGCTACCCCTCTGCTTTTTGGCTTATTTGCATATTCAAGCCTGTCTCAAAATACAACACTGCCTCTTTAATTAAGACATAAGCTTTTTATCTGACTGGCTTTTCAAAGACAGCTTGAAATGTAGCCTACACGTTTTGTTCTCTTGTAGGAAGCAGTAATTCCCCATTGCTGACCTATACTTATGTATAACTGGGCTAATAACTCGCTAACTAGCAAAGAATATCAACAAATGTGCAGACGCGCGGCTCTGCGGTCTGATCTGAACTGCGCATTCACTCGCGGGTGATTGAAAGACCGTTAGTGGCCTACTCCCGCCAATAGAATTCTACTCTGTTCGGACTGGTTCTGCCTACAACAAAATCACAGACTCAATCTTGCAAAGTTATATATGTTTTGGTTTGTTCCATTGAAAAGGGGCTGATATAATATCGATTCGATCACAGAAAATACGTTGATCTATATAGGGGCGGCAGGTAGCCTAGCGGTTAAGAGTGTTGGGCCAGTAACTGAAAGGTCGCTGGTTTGAATCCCGAGCCGACTAGGTGAAAAATCTGTCTGTGCCCTTGAGCAAGGCACTTAACCCTAATTGCTCCTGTAAGTCGCTCTGGATAAGAGGGTCTGCTAAATTACCAATGTATTTATTTAATTTAAAATAATGGGGCGAACTCAGTTAAATTCAATCTCTTGCGTCTCTGCGCTGCATGGCATTTCTGCATGCAGTCCTGGAGGAAGTGCGCGGCTGCGCAGTTTAGAGGGAACATTGCCTGCAGCACACGGTAGTGTATAAAGAATTATGACTTTGCTAATGTTTTCAAGTGGAACCTGAGAGGATGTTTATTCAGTTTTAGAGGAACACCATAGAACAGAGGAAGTCTGTTGTGTGGAGATAGGTGATTGTTCTGTAGGGGAACACCCATATCATATTACATAGGATATATACCACAGGACAGAGGAGAAGCAGAATAATCATATTAGAGATGGGGCGATTATTCTCCAGGTATCTGCAGGTATCTGTAAATCGACGCTGTAACCCTTTGTTATGAATAAAGCTTATGATAAAAATACAGTGTCAGCGGGTTCTCCTTGTCACACAGCATAATTAGCAACGTTTACTCGACACTACAACACCTTTCGTATTATTGATGAATCTAGATTCGATAACGTCATTAAGCAAGCACACATTGTGTCTGTTAGATAGTTCTTGAGCCAATTGCAAGATGCCTGATCTAGGCTTATTTCAGACAACCTTAGAAAAAGTAAGAAATGATCAACTGTATCAAATGCCTTCTACAGGTCAATAAATAAAGCAGCGCAATGATTTTTGTGGTCTAAACCACAGGTGTCAAACTCATTCCATGGTGCCTCCCTTGTACTTGATTGATCATTTAAGGTCACTAATTTGTAAGGAACTCCCGAACCTGGTTGTCTAGGTTTTAATTGTAAGGAAAAACCAAAAACCTGCAGATCCAAGGCCCTCCATGGAATGAGTTTGACACCCCTAAACAATACAGCACCTCATCTAGTGTAGCCGCTGAAAAATATGTCCAGGTCTAAAACCAGATTGGAAGAAATGAAAAACCCACTCACTGAAATATTCTTTCAGGTTTAATGTCTTCTTTTTTAGCAGCAGAGGTCAAAACAAATGGAGGTGGCCTTCCTCAGTGTTTGGATATTGATAGATGACTTCACATTTGTTTAATTCTTTACAATCAATCATTATTTACATTCATTATTTTCAATCATTATTAACATTTTTCTACAAGAAAAAGATAATAAACAAAGAAAAGAGTACCTGTTGATCACAGGAAGAAACCTAACAGGAGTTCATCATTAAGGCCTCTAGGACTCTCTGTTGATCACAGGAAGAAACCTAACAGGAGTTCATCATTAAGGCCTCTAGGACTCTCTGTTGATCACAGGAAGAAACCTAACAGGAGTTCATCATTAAGGCCTCTAGGACTCTCTGTTTGTAGCCTCGTAGGAACCATCCTGATCTCACTGATACATTTAACTTAACAGAATGTAAGCTCAAGAGATCAGGACGGCTCGTACGAGGCTACTCTGTTTGTAAGTCATGGATATAATATTTATCTCTCTGTAAGTCATGGATATTAAATCAAATCAAATGTTATTTGTCACATGCGCCGAATACAATAGGTGTAGACCTTACCATGAAATACTTACTTACAAGCCCTTAACCAACAATGCAGTTTTAAGAAAATAGAGTTAAGAAAAATATTTACTACACAAACTAAAGTAAAAAAATGACAAAATATTTAAAAGTAACACAATAAATAACAATAACGAGACTATATACAGGGGGCACCGGTACCCAATGTGCGGGGGTACAGGTTAGTCGAGGTAATTTGTACATGTAGGTAGGGGTACAGTGACTATGAATAGTGACACAGTGGTCTAAGGCACTGCATCGCAGTGCTAGCTGTGCCACTAGAGATCCTGGTTCGAATCCAGGCTCTGTCATAGCCGGCAGCGACCGGGAGACCCATGGGGTGGCGCACAATTGACCCAGCGTCGTCCAGGGTAGGGGAGGGAATGGCCGGCAGGGATGTAGCTCAGTTGGTAGAGCATGGCATTTGCAACGCCAGGGTTGTGGGTTCGATTCCAGTATATAAATAAATGTATGCACTCACTAACTGTAAGTCGCTCTGGATAAGAGCGTCTGCTAAATGACGTAAATGTAATAATAAACAGCGAGCAGCAGTGTAAAACAAAGAGGGGGGGGGTCAAAGCAAATAGTCCGGGTGGCCATTTTATCAATTGTTCAGCAGTCTTATCGCTTGGGGGTTGATATAATTATTTGTATGTTTAAGGTAATGACTAAAGTATTCCACCCTGAAACTGTAGAAATGTGATATAATCATAAGACAATCATCTGATAATGTGTTTAGCTTAGTTAGAAGTACAACTCATTGACTCATTTTTATATCTATGCAAGCAGAGTGCCACTGTGAAACCAACAACAGAAAACAGGATGTGAAACTAGACACTGAAAAACATGTCCCCACCTAGGGTGAGGACAGTGAGAGAGCTTAGAGAGTTAATCATATGTGCCTGTATAAGATGCATATTTGCCCAGCAACAGAGTATTTGTGTCTTGTGAAACCAGTAAAGGAAGTCTGTGTATGTGTGACCTGATACTGGAGGAACCAGAAAAGCAACCACACGAACACAGCTGGAGTGTGAAATAGATCCAGGAAGAAACAATAGGTTGCTGTGCAGCTAACAGAGACATATGATAGTTGCCTAAATATGGGCTAGGAGCTTTCTCATTGGCCCACTTAGGGGCGTAGTAGAGGTATAAAAAACATTGTGCATTGTATGATTTTCAGAGCGCTCATGAATAAAATACTGATCTAATGCAGAAATGGGACTTTGTTTAATTCATTATTAACTAGAGCCTTATTCAAAGCTTGAGAAGTAGTTGACTTCAACCATTGAGATAACAAAATTATTGTGACAGGGGTAGAAGCTGTTAAAGAGCCTTTTGGATCTAGACTTGGCGCTCCGGTACCGCGTGCCGTGTGGTAGCACAGAGAACAGTCTATGACTTGGGTGACTGGTGTCTTTGACAATTTTTTGGGCCTTCCTCTGACACTGCCTAGTATATAGGTCCTGGATGGCAGGAAGCTTGGCCCCAGTGATGTACTGGGCCGTACGCACTACCCTCTGTAGCGCCTTACGGTCGGTTGCCGAGCAGTTAAAATACCAGGTATGAGCTTTCTCATTGGCCCACTGATGCAACTGGTCAGGATGCTCTCGATGGTGCAGCTGTATAACTTTTTTATGATCAGGGGACCCATACCAAATCTTTTCATTCTCCTGAGGTGGAAAAGGCGTTGTCGGGCCCTCTTCACGACTTGGTCAAGACTTGGTCTTGGTGTGTTTCGACCATGATAGTTTGTTGGAGATGTGGACACCAAGTAACTTGAAACTCGCGACTCGCTCCACTACAGCCCTGTCGATGTTAATGGGGGCTTGTTCGGCCCTCCTTTTCCTGTAGTCCACGATCATCTCATTTGTCTTGCTCACATTGAGGACGAGGATGTTGTCTTGGCGCCACACTGCCTCGTCTCTGACCTCCTCCCTATAGGCTGTCTCAACGTTGTCGGTGATCAGGCCTACCATCGTTGTGTCGTCAGCAAACTTAATGATGGTGTTGGTATCGTGCTTGGCCACGCAGTCGTGGGTGAACAGGGAGTACAGGAGGGGACTAAGCACACCCCCCTGAGTGGCCCCCGTGTTGAAGATCAGCGTGGCAGATGTGTTGTTGCCTACCCTTACCACCTGGGGACGGCCCGTCAGGAAGTCAATGATCCAGTAGCAGAGGAAGGTGTTTAGTCCCAGGGTCCTTAGCTTAGTGATGAGCTTTGTGGGCACTATGGTGTTGAACACTGAGCTTTATTCAATGAACAACATTCTCACATAGGTGTTCCTTTTGTCCAGGTGGGAAAGGGCAGTGTGGAGTGCGATTGAGATTGCAATATCTGTAGATCTGTTGGGTGGTATACGAATTGGAGTGGGTCTAGGGTTTCCGGGATGATGGTGTTGATGTGAATCATGACCAGCCTTTCGAAGCGCTTCATGGCTACCGACGTGAGTCATGGACAAAATGTCTCTCTCTGTTTGTAAGTCATGGATATAATATGCCTCTCTCTGTTTGTAAGTCATGGACAAAAAGTCTCTCTCTGTTTGTAAGTCATGGATATAATATGTCTCTCTCTGTTTGTAAGTCATGGATATAATATGTCTCTCTCTGTTTGTAAGTCATGGATATAATATGCCTCTCTCTGTTTGTAAGTCATGGACAAAAAGTCTCTCTCTGTTTGTAAGTCATGGATATAATATGTCTCTCTCTGTTTGTAAGTCATGGATATAATATGTCTCTCTCTGTTTGTAAGTCATGGATATAATATGTCTCTCTGTTTGTAAGTCATGGATATAATATGTCTCTCTCTGTTTGTAAGTCATGGATATAATATGTCTCTCTGTTTGTAAGTCATGGATATAATATGCCTCTCTCTGTTTGTATGTCATGGATATAATATGTCTCTCTCTGTTTGTAAGTCATGGATATAATATGTCTCTCTCTGTTTGTAAGTCATGGATATAATATGCCTCTCTCTGTTTGTAAGTCATAGATATAATATGTCTCTCTCTGTTTGTAAGTCATGGATATAATATGTCTCTCTCTGTTTGTAAGTCATGGATATAATATGTCTCTCTCTGTAACAACAATTATTCTCTATCACCTCCTCTCTTAAGTGGCTGTACAACTTCTAAGCCCTTATAATAGTAATAATAAGCCATTTAGCAGACGCTTTTATCCAAAGCGACTTACAGTCATGCGTGGATACATTTTTTTGTATCCCTTGAACCTCAAGTTGGCACACAACATAACTGACCACATTAAAGCTTCTGGCACCAGTTCTGATGTTGCTCTTTCAATTTTCTCTTAGACTTTCCAACACAATAATAGCCACATCAGGAAATATACCACACATTTTTTTTTTACAGTAAATTCTACCCATGACATACATTTTAGTCATTTAGCAGACGCTCTTATCCAGAGCGACTTATAGTTAGTGCATACATTATCATATATATATTTTTCATACTGGCCCCCCGTGGGAATCGAACCCACAACCCTGGCGTTGCAAACGCCATGCTCTACCAACTGAGCTACATTCCCTCCCCTACCCTGGACGATGGGCCAATTGGTCTCCCGGTCGCGGCCGGCTCCAACAGGGCCTGGATTCGAACCAGGATCTCTAGTGGCACAGCTTAGACCACTGCGCCACTCGGGAGGTTTCCAGTATGAGGGTAAAGAAATTAATCCCCTTGGTCATCACATTACAGTTCTCACAATGATTTGAGGGGAGGGTGGATAGGAAATGCTGAGGGGGAACATATTAATCTGCTCTTACTAGGCTGTACTTTAGGTTTCAAGAATGTTTAAAAGAGAATCGAGAGATATTCTGAAAAGGCTGGCCCACAGAGGGATCACAGTCCTAAATAGAAGTCAGATATCAAACTCCTGGTTCTCCCCTGTTCCTTCCACACGCCCTCCCATTGTACTGTATGTATGAACACATTTTGAACAATGGCTGCCTAATATGCTGTGGTGCTTACAAACACAATAGGAAAGGTTGTGGTAGACGTGGGCCATCACAGGTGAGTTCACAGCTCTTTTACTCTGAGCATTTATATCAATGACTCACCCTCAGATGGACCATCAATGCCAGAGTTCTACAAGACTGTTTCCATAATCAACTGGGCATTTCAACAGTCTGTCCCTCAATATAGTCCTGGGCATATATTGTTCATCTTACTATTGTTATAACTGCTAACTTTTTAGCATTTGTGGCACAAATCCATTGCAAGTCAATGGTATGTATACAGTCACAGTGAAAGTCTACACACCACTTTACATTTTGCTAGCTTAATAAAGCTACAGTACTGCAGCTGGTGACAAAGCTGCGTATATTGAAAAAGCTTGTTTTTTTTTTGGGGGGGGGGGGCATGGATCAGCTTAATATTGCAGATAGATTGTAACTTCTATCAATGTAATTGTCTGCATCACTTACAATCCCCCATGTTTTTTATATATATACTACCCTTTATTACTTTTCAACCCCGCCATCCTTTCCCTACTTGGAGTAAATTAGTGAACAACAATGCCCAGGCCTCTACTTCCAGCCTATACTTACTATCTACACCTTATGGACACAGTCAATTTTACAATAATTCTATTATATATATATATATATATATATATATATATATATTTATTTTTGCTCCTGAACTACTTCTACTCTCAACCTCTCCGATCATTTTCATGATGTCCATCCGGTTTGCTTCTATATGCCATATCTTTCTAACTGTGCTCTTTCCAAAAGCTCCCAACATACAACCCATATATTTTTAGTCATTTAGCAGACGCTCTTATCCAGAGCGACTTACAGTTAGTGAATGCATACATCATTTATTTTTTCCTACCCCCTGTGGGAATCGAAACCCACAAACTTGGCGTTGCAAACGCCATGCTCTATCAACTGAGCTACATCCCTGCCGGCCATTCCCTCCCTTACCCTGGACAACGCTGGGCCAATTGCACGCCGCCCCATGGGTCTCCCGGTCGCGGCCGGCTACGACAGAGCCTGGAATCGAACCAGGATCTCTAGTGGCACAGCTAGCACTGCGATGCAGTGCCTTAGACCACTGCGCCACTCGTGAGGTAAAAATTATGGACACAGTATTCTTACATTATTAGCTATCTTTGTTATTATTTGTTGTTATTTGTTATTAGTCCCATCCTTCAACTCCATTCAATACCTCCCATCTATCTCTTAACACCATCCATATAGGATTTCTATTTGCCATATATATTTCAACCGTACTGTGATGTTTTACAAAAGTTCTGAACCTTTCTATTCTCATTGCTTCTACAGATTGTGAATTAAAAATATGTTTTATTGCTAAAAGTATTATTATATTATTGATCGATTGACTATGACTTTTCAGATCACCCAGTAATGCTATCTGCAAGGTTAGCTCCAGGTAAATATTGCAATCCTTTAGCCATTCCTGGACCTGTGTCCAAAAACAAGCTACAAATGGACAGAACCAAAACAAATTATCTAATGATTCTGTCTCTTGAAAAAGCTTGTTAGTGCATAGGTCAAATGTATCTTTGTGATGCTCATTTCAAGTATTTTTTCCAGCTTCAAACAAACACTAAATGTTTCACTTAAAACATAGTTTTGTTGTATATAATGATAGAGAAGAGAAGAGTTTGACCAACACAGATTCATGTCCAATCTTTGAGGACATGTCTACATTGTTAGAGTGGTCACATGCCAATCTGTTCCATATATAATAGACAGTCTTTGGGCCAGTGGAAAGCTGCATGGCCCCTTGGTTGTTGCTAAGCATGCATTCTTCTTCTATGGTGTTTATTGGTGGTGTTCAGACCAACGTTACATCACTGCCACCTTCTGGGCTGGAGTGTGATAGAGACATGTGGTTCTGTCCTGGTGAGATCACAGGGTCAGAGAAAACTCCTGACTGTGGTCATACCAAAACACTCCAGGCACTCAGCCCATAAGAGCCATTCATACTGTCAGATGTAATATAGAAGAACTGAATACAACCATAAGAACCATTCATACTGTCAGATCTAATATGGAAGAACTGAATACAATCATGAGAACCATTCATACTGTCAGATTTAATATGGAAGAACTGAATTCAACCATAAGAACCATTCATACTGTCAGATCTAATATGGAAGAACTGAATACAATCATAAGAACCATTCATACTGTCAGATCTAATATGGAAGAACTGAATACAAAAGAGAAGGAGGTTGACCAGTACAAATTCATGTACTAATGTTATTTTTCATTGGCAGATCAATGCAGTTTTCCAAACATATTCATCATCAGTTGTTTTGTAAGATTTTAACTAACTGAACAAAAATATAAACACAACATTCAACAATTTTACTGGGGTACAGTTCATATAAAGAAATCAATCAATTGAAATACATTCATTAGGCCCTAATCTATGGATTTCACATGACAGGGGCCCACCCATCAGCCAATAAGAATGATTTTCCCCCACTAAAAGGGCTATATTACAGATATAAATACTCCTCAGTTTCATCAGCTGTCCGGGTGGCTGGTCTCAGATGATCCTGCAGGTGAAGAAGACCGATGTGGAGGTCCTGGGCTCTTGTGAACATTCCTGCAGTCAGAATGCCAATTGCGCACTCCCTCAAAATGTAGACATCTTTGGCATTGTGTTGTGTGACAAAACTGCACATTTCAGAGTGGCCTTTTATTGTACCCAGCACAAGGTGCACCTGTGTAATGATCATGCTGTTAAATCAGCTTCTTGATATGCCACAACTCGCAGGTGGATTGATAATCTTGGCAAAGGAGAAATGCTCACTAACAGAAATGGAAACAAATTTGTGCACCAAATTTGAGAGAAATACGCTTTTTGTGGGTATGGAAAATATCCGGGATCTTTTATTTCAGCTCATGAAACATGGGACCAACACTTTACACGTCAAGTTTATATATTTTTTCAGTATAGTTTTAGAAGACAATTAACTAAATACGTAGTCATTTCATTTTGTCACATGCTTGGTAAACAACAGGTGTAGACTAACAGTGAAATGTTGACCAACAATAGAGAACACAATACAACAATTATAATAATAGGAAAAAAGATTGTAGCACAAGGAATTAATACACGATGAGCAATGGTAGCTTGGCTATATACATGGGGTGCCAATACCTAGTCAATGATAGCTGGGCTATATACATGGGGTGCCAATACCTAGTCAATGATAGCTTGGCTATATACATGGGGTGCCAATACCTAGTCAATGATAGCTTGGCTATATACATGGGGTGCCAATACCTAGTCAATGATAGCTTGGCTATATACATGGGGTCCCAATACCTAGTCAATGGTTGCTTGGCTATATACATCATGGGGTGCCAATACCTAGTCAATGGTAGCTTGGCTATATACATGGGGTGCCAATACCTAGTCAATGATAGCTTGGCTATATACATGGGGTGCCAATACCTAGTCAATGGTAGCTTGGCGATATACATGGGGTGCCAATACCTAGTCAATGGTAGCTTGGCTATATACATGGGGTGCCAATACCTAGTCAATGGTAGCTTGGCTATATACATGGGGTGCCAATACCTAGTCAATGGTTGCTTGGCTATATACATGGGGTGCCAATACCTAGTCAATAGTAGCTTGGCTATATACATGGGGTGCCAATACCTAGTCAATAATAGCTGGGCTATATACATGGGGTGCCAATACCTAGTCAATGATATCTGGGCTATATACATGGGGTGCCAATACCTAGTCAATGATAGCTTGGCTATATACATGGGGTGCCAATACCTAGTCAATGATAGCTGGGCTATATACATGGGGTGCCAATACCTAGTCAATGATAGCTGGGCTATATACATGGGGTGCCAATACCTAGTCAATGATAGCTTGGCTATATACATGGGGTGCCAATACCTAGTCAATGGTAGCTTGGCTATATACATGGGGTGCCAATACCTAGTCAATGGTTGCTTGGCTATATACATGGGGTGCCAATACCTAGTCAATAGTAGCTTGGCTATATACATGGGGTGCCAATACCTAGTCAATGATAGCTGGGCTATATACATGGGGTGCCAATACCTAGTCAATGATAGCTTGGCTATATACATGGGGTGCCAATACCTAGTCAATGATAGCTTGGCTATATACAGTGCAATCTGAAAGTATTCAAACCCCTTGACTTTTTCCACATTTTATTACGTTACAGCCATATTCTAAAGTTGGTTAAATAGTTTTTTTCCCCCTCATCAATCTACACACAATACCCCATAATGTCAAAGCAAAAGACAGGTTTTTAGACATTTTTCCTAATTTATTAATAAAAAACGGAAATATCTAAGTATTCAGACCCTTTACTCAGTACTTTCTTGAAGCACCTTTGGCAGCGCTTACACCATCGAGTCTTCTTGGGTATGATGCTACAAGCTTGGCACACCTGTATTTGGGGAGTTTCATTCATTCTTCTCTGCAGATCCTCTCAAACTCTAGCAGGTTGGATGTGGAGCGTTGCTGCACAGCTATTTTCTGGTCTCTCCGGAGATGTTCAATCGGGTTCAAGTCTGGGCTCTGGCTGATCCAGGTGAACCTTCGCCCCAGTCTGAAGTCCTGAGCGCTCTGGAGCAGGTTTCATCAATGATCTCTCTGTACTTTGCTCCGTTCATTATTCCCTCGATCCTGACTAGTCTCCCAGTCCCTGACTCTGAAAAACATCCGCACAGCATGATACTGCCACGACCATGCTTCACCGTAGGCATGGTGCCAGGTTTCCTCCAGAAGTGACGCTTGGTATTCAGGCCAAATAGTTCAATCTTGGTAACAACAGACCAGAGAATCTTGTTTCTCATGGTCAGAGTCCTTTAGGTGCCTCTTGGCAAACTTCAAGCGGGCTGAACTCTGGAGCTCTGTCAAAGTGATCATCTGGTTCTTGGTCACCTCCCTGACCAAGGCCCTTCTCCTCCGATTGCGCAGTTGGCCGGGCGGACAGCTCTAGGAAGAATCTAGGTGATTCCAAACTTCTTCCATTTAAGAATGGAGGAGGCCACGGTGTTCTTGGGGACCTTCAATGCTGCAGATATTTTTTGGTACCCTTCCCCAGATATGTGCCTCATCATAATCCTGTCTCGGAGCTCTACGGACAATTCCTTCGACCTCATGGCTTGGTTTTTGCTCTGACATGCAATGTCAACTATGGGATGTTATATAGACAGGTGTGTGCCTTTTCAAACCATGTCCAATCAATTTAATTTATCTCAGGTGGACTCCAATCAAGTTGTAGAAACATCTCAAGGAATATCAATGGAAACAGGATGCACCTGAGCTAAATTTCGAGATTCATAGCAAAGGGTCTGGAATACAAATGTAAATAAGGTTTTGCAAAAATGTCTAAACCTGTTTCCACTTTGTCATTATGGGGTATTGTGTGTAGATTGATGAGGGATTTTTGTTGTTGTTGTTTGTAAAAAAAAAATACATTTTTACAATAAGGCTGTAACTTATTTTTGTTGTTGAAAAAGTCAAGGGGTCTGAATACTTTCAGAATGCACTGTATAGACACTAAATATTTCACTTTAAACACTTTGTTATATTTATGCACAAGAGAAAAGGTTTCCCAGCACAAATTAATGTACAAACATGATTTTTCATTACATATTTGTAATTTAGCAGATGCTCTTATCTAGAGCGACTTATAGGACCAATTGGGGTTAATTGCCTTGCTCAAGGCCACAATGACAGATTTTTGACCTAGTTGGCTCGGGATTCAAACCAGCGACCTTTCAGTTACTGGCCCAACACTCTTAACCGCTAGGCTACCTGTTAAATACATAACACAATATGTGACATAAGTAGAATACAGAACACTTGAAACATTACAGGACATTTTTCATGATGGATGTTGAAATATTAAAATGTTATTTTAAAAAAAGCAGTGGGTAGAGTGGCGTTTCGCAGGCGGTTTGTACGGGCAGTTAGACAGGACAGTTTGTGGCTGTTTCTCAGGAGCCTGGTGGTGCAGTTACCTCTTTTTGGAGGGAGCAGGTCATTCAGTGGATGGTCAAGAGTGTGCATGTCCTTCACCAGGTGCACTGCAGCCTGTTCTCACCTGCTCTGCAGTGACGGGAGCTGTGGTTGGACTGCTCCACCTCTGGAGATGATCCTCAAGGCCCTCCTCTGCACCCTGTCTAGTTGGGCCTGCTGCTTTTTACTGCATCCAACTAACAGCACTCCACCGTATTCCAGAACAGTCAAAAAGGCGTTTCGAGGCCTTTCTCACTGGCTGCTCCACATGTCACCACTAAGGTTAGTCTAGATTAAAATCAAGATACTTGGTTGTTGTTACCACTGGTACTTCCTGTCTTCCTAGGATTAGTGGTGCAGGTTGTGGATGGTCCTCTGACCAAGGGCTAAATGTACCAGTTGCCATCACCCTCTGCCCTCTTTCGGTGGTGTAGCTGTGGAGTCAGGCTAGTAACCTTGAACACAGTTCAATGTCAGACAGATGTTGCAGGAACTATGGGTGATCTACCCGATCAAAGGCTTTGGACACATCAGCAAGTAACACCCTCACCATTGTTGGGTTTATGGAGTCTGTAGCTGTCAGCCAGGAGTATGTGGCTTTCACAAGGGCGGTAGTAGTGCTGGACATTGGGAGGTAGTCATACTGAATCGTGCACTCAGATAACACCTCCTACTGGCAGGGGACAGTTTTAACAATGTGTTTGATGACAGGGGCTAGATCTTCTGCATGCTCTTTAGTAGCCAGGCTGGAATGCCATCAGGCCCACATGCTTTACGTGCTCTGAGTCTGTTCAGAGCTTGCTTTAACTGGCCAATGCTGCACAGCTCAACCTGCTTTGTAGACATGGGCAGGGGGAAGATGGCAAGAGGTGTGGTGCTTGTCCATGCCTCAGCAAAGAAGCCATTCAAAACATCAGCCACGTTGTCGTCTTCAATTCCCTCGACCTGTATTCTCCCTCCTGATGTTTTCTTTGGTCCCAGTCCATTGTTATTGAAGTCCCACCATTCCTTAGGGTTTTTCTTCTTTAGGTCCTGGATTTCAGTTTTGTAGTAGCTTGTCTTTGATTCCTTGATAAGCATTTGCACTGTGTTTCTGTATTTTCTCCATGTCATAGTTTCTCCCCATCTGTTGAAAATATTCTGTATTTTCCTGATGGCAGCCTTTATTCTTTCAGTCATCCAGGGCTTGTCCAGTGTTGTTGTTGTTTTCTTATTGGCATGTATACATCAAGTGCAGTTTGAATGCAGGAGTTGAACGTCTCCACCTTTGCATCGATGCTCTCCACCTCATATATGGCAGAACAATCAGTACTGGCCATACATCGTGCAAAGGTCTCCTTTCTGTTCTGTGTTACCAGAAGTCCTTTTGAGTTTGTCAGCATCTTGATGGGCAGGTGATTAAAGTCTCCACACAGGATGAGACCCATTTGGGGAGAGGACATCCTGATCACATGGTCAGTGATTATGAGATAATCCACAGTGTTCTGCTGCAGTGTTTTGTCATGTGCCCATGGTGGATGTTAGAGCACTACACTACCAGAGATGAAACTGAGCTGGGGTGTTGTTTAGGACGGAGCTGAAGACACACAAACTCTTATTTCTCTAGGTCAGTTATTCTTCTCTTTGCCTGCATTCTGTGATTCACATACATAGCCACACCCCCTCCTCGCATCCCCTCTCTGGACCTGTCATTTCTGAACAGCTGATAGTCTTTGTCATCAGAACAGCCTCAATTTGTCGGGGCATGGACTCTACAAGGTGTCGAAAGCGTTCCACTGGGATGCTGGCCCATGTTGACTGCAATGCTTCCCACAGTTGTGTAAAGTTGTCTGGCAGTGGATTTCTACTCAGAATAGCTCGTTCCATCTCCTACAACATATGCACAATTGGATTGAGATCTGGTGCCTCAGAAGGCCACTGCAGTAACCTGAAATCACTGTCATGTTCGTGGAACCTTTTCTGGACAAGCCTTGTGGCATGGGGCATAATCCAGCTGAAAAAATATATTTGCAGATGGATAACTTTTGCCATGAAGGGATGCACCTGATTGACAATGATTTTTAGATATCCTGTGGCATTCAAACGTTGCTCCACTTTTATCAAGGGGCCCAATGTCTGCCATGAAAACACACCCCACACCACCATCCTGCAATGCTGACACACGGCATGGATGCATGTACTCGTGGTTTCCTCTATATCCTAGACCTCTCATTATTTTTACAGTAGGAGCTATCTGCAAAACTGACAAGGTGCACACTGATCAGTAAAGAGATTCTAACATCCTACAACTTCCCGTACCTCTGCACAGTTCTCTCACAGTGAGAAACAATAGGATTACAATAGAGTGTATCCAATCCACTACCACTTCTTATGTATACGTTGGTGTCTTTTTAAATAGCCAGATATGTACAATCTCATCTCACAGACAGCTTCTCTCCTGTGTGTATACGTTCATGTATTTTCAAGTTGCCAGATTGAGAGAAACTTAACCCACAGTCAGAGCAGGAGTATGGCTTCTCTCCAGTATGTATACGTTCATGTATTTTTAAGTTGCCCAGTTGAGAGAAACTCGCCCCACAATCAGAGCAGGAGTAAGGCTTCTCTCCTGTGTGTGTTCTCTGATGAACTTTTAGCTCAGTTGATGTTTTGAAGCGCTTTACACAGTCAGAGCAGGAGTAAGGCTTCTCTCCTGTGTGTATACGTTCATGTATTTTTAAGTTGCCCAGTCGAGAGAAACTTGTCCCACAGTCAGAGCAGGAGTAAGGCTTCTCTCCTGTGTGTGTTCTCTGATGAACTTTTAGCTCAGTTGATGTTTTGAAGCGCTTTACACAATCAGAGCAGGAGTAAGGCATCTCTCCTGTGTGTGTTCTCTGATGAACTTTTAGCTCAGTTGATGTTTTGAAGCGCTTTACACAGTCAGAGCAGGAGTAAGGCTTCTCTCCTGTGTGTATCCGTTGGTGTGATTTAAAGCTTTCCTGATGAGAGAAACCCTTCCCACAGTCATTGCAGGAGTATGGCTTCTCTCCTGTATGTATATGTTCATGTATTATTAAGGGGCCCAGTCGAGAGAAACTCTTCCCACAGTCAGAGCAGGAGTAAGGCTTCTCTCCTGTGTGTGTTCTTTGATGAAGTCTTAGCTTAGTTGATGTTGTGAAGCATTTTACACAGTCAGAACAGGAGTAAGGCTTCTCTCCTGTGTGAATACGGTGGTGTTTTTTTAAAGTCCCCAGTTGAGCAAAACTCTCCCCACCGTCAGAGCAGCAGTAAGGCTTCTCTCCTGTGTGTATACGTTCATGTTGTTTTAAGGGGCCCAGTTGAGAGAAACTCGCCCCACAGTCAGAGCAGGAGTAAGGCTTCCCTCCTGTGTGTATACGTTCATGTTGTTTTAAGTTGTCCAGTCGAGAGAAACTCGCCCCACAGTCAGAGCAGGAGTAAGGCTTCTCTCCTGTGTGTATAAGTTCATGTATTTTTAAGGGGCCCAGTTGAGAGAAACTCGCCCCACAGTCAGAGTAGGAGTAAGGCTTCCCTCCTGTGTGTATACGTTCATGTTGTTTTAAGTTATCCAGTCGAGAGAAACTCGCCCCACAGTCAGAGCAGGAGTAAGGCTTCTCTCCTGTGTGTGTTCTCTGATGAACTTTTAGCTCAGTTGATGTTTTGAAGCGCTTTACACAGTCAGAGCAGGAGTAAGGCTTCTCTCCTGTGTGTATCTGTTGGTGTGATTTCAAGCTTTCCTGCTGAGAGAAACCCTTCCCACAGTCATTGCAGGAGTATGGCTTCTCTCCTGTATGTATACGTTCATGTATTTTTAAGGGGCCCAGTCGAGAGAAACTCCTCCCACAGTCAGAGCAGGAGTATGGCTTCTCTCCTGTGTGTGTTCTCTGATGAAGTCTTAGCTTAGTTGATGTTGTGAAGCATTTTACACAGTCAGAACAGGAGTAAGGCTTCTCTCCTGTGTGAATACGGTGGTGTTTTTTTAAGTTGCCCAGTTGAGCAAAACTCTCCCCACAGTCATTGCAGGAGTATGGCTTCTCTCCTGTATGTATACGTTCATGTGTTTTTAAGTGGCCCAGTTGAGAGAAACTCGCCCCACAGTCAGAGCAGGAGTAAGGCTTCTCTCCTGTGTGTGTTCTCTGATGAACTTTTAGCTCAGTTGATGTTGTGAAGTATTTTACACAGTCAGAGCAGGAGTAAGGCTTCTCTCCTGTGTGTATACGTTCATGTATTTTTAATTTGCTAGATTGAGAGAAACTTAACCCACAGTCAGAGCAGGAGTAAGGCTTCTCTCCTGTGTGTATCCGTTGGTGTGTTTTTAAGTTGCCCAGTCGAGAGAAACTTGTCCCACAGTCAGAGCAGGAGTAAGGCTTCTCTCCTGTGTGTGTTCTCTGATGAACTTTTAGCTCAGTTGATGTTTTGAAGCGCTTTACACAATCAGAGCAGGAGTAAGGCATCTCTCCTGTGTGTGTTCTCTGATGAAGTCTTAGCTCAGTTGATGTTTTGAAGCATTTTACACAGTCAGAGCAGGAGTAAGGCTTCTCTCCTGTGTGTATACGTTCATGTATTTTTAAGGGGTCCTGTCGAGAGAAACTCTTCCCACAGTCAGAGCAGGAGTAAGGCTTCTCTCCTGTGTGTATACGTTCATGTATTTTTAATTTGCTAGATTGAGAGAAACTTAACCCACAGTCAGAGCAGGAGTAAGGCTTCTCTCCTGTGTGTATACGTTCATGTTTTTTTAAGTTGCCCAGTCGAGAGAAACTTGTCCCACAGTCAGAGCAGGAGTAAGGCTTCTCTCCTGTGTGTGTTCTCTGATGAAGTCTTAGCTCAGTTGATGTTTTGAAGCATTTTACACAGTCAGAGCAGGAGTAAGGCTTCTCTCCTGTGTGTATCCGTTGGTGTGTTTTTAAGTTGCCCAGTCGAGAGAAACTTGTCCCACAGTCAGAGCAGGAGTATGGCTTCTCTCCTGTGTGTGTTCTCTGATGAACTTTTAGCTCAGTTGATGTTTTGAAGCGCTTTACACAATCAGAGCAGGAGTAAGGCATCTCTCCTGTGTGTGTTCTCTGATGAAGTCTTAGCTCAGTTGATGTTTTGAAGCGCTTTACACAATCAGAGCAGGAGTAAGACTTCTCTCCTATGTGCACTCTCTGATGAACTGTCAGAGCCTTTGATATTGTGAAATTCTTCCCACAGTCAGTACAGGAATTCAGATTCTCTCCTGTGTGTATTTGTAGGTGTATTTTTAACTTTGATAGAATTGAGAAACTCGCCTCACAATGTGGGCAGTGGTGAGACCTCTTAGCTCTGTGATCTTCCTGTTGTTGCTCTTTGGATGTAGAGAATGTCTCAACATGGTCTCCTGTGTGAACAACATCAGAAGAACCAGTCAGTTGGTGTGATATACATGTCAATCAATTGTATTTTATGAAACCCTTTTTACATCAGAAGTTGTCACAAAGTGCTTTATAGAAACCCAGCCAAAAACCCCAAAGAGCAAGCAATGCAGATGAAGAAGCCATATCATCCTCCACTCACTATCACAAGGGTTAGTAACTACACAGACTCATTTAATAGAACTTTAAAACATTGGCAGTTTGTCTACTTCACTTCTTTAGTCTACTCTCTGATCACTCTAGATAGCCCAGTGAATAAAACAAATGCTGGCAATACTGGTGTCAAACCATGTACAGTGAGGGAAAAAAGTATTTGATCCCCTGCTGATTTTGTACGTTTGCCCACTGAAAAAGACACGATCAGTCTATAATTTTAATGGTAGGTTTATTTGAACAGTGAGAGAGAATAACAAAAAAGAAATCCTGAAAAACGCATGTCAAAAATGTTATTAATTGATTAGAGTTTTAATGAGGGAAATAAGTATTTGACCCCTCTGCAAAACATGACTTAGTAATTGGTGGCAAAAACCCTTGTTGGCAATCAGAGGTCAGACGTTTCTTGTAGTTGGCCACCAGGTTTGCACACATCTCAGGAGGGATTTTGTTCCAATCTTCTTTGCAGATCTTCTCCAAGTCATTAAGGTTTCGAGGCTGACGTTTGGCAACTCGAACCTTCAGCTCCCTCCACAGATTTTCTATGGGATTAAGGTCTGGAGACTGGCTAGGCCACTCCAGGACCTTAATGTGCTTCTTCTTGAGCCACTCCTTTGTTGCTTTGGCCGTGTGTTTTGGGTTACTGTCATGCTGGAATACCCATCCACAACCCATTTTCAATGGCCTGGCTGAGGGAAGGAGGTTCTCACCCAAGATTTGACGGTACATGGCCCCGTCCATCGTCCCTTTGATGCGGTGAAGTTGTCCTGTCCCCTTAGCAGAAAAACACCACCAAAGCATAATGTTTCCACCTCCATGTTTGATGGTGGGGATGGTGTTCTTGGGGTCATAGGCAGCATTCCTCCTCCTCCAAACACGGCGAGTTGAGTTGATGCCAAAGAGCTCCATTTTGGTCTCATCTGACCACAACACTTTCACCCAGTTCTCCTCTGAATCATTCAGATGTTCATTGGCAAACTTCAGACAGCCCTGTATATGTCCTTTCTTGAGCAGGGAGACCTTGCGGGCGCTGCAGGTTTTCAGTCCTTCACGGCGTAGTGTGTTACCAATAGTTTTCTTGGTGACTATGGTCCCAGCTGCCTTGAGATCATTGACAAGATCATCCCGTGTAGTTCTGGGCTGATTCCTCACCATTCTCATGATCATTGCAACTCCACGAGGTGAGATCTTGCATGGAGCCCCAGGCCGAGGGAGATTGAAAGTTATTTTGTGTTTCTTCCAGTTGCGAATAATCGCACCAACTGTTGTCACCTTCTCAACAAGCTGCTTGCCGATGGTCTTGTAGCCCATTTCAGCCTTGTGTAGGTCTACAATCTTGTCCCTGGTCTTGGCCATGGTGGAGAGTTTGGAATCTGATTGATTGATTGCTTCTGTGGACAGGTGTCTTTTATACAGGTAACAAACTGAGATTAGGAGCACTCCCTTTAAGAGTGTGCTTCTGATCTCAGCTTGTTACCTGTATAAAAGACACCTGGGAGCCAGAAATCTTTCTGATTGAGGGGGGGTCAAATACGTACTTCCCTCATTAAAATGCAAATCAATTTATAACATTTTTGACATGCGTTTTTCTGGATTTTGTTGTTGTTATTCTGTCTCTCACTGTTCAAATAAACCTACCATTAAAATTACAGACTGATCATGTCTTTGTCAGTGGGCAAACATACAAAATCAGCAGGGGATCAAATACTTTTTTCCCTCACTGTACATTAAATTCATTGATACGGTAATTAATACAAAATTGCAGTATTAGCCTGCTCTAAAAAATGTGAGGGTAAATGTTCTTGGTTCGTGCAGATGACTGACCTCCTCAGACCAATTGGCAGTACGCCCAGAACATTGTTCTGGGATCCAAAAGGGATATCTCAGTTTCAAGGTCTCAGCTTGGAGAGAAGAAGCCTTGTGAGGTATTGGTCGGTCACATGCAGGAACCAAATGTTAACAATTAATTAATTATGAATAAAGCTAAAATCATGCAAATATAACTTGTCTGTGTAAGCAGTATATAGGACAACTAACGGGACTGCCCCGGCAGAGCTCCCGACCGACGTGTACTATGGTGCTTTTACGTTTGTTGGAACCTCTCCAACAAGGGACTCATTTGACTTTGAGTCCCTTCGTGGCGATTTTCCACGACAAAAACCCACCACCCCATTCCACTATTTAACCCCATCTAGTCCTACGCCAGACCACTACCACTCAACACCCCCTGCAGCTGTTCTGCAGTAAATCCTCGCAATCCCAAGTACTTCTCTGCCGCTGCCACCACAGCCTCTATTTTCTGGGACTTTTTGATCAATTTCTGCAGTACAATTGACAACCATTGCTATAAATGCTAAAAAGCCCACCTTACTGAAGCACATATTCTTCCCATCAATCTCTCTTGGTCTCTGCCTACTCACAGGAATCCTCTCAAGATCCCTCACCCTGTATCCATCTTCCTCTACCACTCCCTTCACTGCTTCTGCTACAACACTTTATGTACTACTGTAACCCTGGCAACCTCAATCTAATAATAATAATAATAATAAGCCATTTAGCAGACGCTTTTATCCAAAGCATACATTTTTACGTATGGGTGGTCCCGGGGATCGAACCCACTACCCGTTACAAGTGCCATGCTCTACCAATTGAGCTACAGTTGAGCTATAGAGGACCACAATCTGCCTTTCTCTCACCTGACACCTCAGATCTCCAGCCCGTTAGCACCCCCACAACTAACACACAGAACTTTCTCCACCGATACCACACATTTCTTCATCTTATGCCCTCCTGCACACTTGTCACATCTAGGCATCTCACGCCTACACACTGCTGCAACAGGCCCATAAACTTCACACCTAAAACACTGTAATATTTACGGAACAAAATCGCTCACGGGATAACTGACACTTCCTACCTTGATCTTATCTGGCAGAGACTATGCATCAAAATCCAGCATGACAGATAATGTATTCTCTGTTTCCCCACGCTCTACACCGGATCTACGTCTCACCAAACGGAGGGTGTCACAGACACCTGGAATCTTCCATTTCAACTGCACATCCTCAACACTTAAACCTAACCCCATTATCACTCCTTTCAATGCCACCCTGTTCCGGAGAGCAATTCAAGTCACAATTCCTGTCTCTAATCACGTAATCCGCAGCGCCCGCTCCCTCTGGACAGAGGAGAAACAAAAAATCATCACGAGTCCACTCAGTTACCTTCACCAACTCAACAGTCCCCAACCTCTTCTCCACCTAACCTGACACCACATATGGATCCATTCTCTCTACAAATCTCACTCCCACTGGGCCAGAATCATCCTTATCATCCTTGGAACAAGGCCCGAACTCGGAGTTCCTCACAGCAGGTAATTCATCCTCACTCTCACCAGGTTCTATCTCTGAGCTACTGGAGGACGTATCCCTCTTTTTGCACTTGATGATAACCTCCCTCACCACACTGCTTCCCTCTACACTCAGCTCCTTCTCAGCGGTCATCACTGCACCTGCCACCACAGTTAGTGTCTGAGAGGAAATAGAGCTGAATATGTTGCTAAAAGTCACGCCAGGGTAAGCCTACACGAAACACAGCCATTATTTTAAGTGTTTCTAAAATGAATAAAAAGGAAAAATGATTGGAACCATTTCACTGTTTGACCACTAGGTGTTATGACACAATTTTTGCAAAAATAATAATAATAAAAAAATAAAAAAATGTATTCAGACTTTACTCAGTACTTTGTTGAAGCTCCTTTGGCAGTGATTACAGCCTCAAGTCTTCTTGGGTATGACGCTACAAGCTTGGCATACCTGTATTTGGGGAGTTTCTCTGCAGATCCTCTCAAGCTTGTCAGGTAAGATGGGTAGTGTCGCCACACAGCTATTTTCAGGTCTCTCTGTACTTTGCTCCGTTCATCTTTCCCCCGATCCTGACTAGTCTTCCCGTCCCTGCCACTGAAAAACATCCCCACAGCATGATGCTGCCACCACCATGCTTCGCCGTTGGGATGGTGCCAGGATTCCTCCAGACGTGACGCTTGGCATTCAGGCCAAAGAGTTCAATTTTGGTTTCATCAGACCAGAGAATCTTGTTTCTCATGGTCAGAGAGTCCTTTAGGTGTCTTTTGGCAAACTCCCAGCGGGCCTTTTCATGAGGAGTGGCTTCCGTCTAGCCACTCTACCATAAAGGCCTGATCACAAATACTACGGGATATTTCACATATCATCTTGCTAGAGAGGCCTTTTGTTGTGATATTTAGGCTACTATATAGGCTACTAGCAAAAGACCCTGTGTTGTTAGGATAGATTTATGTTTGTTTCTTCCAACAGATCTTTACATATTTTCCTCACTACAAAATATTCCTGCGGTCCTTGTGGTTACTAAACATATTTTAGATATGCCTTTATGGTATAGCTTATTCCATGTTTACATCTTTGGTTAAATGACTTCAAATGATAAACTTAAATGTACTTAGTGCAATGTCCGTGGAGTTTGTAAACTATCCAAGCTTAAAACAGGTTATTACTAGGCTTAAACAACTTCATTCATCTATTGTGTTCCTACAAGAAACTCACTTGTTGAAGGATGAGCTACTTAAAGTATGCAGGAGATGGCAAGGGCAAGTAATAGCATCCTGTTTCTCCTCTCATTCTCATGGTGTTATGGTTTTAATTCACTAATCTGTTCCGTTTCAAGTAGATACTATTATAACTGATACAGCTGGTAGATACATTTAGATACAGGGAACTCTTTTGAATTAGCATATTAATCTGGTTAATGTTGATGGTCCTAATGATGATAATCCCAAATTCTTTGAGAATGTATTTCTATTGATAGCCTCCATTCCTGGTATGGTCCTAATGGCAGGGGACTTTAATTGCACTCTTGATCCTCATCTAGATTGCTCCTCTGGTTTAGACACTTCCCACTCGCAGAGTAGAAAGAAATTACAGCATTTCATTAAGGATTTAAATCTATGTGAACCTTGGAGGACTCAGAACCCGAGTAAAAGGGAGTATTCATGCTACTCGTCAACATTTAAATCATATTCTCATGTAGTTTCTTGCTTATTGCTTCCCAATGTAGCAGGAAGTGGATATGATAGTATTGTTTTGAATGGCCATTCCCTTGTGTGATTATTCTATAGGGATACAAAACTAGTAAAAGGATCCTCTAGAAGGCGTTTGCATCCCAGATGGTTACAGGACCCAGACTTCTTACATTACGTTGGAGTGCGTATAGATGTAAAATGTAAATGTAATGTTTATTTCACATTGAACACTGACCAAACGTCAGCGAGTACCAGATGGGAGGCTTTCAAAGCACATATTTGGGGGCAAATTATACGTTTGACCAGTTTCAAATCTAATAAATCAGAAAATGAGAGCGATGGACAGCAAAATCAGAGAATTGGAGTGGGAAGCTTTTTTGGATAACTCAGTAGAAGTTAACAAGGAATGATTTGGTCTTAAAAGCTCAGTATGATGAACTTCCCACCTCTAAGGCTGCAAACAGCTTAACTAGGCTGAAACAGTCCTATGATCAAGGTGAAAAACCTGGTAAATTGCTGGCCTGGCGCATTAAGAAGTAAAATTCAGCCTTTAATGCAATTCATAATTTACAAGGACAATTATCAATGGATCCTGTAGAAATAAACCAAACATTTGCTTCCTACTACAACACACTTTACAACTCTGAATCTCCTGAGAACTGAACTAGTCGGGTCTTGATTTTCCCTCTACTTCAGAAGACACTCAATTGGATCTGGAAAAGGAATTGGATGGTGTTTAAATATCTGATGCTATTTTCAATATGAAGGGAGGTAAAGCGGAAGGTCCAGATGGGCTCCCAATAGATATTTAAGGACAAACTTCTAGGTCCACTTTTGGATATGTACAGTGCATTAGGAAAGTACTCAGAACCCTTGACTTTTTCCACAATTTGTTACGTTACAGCCTTATTCTGAAATGGATTAAATAAAAAAAATCCTCATCAATCTACACACAATACCTCATAATGACAAAGTGAAAACAGGTTCTTAGACATTTTTGCAAATGTATTAAAAATAAAAACAGCAGAAATACCTTGTTTACATAAGTATTCACAACATTTGCTATGAGACTCGAAATTGAGCTCAGGTGGATCCTGTTTCCATTGATCATCCTTGAGATGTTTCTAAAACTTAATTGGAGTCCAACTGTGGTAAATTCAATTGATTGGAGATGATTTGGAAAGTCACACAACTGTCTATATAGGTGACCAAGGACATGATGGTCACTCTGACAGAGCTCCAGAGTTCCTCTATGGAAATGTGAGAACCTTCCAGAAGGAAAACCATCTCTTCAGCACTCCACCAATCAGGCCTTTATGGTAGAGCGGCCAGACGGAAGCCACTCCTCAGCAAAAGGCACATGACAGCCCACTTGGAGTTTGCCAAAAGGCACCTAAAGGACTCGGACCATGAGAAACAAGATTCTCTGGTCTGATGAAACCAAGATTGAACTTCTTGGCCTGAATGACAAGCATCACGTCTGGAGGAAACCTGGCACCATCCTTATGGTGAAGCATGGTGGTGGAAGCATTATGCTGCGGGGATGTTGTTCAGCGGCAGGGACTGGGAGCCTAGTCAGGATAGAGGGAAAGATGATTGGAGCAAAGTACAGAGAGATCCTTGATGAAAACCTGCTCCAGTGCGTTCAGGACCTCAAGACCGGGGCGAAGGTTCACCTTCCAACAGGACAACGACCCTAAGCACACAGCCAAGACAACGCAGGAGTGGCTTCGGGACAAGTCTCTGAATGTCCTTGAGTGGCCCAGCCAGAGCCGGGACTTAAACCCAATCGAACATCTCTGGAGACCTGAAAATAGCTGTGCAGCGACGCACCCCATCCAACCTGACAGAGCTTGAGAGGATCTGCAGAGAGGAATGGGAGAAACTCCCCAAATACAGGTGTGCCAAGCTTGTAGCGTCATACACATTAAGACTTTGGCTGCAATCACTGCCAACGGTGCTTAAACAAAGTACTGAGTAAAGGGTCTGAATACTTATGTAAATGTGATTGTTCAGTTGTTGTTGTTTTTTGCTTTGTCATCATGGGGTATTGTGTGTAGATTGATGAGGGAAAAAAACTATTTAATACATTTTACAATAAGGCTGTAACGTAACAAAATTGTTCTCAACTGGTTTACCTGGTTAAATAAAGGTGAAATAAAAAAATAAAACAAAAAAAAATGTCAAAAAAGTCAAGGGGTCTGAATACTATAGACGATTTTCAAGTACATATGTTGTAGAATTAAACACCTATATGCCTTAAAATGTTTATGGATTGAGAACCAGTTGAAGGGATAATACAGAGCAGAGACATTTATGTGTTTTTCACAAACTCCCTGCAGCTGGTCTGGGTATGTCAATGACACGTGATGGAGATACAACGCCTCGTGGAGGCTGTGGGGAGATTGGAGTAACAATGGAACTAGTGTTATCATTTGTTTGTGCTTATGACCTTATGACCTGACACATGGCCACATGCACATAATCTCAAGGGCCAGGGAGGATGGTAAATGATAAATGCTTAGATGTATGTGGTTGAGAATGGGTTATGTTTAAGGATTAATTGATATGTTTTATAATGTGTTATGAAATGATAAAGGTAAAACAGAATGAACATGATTGATACTTTGTCCTCCAGATGCCTGGATAGTGAATATAGTCAATACAGAGTGTGATTGTTCTTTAACGTACGTATGTATTTCATCTTTAGAGTCACGCCACTAATAAGAGACAGAAGCCCCACTTTGAGAAATCAGGACCCTTGACATTATGTGCATGTGGCTATGTGTCAGGTCATAAGCACAAACAAATGATAACACTAGTTCCATTGTTACTCCAATCTCCACACAGCCATCACGAGGCGTTGTATCTGCATCACATGTCATTGACATACCCAGACCAGCTGCAGGGAGTTATCAAAAGCATAGAGTTTGCACTAAAGAAATGTCTCTGCTCTGTTTTAACCCTTCAACTGGTTCTCAATCCATAAGCATTTAAGGCATATAGTGGTTTTGCTTTGTCATTAAGGGGTATTGTGAGTAGATTGATGAGGGAAAAAAACTATTTAATCAATTCTACAACAAGGCTGTAACGTAACAAAATGTCGAAAAAGTCAAGGGGTCTGAATACTTTCTGAATGCACTGTATATAGACAGGTGTGTGCCTTTCCAAATCATGTCCAACAAACTTAATTAGATAGAACCTGCTCTTACCATGAGAAACAGATTTCCCAGTCTTCTCCTCCTCTTCTTCATCTTTAATGTTGACATTCAGCTCCAGTGTTTGACTGCAGTCTTCCAGCGTCACTGATGCCATCTCTGGATCCTGCAGTAAACTGGGCTCCACTGTCACAATCAGGACCCAGTGACTGTAGGTTTGGCCTCAGTGTGGAAGGAGAGAGGCAAGCTGGGTTTTGGCCTCACTGTTGATGTTACCGGCCTCAGACTTACCTGAATCGGCCAGTAGTAATAAAGAGAAACAGATACAAAAAGTTATTGTCTTGACAGTTCTGGCACTTTCTTTATACTCTAAAAATATTTTCACTTTTTTCTTGTTCAATTATCTAATTCAGTGCTTGAATTGGACTGAAATAGGTGCTAATACTCATTTTGGGTGCCGGTACTGTTTATATTAAAGTGCAGGAGCTCCACAATACTTTTGAGCTAATACCTAACCTATAGTAGATGAATGCATAAATGACTCAAAATCCATTTAGTACAAGGTTACAGTTTGTTTTAGACAGCACTATGTGCTAATTTCCTTAAACCTTGTCTTCACTGTATTACTTCAATCAAAAACCAATTGTATTTCCTGTTCACACCATAGCAACATTTATTGATAAAGACAGAAACAACAGAATGTGTCTGAATATTAGTACACATGTAGAAAACTGATAATCATTACATTCTGCTTCAAAACAGTAGTGCGAACGTGAAATTGTCTCTATCTGATGCACCCGCACTGTCCTCACTGAAGTCCGTTGACGCTGACCGAGAGTAGCCGCCATTTTACCAGCTTGGGAATTTTACACAAAACCAATAATATGCTAAACGAACACAGAAATCTCAAATATTATTGATTATTTATGAAATTACCATGAGAAAATTATGTACATTCACTCAGACAAACCCAAAGTCTCTAGCTATGTGACTTGTAAAATAGTTTTTATCACATTCTTCACTTGGTTTGACACAAAAATAACACATCAAACCTTTACCAAACGTGATAATACCTTAACGGATGTGTTACCTAGCATGGTATGTTCTTTCGACATTAGAAAGTTTAAACGTGCTATGACATACCTCTAGTAATAAATAGAAACGGACACAAAGGTTATCTTCTTGACTGCACAGTTCAGACGCTTTCTTTATTGTGAAGAATGGTGCCGCCTGCCCGGAACTTCCTGTTCCCCCACTACTAACGGTCCGTGCATTCCGAGATCAGATTACAACATTTCATTAAATTACTAAAAAAGTGTAAACTGTAGCAATTTATTTCCCTTTATAGTTTATTAGGCTAAGCATGACCTACATCCAAATAATTTCTCTAGGGTTGGAACCGGTTCAGGGAACAGAACTGAAAAATAACGTTAAAAAGAACCGGAAACTAAAGTGTTCTATACTTTTCAGGAACAGCAGTTATTTTAAAAGCATGGGATCCAGGTAATAACCTTATTTTACTTTCCGGGTATTTTTCTCCAGTCCCACAAAATCGCAACAAAGCTCACTCTAGAAACGTATTCCAGTTTCTGCCTGCCAGCTGGAATGGAAACCTTTGCCAGTGGGTGTGCGTGTGGAAACTACCTGCTCCTCCCCTCTGGAGCATAGGTTACTGTATCCTACTGACAACGTTACAAGCATGATTCAGAAATTAGGGAGATATGTTTAATTTGAGAAGAATGGATGAACTTTTTCAATGCTAGTTAAGGATACTATAGTCAGCACGTTTCACATTGGATTTATTAACGACAAAAAGGTAAGACCTGTTTTTAATTCTAGTGCTACACTGCACTGCACAAACAAGGTTGTTAGCTAGCTAGCTAACATCTGCTCTGGTCCAACGTTAAACCAACTCTGAAGTTCAGACATTCAAAGTTCCTCCATAGAAGCCGCTCCTCCGTAGGTATAATTATGTGGGCCTAATTCAGATAATGCAGGTCATAACACGATGCCCAGCTCTTCAATGCAAGCTTTCTATATCCTCTAACGAGCTCTCCTCACCCGCAAAATGTCGCACCTTACACTGTGATTGGCAGCACAGTGTGCTCTGAATGATTTTCCTATACAGATACTCTGTGGTGTACTAGTGTATTTATTCTCCCACTTGGATGTCACTTCCACAAGCTTTAAATTGAGGGCCAGGTTGTCAGGATGGGTAATGTACTGTACACATTCATTACAAGTACTCCTAAAGATACACTTAATTTTAATTGGCTAAATCCTGTGTAACAACTAGTAATTACATTGTACTTGGCTAACATTACATGTTCTATGCTTTGAAATAGTGTCTTATTCTTCATCTGGGATTTGGATTTGTAAAATGTATCATAACATGTATTTAATATATGTCTGATCATGCTCAGGTAGCATCAGGTTTGTATTTTCATGCTGATCAAAGCTCTAATCAAAACCAGACATTTATAAGTGTTATAATGCTTTTGAATGACACTTCCGGTTTTGGCGGAAAACACCTGGTTACCCGGGAGAAGAGTGATTTATTCAACATTTGTATAATATCGAGGAAATATTAAACGCTATTGCGCATACCAGTTGATTCACAAGACACCAACTAAGTAACTTACATATACGGTATCTTCATTAGGCCTAATGGCATTTCATGTCCATGATAGGAAGTTTGTTGTAGTGACTCAGTAAGGCTAATTGTAAAAGTAACCCTCTAAAGTGCCATGTTTGTACAGTTTATTATGTGGAGGAAACATTTAGGCAGCCAGGACCATACGCCAGGACCGCTCCGTAGGCCGCACTGTAGGCCTAGCTCTTACTGCAGTCCAGTGCCATGGACATCTTTGAAGTTTGGCCTCTAGTAATTTAGGAGGGCAACTTTATGAAGGCCTCTTCACCCTGGTCTTATCGTATAAGGCTCTACAGACATGTAAAATAAAGACAGGCTATTTTTATTGTTCACGTTATTTGCGTTGAATATGTATTGAAGTCAAGTGGTTCAACATTAAAATATAGTTGGATGGACCACACAGGACTGCTTGGAAAATGCGACGGTCGGTGGAACACTTGCGCCACCAAGTGGACAATTGCTTCAGTTCCCTTGTGACATCAACGCTACCAGAGATATGTGATATAAGATCAAATGTTATGTCAATATTATTATCTCCAAATTGATTCCCCCACCCGTATTTCATATATTATTATTCCGCTTTAGCTGTTAATCTGGATTTAATTTATAAACGCTTTCTGTCATTTCCGATTGGAGGGCAGATGACCACGTGACTTACGATCCTACCAATTTGTTACTTTGTAACAGTCAAAAGTGGTTATTCCCAACGTTGATAAACTCCCAATCTATTCCAAGATTTTTTAAAAGCATTATCTTTATAGCATTATCACTGTACCATTCACACCCTGTATCCTGTGCATGTGACGAATAAACATTGATTTGATTAGATGATTAACGCACCATTCACATCAGCTATCATAGTCAATATAACAGTGACTGACTTCACCATCACTTTCTATCCATCATTGGCATTGAGATGAAGATGGTCAAACGTGAAAATATAAAATACATCGTGATCCTAATGGAATATAACAAAGCAATTCTGTTGTCTTTGCCTGCTTTATCTTTACAATGACAGGGGGTGCACCGTTCCTGGAGGTACTGCAATACCAGGTCGATGCGCGGAGTGGACGGAGCAAGCCCCTATTCCATCTCCCTGTTCCAAAAATCAATTTAATATATGGTCCCCAGATAAGGGACGTATCAGATATTAAACTGATAAGAACAGATTTTTGATTTTTGATTTTTTTTTGTGGAAAAATAATTTTTATTTTCATTTCACATTCAAATACAAGTACCAATTCAGTGCATAACGTTGTACATAACATGGATTTACAAAAACAGTACCTTAACCGTATCAAAATAACAAAACTCCTAAAAAAAAGTGCTGTTCTGAGGGACCTGACCAGCTAAAAGGCCTACATTCAAGAGAAGCATGTAAACAATTGCCTCTAACAATCTCCCAAAGCTGATCTTTCAAAGGAATAAAAACTATTATAGAAATAAAAACATACACATATACCAAAGGGAACTCTGAATAAACCTCAGTGTATATCAAATATTTACAAAGCCTACATTTCAATTTACATGACAGAATACAGTTATACATAGGCCTATATATAGGCTATAAAACACGTTTACAAAGAAGGGTATATCCCTTTCCATCTATGTTTAACAGATGTGATGCCCCACTTATCTATTTCGAATTGTATTTTTTTCCAAATTTCTTGTTTTATAAATTTAACCAATCCCGTCGGTGACCACTTGAGGGTGTCATTGACCGCACCACATCTGGCCTCCCAAAGTTTGGTCTTGATAAGGGACACCAGAGTCACTAATTCTAATAATTGCACCTTTTCCACATGTTTTAGTTCAAATTTGGCTACCCCTTCATAATCAATGTTTTTTAAAATATTAAAATCCATTTTAATTTTCTTCCAAACTATTTGGGCAAAAGAGCATTCCCATAAAACATGGGGAATTGTTTCAATTGCGAAACAGTTGTCCCTGGGACAAAATTTATTCAGGGTCAAATTATGATCATATAATGTTGAATGGACCGGAAGACGTCTGTGTAAAACAAGCCAATTAAAATCTTTCAGTCTGTTGTCTAAACCTTTTAATTGTGCCCGTAGCCAGGTGGAAGGTGATATAGGTAATCGGTCTCTAGGACAACAATTTTCTATCAATTTCACATATAGCAGTCTGTGGTTGATTACATTTTCTTTTACTTTGCAGACAGGGTTATTCCTTGCCCATTCAACTATTTTCTTAAAATGTAATGGGATAATTTCAGCTTTTGGCTTACTATTATCCCACTCCACCATAAACCTTAACGGTATGGACAGCCAGAATTTGATTAATATATGACATTTATGTACAGAAGACGACAAAAGACAACAAACATTTGAGTAGAACAACGCATCTAGTTTGAGAGGAATATGAGGGAAATCCCTTCCACCAGCCTCTATAGGCTGGTACATCCGATCTCTCCGGATGTACTCATATCCCCCCCAAAAGAAATTAAACAGTACACGTATGAACATTTTCCTTAGAGACACCGGCATGGGAAACACATATGCAAGGTGGAGTAATGAAGGCAGAATGTCCGCCTTCAGCACTAACACCTTGCCACTAAAAGATAGTCGTCTCACTTTCCACAGTCCCAATCTTTTATTAAGCGAAAGTAGTTTTTCTTTCCAATTAACCATGTCATCTTTAATTTCATTTCCGAAAGATATCCCGAGTACTACCATTGGTCCTGTGCACTCAGTCAAACCACATAACTGATCAGATCTCCATTTCCACTGTCCCATATATTTTATTTCTGTTTTATTCTTGTTAATCCTAGACCCGGAGGCAACAGAGAACTCATCAATGACTTTGATAACCTCTTTCAAGCTCAGGTCGTCTTGTAAATATAAAATGGTGTCGTCCGCGTATTGTGAAATTTTTAGAATATCCCCTCCAGGTAATATAATGCCTTTGATGTTGTAATTTGTCCTAATTGCACATGCGAAAGGTTCAATATATAAAACATACAATAGCGCAGAGAGAGGGTCCCCCTGTCTGACACCTCGTAATTGCTTGATTACATTTCCAATATTCCCATTAATATTTACTCTGCTTCCCACATTACTATAAAGAATTTTTACCCATTTCATAAAATTCTTTCCAAAACCACATTTTTTCAGAACTCTAAACAAAAACTCATGGTTTACCATGTCAAAGGCTTTTTCCTGGTCCAAATTTACAGTAATAGCTGGCAGGTGCCTTTCCTCTAAATATGCTTGAACGTCTCTGTGCAATTGCAAGTTCCAGGTTAACTTTCTCCCTACCACACCACATGTTTGGTCTAAACCAACAACATATGCCATGGCAGAAGACAGACGATTAGTTAGTTATAATTAATAATTTATAGTCTATACACAACATTGTTAAAGGTCTCCAATTTGCTAGTGTCTTGGGGTCTCCCTTTTTGTAAAGTAGCGAGATTACCCCCTCGCACATTGAACCTCCCATATGCTCCAAACCAAAAATAACTCTAAATACTTCCAAAAGATGACATCCAATTAAATCCCAAAAAACGATGTAAAACTCTTTAGAGAGCCCATCCAGTCCTGGTACTTTGTTATCTTTCATGCTCTTTAGTGCCATATATATTTCATCTAAATTCAATTCCCCTTCTAATTGGTCTCTAATATCTAAAGGTATCTGCACATCCACACATTTTAAAAAAGTAGTCCCCTTCTCATAATTAATTGTTTGCTTTTGGAATAGCTGAGAAAAGTGCTGGGTAGCGACACCAAGCATGCCATCTCCATCCTCAACCGTCTCCCCGTCTTGATTCAATAAAGCCGAAATGGTCCTCCTCTTTCCCCGTGACTTAATTTGTTTGAAAAAATATGCAGAGCACTTCTCATCATTATCCCATTTATCTTGTTGACTTTTAAACATGAAATCTCTAGCTTTCTTTTCAAAAAAGGCCTGCTGCTTTTTCTGCAGGTTACACAATGTGTCTTTATCTAAACCACCACCATTCAAATTACCTTGGATGTGCAGATCTTCTAGTTCGTTCTGCAACTTATAAAAATCTTTGTATTTATTACGTGCTTTATCTTTGCAATAATTCTGAATAAAAATCTTGATTCGTAATTTTGTGCTCTCCCACCAGTCTATGACAGTAGAATAAAATGATTTCATGGTTACACAGCCCTGGAAAAAAGACCTAAATCTAGTCTCAAATGTTTTGTCATGTAAAATGCCATTATTAATTTTCCAACATATTTTTCCAAATTCAATTGTTTTTAATTCTACTGTCACAGACAGGCAACTGTGGTCAGAATAAAAAACTGGAGTGACGCGTGCAGAGGACACACCGAGTCCACGCAGAACAAACACATAATCTATGCGGCTCCTCGCGCCCCTGCTGTTTCCCCAGGTGAAACCGGGATCATTTGCATTCGCCACTCTATAAGTATCAACCAAATTATATTTCTCTATTAGGTTTTTTACAAGATGCCCTCCCAGATTACCTCGGTCATATGATACATTAAAATCTCCCCCCATAATAACCTGTCTGTTTGTCATAAAAAAAGCAAAAAAGCGTCTAGGTTGTTCAGCATTTCCCTCCTTTCCTTGGGTGTCGATGGTGCATATACATTAATTAACCGAATACATTTGCCCCTCCAATCAATATCTACTATTAAAACCCTCCCGTGTACTGCCGAAAAACGTCCCACTATTTTTAAATCCCTATTTCCACATAGAACACCAACCCCTGTAGAATGCACCCCGCCAACACTCCACCTTGACTCTCCCTGAACCCATTCCCTCGTAAATCTCTCCACATCATTTTGGTCTTTTAAATGTACTTCTTGTAAAAAACACACAGAGAAGCAAATGGAGGACAAATGGGAAAAAACAGTCGCCCTTTTAACGGGGTTCCTAAGCCCTCTAGCGTTTATGCTAGCTATGTTAAAAAGGGACGAACTGGGGAAAGGAGGGAAGCAGACAACTATCTAAATATGACATGAATTTCCAGACTCACTTTAAGTCCAGTTCCTCGTTAGGAGGCCTGTCTGGGAAACGGTGGTCCCCAGGGGGAGGACTGTCCACAAAGATAGGGGTCGGGAAAACCCTTTCCTCCTCAGTCAGTGTGGGTGCTGGAACACCGCTGGGTGCCAGACCGCTGCTGTCGGTAGAGCTCGCGCCTGACAGGGAAAGCAGAGTCTCCTCTGCGCTGCCCGGGTTTCCCGCGCTTTTCTCCTCAGACTCCCCGCTTGCAAAACAACTGAAACGATTCCCCCCCAGGGCGGACTCCTCCGTCGCCTCCATGCGGATGAGTGGGGAAACAGGGCTCATCTGCTTCCTCTTGACCGAGCACTTCCTCCTCTCTCCCACCGTGGTCCAGCTCTCCGGAGCAGAGGGCGCGGTGGGCTCTCCCGTAGCCTCCTCCATCTGCTTGCTCCAGCTCCTGTCCCCCGCTCCGCTCTCCTCATGAGGTGATGATGGCGCCTCACTCCCTCTCTCCTCAGACTCTCGCAGTTCTCTCTCCATCACTAGCTCCTTCACGACCTCCTCAATAGCGCGTAGCTCTATAACTTTTCCCTCATCTGCTCTTTTCCCGCTCACCGCTCTGGCGTAGGAGGGGGCTGCCTTTGGGCAGTGACGGAACAGGTGCTCCTCTGAGCTGCACAGACTGCAGCGCTTAGGCACGGTGCAATCCCTCCTTACATGGCCGAGGGTCCCACAGTTTCTGCACCTTGTCTGCAGAAGCGAAGCTGCCCAGCATACATGAGGTAGCCCCTGTCTGCACCGATTGAAAAAGACGCGGGAGGATGGAGGTAGCCATCATGACCGCTCTCGTCCTCCTTTAGCAGCACGCGAAACTGCCTCTTCCCTGTCCAGATGCCTAGGGCGTCCTTAATATCTCTCACTCCTGGCAAGATGGTCACGTACCGGCTGAGGTAGCACACTAGTGTTTCTTCAGTGACCCAGGGGTTGAACATGTGCACGGTTAGCACCCTCAGATTGTGCCTGGACAGGGACTCAACTTGAAAACTACTGAGGGTGAGTGCTGTCGCGTTCGTTCAGAAGAGCCCTCTCACCTCCTCCACCCTGGTGATGGTGTAGAAAGACACATCGTAGAACTTCTCGGGTGTGTTTTGTTGCTGATAGTGCACCTCATCTGCTGTCAGCCGTAGAGGTCCAAAAATAACTTATTTTCCAAAACAAAATCTCTCCATCAAACTTTCTTTTCCAGTCCATTGAAAACGCAGTGTACTTCAGTCCTCTTCATCCATCTTCTCCTTTCTCCTCACCCTCATCACCCTCTTCATCCATCCTCTCCTTTCATATCACCCTCATCACCCTCTTCATCCATCCTCCACCTACCTTTTCACCTGCCTATCCATATCTCTGCAACCAATACAACCGGTAACACCTCGCCAGTCATCTCCAAGACATTTTTTACAGTTTTACATTTTTAGTCATTTAGCAGACACTCTTATCCAGAGCGACTTACAGGAGCAATTAGGGTTAAGTGCCTTGCTCAAGGGCACATTGACAGATTTTTCACCTAGTCGGCTCGGGGATTAGAACCAGCAACCTTTCGGTTACTGGCACAACGCTCTTAACCACTAAGCTACCTGCCGCCCAAGACCTTCCTAGTAACATATCCCAGTAATCCCAGTGCTTATCTCTTTCCTGTGTGTGTGTGTGTGTGTGTGGCAGTGTTTGGCCCCAGCAGGGGTTATTAACCTGCTCCATATGGACCTGGATGTACTATTGCAGGCCGCCACATCTCCGGCACCCAAGGTTGGTGTGTCTCCCTATTGGTCAGGCAGCAAGGTCACCAGGTCAAGGTTCATGGGTCAGTCAGACACAGGCTTGTGGTCCTGGTGGTTTGAACCCTTCCCCTGGTTCAGTGCACAGTCTTTGCATGCTATGCATGGGTTCACTCAACGCATGCAAGGGATGAACTGACAGCCTTCCTCACATGGAAGTAAGACCGAGGGTACCGTCTGACAGACTGGGTACAGACTGACACAAACAGGGTACTGGAAGACAGGGTACAGACAGACAGACAGGGTGCAGTCAGTGTGTCTCTTCAGTCCAACCACTGAGATGGAATACGATCCATCATTGCAGCATTACCAACAGGCAGGCCACTGGACTGGACTTTAGAAAGGACAAACGTTCAGTTATTCATGAACATTTGTTCCAGTGAACCAAAGGGAGATTGATGCTCTATTATTGGATGCTATCATAATATAAACAAAACCCTGAGAGGATAATAAGTAATACGAACACAGAAAATCAGTGATTAATATGGCATACAAACACAGAAAATCACAAATGGAACAGCTGGACTGAAGAACACTGCGTTTTCAATGGACTGGAAAAGAAAGTTTGATGGAGAGATTTCGTTTTGGAAAAGCAGACGCCTGTGACAAGGTGGTCTGTATGAAGTGCCGGGAGGTGGGTCATCGCTACGAGGAGTGCACGAACGGAAGGTCGTGCAACCTCTGTGGCGAGTGGTCCCACCTCATCCGCAGCTGCCCCTCCTCCTGGGCCAATAAGGTCAGGGCTGGCAGGATGTAGGCGGCGGCTGCGGACCGGGCTTCCGAGCGCCAGAAGGAGAAAGCGGCAGTTGCCAAGGTGGCGGTAGTGGAGGAGGTGGTAGAGGAGGTGGTGGTGGCGGTAGTGGAGGAGGTGGTGGTGGCGGTAGTGGAGGAGGTGGTGGTGGCGGTAGTAGAGGAGGTGGTGGTGGCGGTAGTTGAGGAGGTGGTGGTGGCGGTAGTGGAGGAGGTGGTGGCGGTTGTTGAGGAAGTGGTGGCAGTAGTGGAGGAGGTGGTAGAGAAAGTGGAGTGCGCGGAAGGTGCGGTGGTGGGAGAAGTGGGAGTGGAGGCAAAAACCCTCCCCACCCCAACCCACCCGCCCCAGACTGAAGTGACCCCTGAAGGAGAAAGGGCCGAGAAAGACGGCTCTGGAGAGACGGAGAGTGAGAGCTCCCCAAGTGGGTTTGACAGTATGATGACAGTGTCGGAAACAACACTGTCAAGTGGGGAGAGTGCAGGAGAGGTGGGAGAGACCCTGGGCGAACACCTTCCCCTACGGAAGAGAAACGCTGAGGAGCTCTCCGACCCCGAACAGGGCGAGGAGAAGAAGGGAAAGTTGGAGTGGGAGAGCTCCCAGGGGGAGGATGAGTCTAGGGTCTTTCCATCAAACTGAGTCTAGGGTCTTTCCATGTGACGAATAAACATTGATTTGATTAGATGATTAACGCACCATTCACATCAGCTATCATAGTCAATATAACAGTGACTGACTTCACCATCACTTTCTATCCATCATTGGCATTGAGATGAAGATGGTCAAACGTGAAAATATAAAATACATCGTGATCCTAATGGAATATAACAAAGCAATTCTGTTGTCTTTGCCTGCTTTATCTTTACAATGACAGGGGGTGCACCGTTCCTGGAGGTACTGCAATACCAGGTCGATGCGCGGAGTGGACGGAGCAAGCCCCTATTCCATCTCCCTGTTCCAAAAATCAATTTAATATATGGTCCCCAGATAAGGGACGTATCAGATATTAAACTGATAAGAACAGATTTTTGATTTTTGATTTTTTTTTGTGGAAAAATAATTTTTATTTTCATTTCACATTCAAATACAAGTACCAATTCAGTGCATAACGTTGTACATAACATGGATTTACAAAAACAGTACCTTAACCGTATCAAAATAACAAAACTCCTAAAAAAAAGTGCTGTTCTGAGGGACCTGACCAGCTAAAAGGCCTACATTCAAGAGAAGCATGTAAACAATTGCCTCTAACAATCTCCCAAAGCTGATCTTTCAAAGGAATAAAAACTATTATAGAAATAAAAACATACACATATACCAAAGGGAACTCTGAATAAACCTCAGTGTATATCAAATATTTACAAAGCCTACATTTCAATTTACATGACAGAATACAGTTATACATAGGCCTATATATAGGCTATAAAACACGTTTACAAAGAAGGGTATATCCCTTTCCATCTATGTTTAACAGATGTGATGCCCCACTTATCTATTTCGAATTGTATTTTTTTCCAAATTTCTTGTTTTATAAATTTAACCAATCCCGTCGGTGACCACTTGAGGGTGTCATTGACCGCACCACATCTGGCCTCCCAAAGTTTGGTCTTGATAAGGGACACCAGAGTCACTAATTCTAATAATTGCACCTTTTCCACATGTTTTAGTTCAAATTTGGCTACCCCTTCATAATCAATGTTTTTTAAAATATTAAAATCCATTTTAATTTTCTTCCAAACTATTTGGGCAAAAGAGCATTCCCATAAAACATGGGGAATTGTTTCAATTGCGAAACAGTTGTCCCTGGGACAAAATTTATTCAGGGTCAAATTATGATCATATAATGTTGAATGGACCGGAAGACGTCTGTGTAAAACAAGCCAATTAAAATCTTTCAGTCTGTTGTCTAAACCTTTTAATTGTGCCCGTAGCCAGGTGGAAGGTGATATAGGTAATCGGTCTCTAGGACAACAATTTTCTATCAATTTCACATATAGCAGTCTGTGGTTGATTACATTTTCTTTTACTTTGCAGACAGGGTTTTTCCTTGCCCATTCAACTATTTTCTTAAAATGTAATGGGATAATTTCAGCTTTTGGCTTACTATTATCCCACTCCACCATAAACCTTAACGGTATGGACAGCCAGAATTTGATTAATATATGACATTTATGTACAGAAGACGACAAAAGACAACAAACATTTGAGTAGAACAACGCATCTAGTTTGAGAGGAATATGAGGGAAATCCCTTCCACCAGCCTCTATAGGCTGGTACATCCGATCTCTCCGGATGTACTCATATCCCCCCCAAAAGAAATTAAACAGTACACGTATGAACATTTTCCTTAGAGACACCGGCATGGGAAACACATATGCAAGGTGGAGTAATGAAGGCAGAATGTCCGCCTTCAGCACTAACACCTTGCCACTAAAAGATAGTCGTCTCACTTTCCACAGTTCCAATCTTTTATTAAGCGAAAGTAGTTTTTCTTTCCAATTAACCATGTCATCTTTAATTTCATTTCCGAAAGATATCCCGAGTACTACCATTGGTCCTGTGCACTCAGTCAAACCACATAACTGATCAGATCTCCATTTCCACTGTCCCATATATTTTATTTCTGTTTTATTCTTGTTAATCCTAGACCCGGAGGCAACAGAGAACTCATCAATGACTTTGATAACCTCTTTCAAGCTCAGGTCGTCTTGTAAATATAAAATGGTGTCGTCCGCGTATTGTGAAATTTTTAGAATATCCCCTCCAGGTAATATAATGCCTTTGATGTTGTAATTTGTCCTAATTGCACATGCGAAAGGTTCAATATATAAAACATACAATAGCGCAGAGAGAGGGTCCCCCTGTCTGACACCTCGTAATTGCTTGATTACATTTCCAATATTCCCATTAATATTTACTCTGCTTCCCACATTACTATAAAGAATTTTTACCCATTTCATAAAATTCTTTCCAAAACCACATTTTTTCAGAACTCTAAACAAAAACTCATGGTTTACCATGTCAAAGGCTTTTTCCTGGTCCAAATTTACAGTAATAGCTGGCAGGTGCCTTTCCTCTAAATATGCTTGAACGTCTCTGTGCAATTGCAAGTTCCAGGTTAACTTTCTCCCTACCACACCACATGTTTGGTCTAAACCAACAACATATGCCATGGCAGAAGACAGACGATTAGTTAGTTATAATTAATAATTTATAGTCTATACACAACATTGTTAAAGGTCTCCAATTTGCTAGTGTCTTGGGGTCTCCCTTTTTGTAAAGTAGCGAGATTACCCCCTCGCACATTGAACCTCCCATATGCTCCAAACCAAAAATAACTCTAAATACTTCCAAAAGATGACATCCAATTAAATCCCAAAAAACGATGTAAAACTCTTTAGAGAGCCCATCCAGTCCTGGTACTTTATTATCTTTCATGCTCTTTAGTGCCATATATATTTCATCTAAATTCAATTCCCCTTCTAATTGGTCTCTAATATCTAAAGGTATCTGCACATCCACACATTTTAAAAAAGTAGTCCCCTTCTCATAATTAATTGTTTGCTTTTGGAATAGCTGAGAAAAGTGCTGGGTAGCGACACCAAGCATGCCATCTCCATCCTCAACCGTCTCCCCGTCTTGATTCAATAAAGCCGAAATGGTCCTCCTCTTTCCCCGTGACTTAATTTGTTTGAAAAAATATGCAGAGCACTTCTCATCATTATCCCATTTATCTTGTTGACTTTTAAACATGAAATCTCTAGCTTTCTTTTCAAAAAAGGCCTGCTGCTTTTTCTGCAGGTTACACAATGTGTCTTTATCTAAACCACCACCATTCAAATTACCTTGGATGTGCAGATCTTCTAGTTCGTTCTTCAACTTATAAAAATCTTTGTATTTATTACGTGCTTTATCTTTGCAATAATTCTGAATAAAAATCTTGATTCGTAATTTTGTGCTCTCCCACCAGTCTATGACAGTAGAATAAAATGATTTCATGGTTACACAGCCCTGGAAAAAAGACCTAAATCTAGTCTCAAATGTTTTGTCATGTAAAATGCCATTATTAATTTTCCAACATATTTTTCCAAATTCAATTGTTTTTAATTCTACTGTCACAGACAGGCAACTGTGGTCAGAATAAAAAACTGGAGTGACGCGTGCAGAGGACACACCGAGTCCACGCAGAACAAACACATAATCTATGCGGCTCCTCGCGCCCCTGCTGTTTCCCCAGGTGAAACCGGGATCATTTGCATTCGCCACTCTATAAGTATCAACCAAATTATATTTCTCTATTAGGTTTTTTACAAGATGCCCTCCCAGATTACCTCGGTCATATGATACATTAAAATCTCCCCCCATAATAACCTGTCTGTTTGTCATAAAAAAAGCAAAAAAGCGTCTAGGTTGTTCAGCATTTCCCTCCTTTCCTTGGGTGTCGATGGTGCATATACATTAATTAACCGAATACATTTGCCCCTCCAATCAATATCTACTATTAAAACCCTCCCGTGTACTGCCGAAAAACGTCCCACTATTTTTAAATCCCTATTTCCACATAGAACACCAACCCCTGTAGAATGCACCCCGCCAACACTCCACCTTGACTCTCCCTGAACCCATTCCCTCGTAAATCTCTCCACATCATTTTGGTCTTTTAAATGTACTTCTTGTAAAAAACACACAGAGAAGCAAATGGAGGACAAATGGGAAAAAACAGTCGCCCTTTTAACGGGGTTCCTAAGCCCTCTAGCGTTTATGCTAGCTATGTTAAAAAGGGACGAACTGGGGAAAGGAGGGAAGCAGACAACTATCTAAATATGACATGAATTTCCAGACTCACTTTAAGTCCAGTTCCTCGTTAGGAGGCCTGTCTGGGAAACGGTGGTCCCCAGGGGGAGGACTGTCCACAAAGATAGGGGTCGGGAAAACCCTTTCCTCCTCAGTCAGTGTGGGTGCTGGAACACCGCTGGGTGCCAGACCGCTGCTGTCGGTAGAGCTCGCGCCTGACAGGGAAAGCAGAGTCTCCTCTGCGCTGCCCGGGTTTCCCGCGCTTTTCTCCTCAGACTCCCCGCTTGCAAAACAACTGAAACGATTCCCCCCCAGGGCGGACTCCTCCGTCGCCTCCATGCGGATGAGTGGGGAAACAGGGCTCATCTGCTTCCTCTTGACCGAGCACTTCCTCCTCTCTCCCACCGTGGTCCAGCTCTCCGGAGCAGAGGGCGCGGTGGGCTCTCCCGTAGCCTCCTCCATCTGCTTGCTCCAGCTCCTGTCCCCCGCTCCGCTCTCCTCATGAGGTGATGATGGCGCCTCACTCCCTCTCTCCTCAGACTCTCGCAGTTCTCTCTCCATCACTAGCTCCTTCACGACCTCCTCAATAGCGCGTAGCTCTATAACTTTTCCCTCATCTGCTCTTTTCCCGCTCACCGCTCTGGCGTAGGAGGGGGCTGCCTTTGGGCAGTGACGGAACAGGTGCTCCTCTGAGCTGCACAGACTGCAGCGCTTAGGCACGGTGCAATCCCTCCTTACATGGCCGAGGGTCCCACAGTTTCTGCACCTTGTCTGCAGAAGCGAAGCTGCCCAGCATACATGAGGTAGCCCCTGTCTGCACCGATTGAAAAAGACGCGGGAGGATGGAGGTAGCCATCATGACCGCTCTCGTCCTCCTTTAGCAGCACGCGAAACTGCCTCTTCCCTGTCCAGATGCCTAGGGCGTCCTTAATATCTCTCACTCCTGGCAAGATGGTCACGTACCGGCTGAGGTAGCACACTAGTGTTTCTTCAGTGACCCAGGGGTTGAACATGTGCACGGTTAGCACCCTCAGATTGTGCCTGGACAGGGACTCAACTTGAAAACTACTGAGGGTGAGTGCTGTCGCGTTCGTTCAGAAGAGCCCTCTCACCTCCTCCACCCTGGTGATGGTGTAGAAAGACACATCGTAGAACTTCTCGGGTGTGTTTTGTTGCTGATAGTGCACCTCATCTGCTGTCAGCCGTAGAGGTCCAAAAATAACTTATTTTCCAAAACAAAATCTCTCCATCAAACTTTCTTTTCCAGTCCATTGAAAACGCAGTGTACTTCAGTCCTCTTCATCCATCTTCTCCTTTCTCCTCACCCTCATCACCCTCTTCATCCATCCTCTCCTTTCATATCACCCTCATCACCCTCTTCATCCATCCTCCACCTACCTTTTCACCTGCCTATCCATATCTCTGCAACCAATACAACCGGTAACACCTCGCCAGTCATCTCCAAGACATTTTTTACAGTTTTACATTTTTAGTCATTTAGCAGACACTCTTATCCAGAGCGACTTACAGGAGCAATTAGGGTTAAGTGCCTTGCTCAAGGGCACATTGACAGATTTTTCACCTAGTCGGCTCGGGGATTAGAACCAGCAACCTTTCGGTTACTGGCACAACGCTCTTAACCACTAAGCTACCTGCCGCCCAAGACCTTCCTAGTAACATATCCCAGTAATCCCAGTGCTTATCTCTTTCCTGTGTGTGTGTGTGTGTGTGTGGCAGTGTTTGGCCCCAGCAGGGGTTATTAACCTGCTCCATATGGACCTGGATGTACTATTGCAGGCCGCCACATCTCCGGCACCCAAGGTTGGTGTGTCTCCCTATTGGTCAGGCAGCAAGGTCACCAGGTCAAGGTTCATGGGTCAGTCAGACACAGGCTTGTGGTCCTGGTGGTTTGAACCCTTCCCCTGGTTCAGTGCACAGTCTTTGCATGCTATGCATGGGTTCACTCAACGCATGCAAGGGATGAACTGACAGCCTTCCTCACATGGAAGTAAGACCGAGGGTACCGTCTGACAGACTGGGTACAGACTGACACAAACAGGGTACTGGAAGACAGGGTACAGACAGACAGACAGGGTGCAGTCAGTGTGTCTCTTCAGTCCAACCACTGAGATGGAATACGATCCATCATTGCAGCATTACCAACAGGCAGGCCACTGGACTGGACTTTAGAAAGGACAAACGTTCAGTTATTCATGAACATTTGTTCCAGTGAACCAAAGGGAGATTGATGCTCTATTATTGGATGCTATCATAATATAAACAAAACCCTGAGAGGATAATAAGTAATACGAACACAGAAAATCAGTGATTAATATGGCATACAAACACAGAAAATCACAAATGGAACAGCTGGACTGAAGAACACTGCGTTTTCAATGGACTGGAAAAGAAAGTTTGATGGAGAGATTTCGTTTTGGAAAAGCAGACGCCTGTGACAAGGTGGTCTGTATGAAGTGCCGGGAGGTGGGTCATCGCTACGAGGAGTGCACGAACGGAAGGTCGTGCAACCTCTGTGGCGAGTGGTCCCACCTCATCCGCAGCTGCCCCTCCTCCTGGGCCAATAAGGTCAGGGCTGGCAGGATGTAGGCGGCGGCTGCGGACCGGGCTTCCGAGCGCCAGAAGGAGAAAGCGGCAGTTGCCAAGGTGGCGGTAGTGGAGGAGGTGGTAGAGGAGGTGGTGGTGGCGGTAGTGGAGGAGGTGGTGGTGGCGGTAGTGGAGGAGGTGGTGGTGGCGGTAGTAGAGGAGGTGGTGGTGGCGGTAGTTGAGGAGGTGGTGGTGGCGGTAGTGGAGGAGGTGGTGGCGGTTGTTGAGGAAGTGGTGGCAGTAGTGGAGGAGGTGGTAGAGAAAGTGGAGTGCGCGGAAGGTGCGGTGGTGGGAGAAGTGGGAGTGGAGGCAAAAACCCTCCCCACCCCAACCCACCCGCCCCAGACTGAAGTGACCCCTGAAGGAGAAAGGGCCGAGAAAGACGGCTCTGGAGAGACGGAGAGTGAGAGCTCCCCAAGTGGGTTTGACAGTATGATGACAGTGTCGGAAACAACACTGTCAAGTGGGGAGAGTGCAGGAGAGGTGGGAGAGACCCTGGGCGAACACCTTCCCCTACGGAAGAGAAACGCTGAGGAGCTCTCCGACCCCGAACAGGGCGAGGAGAAGAAGGGAAAGTTGGAGTGGGAGAGCTCCCAGGGGGAGGATGAGTCTAGGGTCTTTCCATCAAACTGAGTCTAGGGTCTTTCCATGTGACGAATAAACATTGATTTGATTAGATGATTAACGCACCATTCACATCAGCTATCATAGTCAATATAACAGTGACTGACTTCACCATCACTTTCTATCCATCATTGGCATTGAGATGAAGATGGTCAAACGTGAAAATATAAAATACATCGTGATCCTAATGGAATATAACAAAGCAATTCTGTTGTCTTTGCCTGCTTTATCTTTACAATGACAGGGGGTGCACCGTTCCTGGAGGTACTGCAATACCAGGTCGATGCGCGGAGTGGACGGAGCAAGCCCCTATTCCATCTCCCTGTTCCAAAAATCAATTTAATATATGGTCCCCAGATAAGGGACGTATCAGATATTAAACTGATAAGAACAGATTTTTGATTTTTGATTTTTTTTTGTGGAAAAATAATTTTTATTTTCATTTCACATTCAAATACAAGTACCAATTCAGTGCATAACGTTGTACATAACATGGATTTACAAAAACAGTACCTTAACCGTATCAAAATAACAAAACTCCTAAAAAAAAGTGCTGTTCTGAGGGACCTGACCAGCTAAAAGGCCTACATTCAAGAGAAGCATGTAAACAATTGCCTCTAACAATCTCCCAAAGCTGATCTTTCAAAGGAATAAAAACTATTATAGAAATAAAAACATACACATATACCAAAGGGAACTCTGAATAAACCTCAGTGTATATCAAATATTTACAAAGCCTACATTTCAATTTACATGACAGAATACAGTTATACATAGGCCTATATATAGGCTATAAAACACGTTTACAAAGAAGGGTATATCCCTTTCCATCTATGTTTAACAGATGTGATGCCCCACTTATCTATTTCGAATTGTATTTTTTTCCAAATTTCTTGTTTTATAAATTTAACCAATCCCGTCGGTGACCACTTGAGGGTGTCATTGACCGCACCACATCTGGCCTCCCAAAGTTTGGTCTTGATAAGGGACACCAGAGTCACTAATTCTAATAATTGCACCTTTTCCACATGTTTTAGTTCAAATTTGGCTACCCCTTCATAATCAATGTTTTTTAAAATATTAAAATCCATTTTAATTTTCTTCCAAACTATTTGGGCAAAAGAGCATTCCCATAAAACATGGGGAATTGTTTCAATTGCGAAACAGTTGTCCCTGGGACAAAATTTATTCAGGGTCAAATTATGATCATATAATGTTGAATGGACCGGAAGACGTCTGTGTAAAACAAGCCAATTAAAATCTTTCAGTCTGTTGTCTAAACCTTTTAATTGTGCCCGTAGCCAGGTGGAAGGTGATATAGGTAATCGGTCTCTAGGACAACAATTTTCTATCAATTTCACATATAGCAGTCTGTGGTTGATTACATTTTCTTTTACTTTGCAGACAGGGTTTTTCCTTGCCCATTCAACTATTTTCTTAAAATGTAATGGGATAATTTCAGCTTTTGGCTTACTATTATCCCACTCCACCATAAACCTTAACGGTATGGACAGCCAGAATTTGATTAATATATGACATTTATGTACAGAAGACGACAAAAGACAACAAACATTTGAGTAGAACAACGCATCTAGTTTGAGAGGAATATGAGGGAAATCCCTTCCACCAGCCTCTATAGGCTGGTACATCCGATCTCTCCGGATGTACTCATATCCCCCCCAAAAGAAATTAAACAGTACACGTATGAACATTTTCCTTAGAGACACCGGCATGGGAAACACATATGCAAGGTGGAGTAATGAAGGCAGAATGTCCGCCTTCAGCACTAACACCTTGCCACTAAAAGATAGTCGTCTCACTTTCCACAGTTCCAATCTTTTATTAAGCGAAAGTAGTTTTTCTTTCCAATTAACCATGTCATCTTTAATTTCATTTCCGAAAGATATCCCGAGTACTACCATTGGTCCTGTGCACTCAGTCAAACCACATAACTGATCAGATCTCCATTTCCACTGTCCCATATATTTTATTTCTGTTTTATTCTTGTTAATCCTAGACCCGGAGGCAACAGAGAACTCATCAATGACTTTGATAACCTCTTTCAAGCTCAGGTCGTCTTGTAAATATAAAATGGTGTCGTCCGCGTATTGTGAAATTTTTAGAATATCCCCTCCAGGTAATATAATGCCTTTGATGTTGTAATTTGTCCTAATTGCACATGCGAAAGGTTCAATATATAAAACATACAATAGCGCAGAGAGAGGGTCCCCCTGTCTGACACCTCGTAATTGCTTGATTACATTTCCAATATTCCCATTAATATTTACTCTGCTTCCCACATTACTATAAAGAATTTTTACCCATTTCATAAAATTCTTTCCAAAACCACATTTTTTCAGAACTCTAAACAAAAACTCATGGTTTACCATGTCAAAGGCTTTTTCCTGGTCCAAATTTACAGTAATAGCTGGCAGGTGCCTTTCCTCTAAATATGCTTGAACGTCTCTGTGCAATTGCAAGTTCCAGGTTAACTTTCTCCCTACCACACCACATGTTTGGTCTAAACCAACAACATATGCCATGGCAGAAGACAGACGATTAGTTAGTTATAATTAATAATTTATAGTCTATACACAACATTGTTAAAGGTCTCCAATTTGCTAGTGTCTTGGGGTCTCCCTTTTTGTAAAGTAGCGAGATTACCCCCTCGCACATTGAACCTCCCATATGCTCCAAACCAAAAATAACTCTAAATACTTCCAAAAGATGACATCCAATTAAATCCCAAAAAACGATGTAAAACTCTTTAGAGAGCCCATCCAGTCCTGGTACTTTATTATCTTTCATGCTCTTTAGTGCCATATATATTTCATCTAAATTCAATTCCCCTTCTAATTGGTCTCTAATATCTAAAGGTATCTGCACATCCACACATTTTAAAAAAGTAGTCCCCTTCTCATAATTAATTGTTTGCTTTTGGAATAGCTGAGAAAAGTGCTGGGTAGCGACACCAAGCATGCCATCTCCATCCTCAACCGTCTCCCCGTCTTGATTCAATAAAGCCGAAATGGTCCTCCTCTTTCCCCGTGACTTAATTTGTTTGAAAAAATATGCAGAGCACTTCTCATCATTATCCCATTTATCTTGTTGACTTTTAAACATGAAATCTCTAGCTTTCTTTTCAAAAAAGGCCTGCTGCTTTTTCTGCAGGTTACACAATGTGTCTTTATCTAAACCACCACCATTCAAATTACCTTGGATGTGCAGATCTTCTAGTTCGTTCTTCAACTTATAAAAATCTTTGTATTTATTACGTGCTTTATCTTTGCAATAATTCTGAATAAAAATCTTGATTCGTAATTTTGTGCTCTCCCACCAGTCTATGACAGTAGAATAAAATGATTTCATGGTTACACAGCCCTGGAAAAAAGACCTAAATCTAGTCTCAAATGTTTTGTCATGTAAAATGCCATTATTAATTTTCCAACATATTTTTCCAAATTCAATTGTTTTTAATTCTACTGTCACAGACAGGCAACTGTGGTCAGAATAAAAAACTGGAGTGACGCGTGCAGAGGACACACCGAGTCCACGCAGAACAAACACATAATCTATGCGGCTCCTCGCGCCCCTGCTGTTTCCCCAGGTGAAACCGGGATCATTTGCATTCGCCACTCTATAAGTATCAACCAAATTATATTTCTCTATTAGGTTTTTTACAAGATGCCCTCCCAGATTACCTCGGTCATATGATACATTAAAATCTCCCCCCATAATAACCTGTCTGTTTGTCATAAAAAAAGCAAAAAAGCGTCTAGGTTGTTCAGCATTTCCCTCCTTTCCTTGGGTGTCGATGGTGCATATACATTAATTAACCGAATACATTTGCCCCTCCAATCAATATCTACTATTAAAACCCTCCCGTGTACTGCCGAAAAACGTCCCACTATTTTTAAATCCCTATTTCCACATAGAACACCAACCCCTGTAGAATGCACCCCGCCAACACTCCACCTTGACTCTCCCTGAACCCATTCCCTCGTAAATCTCTCCACATCATTTTGGTCTTTTAAATGTACTTCTTGTAAAAAACACACAGAGAAGCAAATGGAGGACAAATGGGAAAAAACAGTCGCCCTTTTAACGGGGTTCCTAAGCCCTCTAGCGTTTATGCTAGCTATGTTAAAAAGGGACGAACTGGGGAAAGGAGGGAAGCAGACAACTATCTAAATATGACATGAATTTCCAGACTCACTTTAAGTCCAGTTCCTCGTTAGGAGGCCTGTCTGGGAAACGGTGGTCCCCAGGGGGAGGACTGTCCACAAAGATAGGGGTCGGGAAAACCCTTTCCTCCTCAGTCAGTGTGGGTGCTGGAACACCGCTGGGTGCCAGACCGCTGCTGTCGGTAGAGCTCGCGCCTGACAGGGAAAGCAGAGTCTCCTCTGCGCTGCCCGGGTTTCCCGCGCTTTTCTCCTCAGACTCCCCGCTTGCAAAACAACTGAAACGATTCCCCCCCAGGGCGGACTCCTCCGTCGCCTCCATGCGGATGAGTGGGGAAACAGGGCTCATCTGCTTCCTCTTGACCGAGCACTTCCTCCTCTCTCCCACCGTGGTCCAGCTCTCCGGAGCAGAGGGCGCGGTGGGCTCTCCCGTAGCCTCCTCCATCTGCTTGCTCCAGCTCCTGTCCCCCGCTCCGCTCTCCTCATGAGGTGATGATGGCGCCTCACTCCCTCTCTCCTCAGACTCTCGCAGTTCTCTCTCCATCACTAGCTCCTTCACGACCTCCTCAATAGCGCGTAGCTCTATAACTTTTCCCTCATCTGCTCTTTTCCCGCTCACCGCTCTGGCGTAGGAGGGGGCTGCCTTTGGGCAGTGACGGAACAGGTGCTCCTCTGAGCTGCACAGACTGCAGCGCTTAGGCACGGTGCAATCCCTCCTTACATGGCCGAGGGTCCCACAGTTTCTGCACCTTGTCTGCAGAAGCGAAGCTGCCCAGCATACATGAGGTAGCCCCTGTCTGCACCGATTGAAAAAGACGCGGGAGGATGGAGGTAGCCATCATGACCGCTCTCGTCCTCCTTTAGCAGCACGCGAAACTGCCTCTTCCCTGTCCAGATGCCTAGGGCGTCCTTAATATCTCTCACTCCTGGCAAGATGGTCACGTACCGGCTGAGGTAGCACACTAGTGTTTCTTCAGTGACCCAGGGGTTGAACATGTGCACGGTTAGCACCCTCAGATTGTGCCTGGACAGGGACTCAACTTGAAAACTACTGAGGGTGAGTGCTGTCGCGTTCGTTCAGAAGAGCCCTCTCACCTCCTCCACCCTGGTGATGGTGTAGAAAGACACATCGTAGAACTTCTCGGGTGTGTTTTGTTGCTGATAGTGCACCTCATCTGCTGTCAGCCGTAGAGGTCCAAAAATAACTTATTTTCCAAAACAAAATCTCTCCATCAAACTTTCTTTTCCAGTCCATTGAAAACGCAGTGTACTTCAGTCCTCTTCATCCATCTTCTCCTTTCTCCTCACCCTCATCACCCTCTTCATCCATCCTCTCCTTTCATATCACCCTCATCACCCTCTTCATCCATCCTCCACCTACCTTTTCACCTGCCTATCCATATCTCTGCAACCAATACAACCGGTAACACCTCGCCAGTCATCTCCAAGACATTTTTTACAGTTTTACATTTTTAGTCATTTAGCAGACACTCTTATCCAGAGCGACTTACAGGAGCAATTAGGGTTAAGTGCCTTGCTCAAGGGCACATTGACAGATTTTTCACCTAGTCGGCTCGGGGATTAGAACCAGCAACCTTTCGGTTACTGGCACAACGCTCTTAACCACTAAGCTACCTGCCGCCCAAGACCTTCCTAGTAACATATCCCAGTAATCCCAGTGCTTATCTCTTTCCTGTGTGTGTGTGTGTGTGTGTGGCAGTGTTTGGCCCCAGCAGGGGTTATTAACCTGCTCCATATGGACCTGGATGTACTATTGCAGGCCGCCACATCTCCGGCACCCAAGGTTGGTGTGTCTCCCTATTGGTCAGGCAGCAAGGTCACCAGGTCAAGGTTCATGGGTCAGTCAGACACAGGCTTGTGGTCCTGGTGGTTTGAACCCTTCCCCTGGTTCAGTGCACAGTCTTTGCATGCTATGCATGGGTTCACTCAACGCATGCAAGGGATGAACTGACAGCCTTCCTCACATGGAAGTAAGACCGAGGGTACCGTCTGACAGACTGGGTACAGACTGACACAAACAGGGTACTGGAAGACAGGGTACAGACAGACAGACAGGGTGCAGTCAGTGTGTCTCTTCAGTCCAACCACTGAGATGGAATACGATCCATCATTGCAGCATTACCAACAGGCAGGCCACTGGACTGGACTTTAGAAAGGACAAACGTTCAGTTATTCATGAACATTTGTTCCAGTGAACCAAAGGGAGATTGATGCTCTATTATTGGATGCTATCATAATATAAACAAAACCCTGAGAGGATAATAAGTAATACGAACACAGAAAATCAGTGATTAATATGGCATACAAACACAGAAAATCACAAATGGAACAGCTGGACTGAAGAACACTGCGTTTTCAATGGACTGGAAAAGAAAGTTTGATGGAGAGATTTCGTTTTGGAAAAGCAGACGCCTGTGACAAGGTGGTCTGTATGAAGTGCCGGGAGGTGGGCCATCGCTACGAGGAGTGCACGAACGGAAGGTCGTGCAACCTCTGTGGCGAGTGGTCCCACCTCATCCGCAGCTGCCCCTCCTCCTGGGCCAATAAGGTCAGGGCTGGCAGGATGTAGGCGGCGGCTGCGGACCGGGCTTCCGAGCGCCAGAAGGAGAAAGCGGCAGTTGCCAAGGTGGCGGTAGTGGAGGAGGTGGTAGAGGAGGTGGTGGTGGCGGTAGTGGAGGAGGTGGTGGTGGCGGTAGTGGAGGAGGTGGTGGTGGCGGTAGTAGAGGAGGTGGTGGTGGCGGTAGTTGAGGAGGTGGTGGTGGCGGTAGTGGAGGAGGTGGTGGCGGTTGTTGAGGAAGTGGTGGCAGTAGTGGAGGAGGTGGTAGAGAAAGTGGAGTGCGCGGAAGGTGCGGTGGTGGGAGAAGTGGGAGTGGAGGCAAAAACCCTCCCCACCCCAACCCACCCGCCCCAGACTGAAGTGACCCCTGAAGGAGAAAGGGCCGAGAAAGACGGCTCTGGAGAGACGGAGAGTGAGAGCTCCCCAAGTGGGTTTGACAGTATGATGACAGTGTCGGAAACAACACTGTCAAGTGGGGAGAGTGCAGGAGAGGTGGGAGAGACCCTGGGCGAACAGCTTCCCCTACGGAAGAGAAACGCTGAGGAGCTCTCCGACCCCGAACAGGGCGAGGAGAAGAAGGGAAAGTTGGAGTGGGAGAGCTCCCAGGGGGAGGATGAGTCTAGGGTCTTTCCATCAAACTCCTCCAACCAGGAATCGTTTTTAAACCCTGTTTTCACCTCCTCTCCCTGCCACCCCCCCTTACCCCGCAGGGAGAGAGAGAAAGTTTCTTAAAAATAACCCCTTTTAAACTGTTTTAATGCCTTCTTTCCTTTTAGCACTGTTTACTAACCTCTTTTATGGCTTTTAACATCACCACCATTAATGTTAGGAGTATAAAGACTGATTTAAGAGCACAATCTGTTTTATCCTTTTTAGAAAGTTTTAATTCAGATGTGTTTTTATTACAGGAGTGTGGTCTACCCTTTTTAACCTCTTACAGCAAATGGGAGGAGAAGTGGCAGCACGGGCCCTCCATTTGGAGTGGATCCAATTTTAATAAAAACGATGGTGTTGCCATTTTATTCAAGACCCCACAGGTGGTGGTGAAGGGGAGCACAGTGGTGGTTGGGGGACGTGCTCTTTTAGCCAACTGTACTTTTATGGGGAGGGATTTTAACGTGCTAAATGTATATGGTTTTAATAACAAACACGACCGTTGTACACTTTTAGAAGACCTGCAGTCCCACATGCTGGGGAGGGATCCTCTAGTGGTGGGTGGGGATTTTAACTGTGTTTTAAGTAGAGCAGACAGGAGAGGAGCGGGAGAAGATTTTAAGGTAGATAGGTCCAGTGTTTTATTGCAAGGGTTGTGCAGGGATTTTAAACTAACTGACTGTTTTAAAACCCTGCATCCAAGAGAGGAGGGCTTCACCTGGACCAGTGGTGACGGTAACAGAGCCTCTCGCATTGACTATCTGTTTACCCACGACTGCCCGCCAACTGATGCTAGAATAACCCCTGCTTTCTTCTCAGATCACGTAATGCTTACGTGCACCCTCTCACTAACTTCGGGTGTGACTGTAGGAAGAGGGCCCTGGAAACTGAACTGCTCCCTTTTAGAAGATGATAGAGTAGTTAGCCAGTACAGGGAGCAGTTCAGCCAGTGGCAGACGCTACAGGACTTCTTTGACACACGAGCACAGTGGTGGGAAATGGTGAAGGGTAAGACGAGGACCTTCTTTAGAGAGATAGGAAAGAAAAAAAGTAAAGAAAAAGATAGACGCATGTTGGGACTGCAGAAGCGACTGGAACGGTATTTTAATCTAAACCAACAGGGTTTTGATTTTAACCAAGAAATCAAAGACGTTAAGAAAGAAATGGCATTTTTAGCAGAACAGAAGAGCAAGGGGGTTATTTTAAGAAGTAAAGAAAGGGAATTAGAAGAGGGGGGAAAATGTACCAGGTACTTTTTTTTAAAGATAGTCAGTAAGGGTAGGGTTATGACGGGTTTAAAAGATAAAGATGGGTTTTTAAAAACAGACACAGAGGGAATTAAAAAAGTAATCGAGGGTTTTTATGGGGAAATGTTTGGTTTTAAAGATGTGTGTGAGGAAACAATGGAGGAGGTTTTAACATACATCGACAGGACTATACCAAACACAGACGACCTAATAAAAGACCTGACAATGACCGAACTCGACGAAGGACTGAGACATTTTAAGAGGGGAAAATCACCGGGGGAGGACGGCCTCCCTTTGGAGTTTTATCTGACCTTTTGGGATGTTTTAGCCGACGAACTTCTGACTGTTTTTACTGACTTTGAACATCTCGACAGACTACCTGACAGTTTTAGAACCGGAATCGTGACCCTTTTACATAAAAAAAATGACAGGACTGACCTTAGGAACTGGAGACCGATTACCCTTTTAAACTTTGACTGTAAACTTTTTACTAAGGTTTTAACACTCAGAATGTCGTCTGTTTTAGGGGAGGTGATCCACCCGGATCAAGCCTGTGCCACTCCGGGAAGGAAGATCACGGACAGCCTAGTACTGATCAGAGATGCCATCTGTTATGCGAGAGACAGAAACATGCGGCTTATAGTCCTAAATTTTGACTTTGAGAAAGCATTTGATCGGGTCTCGCACCAGTACCTCTTCAAGGTACCGCAAAAAATTGGATTCCCTGAAAGTTTTCTAGCTTGGGTGGGATTGCTGTATGGGGACATCACCAGCAGAATCCTTGTAAATGGGCATTTGTCAAAAGCAGTGGGAGTACACTGCGGCGTCCGTCAGGGATGTCCATTATCTCCCCTCCTGTTTGTGGCCTACATAGAACCACTGGCACAGGTGTTGAGAAGGGACCAACGGATCAGTGGGGTGGGTATCCCGGGGAGTGGGGGGATGACCGCCAAGTGCGTTTTTTACATGACGTCAACATTTTATGCACCAACCTTTTATCTGTTGACAGGACTCTGGACAGGACTGACTGTTACGGACGAGCCTCTGGGGCGAGACTGAACAGGAGTAAAACAGAGGCCCAATTTTTCGGACCGTGGGCAGACTCAGACATGACCAGACTACCACTGACTATTAAAATGACGGATATAAGGGTGCTGGGGGTAAAATTTGACAGAGAGGGAGGAGGTAGTGGTAATTGGACCGGGATTTTAGCGACTGTTAGACAGAGACTGGGTTTTTGGGGACTGAGACGACTGACTTTTGAGGGAAAGGTTTTAATCATCAAGGCTGTGATTTTACCTGTCCTTTTATTAATCAGTTCTGTTTTTATCCACCCAAGATCAACTCTTTTAGCTCTGGACCGGATGCTCTTTTATTTCCTGTGGGGAAGCAAGTGGGAGAGGCTGAGGAGGGAGGTGGTAAAGAGGCCCAGGCTCAAGGGGGGGAAAGGCTTGCCTGACCTCTACTTGTTCCTGGGCAGCCGCTATACAGCGTTACATCTCACTCTTGCCACCTCCCCGGTCAGCAACAAGACCCAGGCCCTCGCACGGTTCTGGCTGGGGTCTTACCTCAGGTCTCTGAGGCTGATCCCAGTCGACCTGCAAGCCCCAGTCTCTTTCCTGCTCCCCACACATTATGTTCAGCTCAAAACGTTTTTAAGACATTTGTTGGGTTCTATTTTTCTCATAATTGGATCTGTATGTGATGAATAACTTAGAAGGAAGGCATTAATGAGGAGCATAGGTTTGAACTGTACTGATATGGATTGTTTCACATAGCAGGCTGTGATTCATGTGGGGAACGTTAGGGGCTAGGATGAGATAAGACTTGTATTTCTCACAGATACGAACACTCTTTGTTGTCTGTGAAACCGTCCTTGAACGTGGGTACATGGAGTACAGTGGAATGGTGTCTTTTGGGTGCTGACTCCACAGGTTATTATGATAGCAACTTATGCCTGGCAACAGTATGCAACAAATGGAGTGCCGAGGAGTTGGGACCAACCCCTTCGCCAACGGATTGGCTGAGTAAAGTCTAAACCACACTCAGTCCTTTACTCTGATTGGCCAACAGAAGAGGTGGGAACTATCTGTCAGAGTATTTGAGAAAATAACCTGAAAAACAATGTTTTAGTTCTCTGAGTGCCCTGCGTGGTATTTCAGTGGACCCGTATATACGAACCTTCATACTTATCATACATACATTTTGCATATAATAAATTAAGCTTGGATTGAAGATCTCTTGATTCTTATTCCAATACCAGATTTGAATTACGCAATTTCTAACACATTTTAAACTGGAAAAAGAGCCTGTCACAGTTTTAACAAAACACCACTCTCTTCTCTCTCTTGTGCAGGAACGTGAGCCAGTGTGTCCAGTGCGCGGGCTTGCTATAGGCGAGCCCACAACGGTTTGGCACAACTTGGCCCATCCTGCTCTGCTGAATTGGCACCGTGACCTGTCCTGGATGGTCGCCCATGAGATCCTCCCGGTCAGGGCCGTTATGCACTCCCGGGGCATGGCGAGGACATCCGCGTGCCCCCAACCAGGCTGTGGCCAAGAGGAGTCGGTGAGGCACTTGCTCTGGGAGTGCAGAGCCGCACGGGACCTGTGGAAGGAAGCAGGCCCCCTGATCTCCCCACGCCTGCCAGCAGGGGAGGACCTAACGCCCCAGCTCGTGCTCTATGGGGTGGGCCGAAGGCCTATTCAACCAAAGGCCTTCACAAAACTCTGGCCCACCCTCACGTGTCTGAAGGACGCACTGTGGTCCTCCCGTAACCTGCTGGTAGGGAAACAGGTAGAGACCACCCCCCAGGCAGTGGGTTTGGTAGCCACGGAAGCCCTGGGGTGGTACGAACGACAGGGGGCCTCGACCCCAGGCGAAGGGTCCCCCACAACATCTAAGGTCCCGGCGGCCATGGCCTGACAGCGCTGCGGTGCATAGGGTGACGCGCCTAGGGGGGGAGTCTCCTCTGGGCCCCGACGGACGGGTATGGAGTCGATTCAGGAAGAGCAGCAGGAGGCTTTTTTTGATAAGGACTCACCCCGTTTTTGTACAAAGGACCGAAGACAGCTTTTTAACAAAGTGACTTTTTGACAGGCTTTTTATGTCTTAAAAATGTTTTAACTTTGTTAAATCATTTATGCACATTTTAAATGGCTTTTAGTAATTGGCTTTTACAAGAATGGGTACTTTTATGTAGGATTGTTTTATTGTTTTAAATAAACAACATGTACCTTTTTTAATTTAATTGTAATGTAATGCTGGTTTTTATGCACTTGGTGCCGTTTTTATGTGTGTAAATGTATTTCAAATGTGAGCTGTTTTAAAGGAAATGTACAATAAAAACTTTTCAAAAAAAAAAAAATATGTTCTTTAATATCAGTTACGTCCTCTATCTGTGGACCATATATTAAATTGATTTTTGGAACAGGGAGATGGAATAGGGGCTTGCTCCGTCCACTCCACGCATCGACCTGGTATTGCAGTACCTCCAGGAACGGTGCACCCCCTGTCATTGTAAAGATAAAGCAGGCAAAGACAACAGAATTGCTTTGTTATATTCCATTAGGATCACGATGTATTTTATATTTTCACGTTTGACCATCTTCATCTCAATGTCAATGATGGCTAGAAAGTGATGGTCAAGTCAGTCACCGCTTTATTGACTATGATAGCTGATGTGAATGGTGCGTTAATCATCTAATCAAATCAATGTTTATTCGTCACATGCACAGGATACAGGGTGTAAATGGTACAGTGAAATTGCTTTAAAGACAATGCTTTAAAAAAATCTTGGCATAGATTGGGAGTTGATCAACGTTGGGAATAACCACTTTTGACTGTTACAAAGTAACAAATTTGTAGGTTCGTAAGTCACGTGGTCATCTGCCCTCCAATCGGAAATGACAGAAAGCGTTTATAAATTAAATCCAGATTAACAGCTAAATCGGAATAATAATATATGTAATACGGGTGGGGGAATCAATTTAGAGATAATAATATTGACATAACATTTGATCTTATATCAAATTTCTCTGGTAGCATTGATGCCACAAGGAAACTGAGCAATTGTCCACTTGGTGGCGCAAGTGTTCCACTGACCGTCGCATTTGAATGTTGAACCACTTGCATCATCAACGCAAATAATATGAACAATAAAAATAGCCTGTTTTTATTTTACATGTCTGTAGAGCCTTGTACGATAAGAACACGGTGAAGAGGCCTTCATAAAGTTGCCGTCCTAAATTACTAGAGGCCAAACTTCAAAGATGTCCATGGCACTGGACTGCAGTAAGAGCTAGGCCTACAGTGCGGCCTACGGAGCGGTCCTGGTGTATGGTCCTGGCTGCCTAAATGTTTCCTCCACATAATAAACTGTACAAACATGGCACTTTAGAGGGTTGCTTTTACAATTAGCCTTACTGAGTCACTACAACAAACTTCCTATCATGGACATGAAATGCCATTAGGCCTAATGAAGATACCGTATATGTAAGTTACTTAGTTGGTGTCTTGTGAATCAACTGGTATACGCATCAGGGTTTAATATTTCCTCGATATTATACAAATGTTCCATCCCGAGAATAAATCACTCTTCTCCCGGGTAACCCGGTATTTTTTGCCAAAACCGGAAGTGTCATTCAAAAGCATTATAACGCTTATAAATGTCTGGATTTGATTAGAGCTTTGATCAGCATGAAAATACAAACCTGATATTACCTGAGCCTGATTAGACATATATTAAATACATTTTATAATACATTTTACAAATCCAAATCCCAGATGAAGAATAAGACTCTATTTCAAAGCATAGAACATGTAATGTTAGCCAAGTACAATGCAATTACTAGTTGTTACACAGGATTTAGCTAGTTAAAATGAAGTGTATTTTTAGGAGTACTTGTAATTAATGTGTACAGTACATTACCCATCCTGACAACCTGGCCCTCAATTTAAAGCTTGTGGAAGTGACATCCAAGTGGGAGAATAAATACACTAGTACACCACAGAGTATCTGTATAGGAAAATCATTCAGAGCACACTGTGCTGCCAATCACAGTGTAAGGTGCGACATTTTGCGGGTGTGGAGAGCTCGTTAGAGGATAGAGGAAGCTTGCCTTGAAGCGCTGGGCATCGTGTTATGACCTGCATTATCTGAATTAGGCCCACAGAATTATACCTACGGAGGAGCGGCTTCTATGGAGGAACTTTGAATGTCTGAACTTCAGAGTTGGTTTAACGTTGGAACAGAGCAGATGTTAGCTAGCTAGCTAACAACCTTGTTTGTAAAGTGCTGTGCAGCACAATAATTAAAAACAGGTCGTACCTTTTAGTCGTTAATAAATCCAATGTGAAACGTGGTGACTATAGTATCCTTAACTAGCATTGAAAAAGTTCATCCATTCTTCTCAAATTAAACATATCTCCCTAATTTCTGAATCATGCTTGTAACGTTGTCAGTAGGATACAGTAACCTATGCTTCAGAGGGGAGGAGCAGGTAGTTTCCACACGCACACCCACTGGCAAAGATTTCCATTACAGCTGGCAGGCAGAAACTGGAATACGTTTCTAGAGTGAGCTTTGTTGCGATTTTGTGGGACTGGAGAAAAATACCCGGAAAGTAAAATAAGGTTATTACCTGGATTACATGCTTTTAAAATAACTGCTGTTCCTGAAAAGTATAGAACACTTTAGTTTCCGGTTCTTTTTAATGTTATTTTTCAGTTCTGTTCCCTGAACCGGTTCCAACCCTCGATAAATTATTTGTATGTAGGTCATGCTTAGCCTAATAAACTATAAAGGGAAATAAATTGCTACAGTTTACACTTTTTTAGTAATTTAATGAAATGTTGTAATCTGATCTCGGAATGCACGGACCGTTAGTAGTGGGGGAACAGGAAGTTCCGGGCAGGCGGCACCATTCTTCACAATAAAGAAAGCGCCAGAACTGTGCAGTCAAGAAGATAACCTTTGTGTCCGTTTCTATTTATTACTAGAGGTATGTAATAGCACGTTTAAACTTTCTAATGTCGAAAGAACATGTCATACCATGCTAGGTAACACATCCGTTAAGGTATTATCACGTTTGGTAAAGGTTTGATGTGTTATTTTTGTGTCAAACCAAGTGAAGAACGTGATAAAAACTATTTACAAGTCACATAGCTAGAGACTTTGGGTTTGTCTGAGTGAATGTACATAATTTTCTCAAGGTAATTTCCTAAATAATCAATTTATTTGAGATTTCTGTGTTCGTTTAGCATATTATTGGTTTAGTGTAAAATTCCCAAGCTGGTAAAATGGCGGCTACCCTCGGTCAGCGTCGACGGACTTCAGTGAGGACAGTGCGGGTGCATCAGATAGAGACAATTTCACGGTCGGACTAATGTTTTGAAGCTGAATGTAATGATTATCAGTTTTCTACATGTGTACTAATATTCAGACACATTCTGTTGTTTCTGTCTTTATCAAAAAATGTTGCTATGGTGTGAACAGGAAATACAATTGGTTTTTGATTGAAGTAATACAGTGAAGACAAGGTTTAAGGAAATTAGCACATAGTGCTGTCTAAAACAAACTGTAACCTTGTACTAAATGGATTTTGAGTCATTTATGCATTTATCTACTACATGTTAGGTATTAGCTCAAAAGTATTGTGGAGCTCCTGCACTTTTAATATAAACAGTACCGTGCCCAAAATGAGTATTAGCACCTATTTCAGTCCAAGTCAAGCACTGAATTAGATAATTGAACAAGAAAAAAGTGAAAATATTTTTAGAGTATAAAGAAAGTGCCAGAACTGTCAAGACAATAACTTTTTGTATCTGTTTCTCTTTATTACTACTGGCCTTTTCAGATAAGTCTGAGGCCGGTAACATCAACAGTGAGGACAAACCCAGCCTGCCTCTCTCCTTCCACACTGAGTCCAAACCTACAGTCACTGGGTCCTGATTGTGACAGTGGAGCCCAGTTTACTGCAGGATCCAGAGATGGCATCAGTGAAGCTGGAAGACTGCAGTCAAACACTGGAGCTGAATGTCAACATTAAAGATGAAGAAGAGGAGGAGAAGATTGGGAAATCTGTTTCTCATGGTAAGAGCAGGTTCTATCTAATTAAGTTTGTTGGACATAATTTGGAAAGGCACACACCTGTCTATCAGTGGCGGCTGGTGAAAAATATTCTCGGTGGGGCTGTGCCATACTTTTTTTTTCCTGTAACCATCGCGATATATTTTAACACAAACTGCAGGACAGCAGTGCTCAGTGAAACATTCAGTAATTATTTAATGCCAATATTAAAAAGTTGAGGCATTCTTACACAAAAACATATTACACAAACCCAAGCCTTTCAGTTGCATTTAAAGTTAACTTTTCACCATTGGTAGTAAACAGGCAACGCAACAGGCATGCTGTCAGAACAGAGTGGAAAGTGGACAATAACATGAAATTATTATAAAGTTTATAGGAAATCTTACACTGTATAAAAGGATGTATAATATAGAAATGGATATCAAGTGGATGAACTCAAACCTTTGACTGGAAGAATAGCATACAGTATTTTATGATCATACTAAATGTGACTAATTGTTAATGTGCTCCAGAACTGCAACAATTAATTGATACAAAACAACATATATACAGTAATATTAGCAAAGACACTATTAAGACTTTCTAGAGTACCATATATAACTGGATTTTTTATGCTAAGGTCAACTATATACAAAGAAACATGCGGCCAGAGCTGCTCTGTGTGTGTGTGTCTGTCATCTTATTTGTACAGGAATTTTGCCAGTCTGTCCTTCTGAGTGGCAAACCTCTCAATGACCCTTTGATTAAAGTCAGGAATGTCCCTGACAAGTTTCTTCTCCATGGAGAGCATGGCCAGAGCGTTCAGGCGATCCTGTGTCATGCTGTTTCTCAGGAAGGTCTTGATCCTTTTCAGTGTAGAGAAGCACCTTTCTGACTCAGCAGTTGTCATGGGTGTGGTGATGAGGATCTTGAGGAGGCTGGCAGTCTCTGTGAAAGTGCTCTGAAGGTTGTTCTCCATGAAGAACTGGTACAGGGGCACTGCACCACTACAAGCCTTGAACTCACTGTTCTCATAGATGAGGGACAGTTCGGTTTTGAGCTTGGCCTTGTTCAACATGGGGTACGCCTCCACGGTTGTTTCAAGCGCTGTATCGGGGAACTTCACACTGTGTTGTGGGAACAACTCTCCGTGCAATAGTGTTGCGCTGATGAGGTGCTAGGTGAAGGAGAACCTCTCTTTGGCATGACTCAGGATGGTATCACATACCTGTAAAAGATACATCATCAGCTTTAATTTGCAATTAAGCTATTTTGATGCAAGTGATCCTGACTGACACATGCCTATGTCCAACTCAAGTATATGATTACCAAGGTGCTGATTGTTCAGGGTTTTGGCTACATACTACCAGGCCTGAAAAAAGTTCTAGGTGGGAAACACTGACAATTACATCACAACTTACCTCTATAGCCAACCTCTGTTGTTCTCCTGGTCCCAGCATCCTCCGTCGCTTGATGGGCTGTTGCTGCTCGTCAGATGCGCTGTCCCCACACAAAGAGGGAATTGAGGCCCTGGGTCCAAAAAATAAAGTTTAATTTGATAACTTGCAATCAGACTTCTTAACTCACTGTAATTCCCCCTCAACACACAACCAGTGACTTATATATATATATATATATACAGACAGACAGACAGTGTGTATATACACACAAACTATGTCTAGTAACTGCTTTTAACCTGTGATGTACATAATTAACTGATGTTATTACGTTTTAAAGCCTTTTTCTATTACATTTGTGAGAGGGATGCAACATCATTTTGTTCTGCTGTTCACTTAGCAATAAAGTTAATATTCAATAACAACTAGGCCTCTTCTAGAAATTGACCTGGTGGACACCTGAATAATTATTACAAACTGTGTAGTACTTTCCTGCATTATTATCAACGTCTGATTGTGTCTTCTCTTTCCTTTTAAAATACTAAAACAAATATAATTGTGACGGCTCTATGATAATCACTCACACAAGCACCAACTGGCAGTGGGTGGAAACGTCAGTCGTCTCGTCAGCTTGAATGGCGATAAAATCAGCACTCTTTACTTCCTCCAGGATGCAATCCTTAAGCATTGACAGCATACAGTCCAACAGCTCGTTCTGTATCGTCTTTGACGTGCCCTTAAAAACGGTAGCTGTCTTCAGGTGCTCCTCCAGCACACTGTCGAGGGAGGCAACAAAATCCACTAAGCCCCGGAAAATGCCGGGGTTGTCTGAGGAGTCAGTCTCCTCGTGCCCACGCAAGGCCAACTCAAAAGCCCCACAGAACTTCACACAATCGATAATTTTGGATAGAATGTGCCTGTTTTTATCCACCTCCTCATTGTGTTTCCTCACCGCAATCCTGTGGCCGTCATCCAGCTGCGTAGCAATGTTCACCCTTCCTAATACAGCTAGCTTTACAGAGTTGTCCATTTGTGCCCTGGTGTTCTCATGTTTCTTTACCTTCTCTGACAGGTGCTTCATATCCCTCACTCCGGTACCTGTCCATGCTGAATCTGACCCCGTCGTTTTAAAAAGCAAGCACGGAAAGCAAAATAAAGCATTAGCATCAGTGCACCCAGCTAGCCAAGCCTTCCTGGTGTACCAGCTACGGGAGAAGCCGCGCATATACTGCTTCCCTTTCTCGCTAGCCTGCTGTCTGATTGAGAGGTCAGGTTGATCTGGGCCCAGCTCTTTCACCCGAACTTTCTCTGACAAAGTTCTCCTCTCAAACGGATCTTGGAGGAGAGATTTCACCGAGTTAGGGTTGGGTTTTGGAGGAGTAACGTTTGCGTTCGCCATTGTTGTCTAGTAAAAATGGCGTCACTGGACCCCGGTCCTTATTTTATCAGGGGCGAGCTTGGGCCGATAAAATAATCGCCCTCCTTGGATTCGATTTAAGATCGCTTATTGACTACATTTTATGTCATACATTCATATCTTAAATTAGCAATTGGCTTAACTGCTACGTAGACCCGCCTCCTCGGGGCACTTTCTGTATCGCCCAGAGCTGACGAGGCATTTGACAGGCAGAGGAAAGGTTGCGAATATGATTTTCTATCATATCTTACACATATTACTGTGTGCATTCCATATTTCAAACACACAAATATTGACATACTGATGTTTTTATTATTATTATTATTTTTTTATTTTTTTTATTTTTTAAAATAATTTTATTTAAGGGGGCGGCGCCCTAGCGCCCTCTATCGGCCAGCCGCCACTGCTGTCTATATACAGTGCATTTGGAAAGTATTCAGACCCCTTGACTTTTTCGACATTTTGTTACGTTACAGCCTTGTTGTAGAATTGATTAAAAAGTTTTTTTCCCTCATCAATCTACCCACAATACCCCTTAATGATAAAGCAAAACCACTATATGCCTTAAATGCTTATGGATTGAGAACCAGTTGAAGGGTTAAAACAGAGCAGAGACATTTCTTTAGTGCAAACTCTATGCTTTTGATAACCCCCTGCAGCTGGTCTGGGTATGTCAATGACATGTGATGGAGATACAACTCCTCGTGATGGCTGTGTGGAGATTGGAGTAACAATGGAACTAGTGTTATCATTTGTTTGTGCGAGAGAACTGAAAATAGCTGTGCGGCGATACTACCCATCTTAACTGACAAGCTTGAGAGGATCTGCAGAGAAACTCCCCAAATACAGGTATGCCAAGCTTGTAGCGTCATACCCAAGAATACTTGAGGCTGTAATCACTGCCAAAGGAGCTTCAACAAAGCACTGAGTAAAGTCTGAATACAGTTTTTTTATTATTATTATTTTTGCAAAAATTGTCATAAAACCTAGCGGTCAAACAGGAAACTGGTTCCAATCATTTTTCCTTTTTATTCATTTGAGAAACACTTAAAATAATGGCTGTGTTTCGTGTAGGCTTACCCTGGCGTGACTTTTAGCAATATTTGGCTCTATTTCCTTTCAGATTATAAAACTCTAATTATCATCAAAGTAGACATCATGCAAAACAACAACACTGCAAGCTCCTGCACGTCATCTCTAGCTGTAACCTTTGATAACAGGTATTGTGTCAATTTAAAACTAATTAACTGTGGTGGCAGGTGCAGTGATGAACGCCGAGAAGGAGCTGAGTGTAGAGGGAAGCAGTGTGTTGAGGGAGATTATCGTCTAGTGTATAAAGAGGGATACGTCCTCCAGTAGCTCAGAGATGGAACCTGGTGAGGATGAATTACCTGCGGTGAGGAACTCCGAGATCGGGCCTAGTTCCAAGGATGATTCTGGCCCAGTGGGAGTGAGATTTGTAGAGAGAATGGATCCATATGTGGTGTCAGGTTAGGTGGAGAAGAGGTTGGGGACTGTTGAGTTGGTGAAGGTAACTGAGTGAACTCGTAATGATTTATTGTTTCTCCTCTGTCCAGAGGGAGCGGGCGCTGCGGATTACGTGATTAGAGACAGGAATTGTGACTTGAATTGCTCTCCGGAACAGTGTGGCATTGAAAGGAGTGATAACGGGGTTAGGTTTAAGTGTTGAGGATGAGCAGTTGAAATGGAAGATTCCAGGTGTCTGTGACACCCTCCGTTTGGTGAGACGTAGATCCGGTGTAGAGCGTGGGGAAACAGAGAATACATTATCTGTCATGCTGGATTTTGATGCATAGTCTCTGCCAGATAAGATCAAGGTAGGAAGTGTCAGTTATCCCGTGAGCGATTTTGTTCTGTAAATACTACAGTGTTTTAGGGGTGAAGTTTATGGGCCTGTTGCAGCAGTGTGTAGGCGTGAGATGCCTAGATGTGACAAGTGTGCAGGAGGTCATGAGATGAAGAAATGTGTGGTATCGGTGGAGAAAGTTCTGTGTGTTAGTTGTGGGGGTGCTAACGGGCTGGAGATCTGAGGTGTCAGGTGAGAGAAAGGCAGATTGTGGTCCTCTATAGCTCAACTGTAGCTCAATTGGTAGAGCATGGCACTTGTAGTGGGTTCGATCCCCGGGACCACCCATACGTAAAAATGTATGCTCACATGACTGTAAGTTGCTTTGGATAAAAGAGTCTGCTAAATGGCATATTATTATTATTATTAGATTGAGGTTGCCAGGGTTACAGTAGTACAGAAAGTGTTGTAGCAGAAGCAGTGAAGAGAGTGGTAGAGGAAGATGGGTACATGGTGAGGATTCCTGTGAGTAGGCAGAGACCAAGAGAGAGTGATGGGAAGAATATGTGCTTCAGTAAGGTGGGCTTTTTAGCATTTATAGCAATGGTTTTCAATTGTACTGCAGAAATGGATCAAAAAGTCCCAGAAAATAGAGGCTGTGGTGGCAGCGGCAGAGAAGTACTTGGGATTGCGAGGATTTACTGCAGAACAGCTGCAGGGGGTGTTGAGTGGTAGTGGTCTGGCGTAGGACTAGATAGGGTTAAATAGGTGAATGGGGTGGTGGGTTTTTGTCGTGGAAAATCGCCACGAAGGGACTCAAAGTCAAATGAGTCCCTTGTTGGAGAGGTTCCAACAAACGTAAAAGCACCATAGTACACGTCGGTTGGGAGCTCTGCCGGGGCAGTCCCGTTAGTTGTCCTATATACTGCTTACACAGACAAGTTATATTTGCATGATTTTAGCTGTATTAATAATTAATTAATCGTTAACATTTGGTTCCTGCATGTGACCGACCAATACCTCACAAGGCTTCTTCTCTCCAAGCTGAGACCTTGAAACTGAGATATCCCTTTTGGATACCAGAACAATGTTCTGGGCGTACTGCCAATTGGTCTGAGGAGGTCAGTCATCTGCACGAACCAAGAACATTTACCCTCACATTTTTTAGAGCAGGCTAATACTGCAATTTTGTATTATTTACCGTATCAATGAATTTAATGTATATAGGCTCTGAATGGCCTCACACACCAGTACAGTAGGTGGCGGTGTATGCACCTAAAAGTTGAATGCGCTCCGCCAACCAAATCCTGAAGAAGAAGGATGGAGAATGTGAAAAAGGAGTAGCGTTCATCTTTATTATTGATGTTTGATGAAGAGTATCTACCACCCTATGTAAAGCTGGGATATATAATATACCCCATAAGAGAGTTTGTGTAAAACCTGATGCAATGCAAGAAATGTAAAAAGTTTGGCCACATGTCAAGTGTTTGCAGACGGAAGGAATATGTTATTGAAGAGCATGTGAATGTAAAATGTTGTAACTGTGGTGGGGGTCATATTCCTGAATTCCCAGAGTGCCCTGTTAGGGTGAAAGAGGTTGAGGTGTCAAGGATCAGGGCTGTACAGCAAATATTCTATGTGGAGGCGGTGAAGAGAGTTCTAGTAGCAAGAGGCCACAGTTCTGAAGAAGATATGGCGGTGGATGCACTGCAACCAGTTGCAAAGGTTGTACGTCAATCAAGTGATCTGGATACACTTATTTTGAAGGTGGATTTTTTAGTATTTATAGCCACAGTTATTAATTTTACTGCACAATAAGTCCAAGAAGCTGGACATCATTATATCTGTAGCTGAGAAGTTTTTGGGCCTCCAAGACTTCACGGCAGAAGCCCTGCAAGGTCTACTGTAGCCAGAAAATGTTCCGCCCTCACAGGATCCTTCTGAGCCTGTGTAGGGACCTGATTAGAACAGAAAAGCAGGCTGATTTAGTTCAATTTTAATATAGTTATTGATAGTTTGTATGATTTTTTTTGAACTACTGTATACACTGAACAAACATATAAACACAACATGTCAAGTGTTGGTCCCATGTTTCATGAGGTGAAATAAAAGATCCCAGAAATGTTCCAGACACAAACTTATTTCTAAAATGTTGTGCACACATTTGTTTACATCCCAGTTGATATACCCAAAGGTGTGGTATATCAAGAAGCTGATTAAATAGCATGATCATCATTACACAGGTGCACCTTGTGCTGGGGACAAGAGTAGCTGAATAGGTTCTTGGCAGCATCTAATGGGGATCCCTAACAAATACAAAAATGCCACTCTAAAATGTGCAGCTTTTTCACACAACACAATGCCACAGATGTCTCAAGTTTTGAGGGAGCATGCAATTGGCATGCTGACTGCAGGAATGTCCACCAGAGCTGTTGCCGGAGAATGTTAGGTTAATTTCTCTACCATTAGCTGCCTCCAATGTTGTTTTAGAGAATTTTGCCCAACCAGCCTCACAACTGCTGACCACAGTGTAATGGCGTTGTGTGGGCGTGCGGTTTGCTGATGTCAGTGTTGTGAACAGGGTACCCCATGGTGGTATCGGGGTTATGGTACAGTGGGGAAAAAAGTTTTTAGTCAGCCACCAATTGTGCAAGTTCTCCCACTTAAAAAGATGAGAGAGGCCTGTAATTTTCATCATAGGTACACGTCAACTATGACAGACAAAATTAGATTTTTTTCCTCCAGAAAATCATATTGTAGGATTTTTTATGAATTTATTTGCAAATTATGGTGGAAAATAAGTATTTGGTCAATAACAAAAGTTTCTCAATACTTTGTTATATACCCTTTGTTGGCAATGACACAGGTCAAACGTTTTCTGTAAGTCTTCACAAGGTTTTCACACACTGTTGCTGGTATTTTGGCCCATTCCTCCATGCAGATCTCCTCTAGAGCAGTGATGTTTTGGGGCTGTCGCTGGGCAACACAGACTTTCAACTCCCTCCAAAGATTTTCTATGGGGTTGAGATCTCGAGACTGGCTAGGCCATTCCAGGACCTTGATATGTTTCTTACGAAGCCACTCCTTCGTTGCCCGGGCAGTGTGTTTGGGATCATTGTCATGCTGAAAGACCCAGCCACATTTCATCTTCAATGCCCTTGCTGATGGAAGGAGGTTTTCACTCAAAATCTCACGATACATGGCCCCATTCATTCTTTCCTTTACACGGATCAGTCGTCCTGGTCCCTTTGCAGAAAAACAGCCCCAAAGGATGATGTTTCCACCCCCATGCTTCACAGTAGGTATGGTGTTCTTTGGATGCAACTCAGCATTCTTTGTCCTCCAAACACGCCGAGTTGAGTTTTTACCAAAAAGTTATATTTTGGTTTCATCTGACCATATGACATTCTCCCAATCCTCTTCTGGATCATCCAAATGCACTCTAGCAAACTTCAGACGGGCCTGAACATGTACTGGCTTAAGCAGGGGGACACGTCTGGCACTGCAGGATTTGAGTCCCTGGCGGCGTAGTATGTTACTGATGGTAGGCTTTGTTACTTTGGTCCCAGCTCTCTGCAGGTCATTCACTAGGTCCCCCCGTTTGGTTCTGGGATTTTTGCTCACCGTTCTTGTGATCATTTTGACCCCACGGGGTGAGATCTTGCGTGGAGCCCCAGATCGAGGGAGATTATCAGTGGTCTTGTATGTCTTCCATTTCCTAATAATTGCTCCCACAGTTGATTTCTTCAAACCAAGCTGCTTACCTATTGCAGATTCAGTCTTCCCAGCCTGGTGCAGGTCTACAATTTTGTTTCTAGCGTCCTTTGACAGCTCTTTGGTCTTGGCCATAGTGGAGTTTGGAGTGTGACTGTTTGAGGTTGTGGACAGGTGTGTTTTATACTGATAACAAGTTCAAACAGGTGCCATTAATACAGGTAACGAGTGGAGGACAGAGGAGCCTCTTAAAGAAGAAGTTACAGGTCTGTGAGAGCCAGAAATCTTGCTTGTTTGTAGGTGACCAAATATTTATTTTCCACCATAATTTGCAAATAAATTCATAAAAAATCCTAAAATGTGATTTTCTGGAGAAAAAAAATCTCAATTTGTCTGTCATAGTTGACGTGTACCTATGATGAAAATTACAGGCCTCATCTTTTTAAGTGGGAGAACTTGCAAAATTGGTGGCTGACTAAATACTTTTTTCCCCCACTGTATGGCATGGCGTAAGCTACAGACAACTAATACAATTGCATTTTATCGATGGCAGTTTGAATGCACAGAGATGCCATGACAAGATCCTGAGGCCCATTAAATATTTATTTCCCTAATTAAAATGCAAATCAATTTATAACATTTTTGACATGCGTTTTTCTGGATTTCTTTGTTGTTATTCTGTCTCTCACTGTTCAAATAAACCTAACATTAAAATTATAGACTGATCATGTCTATGTCAGTGGGCAAACGTACAAAATCAGCAGGGGATCAAATGCTTTTGTCCCTCACTTTACATGGTTTGACACCAGTATTGCCAGCATTGGTTTTATTCACTGGGCTATCTAGAGTGATAAGATAGTAGACTAAAGAAGTGAAGTAGACAAACTGCCAATGTTTTAAAGTTCTATTAAATGAATCTGTGTAGTTACGAACCCTTGTGATAGTGAGTGGAGGATGATATGTCTTCTACATCTGCAAGGCTTGCTCTTTGGGGTTTTTGGCTGGGTTTCTATAAAACACTTTGTGACAACTTCTGATGTAAAAAGGGCTTCATAAAATACATTTGATTGACATGTATATCACACCAACTGACTGGTTCTTCTGATGATGTTCCCACAGGAGACCATGTTGAGACATTCTCTACATCCAGAGAGCAACAGCAGGAAGATCACAGAGCTAAGAGGTCTCACCACTGCCCACATTGTGAGGAGAGTTTCTCAATTCTATCAAAGTTAAAAATACACCTACAAGTACACACAGGAGAGAATCTGTATTCCTGTACTGACTGTGGGAAGAATTTCACAATATCAAAGGCTCTGACAGTTCATCAGAGAGTGCACATAGGAGAGAAGCCTTACTCCTGCTCTGACTGTGGGGCAAGTTTCTCTCAACTGGGCCACTTAAAAGCACATGAACGTATACATACAGGAGAGAATCCATACTCCTGCTCCGACTGTGTAAAATGCTTCAAAACATCAACTGAGCTAAAAGTTCATCAGAGAACACATACAGAAGAGAAGCCTTACTCCTGCTCTGACTGTGGGAAGAGTTTCTTTCGACTGGACCGCTTAAAAAAACATGAACGTATACATACAGGAGAGAAGCCATACTCCTGCTCTGACTGTGGGAAGGGTTTCTCTCAGCAGGAAAGCTTGAAAACACACCAACGGATACACACAGGAGAGAAGCCTTACTCCTGCTCTGACTGTGGGACAAGTTTCTCTCAACTGGGCCACTTAAAAATACATGAACGTATCCATACAGGAGAGAAGCCATACTCCTGCTCTGACTGTGTAAAATGCTTCACAACATCAACTGAGCTAAAAGTTCATCAGAGAACACACACAGGAGAGAAGCCTTACTCCTGCTCTGACTGTGTAAAGCGCTTCAAAACATCAACTGAGCTAAAAGTTCATCAGAGAACACACACAGGAGAGAAGCCTTACTCCTGCTCTGACTGTGGGACAAGTTTCTCTCGGCAGGAAAGCTTGAAATCACACCAACGGATACACACAGGAGAGAAGCCTTACTCCTGCTCTGACTGTGGGACAAGTTTCTCTCAACTGGGCACCTTAAAAATACATGAACGTATACATACAGGAGAGAAGCCATACTCCTGCTCTGACTGTGTAAAATGCTTCACAACATCAACTGAGCTAAGACTTCATCAGAGAACACACACAGGAGAGAAGCCTTACTCCTGCTCTGACTGTGGGACAAGTTTCTCTCAACTGGGCCCCTTAAAAACACATGAACGTATACATACAGGAGAGAAGCCTTACTCCTGCTCTGACTGTGTAAAGCGCTTCAAAACATCAACTGAGCTAAAAGTTCATCAGAGAACACACACAGGAGAGAAGCCTTACTCTTGCTCTGACTGTGGGACAAGTTTCTCTCGACAGGATAACTTAAAACGACATGAACGTATACATACATGAGAGAAGCCTTACTCCTGCTCTGACTGTGGGAAGAGTTTCTCTCGACTGGGCCCCTTAAAAATACATGAACTTATACATACAGGAGAGAAGCCATACTCCTGCTCTGACTGTGTAAAATGCTTCACAACATCAATTGAGCTAAGACTTCATCAGAGAACACACACAGGAGAGAAGCCTTACTCCTGCTCTGACTGTGTAAAGCGCTTCAAAACATCAACTGAGCTAAAAGTTCATCAGAGAGTGCACACAGGAGAGAAGCCTTACTCCTGTTCTGACTGTGGGACGAGTTTCTCTCGACTGGACCACTTAAAATCACACCAACGGATACACACAGGAGAGAAGCCTTACTCCTGCTCTGACTGTGGGGCAAGTTTCTCTCAACTGTTTACCTTAAAACAACATGAACGTATACATACAGGAGAGAAGCCTTACTCTTGCTCTGACTGTGGGGCAAGTTTTTCTCAACTGGGCAACTTAAAACTACATGTACGTATACACACAGGAGAGAAGCCTTACTCCTGCTCTGACTGTGGGGAGAGTTTCTCTCATCAGAGCAGCTTAAAAACACACCAACGTATACACACAGGAGAGAAGCCTCATTAGTTCTCTTAGACCAGCTAAGATTAAAGTCACTCCATTGATTAATCCTCATATCATAAAATAAGTGGTAACAGTTAATTGGATCAAATGAAGAAAGCATAGAACACTACATTGTAATCCTATTGTTTCTCACTGTGAGAGAATTGTGCAGAGGAAAGGGAGCGTTATAGAATGTTAGCCTCTCTTTACTTTACTGATCAGTGTTGCACCTTGTCAGTTTTGGTGTGTTTTGTTTGCTTCTACTGTAAAGATATTGAGATTACCTTGGATTTGCCCTTAGGGTTGAATATGCTCTTTGAGCCATCTCACAATGGAGTCTGATGGTTGACTGGGTGGTACTGCTTCCCTCTGCAGTTTTCTGTGGGAATGAGCTAGTAGACACAACATACACTGAGTGTACAAAACATTAAGGACACCTGCTCTTTCCATGACATAGACTGACCAGGTGAACCCAGGTGAAAGCTATGATCCTTAATGATGTAGTTGTGGTGTATTTATTATGGATCCCCATTAGCTTTCAGCAGAAAACAAGAAACTGCAGTTGCAGTGGGCTATGGAATGAAAACACTAGACACTGGAAAAATAGAAAAACATAGCCTGGTCTGATGAATCCCGTTTCCTGCTGTTTCATGCTGATGGGAATATTGAATGTCACTGGAAATTATCTTTTCTCCATATTTTTTAGTACAAAACGTAGAAACGCGCCATTTTCACATATGTCGATGATGGGGTGATGCTGGAGATGATGAACATGGAGTTGAAACATTTAGAAATGTCCCTTTAAGGCAAAAACAAAAGGAGGGGGGTTGGTCGGAAAATGGACCAACTGACTTGTTGGAAAAGTGGCATCCTATGACGATGCCACATTGAAAGTCACTGAGCTCTTCAGTGAGGTCATTCTACTGCCAGTGTTTGTCTATGGAGATTGCATGGCTGTGTTTGATTTTATACACCTGTTAGCAACAGGTGTGGCTGAAATAGCTGAATCCACTAATTTGAAGGGGTGTCTACATACCTTTGTATATATAGTGTACTTTGCATGTTAGCTTAGCATGCAACTTCTTAGCATGTTAATTGTAATGTAACATAACATACTGTATCATACTAAATTGAGTGGTATGTTTTTTTGTAACATATAGTACGTTTGTCTCTGACACCAAGTTGTCCCTCTGCAGTATTCTGTGGGAATGAGCTCGTAGACACATGTATCAGATAGAGATGGTGTGATGATCAGTTTTCACCATTACTTTGGGTGGATTAGTTTTTACTACATAACTTTTGTTTAATGATACACAGGCTATGAAACGACTACATGTGTTTATTAAATTGTCTTTTAAAACTAGATTCATTCTTTTTGTCATTGATAAATATATTTGGATAACTGTAATGAACGTAATTGATCTGGTAATGAAAAATAAAACATTCTACGTGAATTTGTGCTGGTCAACCTTAGTTTTTTTGGTTTATCTATACAGAAAATACAATGTTTTTGTTTAATTCATGGCATTCAAAATAATTTACGTGTCTATTATCTAGTCAAAACATGTCACTACACCTTTACACATCACCATTGGGACAAGCCAATTTGCTGGCCTCCATTATTTGCTACAATGCATAAAAATAGATGTTTTGCAGTATAAAGGACATACATATGTTTCTTCTAAAATAACAGTGAAATAAAATGGGGAGAAAAGTAGTGTCATTTTAAAGTGTTTTATACGGTACCAAAGTCCAGGGACAGCATTACCACAACAAATCAACAATGACCCACTTACTATTGGGGAGTGGAACCAGAGAGGAAGCTTGGGTTACCTTTCTCACACCACAATACTATTCATTTCAACAGACCCCATTGTTAGAGTTCAATATATGCCCAGGACTATATTGAGGTTCAGGCTGTTGTAATGTCCAGTTGATTATGTAAATAGTATTGTAGAACTGGTATTGATAGTCCATTTGAGGGTGATTCATTGATATGAATATTCAGAATGAAAGAGTTGAGAATTCATGTGATGGCCAACATCTAACACAATATTCTGTGTTAGTAAGGACCACAGAATTTTAGGCAGCAATTGTTCAAATCTGTCCAGAGTTTACAGATTAACAGTTACTACAAACCCAGCCTGCCTCTCTCCTTCCACACTGAGTCCAAACCTACAGTCACTGGGTCCTGATTGTGACAGTGGAGCCCAGTTTGCACTGCGGGATCCAGAGATGGCATCAGTGAAGCTGGAAGACTGCAGTCAAACACTGGAGCTGAATGTCAACATTAAAGATGAAGAAGAGGAGGAGAAGATTGGAAAATCTGTTTCTCATGGTAAGAGCAGGTTCATTAGTGATCATATGTACAGTACACCTCACCTGCTACTCATGAAAATACTTCAATTTATGTATTAACAAAGTCTACTAAAATGTATATCTGACACCATAAAGATGATTAAAATATTCAAGCAAGCATTAGGCAATGAGTTGATGTTGACTAGCAAGAATTGGTCTGATAGTGGAATACTAAAGGAAAATAGATTGAATTACATTGTAAAAATAACGATTCACTTACATTTCTTTATTTTCAGAGGATCTAGGGTTATGTGCCTTGCTCAAGGGCACATCGACAGATTTTTCACCTAGTCTGCTCGGGGATTCGAACCAGCAACCTTTCAGTTACTTTCCGCCCAAGGCGTAAAGCCTAAGTTACAAGTAAATACTGACATTAACAAAACATTAAGTATCTAAACATGATCAGACAGGAAGAGAAAGACAAAGAATCCATAGTTTGTGTCGTGGCCCATAGCTCATGGGATAGAGAGAATCCATAGCTTGTGTCATGGCCCATAGCTTATGGGATAGAGAGAATCCATAGCTTGTGTCATGGCCCATAGCTTATGGGATAGAGAGAATCCATAGCTTGTGTCATGGCCCACAGCTCATGGGAGAGGGGTAGAGAGAAAGACAGTGTACACTGAGTGTATTAAACATTAGGAACACCTGCTTCTTTCCCTGCCATAGACTGACCAGGTGAAAGCTATGATCCCTTATCGATGTCTCTTGTTAAATCCACTTCAGTGTAGATGAAGGGGAGGAGACGGGTTAAAGAAGGATTTTTTGTGTATGTGTTTCATTCAGAGGGTGAATGGGCAAAACAAAATATTTAAGTGCCTTTGAACAGGGTATGGTAGTAGGTACCAGACGCACCGTTTTGAGTGTGTCAAGAACTGCAACACAGTTTCCAGCAGTTTCAACAGTTTCCCGTGGGTATCAAGAACGGTCCACCACCAAAAGGACATCCAGCCAACTTGACACAACTGTGGAAAGCATTGGAATCAACATGGGCCAGCATCCCTGTGGAAGGCTTTCGACACCTTGTAGAGTCCATGCCCTGACAAAGTTAGGCTTTTCTGAGGGCAGAAGGGGGTGCAACTCAATATTAGGAAGGTGTTCCTAATGTTTTGTGCACTCATTATATATCTCACCACAGCAGGTCAAGAACAAAAGAGAAAGACACATTGAAGCTAAGACCTTTTTAGAACCATTTGACCATGTTTGGATTGAAAATCGGAGTTGTTGATCAATAACATTACAGTTGAGTTAACTTCCAATCAGATATCAGACCTACAGTATGTTATCACAACAGAAGCTCAGAGGTGTGACAGAATGGGGGATGGTGAGATAATGCATCATTCAGAATGGGGGATGGTGAGATAATGCATCATTCAGAATGGAGGATGGTGAGATAATGCATCATTCAGAATGGGGGATGGTGAGATAATGCATCATTCAGAATGGGGGATGGTGAGATAATTCATCATTCAAAATGGGAGATGGTGAGATAATGCATCATTCAGAATGGGGGATGGTGAGATAATGCATCATTAATAATGGGGGATGGTGACATAATGCATCATTTAGAATAGGGGATGGTGAGATAATGCATCATTAATAATGGGGGATGGTGAGATAATGCATCATTCAGAATGGGGGATGGTGAGATAATGCATAATTAATAATGGGGGATGGTGAGATAATGCATCATTCAGAATGGGGGATGGTGAGATAATGCATCATTCAAAATGGGAGATGGTGAGATAATGCATCATTCAGAATGGGGGATGGTGAGATAATGCATCATTCAGAATGGGGGATGGTGAGATAATGCATCATTAATAATGGGGGATGGTGACATAATGCATCATTTAGAATAGGGGGATGTGGGGAGCAACACAGAGAAGGCTGAATTTCTGAGAAGACAGTAAAACCTTTGGGTTGATAAAAGAGAAGTCTGGGGTTGGGCCCGCCACTATAGTACTATCTACATCTAGGAGTTATCTCCAATAGTAAGACCTCCATAAGTTCATTCTGTCATTCTGACACACTTGAAGAACTCAACACAACAAAACTTGTTTTATCGTTGTGCATGAAAAGTTGTTATAGAACTGTTTCGATGATAAGATAGATGTTATTTCATGCTACTGAGACTTGCATGGATGACACCAGTATTGTCAGCATGTGTTTTATTAACTAGGCTATCTGGAGTGATCAGAGAGTAGACTAAAGAAGTGAAGTAGACATAGTGCCAGTGTTTTGAAGTTCTATGAAATGAGTCTGTGTAGTTGCCAGGGTTGGTGTCAATTCCATTTAAATTCCAGTCAATTCAGGAAGTACACTGTCATTCTAATTCCAATTCTCTTCAATGTTTTTCAATCAGGAAAATTGGTTTACTGGAAACACCTTTCCTCTTTTGACCTCACCCTTTCCCAGTCCCCTCCCACTGCTTGACCCCATCTTCACTAGAGGCTGTTCTCCTACTAATCTCACTGCAACCCCCCTCCAAGTCTCTGACCCCTACTTTGTTTCCTTTTCTCTCCATCTCTCAGCCCTAACCCAGATGGTCATGCTCCTCCCACTCAGCCCTAACCCAGATGGTCATGCTCCTCCCACTCAGCCCTAACCCAGATGGTCATGCTCCTCCCACTCAGCCCTAACCCAGATGGTCATGCTCCTCCCACTCAGCCCTAACCCAGATGGTCATGCTCCTCCCACTCAGCCCTAACCCAGATGGTCATGCTCCTCCCACTCAGCCCTAACCCAGATGGTCATGCTCCTCCCACTCAGCCCTAACCCAGATGGTCATGCTCCTCCCACTCAGCCCTAACCCAGATGGTCATGCACCGCCCCAATCTTCACTCTCTCTCTCCCGCTTCTCTCGCCTATTTTATCCTATCCTCTATCATGACTCTGACTTTGCCTCCTAGTACCTACTCTACTCCCTTTCTGCACCCTAGAAATTGTAATTGATACGATTGTGATGCGTTGTTGTCTCACCCAGCTATCTGAAGATGAATGCACTATTGTAAGTCACTCTGGATAAGAGTGTCTGCTGAATTAGTCAAATTTAAAAATGTGCATTGATATGGAATTGGCCCCAGCCCTGATGGTTACTAACCCTTGTGATAGTGAGTGGAGGATGATATGGCTCGTAACACTTTAGAATAGTTGTATTCCCCTGTATTGTACAGCATACTTATATTAAGTCATTTGTTACCCAGTACAGCCAGAAGAGGACTGGCCACTGCTCAGAGCCTGGTTCCTCTCTAGGTTTCTTCCTAGGTTCCTTCCTTCTAGGGAGTTTTTCCTAGCCACTGTGCTTCTGCATTGCTTGCTCTTTGGGGTTTTAGTCTCGGTACCTGCACCCTCAGCGGAGTCAACAAACACCGGAAGCATCCGTGTTTCAGGGAAAAGGCAGAGAGGAAGGCAAAGCCTGAAAACCGGAAGCTTCTGGTTTCTGTGGACCTCGTTTAGGTATTTATTTTACGCCTGATACGTTAGGTTAGGGTATCTGTAAAGCACTCTGTGATAACTGCTGATGGAAAATGGGCTTTATAAAATAAATGTGATTGATGTAAATCACACCAACTGACTGGTTCTTCTGATGTTGTTCACACAGGAGACCATGTTGAGACATTCTCTATATCCAGAGAACAACAGCAGGAAGATCACAGAGCTAAGAGGTCTCACCACTGCCCACATTGTGAGGAGATTTTCCCAATTCTATCAAAGCTAAAAATACACACAGGAGAGAATCTGTATCTCTGCTCTGACTGTGGGAAGAGCTGCAAAATATCAAGGGATCTGGTACTCCTGCTCTGACTGTTGGAAGAGTTTCTCTCAACATGGCCACTTAAATAGACACCAACAAATACATAAATGTGAGAATCCTCATCAGTTGTCTGACTAGCTAAGATTAAAATCATTCCATCACTTAATTCTCAAGACATCGTAGCACACTCTATTGTAATCCTGTTGTTTCTCACTGTGAGAGAACTGTGCAGAGGAAAGGGAGACATATTTACTGTTTTTCTGAAGCTGAACAAGACAGGAAGTTTAAATCAGCATCACAAAGCTAAATCTGACCCATTCACTTACATGTTTTGTCAGCATAAGCAGCTGTGAAACCTGCTAAAGTACTGTAACATTATTGATCTACTGAATCATTGTAGTTGTTGGGGGTTATCTTTACAGTAAATATAATGCTTTTGTTCAATTCATGGCATTCACAATAATATATGTTTTATTTATCCACTCAATACATGTCACGACACCTCTACACATTGGGACAAGCCAATTTGCTAGTCACCAATATTCTCTGAATCAAATCAGTGATGGCTGTTTAACAGTCTTCCGGCCTGGAGTTAGAAGCGGTTTCATTCTCTCGGTCCCAGCTTTGATGCATCTGTAATGTCTCCGCCTGCGAGATGGTAGCAGGGTGAACAGGCCGTGGCTCGGGTGGCTGAGGTTCTTCATGATCTTCTTGGCCCTCCACAGAGATCATCTACAATGCATATGTAATGGGTTGAACAACTTAGACACTAAAACAGACAACCCTTTAGTTCAGGTTTATTTGTGTAGCTAATCAATCTCACTTTTATATTCTACATGCTTTAGCAGTAGTTAGTCCATCAGTCTAATAGATGTCGCTGTTAGGGTTGTACAGAGCATTTCCTATGCAGCAGCGGTTAAAAGGGTTGAGGGTTTGAATGGTGCTCCTGAAGAGTCCATGGTGGTGGATAGGCCTTCAATGCAAGCTGCAGGGGTTGCCTTTCATCAAGATGATCCTGACATTTTAAAGGTTAAAAAGGTGGACTTTGTGGCCTTCATTGCAATGGTGATTAATGACACTGCCAAGGTGGAGAAAAGATCTAGGAAGATAGAAATCATTGTGGTTGCGGCAGAACGGTTCCTGGGGCTGAAAGATTTCTCTGCAAAAGAGTTACATGGAATATTTTCAAAAGCCGTATCACCATCTCAGGTCCTAGAGACTGAGAAGGGAGATATGGAGATTTAAAGGAAGGAAGAAATGGGAGTTTTGTTTGTTTTGGCAATGAACTATTTTTATTAGGGTGGAGTAAGTTAGTATCACTATTAAGTATGGATTTATTTTTTATTTAATTGATTTTGTGGTTTCAAACCGTCCAGTTGGTGGCGGCAATGCAACTTTTGGAAGTAGTCTGCCATAAAACCCACAGAAGAAGAAGATGATGTCGCCGTTGCTCTGTTGTAGTTGGGGAACAGGAACTTCCGGGGAGCCCCGCAACATTCTTCAGAACAAAGCAAACGACCGGACTGTGCTTTCCGTTTCTCTTTATTACTACAGGTATGTAATAGCACTTTTAAACTGTCTAATATCGAAATAACGTCATGACATGTTAGATAACAAATCAGTCAAGGTATTATCACGTTTGGGAAAGGCTTTGTGTAATTTTTGTGTCAATCCGTGTGAATAAAATATTTTACCAGCACAAGGCGCGGGGTCCATTACACGTTTTCATTTGTGAGGCTTTCCAGGTTCGTATATAGGTCCGTGCGTTTCGCCTGGGCATGTTCAGTACAAAAACGTTTTGGAAAGTTGCAGATAGAAATACCCTGAATATAACTGACATGATTCCTTAGAATCAGAGGCATGTTTGTTCTACATAATACATTTGTATCTGATCGTGGCCAACGTCTCCGTCCTCCTGCTGGACGCAGCCCTGGTACCCGCTTGTCCCTATGTATGTGAAGCTAGTCATAATAATGATTAGCCACAATAGTGGAATTTGCGGTTCGCCCTCAAAATAAAAGGCCCCCATTGAAAGTGATGCAAACTGATACAAAATATTGGAATCATGTCAAATGTTGTTACTTAATTTAAAATGAATTACAAAAACTAATAATTTTGAAAATAAACAGAAAGAAACGGTTGAAATCCCACTGTGGAGGTATTAGAGCACATAATTGCATTGGGGGCATTCTTATATGCACTTATGAAACGGGTTGGATTGTGCTCCCATGGAACGGGTGACACCCACAGAAAACAATTCTCAAGAGTTTATACAAATGTTAGCGTCTTAGCTCTTATTTCAGGACTTTAACTGTGAAAAATCACCTTCCCAGTCAGTCTATTGCAGGGGTACTCCAGTACTATTTGAGAAGGTCCGGTCAAACAAATTTCCTAGGTGGCAAAGGTCCGGATGGATATTGTCATTTATTGGCGTAGTAACAAACCCCGAACTTGTGACCCCAAATTGTTAACAACCCTCTTGTTGGCGGAGAGAACATTTAGCAGTTTTAAAGCTAATATCCCGTAATTCTACACATTTTACGACAGGGCTGAGATTATTTGTTGTTGCTGTTTTCAAGCAATTCTACATGATTCCATGTCTTATGTGTGTTTATATGATACCAGGGGTTGAAGCCCAACCAAAACAGTATTATTATATTATTTTTGGGGGCACCTGTGGTCCACTAGTGGGGAAAAATCATTCTTATTGGCTGATGGGTGGGCCCCTGTCATGTGAAATCCATAGATTAGGGTCTAATGAATGTATTTCAATTGACTGATTTCCTTATATGAACTGTACCCCAGTAAAATTGTTGAATGTTGTGTTTATATTTTTGTTCAGTTAGTTAAAATCTTACAAAACAACTGATGATGATTATGTTTGGAAAACTGCATTGATGGGCAATGAAAAATGACATTAGTACATGAATTTGTACTGGTCAACCTCTCCTTCTCTTTTGTATTCAGTTCTTCCATATTAGATCTGACAGTATGAATGGTTCTTATGGTTGTATTCAGTTCTTCCATATTAGATCTGACAGTATGAATGGTTCTTATGGTTGTATTCAGTTCTTCCATATTAGATCTGACAGTATGAATGGTTCTTATGGTTGTATTCAGTTTTTCCATATTAGATCCAGTGTATAAACTTATAGTTAGTTACTTACAAGCCACAACACACATGTAAAGTTGCTGTAGAACTGTTTCATGGGGTGTGAAAATATATGTAATCAAAACTACTGGATGTCTTTAGAAGGAAAATTGTTCTACAATTTTCTTACACTGAAAATGTGGGATAGTTTTTGTAGGTCGGCAGGATAAAAACAATATTTAATCTCTATTAATATTTAAGCTTGCAAAATGTACAGGGGTGTGTAGACTTTCACTGTGACTGTACCTTGCAAAAGTATTCATCCCACTTGGCGTTTTTCCGATTTTTGTTGCATTACAACCTGTAATTTAAATGGATCTTTATTTGGATTTCATGTAATGGACATACACAAAATAGTCCAAATTGGTGAAGTGAATAGTTATGCACGCTCAAGTGCGTTGTTTCACAATAAAAACAATTATGAATCTTCAAAGTGGTAGGCATGTTGTGTAAATGAAATGATACAACCCCCCCCAAAAAAAAATCAATTTTAATTCCAGGTTGTAAGGCAACAAAATAAGAAAAATGCCAAGGGGGGTGAATCCTTTCTGTATGTTATATTGAAATGTTTTTCTGTATTGTTACTATAACGCTTTCAATCAGTGGGAATGTTTAACTCTTAACCTATTCCTTCCTTTCTGGAAGTGTTCGTATGTATGACCTCGTATGCATTTTCGTTAAATAAAACATATTAAATGTTTTTGTTATCTAAAAAAAAAACGTTGGGCCGGTAACCGAAAGGTTGCTGGTTGGAATCCCCCGAGCTGACTAGGTGAAAAATCTGTCGATGTGCCCTTGAGCAACGCACTTAACCCAAATTGCTCCTGTAAGTAGCTCTGGATAAAAGCATCTGCTAAATTACTAGAATGTAAAAATATATTACCTTTTAATGTGCCACGAACACAACCATTCATGATGTTTTCATCTGATTGTCAAACAAATCACTACAAAAAGTAGATTACCTTCTCACCTTCATCCCAAAATATCCGAACCGTGCACTGTGCACCTGCCAACTTTCCTTTAATTCACAAGTGGCTGAAACTATCTCACAGGAGAAAAGCATCCAAGCGACCGAAACAGCGCCCCTCTGTCTAACTATATGTAGCCCATGTATCTGATGCTGTCTGGCCAAAAAGAGTATGACATGGGCCTCAACAACAATGGCAGTATTATCAGCAGTACTTGTTTATTTTACTAAAGAAATGCATTAACTTAAGTTATCTTTCACAAGCCACTGTATATGTACAGTGGGGGAAGAAAGTATTTAGTCAGAAAAACAGTACTTATTTTCCACCATAAATTGCAAATAAATTCATTAAAAATCCTACAATGTGATTTTCTGGAATTTATTTCCTCAATTTGTCTGTCATAGTTGACGTGTACCTATGATGAAAATGTCAGACCTCTCTCATCTTTTTAAGTGGGAGAACTTGCACAATTGGTGGCTGACTAAATAATTTTTTCCCCCACTGTATACGAATGTGTACTAGTCAAGCTCTTCTCTTTTGTGTAATGAATTACCAAAAAACTATGTTTGAAGTGACATATTTACTGTTTTTCTGAATCTGAACAAGACAGCAAGTTTAAATGAGCATCACAAAGCTAAATCTGACCTATTCACTAACATGTTTTGTCAGCATAAGCAGCTGTGAGACATGCTAGAGTACTGTAACATTATTGATCTACTGAATCATTGTAGTTGTTGGGGGTTATCTTTACAGTAAATATAATGGTGGTGGATAAGCCTTCAATGCAAGCTGCAGGGGTTGCCTTTCAACAAGATGATCCTGACATTTTAAAGGTTAAAAAGGTGGACTTTGTGGCCTTTATTGCAATGGTGATTAACGGCACTGCCAAGGTGGAGAAAAGATCTAGGAAGATAGAAATCATTGTGGTTGCGGCAGAACGGTTCCTGGGGCTGAAAGATTTATTGGCAAAAGAGTTACATGGAATATTGTCAAAAGCCGTACCACCATCTCAGGTCCTAGAGACTGAGAAGGGAGATATGGAGATTTAAAGGAAGGAAGAAATGGGAGTTTTGTTTGTTTTGGCAATGTACTATTTTTATTAGGGTGGAGTAAGTTAGTATCACTATTAAGTATGGATGTATTTTTTATTTAATTTATTTTGTGGTTTCAAACCGTCCAGTTGGTGGTGGCAATACAACTTTTTGATGTAGTCTGCCATAAAACCCACAGAAGAAGAAGAAGATGGCGCTGTTGCATTGTGGTAGTTGGGGAACAGGAACTTCCGGAGAGGCGCGCAACATTCTTCAGAACAAAGAAAACGACAGTGTTTTCCGTTTCTCTTTATTACTACAGGTATGTAATAGCACTTTTAATCTGCCTAATATCGAAATAACGTCATAACATGTTAGATAACAAATCAGTCAAGGTATTATCACGTTTGGGAAAGGTTTTGTGTAATGTGTGTGTCAATCCGAGTGATTGAAGAACGTGATAAAAAATATTTTACAAGCACACGGCGCAGGGTCCATTACACGTTTTCATTTGTGAGGCTTTCCAGGTTCGTATATAGGTCAGTGCGTTTCGCCTGGGCATGTTCAGTACAAAAACGTTTAGGAAAGTTGCAGATAGAAATACCCTGAATAGAACTGACATGATTAATTAGAATCAGAGGCATGTTTGTTCTACATAATACATTTGTATCTGATCGTGGCCAACGTCTCCGTCCTCCTGCTGGACGCAGCCCTGGTACCCGCTTGTCCCTATGTATGTGAAGCTAGTCATAATAATGATTAGCCACAATAGTGGAATTTGCGGTTCGCCCTCAAAATAAAAGGCCCTCATTGGAAGTGATGCAAGCTGATACAAAATATTGGAATCATGTCAAATGTTGTTACTTAATTTAAAATGAATTACAAAAACGAATTATTTTGAAAATAAACAGGGGGAAAAACGGTTGAAATCCCACTGTGGAGGTATTAGACCACATAATTGCATTGGGGGCATTCTTATATGCACTTATGAAACGGGTTGGATTGTGCTCCCATGGAACGGGTGACATCCACAGAAAACAATTCTCAAGAGTTTATACAAATATTAGCGTCTTAGCTCTTATTGCAGGACTTTGACTGTGAAAAATCACCTTCCCAGTCAGTCTATTGCAGGGGTACTCCAGTACTATTTGAGAAGGTCCGATCACACAAATTTCCTAGGTGGCAAAGGTCCGGATGGATATTGTCATTTATTGGCGTAGTAACAAACCCCCAACTTGTGACCCCAAACTGTTCACAACCCTCTTGTTGGCGGAGAGAACATTTAGCAGTTTTAAAGCTAATATCCCGTAATTCTACACATATTACGACAGGGCTGAGATTTTTAGTTGTTGCTCTTTTTAACCAATTCTACATGTTTCCATGTCTTATGTGTGTTTATATGATATCAGGGGTTGAAGCCCAACCAAAACAGTATTATTATATACTTTTTTTGTGACCCATGGTCCATATCGACCCCGTTCTTGGTCCTTACCGCGTTACGCCAGTTGAGTATGCTGTTTCTTTTGTTTGTATTGGACATTCATATTGCACTGTACAGCCCTACCTATGTATTGTTCAGCCTACTCAGTGACACCCACAGAACACAACTATGTAGACTTTACACAAATATTAGCGTCTTCACTCTATTGCAGGACTCTGAAACCACTGTTGTCCGGGAGTTTAACCCTGTCAGCTAAATTGTCATGATAATCAGTGGTTTCAAGTTTGTCTCTGTACATTTTTGACGAGATGATCATAGCAAAAAAATTAAATACTTCTGCATTTCCCGCTGTGCAAATGCAATGTTTCTCATTGCAAATAGGCTCAGGATAACTCCTGATAAAGTTGGGTAGCTGATAGGCCTTTTCAGAGCTTAAATAGCCAAAATGATTAGTCACAGGGCTCCCGAGTGGCGCAGCGGTCTAAGGCACTGCATCTGTCACTACAGACCCTGGTTGGATTCCAGGCTGTATCACAATCCGGCCATGATTGGGAGTCGCATAGGGCGGTGCAAAATTGGCCCAGCGTCGGCCGGGGTAAGCCATCATTGTAAATAAGAATTTGTTCTTAACTGACTTGACCCAAACATTAGACCGGACCAAATCTGAACCAATCACTCAGACATCATTAGGCAGGTTTCCATTGACCCAGGTCCATTCGACAAAAGCAATGTTGCTAAAAAATAATCTTTGCGACGTGTGTAATGGAAGCGGCAGATACAGGAGAAATGTTCTAAAGCTCAACAACATTTTAAATCGTTGGACGGGTGGGTTTTTCTTTTGTCAACGTTTCTTTATTCTGACAAGTGAGGATTGAAACAGTGTTTTTTAAATAAATGATGATTGCCAAATCATTTTGACAGTACAGGGTGAGTCATTACGTCCAGCTGTTTTTATCGACACAAGATATTTACATGGAAACACACCCTAGAGGGCAATTGTCCTATCTATTTTCTATGCAAACTTTTTCTAAATGTCCAGAAATAAATCACTGGACAAGTTATTGGAAACATGGCGACTGTTTCACAAGATTGGAAACTACAGCAGAGTACAGGAAAGAAAAGTTTAGTTCAGTACAGTACAATAGTACAGTATAACGTAATGTACTCTGTTAGGGCGGGGCGATATGGACTACAAATCATACAGCTGTATCTTGAGTTTTTTCAAACGTATGGGTGATTCAAGATATCTCAGTTTTGTGTTTCTCTAAGTAAGTGTTGTACAATTAAATTACATTAATCTAATGAATTAAGGGCTTGTGAAGTTACACCTATAAATAAATACAATTGTTTTTTGATTGAAATAATACAGTGAAGACAACGTTATTCAGGAAAATATTACATAGTGCTGCCTAAATCAAACTGCAACCTTGTACTAAATGGTTTTTGAGTCAATTATGTGAATTTCTGAAATCTACTATAGGTTAAGTGCACTTACGTTGTTTAATTTAAAGTGTGCAATTTGTGCCTAATGTGAAATTAATAAATGGTTTGTTGTCAATGCTTAGCTATCTGATCTAATATATTTTTAGAGAATAAAGAAAGTGCCAGAACTGTCAAGACTAACTTTTGTGTCCGTTTCTCTTTATTACTACTGGACGACTCCGATTAAGTCTGAGGCCGGTAACATCAACAGTGAGGACAAACCCAGCCTGCCTCTCTCCTTCCACACTGAGTCCAAACCTACAGTCACTGGGTCCTGATTGTGACAGTGGAGCCCAGTTTGCACTGCAGGATCCAGAGATGGCATCAGTGAAGCTGGAAGACTGCAGTCAAACACTGGAGTTGAATGTCATCATTAAAGATGAAGAAGAGGAGGAGAAGATTGGGAAATCTGTTTCTCATGGTAAGAGCAGGTTCTATCTAACTAAGTTTGTGTTATTCATTCCAACTTCCCAATGTGCATGAAAAGTTGCAGTAGAACTGTTTCATGATGAACTGTTTCAATGAGAAGGTAGATGTTATTTCATGCTACTGACCATTACATGGTTTTACACCAGTATTGCCAGCATGTGTTTTATTCACTGGGCTATCTGGAGTGATCAGAGAGTAGACTAAATAAGTCAAGTAGACAAACTGCCAATGTTTTAAAGTTCTATGAAATGAGTCTGTGTAGTTACTAACCCTAGTGATAGTGAGTGGAGGATGACACTAACCCTTGTGATAGTGAGTGGAGGATGATATGGCTTCTACATCTGCATTGCTTGCTCTTTGGGGTTTTAGGGTGGGTTTCTGTAAAGCACTTTGTGACAACTTCTGATGTAAAAAGGGCTTCATGAAATACATTTGATTGACATGTATATCACACCAACTGACTGGTTCTTCTGATGTTGTTCACACAGGAGACCATGTTGAGACATTCTCTACATCCAGAGAGCAACAGCAGGAAGATCACAGAGCTAAGAGGTCTCACCACTGCCCACATTGTGAGGAGAGTTTCTCAATTCTATCAAAGTTAAAATACACTTTAAAATACACACAGGAGAGAAGCCTTACTCCTGCTCTGACTGTGGGAAGCGTTTCTCTCGACTGGGCCACTTCAAAACACATGAACATATACATACAGGAGAGAAGCCTTACTCCTGCCCTGACTGTGGAAAGAGTTTCTCTCGACTGGACCACTTAAAAACACACAAACGGATACACACTGGAGAGAAGCCTCATCACTGCACTGACTGTGAGACGAGATTCTACAGATTGGGCCATTTAAAATGACACCAATGTATAAAGGTGAAATCCTCATCAGTTCTCTCAGACCAGTTAAGATTAGTCACTCCACATAATTCTCATCTCATAAAATAATTGGCAACGTTGAATTGGATCAAATGAAGAAAGCGTAGGACACTAGTGTAATATTATTTAATTAATTAATTAATCCTATTGTTTCTCACTGTGAGAGAACTGTGCAGAGGAAAGGGAGCGTTATAGAATGTTAGCATCTCTTTACTTTACTGATCAGTGTTCACCTTGTCAGTTTTGGTGTGTTTTGTTAGCTTAGGGTTGAATATCCTCTTTTGAGGCGTCTCACAATGGAGTCTGATGGTTGACTGGGTGGTACTGATTCCTTCTGCAGTTTTCTGTGGGAATGAGCTGTTAGACACAACATACACTGTGTGTACAAAACATTATGGACACCAGCAATTTCCATGACATTGACTGAACGCTATGATCCTTAATGATGTAGTTTTTGTGTATTTATTATAGATCCCCATTAGCTTTCAGCAAGAAACTGCAGTTGCAGTGGGCTATGGAGAATTTGAAAAGCATTGCCTGATTTGATGAGTTTTGTACTGATGGGAGGACTAGGGTATGGGAAAAAACATGAGTACATGCATCCATGCTGTGTGTCAGTGTTTCAGGCTGGTGGTGATGGTGTGTTTTCATGGCACATATTGGTTCTCTTGATAAAAGTGCAGCAACTTTTGAATGCCACAGGATATCTAAACATCATTGCCAATCAGCAGTGTATCCATCTGTAAATTAATGAGGAAAATGTGGAATTGGAATTTGGGTTACTTTGTGAATTGACTGTTATTGAAATGGAATTGACCCTGACATTTGCTAACCCTTGTGATAGTGAGTGGGGGATGATATTGCTAATCATTTTCAAAGAACAACAACACTGTAGTTCTTCCACCGCAGATGAGGAAGGCCGACCTCAGAGGATGTGGTGGATTGAGACGCAGCCCATGCAAAAAATACATCTCTAGCTTAAACAGACAGATTTTGATGGGGATTGTTATAATGCTAATTTGATTTCCACAGGGGTGCTCTAGGGTTTTTTAAAGCACATCAACGTATACATAAAGAAGAGATGCCGGTAACACTTCCTTTTATGGGGTCCTTAATTACAGTGTAATTACATGTGTAACTACACTGTAAACAAGTATTGTAGTTAACTGTAACGACACATAGTTACAATGTAATAACATGTACCTGGTAGTAATTGTGGTCTGTGAATCCGATTTATTAACAACTGTGACAAAGGTTGGGATCCCTTGTGGATGCTCTGGGTGTCTGAGATATTATAGCCTATGCTCAATAGGCTCTAATTAATATTTGCCAGCAATATACTCCCCTTCATCACACTGCTAGCTAGCCTCTGATGCTAAGCAGGGTTGGTCCTGGTCGGTAACTGGATGGGAGACCAGCTGCTGCTGGAAGTGGTGTTGAAGGGCCAGCAGGAAGCACTCTTTCCTCTGGTCAAAAAAAATAACACCCCAATGCAGTGATTGGGGACATTGCCCTGTGTGCCGTCTTTCAGATGGGACGTGAAACGGGTGCCCTGACTGTCTGCGGTCACTAAAGATCCCATACCACTTATCGTAAGAGTAGGGGTGTTAACCCCAGTGTCCTGGCTGAATTCCCAATCTGGCCCTCATACCATCATGGCCACCTAATCATCCCCAGCTTCCAATCGGCTCATTCATCCCCCATCCTCTCCGCTGTAACTATTTCACAGGTTGTTGCTGTAAATGAGAATGTGTTCTCAGTCAACTTACCTGGTAAAATAAAAAATATTTTACTTAAACATTAATGTGCACTGTTCAAAATATATCTCCAGTCAATGTTGTTGCTAGCACTTGCCTCCAAAATAAAGCATCCCATCTGGGTTAACTTGGTTGAGTTTACGAAAACAGATCTAATACAAGTGTCTATGTATGAGGATGACTCAACACTATACATGTCAGCTACTACAGCGACTGAAATGACTGCAACACTTAACAAAGAGTTGCAGTTAGTTTCAGAGTGGGTGGAAAGGAATAAGTTAGTCCTAAATATTTCTAAAACTAGAAGCATTGTAATTGGGACAAATCATTCACTAAACCCTAAACCTCAACTAAATCTTGTAAAAAATAATGTGGAAATTGAGCAAGTTGAGGTGACTAAACTGCTTGGAGTAACACTGGATTTTAAACTTTCATGGTCAAAAAATATTGATACAACAGTAGCTAAGATGGGGAAAAATATGTCCATAATAAAGCGCTGCTCTACCTTCTTAACAGCACTATCAACAAGGCAGGTCCTACAGGCCCTAGTTTTGTCACACCTGGACTACTGTACAGTCGTGTGGTCAGGTGCCACAAAAAAGGACTTAAGAAAATTGCAATTGGCTCAGAACAGGGCAGCACGGCTGGCCCTTGGATGTACACAGAGAGCTAATATTAATAATATGCATCTCTCATGGCTCAAAGTGGAGGTGTTGACATGTTGGGTGCACCGAGCTGTCTGTTTGAGCTACTGGCGCACAGCTCGGTCACCCATGCATACCTTACAAGACATGCCACCAGAGGTCTCTTCACAGTCCCCAAGTCCAGAACAGACTATGAGAGGTGCACAGTACTACATAGAGCCATGACTACATGGAACTCTATTCCACATCAAGTAACTGATGCAAGTAGTACAATTTAGATTTTAAAAAACACCTTATCGAACAGCGGGGACTGTGAAGCAACACAAATATAGGCGCAGACACATGCATACACACACACACACGATAACATACGCACTATACACACACGTACACATGGATTTTTGTACTGTAGATATGTGGTAGTGGTGGAGTAGGGGCCTGAGGGCACACAGTGTGTTGTGAAATCTGTGAATGTATTGTAATGTTTTTTTAATTGTATGAACTGCCTTAATTTTGCTGGATCCCCGGGGATCCATAATAAATACAAGTCCCAGATGAAGAATAAGACCCTATTTCAAAGCATAGTACATGTAATGTTAGCCAAGTACAATGTAATTACTAGTTGTTACACAGGATTTAGCTAGTTAAAATTAAGTGTATCTTTAGGAGTACTTGTACTTAATGTGTACAGTACATTACCCATCCTGACAACCTGGCCCTCAATTTAAAGCTTGTGGAAGTGACATCCAAGTGGGAGAATAAATACACTAGTACACCACTGATAGAAGAATTTGGTAATGACTAATTATTACACTCCGATTCTTTGTGAAATGTGTTAGAATCATAAAACTACAATCTGATAATGTGTTTAGCTTAGTTAGAAGTAAAACAAGGGCTTTGGCTTATTGTTTTATCTATGCAAGCAGAATGCAACTGTGAAACCAATAACAGAAAACAGGATGTGAAACTAGACACTGAGAAACATGTCCCCACCGTATGTGCCTGTATAAGATGCATATTTGCCCAGCAACAGAGTATTTGTGTCTTCTGAAACCAGTGTGAAATAGATACAGGAAGAAACAACTAGGTTGCTGTGCAAGCAAACAGAGAAATGTAACAGTTGCCTAAATATGGGCTAGGAGCTTTCTCATTGGCCCACTTAGGGGCGTAGTAGAGGTATAAAAAACGTTGTGCATTGTATGATTTTCAGAGCGCTCTCATGAATAAAGAATGACCATTGCAGTAAGGGGTCTGTTTAATTTATTTAAACTAGAGATTTATACCTCTGGGAATTATTCAAAGATTTAAGAAGTGTTTGACTTCAACCATTGAGATAACAAAATTCTCGTGACAACCACAGAGTATCTGTATAGGAAAATCATTAAGAGCAAACTGTGCTGCCAATCACAGTGTAGGGCGCGACATTTTGCGGGTGAGGAGAGCTCGTTAGAGGAAAGAGGAAGCTTGCATTGAAGAGCTGGGCATCGTGTTATGACCTGCATTATCTGAATTAGGCCCACAGAATTATACCTACGGAGGAGCGGCTTCTATGGAGGAACTTTGAATGTCTTTGAACTTCAGAGTTGGTTTAACGTTGGACCAGAGCAAATGTTAGCTAGCTAGCTAACAACCTTGTTTGTGCAGTGCAGCACTAGAATTAAAAACAGGTCTTACCTTTTTGTCGTTAATAAATCCAATGTGAAACGTGGTGACTAAAGAATCCTTAACTAGCATTGAAAAAGTTATTCCATTCTTCTCAAATTAAACATATCTCCCTAATTTCTGAATCATGCTTGTAACGTTGTCAGTAGGATACAGTAACCTATGCTTCAGAGGGGAGGAGCAGGTAGTTTCCACACGCACACCCACTGGCAAAGATTTCCATTCCAGCTGGCAGGCAGAAACTGGAATACGTTTCTAGAGTGAGTTTTGTTGCGATTTTTGTGGGACTGGAGAAAAATACCCGGAAAGGAAAATAAGGTTATTACCTGGATTACATGCTTTTAAAATAACTGTGCTGTTCCTAAAAAGTATAGAATACTTTTTCCGGTTCTTTCCCTGAACCGGTTCCAATCCTAGAGAAATGATGTGGATGAAGGTCATGCTTAGGCTAATAAAATATAAAGGGAAATAAATTGCTACAGTTTACACTTTTTTTTTAGTAATTTAATGAAATGTTGTAATCTGATCTCGGAATGCACGGACCGTTAGTAGTGGGGGAACAGGAAGTTCCGGGCAGGCGGGCACCATTCTTCACAATAAAGAAAGCGTCTGAACTGTGCAGTCAAGAAGATAACCTTTGTGTCCGTTTCTATTTATTACTAGAGGTATGTAATAGCACGTTTAAACTTTCTTATGTCGAAAGAACATACCATGCTAGGTAACAAATCCGTTAAGGTATTATCACGTTTGTTAAAGGTTTGATGTGTTATTTTTGTGTCAAACCGAGTGAGTGAAAGAACCTGATAAAAACTATTTTACAAGTCACATAGCTAGAGATGTTGGGTTTGTCTGAGTGAATGTACATTATTTTCTCATGTTAGTTTAATAAATAATCAATTTATTTGAGATTTTGAGTTCGTCTTGCATGTTATTGGTTTTGTGTAAAATTCCCAAGCTGGTATAATGGCGGCTACTCTCGGTCAGCGTCAACGGACTTTAGTGAGGACAGTGCGGGTGCATCAGATAGAGACAATTTCACGGTCGCACTACTGTTTTGAAGATGCATGTAATGATTATCAGGTTTCTACATGTGTACTAATATTCAGACACATTCTGTTGTTTCTGTCTTTATCAATAAATGTTGCTATGGTGTGAACAGGAAATACAATTGGTTTTTGATTGAAGTAATACAGTGAAGACAAGGTTATTCAGGAAATTAGCACATAGTGCTGTCTAAAACAATCTGTAACCTTGTACTAAATGGTTTTTGAGTCATTTATGCGTTTATCTACTATAGGTTAGGTATTAGCTCAAAAGTATTGTGGAGCTCCTGCACCTTAATATAAACAGTACCGGCACCCAAAATGAGAATTAGCACTGTAATGATGTCATGTCATAGGATTGTGAGGACAGGGAAAGAGTTAAGAGATGAGTGGTTTGGGGCCATAAAGTCTACATTCCTTATGTCAAGGTAGATTAGAGATGTTTAGAATAGCATGAGTGATGGGCAGGATACTGACTTGGGGTAAAAAGTGATGAACATCAAAGACAGGGAGTTCCCATGGAGACTTGCCAGATGTATACCAGCAGAAGGGTAATGAAGGCTATATAAGGTAGAGTGTCTTCTTTGTTAGTTAGTTCGTAGCATCAAGGGCAAAGCTCTGGTCATTGCTGTCACGAACCCGGTACCGATCATTAAATAATTGTATTAACTTTCTACAAAGTGTCTCAGTATAGCCTTGCATCCTTGATTCTTTGAACACCAGAGAAACTCATCATAACAAGCACCTATTTCAGTCCAAGACAAGCACTGAATTAGATAATTGAACAAGACATTTAAAAAAATATTTTTAGAGAATAAAGAAAGTGCCAGAACTGTCAAGACAATAACTTTTGTGTCCGTTTCTCTTTATTACTACTGGCCGATTCAGGTAAGTCTGAGGCCGGTAACATCAACAGTGAGGACAAACCCAGCCTGCCTCTCTCCTTCCACACTGAGTCCAAACCTACAGTCACTGGGTCCTGATTGTGACAGTGGAGCCCAGTTTACTGCAGGATCCAGAGATGGCATCAGTGAAGCTGGAAGACTGCAGTCAAACACTGGAGCTGAATGTCAACATTAAAGATGAAGAAGAGGAGGAGAAGATTGGGAAATCTGTTTGTCACGGTAAGAGTAGGTTCTATCTAACTAAGTTTGTTGGACATGATTTGGAAAGGCCCACACCTGTCTATATACAGTGCATTCGGAAAGTATTCAGACCCCTTGACTTTTTCGACATTTTGTTACTTTACAGCCTTATTGTAAAATTGATTAAATTGTTTTTCCCATCATCAATCTACACACAATACCCCATAATGACAAAGCAAAAATTGGTTTTTATCAGTTGTTGCAAAAACAACAACTGAACAATCACATTTACATAAGTATTCAGACCCTTTACTCAGTACTTTGTTTAAGCACCTTTGGCAATGATTACAGCCAAAGTCTTAATGTGTATGACACTATAACCTTGGCACACCTGTATTTGGGGAGTTTCTCCCATTCCTCTCTGCAGATCCTCAAGCCTCAAACTCTGTCAGGTTGGATGGGGCGCGTCGCTGCACAGTTATTTTCAGGTCTCCAGAGATGTTCGATTGGGTTTAAGTCGCGGCTCTGGCTGGGCCACTCAAGGACATTCAGAGACTTGTCCCGAAGCCACTCCTGCGTTGTCTTGGCTGTGTGCTTAGGGTCGTTGTCCTGTTGGAAGGTGAACCTTCGCCCCGGTCTTGAGGTCCTGAGCGCACTGGAGGAGGTTTTCATCAAGGATCTCTCTGTACTTTGCTCCAATCATCTTTCCCTCTATCCTGACTAGGCTCTCAGTCCCTGCCGCTGAACAACATCCCCGCAGCATAATGTTTCCACCACAATGCTTCACCATAAGGATGGTGCCAGGTTTCCTCCAGACGTGATGCTTGGCATTCAGGCCAAGAAGTTCAATATTGGTTTCATCAGACCAGAGAATCTTGTTTCTCATGGTCCGAGTCCTTTAGGTACCTTTTGGCAAACTCCAAGCGGGCTGTCATGTGCTTTTTGCTGAGTAGTGGCTTCCGTCTGGCCACTCTACCATAAAGGCCTGATTGGTGGAGTGCTGAAGAGATGGTTGTCCTTCTGGAAGGTTCTCACATTTCCATAGAGGAACTCTGGAGCTCTGTCAGAGTGACCATCGTGTTCTTGGTCAACTATATAGACAGTTGTGTGACTTTCCAAATAATCTCCAACAATTGAATTTACCACAGTTGGACTCCAATTAAGTTTTAGAAACATCTCAAGGATGATCAATGGAAACAGGATCCACCTGAGCTCAATTTCGAGTCTCATAGCAAAGGGTGTGAATACTTATCTAAACAAGGTATTTCTGCTGTTTTATTTTTAATACATTTGCAAAAATGTCTAAGAACCTGTTTTCACTTTGTCATTATGAGGTATTGTGTGTAGATTGATGAGGAATTGTTTTATTTAATCCATTTCAGAATATGGCTGTAACATAACAAATTGTGGAAAAGTCAAGGGGTCTGAATACTTTCCGAATGCACTGTACATATCCAAAAGTGGACCTAGAAGTTTGTCCTTAAATATCTATTGGGAGCCCATCTGGACCTTCCGCTTTACCTCCCTTCATATCGAAAATAGCATCAGATATTTCAACACCATCCAATTCCTTTTCCAGATCCAATTTAGTGTCTTCTGAAGTAGAGGGAAAATCAAGACCTGACTAGTTCAGTTCTCAGGAGATTCAGAGTTGTAAAGTGTGTTGTAGTAGGAAGCAAATGTTTGGTTTATTTCTACAGGATCCATTGATAATTGTCCTTGTAAGTTATGAATTGCATTAAAGGCTGAATTTTACTTCTTAATGTGCCAGGCCAGCAATTTACCAGGTTTTTCACCTTGATCATAGAAGGACTGTTTCAGCCTAGTTAAGCTGTTTGCAGCCTTAGAGGTGGGAAGTTCTTCATATTGAGCTTTAAGACCAAATCATTCCTTGTTTACTTCTACTGAGTTATCCAAAAATTTCATTCTCAAAGAATTTGGGATTATCATCATTAGGACCATAAACATTATCCATATTAATATGCTCATTCAAAAGAGTTCACTGTATCAAAATGTATCTACCAGCTGTATCAGTTATAAAAGTATCCACTTGAAACTGAACAGATTTGTGAATTAAAACCAAATCATTCCTTGTTTACTGAGTTATCCATAAAAGCTTTCCTCTCCAATTCTCTCATTTTGCTGTCCATCTCTCTCATTTTCTGATTTATTTGATTTGAAACTGGTAAAAAGTATAATTTGCCCCCAAATATGTGCTTTGAAAGCCTCCCATCTGGTTACTCGCTGACGTTTGGTCAGTGTTTTAATGTCAAATAGACATCTATATGCACTCCAACGTAATGTAAGAAGTCTGTGTCCATTAACCATCTGGGATGCAAACGCCATCTAGAGGATCCTTTTACTAGTTTTGTATCCCTATAGAATAATGACACAAGGGAATGGTCATTCAAAACAATACTATCATATCCACTTCCTGCTACATTGGGAAGCAAGAAACTAAAAAGTAGTCTACATGAGAATATGATTTAAATGTTGACGAGTAACATGAATACTCCCTTTTACTCGGGTTCTGAGTCCTCCAAGGTTCTCACAGATTTAAGTCCTGAATGAAATGCTGTAATTTCTTTCTACTCTGCGAGTGGGAAGTGTCTAAACCAGAGGAGCAATCTAGATGAGGATCAAGAGTGCAATTAAAGTCCCCTGCCATTAGGACCTTACCAGGAATGGAGGCTATTCATAGAAATACATTCTCAAAGAATTTGGGATTATCATCATTAGTACCATAAAAATTAACCAGATTAATATGCTCATTCAAAAGAGTTCCCTGTATCTAAATGTATCTACCAGCTGTATCAGTTATAATAGTATCGACTTGAAACGGATAGTTTAGTGAATTAAAACCATAACACCATGAGAATGAGGGGAGAAACAGGATGCTATTACTTGCCCTTGCCATCTCCTGCATACTTGAAGTAGCTCATCCTTCAACAAGTGAGTTTCTTGTAGGAACACAATAGATGAATGAAGTTGTTTAAGCCTAGTAATAACCTGTTTTAAGCTTGGATAGTTTACAAACTCCACGGACATTCCACAAAGTACATTTAAGTTTTGCATTTGAAGTCATTTAACCAAAGATGTAAACATGGAATAAGCTATAGCATAACTAGCTAACCGAGACAATCAACGCTTCCTCTCCCACCTCCCTGTCACGATCGTCAGGTACAGAGGACCAAGGCGCAGCGTTGCAGGCAAACATACTCATTTATTAGCGAAACGTGAACAAAACAACAAAAGACGGAAACGTGACAGTACACGGTTAAACACAACCAACTCGAAACAAGAACCCACAAAACACAAAGGAAAACCGACAGTTTAAATATGGCTCCCAATCAGAGACAACCAGCAAACAGCTGACACTCGTTGCCTCTGATTGGGAGTCACTCAGGCCAACCTAGACATAGAACAACTAGACACTCAAACACAGCACATAAACACACGGAATCTACACACCCTGACTCAACATATAAAGTCCCCAGAGCCAGAGTGTGACAGTACCCCCCCCCCCCCCAAAGGCGCGGACTGCGACCGCGCCTCAACAAAACCCCAAACAGGGGAGGGCTGGGTGGGCATTCCTCCTCGGAGGCGGCTCCGGGCTTGACCACCACCCTTCCATAATCCCCCCGTAGCGCCCCTGGTCCGGTCTGACCCCGCTGACTGGATCAGGACTGGACATCGACGGAGCGGATTGCTTAAGCTCCGTTGTGGAGCAGCTGACCAGTACCTGATCAGGAACCGGACTGACGACGCGCACCCCTGGCTTGGCGCGTGAGGCAGGAACGGACCGGACCTGGCTGACGATGCGCACCCCTGGCCTGGTGCGTGGAGCAGCAACGGACCGGACCGGGCTGACGATACGCACCCCTGGCTTGGTGCGTGGAGCAGCGACGGGCCGGACCGGGCTGACGATGCGCACCCCAGGCTTGGTGCGTGGAGCCGGAACGGGCCTCACCGGACTGACGACTCGCACCCTAGGCTTGGTGCGTGGAGCAGCGACGGGCCTTACCAGGCTGACGACTCGCAATCCGGGCTTGGTGCGAGTAGCAGGAACGGGCTGAACCAGGCTGACGACTCGCACCCCTGGCTTGGTGCGAGTAGAAGGAACGGGCTGAACCAGGCTGACGACTCGCACCCCTGGCTTGGTGCGAGTGGCAGGAACGGGCTGGACCAGGCTGACGACGCATACCGTAGGCTTGGTGCGTGGAGCAGGGACAGGCCGGACTGGGCTGGCGACGCACACCGTAGGCTTGGTGCGTGGAGCAGGGACAGGCCGGGCTGGGCTGTCGAAACGCACCACAGACTTGGTGCGGGGAGCAGGAACAGGCCGGGCCGGGCTGGCGACGCGCACCATCGGCCCGGTGCGGGGAGCAGGAACAGGTCGGACCGGGCTGACGACACGCACCACAGGCTCGATGCGAGGAACAGGAACAGGCAGGACCGTACTGGGGACACACACCACTGGCCCTACGCAGGGATCAGGAACGGACCGGACTGGTAACACACCCCAGTACCTCTCGCCGTGCCTCCACACTTTCCCTCTCGTCTGTGACCAGTGGCCCCCTTAACCTGGCGGCCTCCTCTGCACACCCGCTGGACCGCTCCATCGCGGCCTCCTGCTGCCCCGTCGTCCACGTCGTGAGCCCCCCCCTAAAAATGTTCTGGGGTTCTCTCCTCCCCGTGGACCAGGCCTCCCTAGTTCTCGGCAGACTCTCACTCCACTGCTTCAAAGTCCAACCTCTCTGCTCTTCACTTGGCTTGGCCCAGTCGAGACTCTTAATCGATTGCTCCATAGACCAGCCTCTCTTCTCTTCACTTAGCGGGGCCCAGTCGAAACTCCTACTCCACTGATCCCAGGTCCTTCCTCTCTCCTCTTCACGCTGCTTGGTCCAGTTTTGGTGGGTTCTTCTGTCACGATCGTCAGGTACAGAGGACCAAGGCGCAGCGTTGCAGGCAAACATACACATTTATTAGCGAAACGTGAACAAAACAACAAAAGACGGAAACGTGACAGTACACGGTTAAACACAACCAACTCGAAACAAGAACCCACAAAACACAAAGGAAAACCGACAGTTTAAATATGGCTCCCAATCAGAGACAACCAGCAAACAGCTGACACTCGTTGCCTCTGATTGGGAGACACTCAGGCCAACCTAGACATAAAACAACTAGACACTCAAACACAGCACATAAACACACGGAATCTACACACCCTGACTCAACATATAAAGTCCCCAGAGCCAGAGTGTGACACTCCCCCTAATCGTAGAGTGTAAACTGGTTGACGACTGATCCATTAAAGAGAGCAGTCTAACCTCAGCGACGCTAAACAAAACAAAGTATCTCCTGCCTTCTCTCGGCCATTACTTCTCACAAACAAAACAAAAGGCCTATCTTGCAAGATGTTATGTGAAATATCACAACAAAAGGCCTATCTAGCGAGATGAAATGTGAAATATCACGTATTTCTTTGAAAAGTAGCAAAGAATAGCTCCACCTAAAACAGTAACGCTAGTTAGTGAAGCCTGAGACTAACGTTAACGTTACAGTATGGACCATCCAAAATAGTGGTAGATGATCCACAACACAGGGTCTTCTGCTAGTAGCTACCAAGTAACAATATGGCCCATACGTATAGCGTTAACGTAGTATACCATGATACGTTTATAAACCAGAAAAAGTATCAAAGATCAGAAATGAACAGCCTACGTGAGAAAAAGAGATATCATTGAATATGTGCTACATTACCCAAAGGCCCTTTGCACATGATGTTAGGCCTGCACCTGAGTGTCAAGCATTTTAGTCCAAGGATATGATCAAAAGGCCTCCATCATTCTTAAATGGAAGAAGTTTGGAACCACCAATATATTTTCTAGAGCTGGCCGCCCGGACAAACTAAGCAATCGGGGGAGAAGGGCCTTGGTCAGGGAGGTCACCAAGAAGCCGGTGGTCACTCTGACAGAGCTCTAGAGTTCCTCTGGAGATGGGAGAACCTTCCAGAAGGACAAACATCTCTGCAGCACTCCACCAATCAGGCCTTTATGGTAGAGTGGCCAGACGGAAGCCACTCCTCATGAAAATGCACATGACTGCCCGCTGGGAGTTTGCCAAAAGACACCTAAAGGACTCTCAGACCATGAGAAACAAGATTCTCTGGTCTGATGAAACCAAGATTGAACTCTTTGGCCTGAATGCCAAGCGTCACGTCTGGAGGAATCCTGGCACCATCACAACGGTGAAGCATGGTGGTGGCAGCATCATGCTGTGGGGATGTTTTTCAGTGGCAGGGACTGGGAGACTATTCAGGATCGAGGGAAAGATGAACGGAGCAAAGTACAGAGAGACCTGAAAATAGTTGTGTGGCGACACTCCCCATCTAACCTGACAAGCTTGAGAGGATCTGCAGAGAAACTCCCCAAATACACGTATGCCAAGCTTGTAGCGTCATACCCAAGAAGACTTGAGGCTGTAATCACTGCCAAAGGTGCTTCTACAAAGTACTGAGTAAAGTCTGAATACAGTTTTTTTTATTATTGTTATTTTTGCAAAAATCGTGTCATAAAACGTAGCGGTCAAACAGGGAAATTGTTCCAATCATTTTTCCTTTTTATTAATTTTAGAAACACTTAAAATAAGGGCTGTGTTTTGTGTAGGCTTACCCTTGCGTGACTTTGCTAACAGTTATTGTGTCAATTTAAAACTTGCACAAGAAAGTTCACAGAATTGACCATTTAAATAAATGTAGCCTATTTATTCATTACTAAATTTAGCTAACATTAGATAGTTAACCCAGAGATCCTTACCTTTTACTCGATTCGGCAATTTTGTCCAGATCATCATGGCATTTGTAGTTCTTTATGATAGCCACATTAGCAGCTAATTACCATTTCATTTTTGTGGGGGTAAATATAGGCAAATATATTGATAAAATGTATCTTGTCCTAGAGAGATTTACACAGTTATCAAAACGCCACTCCAGGGTAAGCCTACACGAAACACAGCCCTTATTTTAAGTGTTTCTAAAATCCCCTATGGGATGGTGTAAAAATGATTGGAACCATTTCCCTGTTATGACTGCTAGGTTTTATGGGTATTATCATTTATACTGTGGTACACAATTGGTGTGCATTTACATGAAGCTAGTGGGGTGTGGATGAGCTGAGACACGTGGTAAGATGGCGGACAAGAAAAAAGTGGAATGGGGGATTGCAGTGGGGGATGCACAAACCTTCTGGAAGAGCTGATGAAGGAGAAGATGGTGGACAAGGACAAAGGAGAAAAGTGGAATATGTTTTGAGTGAATATGGAATGGAAGATCACACAAAACTTTTAGAAGAGCTACAGGAGGAAAGTGAACGTGACGAGAGTGAGGATGAATTAACTGTGGTGGCAGGTGCAGTGATGACCGCTGAGAAGGAGCTGAGTGTAGAGGGAAGCAGTGTGGTGAGGGAGGTTATCGTCAAGTGTATAAAGAGGGATACGTCCTCCAGTAGCTCGGAGATGGAACCTGGTGAGAGTGAGGATTAATTACCTGCGGTGAGGAACTCCGAGTTCGGGTTTCATTCCGAGGATGATAAGGATAAGGATGATTCTGGCCCAGTGGGAGTGAGATTTGTAGAGAGAATGGATCCAAATGTGGTGTCAGGTTAGGTGGAGAAGAGGTTGGGGACTGTTGAGTTGGTGAAGGTAACTGAGTGGACTCGTGATGATTTATTGTTTCTCCTCTGTCCAGAGGGAGCGGGCGCTGCGGATTACGTGATTAGAGACAGGAATTGTGACTTGAATTGCTCTCCGGAACAGGGTGGCATTGAAAGGAGTGATAACGGGGTTAAGTTTAAGTGTTGAGGATGTGCAGTTGAAATGGAAGATTCCAGGTGTCTGTGACACCCTCCGTTTGGTGAGACGTAGATCCGATGTAGAGCGTGGGGAAACGGAGAATACATTATCTGTCATGCTGGATTTTGATGCGTAGTCTCTGCCAGATAAGATCAAGGTAGTAAGTGTCAGTTATCCCGTGAGCGATTTTGTTCTGTAAATACTACAGTGTTTTAGGTGTGAAGTTTATGGGCCTGTTGCAGCAGTGTGTAGACATGAGATGCCTAGATGTGACAAGTGTGCAGGAGGGCATGAGATGAAGAAATCGGTGGTATCGGTGGAGAAAGTTCTGTGTGTTAGTTGTGGGGGTGTTAACGGGCTGGAGATCTGAGGAGTCAGGTGAGAGAAAGGCAGATTGAGGTTGCCAGGGTTACAGTAGTACAGAAAGTGTTGTATGCCGAAGCAGTGAAGAGAGTGGTAGAGGAAGATGGGTACAGGGTGAGGGATCTTGAGAGGATTCCTGTGAGTAGGCAGAGACCAAGAGAGAGTGATGGGAAGAATATGTGCTTCAGTAAGGTGGGCTTTTTCACATTTATAATAATATAATAATAATATGCCACTTAGCAGACGCTTTTATCCAAAGTGACTTACAGTCATGCGTGCATGCATTTTTGTGTATGGGTGGTCCCGGGGATCGAACCCACTACCCTGGCATTACATGCGCCGTGCTCTACCAGCTGAGCTACAGAGGACCGTTTATAGCAATGGTTGTCAATTGTACTGCAGAAATGGATCAAAAGTCCCAGAAATAGAGGCTGTGGTGGCAGCGGCAGAGAAGTACTTGGGATTCCGAGGATTTACTGCAGAACAGCTGCAGGGGGTGTTGAGTGGTAGTGGTCTGGCGTAGGACTAGATAGGGTTAAATAGTGGAATGGGGTGGTGGATTTTTGTCGTGGAACTTAAATGAATAATTATTTTTTATCAGCAAGCTGGAGAGGTTCCAACAAACTTAAAAGCACCATAGTACACGTCGGTTGGGAGCTCTGCCGGGGCAGTCCCGTTAGTTGTCCTATATACTGCTTACACAGACAAGTTATATTTGCAAGATTTAGCTTATTAATCATTAATTAATCATTAACATTTGGTTCCTGCATGTAACCGACCAATACCTCACAAGGCTTCTTCTCTCCAAGCTGAGACCTTGAAACTGAGATATCCCTTTTGGTTCCCAGAACAATGTTCTTGGCGTATTGCCAATTGGTCTGAGGAGGTCAGTCACCTGCACGAACCAAGAACATTTACCCTCACATTTTTTAGAGCAGGCTAATACTTGGCAGGGCAATTCTGTATTAATTACTGTATCAATGAATTTAATGTATGTAGTCTGTGAATGGCCTCACACACCAGTACAGTAGGTGGCGGTGTATGCACCTAAAAGTTGGATGCGCTCTGCCAACCAAATCCCAAAGAAGAAAAAGGATGCAAATGCACGTCGCTTGACCCGTATGGAGAATGTGAAAAAGGAGCAAAGTTCATCTTTATTATTGATGTTTGATGAAGAGTATCTACTACCCTATGTAAAGCTGGGATATATAATATACCCCATAAGAGAGTTTGTGTAAAACCTGATGCAATGCAAGAAATGTAAAAAGTTTGGCCACATGTCAAGTGTTTGCAGACGGAAGGAATATGTTATTGAAGAGCATGTGAATGTAAAATGTTGTAACTGTGGTGGGGGTCATATTCCTGAATTCCCAGAGTGCCCTGTTAGGGTGAAAGAGGTTGAGGTGTCAAGGATCAGGGCTGTACATCAAATCTCCTATGTGGAGGCGGTGAAGAGAGTTATAGTAGCAAGAGGCCACAGTTCTGAAGAAGATATGACAGTGGATGCACTGCAACCAGTTGCAAATGTTATACGTCAATCAAGTGATCTCACTTATTTTGAAGGTGGATTTTTTAGTATTTATAGCCACAGTTATTATTTGTACTGCACAAGAAGTCCAAGAAGCTGGACATCATTATATCTGCAGCTGATACGTTTTTGGGCCTCCAAGACTTCACGGCAGAAGCCCTGCAAGGACTACTGTTGCCAGAAAATTTTCCGCCCTCACAGGATCCTTCTGAGCCTGTGTAGGGACCTGATTAGAACAGAAAAGCAGGCTGATTTAATTTAAATTATGTTATCGATAGTTTGTATGCTTTTAAATAAAAAAAATACTGTATACACTGAACAAACATATAAATGCAACATGTAATGTTTTGGTCCCATCTTTCATGAGGTGAAATAAAATATTCCAGAAATGTTCCAGACAAAAACGTATTTCTAAAATGTTTTGCACAAATTTGTTTACATCCCTGTTAGTGAGCATTTCTCCTTTGCCAAGATGATCCATCCACCTGACATATGTGGCATATCAAGAAGCTGATTAAATAGCATGATCATCATTACACAGGTGCACCTTGTGCTGGGGACAAGAGTAGCTGAGTAGGTGCTTGGCAGCATCTAATGGGGATCCCTAACAAATAAAAAAATGACACTCTAAAATATGCAGTTTTTTCACACAACACAATGCCACAGATGTCTCAAGTACGGGCATAGAGCAGTGATGTGGAGCCGCTTGCAGAAGTTACACACATTTCATGCAATTCTAATTCAGTTTAGATGACAAGACTTTTGCAGAATCTTTTTGAATACCTCACAAATGACCAAAACGACAGGCTACTTTGACACTGAGAATCTGAGATCAATAAAAACGACCTTGTCTTGAATCCATCAATAGCCGAGGCCCCTAAGTGTGCAGAGAAACACAATATGAGGAGGAAGATACAGTCCTAAAAAAGCTTTCCAGTTTCACTGACTCACCCAATGATGTGCAGCTCACTCACCGGCCAAAAGATTATCTCTCTCTTGCTTTACTTTTTTAAACAATGCTGTTTGCTCAATAGGCCTATTTGGAAGTTGTTAACTTGGTAACATACAGACATTAGTATTTTATTTTCAGCAGGATCCATTTGCTTTACAATCTGTGTTTTCCAGCGATTGTATTAGAAATATTTGCTAAAGGCCTGTTTTGGCTGCATGCTGTTAACTGACAGATTTGCCACACGTTAGGCATGCCTTGTGATTTGGCTACACACAATCCACAGCTAGGCTATTTTTTTTAAATTAGCTATGGATCCTCTGTGGTGAAATTTTAGGCTTACTCCTGGTGTAGTATTGGGAATGATTTAATGTATTTCTGAACACACTGCAGAGTGCTGCAGCACCTCCAGCACACTTCCCGTAGGCTACCTGATCCTGGCAAATGGGTTCCGGAACGAAAGACTACAAAACTGAGAGGTACCGGAGGATCCAGCTCAAATTAAGCACCGCCCTTCTCATATAATGGGGTAGGGCCATCCCAAGGATCCCTGAACGCACGGACGGTTGCACCAATGATTTCTTATAACTAAACCAAGATAGACCACAGCTGGTCGTTTCCAATGGGAACAGATGAGTCATAGTGGGCAGAGCCAAGCACGAGCTAGCGAGATCCTATTGGTGTGTTCTAGCACACATCTGCATATTTCTGTTAGGGAAGGCCTCCTCTGTGAAGCGCTCGTGTACAATTACTCATTTCGCATTTGCGTTCCTTCTAAATAACGTGATTAAAAAAAATATTTACAACAGATAAGTCCACAAAACTTAGTCCACTCTGTGCATAACAGATTTTAGTTTTGGGAACAGAACTGTATTAAGATCAGATGTTTCATCGATTAGAACATTTGCAGAATATCGGCTAAAATCCATCTCGTTCCATCTTCTCCCACTGCCGGCCAGTGGGCTTCCTCTCACTGCCATATTTGGTAGTGAGTGGAAACGTCAACCGGATGCTTCACAATTATACATCCAGTGAAATATCTGTCTCATTGTTCTATCTGTGGCTGCACTATGGTAGTGGGGGAACAGGAAGTTCCAGGCAGGCACGCACCATTCCTCAGTATAAAGAAAGCTCCAGAACTGTAATGTCAAGAAGATAACCTTTGTGTCGGTTTCTTTTTATTACAATAGGTATTAGCTTTGGGAACAGAACTGTATTAAGATCAGATGTTTCATCGATTAGAACATTTGCAGAATGTCGGCCAAAATCCATCTCCTTCCACGCACCAGTATAAAGAAAGCACCATAGCTGTGATGTCAACAAGATAACATTTCTGTCCGTTTCTATTTATTACTACTGGTATGTGTTATGACGAGTTTCTCTGGCATCAAGTAATTCAGTATGCAAGAGAATAGTTCAACACTTAGATGGAGAGTTGGTTCAAAGTATTTCATATTACAGTACCAGATTCACATGACAAGCGGTACGGGCGTAGCCTATTGTCATCTGAATGACTTACATAGAAAACCTCTTAGTTTATATAATGCTTTTCCGAGCTAATTCCATCCAACAGTTGCCATCCATTATTGAGTGTCACTCCTCGCCACATATAGGATCACCCTATATGGTATCGTGTTGCACCCTAGTCAGGATATTCCATCACGTACTCCTTCTAAGATTAGCACCAGTGGCCCCCCAGCTATCTTGGCCCGCATACCTTCTGGCACCCACCAGTGACAGAAATAAATACATGGAATGTATGTCATCCTCCAAAACCTTATGCAGCTCTCAATATTCCAAACATTAACTAATACTTTATAAAAGACGTAATATCAGTATGTAATAGCACGTTTAAACGTTCTAATATCGAAAGAACATGTCATACAATGCTAGGTAACAAATCCGTTAAGGTATTATCACGTTTGGTAAAGGTTTGGTGTGTTATTTTTATGTCAAACTGAGTAAACCTGGTAACTATTTTACAAGTCACATAGCTAGATACTTTGGGTTTGTCTGAATGGATGTACATCATTTCCTCAAGGTGATTTCATAAAGAATCCATTTATTTTAGATTTCCGAGTTTGTTTTGGTTTTGTGTAAAATTAACAAGCTGGTAAAATGGTGCCGCCCACTCGGTCAGCGTCAACGGACTTCAGTGCAGCAGAGAGAGAACTTCACGGTTGCACTACTGTTTTGAAGCTGAATGTAATGATTATACGTTTTCGACGTGTAGTAATATTCAGACACATTCAGTTGTTTCTGTATTTATTGATGAATGTTACTATGGTGTGAATGGAAAATACAATTGGTTTTTGATTGAATAATAATAATAATAATACAGTGAATACCAGGTTATTCAGGAAAATAGTACATAGTCCCACCTAAAACAAACAGTGACCTTGTACTACATGGCTTTTGTCATTTATGCATTTACAGTACCAGTCAAAAGTTTGGACACACCTACTCATTCAAGGGTTTTTCTTAATTTTTACTATTTTCTACATTGTAGAATAATAGTGAAGAATCTAAACTATGAAATAACACATGGAATCATGTAATAACCAAAAAAGTGTTAAACAAATCAAATATATTTTAGATTTTAGATTCTTCAAAGTAGCCACCCTTTGCCTTGATGACAGCTTTGTAGAATCTTTGTAATCTACAATGTAGAAAATAGTAAAAATAAAGAACCCCTGGAATGAGTAGGTGTCCTAAAACTTTTGACTAGTACTGTATGTGAATTTGGGAAAAATCTGCTATAGGTTAAGTACCGGCACCTCAAATATATAGTGCTTGAGCTCCTGTTCCTCTTATAGAATGTTAGCTCAACAGTATTGTGGAGCTCCTGCACCTAAATATAAACAGTACCGGCACCCAAAATGAGTACTGGCACCTATTTCAGTCCAAGTCAAGCACTGAAGTAGATAATTTAACAAGAAGAAACTTAATATATTTTTAGAGAATAAAGAAAGTGCCAGAACTGTCAAGACACTAACTTTTTGTGTCTGTTTCTCATTGTTACTACAGGACGACAATAATTAAATCTGAGGCCGGTAACATCAATAGTGCTGACAAACCCAGCCTGCCTCTCTCCTTCCACACTGAGTCCAAACCTACAGTCACTGGGTCCTGATTGTGACAGTGGAGCCCAGTTTGCACTGCAGGATCCAGAGATGGCATCAGTGAAGCTGGAAGACTGCAGTCAAACACTGGAGCTGAATGTCAACATTAAAGATGAAGAAGAGGAGGAGAAGATTGGGAAATCTGTTTCTCATGGTAAGAGCAGGTTCTATCTAACTAAGTTGGTGTTATTCATTCCAACTTCCCAATGTGCATGAAAAGTTGCAGTAGAACTGTTTCATGATGAACTGTTTCAATGAGAAGGTAGATATTATTTCATGCTACTGACACTTACATGGTTTGACACCAGTATTGCCAGCATTTGTTTTATTCACTGGGCTATCTGGAGTGATCAGAGAGTAGATTAAAAAAGTGAAGTAGACAAACTGCCAATGTTTTAAAGTTCTATGAAATGAGTCAGTGTAGTTACTAACCCTTGTGATAGTGAGTGGAGGATGATATGGCTTCTACATCTGCATTGCTTGCTTTGTGACAACTTCTGATGTAGAAAGGGCTTCATAAAACACATTTGATTGACATGTATATCATACCAACTGACTGGTTCTTCTGTTGTTGTTCTCACAGGAGACCATGTTGAGACATTCTCTACATCCAGAGAGCAACAGCAGGAAGATCACAGAGCTAAGAAGTCTCACCACTGCCCACATTGTGAGGAGAGTTTCTCAATTCTATCAAAGTTAAAAATACACCTACCAGTACACACAGGAGATACTCTGAATTCCTGTACTTACTGTGGGAATAATTTCACAACATCAAAGGCTCTGACAGTTCATCAGAGAGTGCACAGAGGAGAGAAGCCTTACTCCTGCTCTGACTGTGGGAAGAGTTTCTCTCAACGGGGCCACTTAAAACAACATGAACCTATACATACAGCAGAAAAGCCTTACTCCTGCACTGACTGTGTAAAGTGCTTCAAAACATCATTTGAGCTAAAAGTTCATCAGAGAACACACACAGGAGAGAAGCCTTACTCCTGCTCTGACTGTGGGTCAAGTTTCTCTCAACTGAGCAACTTAAAATCACATGAACGTATACATACAGGAGAGAAGCCTTACTCCTGCTCTGACTGTGTAAAATGCTTCAAAACATCAGCTGAGCTGAAACGTCATCGCAGAACACACACAGGAGAGAAGCCTTACTCCTGCTCTGACTGTGGGAAGAGTTTCTCTCGACTGGGCCACTTTAAAATGCATGAACGTATACATACAGGAGAGAAGCCTTACTCCTGCTCTGACTGTGTAAAATGCTTCACAACATCAGCTGAGCTGAAACTTCATCAGAGAACACACACAGGAGAGAAGCCTTACTCCTGCTCTGACTGTGGGGCAAGTTTCTCTCAACTGTGCCACTTAAAAACACATGAACGGATACATTCAGGAGAGAAGCCTTACTCCTGCTCTGACTGTGTAAAATGCTTCACAACATCAGCTGAGCTGAAACTTCATCAGAGAACACACACAGGAGAGAAGCCTTACTCCTGCTCTGACTGTGGGGCAAGTTTCTCTCAACTGGGCAACTTTAAAATACATGAACGTATACATACAGGAGAGAAGCCTTACTCCTGCTCTGGATGTGGGAAGAGTTTCTCTCGACTGGACACCTTAAAACAACATGAACATGTACATACAGGAGAAAAGCCTTACTCCTGCTCTGACTGTGGGGCAAGTTTCTCTCAACCTGGCAACTTAAAACAACATGAACGTATACATACAGGAGAGAAGCCTTACTCCTGCTCTGACTGTGGGAAGTGTTTCTCTCAACTGGGCCACTTAAAACAACATGAACTTATACATACAGGAGAGAAGCCTTACTCCTGCTCTGACTGTGGAAAGATTTTCTCTCGACTGGGCAACTTAAAACAACATGAACGTATACACACAGGAGAGAATCCTTACTGCTGCTCTTAATATGGCAAGAGTTTCTCCCGATTGGCAACGTAAAAACACCAATGGTTACACACTGGAGAGAAGACTTAATACTGCACTGACTGTGAGACGAGATTCTACAGATTGGGCAATAATATTTTCAACAGATGGGGAAAGACAATGACATGGAGAAAATACAAAAACACAGTGCAAATGCTTATCAAGGAAGCAAAGACAAACTACTACAAAACTGAAATCCAGGACTTAAAGAAGAAAAACCCTAAGGAATGGTGGGACTTCATTAACAAAGGACTGGGACCAAAGAAAACATCAGGAGGGAGAATACAGGTCGAGGGAATTTAAGATAACGAGGTGGCTGATGTTTTGAATGGCTTCTCTTCTGAGGCATGGACAAGCACCACACCTCTTGCCATCTTCCCCTGCCCATGCCTACAAGGCAGGTTGAGCTGTGCAGCATTGGCCAGTTAAAGCAAGTTCTGAACAGACTCAGCCCACGTAAAGCATGTGGGCCTGATGGCATTCCAGCCTGGCTACTAAAGAGCATGCAGAAGATCTAGCCCCTGTCATCAAACACATTGTTAAAACTGTTCCCTGCCAGTAGGAGGTGTTATCTGAGTGCACAAATCAGTATGACTACCTCCCAAAGTCCAGCACTACTACCACCCTTGTGAAAGCCACAAACTCCTGGCTGACAGCTATAGACTCCATAAAACCAGCAATGGTGAGTGTGTTACTTGCTGATGTGTCCAAAGCCTTTGATTGAGTAGATAACGCAAAATTCCTGCAACATCTGTCTGACATTGAACTGTGTCCAAGGTTACTAGCCTGGCTCCACAAGCTACACAACTGAAAGATTTGGTCACAGTCTATACTACACTGGCCAGGCCTTGTCTGGAATACGGTGGAGTGCTGTTAGTTGGATGCAGTAAAAAGCAGCTGGCCCAACTAGACAGGGTGCAGAGGAGGGCCTTGAGGATCATCTCCAGAGGTGGAGCAGTCCAACCACAGCTCCCGTCACTGCAGAGCAGGCGAGAACAGGCTGCAGTGCACCTGGTGAAGGACATGCACACTCTTGACCAAATGTTTTATGCACTCAGTGTATATCAAATAAAGATGGTGTGATGATCAGTTTTCAGCATTAGTTTGGATGGATTATTTTATATTACTAACATATTTTGTTTAATGATAAACAGGCTATGAATTGACTACTTGTGTTTATTAAATTGTCTTTTAATACTAGATTAATTATTTTAGTAATTAATGATGAATATATTTGAATAACTGTATTGAAGTTAATTGATCTGGCAGCAGGTAGCCTAGCGGTTAAGAGTGTTGGGCCAGTAACTGAAAGGTCGCTGGTTTGAATCCAGAGCTAACTAGGTCAAAAATCTGTCAATGGGCCCTTGAGCAAGGAAATTAACCCCAATTGGTCCTATAAATCGCTCTGGAGAAGAGCATCTGCTAAATTACAAATATGTCATGAAAAATCATGTTTGTACATTAATTTGTGCTGGGCAACCTCTTCTTCTCTTGTGCATAAATATAACAAAGTGTTTAAAGTGAAATAGTTAGTGTCTATCAGGGGCGGTGTGTTCAATAGGGCGATATGGGCGACGCACTGCCAAACGGGAAAAGGAAGGGATTTTTTTTCTAATCAATTATATCACGGCAACAGTAGTTATCAGTGTTGTAATCTAGACGTCTGGTCCAATCAGGCTAAAGTCGTGCTTCAAATGCCCCCCCCCCCCCCCCCCCCTTTGGGGCGATTTCAGTCAGGTTGAAAATCGCCCAGAAGTCTCTCATAGACTCCCATGTAAAATCTATTTTTTTCAAATATCAGAGCTTTCAATACAATCTCTATGGGTTTCTGAGGGCTTGCACTTACGCGCTTTCGTCATACGTAACATAACCATGAACGTAACTAAGAAAAGAGCGGGTAGCCTCATCAATCAATTCACTATTACTGTCAAAATGGCAGTGCAACTCGATTGTCTCTTTGAAAGAAGTTCCTTTTTGTCGGCGAACAAATCAAGATAAATTGGCAACGAAACAATTAGGACCTCCCAGACCAAATTTAATAATTCAACAGGTTTCTACTAAAGGCGGAAAGTCCTACACCCGAGGATTTTCCAAAAATTGGTACGAACGAAAAAAGAACATTGCCACTCAACTGGATGAGGGATACAGGCTAGCTGTCCGCCGCCACAACGATGAGGTTAGTGTTGATAATCACAAGTTTACTGGAGAACTGAGACCAAGTAGAGACTTTGGACAGGGTGGATATGGTATAATAAAGGCAGTTTATTCAGAGGTAAAGATATCTGGAATCGCGTGCACGGACCCGTTCGTCAAACTCTTAGGGAGCTATACATTAAGCCCCATTACTTACCATATCAGATAAGAGAAATTGCTGCAGCTACATATATTTTACATCCTGGCCCTACATAGTTCACTATTTGCATCACTTACCAAAATATTACATGTGGTCATATATGCTTGGAAAGTGGAGATGCCATAGAACGTCAAAAAAGTAAACATTGCTGGAGACACATTGCCGTTTTGGAGAAGACATCGCGTTTGCTAGCGAAGAGATTTGTTGTGGCAAATGAACTTGGGCTGGGAATTGCCAGGAACCTCACGATAAGATATATGCATTGCGAGTCTCATGATTCTATACGTATTGCGATTCGATACTGTGATTTTATTGCGCACCATATGTCTGTTGCAGAGGGATCAGAAAGCCATGAGAACGAGTTTTGATCAGTCATGGAAATAAAAGTGCTGAAAACAAATTGGCTCCCAATGTGAAAAGATTGAGAACAAGCTATGAAGGAACAATAATGGTGTTTTGGTGCAGGTACAGCCAACTAGCGCTAAAATATTGCGATATTGTCAATACAGTATATCGTAAAGTATCACTATGTAACTCGATTTCTTTCACCCCAATCCCTCAAATTAACGGTAAATAACTGAATTGTTTGCCCCACATTTAGCTAAGATGATTAGCTAGCCAGCTAAAATGTTTTCTTTAGTTAGCAGTCGCATCTACAATAGTTTACTGTCAATAACATGTCTCCAAAAATGACGTGGTGTCTCCAATTGTGTTGACATTTTACAATTGCGATGCGCATCCATGAGTATCCACTTTCTGTAGCTCAGCTGGTAGAGCACGGCGCTTGTAACGCCAAGGTAGTGGGTTCGATCCCCAGGACCACCCATACACAAAAATGTATGCACGCATGACTGTAAGTCGCTTTGGATAAAAGCGTCTGCTAAATGGCATATTATTATTATTATTATTATTATTATTATTATTATTATCTGAAGAGAGCCCCGAAACATTGTGTGCAGACATTTTATGCAATAAATGAAGTAGGTTGAATCTAGTAGTTCTGATCTTCTGATTGGTCCTGATGAGTTGGGCGAGGTCCCCTCCAGGCTAGTGTCACTGTTGCATTGGCTCTGAGTCGGGTTCTCTGTCTTCAAATGTTCAGCCTAAGAGAGGGGATTTTTGTGTGTGTGTGTGTGTGTGTGTGTGTGTGTGTGTTTAACAGTGATGATGTGTGTGTGTGTGTGTGTGTGTGTGTGTGTGTGTGTGTGTGTGTGTGTGTGTGTGTGTTTAACAGTGATGATGTGTGTGTGTGTGTGTGTTTGTGTGTGTGTGTGTGTGTGTCCTCAGAGCAAGAACTCGTGAGTTGGAAGAACTGAGAGGCCTATGGCGTGGGTGTTGTCCTTGGCCACCTGCTGACAAGGCTGACAAGATAGGACCCTTTTGTCCATTGTTATTGGATAGGAACAGAACTTATAACCAGCTCCTGACCTAAATAGATCTTAGCACAACATTTTACTCAACATATCATATTCCATATTCACTATAACAAATATATTTACTACGACATTAGCAAGAACCGCCACATCCTCAGCCGGCTAATCCAGTGTATGAAGTTTTGCGGAGTGTTTGAGTTAGCTTTGCGAGGCAAAGATGAAACTGAGGGCTCCACCAACCCTGGTAAGCCAACACTTTTGAGATCAGTCAATAAATGCTTCTGGTATTGACTTATATGCTGCCCCTGTCTTCATGTTGTTGCTGGACATATCTTTTTTAAAATGTGTGTAGGTCACCTAAATCATCAGAAAAATTGCCCCCCCTGAGAATTTTTTCAGGAGCCGCCACTGGTGTCTATACAGTGCATTCGGAAAGTATTCAGACCCCTTGAAATAAATAAATAATACGTTAATACCCCATAATGACAAAGCGAAAACAGGTTTAGACATTTTTGCTAATAAAAAAAAAGTAAAATAATAATAATTTAATAAATAATAAATAATTAAAAATGAAAAACAGATACCTTATTTACATAAGTAACCCTTTGCTATGAATCTCGAAATGTAGCTCTTGGTGAATCCTGTTTCCATTGATCTTCCTTTAGATGTTTCCTCAACTTGATTGGAGTCCACCTGAGATAAATTCAATTGATTGGACATGGTTTGAAAAGGCACACACCTGTCTATCTAACATCCCACAGTTGACATTGCATGTCAGAGCAACAACCAAGCCATGAGGTCGAAGGAATTGTCCGTAGAGCTCCGAGACAGGATTGTGTCGAGGCACAGATCTGGGGAAGGGTACCAAAACATTTCTGCAGCATTGAAGGTCCCCAAGAGAACAGTGGCCTCCATCATTCTTAAATGGGAGAAGATTGGAACCACCAAGACTCTTCCTAGAGCTGTCCACCCGGCCAAACTGAGCAATTGGAGAAGAAGGGCCTTGGTCAGGGAAGTGACCAAGAAACCGATGATCACTTTGACAGAGCTCCAGAGTTCAGCCCGCTTGGAGTTTGCCAAGAGGCACCTAAACGACTCTGACCATGAGAAACAAGATTCTCTGGTCTGTTGTTACCAAGATTGAACTCTTTTGCCTGAATGTCAAGCGTCACGTCTGGAGGAAACCTGGCACCATGCCTACGGTGAAGCATGGTCGTGGCAGTATCATGCGGTGTGGATGTTTTTCAGAGGCAGGGACTGGGAAAACCTATAGTGGTGCCGGAGAAGATGGCTGCCGTTTTACAGCCCTCTAACCAATTGTACTATTATGTGTGTTTTTCCGCGTTATTTGTAATTTATTTTGTACATAATGTTTCTGCCATCGTCTCTTTATAACCAAAAAGAGCTTCTGGATATCAGGACAGCGATTACTCACCTCGTATTGGACGAAGATTTGTTCTTCAACGAGGCGGCCGCGAAGGATATCCTACAGACACCCGACAAGGCCCAAATCCCCGTCATTCGCATGAGGAAGAGACGGAGATATCGTGGACATAGGTCGGGGTGCCTTGTAAGGATCTGATGGCGAGCGAGTAAACTGCCGCTCCCATCAATCCTATTAGCCAATCTTCAATCATTTGGAGAATAAATTGGACGACCTAAGATTACGGTTATCCTACCAACGGGACGTTAAAAACTGTAATATCTTATGTTTCACCGAGTCGTGGCTGAACAACGACATGGATAACATACAGCTAGCGGGCTATACGCTACATCGGCAGGATAGAACGGCTGACTCCGGTAAGACAAGGGGTGGCGGTCTGTGTATATTTGTAAACAACAGCTGGTGTACGAAATCAAATACTAAGGAAGTCTCGAGGTTTTCCTCACCTGAGGTAGAGTATCTTATGATAAGCTGTAGACCACACTATTTACCAAGAGAGTTTTTATCCATATTTTTCATAGCTGTCTATTTACCACCACAAACCAATGCTGGCATTAAGATTGCACTGAATGAGCTGTAGAAGGCCATAAGTCAACAGGAAAACGCTCATCCAAAGGCAGCGCTCCTAGTGGCCGGGGACTTTAATGAAGGGAAGCTTAAATCCGTTCTACCTAATTTCTACCAGCATGTTAAATGTGCAACCAGAGGGAAAAAAACTCTAGACCACCTTTACTCCACACACAGAGACGCATACAAAGCTCTCCCTCGCCCTCCATTTGGCAAGTCTGACCATAACTCTATCCTCCTGATTCCTGCTTATAGACAAAATCTAAAGCAGGAAGCACCAGTGACTCGGTTAATAAAAAAGTGGTCAGATGACGCAGATGCTAAGCTACAGGACTGTTTTGCTAGCACAGACTGGAACATGTTCCGGGATTCTTCAGATAGCATTGAGGAGTACGCCACATCAGTCACTGGCTTCATCAAAAAGTGCATCGATGATGTCGTCCCCACAGTGACCGTACGTACATGCCCCAACCAGAAGCCATGGATTACAGGAAACATCCGCACTGAGCTAATGGGTAGAGCTGCCGCTTTCAAGGAGCGGGACTCTAACCCGGACGCTTATAAGAAATCCCGCTATGCCCTCAGACGAACCATCAAACAGGCAAAGAGTCAATACAGGACTAAGATTGAATCGTACTACACCGGCTCTGACGCTCGTCGGATGTGGCAGGGCTTGAAAACTATTACAGACTACAAAGGGAAGCACAGCCGCGAGCTGCCCAGTGACACAAGACTTCCAGACGAGCTAAACCACTTCTATGCTCGCTTCGAGGCAAGCAACACTGAAGTATGCATGAGAGCACCAGCTATTCCGGATGACTATGTGATCACGCTCTCCGTTGCCGATGTGAGTAAGACTATTAAGCAGGTCAACATTCACAAGGCCGCAGGGCCAGACGGATTAACAGGACGTGTACTCCGAGCATGTGCTGACCAACTGGCAAGAGTCTTCACTGACATTTTCAACATGTCCCTGACTGAGTCTGTAATACCAACATGTTTCAAGCAGACCACCATAGTCCCCGTGCCCAAGGACTCTAAGATAACCTGCCTAAATGACTACCGACCCGTAGCACTGACGTCTGTAGCACAGATGATGCAATCTCTATTGCACTCCACACTGCCCTTTCCCACCTGGACAAGAGGAACACCTACGTGAGAATGCTATTCATTGACTACAGCTCAGCATTCAACACCATAGTGCCCTCAAAGCTCATCACTAAGCTAAGGATCCTGTGACTAAACACCTCCCTCTGCAACTGGATCCTGGACTTCCTGACGGGCCGCCCCCAGGTGGTAAGGGTAGGTAACAACACATCTGCCACACTGATCCTCAACATGGGGGCCCCTCAAGGGTGTGTGCTCAGTCCCCTCCTGTACTCCCTGTTCACCCATGACTGCATGGCCAGGCACGACTCCAACACCATCATTAAGTTTGCAGACGACACAACAGTGGTAGGCCTGATCACCGACTACGATGAGACAGCCTATAGGGAGGAGGTCAGAGACCTGGCCATGTGGTGCCAGGATAACAACCTCTCCCTCAACGTGACCAAGACAAAGGAGATGATTGTGGACTACAGGAAAAAAAAAGAGGACTGAGCACGCCCCCATTCTCATCGACGGGGCTGTAGTGGAACAGGTTGAGACCTTCAAGTTCCTTGGTGTCCACATCACCAACGAACTATCATGGTCCAAACACACCAAGACAGTCGTGAAGAGGGCACGACAAAGCCTATTCCCCCTCAGGAGACTGAAAAGATTTGGCATGGGTCCTCAGATCCTCAAAAAATTCTACAGCTGCACCATCGAGAGCATCCTGACTGGTTGCATCACCGCCTGGTATGGCAACTGCTTGGCCTCCGAACGCAAGGCACTACAGAGGGTAGTGCGTACGGCCCAGTACATCACTGGGGCCAAGCTTCCTGCCATCCAGGACCTCTATACCAGGCGGTGTCAGAGGAAGGCCCTCAAAATTGTCAAAGACTCCAGCCACCCTAGTCATAGACTGTTCTCTCTGCTACCGCACGGCAAGCGGTACCGGAGTGCCAAGTCTAGGTCCAAAAGACTTCTCAACAGCTTCTACCCCCAAGCCATAAGACTCCTGAACAGCTAATCATGGCTACCCGGACCATTTGCACTGCCCCACCCCCCCCCCACCCCATATTTTTACGCTGCTGCTACTCTGTTAATTATTTATGCATAGTCACTTTAACTCTACCCACATGTACATATTACTTCAACTACCTCAACTAGCCGGTGCCCCCGCACATTGACTCTGCACCGGTACCCCCCTGTATATATAGCCTCCCTACTGTTATTTTATTTTACTTCTGCTCTTTTTTTTCTCAACACTTTTTTGTTGTTTTATTTTACTTTTCTATTAAAAATAAATGCACTGTTGGTTAAGGGCTGTAAGTAAGCATTTCACTGTAATGTCTGCACCTGTTGTATTCGGCGCATGTGGCCAATAAAATTTGATTTGATCTGAGACTAGTCAGGATCGAGGGAATAATGAACGGAGCAAAGTACGGCGAGATCCTTGATGAAAATCTTCTCCAGAGTGCTCAGGACTTCAGACTGGGGCGCAGGTTCACCTAGCCCAGCCAGAGCCCAGACCCGATTGAACATCTCTGGTGAGACCAGAAAATAGCTGTGCTGCAATGCTCCCCATCCAACCTGACAGAGCTTGAGAGGATCTGCAAACACCCCAAATACAGGTGTGCCAATCTTGTAGCGTCATACCCAAGAAGACTCGATGCTGTAATCGCTGCCAAAGGTGCGTCAAGAAAGTACTGAGTAAAGGGTCTGAATACTTATGTGAAATTGATATTTCCGTTTTTTATTAATAAATTAGGAAAAACTTCTAAAAAACTTTTTTTGCTTTGACATGATGGGGTATTGTGTGGAGATTGATGAGGGGGGAAAAAAGCAATTTAATCAATTTTAGACTATGGCTGTAACGTAATAAAATGTGGGAAAAGTCAAGGGGTCTGAATACTTTCAGAAGGCTCTGTATATAGCCAAACTATCATTGACTAGGTATTGGTACCCCATGTATATAGCCAAGCTATCATTGACTAGGTATTGGTACCCCATGTATATAACAAAGCTACCATTGCTCATTGTATATTAATTCCTTATGCTACAATCTTTTTTCCTATTATTATAATTTTTGTATTGTTTTCTCCATTGTTGGTCAACATTTCACTGTTAGTCTACACCTGTTGTTTACCAAACATTAAAATGAAATGACTACGTGTTTAGTGTTTTGGTATGACTACAGTCAGGAGTTTTCTCTGACCCTGTGATCTCACCAGGACAGAACCACGTCTCTATCACACTCCAGCCCAGAAGGTGGCAGTGATGTACCTTTAACGTTGGTCTGAACACCTCCAATAAACACCATAGAAGAAGAATGCATGCTTAGCAACAACCAAGGGGCCATGCAGCTTTCCACTGTCCCAAAGACTGTCTATTATATGGAACAGATTGGCATGTGACCACTAACAATGTAGACACGTCCTCAAAGATTGGACATGAATCTGTGTTGGTCAAACTCTTCTCATCTCTATCATTAAATACAACAAAACAATGTTTTAAGTGAAATATTTAGTGTTTGAAGCTGGAAGAAATACCTGAAATGAGCATCACAAAGATACATTTGACCTATGCACTAACAAGCTTTTTCAATATACGCAGCTTTGTCACCGGCTACAGTGCTGTAGTTTTATTAATCTTCAGTACTTCAATCAACATGTACGCACGTTGGATGGGTTGATTGGGGTACAAACCATGTCTTAAACCACTAGCTAGCTACTTACAAGCCACAACATTTACATTTTAGTCATTTAGCAGACGATCTTATCCAGAGCGACTTACAGTTAGTGAGTGCATACATTTTCATACTGGCTATAGCTCAGTTGGTAGAGCATGGCGTTTGCAACACCAAGGTTGTAAGTCGCTCTGGATAAGAGCGTCTGCTAATTGACTAAAATGTAAATGTATACGTACCATTGACTTGCAATGGATTTGTGCCACAAATGCTAAAAAAGTTAGCATTTATAACAATAGTAAGATAAACAATATATGCCCAGGACTATATTGAGGGACAGACTGTTGAAATGCCCAGTTGATTATGTAAACAGTCTTGTAGAACTCTGGTATTGATGGTCCATCTGAGGGTGAGTCATTGATATAAATGCTCAGAGTAAAAGTGCTGTGAACTCACCTGTGATGGCCAACGTCTACCACAACCTTTCCTATTGTGTTTGTAAGCACCACAGCATTTTAGGCAGCCATTGTTCAAAATGTGTTCATACATACAGTACAATGGGAGGGCGTGTGGAAGGAACAGGGGAGAACCAGGAGTTTGATCTCTGACTTCTATTTAGGACTGGGATCCCTCTGTGGGCCGGCCTTTTCAGAATATCTCTCGATTCTCTTTTAAACATGCTAGAAACCTAAAGGACAGCCTAGAAAGAGCAGATGAATATGTTCCCCCTCAGCATTTCCTATCCACCCTCCCCTCAAATCATTGTGAGAACTGTAATGCGATGACCAAGGGGGACTTCTTTCTTCACCCTCATACTGGAAATAAAATGTATGTCCTGGGTAGAATTTCCTGTAAAACAAAATGTGTGGTATATTTCCTGATGTGCCCATATGGCTATTATTATGTTGGAAAGTCTAAGAGAAAATTGAAAGCTGAAAGAGCAACATCAGAACTGTTGACTACAAATCCCCTGTAGCCAGAAGCTTTAATGTGGTCGGTTATGTTGTGTGCCAACTTGAGGTTCAAGGGCTTAGAAGTTGTACAGCCACTTAAGAGAGGAGGTGATAGAGAATAATTGTTGTTACAGAGAGAGACATATTATATCCATGACTTACAAACAGAGAGAGACATATTATATCCATGACTTACACACAGAGAGAGACATATTATATCCATGACTTACAAACAGAGAGAGACATATTATATCCATGACTTACACACAGAGAGAGACATATTATATCCATGACTTACAAACAGAGAGAGACATATTATATCCATGACTTACAAACAGAGAGAGACATATTATATCCATGACTTACAAACAGAGAGAGGCATATTATATCCATGACTTACAAACAGAGAGAGATATATTATATCCATGACTTACAAACAGAGACCAACTGGCAGGTGTCTCCACTGACATTTTGAACCTCTCCCTGACCGAGTCTGTAATACCTACATGTTTCAAGCAGACCACCATTGTCCCTGTGCCCAAGAAAGCGAAGATAACCTTCCTAAATGGTTTCCGCCCCGTAGCACTCACGTCGGTAGCCATGAAGCGCTTCGAAAGACTGATCATGGCTCACATCAACACCATCATCCCGGAAACCCTAGACCCACTCCAAATCCCAGTGCTTGATTATGGTGATGTAATCTATAGTCATACGGCTGCCTCTGTTTTAAAATCTTTAGCACTGTGTTGTATCACTGGGGAAAATGTTCATATAAAAGTTAAATTAAAAAATGCAATAGAAATACAAAATATGCCTTTTGAACACGGCACCCAAATATACATTTTTGACTAGAAACATTTTAAATGAGCCAATTTCTCTTCTATATTATTTATCTAGTCAAAACATGTCACTACACCTCTACACATCACCATTGGGACAATCCAATTTGCTAGTCCCCATTATTTTCTATAATGCATATGAATAGATGTTTTCAGTATAAAGGACTTAGACAGGTTTTCTTCTTAGGGAACAATTAAATAAAACAACAAATATATTATTAGTATTTTTTTCATTTTTAAGTGTTTTAAAATGACCCACTTACTATTGGGGAGCGGAACCAGAGAGGAAGCTTGTGTTACCTTTCTCACACCACTACAGTATTCATTTCAACAGACCCTTTCCATCCCCCATTGTTAGAGTTCAATATATGCCCAGGACTATATTGAGGTTCAGGCTGTTGTAATGTCCAGTTGATTATGTAAATAGTATTGTAGAACTCTGGTATTGATGGTCCATTTGAGGGTGAGTCATTGATATGAATATTCAGAATGAAAGAGCTGAAGTATCTAAAAAAACATGAAGTATCTAAACATGATCAGACAGGAAGAGAAAGACAAAGAATCCATAGCTTGTGTCGTGGCCCACAGCTCATGAGATAGAGAGAATCCATAGCTTGTGTCGTGGCCCACAGCTCATGGGAGAGAGGTAGAGAGAAAGACGGTGTACACTGAGTGTATTAAACATTAGGAACACCTGCTTCTTTCCCTGCCATAGACTGACCAGGTGAAAGCTATAATCCCTTATCGATGACTCTTGTTAAATCCACTTCAGTGTAGATGAAGGGGAGGAGACGGGTTAAAGAAGGATTTTTTGTGTATGTGTTTCATTCAGAGGGTGAATGGGCAAAACAAATATTTAAGTGCTTTGAACAGGGTATGGTAGCAGGTACCAGACGCACCGGTTTGAGTGTGTTAAGAACTACAACACAGTTTCCCGCAGTTTCAACAGTTTCCCGTGGGTATCAAGAATGGTCCACCACCAAAAGGACATCCAGCCAACTTGACACAACTATGGAAAGCATTGGAGTCAACATGGGCCAAGCATCCCGCTTTCGACACCTTGTAGAGTCCATGCCCTGACAAAGTTAGGCTTTACTGAGGGCAGAAGGGGGTGCAACTCAATATTAGGAAGGTGTTCCTAATGTTTGTACACTCAGTATATATCTCACCACAGCAGGTCAAGAACAAAAGAGAAAGACACATTGAAGCTAAGACCCTTTTAGAACCATTTGACCATGTTTGGATTGAAAATCGGAGTTGTTGATCAATAGCATTACTGTTGAGTTAACTTCCAATCAGATATCAGACCTACAGTATGTTATCACAACAGAAGCTCAGAGGTGTGACAGAATGGGGGATGGTGAGATAATGCATCATTCAGAATGGGGGATGGTGAGATAATGCATCATTCAGAATGGGGGATGGTGAGATAATGCATCATTCAGAATGGGGGATCGTGAGATAATGCATCATTCAGAATGGGGGGATGTGGGGAGCAACACAGAGAAGGCTGAATTCCTGAGAAGACAGTAAAACCTTTGGGTTGATAAAAGAGAAGTCTGGGGTTGGGCCCGCCACTATAGTACTATCTACATCTAGGAGCAGTGGCGGCTCCTGAAAAAATTCTCAGGAGGGGCAATTTTTCTGATGATTTAGGTGACCTACACACATTTTAAAAAAGATATGTCCAGCAACAACATGAAGACAGGGGCAGCATATAAGTCAATACCAGAAGCATTTATTGACTGATCTGGGGAGATGGATTCCAGTTTCTGTGACAGATTATAAATAATCTCTGATGCCTTTGTTATATTAGCTTTTGGTTGAATGTACTGTCGTAGTAAATATATAATGTTATAGCTTGGTCTGACTAAAATCTTGTGCATGACCCATTTTGTGTTGGGCCTTTGTATTCAATACAATGAACAAGAGTCCTATCTTGTCAGCCTTGTCAGCAGGTGGCTAAGGATAAAACCCACGCCATAGGTCTCTCAGTTCTTCCAACTCACGAGTTCTTGCCCTGAGGACACACACACACACACCCACACACACACACACACACACACACACACACACACACACACACACATCATCACTGATAAACACACACACACACACACACACACACATCATCACTGATAACAAACACACACACACACACACACACACACACACACACAAATCCTCTTCTCTTAGGCTGAACATCTGAAGACAGAGAACCCGACTCAGAGCCAATGCAACAGTGACACTAGCCTGGAGGTGACCTCGCCCAACTCATCAGGACCAATCAGAAGATCAGAACTACTAGATTCAACCTACTTCATTTTATTGTATAAAATGTCAGCACACAATGTTTAGGGGCTCTTCTGATAAACTCCCTACGAGTTTGACGAACGGGTCCGTGCACGCGATTCCAGATATCTTTACCTCTGAATAAACTGCCTTATATTATACAATTATCCACCTTGTCCAAAAGTCTTTACTTGGTCTCCGTTCTCCAGTAAACTTGTTTTATCAACAATAGTAATGTTCAATGACACAGAAAGCAGTTCAATGTCGGGGTACAGAGTCGCTCTCTTACCAGGATCGCGGTCCGCTCTGACCAGGGTGAAGGTGGCCGGCTCCACCTCTCTGTCCGGGACTCTGTCATCCAGCCAAGTCTCCCAGCTGTATTGGGATTCCGCTGCCAGCAGCGTTTTCATTATTTAGTCCGTTCGTAGCGGGTATGTACACGATCAACAAGATCAGTCCAAAACCGAAGATCAGTCCAAAGCAGAATGTTTGCAGAATGTTTGTAAACTAAGTCTACAAATTAAAAACATAAAATAACGCCACACTACAGGTCGCAACAGAGACGCTGCTAGCCGCCATTGTCTTAGTTACGTTCAACGTTACGTCACGTATGACGAAAGCGCGTAAGTGCATGCCCACAGACACCCATAGAGAATGTATTGAAAGCTTTGAAATGTGAAAAAAATAGATTTTACATGACAGGCTATGAGAGACTTCTGGGCGATTTTCAACCTGACTGAAATCGCCCAAAAAACGGGCGGGGCCATTTGAAGCACGACTTTAGCCTGATTTGACATTTAGTGGCTGGCAGATCAGACGTGAACACTGATAACTGCTGTTGCCGTGATATAATTGATTAGAAAAAAAATCCCTTCCTTTTCCCGTTTGGCAGTGCGTCGCCCATATCGCCCTATTGAACACACCGCCCATGTCTAGGAGTTATCTCCAAAAGTAAGACCTCCATAAGTTCATTCTGTCATTCTGACACACCTGAAGAACTCAACACAACAAAGCTTGTTTTATCGTTGTGCATGAAAAGTTGAACTGTTTCAATGATAAGATGTTCTTTCATGCTACTGAGACTTGCATGGATGACACCAGTATTGTCAGCATTTGTTTTATTAACTGGGCTATCTGGAGTGATCAGAGAGTAGACTAAAGAAGTGAAGTAGACATACTGCCAGTGTTTTGAAGTTCTATGAAATGAGTCTGTGTAGTTGCCAGGGTTGGTGTCAATTCCATTTAAATTCCAGTCAATTCAGGAAGTACACTGTCATTCTAATTCCAATTCTCTTCAATGTTTTTCAATCAGGAACATTGGTTTACTGGAAACACCTTTCCTCTTTTGACCTCACCCTTTCCCAGTCCCCTCCCACTGCTTGACCCCATCTTCACTAGAGGCTGTTCTCCTACTAATCTCACTGCATCCCCCCTCCAAGTCTCTGACCCCTACTTTGTTTCCTTTTCTCTCATCTCTCCTCCAACCTACCATCTTTACGACCCTACTCTACTCCCTTTCTGCACCCTAGAAAATGTAATTGATACGATTGTGATGCGTTGTTGTCTCACCTAGCTATCTTAAGATGAATGCACTATTGTAAGTCACTCTGGATAAGAATGTCTGCTGAATTAGTCAAATTTAAAAATGTGAATTGATATGGAATTGACCCCAACCCTGATGGTTACTAACCCTTGTGATAGTGAGTGGAGGATGATATGGCTCGTAACACTTTAGAATAGTTTTATTCCCCTGTATTGTACAGCATACTTATATTAAGTCATTTGTTACCCAGTACAGCCAGAAGAGGACTGGCCACTGCTCAGAGCCTGGTTCCTCTCTAGGTTTCTTCCTAGGTTCCTTCCTTCTAGGGAGTTTTTCCTAGCCACTGTGCTTCTGCATTGCTTGCTCTTTGGGGTTGTAGTCTCGGTACCTGCACCCTCAGCGGAGTCAACAAACACCGGAAGCATCCGTGTTTCAGGGAAAAGGCAGAGAGGAAGGCAAAGCCTGAAAACTGGAAGCTTCTGGTTTCTGTGGACCTAGTTTAGGCGTTTCTTTTATGCCTGATGTGTTAGGTTAGGGTATCTGTAAAGCACTCTGTGACAACTGCTGATGTAAAAAGGGCTTTATAAAATAAATGTGATTGATGTAAATCACACCAACTGACTGGTTCTTCTGATGTTGTTCACACATGAGACCATGTTGAGACATTCTTTACATCCAGAGAACAACAGCAGGAAGATCACAGAGCTAAGAGGTCTCACCACTGCCCACATTGTGAGGAGATTTTCCCAATTCTATCAAAGCTAAAAAATACACCTAAAAATACACACAGGAGATAATCTATTTCCCTGCTCTGATTGTGGGAAGAGCTGTAAAATATCAAGGGATCTGGTACTCCTGCTCTGACTGTTGGAAGAGTTTCTCTCAACATGGCCACATAAATGTGAGAATCCTCATCAGTTGTCTGACTAGCTAAGATTAAAATCATTCCATCACTTAATTCTCAAGAAATCATAGCACACTCTATTGTAATCCTATTGTTTCTCACTGTGTGAGAACTGTTTTAGAGGAAAGGAACTGTTATAGAATGTTAGCCTTTCTTTACTTTTCTTTACAGTGTTCACCTGGTCAGTTTTGGTGTGATTTGTTAGCTTCTATTGTAAAGATATTGAGATTACCTTGGATTTGCCCTTATGGTTGAATATCCTCTGTGAGGCTGGTTGACTGGGTGGTTTTGCTTCCCCCTGTAGTTTTCTGTGGGAATGAGCTAGTAGACACAACATGTATCAGACAGAGATGGTGTGATGATCAGTTTTCACCATTAGTTTGGGTGGATACTTTTTGTTTATTAAATTGTATTTTAAAATGTATGCACTCACTAACTGTAAGTCGCTCTGGATAAGAGCGTCTGCTAAATGACTAAAATGTAAATGTAAAACTAGATGAGTTATTTTAGTCATTAAAGCTTAATTCAAGCCTGTTTAATTTATCTGCCAATGAAAAATAGTATGTATATGAATTTGTACTAGTCAAGCTCTTCTCTTTTGTGTAATGAATTACCAAAAAACTATGTTTCAAGTGACATATTTACTGTTGTTCTGAAGCTGAACAAGACAGGACGTTTAAATGAGCATCACAAAGCTAAATCTGACCTATTCACTAACATGTTTTGTCAGCATAAGCAGCTGTGAGACATGCTAGAGTACTGTAACATTACTGATCTACTGAATCATTGTAGTTGTTGGGGGTTATCTTTACAGTAAATATAATGGTGGTGGATAAGCCTTCAATGCAAGCTGCAGGGGTTGCCTTTCAACAAGATGATCCTGACATTTTAAAGGTTAAAAAGGTGGACTTTGTGGCCTTTATCGCAATGGTGATAAACAGCACTGCCAAGGTGGAGAAAAGATCTAGGAAGATAGAAATCATTGTGGTTGCGGCAGAACGGTTCCTGGGGCTGAAAGATTTATTGGCAAAAGAGTTACATGGAATATTGTAAAAAGCCGTACCACCATCTCAGGTCCTAGAGCCTGAGAAGTGAGATATGGAGATTTCAAAGAAGGAAGAAATGGGAGTTTTGTTTGTTTTGGAAATGAACTATTTTTATTAGTGTGGAGTAAGTTAGTATCACTATTAAGTATGGATGTATTTTTTATTTAATTTATTTTGTGGTTTCAAACCGTCCAGTTGGTGGCGGCAATACAACTTTTGGAAGTAGTCTGCTATAAAACCCACAGAAGAAGGAGAAGAAGGCGCTGTTGCATTGTGGTAGTTGGGGAACAGGAACTTCCGGCGAGGCACGCAACATTCTTCAGAACAAAGAAAACGACAGGACTGTGCTTTCCGTTTCTCTTTATTACTACAGGTATGTAATAGCAATTTTACACTGTCTAATATCGAAATAACGTCATAACATGTTAGATAACAAATCAGTCAAGGTATTATCACGTTTGGGAAAGGTTTTGTGTAATGTTTGTGTCAATCCGAGTGATTGAAGAACGTGATAAAATATATTTTACAATCAGACGGCGCGGGGTCCATTACACGTTTTCATTTGTGAGGCTTTCCAGGTTCGTATATAGGTCAGTGCGTTTCGCCTGGGCATGTTCAGTACAAAAACGTTTTGGAAAGTTGCAGCTAGACATGCCCTGAATAGAAGTGACATGATTCGTTAGAATCAGAGGCATGTTTGTTCTACATAATACATTTGTATCTGATCGTCGCCAACGTCTCCGTCCTCCTGCTGGACGCAGCCCTGGTACCCGCTTGTCCCTACGTATGTGAAGCTAGTCATAATAATGATTAGCCACAATAGTGGAATTTGCAGTTCGCCCTCAAAATAAAAGGCCCTCATTGAAAGTGATGCAAACTGATACAAAATATTGGAATCATGTCAAATGTTGTTACTTAATTTAAAATGAATTACAAAAACTAATTATTTTGAAAATAAACAGAAAGAAACGGTTGAAATCCCACTGTGGAGGTATTAGACCACATAATTGCATTGGGGGCATTCTTATATGCACTTATGAAACGGGTTGGATTGTGCTCCCATGGAACGGGTGACACCCACAGAAAACAATTCTCAAGAGTTTATACAAATGTTAGCATCTTAGCTCTTATTTCAGGACTTTAACTGTGAAAAATCACCTTCCCAGTCAGTCTATTGCAGGGGTACTCCAGTACTATTTGAGAAGGTCCGGTCACACAAATTTCCTAGGTGGCAATGGTCCTGATGGAAATTGTCATTTATTGGTGTAGTAACAAACCCCGAACTTGTGACCCCAAATTGTTCACAACCCTCTTGTTGGCGGAGAGAACATTTAGCAGTTTTAAAGCTAATATCCCGCAATTCTACACATTTTATGACAGGGCTGAGATGTTTTGTTGTTGCTGTTTTTAAGCAATTCTACATGATTCCATGTCTTATGTGTGTTTATATGATACCAGGGGTTGAAGCCCAACCAAAACAGTATTATTATATTATTTTTGGGGGCACCTGTGGTCCATATTGACCCCGTTCTGGGTCCGGACCGCATTCAACCGGTTGAGTATGCTGTTTCTTTTGTTTGTATTGGACATTCATATTGCACTGTACAGCCCTACCTATGTATTGTTCAGCCTACTCAGTGACACCCACAGAACACAACTATGTAGACTTTACACAAATATTAGCGTCTTCACTCTATTGCAGGACTCTGAAACCACTGTTGTCCGGGAGTTTAACCCTGTCAGCTAAATTGTCATGATAATCAGTGGTTTCAAGTTTGTCTCTGTACATTTTTGACGAGATGATCATAGCAAAAAAATTAAATACTTCTGCATTTCCCGCTGTGCAAATGCAATGTTTCTCATTGCAAATAGGCTCAGGATAACTCCTGATAAAGTTGGGTAGCTGATAGGCCTTTTCATAGCTTAAATAGCCAAAATGATTAGTCACAGGGCTCCCGAGTGGCGCAGCGGTCTAAGACACTGCATCTGTCACTACAGACCCTGGTTGGATTCCAGGCTGTATCACAATACGGCCGTGATTGGGAGTCGCATAGGGCGGTGCAAAATTTGCCCAGCGTCGTCCGGGTTTGGCCGGGGTAAGCCATTATTGTAAATAAGAATTTGTTCTTAACTGACTTGGCCCAAACATTAGACCGGACCAAATCTGAACCAATCACTCAGACATCATTAGGCAGGTTTCCATTGAACCAGGTGCATTCGACAAAAGCAATGTTGCAAAAAGAAATCTTTGCGACGTTTGTAATGGAGACGGCAGATATAGGATAAATGTTCTAAAGCTCGACAACATTTTAAATCGTTGGACGGGTGGGTTTTTCTTTTGTCAAAGTTTCTTTATTCTGACAAGTGAGGATTGAAACAGTGTTTTTTAAATAAATGATGATTGCCAAACCATTTTGACGTTACATGGTGAGTCATTACGTCCAGCTGTTTTTATCGACACAAGATAGTTACATGGAAACACACCCTAGAGGGCAATTGTCTTATCTATTTTCTATGCAAACTTTTTCTAAATGTCCAGAAAAAGATCACTGGACAAGTTATTGGAAACATGGCGACTGTTTCACAAGATTGGAAAGTACAGCAGAGTACAGGAAAGAAAAGTTTAGTTCAGTACAGTACAATAGTACAGTATAACGTAATGTACTCTGTTAGGGCGGGGCGATATGGACTACAAATCATACAGCTGTATCTTGAGTTTTTTCAAACGTATGGGTGATTCAAGATATCTCAGTTTTGTTTTTCTCTAAGTAAGTGTTGTACAATTAAATTACATTAATCTAATGAATTAAGGGCTTGTGAAGTTACACCTATAAATAAATACAATTGTTTTTTGATTGAAATATACAGTGAAGACAACGTTATTCAGGAAAATATTACATAGTGCTGCCTAAAACAAACTGCAACCTTGTACTAAATGGTTTTTGAGTCAATTATGTGAATTTCTGAAATCTACTATAGGTTAAGTGCACTTACGTTGTTTAATTTAAAGTGTGCAATTTGTGCCTAATGTGAAATTAATAAATGGTTTGTTGTCAATGCTTAGCTATCTGATCTAATATATTTTTAGAGAATAAAGAAAGTGCCAGAACTGTCAAGACTAACTTTTGTGTCTGTTTCTCTTTATTACTACTGGACGACTCAGATTAAGTCTGAGGCCGGTTACATCAACAGTGAGGACAAACCCAGCCTGCCTCTCTCCTTCCACACTGAGTCTAAACCTACAGTCACTGGGTCCTGATTGTGACAGTGGAGCCCAGTTTGCATTGCAGGATCCAGAGATGGCATCAGTGAAGCTGGAAGACTGCAGTCAAACATTGGAGCTGAATGTCAACATTAAAGACGAAGAAGAGGAGGAGAAGATTGGGAAATCTGTTTCTCATGGTAAGAGCAGGTTCTATCTAACTATAAGTTATCTTTTTTTTTGTCAAGCAGTGGCAAATATACAGCACCAGTCAAAAGTTTGGACACACCTACTCATTCAAGGGTTTTTCTAAATGTTTTACTATTTTCTACATTGTAGAATAATAGTGAAGACATCTAAACTATAAAATAACACATATGGAATCATGTAGTAACCAACAAAAGTGTTAAACAAATCAAAATATATTTTAGATTTTAGATTCTTCAGTAGCCACCCTTTGCCTTGATGACAGCTTTGCACACTCTTGGCATTCTCTCAACCAGCTTCACCTGGAATGCTTTTCCAACAGTCTTGAAGAAGTTCACACACATGCTGAGCACTTGTTGGCTGATTTTCCTTCACTCTGCGGTCCAACTCATCCCAAACCATCTCAATTGGGTTGAGGTCGGTTGATTGTGCAGGCCAGGTCATCTGATGCAGCACTCCATCACTCTCCTTCTTGGTCAAATAGCCCTTACACAGTCTGGAGGTGTGTTGGGTCATTGTCCTGTTGAAAAACAAATGATAATCCCACTAAGCGCAAACCAGATGGGATGGTGTATCGCTGCAGAATGCTGTGGTAGCCATGCTGGTTAAGTGTGCCTTGAATTCTAAATAAATCACCAGCAAAGCACCATCACACCACCTCCTCCATGCTTCACGGTGGGAACCACACATGTAGATATCATCCGTTCACCTACTCTGCATCTCACAAAGACACTGCGGTTGGAACCAAAAATCTCAAATTTGGACACATCAGACCAAAGGACAGATTCCCACCGGTCTAATGTCCATTGCTCATGTTGTTTGGCCCAAGCAAGTCTTCTTCTTATTGGTGTCCTTTAGTTGTGGTTTCCTTCCAGAAATTCGACCATGAAGGCCTGATTCACGCAGTCTCCTCTGAACAGTTGATGTTGAGATGTGTCTGTTACTTGAACTCTGTGAAGTATTTATTTGGGCTGCAATTTCTGAGGCTGGTAACTCTAATGAACTTATCCTCTGCAGCAGAGGTAACTCTGGGTCTTCCTTTCCAGTGGCGGTCCTCATGAGAGCCAGTTTCATCAATGCGCTTGATAGTTTTTGCGACTGCACTTGAAGAATCTTAAAGTCATGATGGACTGTTGTTTCTCTTTGCTTATTTGAGCTGTTCTTGCAATAATATGGACTTGGTCTTTTACCAAATAGGCATATCTTCTGTATACCACCCCTACCTTGTCACAAGACAAGTGATTGGCTCAAGCGCATTAAGAAATTCCACAAATGAACTTTTAACAAGGCACACCTGTTAATTGAAATGTATTCCAGGTGAATACCTCATGAAGTTGGTAGAGATAATGCCAACTTTTGACTGGTACTGTATGTGAATTTGTGGAAATCTGCTATAGGTTAAGTACCGGCAACTCAAATATCTAGTGCTTAAGCTCCTGTTCCTCTTATATAATGTTAGCTAAACAGTATTGTGGAGCTCCTGCACCTTAATATAAACAGTACCGGCACCCAAAATGAGTACCGGCACCTATTTCAGTCTAAGTCAAGCACTGAAGTAGATAATTTAACAAGAAGATATATAATATATTTTTTGAGAATAAAGAAAGTGCCAGAACTGTCAAGACAATAACTTTTTGTGTCTGTTTCTCATTGTTACTACAGGACGACTAGAATTAAATCTGAGGCCGGTAACATCAATAGTGAGGACAAACCCAACCTGCCTCACTCCTTCCACGCTGAGTCCAAACCTACAGTCACTGGGTCCTGATTGTGACAGTGGAGCCCAGTTTACTGCAGGATCCAGAGATGGCATCAGTGAAGCTGGAAGACTGCAGTCAAACACTGGAGCTGAATGTCAACATTAAAGATGAAGAAGAGGAGGAGAAGATTGGGAAATCTGTTTGTCACGGTAAGAGTAGGTTCTATCTAACTAAGTTTGTTGGACATGATTTGGAAAGGCACACACCTGTCTATATACAGTGCATTCGGAAAGTATTCAGACCCCTTGACTTTTTCGACATTTTGTTACTTTACAGCCTTATTGTAAAATTGATTAAATTGTTTTTTCCCATCATCAATACCCCATAATGACAAAGCAAAAACTGGTTTTTATCAGTTGTTGCAAAAACAACAACTGAACAATCACATTTACATAAGTATTCAGACCCTTAACTCAGTACTTTGTTTAAGCACCTTTGGCAGTGATTACAGCCAAAGTCTTAATGTGTATGACGCTATAACCTTGGCACACCTGTATTTGGGGAGTTTCTCCCATTCCTCTCTGCAGATCCTCTCAAGCTCTGTCAGGTTGGATGGGGCGCGTCGCTGCACAGCTATTTTCAGGTCTCCAGAGATGTTCGATTGGGTTTAAGTCCCGGCTCTGGCTGGGCCACTCAAGGACATTCAGAGACTTGTCCCGAAGCCACTCCTGCGTTGTCTTGGCTGTGTGCTTAGGGTCGTTGTCCTGTTGGAAGGTGAACCTTCGCCCCGGTCTTGAGGTCCTGAGCGCACTGGAGGAGGTTTTCATCAAGGATCTCTCTGTACTTTGCTCCAATCATCTTTCCCTCTATCCTGACTAGGCTCTCAGTCCCTGCCGCTGAACAACATCCCGCAGCAATATGCTTCCACCACCATGCTTCACCATAAGGATGGTGCCAGGTTTCCTCCAGACGTGATGCTTGGCATTCAGGCCAAGAAGTTCAATCTTGGTTTCATCAGACCAGAGAATCTTGTTTCTCATGGTTCGAATCCTTTAGGTGACTTTTGGCAAACTCCAAGTGGGCTGTCATGTGCCTTTTGCTGAGGAGTGGCTTCCGTCTGACCACTCTACCATAAAGGCCTGATTGGTGGAGTGCTGAAGAGATGGTTGTCCTTCTGGAAGGTTCTCACATTTCCATAGAGGAACTCTGGAGCTCTGTCAGAGTGACCATCTTGTTCTTGGTCAACTATATAGACAGTTGTGTGACTTTCCAAATCATCTCCAATCAATTGAATTTACCACAGTTGGACTCCAATTAAGTTTTAGAAACATCTCAAGGATGAACAATGGAAACAGGATCCACCTGAGCTCAATTTCGAGTCTCATAGCAAAGGGTGTGAATACTTATGTAAACAAGGTATTTCTGCTGTTTTATTTTTAATACATTTGCAAAAATGTTTAAGAACCTGTTTTCACTTTGTCATTATGAGGTATTGTGTGTAGATTGATGAGGAATATTTTTATTTAATCCATTTCAGAATAAGGCTGTAACATAACAAAGTGTGGAAAAAATCAAGGGGTCTGAGTAGTTTCCTAATGCACTGTACATATCCAAAAGTGGACCTAGAAAGTTTGTCCTTAAATATCTATTGGGAGCCCATCTGGACCTTCCGCTTAACCTCCCTTCATATCGAAAATAGCATCAGATATTTCAACACCATCCAATTCCTTTTCCAGATCCAATTTAGTGTCTTCTGAAGTAGAGGGAAAATCAAGACCTGACTAGTTCAGTTCTCAGGAGATTCAGAGTTGTAAAGTGTGTTGTAGTAGGAAGCAAATGTTTGGTTTATTTCTACAGGATCCATTGATAATTGTCCTTGTAAATTATGAATTGCATTAAAGGCTGAATTTTACTTCTTACTGTGCCAGGCCAGCAATTTACCAGGTTTTTCACCTTGATCATAGGACTGTTTCAGCCTAGTTAAGCTGTTTGCAGCCTTTGAGGTGGGAAGTTCTTCATACTGAGCTTTAAGACCAAATCATTCCTTGTTTACTTCTGAGTTATCCAAAAAAGCTTCCCTCTCCAATTCCCTCATTTTGCTGTCCATCTCTCATTTTCGGATTTATTTTATTTGAAACTGGTAAAACGTATAATTTGCCCCCAAATATGTGCTTTGAAAGCCTCCCATCTGGTACTCGCTGACGTTTGGTCAGTGTTCAATGTCAAATAAACGTCTATATGCACTCCAACGTAATGTAAGAAGTCTGGGTCCTGTAACCATCTGGGATGCAAACGCCATCAAGAGGATCCTTTTACTAGTTTTGTATCCCTATAGAAAATGACACATGAGAATGGTCATTCAAAACAATAGTATCATATCCATTTCCTGCTACATTGGGAAGCAATGAGCAAGAAACTAAAAAGTAGTCTACATGAGAATATGATTTAAATGTTGACGAGTAACATGAATACTCCCTTTTACTCGGGTTCTGAGTCCTCCAAGGTTCACATAGATTTAAGTCCTTAATGAAATGCTGTAATTTCTTTCTACTCTGCGAGTGGGAAGTGTCTAAACCAGAGGAGCGATCTAGATGAGGATCAAGAGTGCAATTAAAGTCCCCTGCCATTAGGACCTTACCAGGAATGGAGGCTATCAATAGAAATACATTCTCAAAGAATTTGGGATTATCATCATTAGGACCAAAAACATTAACCAGATTAATATGCTCATTCAAAAGAGTTCCCTGTATCTAAATGTATCTACCAGCTGTATCAGTTATAATAGTATCCACTTGAAACGGAACAGATTAGTGAATTAAAACCATAACACCATGAGAATGAGAGGAGAAACAGGATGCTACTACTTGCCCTTGCCATCTCCTGCATACTTTAAGTAGCTCATCCTTTAACAAGTGAGTTTCTTGTAGGAACACAATAGATGAATGAAGTTGTTTAAGCCTAGTAATAACCTGTTTTAAGGTTGGATAGTTTACAAACTCCACAGACATTCCACAAAATAAATTTTGCATTTGAAGTCATTTAATCAAAGATGTAAACATGGAATAAGCTATAGCATTAACATTTTGTAGTGAGGAAAATATGTAAAGATCTGTTGAAACAAACACAAATATTTCCTAACAATAAAACACTGAACCCCATTCCACTGTCTCCCTAACCGAGACAACCAACGCTTCCTCTCCCACCTCCCCCTAATCGTAGAGTGTAGCCTGGTGGACGACTGATCCATTAAAGAGAGCAGTCTAACCTAAGCGAAGCTAAACAAAACAAAGTATCTCCTGCCTTCTCTCGGCCATTACTTCTCACAAACAAAACAAAAGGCCTATCTAGCAAGATGTTGCGTGAAATATCACGTAGTATTTGTTTGAAAAGTAGCAAAGAATAGCTCCACCTAAAACAGTAACGTTACTTAGTGAAACCTGAGACTAACTTTACAGTATGGACCGTCCAAAATAGTCGTAGATGATCCACAACACAGGGTCTTTTGCTAGCAGCTACCAAGTAACAAAATGGCGGATACATATAGCGTTAACTGACTACATTAACATTTACGTCATTTAGCAGACGCTCTTATCCAGAGCGACTTACAAATTGGTACATTCACCTTATAGCCAGTGGGATAACCACTTTACAATATGTTTTTCTTTCTTTGGGGTGGGGTAAGGGGGGGGCAGAAGGATTACTTTATCCTATCCCAGGTATTCCTTAAAGAGGTGGGGTTTCAAGTGTCTCCGGAAGGTGGTGAGTGACTCCGCTGTCCTGGCGTTGTGAGGGAGCTTGTTCCACCATTGGGGTGCCAGAGCAGCGAACAGTTTTGACTGGGCTGAGCGGGAACTGTGGAGGCCAGAGGTGGATGAACGCAATGCCCTTGTTTGGGTGTAGGGACTGATCAGAGCCTGAAGGTACGGAGGTGCCGTTCCCCTCACAGCTCCGTAGGCAAGCACCATGGTCTTGTAGCAGATGCGAGCTTCAACTGGAAGCCAGTGGAGTGTGCGGAGGAGCGGGGTGACGTGAGAGAACTTGGGAAGGTTGAACACCAGACGGGCTGCGGCATTCTGGATGAGTTGTAGGGGTTTAATGGCACAGGCAGGGAGCCCAGCCAACAGTGAGTTGCAGTAATCCAGACGGGAGATGACAAGTGCCTGGATTAGGACCTGTGCCGCTTCCTGTGTAAGGCAGGGTCGTACTCTCCGAATGTTGTAGAGCATGAACCTACAGGATCGGGTTACCGCCTTGATGTTAGCGGAGAACGACAGGGTGTTGTCCAGGGTCACGCCAAGGCTCTTTGCACTCTGGGAGGAGGACACAACGGAGTTGTCAACTGTGATGGCGAGATCATGGAGCGGGCAGTCCTTCCCCGGGAGGAAGAGCAGCTCCGTCTTGCCGAGGTTCAGCTTGAGGTGGTGATCCGTCATCCACACTGATATGTCTGCCAGACATGCAGAGATGCGATTCGCCACCTGGTTATCAGAAGGGGGAAAGGAGAAGATTAGTTGTGTGTCGTCTGCGTAGCAATGATAGGAGAGGCCATGTGAGGATATGACAGAGCCAAGTGACTTGGTGTATAGCGAGAATAGGAGAGGGCCTAGAACTGAGCCCTGAGGGACACAAGTGGTGAGAGCACGTGGTGCGGAGACAGATTCTCGCCACGCCACTTGCTAGAGCGACCGGTCAGGTAGGACGCAATCCATGAGAGAGCCGCGCCGGAGATGCCCAACTCGGAGAGGGTGGAGAGGAGGATCTGATGGTTCACAGTATCAAAGGCAGCAGACAGGTCTAGAAGGACAAGAGCAGAGGAGAGAGAGTTAGCTTTAGCAGTGCGGAGAGCCTCCGTGACACAGAGAAGAGCAGTCTCAGTTGAATGACCAATCTTGAAACCTGACTGGTTTGGATCAAGAAGGTAATTCTGAGAGAGATAGCAAGAGAGTTGGCTAGAGACGGCACGCTCAAGAGTTTTGGAGAGAAAAGAAAGAAGGGATACTGGTCTGTAGTTGTTGACATCGGAGGGATTGAGTGTAGGTTTTCTGAGAAGGGGTGCAACTCTCGCTCTCTTGAAGACGGAAGGGACATAGCCAGCGGTCAAGGATGAGTTGATGAGCGAGGTGAGGTAAGGGAGAAGTTCACTGGAGATGGTCTGGAGAAGAGAGGAGGGGATAGGGTCAAGCGGGCAGGTTGTTGAGAGGCCTGCCGTCACAAGTCGCAAGATTTCATCTGGAGAGAGAGGGGAGAAAGAAGTCAAAGCATAGGGTAGGGCAGTGTGAGCAGGACCAGCAGTGTCATTTGACTTAACAAACGAGGATCGGATGTCGTCAACCTTCTTTTCAAAATGGTTGACGAAGTCATCCACAGAGTGAAGGGGGGGGAAGGGGGGGGGGGGATTCAGCAGGGAGGAGAAGGTGGAAAAGAGCTTCCTAGGGTTAGAGGCAGATGCTTGGAATTTAGAGTGGTAGAAAATGGCTTTAGCAGCAGAAACAGAGGAAGAAAATGTAGAGAGGAGGGAGTGAAAAGATGCCAGGTCCGCAGGGAGTCTAGTTTTCCTCCATTTCTGCTCGGCTGCCCGGAGCCCTGTTCTGTGAGCTCACAATGAGTCGTCAAGCCACGGAGCAGGAGGGGAGGACCGAGCCGGCCGGGAGGATAGGGGACATAGAGAGTCAAAGGATGCAGAAAGGGAGGAGAGGAGGGTTGAGGAGGCAGAATCAGGAGATTGGAGGGAGAAGGATTGAGCAGAGGGAAGAGATGATAGGATGGAAGAGGAGAGAGTAGCGGGAGAGAGAGAGCGAAGGTTGTGGCGGCGCATTACCATCTGAGTAGGGGCAGAGTGAGTAGTGTTGGAGGAGAGCGAGAGAGAAAAGGATACAAAGTAGTGGTCGGAGACATGGAGGGGAGTTGCAGTGAGATTAGTAGAAGAACAGCATCTAGTAAAGATGAGGTCAAGCGTATTGCCTGCCTTGTGAGTAGGGGGGGACGGTGAGAGGGTGAGGTCAAAAGAGGAGAGGAGTGGAAAGAAGGAGGCAGAGAGAAATGAGTCAAAGGTAGATGTAGGGAGGTTAAAGTCACCCAGAACTGTGAGGGGTGAGCCATCCTCAGGAAAGGAACTTATCAAGGCGTCAAGCTCATTGATGAACTCTCCAAGGGAACCTGGAGGGCGATAAATGACAAGGATGTTAAGCTTGAATGGGCTAGTGACTGTGACAGCATGGAATTCAAATGAGGAGATAGACAGATGGGTCAGGGGAAAAAGAGAGAATGTCCACTTGGGAGAGATGAGGATTCCTGTGCCACCACCCCGCTGACCAGATGCTCTCGGGGTATTCGAGAACACATGGTCAGACAAGGAGAGAGCAGTAGGAGTAGCAGTGTTTTCAGAGGTAATCCATGTTTCCGTCAGCGCCAGGAAGTCGAGGGACTGGAGGGTAGCATAGGCTGAGATGAACTCTGCCTTGTTGGCCGCAGAACGGCAGTTCCAGAGGCTGCCGGAAACTTGGAACTCCACTGGGGTCGTGCTTGCAGGGACCACCAGGTTAGAGAGGCAGCAGCCACGCGGTGTAAGGCGTTTGTATAGCCTGTGTGGAGAGGAGAGAACAGGGATAGACAGAGGCATAGTTGACAGGCTACAGAAAATGGCTACAATAATGCAAAGGAGATCAGAATGCAATGAACTAAACATCTGGGAAAGCGAGAGAGCGGGGCCTCCCTCACTTACGTTTCACTGAAACACCCAAATATAACTCTCCCAACTTCCACCTCAGAAACTATAATTGTTGTAAACTACAGCAGTTCAATGTTTTCTAGGAATAGACTAACTTAGTTTATTCAGCTAGCTAACTTGGTACAGTATTCTTCAGTGAAAACCGTCCAGGGCACCTAGTCCTATGACGCCACAGCCAACTAGCATGCCAGCCTCCAACAACACGGTTTAGCACCAATACTCGGCCACAACAAACCACTAGTGCAGATCATTCGTGTCCATGTCTAACGGTGTGGGTAAGTCCCGACAGCTTGAGCGAGTCAGTCGTCAACTTATTCAGCCAGTTAGTTAGCTAGAATAGTTAGCATACTAGCTAGCCATTGCTTTCTGCCAACGAAAAAACCCCTCCACCCACGGCACGAACACACAGAGAGAGCCAAGCTAACGTTAACTAGTCACCCATGTCCCGAATTCCCTTGAACGACTCTGGCTACCAGTATGTAAAAACAAAACACAAATGTAGGTTATAAATTACCCCTAGCAGCTACTGTTAGCTAGCCAAGTGCAAAGCTAGCCACTGAATCGACTCAGAGACAGTTCGCGTCTGTTCGCTAGGTCGTTCCAGCTATTGTTTAGTAGCTATCCAGGTAGCAACAAGCTAACTACATTTCGAGCACAGTAGCTACTTGCTACCTAACGTTAACGCTAACAGCTGAATGGTAGGCATTATTGTATGTAATTATTGTAGGCAGCTAGCTGGCGTAATTACAGGCACTCTTAAGCGTGAAACAACTATCCACAGTTGCTAATAGTTACCAGTAGCTACCCGCTAGCTAGTCCAGGTAGTGGGTAGCTAGCTAGCTTCGTGCTTCACCGGGCTCAGCCGAATACAATACTTACCTACAATAATTACATACAACAACCCACGATAACTACATACAATACCTAACTACAATCTAACTACATAGTTTAAGCTTTACTCTACACCATATAAGCCATATAAGCCAAGCTTACCTCCCGCCAGAGAGAGACACAACCTCACCCGACGAACGGGTGTTAACGTAGTATATCATGATACGTTTATAAACCCAAAAAAGTTTCGAAGACCAGAAATGAACAGCCTACGTGAGAAAAAGAGATATCATTGAATATGTGCTACGTTACCCAAAGGCCCTATGCACATGATGTTAGGCTTGCACCTGAGTGTCAATCATTTTAGTCCAAGGATATGATCGAAAGGCCTCCATCATTCTTAAATGGAAGAAGTGTGGAACCACCAATACTTTTTCAAGAGCTGGCTGCCCGGACAAACTAAGCAATCAGGGGAGAAAGGTCTTGGTCAGGGAGGTCACCGAGAAGCCGGTGGTCACTCTGACAGAGCTCCAGAGTTCTGTGGCGATAGGAGAACCTTCCAGAAGGACAACCATCTCTGCAGAACTCCACCAATTTGGTCTTTATGGTAGAGTGGCTAAACGGAAGCCACTCCTCATGAAAAGGCCCGCTGGGAGTTTGCCAAAAGACACCTAAAGGACTCTCAGACCATGCCAAGCGTCACGTCTGGAGGAATCCTGGCACCATTCCAACGGTGAAGCATGGTGGTGGCAGCATCATGCTGTGGGGATGTTTTTCAGTGGCAAGGACTGGGAGACTAGTCAGAATCGAGGGAAAGATGAACGGAGCAAAGTACAGAGAGAACTGAAAATAGCTGTGCGGCGACACTACCCTTCTTACCTGACAAGCTTGAGAGGATCTGCAGAGAAACTCCCCAAATACAGGTATGCCAAGCTTGTAGCGTCATACCGAAGAAGACTTGAGGCTGTAATCACTACCAAAGGTGCTTCAACAAAGTACTGAGTAAAGTCTGAATACAGTTTTTTTTATTAGTATTATGTTTGCAAAAATGGTGTCATTAAACCTAGCGGTCAAACAGGGAAATGGTTCCAATCATTTTTCCTTTTTATTCATTTTAGAAACACTTAAAATAAGGGCTGTGTTTCGTGTAGGCTTACCCTGTCGTGGCTTTTAGCAATATATTCTGCTCTATTTCCTCTCAGATTTTAAAACGCTAATTATCATAAAAGTAGACATCATGTAAAACAACAAATCACTGCAATCTCCTGCACGTCATCTCTAGCTGACACCTTTGCTAACAGGTATTGTGTCAATTTAAAACTTGCACAAGACAGTTCACAGATTTGTCCATTTAAATAAATGTAGCCTATTTATTCATTACTAAATTTAGCTAACATTATATAGTTAACCCAGAGATCCTTACCTTTGACTCTATTCGGCAATTTTGTCCAGATCATCATGGCATTTGTAGGTCTTTATGATAGCCACATTAGCAGCTAATTACCATTTCATTTTTTGGGGGGTAAATATAGGCCAATATATTGATCAAAGTCACCTTGTCCTAGAGAGATTTACACAGTTATCAAAACGCCACGCCAGGATAAGCCTACATGAAACACATCCCTTATTTTAAGTGTTTCTAAAATCCCCTATGGGAAAAATGAATGGTGGAAAAATGATTGGAACCATTTCCCTGTTATGACTGCTAGGTTTTATGGGTATTATCATTTATACTGTGGTACACAATTGGTGTGCATTTACATGAAGCTAGTGGGGTGTGGATGAGCTGAGACACGTGGTAAGATGGCGGACAAGAAAAAAAGTGGAATGGGGGATTGCAACCTTCTGGAAGATCTGATGAAGGAGAAGATGGTGGACAAGGACAAAAGAGAAAAGTGGAATATGTTTTGAGTGAATATGGAATGGAAGATCTCACAGAACTTTTAGAAGAGCTACAGGAGGAAAGTGAACGTGACGAGAGTGAGGATGAATTAACTGTGGTGGCAGGTGCAGTGATGAACGCTGAGAAGGAGCTGAGTGTAGAGGGAAGCAGTGTGGTGAGGGAGGTTATCGTCAACTGTAAAAAGAGTAATACGTGCTCCAGTTGCCAGAGAACCTGAGGATGAAGGACCTGCGGTGAGGAACTCCGAGTTCGGGCCTCGTTCCCAGGATGATTCTGGCCCAGTGGGACTGAGCTTTGTAGAGAGAATGGATCCATATGTGGTGTCAGGTTAGGTGGAGAAGAGGTTGGGGACTGTTGAATTGGTCGTAGCCGGCCGCGAGACCCATGGGGCGGCGCACAATTGGTCCAGGGTAGGGGAGGGAATGGCCGGCAGGGATGTAGCTCAGTTGGTAGAGCATGGCGTTTGCAACGCCAGGGTTGTGGGTTCGATTCCCACGGGGGGGCAGTATAAAAAAATCAAAATAAAAATAATGTATGCACTCACTAACTGTAAGTCGCTCTGGATAAGAGCGTCTGCTAAATGACTAAAATGTAAATGTTGGTGAAGGTAACTCGGAGTGGACTGGTGATTATTTATTGTTTCTCCTCTGTCCAGAGGGAGCGGGCGCTCCGGATTACGTGATTAGAGACAGGAATTGTGACTTGAATTGCTCTCTGGAACAGGGTGGCATTGAAAGGAGTGATAACGGGGTTAGGTTTAAGTGTTGAGGATGAGCAGTTGAAATGGAAGATTCCAGGTGTCTGTGACACCCTCCGTTTGGTGAGACGTAGATCCGGTGTAGAGCGTGGGGAAACAGAGAATACATTATCTGTCATGCTGGATTTTGATAGATAGTCTCTGCCCGATAAGGTCAAGGTAGGAAGTGTCAGTTATCCTGTGAGTGATTTTGTTCCGTAAATACTACAGTGTTTTAGGGGTGAAGTTTATGGGCCTGTTGCAGCAGTGTGTAGGCGTGAGATGCCTAGATGTGACAAGTGTGCAGGAGAGCATGAGATGAAGAAATGTGTGGTATCGGTGGAGAAAGTTCTGTGTGTTAGTTGTGGGGGTGCTAACAGGCTGGAGATCTGAGGTGTCAGGTGAGAGAAAGGCAGATTGAGGTTGCCAGGTTTACAGTAGTACAGAAAGTGTTGTATACCGAAGCATTGAAGAGAGTGGTAGAGGAAGATGGGTACAGGGTGAGGGATCTTGAGAGGATTCCTGTGAGTAGACAGAGACCAAGAGAGAGTGATGGGAAGAATATGTGCTTCAGTAAGGTGGACATTTTAGCATTAATAGCAATGGTTGTCAATTGTACTTCAGAAATGGATTGAAAGTCCCAGAAAATAGAGGCTGTGGTGGCAGCGGCAGAGAAGTACTTGGGATTGCAAGGATTTACTGCAGAACAGCTGCAGGGGGTGTTGAGTGGTAGTGGTCTGGCGTAGGACTAGATGGTGTTAAATAGTGGAATGGGGTGGTTGGTTTTTGTTGTGGAAAATTGTCACGAAGGGACTCAAAGTCAAACTTAAACGAATAATTATTTTTTATCAGCAAGCTGGAGAGGTTCCAACAAACTTAAAAGCACCATAGTACACGTCAGTCGGGAGCTCTGCCGGGGAAGTCCCGTTAGTTGTCCTATATACTGCTTACACAGACAAGTTATATTTGCATGATTTAGCTTATTAATAATTAATTTATCATTAACATTTTGTTCCTGCTTGTGACCGACCAATACCTCACAAGCCTTCTTCTCTCCAAGCTGAGACCTTGAAACTGAGATATCCCTTTTGGTTCCCAGAACAATGTTCTGGGCGTACTGCCAATTGGGCTGAGAAGATCAGTCACCTGCACGAACCAAGAACATTTACCCTCACATTTTTTAGAGCAGGCTAATACTGCAATTTTGTATTAATTACCGTATCAATTAATTTAATGTATGTAGTCTGTGAATGGCCTCTCACACCAGTACAGTAGGTGGCGGTGTATGCACCTAAAAGTTGGATGCACTGCAACCAGTTGCAAATGTTGTACGTCAATCAAGTGATCTGGATACACTTATTTTGGAAGGTGGATTTTTTAGGATTTACAGCCACAGTTATTAATTGTACTGCAGCTGAGAAGTTTTGGGGCCTCCAAGACTTCACGGCAGAAGCCCTGCAAGGACTACTGTTGCCAGAACATTTTACACCCTCACAGGATCCTTCTGAGCCTGTGAATGGACCTGATTAGAACAGAAAAGCTGATTTAGTTCAATTTAAATTTCGTTATTGATAGTTTGTATGATTAAAAATATATATACTGCTTACACTGAACAAACATATAAACGCAACATGTAAAGTGTTGGTCCCATGTTTCATGAGGTGAAAGAAAAGATCCCAGAAATGTTACAGACACAAACTTATTTCTAAAATGTTTTGCAAAAATGTGTTTACATCCATGTTAGTAAGCATTTCTCCTTTGCCAAGATAATCCATCCACCTGACAGGTGTGGCATATCAAGAAGCTGATTAAATAGCATGATCATCATTACACAGGTGCACCTTGTGTTGGGGACAAGAGTAGCTGAGGAGGTGCTTGGCAGCATCTAATGGGGATCCCTAACAAATACAAAAATGCCACTCATACATAGAACACAATGCCACAGATGTCTCAAGTTTTGAGGGAGCATGCAATTGGCATGCTGACTGCAGGAATGTCCACCAGAGCTGTTGCCAGAGAATGTTAGGTTAATTTCTCTACCATTAGCTGCCTCCAATGTTGTTTTAGAGAATCTTGCACCATGCCCATCCAGCCTCACAACTGCTGACCACTGTGTATGGCATTGTGTGTGCGTGCGGTTTGCTGATGTCAATGTTGTGAACAGAGTACCCCATGGTGGTATCGGGGTTATGGTATGGGATGGCATAAGCTACATACAACTAACACAATTGCATTTTATCGATGGCAGTTTGAATGCACAGAGATGCCATGACAAGATCCTGAGGCCCATTGTCCTGCCATTCATCAACCTCCATCACCTCGTGTTTTAGCATGATAATGCACGGCCCCATGTCGCAAGGATCTGTACACAATTGAACATGGTGAAAATGTCCCATTTCTTCCATGGCCTGCATACTCACCAGACATGTCACCCTTTGAGCATGTTTGGGATGGTCTGGATCGCCGTGTACCACAGCTTGTTCCAGTTCCCGCCAATATCCAGGAATTTTGCACAGCCATTGAAGAGGAGTGGGACAACATTCCACAGTCCACAATCAACAGCCTGATTAACTTTATGCAAAGGAGAAGTGTCCCGGAGGAGGCAGCGGCAGCTACCCACTTCTCCAGTGCTTCATTTGTAAATTGGGTGGTGCCGGAACCAAAAGTGAGCCCGAGAGGGGGGTGACCTGGTGGGTTCTGAGGTACCAGAACAGATAAAAACAAACAACCTTTATAACAAAGCATTGCATGCATTATCATGGCTTTCGCGTACGGGCATAGAGCAGTGGTGTGGAGCCGCTTGCAGAAGTTACACACATGGAGTACATTTTTTGTAGCCTAGAGTCTGGGGAAAATGTGTTCTTTTTATAAATGGATTTCATGCAATTCTACATCATTTTAGATGACTGGAGACTTTCGCAGAATCTTTTTTCAATACCTCACAAATGACGAAAATGACAGGCTACTTTGACACTGAGAATCTGAGATCAATAAAAACGACCTTGTCTTGAATCGATCAATAGCCGAGGCCCCTAAGTGTGCAGAGAAACACATTGTACAATATGAGGAGGAAGATATAGTCCTAAAAAAGCTTTCCAGTTTCACTGACTCACCCAATGATGTGCAGCTCACTTACCGGCCAAAAAATAATAAAAATAAATAATATGCCATTTAGCAGACGCTTTTATCCAAAGCGACTTACAGTCATACGTGCATACATTTTTGTGTATGGGTGGTCCCGGGGATCGAACCCACTACCTTGGCGTTACAAGCGCCGTGCTCTACCAGCTGAGCTACAGAGGACCACGAGTTATAGTAGCTTATCTCTGTCTTGCTTTACTTTTTTAAACAATGCTGTTCGCTCAATAGGCCAATTTGAAAGTTGTTAACTTGGTAACATACAGACATTAGTATTTTATTTTCAGCAGGATCCATTTACTTTACAACCTGTCTTTTCCAGCGATTGTATTAGAAAAATTTGCTAAAGGCCTGTTTTGGCTGCATGCTGTTAACTGACAGATTTGCCACACGTTAGGCATGCCTTGTGATTTGGCTACACACAATCAACAGCTAGGCTATTTTTTAAAATTAGCTATGGATCCTCTGTGGCGAAATTCTAGGCTTACTCCTGGCGTAGTGCTGGAAATTATTTAATTTCTTTCTGAACAGACTGCAGAGTGCTGCAGCACCTCCAGCACACTTCCCACAGCTATTATTCTATTAGGAGATAAATGATGAAGTGCAATGCTGGAGAGAAGAGAGTTGCCGGCTTATGTCTATAACAGCACAGAGAGGGAGAGAGATCATAGAAAGTGAATGTCATTTTATTTCCGTGAGAGATACAGGCGTGCTTCTCTCTCTCACCACAGCAATGGCCACGTCTTGGTCTAGGCTACAATGTTGCGCAAACCATAAACCCAAGACGGCCCAACATTAACCAATTCAATGAACCTTTTTGTCCGTTTCTATTTATTACTGTAGGTATGTGTTATGACTACTTTCTCTGGCATCAAGTAATTCAGTATGCAAGAGAATAGTTAAACAGTTAGATGGAGAGTTGGTTCAAAGTATTTAATATTACAGTACCACATTCACATGACAAGCGGTACGGGCGTAGCCTATTGTCATCTGAATGACTTACATAGAAAACCTCTTAGTTTACCATTAACCTGGGACGGCCCAACATGAACCAATTCTTAGAATATCATGCACCTTTTCACATGACGTTTTTTTAGGGGACATGACAATTACAGAGGAAACCAAATGTAATTATTCTGCTTGCTGTTATTAGGATTTTCATAAAGAATATATTTAATTTAGATTTTCTGAGTTTGTTTTGCATATTTGGTTTTGTGTAAAATTAACGAGCTGGTAAAATGGCGCCGCCCACTCGGTCAGCGTCAACTGACTTCAGTGCAGCAGAGAGACTATTTCACGGTTGCCCTACTGTTTTGAAGCTGAATGTAATGATTATCAGTTTTCTACGTGTACTAATATTCAGACACATTCAGTTGTTTCTGTATTTATCGATAAATGTTACTATTGTGTGAACGGAAAATACAATTGGTTTTTGATTGAAATAATACAGTGAAGACCAGGTTATTCAGGAAAATAGTACATAGTGCTGCCTAAAACAAACAGTGACCTTGTACTAAATGGCTTTTGTCATTTATGCATTTACAGTACCAGTCAAAAGTTTGGACACACCTACTCATTCAAGGGTTTTTCTTAATTTGTACTATTTTCTACATTGTAGAATAAAACTTTTGAAGTAGACTAACTGCCAATGTTTTAAAGTTCTATTAAATGAGTCTGTGTAGTTACTAACCCTTGTGATAGTGAGTGGAGGATGATATGGCTTCTACATCGGCATTGCTTGCTCTTTGGGGTTTTAGGCTGGGTTTCTATAAAGCACTTTGTGACAACTGCTGATGTAAAAAGGGCTTCATAAAATACATTTGATTGACATGTATATCATACCAAGTGACTGGTTCTTCTGATGTTGTTCACACAGGAGATCATGTTGAGACATTCTCTACATCCAGAGAGCAACAGCAGGAAGATCACAGAGCTAAGAGGTTTCACCACTGCCCACATTGTGAGGAGAGTTTCTCAATTCAATCAAAGTTAAAAGTACACCTACAAATACACACAGGAGAGAATCTGTATTCCTGTACTGACTGTGGGAAGAATTTCTCTCAACAGGAAAGCTTAAAATCACACCAACGGATACACACAATAGAGAAGCCTTACTCCTGCTCTGACTGTGCAAAGTGCTTCAAAACATCAACTGACCTAAAAGTTCATCAGAGAACACACACAGGAGAGAAGCCTTACTCCTGCTCTGACTGTGGGGCAAGTTTCTCTCAACAGGGCAACTTAAAAAAACATGAACGTATACACACAGGAGAGAAGCCTTACTCCTGCTCTGACTGTGGGACAAGTTTCTCTCAACAGTGCCGCTTAATAAAACATGAACGTATACACACAGGAGAGAAGCCTTATTCCTGCTCTGACTGTGGGGCAAGTTTCTCTCAACTGGGCAACTTAAAACAACATGAACGTATACACACAGGAGAGAAGCCTTACTCCTGCTTTGACTGTGGGACAAGTTTCTCTCAACAGGGCCACTTAAAAAAACATGAACGTATACACACAGGAGAGAAGCCTTACTCCTGCTCTGACTGTGGGGCAAGTTTCTCTCAACTGGACAACTTAAAACAACATGAACGTATACACACAGGAGAGAAGCCTTACTTCTGCTCTGACTGTGGGAAGTGCTTCAAAACATCAGCTGGGCTAAAAGTTCATCAGAGAACACACACAGGAGAGAAGCCTTACTCCTGCTCTGACTGTGTGAAGAATTTCTCTCAAAGGAAAAGCTTAAAATCACACCAACGGCTACACACCGGAGAGAGGCCTTACTCCTGCTCTGACTGTGGGGCAAGTTTCTCTCAACTGGACAACTTAAAACAACATGAACGTATACACACAGGAGAGAAGCCTTACTCCTGCTCAGACTGTGGGAAGAACTTCTCTCAACAGCAAAGCTTAAAATCACACCAACGGCTACACACCGGAGAGAAGCCTTACTCCTGTTCTGACTGTGGGACAAGTTTCTCTCAACTGGGCAACTTAAAAAAACATATACGTATACACACAGGAGAGAAGCCTTACTCCTGCTCTGACTGTGGGGCAAGTTTCTCTCAACAGGGCCACTTAAAAGAACATGAACGTATACACACAGGAGAGAAGCCTTACTCCTGCTCTTACTGTGGGACAAGTTTCTCTCAACAGGGCCACTTAAAAAAACATGAACGTATACACACAGGAGAGAAGCCTTACTCCTGCTCTGACTGTGGGAAGAATTTTTCTAAACAGGAAAGCTTAAAATCACACCAACGGATACACACAGGAGAGAAGCCTTACTCCTGCTCTAAATGTGGGACAAGTTTCTCTGAACTGGGCAACTTAAAAAAACATATACGTATACACACAGGAGAGAAGCCTTACTCTTGCTCTGACTGTGTAAAATGCTTCAAAACATCAAATGCGCTAAAAGTTCATCAGAGAACACACACAGGAGAGAAGCCTTACTCCTGCTCTTAATGTGGCAAGAGATTCTCCTGATTGGGCAACGTAAAACTCCGAAGTGGCGCAGTGGTCTAAGGCACTGCATCGCAGTGCTACCTGTGCCACTAGAGATCCTGGTTCGAATCCAGGCTCTGTCGTAGGCGGCCACGACCGGGAGACCCATGGGGCGGTGCACAATTGGCCCAGCGTTGTCCAGGGTAGGGGAGGGAATGGCCGGCAGGGATGTAGCTCAGTTGGTAGAGCAAGGCGTTTGCAACGCCAGGTTTGTGGGTTCGATTCCCACGGGGTGCCAGTATGATTTTTTTTATTTTTTATTATGTATGCACTCACTAACTGTATGTCGCTCTGGATAAGAGCGTCTGCTAAATGACTAAAATGTTAAATGTAAATGTAAAAACACACCAACGGTTACACACAGGTGAGAATCAGAATCATCGGAAACAGATTCCTTTACTGCACCTCTGTGTGTGTACCCCAGCCTACAGGTTATGACTCAAACTGTCTGTCTACAGAGTGTAATGATACAGGTCCTACTCCTGCTCTGACTGGGAGACGAGATTCTACAGATTGGGCAATTTAAAAAGACACCAACGTATACATAAGAAATGGTAGTGGATTGGATCAAATGAAGAAAGCATAGATTTTAAAAAGGGAGTGTTGTAGAATGTTAGCATCTCTTTACTTTACTGATCAGTGTTCACCTTGTCAGTTTTGGTGTGTTTTGTTAGCTTCTACTGTAATGATATTGAGATAACCTTGGATTTGCCCTTAGGGTTGAATATCCTATTTGAGGCGTCTCACAATGGAGTCTGATGGTTGACTGGGTGGTACTGCTTCCCTCTGCAGTTTTCTGTGGGAATGAGCTAGTAGACACAACATACACTGAGTGTACAAAACATTAAGGACACCTGCTCTTTCCATGACAGACTGACCAGGTGAACCCAGGTGAAAGCTATGATCCTTAATGATGTAGTTGTGGTGTATTTATTATGGATCCCCATTAGCTTTCAGCAGAAAACAAGAAACTGCAGTTGCAGTGGGCTATGGAATGAAAACACTAGACACTGGAAAAATTGAAAAACAGCCTGGTCTGATGAATCCCGGTACCTGCTGTTTCATGCTGATGGGAATATAGAATGTCACTGGAAATTATATTTTCTCCATATTTTTTAGTACAAAACATAGAAACGCGCCATTTCCACATATGTTGATGTTGGGGTGGTGCTGGAAATGATGAACATGGAGTTGAAACATTTAGAAATGTCCCTTTAAGGCTAAAACAAAAGGAGGGGGGTTGGTCGGAAATTGGACCAACTGACTTGTTGGAGAAGTGGCATCCTATGACGATGCCACATTGAAAGTCACTGAGCTCTTCAGTAAGGTCATTCTACTGCCGGTGTTTGTCTATGGAGATTGCATGGCTGTGTGCTCGATTTTATACACCTGTCAGCAACGTGTGTGGCTGAAATAGCCGAATCCACTATTTTAAAGTGGTGTCCACATACTTTTGTATATGTAGTGTACTTTGCATGTTAGCTTAACATGATACTACTTAGCATGTAAATTAATGTTAAAAACAACAAATTGGAATTTGTAAAATATCATACATATCGCAAATTCGTAACATATTGAACGAATTGTAATTCGTAACATACTATACATCCTAGAAATGGTATTACATTCATAGGCCAATGTAATGTAACATAACATACTGTATCATACTATATTGAGTGGTGTGTTTTTTTGTAACATATAGTACGTTTTTCTCTGACACCAAGTTGTCCCTCTGCAGTATTCTGTGGGAATGAGCTCGTAGACACATGTATCAGATAGAGATGGTGTGATGATCAGTTTTCACCATTACTTTGGGTGGATTCGTTTTTACTACATAACTTTCATTTTTATTAATTTTTTTATTTCACCTTTATTTAACCAGGAAACCAGTTGAGAACAAGTTCTCATTTACAACTGCGACCTGGCCAAGATAAAGCAAAGCAGTGCGATAAAAACAACAATACAGAGTTACATATGGGGTAAAACAAAACAAAGTCAAAAATACAACAGAAATACATATAATATACAGTGTGTGCAAATTTAGCAAGTTATGGAGGTAAGGCAATAAAATAGGCTATAGTGCAAAATAATTACAATTAGTATTAACACTGGACTGATAGATGTGCAAGAGATGATGTGCAAATAGAGATACTGGGGTACAAATGAGCAAAATAAATAACAATATAGGGATGAGGTAGTTGGGCGGGCTAATTTCAGATGGGCAGTGATCGGTAAGGTGCTCTGACAACTGATGCTTAAAGTTAGTGAGGGAGATAAGTGTCTCCAGCTTCAGAGATTTTTGCAATTTGTTCCAGTCATTGGCAGCAGAGAACTGGAAGGAATTGCGGCCAAAGGAGGTGTTGGCTTTGGGGATGACCAGTGAGATATACCTGCTGGAGCGCAGACTACGGGTGGGTGTTGCTATGGTGACCAATGAGCTAAGATAAGGCGGGGATTTGCCTAGCAGTGATTTATAGATGGCCTGGAGCCAGTGGGTTTGGCGACGAATATGTAGTGAGGACCAGCCAACAAGAGCCTACAGGTCACAGTGGTGGGTATTATATGGGGCTTTGGAGACAAAACGGATGGCACTGTGATAGACTACATCCAATTTGCTGAGTAGAGTGTTGGAGGCTATTTTGTAAATGACATCGCCGAAGTCAAGGATCGGTAGGATAGTCAGTTTTACGAGGGCATGTTTGGCAGCATGAGTGAAGGAGGCTTTGTTGCGAAATAGGAAACCGATTCTAGATTTAACTTTGGATTGGAGATTCTTAATGTGAGTCTGGAAGGAGAGTTTACAGTCTAACCAGACACCTAGATATTTGTAGTTGTCCACATACTCTAGGTCAGACCCGTCGAGAGTAGTGATTCTAGTCGGGTGGGCGGGTGCAAGCAGCGTTCGGTTGAAGAGCATGCATTTAGTTTTACTAGTGTTTAAGAGCAGTTGGAGGCTACTGAAGGAGTGTTGTATGGAATTGAAGCTCGTTTGGAGGTTTGTTAACACAGTGTCCAATGAAGGGCCAGATGTATACAAAATGGTGTCGTCTGCGTAGAGGTGGATCTGAGAGTCACCAGCAGCAAGAGCGACGTCATTGATATACACAGAGAAAAGAGTCGGCCCAAGAATTGAACCCTGTGGCACCCCCATAGAGACTGCCATAGGTCTAGACAACAGGCCCTCCGATTTGACACATTGAACTCTATCTGAGAAGTAGTTGGTGAACCAGGCGAGGCAGTCATTTGAGAAACCAAGGCTATTTAGTCTGCCAATAAGAATGCGGTGGTTGACAGAGTCGAAAGCCTTGGCCAGGTCAATGAAAACGGCTGCACAGTACTGTCTATTATCGATCGCGGTTATAATATCGTTTAGGACCTTGAGCGTGGCTGAAGTGCACCCATGACCAGCTCGGAAACCGGATTGCATAGCGGAGAAGGTACGGTGGGATTCGAAATGGTCGGTGATCTGTTTGTTGACTTGGCTTTCAAAAACTTTTGAAAGGCAGGGCAGGATGGATATGGGTCTGTAACAGTTTGGATCTAGAGTGTCACCCCCTTTGAAGAGGGGGATGACCGCGGCAGCTTTCCAATCTCTGGGGATCTCAGACATTACGAAAGAGAGGTTGAACAGGCTAGTAATAGGGGTTGCGACAATTTCGGCGGCTAGTTTTAGAAAGAAAGGGTCCAGATTGTCTAGCCCAGATGATTTGTAGGGGTCCAGATTTTGCAGCTCTTTTAGAACATCAGCTGTCTGGATTTGTGTGAAGGAGAAGCGGGGGGGGCATGGGCAAGTTGCAGCGGAGGGTGCAGAGCTGGTGGCCGGGGTAGTGGTAGCCAGGTGGAAAGCATGGCCAGCCGTAGCAAAATGCTTGTTGAAATTCTCGATTATTGTAGATTTATCGGTGGTGATAGTGTTTCCTAGCCTCAGTGCAGTGGGCAGCTGGGAGGAAGTGCTCTTATTTTCCATGGACTTTACAGTGTCCCAAAACTTTTTGGAGTTAGTGCTACAGGATGCAAATTTCTGTTTGAAAAAGTTAGCCTTTGCTTTCCTAACTGCTTGTGTATATTGGTTCCTAACTTCCCTGAAAAGTTGTATATCGCGGGGGCTATTTGATGCTAATGCAGTACGCCACAGGATGTTTTTGTGCTGGTCAAGGGCAGTCAAGTCTGAGGAGAACCAGGGGCTATATCGGTTCTTAGTTCTGTATTTTTTGAATGGGGCATGTCTATTTAAGATTGAGAGGAAATTACTTTTAAAGAACAACCAGGCATCCTCTACTGACGGAATGAGATCTATATCCATCCAGGATACCTGGGCCAGGTCAATTAGGAAGGCCTGCTCGCTGAAGTGTTTTTGGGAGCGTTTGACAGTGATGAGGGGTGGTCGTTTGACCGCGGACCCGTTACGGACGCAGGCAATAAGGCAGCAATAACTTTCATTTAATGATACACAGGCTATGAAACGACTACATGTGTTTATTAAATTGTCTTTTAAAACTAGATTCATTCTTTTTGTCATTGATAAATATATTTGGATAACTGTAATGAACGTAATTGATCTGGTAATGAAAAATAAACATTCTACATGAATTTGTGCTGGTCAACCTTTGTTTTTTTGGTTTATCTATACAGAAAATACAATGGTTTTGTTTAATTCATGGCATTCAAAATAATGTACATGTCTATTATCTAGTCAAAACATGTCACTACACCTTTACACATCACCATTGGGACAAGCCAATTTGCTAGCCACCATTATTTGCTACAATGCATACAAATATATGTTTTGCAGTATAAAGGACATATATATGTTTCTTATTAAATAACAGTGAAATAAAATGGGGGAAAAAGTGGTGTCATTTTAAAGTGTTTTATACGGTACCAAAGTCCAGGGACAGCATTACCACAACAAATCAACAATGATCCACTTACTATTGGGGAATGGAACCAGAGAGGAAGCTTGGGTTACCTTTCTCACACCACAATAGTATTCATTTCAACAGACCCTTTCCATCCCCCATTGTTGGAGCTCAATATATGCAAAGGACTATATTGAGGGTCAGACTGTTGTAATGTCCAGTTGATTATGTAAATAGTCTTGTTACGGTGTAGTTACACATAAACCCCATAAAAGGAAGTGTTACCGTAAATAGTTTGGTAGAACTCTGGTATTGATGGGCCATTTGAGGGTGAGTCATTGACATTTATGAACAGAAAGAGCTGTGAACTCACCTGTGATGGCCCACGTCTACCACAACCTTTCCTACTGTGTTAGTAGAACCACAGCATTATAGGCAGCCATTGTTCCAAATGTGTTCATGCATACAGTACAATGGGAGGGGGTGTGGCATGCAGAGGGGAGGACCAGCAAGAAAAATAACACCCCAATGCCCCAGGGCATTGATTGGGGACATTGCCCTGTGTGCTGCCTTTCGGATGGGACGTTAAACGGGTGCCCTGACTGTCTGCGGTCACTAAAGATCCCATGCTACTTATCGTAAGAGTAGGGGTGTTAACCCCAGTGTCCTGGCTGAATTACCAATCTGGCCCTCATACCATCATGGCCACCTAATCATTCCTAGCTTCCAATCGGCTCATTCATCCCCCATCCTCTCCGCTGTAACTATTTCACAGGTTGTTGCTGGAAATGAGAATGTGTTCTCAGTCAACTTACCTGGTAAAATAAAAAATATTTTACTTAAACATGAATGTGCACAGTTCAAAATATATCTCCAGTCAATGTTGTTGCTATCACTTGCCCCCAAAATAAAGCGTACCATCTGGGTTAACATGGTTGAGTTTATGAAAACCGATCTAATACAAGTGTCTATGTATGAGGATCACTCAACACTATACATGTCAGCTACTACAGCGACTGAAATGACTGCAACACTTAACAAAGAGTTGCAGTTAGTTTCAGAGTGGGTGGCAAGGAATAAGATAGTCCTAAATATTTCTAAAACTAAAAGCATTGTATTTGGGACAAATCATTCACTAAACCCTAAACCTCAACTAAATCTTGTAATAAATAATGTGGAAATTGAGCAATTTGAGGTGACTAAACTGCGTGGAGTAACCCTGGATTGTAAACTTTCATGGTCAAAAAATATTAATAAAACAGTAGCTAAGATGGGGAGAAATATGTCCATAATAAAGCGCTGCTCTACCTTCTTAACAGCACTATCAACAAGGCAGGTCCTACAAGCCCTAGTTTTGTCACACCTGGTCTACTGTACAGTCGTGTGGTCAGGTGCCACAAAAAAGGACTTAAGAAAATTGCAATTGGCTCAGAACAGGGCAGCATGGCTGATTAATAATATGCATGTCGATCTCTCATGGCTCAAAGTGGAGGGGAGACTGACTTCATCACTACTTGTGTTTGAGAGGTGTTGACATGTTGGGTGCACCGAGCTGTCTGTTTGAGCTACTGGCGCACAGATCGGTCACCCATGCATACCTTACAAGACATGCCACCAGAGGTCTCTTCACAGTCTCCAAGTCCAGAACAGACTGATCTCTCATAGTCTGTTCCGGACTTGGGGACTGTGAAGAGACCTCTGGTGGCATGTCTTGTGGGGTACTACATAGAGCCATGACTACATGGAACTGTATTCCACATCAAGTAACTGATGCAAGTAGTAAAATAAGATTTTAAAAACAGATTTTAAAAAACACCTTATCGAACAGCAGGGACTGTGAAGCAACACAAATATAGGCGCAGACACATGCATACACACACACACACACGATAACATACGCACTATACACATACGTACACATGGATTTTTGTACTGTAGATATGTGGTAGTGGTGGAGTAGGGGCCTGAGGGCACACAGTGTGTTGTGAAATCTGTGAATGTATTGTAATGTTTTTAAAATTATATGAACTGCCTTAATTTTGCTGGATCCCAGGAAGTGTAGCTGCTGCCTTGGCAGGAACTAATGGGGATCCATAATAAATACAAGTCCCAGATGAAGAATAAGACACTATTTCAAAGCATAGTACATGTAATGTTTGCCAAGTACAATGTAATTACTAGTTGTTACACAGGATTTAGCCAATTAAAATGAAGTGTATCTTTAGGAGTACTTGTACTTAATGTGTACAGTACATTACCCATCCTGACAACCTGGCCCTCAATTTATAGCTTGTGGAAGTGACATCCAAGTGGGAGAATAAATACACTAGTACACCACTGATAGAAGAATTTGGTAAAGAGCGTCTGCTAAATGACGTAAATGTAAATGTAATGACTAATTATTACACTCAGATTCTTTGTGAAATGTGTTAGAATCATAAAACTACAATCTGATAATGTGTGTAGCTTAGTTAGAAGTAAAACAAGGGCTTTGGCTTATTTTTATATCTATGCAAGCAGAATGCAACTGTGAAACCAATAACAGAAAACAGGATGTGAAACTAGACACTGAGAAGCATGTCCCCACCGTATGTGCCTGCATAAGATGCATATTTGCCCAGCAACAGAGTATTTGTGTCTTCTGAAACCAGTGTGAAATAGATACAGGAAGAAACAATAGGTTGCTGTGCAGCTAACAGAGACATATGATAGCTGTCTAAATATGGGCTAGGAGCTTTCTCATTGGCCCACTTAGGGGCGTAGTAGAGGTATAAAAAACGTTGTGCATTGTATGATTTTCAGAGCTCTCATGAATAAAGAATGACCATTGCAGTAAGGGGTCTGTTTAATTTATTTAAACTAGAGATTTATACCTCTGGGAATTATTCAAAGATTTAAGAAGTGTTAGACTTCAACCATTGAGAACAAAATTCTCGTGACAACCACAGAGTATCTGTATAGGAAAATCATTAAGAGCAAACTGTGCTGCCAATCACCGTGTAGGGCGCGACATTTTGCGGGTGTGGAGAGCTCATTAGAGGATAGAGAAAGCTTGCATTGATGAGCTGGGCATCGTGTTATGACCTGAATTATCTGAATTAGGCCCACAGAATTATACCTACGGAGGAGCGGCTTCTATGGAGGAACTTTGAATGTCTTTGAACTTCAGAGTTGGTTTAACGTTGGACCAGAGCAAATGTTAGCTAGCTAGCTAACAACCTTGTTTGTTTAGTGCAGCACTAGAATTAAAAACAGGTCTTACCTTTTTGTCGTTAATAAATCCAATGTGAAATGTGGTGACTATAGAATCCTTAACTAGCATTGAAAAAGTTCTTCCATTCTTCTCAAATTAAACATATCTCCCTAATTTCTGAATCGTGCTTGTAACGTTGTCAGTAGGATACAGTAACCTATGCTTCAGAGGAGAGGAGCAGGTAGTTTCCAAATGCACACCCACTGGCAAAGGTTTCCATTCCAGCTGGAAGGCAGAAACTGGAATATGTTCCTAGAGTGAGCTTTCCCAGCTAACAAAATTACGTTCCAGGGCGTGACAAGTTATTTTAGTCCCTACATAAGTCATGATAACGTTATTGTGAAACGTTCCTTCTACGTAGCTGTGGTGTCCGCTTATGTCCCAAGTCTTTTCAGGACGTATAAATGTGGGGAATTTTAAACTGTTAAATATGTGTATTTTTAAGTCAACCTCATAATGTTGCTAAACGTCAGAAAGTACGTTGAGAGCCCCATAAAATGCAGTTTCTGGTAACGTAACTTTCGCACGTAACAGTGTGATGGGGACAAGGACATTCCGGCTGGCCAAACCCTCCCCTAACCCGGACAATTGGGCATCACCTCATGGGTCTCCCGGTCGTGGCTGGCTGCGACACAGACAGGTATCGAACCAGCATCTGTAGCAATGCAGCTTGCACTGCGATGCAGTGTCTTAGACCACTGCGCCACTCGGGAGGACCCTTAAGACACGTTATTTAATCTACCCTGAACATATACACAGTGTCCTGTCGGTAGGTGTCCACTGACGAAATATGCAAAATGCCAGAAAATAAGTTCATTTTTTTACTTAAAATGTATCACAATAGATTCATAAACAAAATCACAGCAATAAGCTCACAAAATAACAAGTCAGTAAAAACATGAACACTGCACTCCAATCAAGAACTGTAAAACTGCTTAAAGCTAAAAGTGAATAACTATGTTATGTTTATTCAGGTGCTGCTGCTCCATCCTCATCCACGGTCTCTTCCTCGACCCGCTCCTGGAAGTCAAAATAACACAAACTGGTCATTATTTTCCTTAAACAAATGATCAAAATGCAGGTTTAACGTCGACTCCCTACTACATTTACATTTTAGTCATTTAGCAGACGCTCTTATCCAGAGCGACTTACAGTTAGTGAATACATCTTTTTTTATACTGGCCCCCCGTGGGAATCGAACCCGCAACCCTGGCGTTGCAAACGCCATGCTCTATCAACTGAGCTACATCCCTGCCGGCAATTCCCTCCCCTACCCTGGACGACGCTGGGCCAATTGTGCGCCGCCCATGAGTCTCCCGGTCGCGGCCGGCTGCGACAGAGCCTGGATTCGAACCAGGATCTCTAGTGGCACAGTTAGCACTGCGATGCAGTGCCTTAGACCACTGCGCCACTCAGGAGCATTCCTACTACAGTCCTTTTTTACTAGCACAATCATTTAGCTATATTGACCGACTGGATTAAAGTGAAGTAAAAAGGCCATTATCCTCTATGGCCTCCATAACTTGGTTCAGAGCAGTCCTGAACTCTGTACGGTGTTAGAAATTGCGTAATTCAAATCTGGTATTGGAATAAGAATCAAACATAATCAAGAGATATTCAATCCAAGCTAAATTGATTATATGCAAAATGTATGTATGATAAGTATGTTGGTTCGTATACGGGCTCACTGAAATACCACGCAGGGCAGTCAGAGAACTAATCCATTGTTACAGGTTCTTCTTCAAATACTCTGACAGAGATATTTCCCACTCCCTGCTGGCCAATCAGAGTAGAGACTGAGCGTGGTTTAGACTTACTCAGCCAATCCGTTGGCGCACCGGCTGGTCCCAGACCCTTGGCGTTCCACTTGTTGCACACTGTTGCCAGGCATACGTTTTTATCATAACAACCTGTAGTCAGCACCGAAAAGACACCATTCCACTGTACCTACGTTCAAGGACGGTTCACAGACAACAAAGAGGCAGTGTTCGTATCTGTAAGAAATACAAGTCTTATCTGTCCTACCCCCTAACGTTCCTCACATGAATCACAGCTGGTTATGTGAAACAATTTATATGAGTATAGTACAAACCTTCTATGCTTATCATTAATGCATTCCTTCTAAGCTATTCATCACATACAGATCCAATTATGAGAAAATAGATCCCCACAACGGATCATCTCCAATTTCACCATTATCCTCTATGGCCTCCATAACTTGGTTCAGAGCAGTCCTGAACTCTGTACGGATCATCTCCAGTTTCACCATTATCCTCTATGGCCTCCATAACTTGGTTCAGAGCAGTCCTGAACTCTGTACGGATCATCTCCAGTTCCACCATTATCCTCTATGGCCTCCATTACTTGGTTCAGAGCAGTCCTGAACTCTGTACGGATCATCTCCAGTTCCACCATTATCCTCTATGGCCTCCATAACTTGGTTCAGAGCAGTCCTGAACTCTGTACGGATAATCTCCAGTTACACCATTATCCTCTATGGCCTCCATAACTTGGTTCAGAGCAGTCCTGAACTCTGTACGGATCATCTTCAGTTTCACCATTATCCTCATCTCCACTGCTTGAAGATCTGCAAAATAATAAAGAATCAACAGTTTTGCTGCAAGTAGTGTGACAATACAAGCCATGAGTACCAGGCAGGACATGGATCAAGAACATGTGAAATACCTCGATCAAAATATCCACCCTTCATATATATTAGTAGTATTGATAACCATGTATTTGCTGACAGCCAAACAATTTGGAATTGATGTTGACAATACAAGAGAAGCAACATGTTGTAACATATAGGCACATATAACTTGTGTGTGAAACATTGTATTGTATTCTTATGATTGGTAGGGGGTTATTATGTCTGAGTGAATGGGCTGCTTCTACTTTAACATCATGCTGTGTGACTTGTCTTTTTGTCACCCTATGCGTTTTACATAAAGTCTCCTACATGGAGTGTCTGCTTCTCTGTCTTCTTATCGGTCAGGCCGTCTGCTTCTCTGTCTGCTTATCTGTCAGGCCGTCTGCTTCTCTGTCGGCTTATCTGTCAGGCCGTCTGCTTCTCTGTCGGCTTATCAGTCAGACCGTCTGCTTCTCTGTCAGTTTAAGGGTCAGGCCTTCTGCTTCTCTGTTGGCTTATCGGTCAGGCCGTCTGCTTCTCTGTCAGTTTAACGGTCAGGCCGTCTGCTTCTCTGTCGGCTTATCGGTCAGGCTGTCTGCTTCTCTGTCAGCTTAACGGTCAGGCCGTCTGCTTCTCTGTCGGCTTATTGGTCAGGCTGTCTGCCTCTCTGTCAGCTTAACGGTCAGGCCGTCTGCTTCTCTGTCGGCTTATCGGTCAGGCTGTCTGCTTCTGTGTCAGCTTAACGGTCAGGCCGTCTGCTTCTCTGTCGGCTTATCGGTCAGGCCGTCTGCTTCTCTGTCGGCTTATCGGAACTACAGAGTTGGTTTAACGTTGGAACAGAGCTAATGTTAGCTAGCTAGCTAACAACCTTGTTTGTAAAGTGCAGTGCAGCACTATAATTAAAAACAGGTCGTACCTTTTTGTCGTTAATAAATCCAACGTGAAACGTGGTGACTATTGTGGGGATTTATTGTTCTCATAAATTGATGGGATGACTAACTTAGAAAGAATGCATTCTGGACTGTGCTGATGTGGGTTGTCACCTGGCAAGCTGTGATTGATGTGAAGAGCTGTTTTAGGGGGTAAAATGAGATAAGAATTTGTGTCTCCAAATACTAGACTATACTGGTTCTTTGTGATCTGTGAACCATCCTTGGACGTAGGAATGGTGTCTAGGGGAGCTGGCTCTTCTCTCCATGACAGGTTGTTATGATAAGAATTTACGCCTGGCAACAGAACTACCTAGTCGAGAGGTTGTCGGGAGAGGTCGTGTTTTTCTCTAGCTGGAGGTAAGCAGGAGGTAAGCTTCTCATATGGTGTTGAGTAAAGCTTAACCATGTATTAGATCGTAGGTAGGTAGTTAGCTGTAGTTAGGTATTGTATTTATTATAGGTTAGTATTGTTGTTATTGTAGGTTTCCGTAGGTAATTGTAGGTTAGTATCGAAGCACGAGGCTAGCTAGCTAGCGGGTAGCTACTGGTATCGATTAGCAACGCTGGAGAGCTGTTTCCAATGTTAATGTAGTCCTAGCCAACGTTTAATTTTTGCTGCGTTATGCGTTATGAAAGGAACTAGACACGGACTTGAATTATCTGTTTAGTGTGCTAACACACTCTTGGCAGTTTGTTGTAACCAAGTATTGATGCTAAATTGTGTGTTAATGGATGCTAGCTTGCAAGTTAGCTACGGCGTCATAGCTAGGCATCGTGGGTTGTTGTGGGTAGTTACTGTGTCTTGGCAGTGCCGGCTGTAGCACGAAGCGAGCTACCTAGCCGTTTTTTCGAACAGAGTCAGAGTCAACACAATAGCCATTGTGTGCCGGGTGTAGCACGAAGCTAGCTAGCTAGCCGTTCTTCAAACAAAGTCAACACAGTGGCCATTGCTAGCTACCTGTAAGTATTGGCAGCCATTTTGACATATTCTAGTACGGTAGTAGCTAAATACAATATACTTGTCCTAGCTAGCCAACGTCTAATCATTGCTGCGTCATGAAAGGAACTTGACACAGACACGAATGATCTGTTTAGTGTGTTATCACACTATTGGTGGTTTGTTGTGACCAAGTGCTGGTGCTATACGGTGTGTTATTGTTATTGGATGCTAGCTTGCTAGTTAGCTATGGTGTCATAGTTGAATAAAGTGGGTTGAGTCTATTCCTTTAAACATTGAACCGCTGTGGTTCACAACAATTCTGATTTCTAAAGGTGGAAGTTGGGAGAGTTTTTGTTCGGGTGGTTCAGTGAAACAATTTTAGTTTCTGAGGTAGAAGTTTTTGGTGAGGGAGGCCCTGCTCTCTCTGCTCCCAGATGCTTAGCTCATTTCATTCCGATCTCCTCTGCATTTTTGTAGCCATTTGCTACAGCCTGTCAACTATGCCTCTGCCTATCCCTGTTCTCTCCTCTCTGCACAGGCTACACAAACGCACCACACCGCGTGGCTGCTGCCTCTCTAACCTGGTGGTCCCTGCACGCACAACCCACGTGGAGTTCCAGGTCGCAGGCAGCCTCTGGAACTGCCGTTCTGCTGCCAACAAAGCTGACTTCATCCCAGCCTATGCCAACCTCCAGTCCCTCGACTTCCTGGCGCTGACGGAAACATGGATCACCACTGAAAACACTGCTACTCCTACTGCTCTCTCCTCGTCTGACCATGTGTTCTCGCATACCCCGAGAGCATCTGGTCAGAGGGGTGGTGGTACAGGAATCCTCATCTCTCCTAAGTGGACATTCTCAATTTTTCCCCTAACCCATCTGTCTATCTCCTCATTTGAATTCCATGCTGTCACAGTCACTAGCCCATTTAAGCTTAATATCCTTGTCATCTATCGCCCTCCAGGTTCCCTTGGAGAGTTCATCAATGAGCTTGACGCCTTGATAAGTTCCTTCCCTGAGGATGGCTCACCCCTCACAGTTTTGGGGGATTTCAACCTCCCTATGTCCACATTTGACTCATTTCTCTCTGCCTCCTTCTTTCCACTCCTCTCCTCTTTTGACCTCACCCTCTCACCGTCCCCCCCTACTCACAAGGCAGGCAATACGCTTGACCTCATCTTCACTAGATGCTGCTCCTCTACTAATCTCACTGCAACTCCCCTCCATGTCTCCGACCACTACTTTGTTTCCTTTTCTCTCTCGCTCTCCTCCCACACTACTCACTCTGCCCCTACACAGATGGTAATGCGCCGCCGCAACCTTCGCTCTCTCTCTCCCACTACTCTCTCCTCTTCCATCCTATCATCTCTTCCCTCTGCTCAATCCTTCTCCCTCCAATCTCCTGATTCTGCCTCCTCAACCCTCCTCTCCTCCCTTTCTGCATCCTTTGACTCTCTGTGTCCCCTATCCTCCCGGCCGGCTCGGTCCTCCCCTCCAGCTCCGTGGCTTGATGACTCATTGCGAGCTCACAGAACAGAGCTCCGGGCAGCGGAGCGGAAATGGAAGAAAACTAAACTCCCTGCCGACCTGGCATCTTTTCACTCCCTCCTCTCTACATTTTCTTCATCTGTTTCTGCTGCTAAGGCCACCTTCTACCACTCTAAATTCCAAGCATCTGCCTCTAACCCTAGGAAGCTCTTTGCCACATTTTCCTCCCTCCTGAATCCTCCTCCCCCCCCCCCCTCCTCTCTCTCTGTGGATGACTTCGTCAACCACTTTGAAAAGAAGGTTGACGACATCCGATCCTCGTTTGTTAAGTCTAATGACACTGCTGGTCCTGCTCACACTGCCCTACCCTATGCTTTGACTTCTTTCTCCCCTCTCTCTCCAGATACAATCCTGCGACTTGTGACTGCAGGCCGCCCAACAACCTGCCCGCTTGACCCCATCCCCTCCTCCCTTTTCCAGACCATCTCCGGTGACCTTCTCCCCTACCTCACCTCGCTGATCAACTCATCATTGACCGCTGGCCATGTCCCTTCCGTCTTCAAGAGAGCGAGAGTTGCTCCCCTTCTCAAAAAACCAACACTCGACCCCACTGATGTCAACAACTACAGACCAGTATCCCTTCTTTCTTTTCTTTCCAAAACTATTGAGCGTGCCGTCTTTAGCCAACTCTCTTGCTATCTCTCTCAGAATGACCTTCTTGATCCAAACCAATCAGGTTTCAGGACTGGTCATTCAACTGAGACTGCTCTTCTCTGTGTCACGGAGACTCTCCGCACTGCTAAAGCTAACTCTCTCTCCTCTGCTCTTGTCCTTCTAGACCTGTCTGCTGCCTTTGATACTGTGAACCATCAGATCCTCCTCTCCACCCTCTCCGAGCTGGGCATCTCCGGTGCGGCTCACTCCTGGATTGCGTCCTACCTGACCGGTCGCTCCTACCAAGTGGCGTGGCGAGAAGCTGTCTCCGCACCACGTGCTCTCACCACTGGTGTCCCCCAGGGCTCAGTTCTAGGCCCTCTCCTTTTCTCCCTATACACCAAGTCACTTGGCTCTGTCATATCCTCACATGGCCTTTCATATCATTGCTACGCTGACGATACACAACTAATCTTCTCCTTTCCCCCTTCTGATAACCAGGTGGCAAATCGCATCTCTGCATGTCTGGCAGACATATCAGTATGGATGACGGATCACCACCTCAAGCTGAACCCTGGCAAGACGGAGCTGCTCTTCCTCCCGGGGAAGGACTGCCCGTTCCATGATCTCGCCATCACGGTTGACAACTCCGCTGTGTCCTCCTCCCAGAGTGCGAAGAGCCTAGGCGTGACCCTGGACAACACCCTGTCGTTCTCCGCCAACATCAAGGCGGTGACCCGCTCCTGCAGGTTCATGCTCTACAACATCCGGAGAGTACGACCCTGCCTTACACAGGAAGCGGCACAGGTCCTAATCCAGGCACTTGTCATCTCCCGTCTGGACTACTGCAACTCGCTGTTGGCTGGCCTCCCTGCCTGTGCCATTAAACCCCTACAACTCATCCAGAATGCCGCAGCCCGTCTGGTGTTCAACCTTCCCAAGTTCTCTCACGTCACCCCCCTCCTCCGCACACTCCACTGGCTTCCAGTTGAAGCTCGCATCCGCTACAAGACCATGGTGCTTGCCTATGGAGCAGTGAGGGGAACGGCACCTCTGTACCTTCAGGCTCTGATCAGTCCCTACACCCAAACGAGGGCATTGCGTTCATCCACCTCTGGCCTGCTGGCTCCCCTTCCTCTGCGGAAGCATAGCTCCCGCTCAGCCCAGTCAAAACTGTTCGCTGCTCTGGCACCCCAATGGTGGAACAAGCTCCCTCACGACGCCAGGACAGCGGAGTCACTCACCACCTTCCGGAGACATTTGAAACCCCACCTCTTTAAGGAATACCTGGGATAGGATAAAGTAATCCTTCTAACCCCCCCCCCCCCCCCCCCCCCAAATTGTAAAGTGGTTATCCCACTGGCTATAGGGTGAACGCACCAATTTGTGAGTCGCTCTGGCTAAGAGCGTCTGCTAAATGACGTTAATGTGCCCTTGAGCAAGGCACTTAACCCTAATTGCTCCTGTAAGTCGCTCTGGATAAGAGCGTCTGCTAAATGACTAAAATGTAATGTAAATGTAACAGGGGTGCGCCAACGGATTGGCTGAGTAAGTCTAAACCACGCTCAGTCTCTACTCTGATTGGCCAGCAGAGAGCGGGAACTGAGAACTGTCAAGAGTATTTGAAGAACAATCTGAAACAATGGATTAGTTCTCTGAGTGCCCTGCGAGGTATTTCAAGGAGCCTGTATATTCGAACATCATATTTACCATTTAAGGTTTTGCATTAATTAAAATACTAGTATATCTTAAAAGTCGTGTTGACCTCTTTTGTTCCTATAATACCAGATTTGAATTGACGCAACTTGACACTATAGTATCCTTAACTAGCATTGAAAAAGTTCATCCATTCTTCTCAAATTAAACATATCTCCCTAATTTCTGAATCATGCTTGTAACGTTGTCAGTAGGATACAGTAACCTATGCTTCAGAGGAGAGGAGCAGGTAGTTTCCACACGCACACCCACTGGCAAGGATTTCCATTCCAGCTGGCAGGCAGAAACTGGAATACGTTTCTTGAGTGAGCTTTGTTGCGATTTTTGTGGGACTGGAGAAAAATACCCGGAAAGGAAAATAAGAATGAGATGATTCCATGCTTTTAAAATAACTGTGCTGTTCCTAAAAAGTATAGATCTTTCCCTGAACCGGTTCCAATCCTAGAGAAATTATGTGGATGAAGGTCATGCTTAGGCTAATAAACTATAAAGGGAAATAAATTGCTACAGTTTACACTTTTTTTTAGTAATTAAATGAAATGTTGTAATCTGATCCCGGAATGCACGGACCGTTAGTAGTGGGGGAACAGGAAGTTCCGGGCAGGCGGGCCCCATTCTTCACAATAAAGAAAGCGCCAGAACTGTGCAGTCAAGAAGATAACCTTTGTGTCCGTTTCTATTTATTACTAGAGGTATGTAATAGCACGTTTAAACTTTCTAATGTCGAAATAACATGTCATACCATGCTAGGTAACAAATCCGTTAAGGTATTATCACGTTTGTTAAAGGTTTGATGTGTTATTTTTGTGTCAAACCGAGTGAGTGAAAGAACGTGATAAAAACTATTTTACAAGTCACATAGCTAGAGATGTTGGGTTTGTCTGAGTGAATGTACATAATTGTATCATGTTAGTTTAATAAATAATCAATTTATTTGAGATTTCTGAGTTCGTTTTGCATATTATTGGTTTTGTGTAAAATTCCCATGCTGGGAAAATGGCGGCTACTCTCGGTCAGCGTCAACGGACTTCAGTGAGGACAGTGCGGGTGCATCAGATAGAGACAATTTCACGGTCGCACTACTGTTTTGAAGCTGAATGTAATGATTATCAGTTTTCTACGTGTGTACTAATATTCAGACACATTCTGTTGTTTCTGTCTTTATCAATAAATGTTGCTATGGTGTGAACAGGAAATACAATTGGTTTTTGATTGAAGTAATACAGTGAAGACAAGGTTATTCAGGAAATTAGCACACAGTGCTGTCTAAAACAAACTGTAACCTTGTACTAAATGGTTTTTGAGTCATTTATGCATTTATCTACTATAGGTTAGTTATTAGCTCAAAAGTATTGTGGAGTTCCTGCACCTTAATATGAACAGTAACGGCACCCAAAATGAGTATTGGCACCTATTTCAGTCCAAGTCAAGCACTGAATTAGATAATTGAACAAGAAAAAAAAAGTGAAAATATTTTTAGAGAATAAAGAAAGTGCCAGAACTGTCAACACTAACTTTTGTGTCTGTGCTCTCTATATTACTACTAGCAGATTCAGATAAGTCCAAACATAAAGTCACTGGGTCCTGATTGTGACAGTTGAGCCCAGTTTGCATCGCAATATCCAGAGATGGCATCAGTGAAGCTGGAAGACTGCAGTCAAACACTGGAGCTGAATGTCAACATTAAAGATGAAGAAGAGGAGAAGAAGATTGGGAAATCTGTTTCTCAGGGTAAGAGGAGGTTCTATCTAATTCAGTTTGTTGGACATGATTTGGAAAGGCACACACCTGTCTATATACAGTGCATTCGGAAAGTATTCAGACCCCTTGACTTTTTTGATATTTTGTTACGTTACAGCCTTATTGTAAAATAGATTGAATAGTTTTTTTCCCTCATCAATCTACTCACAATACCCCATAATGATAAAGCAAAAACTGGGTTTTGTTCAATTGTTGCAAAAACAACATCTGAACGACACATTTACAAAATGTCTTTCTACTCTGCGAGTGTCTAAACCATGATCACCTTGATCATAGGACTGTTTCAGCCTAGTTAAGCTGTTCTCAGCCTTTGAGGTGGGAAGTTCTTCATACTGAGCTTTAAGACCAAATCATTCCTTGTTTACTTCTACTGAGTTATCCAAAAAAGCTTCCCTCTCCAATTCTCTGATTTTGCTGTCCATCTCTCTCCTTTTCTGATTTATTTTATTTGAAACTGGTAAAACGTTTAATTTGCCCCCAAATATGTGCTTTGAAAGCCTCCCATCTGGTACTCGCTGACGTTTGGTCAGTGTTCAATGTCAAATAAAATCAATATGCACTCCAACGTAATGTAAGAAGTCTGGGTCCTGTAACCATCTGAGATGCAAACGCCATCTAGAGGATCCTTTTACTAGTTTTGTATCCCTATAGAATAATCACACAAGGGAATGGCCATTCAAAACAATAGTATCATATCCACTTCCTGCTACATTGGGAAGCAATAAGCAAGAAACTAAAAAGTAGTCTACATGAGAATATGATTTAAATGTTGACGAGTAACATGAATACTCCCTTTTACTCGGGTTCTGAGTCCTCCAAGGATCACATAGATTTAAATCCTTAATGAAATGCTGTAATTTCTTTCTACTCTGCGAGTGGGAAGTGTCTAAACCAGAGGAGCAATCTAGATGAGGATCAAGAGTGCAATTAAAGTCCCCTGCCATTAGGACCTTACCAGGAATGGAGGCTATCAATAGAAATACATTCTCAAAGAATTTGGGATTATCATCATTAGGACCATAAACATTAACCAGATTAATATGCTCATTCAAAAGAGTTTCCTGTATCAAAATGTATCTGCCAGCTGTATCAGTTATAATAGTATCCACTTGAAACGGAACAGATTAGTGAATTAAAACCATAACACCATGAGAATGAGAGGAGAAACAAAAATGGTGTCATAAAACCTAGCGGTCAAACAGGGAAATGGTTCCAATCATTTTTAATTTTTATTCATTTTAGAAACACTTAAAATAAGGGCTGTGTTTCGTGTAGGCTTCACTTGGCGTGACTTTTAGCAATATATTCGGCTCTATTTCCTCTCAGATTATAAAACACTAATTATCATCAAAGTAGACATCATGCAAAACAAAAAATCACTGCAATCTCCTGCACGTCATCTCTAGCTGACACCTTTGCTAACAGGTATTGTGTCAATTTAAAACTTGCACAAGACAGCGGCAGAGAAGTACTTGGAATTGCGAGGATTTACTGCAAAACAGCTGCAGGGGGTGTTGAGTGGTAGTGGTTTGGCGTAGGACTAGATTGTGTTAAATAGTGGAATGGGGAGGTTGGTTTTTGTAGTGGAAAATCGCCACGAAGGGACTCAATGTCAAACTTAAATTAATAATTATTTTTTATCAGCAAGCTGGAGAGGTTCCTGCTTGTGACCGACCAATACCTCACAAGGCTTCTTCTCTCCAAGCTGAGACCTTGAAACTGAGATATCCCTTTTGGTTCCCAGAGCAATGTTCTGGGCGTACTGCCAATTGGTCTGAGGAGGTCAGTAATCTGCACGAACCAAGAACATTTACCCTCACATTTTTTAGAGCGGGCTATTACTTGACAGGGCAATTTTGTATGATTTACCGTTTAAATGAATGTAATGTATGTAGTCTGTGAATGGCCTCACACACCAGTACAGTAGGTGGAGGTGTATGCACCTAAAAGTTGGATGTGATCCGCCAACCAAATCCCAAAGAAGAAAAAGGATGCAAATGCACGTCGCTTGACCCATATGGAGAATGTGAAAAAGGAGCAAAGTTCATCTTTATTATTGATGTTTGATGAAGAGTATCTACCACCCTATGTAAAGTTGGGATATATATATTATACCCCATAAGAGAGTTTGTGTAAAACCTGATGTAATGCAAGATATTAAAAAAGTTTGGCCACATGTCAAGTGTTTGTAGACGGAAGGAATATGTTATTGAAGAGCATGTGAATGTAAAATGTTGTAACTGTGGTGGGGGTCATATTCCTGACTTCCCAGAGTGCCCTGTTAGGGTGAAAGAGGTTGAGGTGTCAAGGATCAGGGCTGTACAGCAAATCTCCTATGTGGAGGCGGTGAAGAGAGTTATAGTAGCAAGAGGCCACAGTTCTGAAGAAGATATGGCGGTGGATGCACTGCAACCAGTTGCAAATGTTATACGTCAATCAAGTGATCTGGATACACTTATTTTGAAGGTGGATTTTTTAGTATTTACAGCCACAGTTATTAATTGTACTGCACAAGAAGTCCAAGAAGCTGGACATCATTATATCTGCAGCTGAGAAGTGTTTGGGCCTCCAAGACTTCACGGCAGAAGCCCTGCAAGGACTACTGTTGCCAGAAAATGTTCCGCCCTCACAGGATCCTTCTGAGCCTGTGTAGGGACCTGATTAGAACAGAAAAGCAGCCTGATTTAATTTCAATTTTGTTATTGATAGTTTGTATGATTTTTTTTTTTTTTACTGTATACACTGAACAAACATATAAATGCAACATGTAATGTTTTGGTCCCATCTTTCATAAGGTGAAATAAAAGATCCCAGAAATGTTCCAGACAAAAACCTATTTCTAAAATATTTTGCACAAATTTGTTTACATCTTTTTCCACCTGACAGGTGTGGCATATCAAGAAGCTGATTAAATAGCATGATCATCATTACACAGGTGCACCTTGTGCTGGGGACAAGAGTAGCTGAGTAGGTGCTTGGCAGCATCTAATGGGGATCCCTAACGAATACAAAAACGACACTCTAAAATGTGCAGTTTTTTCACACAACACAATGCCACAGATGTCTCAAGTTTTGAGGGTGCATGCAATTGGCATGCTGACTGCAGGAATGTCCACCAGAGCTGTTGCCAGAGAATGTTAGGTTAATTTCTCTACCTTTAGCTGCCTCCAATGTTGTTTTAGAGAATTTTGCAGAATGCCCATCCAGCCTCACAACTGCTGACCACCGTGTATGGCGTTGTGTGGGCGTGCGGTTTGCTGATGTCAATGTTGTGAACAGAGTACCCCATGGTGGTATCGGGGTTATGGGATGGGATGGCATAAGCTACAGACAACTAAGACAATTGCATTTTATCGATGGCAGTTTGAATTCACAGAGATGCCATGACAAGATCCTGAGGCCCATTGTCCTGCCATTCATCAACCTCCATCACCTCGTGTTTTAGCATGATAATGCACGGCCCCATGTCGCAAGGATCTGTACACAATTGAACATGGTGAAAATGTCCCATTTCTTCCATGGCCTGCATACTCACCAGACATGTCACCCTTTGAGCATGTTTGGGATGGTCTGGATCGCCGTGTACCACAGCTTGTTCCAGTTCCCGCCAATATCCAGGAATTTTGCACAGCCATTGAAGAGGAGTGGGACAACATTCCACAGGCCACAATCAACAGCCTGATTAACTTTATGCAAAGGAGAAGTGTCCCGGAGGAGGCAGCGGCAGCTACCCACTTCTCCAGTGCTTCATTTGTAAATTGGGCGGTGCCGGAACCAAAAGTGAGCCCGAGAGGGGGGTGACCTGGTGGGTTCTGAGGCACCAGAACAGATAAAAACAAACAACCTTTATAACAAAGCATTGCATGCATTATCATGGCTTTCGCTTACGGGCATAGAGCAGTGGTGTGGAGCTGCTTGCAGAAGTTACACACATGGAGTACATTTTTTGTAGCCTAGAGTCTGGGGAAAATGTGTTCTTTTTATAAATGGATTTCATGCAATTCTACATCATTTTAGATGACTGGAGACTTTCGCAGAATCTTTTTTTAATACCTCACAAATGACGAAAATGACAGGCTACTTTGACACTGAGAATCTGAGATCAATAAAAACTACCTTGTCTTGAATCGATCAATAGCCGAGGCCCCTAAGTGTGCAGAGAAACACATTGTACAATATGAGGAGGAAGATATAGTCCTAAAAAAGCTTTCCAGTTTCACTGACTCACCCAATGATGTGCAGCTCACTCACCGGCCAAAAGCTTATCTCTCTCTTGCTTTACTTTTTTAAACAATGCTGTTCGCTCAATAGGCCAATTTGAAAGTTGTTAACTTGGTAACATACAGACATTAGTATTTTATTTTCAGCAGGATCCATTTACTTTACAACCTGTCTTTTCCAGCGATTGTATTAGAAACATTTGCTAAAGGCCTGTTTTGGCTGCATGCTGTTAACTGACAGATTTAACACACGTTAGGCATGCCTTGTGATTTGGCTACACACAATCAACAGCTAGGCTATTTTTTTAAATTAGCTATGGATCCTCTGTGGCGAAATTCTAGGCTTACTCCTGGCGTAGTGCTGGAAATTATTTAATTTATTTCTGAACAGACTGCAGAGTGCTGCAGCACCTCCAGCACACTTCCCACAGCTATTATTCTATTAGGAGATAAATGATGAAGTGCAATGCTGGAGAGAAGAGAGTTGCCGGCTTATGTCTATAACAGCACAGAGAGGGAGCGAGATCATAGAAAGTGAATGTCATTTTATTTCTGTGAGAGATACAGGCGTGCTTCTCTCTCTCACCACAGCAATGGCCACGCCTTGGTCTAGGCTACAATGTTGCGCAAACCATAAACCCCGGACGGCCCAACATTAACCAATTCTTAGAATATCATGCACGTTTTCACATTAAGTTTTTTTAGGGGGCATGACAATTACAGAGGAATCCAAATTGAATCATTCAGATTGCTTCTATTAAGATTTTTACATTGCAAACAGTGGAAATTATTTTTCTTCCCACAAGAGGTAGGTTACGTGATTCTGGCAAATGGGTTCCGGAACGAAAGACTACAAAACTGAGAGGTACCGGAGGATCCAGCTCAAATTAAGCACCACCCTTCTCATATAATGGGGTAGGGCCATCCCAAGGATCCCTGAACGCACGGACGGTTGCACCAATGATTTCTGATAACTAAACCAAGATAGACCACAACTGGTTGTTTCCAATGGGAACAGATGAGTCATAGTGGGCAGAGCCAAGCACGAGCTAGCGAGATCCTATTGGCGTGGTCTAGCACACATCTGCATATTTCTGTTTGGGAACGCCTCCTCTGTGAAGCGCTCGTGTGCAATAACTCAAATCAAATGTTATTGGCCACATGTGCCGAATACAACAGGTGCAGACATTACAGTGAAATGCTTACTTACAGCCCTTAACCAACAGTGCATTTATTTTTTATAAAAAGTCAACTAAAACAACCAAAAAGTGTTGAGGGGAAAAAAAGAGCAGAAGTAAAATAAAATAACAGTAGGGAGGCTATATATACAGGGGGGTACCGGTGCAGACCATGATAGTTTGTTGGTGATGTGGACACCAAGGAACTTGAAGCTCTCAACCTGTTCCACTACAGCCCCGTCGATGAGAATTGGGGCGTACTCAGTCCTCTTTTTTTCCCTGTAGTCCTTTGTCTTGGTCAACTCGCCTTTGCGTTCCTTCTAAATAATGTGATTTAAAAAAATACTTGCAACAGGTAAGTCCACAAAACTTAGTCCACTCTGTGCATAACATATTTTAGTTTTGGGAACAGAACTGTATTAAGATCAGATGTTTCATCGATTAGAACATTTGCAGAATGTCGGCAAAAATCCATCTCCTTCCATCTTCTCCCGCTGCCGGCCAGAACTTCCTCCACAATTATACATCCAGTGAAATATCTGTCTCATTGTTCTATCTGTGGCTGCACTGTGGTAGTGGGGGAACAGGAAGATCCAGGCAGGCACGCACCATTCTTCAGTATAAAGAAAGTGCCAGAACTGTGATGTCAAGAAGATAACATTTGTGTCCGTTTCTATTTATTACTATAGGTATGTGTTATGACGAGTTTCTCTGGCATCAAGTAATTCAGTATGCAAGAGAATAGTTCAACAGTTAGATGGAGAGTTGGTTCAAAGTATTTAATATTACAGTACCAGATTCACATGACAAGCGGTACCGGCATAGCCTATTGTCATCTGAATGACTTACATAGAAAACCTCTTAGTTTAAATAATGCTTTTCCGAGCTAATTCCATCCAACAGTTGCCAACCATTATTGAGTGTCACTCCTCGCCACATATAGGATCACCCTATATGGTATCGTGTTGCACCCTAGTCAGGATATTCCATCACGTACTCCTTCTAAGATTAGCACCAGTGGCCCCCCAGCTATCTTGGCCCACATACCTTCTGGCACCCACCAGTGACAGAAATAAATACATGGAATGTATGTCATCCTCCAAATCCTTATGCAGCTCTCAATATTCCAAACATTAACTAATACTTTATTAAATACGTAATATCAGTATATAATAGCACGTTTAAACTTTCTAATATCGAAAGAACATGTCATACCATGCTAGGTAACAAATCCGTTAAGGTATTATCACGTTTGGTAAAGGTTTGATGTGTTATTTTTATGTCAAACTGAGTAAACCTGGTAACGATTTTAGAAGTCACATAGCTAGATACTTTGGGTTTGTCTGAATGGATGTACATAATTTCCTCAAGGTGATTTCATAAAGAATCCATTTATTTTAGATTTCCGAGTTTGTTTTACATTTTTGGTTTTGTGTAAAATTAACGAGCTGGTAAAATGGTGCTGCCCACTCGGTCAGCGTCAACGGACTTCAGTGCATCAGAGAGACAATTTCACGGTTGCACTACTGTTTTGAAGCTGAATGTAATGAATATCAGTTTTCTACATGTGTACTAATGTTGTTTCTGTCTTTATCAATAAATGTTACTATGGTGTGAACAGAAAACACAATTGGTTTTTGATTGAAGTAATACAGTGAAGACAAGGTTATTCAGGAAAATAGTACATAGTGCTGCCTAAAACAAACAGTGACCTTGTACTAAATGGCTTTTGTCATTTATGCATTTACTGTACCAGTCAAAAGTTTGGACACACCTACTCATTCAAGGGTTTTTCTTAATATTTACTATTTTCTACATTGTAGAATGATAGTGAAGACATTTAAAACACAAATGGAATCATGTAGTAACCAAAAAAGTGTTAAACAAATCAAATATATTTTAGATTCTTCAAAGTAGCCATCCTTTGCCTTGATGACAGCTTTGTAGAATCTTTGTAATCTACAATGTAGAAAATAGTAAAAATAAAGAACTCCTGGAATGAGTAGGTGTTCTAAAACTTGAAGTAGACAAACTGCCAGTGTTTTAATGTTCTATTAAATGAGTCTGTGTAGTTACTAACCCTAGTGATAGTGACTGGAGGATGACACTAACCCTTGTGATAGTGAGTGGAGGATGATATGGCTTCTACATCTGCATTGCTTGCTCTTTGGGGTTTTAGGCTGGGTTTCTATAAAGCACTTTGTGACAACTTCTGATGTAAAAAGGGCTTCATAAAATACATTTGATTGACATGTATATCACACCAACTGACTGGTTCTTCTGATGTTGTTCTCACAGGAGACCATGTTGAGACATTCTCTACATCCAGAGAGCAACAGCAGGAAGATCACAGAGCTAAGAGGTCTCACCACTGCCCACATTGTGAGGAGAGTTTCTCAATTCGATCAAAGTTAAAAATACACCTACAAATACACACTGGAGAGAAGTCTTACTCCTGCTCTGACTGCGGGAAGAGTTTCTCTCGACTGGGCCACTTAAAAATACATGAACGGATACACACAGGAGAAAAGCCTTACTTCTGCTCTGACTGTGGGAAAAATTTCTCTCGACGGGAAAGCTTAAAATCACACCAACGGATACACACAGGAGAGAAGCCTTACTCCTGCTCTGACTGTGGGACAAGTTTCTCTCACCTGAGCTACTTAAAAACACACGAACGTATACACACAGGAGAGAAGCCTTACTCCTGCTCTGACTGTGTAAAGTGCTTCAAAACATCAACTGAGCTAAAAGTTCATCAGAGAACACACACAGGAGAGAAGCCTTACTCCTGCTCTGACTGCGGGAAGAGTTTCTCTCGACTGGGCATCTTAAAACAACACGAACGGATACACACAGGAGAGAAGCCTTACTTCTGCTCTGACTGTGGGAAGAATTTCTCTCAACGGGAAAGCTTAAAATCACACTAACGGATACACACAGGAGAGAAGCCTTACTCCTGCTCTGACTGTGGAACAAGTTTCTCTCACCTGAGCCACTTAAAAACACATGAACGTATACACACAGGAGAGAAGCCTTACTCCTGCTCTGACTGCAGGAAGAGTTTCTCTCGACTGGACCACTTAAAAAAACATGAACGGATACACACAGGAGAGAGGCCTTACTCCTGCTCTGACTGCGGGAAGAGTTTCTCTCGACTGGTCGTCTTAAAACAACATGAACAGATACACACAGGAGAGAAGCCTTACTTCTGCTCGGACTGTTTAAAATGCTTCACAACATCAACTGAGCTAAAAGTTCATCAGAGAACACACACAGGAGAGAAGCCTTACTTATGCTCTGACTGTGGGAAGAGCTTCAGAACATCAGCGGCTCTGACAATTCATCAGCGTGTACACACAGGAGAGAAGCCTTACTCTTGCTCTGACTGTGGGACAAGATTCTACAGATTGGGCAATTTAAAAAGACACCAACGTATACATAAGAAGTGTGGTCCTCTGTAGCTCTGCTGGTAGAGCACGGTGCTTGTAACGCCAAGGTAGTGGGTTCGATCCCCAGGACCACCCATACACAAAAAAAAAGATATATATGCACGCATGACTAAGTCGCTTTGGATAAAAGCGTCTGCTAAATGGCATATTATTATTATTATTATATTAGGTGCTAGTGGATTGGATCAAATGAAGAAAGCATAGAACTCTTGTAATCCTTAGATACTGTAAAGATATTGAGATGACCTTGGATGGGAGGACTAGGGTATGGAGGAAACCACGAGTACATGCATCCATGCCGTGTGTCAGCATTGCAGGATGGTGGTGGTGGTGTGGGGTGTGTTTTTATGGCACATATTGGGCCCCTTAAAAGTGGAGCAACGTTTGAATGCCACAGGATATCTAAACATCATTGCCAATCAGGTGCATCCCTTCATGGCAGCAGTTATCCATCTGCAAATAGATTTTATGCCCCATGCCACAAGGCTTGTCCAGGAATGATTCCATGAACATGACAGTGAATTCAGGTTACTGCAGTGGCCTTCCGAGGCACCAGATCTCAATCCAATTGTGCATCTGTTGTAGGAATTGGAACAAGCTATTCAGAGTAGAAATCCACTACCAGTCAACTTGACACAACTGTGGGAATCATTGCAGTCAACATGGGCCAGCATCCCTGTGGAATGCTTTCGACACCTTGTAGAGTCCATGTCCCGACGAATTGAGGCTGTTCTGATGACAAAGACTATCAGCTGTTCAGAAATGACAGGTACAGAGAGGGGATGCAAGGAGGGGGCGTGGCTATGTATGTGAATCACAGTATGCAGGCAAAGAGAAGAATAACTGACCTAGAGAAAGAAGAGTTTGAGTGTCTTCAGCTCCGTCCTAAACAACACCCCAGCTCAGTTTCATCTCTGGTAGTGGAGTGCTCTAACATCCACCATGGGCACATGACAAAACACTGCAGCAGAACACTGTGGATTATCTCAAATCACTGTCCATGTGATCAGGATGTCCTCTCCCCAAATGGGTCTCATCCTGTGTGGAGACTTAAATCACCTGCCCATCAAGATGCTGACAAACTCCCATCCAGACATGAAACAAGTGGCCAAAGACAAGACCACAGAGGGGACTCCATCCTAGATCTGATCAACACAACCCACTGTCCTTGCCCCTCTCGGATCTAGTGATCACAAATGTCTGCTGTTCTCTTCAAACACATCAGGAGGGAGAAGAGAGGTGCAGCGGGAAAAAAGGACATCTGGTAACCCAGAACAGAAAGGAGACCTTTGCACGATGTAAGGCCAGTACTGACTGGTCTGCCATATATGAGGTGGAGAGCATCAATGCAAAGGTGGAGACGTTCAACTCCTGCATTCAAACTGCACTTGATGTATACATGCCAATAAGAAAACAACAACAACACTGGACCAGCCCTGGATGACTGAAAGAATAAAGGCTGCCATCAGGAAAATACAGAATATTTTCAACAGATGGGGAGAAACTATGACATGGAGAAAATACAGAAACACAGTGCAAATGCTTATCAAGGAAGCAAAGACAAGCTACTACAAAACTGAAATCCAGGACCTAAAGAAGAAAAACCCTAAGGAATGGTGGGACTTCATTAACAATGGACTGGGACTAAAGAAAACATCAGGAGGGAGAATACAGGTCGAGGGAATTGAAGACGACGACGTGGCTGATGTTTTGAATGGCTTCTTTGCTGAGGCATGGACAAGCACCACACCTCTTGCCATCTTCCCCCTGCCCATGTCTACAAAGCAGGTTGAGCTGTGCAGCATTGGCCAGTTAAAGCAAGCTCTGACCAGACTCAGAGCACGTAAAGCATGTGGGCCTGATGGAATTCCAGCCTGGCTACTAAAGAGCATGCAGAAGATCTAGCCCCTGTCATCAAACACATTGTTAACACCTCCTACTGGCAGGGGACAATTTTATCTAAGTGCACAAATCAGTATGACTACCTCCTAAGTCCAGCACTACTACCGCCCTTGTGAAAGCCACATAATCCTGGCCCAACACTCTAAACCGCTAGGCTACCTGTTAAATACATAACACAATATGTGACATAAGTAGAATAAAGAACACTTGAAACATTACAGGACATTTTTCATGATGGAAATTGAAATATAAAAAAAAAAAAAAAAAGCAGTGTGTAGAGTGGCGTTTCGCAGGCGGTTTGTACGGGCAGTTATACAGGACAGTTTGTGGCTGTTTCTCAGGAGCCTGGTGGTGCAGTTACCTCTTCTTGGAGGGAGCAGGTCATTCAGTGGATGGTCAAGAGTGTGCATGTCCTTCACCAGGTGCACTGCAGCCTGTTCTCGACCTGCTCTGCAGTGATGGGAGCTGTGGTTGGACTGCTCCACCTCTGGAGATGATCCTCAAGGCCCTCCTCTGCACCCTGTCTAGTTGGGCCTGCTGCTTTTTACTGCATCCAACTAACAGCACTCCACCATATTCCAGAACAGTCAAAAAGGCGTTTCGAGACCTTTCTCACTGTCTGCTCCACATGTCACCACTGAGGTTAGAGTCTAGATGAAAATCAAGATACTTGGTTGTTGTTACCACTGGTACTTCCTGTCCTCCTAGGATTAGTGGTGCAGGTTGTGGATGGTCCTCTGACCAAGGGCTAAATGTGCCAGTTGCCATCACCCTCTGCCCTCTTTCGGTGGTGTAGCTGTGGAGCCAGGCTAGTAACCTTGGACACAGTTCAATGGCAGACAGATGTTGCAGGAACTATGGGTGATCTACTCGATCAAAGGCTTTGGACACATCAGCAAGTAACACCCTCACCATTGTTGGGTTTATGGAGTCTGTAGCTGTCAGCCAGTAACTGAAAGGTCGCTGGTTTGAATCCCGAGCCAACTAGGTCAAAAATCTGTCATTGTGGCCTTGAGCAAGGCAATTAACCCCAATTGGTACTATAAGTCGCTCTAGATAAGAGCATCTGCTAAATTACAAATATGTAATGAAAAATCATGTTTGTACATTAATTTGTGCTGGGCAACCTCTTCTTCTCTTGTGCATAAATATAACAAAGTGTTTAAAGTGAAATAGTTAGTGTCTATACAGTGCATTCTGAAAGTATTCAGACCCCTTGACTTTTTCAACAACAAAAATAAGTTACAGCCTTATTGTAAAAATGATTTATTTTTTAATTTTTTTACAAACAACAACAAAAATCCCTCATCAATCTACACACAATATCCCATAATGACAAAGTGGAAACAGGTTTAGACATTTTTGCAAAACCTTATTTACATTTGTATTCCAGACCCTTTGCTATGAATCTCGAAATTTAGCTCAGGTGCATCCTGTTTCCATTGATATTCCTTGAGATGTTTCTACAACTTGATTGGAGTCCACCTGAGATAAATTCAATTGATTGGACATGGTTTGGAAAGGCACACACCTGTCTATATAACATCCCACAGTTGACATTGCATGTCAGAGCAAAAACCAAGCCATGAGGTCGAAGGAATTGTCTGTAGAGCTCAGAGACAGGATTGTGTCGAGGCACAGATCTGGGGAAGGGTACCAAAAAATGTCTGCAGCATTGAAGGTCCCCAAGAACACCGTGGCCTCCTCCATTCTTAAATGGAAGAAGTTTGGAATCACCAAGATTCTTCCTAGAGCTGTCCACCCGGCCAACTGCGCAATCAGAGGAGAAGGGCCTTGGTCAGGGAGGTGACCAAGAACCCGATGATCACTTTGACAGAGCTCTAGAGTTCAGCCCGCTTGGAGTTTGCCAAGAGGCACCTAAAGGACTCTGACCATGAGAAACAAGATTCTCTGGTCTGTTGTTACCAAGATTGAGCTCTTTGGCCTGAATACCAAGCGTCACTTCTGGAGGAAACCTGGCACCATGCCTACGGTGAAGCATGGTCGTGGCAGTATCATGCTGTGCGGATGTTTTTCAGAGGCAGGGACTGGGAGACTAGTCAGGATCGAGGGAATAATGAACGGAGCAAAGTACAGAGAGATCATTGATGAAACCTGCTCCAGAGCGCTCAGGACTTCAGACTGGGGCGAAGGTTCACCTGGATCAGCCAGAGCCCAGACTTGAACCCGATTGAACATCTCCGGAGAGACCAGAAAATAGCTGTGCAGCAACGCTCCACATCCAACCTGCTAGAGTTTGAGAGGATCTGCAAAGAAGAATGAATGAAACTCCCCAAATACAGGTGTGCCAAGCTTGTAGCATCATACCCAAGAAGACTCGATGGTGTAAGCGCTGCCAAAGGTGCTTCAAGAAAGTACTGAGTAAAGGGTCTGAATAATTAGATATTTCAGTTTTGTATTAATAAATTAGGAAAAATGTCTAAAAACCTGTCTTTTGCTTTGACATTATGGGGTATTGTGTGTAGATTGATGAGGGGGGGAAAAAAACGATTTAACCAACTTTAGAATATGGCTGTAACGTAATAAAATGTGGAAAAAGTCAAGGGGTCTGAATACTTTCAGATTGCACTGTATATAGCCAAGCTATCATTGACTAGGTATTGGCACCCCATGTATATTGCCAAGCTACCATTGACTAGGTATTGGCACCCCATGTATATAGCCAAGCTACCATTGCTCATCATGTATTAATTCCTTGTGCTACAATCTTTTTCCTATTATTATAATTGTTGTATTGTGTTCTCCATTGTTGGTCAACATTTCACTGTTAGTCTACACCTGTTGTATACCAAACATGTGACAAAATGAAATGACTACGTATTTAGTGAATTGTCTTCTAAAACTATACTGAAAAAATATATAAACTTGACGTGTAAAGTGTTGGTCCCATGTTTCATGAGCTGAAATAAAAGATCCCGGATATTTTCCATACCCACAAAAAGCTTATTTCTCTCAAATTTGGTGCACAAATTTGTTTCCATTTCTGTTAGTGAGCATTTCTCCTTTGCCAAGATTATCAATCCACCTGCGAGTTGTGGCATATCAAGAAGCTGATTAAACAGCATGATCATTACACAGGTGCACCTTGTGCTGGGTACAATAAAAGGCCACTCTGAAATGTGCAGTTTTGTCACACAACACAATGTCTACATTTTGAGGGAGTGCACAATTGGCATTCTGACTGCAGGAATGTTCACAAGAGCCCAGGACCTCCACATCTGTCTTCTTCACATGCAGGATCATCTGAGACCAGCCACCCGGACAGCTGATGAAACTGAGGAGTATTTATATCTGTAGTAAAGCCCTTTTAGTGGGGACAAATCATTCTTATTGGCTGATGGGTGGGCCCCTGTCATGTGAAATCCATAGATTAGGGCCTAATGAATGTATTTCAATTGATTGATTTCTTTATATGAACTGTACCCCAGTAAAATTGTTGAATGTTGTGTTTATATTTTTGTTCAGTTAGTTAAAATCTTACAAAACAACTGATGATGAATATGTTTGGAAAACTGCATTGATCTGCCAATGAAAAATAACATTAGTACATGAATTTGTACTGGTCAACCACCTCCTCTTTTGTATTCAGTTCTTCCATGTTAGATCTGACAGTATGAATGGTTCTTATGGTTGTATTCAGTTCTTCCATATTAGATCTGGCAGTATGAATGGTTCTTATGGGCTGAGTGCCTGGAGTGTTTTGGTATGACCACAGTCAGGAGTTCTCTGACCCTGTGATCTCACCAGGACAGAACCACATGTCTCTATCAAACTCCAGCCCAGAAGGTGGCAGTGATGTACCTTTAACGTTGGTCTGAACACCACCAATAAACACCATAGAAGAAGAATGCATGCTTAGCAACAACCAAGGGGCCATGCAGCTTTCCACTGTTCCAAAGACTGTCTATTATATGGAACAGATTGGCATGAATCTGTGTTGGTCAAACTCTTCTCTTCTCTATCATTAAATACAACAAAACTATGTTTTAAGTGAAATATTTAGTGTTTGTCTAAAGCTGGAAAAAAGCCAGTCTCCAGATCTCAACCACATAGAAAATCTTTGGAGGGAGTTGAAAGTCCGTGTTGCCCAGTGACAGCCCCAAAACATCACTGCTCTAGAAGAGATCTGCATGGAGGAATGGGCCAAAATACCAGCAAAAGTGTGTGAAAACCTTGTGAAGACTTACAGAAAACGTTTGACCTGTGTCTTTGCCAACAAAGGGTATATAACAAAGTATTGAGAAACTTTTGTTATTGACCAAATACTTATTTTCCACCATAATTTGCAAATAAATTCATAAAAAATCCTACAATGTGATTTTCTGGATTTTTTCCCCTCATTTTGTCTGTAATAGTTGACGTGTACCTATGATGAAAATTACAGGCCTCTCTCATCTTTTTAAGTGGGAGAACTTGCACAATTGTTGGCTGACTAAATACTTTTTTCCCCCACAGTGAGGACTGGCCACTGCTCAGAGCCTGGTTCCTCTCTAGGTTTCTTCCTAGGTTCCTTCCTTCTAGGGCAGGGGTGTCAAACGGATTAAATCCGCAAACGGGTTTAATCCGGCCCGCGAGATGATAAAAAAAAAAAAAAAAAAAAATATTTTTATTTTTTTATAATTTTGTAAAGTATAAAAATGCGCTGCAATTTTTCAATAAAATAAACTGCTGTTCCAATTGCGTCCACTGGATGGCGCAATTGTGTTAAGCAAGCAAACTGTTTATACCGGGGCAGAGCAAGTAGGTCAAGCACGTGCAGCCAATGAGCTACTTTGTTTTGCCCGCGATATTTATTACGGCTTCTACTTTTAACATTATGTGCTTTGGCACCCTCATTGCCCCAATATGTCTCTGTCAAAAAAGAGAAAAGTGGACGCAGAGTGCAGAGTGTTCAGGGTCGGAGTGGACTGGTCCCGCGCTGTCAGCCTGGCTACAGATGGTGCGCCCTCAATGATCGGGAAAAGAGCAGGCGTTGTGACAAAGTTCAGAGAGAAAGTGCAATCTGCAAATGGAGGACGTGATTTTTTGACTTTTCACTGTATTTTGCACCAGGAGGCTTTGTGTTGCAAGTCATTAAAGATGGATAACGTCATGAAGGTGGTCATCCAAACTGTTAATTTCCTCCGATCCAGAAGCCTGAATCACCGTCAGTTTGACAGCCTTCTCAGAGAGAAAGACCACATCTATGGCCTGCCATACCACACTGAGGTAAGATGGTTAAGCCGAGGTGCTGTGCTGAGGCGTTTCTTTGATTTACGAGAAGAAATTGAACAGTTCATGGAAGAAAAGGGCAAACCAGTGTTAGAATTTCATTCCGTAGAATGGATGCAGGACCTTGCATTTATGGTGGATGTTACAGAGCACCTGGATAACTTGAACAAACAGCTGCAAGGGCGCAACAAAGTTGTCACGCAGTATTATGACAGCATACGTTCTTTCAAGTTGAAGCTGTCATTGTGGGAGACGCAACTTGCCGGTGGTGATGCAGCTCACTTCCCCTGTCTGAAAAATGTGTGCGCGACCCAACATGTGGCAGACATGAAGCGGTTCAAAGATAAAATAACGGGACTGTTACGGGAGTTTGAGCAACGCTTTCAGATTTATGTTTATATGTTTTTATGTTGATGTGCTATTGTTTTTAATTGATTTTATTTTATTTGTATATTTAACCTATTCTTGACTCTGTGGTTCTTGCACTTGTTTGGGGAACAGGATTTCATTATTTTTATCTACATTTCTGCCCGAGAAATGACACCCTGATATAGTTCTGTGATCTGTGATATACTTCTGTGAATCACTGAGGCATTATGTGTTTGTGTGTTCTTTGTCCTCAGAACTTTCAAATAACTTGAGGTGTTTTATGATTAATAGTGATGTTGTGCTTTTGGACACTGTCCTCAGGCTCCAGCTTTATGTTTATATGTTTTTATGTTGATGTGCTATTGTTTTTAATTGTTTTTATTTTATTTGTATATTTAAGCTATTCTTGACTCTGTGGTTCTTGCACTTGTTTGGGGAACAGGATTTCATTATTTTTATCTACATTTCTGCCTGAGAAATGACACCCTGATATAGTTCTGTGATCTGTGAAACAGTTCTGTTAATCACTGAGGCATTGTGTGTTTGTGTGTTCTTTTTCTTTAGAATTTTCAAATAAACTTGACGTGTTTTATGATTAATAGTGATGTTGTGCTTGTACTATTTTGGACACACTGTCCTCAGGCTCCAGCTTTATGTTGTATGTTGATCGTATTAAAACAAAGAAAACAATCTGAAGTTGTTGTTTTTAAGTTATATATACCATGATTTTTCCGGTCCGGCCCACTTGGGAATAGATTTTCCTCCATGTGGCCCCTGAGCTAAAATGAGTTTGACACCCCTGTTCTAGGGAGTTTTTCCTAGCCACTGTGCTTCTGCATTGCTTGCTCTTTGGGGTTGTAGTCTCAGTACCTGCACCCTCAGCGGAGTCAACAAACACCGGAAGCATCCGTGTATCAGGGAAAAGGCAGAGTGGAAGGCAAAGCCTGAAATCCGGAAGCTTCTGGTTTCTGTGGACCTCGTTAAGGCGTTTCTTTTACGCCTGATACATTAGGTTAGGGTATTCAGCTTACTGCAGTGGCCTGCCGAGTCACCAGAGCTCAATCCAATTGTGCATCTGTGGGAGGAGATGGAACGAGCTATTCGGAGTAGAGATCCACTCCCAGCCAACCTGACACAACTGTGGGAAGCATTGCAGTCAACATGGTCCAGCATCCCTGTGGAATGCTCTCAACACCTTGGAGAGTCCATGCCCCGATGAATTGAGGCTATTCTGAGGACAAAGGGGGGTGCAAATCAATATTAGGAAGGTGTTCCTAATGTTTTGTACACTCAGTGTATTTCAGATAAAGATGGTGTGATGATCAGTTTTCAGCATTAGTTTGTGTGGATTATTTTATATTACTAAACAACTTTTATTAATTATAAAAAGGCTATGAATTGACTACTTGTGTTTTTTAAATTGTCTTTTAAAATTAGATTCATTATTTTATTAATTGATTATGAATGTATTTGGATAACTGTATTGAAGTTAATTGATCTGGCCGCAGGTAGCCTAGCGGTTAAGAGTGTTGGGTCAGTAACTGAAAGGTCGCTGGTTTGAATCCCGAGCCAACTAGGTGAAAAATCTGTTGTTGTGCCCTTGATCAAGGTAATTAACCCTAATTGGTCCTGTAAGTTGCTCTGGATAAGAGCATCTGCAAAATGACTCAAATGTAATGAAAAATACTGTTTGTACATTAATTTGATCTGGGCAACATCTTTTTGTGTTTAATTAAATGAAACAAACTGTTTTAAATCAAATAGTTAGTGTCTATATATGAACCAAATGTTATCCCATTCACATTCTCTCAAACAAATGACCTATACTGTATATACAAGACACAACATTACCTCTTTGTTTACCCTGGACAGAGGGACAGGGCCATAGTAGGCTAGACTATGTAGCTGCTGTTGTTAGTAGCCTGCAGTTTCCATGCAATACAGCATGTCAGATCGCTAGTGTTTAGGTGTATAGGCTTCTACATTCATGCAAGAGTTTTTGCTTGTGTCTGTCGGGAGTGATGTGTTATCAGGCTTGCTAAATAACTACAGGAGGGAAGTGGAGAGCGCTCCTTGAGCTTTGTGCCCGGTCCGCGCGACATGGTCAAGAGACGCAAAGAGCCAGCATTGGCACTCCGATGTGAAGGACAGCTCTTACAAAAATGTACCATCGTAGTACAATGAACAACAACATTCCATTGTACTATGATGTTTTTTGTTTTTTTTACAAAATACAACTAACGTTTATTTATTTTTTAAACATCCCTTTCATAGCACCTACCACTCCATTAAAGGAGTAGTTCACTATTTTACAACTTTAAGTCCTATATGTAAGGTTTGTATACAGGGGACGTCGGTCTGTACTCAAGATTGAAAGGTACAGTGGGGAAAAAAAGTATTTAGTCAGCCACCAATTGTGCATGTTCTCCCACTTACAAAGATGAGAGAGGCCTGTAATTTTCATCATAGGTACACGTCAACTATGCAGACCCGTCGCCAGACCTCAGTCTTAAGGGGGGCATATGAAATGCATGGGAGGGCAGGGCACAATTATTATTAGCCTACAGTACATATATTTAATAATAAATTCCCTCAAGTGGGGGGGGGGGCACAATCATTTTTGGGGGCGGGCCCGGCCCCCAATTGCCCGCCCATAGCGACGGGTGTGCAACTATGACAGACAAAATGAGAAAAATAAATCCAGAAAATCACATTGTAGGATTTTTAATGAATTTATTTGCAAATTATGGTGGAAAATAAGTATTTGGTCAATAGCAAAAGTTTCTCAATACTTTGTTATATACCCTTTGTTGGCAATGACACAGGTCAAACGTTTTCTGTAAGTCTTCACAAGGTTTTCACACACTGTTGCTGGTATTTTGGCCCATTCCTCCATGCAGATCTCCTCTAGAGCAGTGATGTTTTGGGGCTGTCGCTGGGCAACACAGACTTTCAACTCCCTCCAAAGATTTTCTTGGGGGTTGAGATCTGGAGACTGGCTAGGCCACTCCAGGACCTTGAAATGCTTCTTACGAAGCCACTCCTTCGTTGCCCGGGCGGTGTGTTTGGGATCATTGTCATGCTGAAAGACCCAGCCACGTTTCATCTTCAATGCCCTTGCTGATGGAAGGAGGTTTTCACTCAAAATCTCACGATACATGGCCCCATTCATTCTTTCCTTTACACGGATCAGTCGTCCTGGTCCCTTTGCAGAAAAACAGCCCCAAAGCATGATGTTTCCACCCCCATGCTTCACAGTAGGTATGGTGTTCTTTGGATGCAACTCAGCATTCTTTGTACTCCAAACACGACGAGTTGAGTTTTTACCAAAAAATACATAAGAACCATTCATACTGTCAGATCTAATATGGAAGAATTGAATACAAAAGAGAAGGAGAGGTTGACCAGTACAAATTCAGGTACTAATGTTATTTTTCATTGGCAGATCAATGCAGTTTTCCAAACATATTCATAATCCGTTTTTTTGTAAGATTTTAACTGAACACAAATATAAACACAACATTCAACAATTTTACAAGGGTACAGTTCATATAAGGAAATCAGTCAATTGAAATACATTCATTAGGCCCTAATCTATGGATTTCACATGACAGGGGCCCACCCATCAGCCAATAAGAATGATTTTTCCACACTAAAGGGCTTTATTACAGATAGAAATACTCCTCAGTTTCATCAGCTGTCCGGGTGGCTGGTCTCAGATGATCCTGCAGGTTAAGATGCCAGATGTGGAGGTCCTGGACTTGCACGGTTACACGTGGTCTGTGGCTGTGAAGCCAGTTGGACGTTCTGCCAAATTCTCGGTAGAGAAATTTACATTAAATTCTCTGGCAACAGCTCTGGTGAACATTCCTGCTGTCAGCATGTCAATTGCGCACTCCGTCAAAATGTAGACATCTGTGGCATTGTGTTGTGACAAAACTGCACATTTCAGAGAGGCCTTTTATTGTACCCAGCACAAGGTGCACCTGTGTAATGATCATGCTGTTTAATCAGCTTCTTGATATGCCACACCTGTCAGGTGGATTGATTATCTTGGCAAATGAGAAATGCTCAGTTGCAGATATTGAAACAAATTTGTGCACCAAATTTGAGAGAAATAAGCTTTTTGTGCATATGGAAACTTTCTGGGATCTTTTATTTCAGCTCATGAAACATGGGACCAACACTTTATATGTCAAGTTTACATATGTTTTCAGTATAGTTTTAGAAGACAATTAACTAAATACGTAGTCATTTCATTTTGTCACATGTTTGGTAAACAACAGGTGTAGACTAACAGTGAAATGTTGACCAACAATGGAGAACACAATACAACAATTATAATAATAGGAAAAAAGATTGTAGCATGAGGAATTAATACATGATGAGCAATGGTAGCTTGGCTATATACATGGGGTGCCAATACCTAGTCAATGGTAGCTTGGCTATATACATGGGGTGCCAATACCTAGTCAATGGTAGCTTGGCTATATACATGGGGTGCCAATACCTAGTCAATGATAGCTTGGCTATATACAGTCGTGGTCAAAAGAATGACACAAATATACATTTTCACAAAGTCTGCTGCCTCAGTTTTGATGATGGCAATTTGCATATACTCCAGAATGTTATGAAGAGTGATCAGATGAATTGCAAAGTCCCTCTTTGCCATGAAAATGAACTTAATCCCCCCAAAACATTTCCACTGTCTTTCAGCCCTGCCACAAAAGGACCAGCTGACATCATGTCAGTGATTCTCTTGTTAACACAGGTGAGAGTGCTGACGAGGACAAGGCTGGAGATCACTCTGTCATGCTGATTGAGTTAGAATAACAGGCTGGAAGCTTTAAAAGGAGGGTGGTGCTTGAAATCATTGTTCTTCCTCTGTTAACCATGGTTACCTGCAAGGAAACACATGCCGTCATCATTGCTTTGCACAAAAAGGGCTTCACAGGCAAGGATATTGCTGGTAGTAAGATTGCACCTAAATCAACCATTTATCAGATCATCAAGAACTTCAAGGAGAGAGGTTCAATTGTTGTGAAGAAGGCTACAGGGTGCCCAAGAAAGTCCAGCAAGCGCCAGGACCGTCTCCTAAAGTTGATTCAGCTGCGGGATCGGGGCACCACCAGTGCAGAGCTTGCTCAGGAATGGCAGCAGGCAGGTGTGAGTGCATCTGCACGCACAGTGAGGCGAAAACCTTTAGAGGATGGCCTGGTGTCAAGAAGGGCAGCAGGAAGCCACTTCTCTCCAGGAAAAACATCAGGGACAGACTGATATTCTGCAAAAGGTACAGGGATTGGACTGCTGAGGACTGGGGTAAAGTCATTTTCTCTGATGAATCCCCTTTCCGATTGTTTGGGGCATCCGGAAAGAAGCTTGTCCGGAGAAGACAAGGTGAGCGCTACCATCAGTCCTGTGTCATGCCAACAGTAAAGCATCCTGAGACCATGCATGTGTGGGGTTGCTTCTCAGACAAGGGAGTGGGCTCACTCACAATTTTGCCTAAGAACACAGCCATGAATTAAGAACGGTACCAACACATCCTCCGAGAGCAACTTCTCCCAACCATCCAAGAACAGTTTGGTGACGAACAATGCCATTTCCAGCATGATGGAGCACCTTGCCATAAGGCAAAAGTGATAACTAAGTGGCTCGGAGAAAAAAACATCGACATTTTGGGTCCATGGCCAGGAAACTCCCCAGACCTTAATCCCATTGAGAACTTGTGGTCAATCCTCAAGAGGCGGGTGGACAAACAAAAACCCACAAATTTGGACAAACTCCAAGCATTGATTATGCAAGAATAGGCTGCATCAGTCAGGATGTGGCCCATAAGGTAATTGACAGCATGCCAGGGCGGATTGCAGAGGTCTTGAAAAACACTGCAAATATTGACTCTCAGCATAAACTTAATGTAATTGTCAATAAAAGCCTTTGACACTTATGGAATGCTTGTCATTATACTTCAGTATACCATAGTAACATCTGACAAAAATATTTAAAAACACTGAAGCAGCAAACTTTGAAGACCAATACTTCTCAAAACATTTGACCACAACTGTACATGGGGTGCCAATACCTAGTCAATGATAGCTTGGCTATATACAGTGCCTTCTGAAAGTATTCAGACACCTTGACTTTTTCCACATTTTATTACGTTACAGCCATATTCTAAAACGGATTAAATCGTTTTACCCCTCATCAATCTACACACAAAACCCCATAATGTCAAAGCAAAATACAGGTTTTTATAAGTTTTTCCTAATTTATTTATAAAAAACAGAAATATCAAATTTACATAAGTATTCAGACCCTTTACTCAGTACTTTCTTGAATCACCTTTGGCAGCGATTACAGCATCGAGTCTTCTTGGGTATGACGCTACAAGCTTGGCACACCTGTATTTGGGGAGTTTCATCCATTCTTCTCTGCAGATCCTCTCAAGCTCTGTCAGGTTGGATGGGAAGCGTTGCTGCACAGATATTTTCTAGTCTCTCCAGAGATGTTAAATCGGGTTCAAGTCTGGGCTCTGGCTGGGCCAGATGAACCTTCATCCCAGTCTGAAGTCCTGAGCGCTCTGGAGCAAGTTTTTATCAAGGATATCTCTGTACTTTGCTCCGTTCATTATTCCCTCGATCCTGATTAGTCTCCCAGTCCCTGCCTCTGAAAAATATCTGCGTAGGTTGGCTTCTCTCCTGTATGTACACATTCATGTTGTTTTAGGTTGCCCAGTTAAGAGAAACTCTTCCCACAGTCAGAGCAGGAGTAAGGCTTTTCTCCTGTATGTACATGTTCATGTTGTTTTAAGTAGGCCAGTCGAGAGAAACTCTTCCCACAGTCAGAACAGGAGTAAGGCTTCTCCCCAGTATGTATACATTCATGTATTTTAAAGTGGCCCAGTTGAGAGAAACTCTTCCCACAGTCAGAGCAGGAGTAAGGCTTCTCTCCTGTATGTACACGTTCATGTTGTTTTAAGTTGCCCAGTTGAGAGAAACTCTTCCCACAGTCAGAGCAGGAGTAAAGGCTTCTCTCCTGTATGTATACGTTCATGTTGTTTTAAGTAGGCCAGTCGAGAGAAACTCTTCCCACAGCCAGAGCAGGAATAAGGCTTTTCTCCTGTGTGTATCCTTTGGTGCAGTTTTAAGTTTTCCTGTCGAGAGAAATTCTTCCCACAGTCAGGGCAGGAGTAAGGTTTCTCTCCTGTATGTATACGTTCATGTGTTTTTAAGCTGCACAGTTGAGAGAAACTTGCCCCACAGTCAGAGCAGGAGTAAGGCTTCTCTCCTGTGTGTGTTCTCTGATGACGTTTTAGGTCAGTTGATGTTGTGAAGCATTTTACACAGTCAGAGCAGGAGTAAGGCTTCTCTCCTGTATGTATTTGTTCATGTTGTTTTAAGTGGCCCCATTGAGAGAAACTCTTCCCACAGTCAGAGCAGGAGTAAGGCTTCTCTCCTGTATGTATACGTTCATGTGTTTTTAAGATGCACAGTTGAGAGAAACTTGCCCCACAGTCAGAGCAGGAGTAAGGCTTCTCTCCTGCGTGTGTTCTCTGATGACGTTTTAGGTCAGTTGATGTTGTGAAGCATTTTACACAGTCAGAGCAGGAGTAAGGCTTCTCTCCTGTATGTATACGTTTGTGTATTTTTAATTTGCACAGTTGAGCGAACGTTGCCCCACAGACAGAGCAGGAGTAAGGCTTCTCTCCTGCGTGTGTTCTCTGATGACGTTTTAGGTTAGTTGATGTTGTGAAGCATTTTACAGTCAGAGCAGGAGTAAGGCTTCTCTCCTGTATGTATACGTTTGTGTATTTTTAATTTGCACAGTTGAGCGAAACTTGCCCCACAGTCAGAGCAGGAGTAAGGCTTCTCTCCTGTGTGTATACGTTCATGTTGTTTTAAGTTGCCAGGTTGAGAGAAACTTGCCCCACAGTCAGAGCAGGAGTAAGGCTTCTCTCCTATGTGCACTCTCTGATGAACTGTCAGAGCCTTTGATGTTGTGAAATTCTTCCCACAGTCAGTACAGGAATTCAGATTCTCTTCTGTGTGTATTTGTAGGTGTATTTTTAACTTTGATAGAATTGAGAAACTCGCCTCACAATGTGGGCAGTGGTGAGACCTCTTAGCTCTGTGATCTTCCTGCTGTTGCTCTCTGGATGTAGAGAATGTCTCAACATGGTCTCCTGTGTGAACAACATCAGAAGAACCAATCAGTTGGTGTGATATACATGTCAATCAAATGTATTTTATGAAGCCCTATTTACATCAGAAGTTGTCACAAAGTGCTTTATAGAAACCCAGCCTAAAACCCCAAGAGCAAGCAATGCAGATGTAGAAGCCATATCATCCTCCACTCACTATCACAAGGGTTAGTAACTACACAGACTCATTTAATAGAACTTTAAAACATTGGCAGTTTGTCTACTTCACTTCTTTAGTCTACTCTCTGATCACTCCAGATAGCCCAGCGAATAAAATAAATGCTGGCAATACTGGTGTCAAACCTTGTAAGTGTCAGTAGCATGAAATAATATCTACCTTCTCATTGAAACAGTTCATCATGAAACAGTTATACTGCAACTTTTCATGCACAGTGGGAAGTTGGAATGAATAACACAAACTGAGTTAGATAGAACCTGCTCTTACCATGAGAAACAGATTTCCCAATCTTCTCCTCCTCTTCTTCATCTTTAATGTTGACATTCAGCTCCAGTGTTTGACTGCAGTCTTCCAGCTTCACTGATGCCATCTCTGGATCCTGCAGTGCAAACTGGGCACCACTGTCACAATCAGCACCCAGACTGTAGGTTTGGACTCAGTGTGGAAGGAGAGAGGCAGGCTGGGTTTGTCCTCACTATTGATATTACCGGCCTCAGATTTAATTATAGTCGTCCTGTAGTAACAATGAGAAACAGACACAAAAAGTTATTGTCTTGACAGTTCTGGCACTTTCTTTATTCTCTAAAAATATTATATTTATTCTTGTTAAATTATCTAATTCAGTGCTTGACTTGGACTGAAATAGGTGCCGGTACTGTTTATATTTAGGTGCAGGAGCTCCACAATACTGTTGAGCTAACATTCTATAAGAGGAACAGGAGCTCAAGCTTTTAGTCAGCCACCAATTGTGCAAGTTCTCCCACTTAAAAAGATGAGAGAGGCCTGTAATTTTCATCATAGGTACATGTCAACTATGACAGACAAAATGAGGAAAAAAATCCCAGAAAATCACATTGTAGGATTTGTAATGAATTTATTTGCAAATTATGGTGGAAAATAAGTATTTGGTCAATAACAAAAGTTTCTCAATACTTTGTTATATACCCTTTGTTGGCAATGACACAGGTCAAACGTTTTCTGTAAGTCTTCACAAGGTTTTCACACACTGTTGCTGGTATTTTGGCCCATTCCTCCATGCAGATCTCCTCTAGAGCAGTGATGTTTTGGGGCTGTTGCTGGGCAACACGGACTTTCAACTCCCTCCAAAGATTTTCTATGGGGTTGAGATCTGGAGACTGGCTAGGCCACTCCAGGACCTTGAAATGCTTCTTACGAAGCCACTCATTCGTTGCCCGGGCGGTGTGTTTGGGATCATTGTCATGCTGAAAGACCCAGCCACGTTCAATTTTCAATGCCCTTGCTGATGGAAGGAGGTTTTCACTCAAAATCTCACGATACATGGCCCCATTCATTATTTCCTTTACACGGATCAGCCGTTCTGGTCCCTTTGCAGAAAAACAGCCCCAAAGCATGATGTTTCCACCCCCATGCTTCACAGTAGGTATGGTGTTCTTTGGATGCGACTCACCATTCTTTGTCCTCCAAACACGACGAGTTGAGTTTTTACCAAAAAGTTCTATTTTGGTTTCATCTGACCATATGACATTCTCCCAATCCTCTTCTGGATCATCCAAATGCACTCTAGTAAACTTCAGACGGGCCTGGACATGTACTGGCTTAAGCAGGGGGACACGTCTTGCACTGCAGGATTTGAGACCCTGGCGGCGTAGTGTGTTACTGATGGTAGGCTTTGTTACTTTGGTCCCAGCTCTCTGCAGGTCATTCACTAGGTCCCCCTGTGTGGTTCTGGGATTTTTGCTCACCGTTCTTGTGATCATTTTGACCCCACGGGGTGAGATCTTGCGTGGAGCCCCAGATCGAGGGAGATTATCAGTGGTCTTGTATGTCTTCCATTTCCTAATAATTGCTCCCACAGTTGATTTATTCAAACCAAGCTGCTTACCTATTGCAGATTCAGTCTTCCCAGCCTGGTGCAGGTCTACAATTTTGTTTCTGGTGTCCTTTGACAGCTCTTTGGTCTTGGCCATAGTGGAGATTGGAGTGTGACTGTTTGAGGTTGTGGACAGGTGTCTTTTATACTGATAACAAGTTCAAACAGGTGGAGGACAGAGGAGCCTCTTAAAGAAAAAGTTACAGGTCTGTGAGAGCCAGAAATCTTGCTTGTTTGTAGGTGACCAAATACTTATTTTCCACCATAATTTGCAAAAATATTCATAAAAAATCCTACAATGTGATTTTCTGGATTTTTCTCTCTCATTTTGTCTGTCATAGTTGATGTGTACCTATGATGAAAATTACAGGCCTCTCATCTTTTTAAGTGGGAGAACTTGCACAATTGGTGGCTGACTAAATACTTTTTCCCCCCACTGTATATTTGAGGTGCCGGTACTTAACTTATAGCAGATTCTTCCCAAATTCACATACAGTACCAGTAAAAAGTTAAAACACCTACTCTTTCCAGGATTTTTCTTTATTTTTACTATTTTCTACATTGTTGATTACAAAGATTCTACAAAGCTGTCATCAAGGCAAAGGGTAGCTACTTTGAGGAATCTAAAATATATTTGATTTGTTTAACACTTTTTTGGTTACTACATGATTCCATATGTGTTATTTCATAGTTTAAATGTCTTCACTATTATTCTACAATGTAGAAAATAGTAAAATTTAAGAAAAACCCTTGAATGAGTAGGTGTGTCCAAACTTTTGACTGGTACAGTAAATGCATAAATGAAAAAAGCCATTTAGTACAAGGTCACTGTTTGTTTTAGGCAGCACTATGTCCTATTTTCCTGAATAACCTTGTAGTCACTGTATTATTTCAATCAAAAAACAATTGTATTTTCCATTCACACCATAGTAACATTTATCGATAAATACAGAAACAACTGAATGAGTCTGAATATTAGTACACATGTGGTCCTCTGTAGCTCAATTGGGAGAGAATGGCGCTTGTAACGCCAGGGTAGTGCAACCCTGAAATTGTCTCTCTGCTGCACTGAAGTCCGTTGACGCTGACCGAGAGGGCGCCGCCATTTTTCCAGCATGGGAATTTTACACAAAAACAATAATATGCTAAACGAACTCAGAAATCTTAAATAAATTGAATATTTATTAAACTAACATGAGAAAAGTATGTAGATTCACTCAGACAAACCCAAAATCTCTAGCTATGTGACTTGTAAAATAGTTTTTATCACGTTCTTTCACTCACTCGGTTTGACACAAAAATAACACATCAAACCTTCACTAAACGTGATAATACCTTAACGGATGTGTTACCTAGCATGGTATGACATGTTCTTTCGACATTAGAACGTTTAAACGTGCTATTACATACCTGTAGTAATAAATAGAAACGGACACAAAGGTTATCTTCTTGACTGCACAGTTCTGGCGCTTTCTTTATTGTGAAGAATGGTGCCCGCCTGCCCGGAACTTCCTGTTCCCCAGTACCACAGTGCAACGGTCCGTGCATTCCGGGATCAGATTACAACATTTCATTAAATAACTAAAAAAGTGTAAACTGTAGCAATTTATTTCCCTTTATAGTTTATTAGCCTAAGCATGACCTTCATCCAAATAATTTATCTTGGGTTGGAACCGGTTCAGGGAACAGAACTGAAAAAGAACGTCAAAAATAACCGGAAACTAAAGTGTTCTATACTTTTCAGGAACAGCAGTTATTTTAAAATCATGGAATCCAGGTAATAACCTTATTTTACTTTCCGGGTATTTTTTTCCAGTCCCACAAAAATTACAACAAAGCTCACTGTAGAAACGTATTCCAGTTTCTGCCTGCCAGCTGGAATGGAAACCTTTGCCAGTGGGTGTGCGTGTGGAAACTACCTGCTCCTCCCCTCTGAAGCATAGGTTACTGTATCCTACTGACAACGTTACAAGCATGATTCAGAAATTAGGGAGATATGTTTAATTTGAGAAGAATGGATGAACTTTTTCAATGCTAGTTAAGGATACTATAGTCACCACGTTTCACATTGGATTTATTAACGACAAAAAGGTACGACCTGTTTTTAATTCTAGTGCTGCACAAACAAGGTTGCTAGCTAGCTAGCTAACATCTGCTCTGGTCCAACGTTAAACCAACTCTGAAGTTCAGACATTCAAAGTTCCTCCATAGAAGCCGCTCCTCCGTAGGTATAATTCTGTGGGCCTAATTCAGATAATGCAGGTCATAACACGATGCCCAGCTCTTCAATGCAAGCTTTCTCTATCATCTAACGAGCTCTCCACACCCGCAAAATGTCGCACCTTACACTGTGATTGGCAGCACAGTGTGCTCTGAATGATTTTCTTATACAGATACTCTGTGGTGTACTAGTGTATTTATTCTCCCACTTGGATGTCACTTCCACAAGCTTTAAATTGAGGGCCAGGTTGTCAGGATGGGTAATGTACTGTACACATTAATTACAAGTACTCCTAAAGATACACATAATTTTAATTGGCTAAATCCTGTGTAACAACTAGTAATTACATTGTACTTGGCTAACATTACATGTACTATGCTTTGAAATAGTGTCTTATTCTTTGAAATAGTGTCTTATTCTTCATCTGGGTATTGTATTTATTATGGATCCCCATTACTCTTCCAAAATTAAGGCAGTTCATACAATTTTAAAAACATTACAATACATTCACAGATTTCACAACACACTGTGTGCCCTCAGGCCCCTACTCCACCACTACCACATATCTACAGTACAAAAATCCATGTGTACGTGTGTGTATAGTGCGTATGTTATCGTGTGTGTGTGTATGCATGTGTCTGCGCCTATATTTGTGTTGCTTCACAATCCCCGCTGTTCGATAAGGTGTTTTTTTTAATCTGTTTTTTAAATCTAATTGTACTACTTGCATCAGTTACCTCTGGTGGCATGTCTTGTAAGGTATGCATGGGTGACCGAGCTGTCTAATTCAGTGCTTGACTTGGACTGAAATAGGTGCCGGTACTGTTTATATTTAGGTGCAGGAGCTCCACAATACTGTTGAGCTAACATTCTATAAGAGGAACAGGAGCTCAAGCTTTTAGTCAGCCACCAATTGTGCAAGTTCTCCCACTTAAAAAGATGAGAGAGGCCTGTAATTTTCATCATAGGTACATGTCAACTATGACAGACAAAATGAGGAAAAAAATCCCAGAAAATCACATTGTAGGATTTGTAATGAATTTATTTGCAAATTATGGTGGAAAATAAGTATTTGGTCAATGTCTTGTAAGGTATGCATGGGTGACCGAGCTGTGCGCCACTAGCTCAAACAGACAGCTCGGTGCACCCAACATGTCAACACCTCCACTTTGAGCCATGAGAGATGCATATTATTAATATTAGCTCTCTGTTTACATCCAAGGGCCAGCCGTGCTGCCCTGTTCTGAGCCAATTGCAATTTTCTTAAGTCCTTTTTTGTGGCACCTGACCACACGACTGTACAGTAGTCCAGGTGTGACAAAACTAGGGCCTGTAGGACCTGCCTTGTTGATAGTGCTGTTAAGAAGGTAGAGCAGCGCTTTATTATGGACATATTTTTCCCCATCTTAGCTTCTGTTGTATCAATATTTTTTGACCATGAAAGTTTAAAATCCAGGGTTACTCCAAGCAGTTTAGTCACCTCAACTTGCTCAATTTCCACATTATTTATTACAAGATTTAGTTGAGGTTTAGGGTTTAGTGAATGATTTGTCCCAATTACAATGCTTCTAGTTGTAGAAATATTTAGGACTAACTTATTCCTTTCCACCCACTCTAAAGCTAACTGCAACTCTTTGTTAAGTGTTGCAGTCATTTCAGTCGCTGTAGTCGCTGACATGTATAGTGTTGAGTCATCCGCATACATAGACACTTGTGTTAGATCTGTTTTCATAAACTCAACCAAGTTAACCCAGATGGGATGCTTTATTTTGGAGGCAAGTGCTAGCAACAACATTGACTGGAGATATATTTTGAACAGTCCACATTAATGTTTAAGTAAAATATTTTTTATTTTACCAGGTAAGTTGACTGAGAACACATTCTCATTTACAGCAACAACCTGGGAAATAGTTACAGTGGAGAGGATGGGGGATGAATGAGCCGATTGGAAGCTAGGGATGATTAGGTGGCCATGATGGTATGAGGGCCAGATTGGGAATTCAGCCAGGACACTGGGGTTAACACCCCTACTCTTACGATAAGTGGCCTGGGATCTTTAGTGACCGCAGACAGTCAGGGCACCCGTTTCACGTCCCATCTGAAAGACGGCACACAGGGCAATGTCCCCAATCATTGCCCTGTGGCATTGGGGTGTTATTTGTTTTGACCAGAGGAAAGAGTGCTTCCCGCTGGCCCTTCAACACCACTTCCAGCAGCAGCTGGTCTCCCATCCAGGGACCGACCAGGACCAACCCTGCTTAGCTTCAGAGGCTAGCTAGCAGTGTGATGAAGGGGAGTATATTGCTGGCAAATATTAATTAGAGCCTATTGAGCATAGGCTATAATATCTCAGACACCCAGAGCATCCACAAGGGATCCCAACCTTTGTCACAGTTGTTAATAAATCAGATGCAGCTGAGAAGCGAAAAAAGAAGATGGTGAATTTAGTGGAAACCTGCCCATTTGTAACAAGCATGGTAACAAGCATTCATTGTTACACTTCTGTAATTACAGACCACAATTACTACCTGGTACATGTTATTACATTGTAACTATGTGTCATTACAGTTAACTACAATACTTGTTTACAGTGTAGTTACACATGTAATTACACTGTAATAAGGACCCCATAAAAGGAAGTGTTACCGGCATCTCTTCTTTATGTATACGTTGATGTGCTTTAAGAAACCCTAGAGCACCCCTGTGGAAATCAAATTAGCATCATAATAACAATCCCCATCAAAATCTGTCTGTTTAAGCTAGAGATGTATTTTTTGCATGGGCTGCGTCTCAATCCACCACATCCTCTGATGTCGGCCTTCCTCATCTGCGGTGGAAGAACTACAGTGTTGTTTGTCAGACCAGGAGACTTCTGTCTGTAGCGTCCGAGAAGTTTGGCCTACACATCGAAAGGTGAGACTCACCAACAAGTTCATGTCTGTTGTTTCGCTCTCGGACGCCTACAAGTGTCTGAAGGTAGCAGATACCAGTTTAAAACATTCGTGGAAGTAAATATTGAAGTACTTAGTGCCCAAAAAAGGTGTTAAATATGTTTGACTTATCTTTCTTAATATAGAACAGAAACTTAAAAAACAACTTCCCTTTGAAAATGATTAGCAATATCATCCCCCACTCACTATCACAAGGGTTAGCAAATGTCAGGGTCAATTCCATTTTAATTACAGTCAATTCACAAAGTAACCCAAATTCCAATTCCACATTTTCCTCATTCATTTACAGATGGATACACTGCTGCCATGAAGGGATGCACCTGATTGGCAATGATGTTTAGATATCCTGTGGCATTCAAAAGTTGCTGCACTTTAAGAGAGGCTAACATTCTATAACGCTCCCTTTCCTCTGCACAGTTCTCTCACAGTGAGAAACAATAGGATTACACTAGTGTCCTACGCTTTCTTCATTTGATCCAATTCAACGTTGCCAATTATTTTATGAGATGAGAATTAAGTGGAGTGACTAATCTTAGCTGGTCTGAGAGAACTGATGAGGATTTCACCTTTATACATTGGTGTCGTTTTAAAATGGCCCAATCTGTAAAATCTCGTCTCACAGTCAGTGCAGTGATGAGGCTTCTCTCCAGTGTGTATCCGTTGGTGTGTTTTTACGTTGCCCAAATCAGGATAAACTCTTGCCACATTAAGATCAGTGGTAAGGCTTATCTCCTTTATGTTTACCTTGGTGTCTTCTTAAGTTGCCCAGTTGAGAGAAACTCGCCCCACAGTCAGAGCAGAAGTAAGGCTTCTCTCCTGTATGTATAAGTTCATGTTGTTTTAAGGTGCCCATTTGCGAGAAACTCTTTCCACAGTCTGAGCAGGAGTAAGGCTTCTCTCCTGTGTGTGTTCTCTGATGAACTTTTAGCTCAGTTGATGTTGTAAAGCATTTTACACAATCAGAGCAGGAGTAAGGCTTCTCTCCTGTGTGTGTTCTCTGATGAACTTTTAGCTTAGTTGATGTTGTGAAGCATTTTACACACTCAGAGCAGGAGTAAGGCTTCTCTCCTGTATGTATACGTTCATGTGTTTTTAAGTGGTCCAGTCGAGAGAAACGCTTTCCACAGTCAGAGCAGGAGTAAGGCTTCTCTCCTGTGTGTTTTTCTTGGTGTCTTTTTAAGGTGCCCATTTGCGAGAAACTCTTTCCACAGTCTGAGCAGGAGTAAGGCTTCTCTCCTGTGTGTGTTCTCTGATGAGCTTTTAGATCAGTTGATGTTGTGAAGCGTTTTACACAGTCAGAGCAGGAGTAAGGCTTCTCTCCTGTATGTATATGTTGATGTTGTTTTAAGTTGCCCAGTCGAGAGAAACTTGCCCCACAGTCAAAGCAGGAGTAAGGCTTTTCTCCTGTATGTATAGGTCCATGTTGTTTTAAGTGGCCCAGTTGAGAGAAACTTGCCCCACAGTCAGAGCAGGAGTAAGGCTTCTCTCCTGTGTGTGTTCTCTGATGAACTTTTAGATCAGTTGATGTTGTGAAGCGTTTTACACAGTCAGAGCAGGAGTAAGGCTTCTCTCCTGTATGTATACGTTGATGTTGTTTTAAGTTGCCAGGTTGAGAGAAACTTGCCCCACAGTCAAAGCAGGAGTAAGGCTTTTCTCCTGTGTGTATACGTTCATGTTTTTTTGATGTGCCCAGTTGAGAGAAACTTGCCCCACAGTCAAAGCAGGAGTAAGGCTTCTCTCCTGTGTGTATCCTTTGGTGCGATTTTAAGCTTTCCTGTCGAGAGAAATTCTTCCCACAGTCAGAGCAGGAGTACGGCTTCTCTCCTGTGTGTATTCTCTGATGAACTTTTAGCTCAAATGATGTTTTGAAGCACTTTACACAGTCAGAGCAGGAGTAAGGCTTCTCTCCTGTATGTATACGTTCATGTGTTTTTAAGTGGCCCAGTTGAGAGAAACTCTTTCCACAGTCAGAGCAGGAGTAAGGCTTCTCTCCTGTGTGCAATCTCTGATGAACTGTCAGAGCCTTTGATGTTGTGAAATCTTTCACACAGTCAGTACAGGAATACAGATTCTCTCCTGTGTGTATTTGTAGGTGTATTTTTAACTTTGATAGAATTGAGAAAATCTCCTCACAATGTGGGCAGTGGTGAGACCTCTTAGCTCTGTGATCTTCCTGCTGTTGCTCTCTGGATGTAGAGAATGTCTCAACATGGTCTCCTGTGTGAACAACAACAGAAGAACCAGTCAGTTGGTGTGATATACATGTCAATCAAATGTATTTTATGAAGCCCTTTTTACATCAGAAGTTGTCACACAGTGCTTTATAGAAACCCACCCTAAAACCCCAAAGAGCAAGCAATGCAGATGTAGAAGCCATATCATCCTCCACTCACTATCACAAGGGTTAGTAACTACACTGACTCTTTTAATAGAACTTTAAAACCTTGGCAGTTTGTCTACTTCACTTCTTTAGTCTACTCTCTGATCACTCCAGATAGCCCAGTGAATAAAACAAATGCTGGCAATACTGGTGTCAAACCATGTAAGTGTCAGTAGCATGAAATAATATCTACCTTCTCATTGAAACAGTTCATCATGAAACAGTTCTACTGCAACTTTTCATGCACAGTGAGAAGTTGGAATGAATAACACAAACTTAGATAGATAGAACCTGCTCTTACCATGAGAAACAGATTTCCCAATCTTCTCCTCCTCTTCCTCTTCTTCATCTTTAATGTTGATATTCCGCTCCAGTGTTTGACGGCAGTCTTCCAGCTTCACTGATGCCATCTCTGGATCCTGCTTAGCAAACTGGGCTCCACTGTCACAATCAGGACCCAATGACTGTAGGTTTGGACTCAGTGTGGAAGGAGAGAGGCTGGCTGGGTTTGTCCTCACTATTGATGTTACCGGCATCAGATTTAATTCTAGTCGTCCTGTAGTAAAATTGAGAAACAGACACAAAAAGTTAGTGTCTTGACAGTTCTTGCACTTTCTTTATTCTCTAAAAATATATTATATTTCTTCTTGTTAAATTATCTAATTCAGTGCTTGACTTGGGCTGAAATAGGTGCCGGTACTCATTTTGGGTGCCGGTACTGTTTATATTTAGGTGCAGGAGCTCCACAATCCTGTTGAGCTAACATTCTATTTGAGGAACAGGAGCTCAAGAGCTAGATATTTGAGGTGCCGGAACTTAACCTATAGCAGATTTTCCCAAATTCTTTATTTTTACTATTTTCTACATTGTAGAATACAAAGATTCTACAAAGCTGTCATCAAGGCAAAGGATGGCTACTTTGAAGAATCTAAAATCTAAAATATATTTGATTTGTTTAACACCTTTATGGTTACTACATGACTCCATATGTGTTATTTCATACTTTAGATGTCTTCACTATTATTCTACAATGTAGAAAATAGTAAAAAATTAAGAAAAACCCTTGAATGAGTAGGTGTGTCCAAACTTTTGACTGGTACTGTAAATGCATAAATGACAAAAGCCATTTAGTACAAGGTCACTGTTTGTTTTAGGCAGCACTATGTACTATTTTCCTGAATAACTGTGTCTTCACTGTATTACTTCAATCAAAAACCAATTGTATTTTCCGTTCACACAATAGTAACATTTATCGATAAATACAGAAACAACTGAATGTGTCTGAATATTAGTACACGTAGAAAACTGATAATCATTACATTCAGCTTCAAAACAGTAGTGCAACCGTGAAATAGTCTCTCTGCTGCACTGAAATCCGTTGATGCTGACCGAGTGGGTGGTGCCATTTTACCAGCTCGTTAATTTGACACAAAACCAAAAATGCTAAACAAACTCGGAAATCTAAAATAAATGGATTCTTTATGAAATCACCTTGAGGAAATTATGTACATCCATTCAGACAAACCCAAAGTATCTAGCCATGTGACTTGTAAAATAGTTACCAGGTTTACTCAGTTTGACATAAAAATAACACATCAAACCTTTACTAAACGTGATAATACCTTAACGGATTTGTTACCTAGCATGGTATGACATGTTCTTTCGATATTAGAATGTTTAAACGTGCTATTACATACTGATATTACATATTTTATAAAGTATTAGTTAATGTTTGGAATATTGAGAGCTGCATAAGGATTTGGAGGATGACATACATTCCATGTATTTATTTCTGTCACTGGTGGGTGCCAGAAGGTATGCGGGCCAAGATAGCTGGGGGGCCACTGGTGCTAATCTTAGAAGGAGTACGTGATGGAATATCCTGACTAGGGTGCAACACGATACCGTATAGGGTGATCCTATATGTGGCGAGGAGTGACACTCAATAATGGTTGGCAACTGTTGGATGGAATTAGCTCGGAAAAGCATTATATAAACTAAAAATTAGCTTTCTTTATACTGAGGAATGGTCCGTGCCTTCCCGGAACTTCCTGTTCCCCCACTACCACAGTGCAGTGACAGATAGAACAATGAGACAGATATTTCACTGGCTGTATAATTGTGAAGCATCCGGTTGGTGTTTCCACTCACTACCAAATATGGTAGTGAGAGGAAGCCCACTGGCCGGCAGTGGGAGAAGATGGAAGGAGATGGATTTTGGCCGACATTATGCAAATGTTCTAATCGATGAAACATCTGATCTTAATACAGTTCTGTTCCCAAAACTAAAATCTGTTATGCACAGAGTGGACTAAGTTGTCGACTTACCTGTTGCAAAAAAAATGTTCAATCACGTTATTTAGAAGGAACGCAACGGCGAATTGAGTTATTGCACACGAGCACTTCACAGAGGAGGCAATCCCTAACAGAAATATGCAGATGTTTGCTAGAACACGCCAATAGGATCTCGCTAGCTCGTGCTTGGCTCTGCCCACTATGATCAATTTTATTTTATTTTTTATTTTATATAGCCCTTCGTACATCAGCTAATATCTCGAAGTGCTGTACAGAAACCCAGCCTAAAACCCCAAACAGCTAGTAATGCAGGTGTAGAAGCACGGTGGCTAGGAAAAACTCCCTAGAAAGGCCAAAACCTAGGAAGAAACCTAGAGAGGAACCAGGCTATGAGGGGTGGCCAGTCCTCTTCTGGCTGTGCCGGGTGGAGATTATAACAGAACCATGCCAAGATGTTCAAAAATGTTCATAAGTGACAAGCATGGTCAAATAATAATCAGGAATAAATCTCAGTTGGCTTTTCATAGCCGATCATTAAGAGTTGAAAACAGCAGGTCTGGGACAGGTAGGGGTTCCATAACCGCAGGCAGAACAGTTGAAACTGGAATAGCAGCAAGGCCAGGCGGACTGGGGACAGCAAGGAGTCACCACGGCCGGTAGTCCCGACGTATGGTCCTAGGGCTCAGGTCTCTCAGTTGGCTTTTCATAGCCGATCATTAAGAGTTGAAAACAGCAGGTCTGGGACAGGTAGGGGTTTCGTAACCGCAGGCAGAACAGTTGAAACTGGAATAGCAGCAAGGCCAGGCGGACTGGGGACAGCAAGGTGTCAGCATGCCCGGTAGTCCTGACGTATGGTCCTAGGGCTCAGGTTCTCAGAGAGAAAGAGAGAACGAGAGAATTAGAGAGAGCATACTTAAATTCACACAGGACACTGGATAAGACAGGAGAAGTACTCCAGGTATAACCAACTAACCCCAGCCCCCCGACACATAAACTACTGCAGCATAAATACTGGAGGCTGAGACAGGAGCGGTCCGGAGACACTGTGGCCCCATCCGAAGAAACCCCCGGACAGGGCCAAACAGGAAGGATATAACCCCACCCACTCTGCCAAAGCACAGCCCCCGCACCACTAGAGGGATATCCTCAACCACCAACTTACAATCCTGAGACAAGGCCGAGTATAGCCCACAGAGGTCTCCACCACAGCACAAACCAAGGGGGGGCGCCAACCCAGACAGGAAGATCACGTCAGTAACTCAACCCACTCAAGTGACGCACCCCTCCTAGGGACGGCATGAAAGAGCACCAGCAAGCCAGTGACTCAGCCCCTGTAACATGGTTAGAGGCAGAGAACCCCAGTGGAGAGAGGGGAACCGGCCTGGCAGAGACAGCAAGGGCTGTTCGTTGCTCCAGAGCCTTTCCGTTCACCTTCACACTCCTGGGCCAGACTACACTCAATCATATGACCTACTGAAGAGATAAGTCTTCAGTAAAGACTTAAAGGTTGAGACCGAGTCTGCGTCTCTCACATGGGTAGGCAGACTGTTCCATAAAAATGGAGATCTATAGGAGAAAGCCCTGCCTCCCGCTGTTTGCTTAGAAATTCTAGGGACAATTAGGAGGCCTGCGTCTTGTGACCGTAGCGTACGTATTGGTATGTACGGCAGGACCAACTCTGAAAGATAGGTAGGAGCAAGCCCATGTAACGCTTTATAGGTTAACAGTAAAACCTTGAAATCAGCCCTTGCCTTAACAGGAAGCCAGTGTAGGGAAGCTAGCACTGGAGTAATATGATCAAATTTCTTGGTTCTAGTCAGGATTCTAGCAGCCGTATTTAGCACTAACTGAAGTTTATTTAGTGCTTTATCCGGGTAGCCGGAAAGTAGAGCATTGCAGTAGTCTAACCTAGAAGTAACAAATGCATGGATTAATTTTTCTGCATCTTTTTTGGACAGAAAATTTCTGATTTTTGCAATGTTACGTAGATGGAAAAAAGCTGTCCTTGAAACAGTCTTGATATGTTCGTCAAAAGAGAGATCAGGGTCAAGAGTAACGCCGAGGTCCTTCACAGTTTTATTTGAGACGACTTTACAACCATCAAGATGAATTGTCAGATTTAACAGAAGATCTCTTTGTTTCTTGGGACCTAGAACAAGCATCTCTGTTTTGTCCGAGTTTAAAAGTAGAACGTTTTCAGCCATCCACTTCCTTATGTCTGAAACACAGGCTTCTAGCGAGGGCAATTTTGGGGCTTCACCATGTTTCATTGAAATGTACAGCTGTGTGTCATCCGCATAGCAGTGAAAGTTAACATTATGTTTTCGAATAACATCCCCAAGAGGTAAAATATATAGTGAAAACAATAGTGGTCCTAAAACGGAACCTTGAGGAACACCGAAATGTACAGTTGATTTGTCGGAGGACAGACCATTCACAGAGACAAACTGATATCTTTCCGACAGGTAAGATCTAAACCAGGCCAGAACTTGTCCGTGTAGACCAATTTGGGTTTCCAGTCTCTCCAAAAGAATGTGGTGATCGATGGTGTCAAAGGCAGCACTAAGGTCTAGTAGCACGAGGACAGATGCAGAGCCTCGGTCTGACGCCATTAAAAGGTCATTTACCACCTTCACAAGTGCAGTCTCAGTGCTATGATGGGGTCTAAAACCAGACTGAAGCATTTCGTATACATTGTTTGTCTTCAGAAAGGCAGTGAGTTGCTGCGCAACAGCTTTTTCTAAAATTTTTGAGAGGAATGGAAGATTCGATATAGGCCGATAGTTTTTTATATTTTCCAGGTCAAGGTTTGGCTTTTTCAAGAGAGGCTTTATCACTGCCACTTTTAGTGAGTTTGGTACACATCCGGTGGATAGAGAGCTGTTTATTATGTTCAACATAGGAGGGCCAAGCACAGGAAGCAGCTCCTTCAGCAGTTTAGTAGGAATAGGATCCAGTATGCAGCTTGAAGGTTTAGAGGCCATGATTATTTTCATCATTGTGTCAAGAGATATAGTACTAAAACACTTAAGTGTCTCTCCCGATCCCAGGCCCTCGCAGAGCTGTGCAGATCCAGGACAGCTAAGCCCTGGAGGAATACGCAGATTCAAAGAGGAGTCCGTAATTTGCTTTCTAATGGTCATGATCTTTTCCTCAAAGAAGTTCATGAATTTATTACTGCTGAAGTGAAAGCCATCCTCTCTTGGGGAATGCTGCTTTTTAGTTAGCTTTGCAACAGTATCAAAAAGAAATTTTGGATTGTTCTTATTTTCCTCGATTAAGTTGGAAAAGTAGGATGATCGAGCAGCAGTGAGGGCTCTTCGGTACTGCACGGTACTGTCTTTCCAAGCTAGTCGGAAGACTTCCAGTTTGGTGTGGCGCCATTTCCGTTCCAATTTCCTGGAAGCTTGCTTCAAAGCTCGGGTATTTTCTGTATACCAGGGAGCTAGTTTCTTATGACAAATGTTTTTCGTTTTTAGGGGTGCAACTGCAGCTAGGGTATTGCGCAAGGTTAAATTGAGTTCCTCAGTTAAGTGGTTAACTGATTTTTGTCCTCTGACGTCCTTGGGTAGGCAGAAGGAGTCTGGAAGGGCATCAAGGAATTTTTGTGTTGTCTGAGAATTTATAGCACGACTTTTGATGCTCCTTGGTTGGGGTCTGAGCAGATTATTTGTTGCGATTGCAAACGTAATAAAATGGTGGTCCGATAGTCCAGGATTTTGTGGAAAAACATTAAGATCTACAACATTTATTCCATGGGACAAAACTAGGTCCAGAGTATGACTGTGGCAGTGAGTAGGTCCAGAGACATGTTGGACAAAACCCACTGAGTCGATGATGGCTCCGAAAGACTTTTGGAGTGGGTCTGTGGACTTCTCCATGTGAATATTAAAATCACCAAAAATTAGAATATGATCTGCTATGACTACAAGGTCTGATAGGAATTCAGGAAACTCAGAGAGGAACGCTGTATATGGCCCAGGAGGCCTGTAAACAGTAGCTATAAAAAGTGATTGAGTAGGCTGCATAGATTTCATGACTAGAAGCTCAAAAGACGAAAACGCCATTTTTTTTTTTGTAAATTGACATTTGCTATCGTAAATGTTAGCAACACCTCCGCCTTTGCGGGATGCACGGGGAATATGGTCACTAGTGTAACCAGGAGGTGAGGCCTCATTTAACACAGTAAATTCATCAGGCTTAAGCCATGTTTCAGTCAGGCCAATCACATCAAGATTATGATCAGTGATTAGTTCATTGACTATGACTGCCTTTGAAGTGAGGGATCTAACATTAAGTAACCCTATTTTGAGATGTGAGGTATCACGATCTCTTTCAATAATGGCAGGAATGGAGGAGGTCTTTATCCTAATAAGATTGCTAAGGCGAACACCGCCATGTTTAGTTTTGCCCAACCTAGGTCGAGGCACAGACACAGTCTCAATGGGTATGGCTGAGCTGACTACAATGACTGTGCTATTAGCAGACTCCACTAAGCTGGCAGGTTGGCTAACAGCCTGCTGCCTGGCCTGCACCCTATTTCACTGTGGGGCTAGAGGAGTTAGAGCCCTATCTATGTTGGTAGATAAGATGAGAGCACCCCTCCAGATAGGATGGAGTCCGTCACTCCTCAGCAGGTCAGGCTTGGTCCTGTTTGTGGGTGAGTCCCAGAAAGAGGGCCAATTATCTACAAATTCTATCTTTTGGGAGGGGCAGAAAACAGTTTTCAACCAGCGATTGAGTGCTGAGACTCTGCTGTAGAGCTCGTCACTCCCCCTAACTGGGAGGGGGCCAGAGACAATTACTCGATGCCGACACATCTTTCTAGCTGATTTACACGCTGAAGCTATGTTGCACTTGGTGACCTCTGACTGTTTCATCCTAACATCGTTGGTGCCGACGTGGATAACAATATCTCTATACTCTCTACACTCGCCAGTTTTAGCTTTAGCCAGCACCATCTTTAGATTAGCCTTAACGTCGGTAGCCCTGCCCCCTGGTAAACAGTGTATGATCGCTGGGTGATTCGTTTTAAGTCTAATACTGCGGGTAATGGAGTCGCCAATGACTAGGGTTTTCAATTTGTCAGAGCTAATGGTGGGAGCCTTCGGCGTCTCAGACCCCGTAACGGGAGGAGTAGAGACAAGAGAAGACTCAGACTCAGACTCCGACTCGCTACATAATGGGGAAAACCGGTTGAAAGTTTCTGTCGGCTGAATGAGCGACACCGGTTGAGCATTCCAACAGTATTTCCCTCCAGAAGCCATGAGAAAGTTGTCCGGCTGCGGGGACTGTGCGGGGGGATTTATACTAACGTTACTATCTGTACTTACTGGTGGCACAGACGCTGTTTCTTCCTTTCCTACACTGAAATTACCCTTGCCTAACGATTGCGTCTGAAGCTGGGCTTGTAGCACAGCTATTCTCGCCGTAAGGCGATCGTTCTCCTGTATATTATGAGTACAGCGACTGCAATTAGAAGACATCATGTTAATGTTACTACTTAGCTTCGGCTGTTGAAGATGTTGACGAACCATGTCCAGATAAAGCGTCCGGAGTGAAAAAGTTGAATGAGGGAAAAAAGTTGCGATGGAAAAACTAAAAATATAAACGGTAATTAAAAACAAAACAAAACAAAAAAAACATAAAGTTGTCAGCTAGCAAAATAAAGTAAAGTTGGCAGCAAAAACGCACAGCAACAAAACGCACAGCAACACGTCTGATGGATATACTGAGATCATGTGACAGATCATCGCGTACGGGCATAGATCATGTGACTCATCTGTTCCCATTGGAAACGACCAGCTGTGGTCTATCTTGGTTTAGTTATAAAAAATATTTGGTGCAACCGTCCGTGCGTTCAGGGATCCTTGGGATGGCCCTATCCCATTATATGAGAAGGGCGGTGCTTAATTTGAGCAGCCTACCTCTTGTGGCATGAAACATATTTTCCACTGTTTGCAATGTAAAAATCCTAATAAAAGCAATCAGAGAAATTACATTTTGATTCCTCTGTAATTGTCATGCCCCCTAAAAAAACAAGGCATGCCTAACGTGTGGCAAATCTGTCAGTTAACAGCATGCAGCCAAAACAGGCCTTTCGCAAATATTTATAATTCAATCGCTGGAAAACACAGGTTGTAAAGCAAATGGATCCTGCTGAAAATAAAATACTAATGTCTGTATGTTACCAAGTTAACAACTTCCAAATAGGCCTATTGAGCGAACAGCATTGTTTAAAAAAGTAAAGCAAGAGAGAGATAAGCTTTTGGCCGGTGAGTGAGCTGCACATCATTGGGTGAGTCAGTGAAACCGGAAAGCTTTTTTAGGACTATATCTTCCTCCTCATATTGTACAATGTGTTTCTCTGCACACTTAGGGGCCTCGGCTATTGATGGATTCAAGACAAGGTCGTTTTTATTGATCTCAGATTCTCAGTGTCAAAGTAGCCTGTCATTTTGGTCATTTGTGAGGTATTAAAAAAGATTCTGCGAAAGTCTCCAGTCATCTAAAATGAACACATTTTTCCCGGACTCTAGGCTACAAAAAATGTGTAACTTCTGCAAGCGGCTCCACACCACTGCTCTATGCCCGTACGCGAAACCCATGATAATGCATGCAATGCTTTGTTATAAAGGTTGTTTGTTTTTATCCGTTCTGGTACCTCAGAGCCCCCCAGGTCACCCCCCTCTCGGGCTCACTTTTGGTTCCGGCACCGCCCAATTTACAAATGAAGCACTGGAGAAGTGGGTAGCTGCCGCTGCCTCCTCCGGGACACTTCTCCTTTGCATAAAGTTAATCAGGCTGTTGATTGTGGAATGTTGTCCCACTCCTCTTCAATGGCTGTGCGAAATTCCTGGATATTGGTGGGAACTGGAAGAAGCTGTGGTAGACGTCGATCCAAACCATCCCAAACATGCTCAAAGGGTGACATGTCTCGTGAGTATACAGGCCATGGAAGAATTGGGACATTTTCAGCATGTTCAATTGTGTGCAGATCCTTGCGACATGGGGCCGTGCATTATCATGCTGAAACACGAGGTGATGGAGGTGGATGAATGGCAAGACAATGGGCCTCAGGATCTTGTCATGGCATCTCTGTGCATTCAAACTGCCATCGATAAAATGCAATTGTGTTAGTTGTCTGTACCTTATGCCATCCCATTCCATAACCCCGATACCACCATGGGGCACTCTGTTCACAACATTGACATCAGCAAACCGCACGCCCACACAACACCATACACGGTGGTCAGCAGTTGTGAGGCTGGTTGGGCATACTGCAAAATTCGCTAAAACAACATTGGAGGCAGCTAATGGTAGAGAAATTAACCTAACATTCTCTGGCAACAGCTCTAGTGGACATTCCTGCAGTCAGCAGGCCAATTGCATGCACCCTCAAAACTTGAGACCTCTGTGGCATTGTGTTGTGTGAAAGAAACTGCACATTTTAGAGTGGCATTTTTGTATTCGTTAGGGATCCCCATTAGATGCTGCCAAGCACCTCCTCAGCTACTCTTGTCCCCAGCACAAGGTGCACCTGTGTAATGATGATCATGCTATTTAATCAGCTTCTTGATATGCCACACCTGTCAGGTGGATGGATTATCTTGGCAAAAGGAGAAATGCTCACTAACAGGGATGTAAACAAATTTGTGCACAACATTTTAGAAATAAGTTTGTCTGGAACATTTCTGGGATCTTTTATTTCACCTCATGAAACATGGGACCAACACTTTACATGTTGCGTTTATATGTTTGTTCAGTGTATACAGTATATATTTTTTAAATCATACAAACTATCAATAACAGCATTGAAATTAAATCAGCCTGCTTTTCTGTTTTAATCAGGTCCCTACACAGGCTCAGAAGGATCCTGTGAGGGTGGAACATTTTCTGGCTACAGTAGACCTTGCAGGGCTTCTGCCGTGAAGTCTTGGAGGCCCAAAAACTTCTCAGCTACAGATATAATGATGTCCAGCATCTTGGACTTCTTGTGCAGTAAAATTAATAACTGTGGCTGTAAATACAAAAAAATCCACCTTCAAAATAAGTGTATCCAGATCACTTGATTGACGTACAACATTTGCAACTGGTTGCAGTGCATCCACCGCCATATCTTCTTCAGAACTGTGGCCTCTTGCTACTATAACTCTCTTCACCGCCTCCACATAGGAGATTTGCTGTACAGCCCTGATCCTTGACACCTCAACCTCTTTCACCCTAACAGGGCACTCTGGGAATTCAGGAATATGACCCCCACCACAGTTACAACAGTTTACATTCACATGCTCTTCAATAACATATTCCTTCCAACTGCAAACACTTGACATGTGGCCAAACTTTTTACATTTCTTGCATTGCATCAGGTTTTACACAAACTCTCTTATGGGGTATATTATATATCCCAGCTTTACATAGGGTGGTAGATACTCTTCATCAAACATCAATAATAAAGATGAACTTTGCTCCTTTTTCACATTCTCCATATGGGTCAAGTGACGTGCATTTGCATCCTTCTTCTTCTTTGGGATTTGGTTGGCGGAGCGCATCCAACTTTTAGGTGCATACAACGCCACCTACTGTACTGGTGTGCGAGGCCAATCACAGACTACATACAATAAATTCATTGATACGGTAATTAATACAAAATTGCCCTGCCAAGTATTAGCCCGCTCTAAAAAATGTGAGGGAAAATGTTCTTGGTTCGTGCAGGTGACCGACCTTCTCAGACCAATTGGCAGTACGCCCAGAACATTGTTCTGGGAACCAAAAGGGATATCTCAGTTTCAAGGTCTCAGCTTGGAGAGAAGAAGCCTTGTGAGGTACTGGTCGGTCACATGCAGGAACCAAATGTTAATGATGAATTAATTATTAATAAAGCTAAAATCATGCAAATATAACTTGTCTGTGTAAGCAGTATATAGGACAACTAATGGGACTGCACCGGCAGAGCTTCCGACCGACGTGTTTTATGGTGCTTTTAAGTTTGTTGGAACCTCTCCAGCTTGCTGATAAAAAATTATAATAATTGAGTCCCTTCGTGGCGATTTTCCACGACAAAAACCCACCACCCCATTCCACTATTTAACCCTATCTAGTCCTACACCAGACCACTACCACTCAACACCCCCTGCAGCTGTTCTGCAGTAAATCCTCGCAATCCCAAGTACTTCTCTGCCGCTGTCTTGTGCAAGTTTTAAATTGACACAATACCTGTTATCAAAGGTATCAGCTAGAGATGACGTGCAGGAGATTGCAGTGATTTGTTGTTTTGCATGATGTCTACTTTGATGATAATTAGAGTTTTATAATCTGAGAGGAAATAGAGCCGAATATGTTGCTAAAAGTCACGCCAGGGTAAGCCTACACGATACACAGCCCTTATTTTAAGTGTTTCTAAAATGAATACAAATTAAAAATGATTGGAACCATTTCCCTGTTTGACCGCTAGGTTTTATGACACCATTTTTGCAGGAGATGGCAAGGGCAAGTAATAGCATCCTGTTTCTCCTCTCATTCTCATGGTGTTATGGTTTTAATTCACTAATCTGTTCCGTTTCAAGTGGATACTATTATAACTGATACAGCTGGCAGATACATTTTGATACAGGAAACTATTTTGAATGAGCATATTAATCTGGTTAATGTTTATGGTCCTAATGATGATAATCCCAAATTCTTTGAGAATGTATTTCTATGGATAGCCTCCATTCCTGTTAAAGTCCTAATGGCAGGGGACTTTAATTGCACTCTTGATCCTCATCTAGATCGCTCCTCTGGTTTAGACACTTCCCACTCGCAGAGTAGAAAAAATAACAGCATTTCATCATGTGAACCTTGGAGGACTCAGAACCCGAGTAAAAGGGAGTATTCATGTTACTCGTCAACATTTAAATCATATTCTCATGTAGACTACTTTTTAGTTTCTTGCTTATTGCTTCCCAATGTAGCAGGAAGTGGATATGATACTATTGTTTTGAATGACCATTCCCTTGTGTGATTATTCTATAGGGATACAAAACTAGTAAAAGGATCCTCTAGATGGCGTTTTCATCTCAGATGGTTACAGGACCCAGACTTCTTACATTACGTTGGAGTGCGTATAGGTGTTTATTTGACATTGAACACTGACCAAACGTTAGCGAGTACCAGATGGGAGGCTTTCATAGCACATATTTGGGGGCAAATTATACGTTTTACCAGTTTCAAATCAAATAAATCAGAAAAGGAGAGAGATGGACAGCAAAATCAGAGAATTGGAGAGGGAAGCTTTTTTGGATAACTCAGTAGAAGTAAACAAGGAATGATTTGGTCTTAAAGCTCAGTATGAAGAACTTCCCACCTCAAAGGCTGCAAACAGCTTAACTTGGCTGAAACAGTCCTATGATCAAGGGGATCATGGTTTAGACACTCGCAGAGTAGAAAGACATTTTGTAAATGTGATCGTTCAGTTTTTGCTTCATCATTATGGGGTATTGTGAGTAGATTGATGAGGGAAAAACAATTTAATCTATTTTACAATAAGGCTGTAACGTAACAAAATATCAAAAAAGTCCAGGGGTCTGAATACTTTCCGAATGCACTGTATATAGACAGGTGTGTGCCTTTCCAAATCATGTCCAACAAACTTAATTAGATAGAACCTGCTCTTACCCTTAGAAACAGATTTCCCAATCTTCTCCTCTTCTTCATCTTTAATGTTGACATTCAGCTCCAGTGTTTGACTGCAGTCTTCCAGCTTCACTGATGCCATCTCTGGATATTGCGATGCAAACCGGGCTCCACTGTCACAATCAGGGCCCAGTGACTGTAGGTGTAGCTCCTCCAGTGACAGGCATGAGGCAAGAGGTCTTGATTTGAATACAGGGCTTTAATGCTGGTCAACCCGTGAGAACTGGTTTAAAGAAAGAAAAAATACATTAACAAAATAATGCCATATGCATGTCTCACACATCTGGCGTTATAATCAAGCTCATACAGCTAGACACTTTATGTATATTTTACACCAAAAAATGACGCACGTAAACACAAACACCCTCATAGCAAAATAAATAGTCAACAAACCTCATTGCTGCTTATCACACAGAGGTGCTAAACATCCTTTTAAATGTCCTTTATCTTCTTCTGTATACTTTCTTTGTAAGTATGCACTTAAACACGATAACAGTGGAAAAATAATTCGCTTTTTGCGGTAAAGTTTCCTCGGTGCGTCGCTAAAAGGCGCTCGGGTGACAACACTCGGGCGGAACCAATAATTTTGTTCCGTCTTGCTGTAAACGTACAATTCAGAAGAAATTAAATAATAAAAAGTGCAAATACATGAAATAAACTGGCGACAGAGGCAGTTACACTTAGTGTTCTAAAGATTGAAAATGTCTTCAAAAAAGGTAAACCTATGTGTTGTCTAACTGGTTATTCATTTTAAATGGACAAGTAAGGCAGTTCAATTTCATTTTGTACTGTATGTGTAGAGCCATTGTCATATCATTGTTTAATCATTTTCAGACTGTTAAATCCTCTGGTGTAATACGGATGTCGAGTACTTCAAGAAAGAGAGAATCTGGATTAAATTGTCATGGGAGAAAACCAACCATAAGAAAAAAAGGGTAGAGAAGGAAGTCAATGACAATGAAAGTGGATCTAGTCTCATCAGCTAGTCTGACACCAAGAGTGAAGATACCAGTTCTACTGAATCTGAGAGCAAAATTTAGTCAGATGGTGAACTCCAGGCAGTAGGTGGTACTCCTCCAAGACTGCCATCACACGCTGAGGAAGAGTCAGATGGTGAACTCCAGACAGTAGGTGGTACTCCTCCAAGACTGCCAACACACGCTGAGGAAGAGTCAGATGGTGAACTCCAGGCAGTAGGTGGTACTCCTCCAAGACTGCCAACACACGCTGAGGAAGAGTCAGATGGTGAACTCCAGGCAGTAGGTGGTACTCCTCCAAGACTGCCATCACACGCTGAGGAAGAGTCAGATGGTGAACTCCAGGCAGTAGGTGGTACTCCTCCAAGACTGCCATCACACAGTGACATAGATTCAGAGACTGAAGCCAATGCTGGTTGTGCAATTCAGGAGACACCTGACTCGTGTTGTGCTTACCATCTTGCACAGCCTGTAGCAAGCCCCATTTAGCTACAGCCAAGTTCACAAGCTGTATTAGTTATGCAAACTATCTTGGCTGGTAAATCAAGAGACTGAATAGTGTGGAATTGGTGTTTTGTTTTTCTGCACAGGGCATACAGCATTATTATGTTGTACATTTAGTAAAAGAGAACAATGTTGAAGTTGTACCAGAGCAGTGGGTGGAGAAGAGAGATGGGGTGAGTTGATCAGTGAAATGGTTTACCCTTTTTAGGAAAAGAGATGGATAAATAGTTCACTTTAAACAGTGTCTCATATCCTGCAGGTCCTGTGTTGCTACTGGCCAAGAAATGCCATTAAGAGAGGAGACCGGCCTGACAAAATATTACGGGAGTAGTACAGAATTTCCATCTTTTCATCAACTGGTAAAATAATATTTGACTGTCCATCCACTCCCGTTTATATTGCCATGTATGCTTGGTTGTGTGGCTCTGGAGCAGGTTGCATCAGTTGAACATACTCCTACACGTAAGGCTAGTTACAACGTAGAATATGTTCTAAGCCAGGCGTAAACCTGTTTCACCACCTGGTTGTAAGTAATAGCTTTTGCTACGCCAGGGTGTAAAAACTAAGTGTAATGTGGGGTAGACGTATAGTATATATCTATAACTAGTTTCCAAGGTAAGTGTTTCATGACTAGTCATGTCGCATCTTGTTAAATTTTCTAAATCATTACGTCGGACGTAGGTAGGTCCAACTTCTCTCTTACACCTTATCGTCTAACTGGTGCAACCCACTCCTGGTCAGTAGAGTCAGGAACTTCCCCCTCTTAAGTACTATATGTATTGTACATATAGTACTGTATTGTACAGTACCCCTGCACATTGACTCAGTACTGGTACTCCTTGTATATAGTCTAGTTTTTCTCTCTAGCTGGAGCTGGAGGTTTTTCTCTCTAGCTGGAGGTAAGCAGGAGGTAAGCTTCTCATATGGTGTTGAGTAAAGCTTAACCATGTATTAGATCGTAGGTAGGTAGTTAGCTGTAGTTAGGTATTGTATTTATTATAGGTTAGTATTGTTGTTATTGTAGGTTTCCGTAGGTAATTGTAGGTTAGTATCGAAGCACGAGGCTAGCTAGCCAGCGGGTAGCTACTGGTATCGATTAGCAACGCTGGAGAGCTGTTTCCAATGTTAATGTAGTCCTAGCCAACGTTTAATTTTTGCTGCGTTATGCGTTATGAAAGGAACTAGACACGGACTTGAATTATCTGTTTAGTGTGCTAACACACTCTTGGCAGTTTGTTGTAACCAAGTATTGATGCTAAATTGTGTGTTAGTGGATGCTAGCTTGCAAGTTAGCTACGGCGTCATAGCTAGGCAACGTGGGTTGTTGTGGGTAGTTACTGTGTCTTGGCAGTGCCGGCTGTAGCACGAAGCGAGCTACCTAGCCGTTTTTTCGAACAGAGTCAGAGTCAACACAATAGCCATTGTGTGCCGGGTGTAGCACGAAGCTAGCTAGCTAGCCGTTCTTCAAACAAAGTCAACACAGTGGCCATTGCTAGCTACCCAACACGACCAGCGAACTGTACGGTAGTAGCTAAATACAATATACTTGTCCTAGCTAGCCAACGTCTAATCATTGCTGCGTCATGAAAGGAACTTGACACAGACACGAATGATCTGTTTAGTGTGTTATCACACTATTGGTGGTTTGTTGTGACCAAGTGTTGGTGCTATACGGTGTGTCATTGTTATTGGATGCTAGCTTGCTAGTTAGCTATGGTGTCATAGTTGAATAAAGTGGGTTGAGTCTATTCCTTTAAACATTGAACCGCTGTGGTTCACAACAATTCTGATTTCTAAAGGTGGAAGTTGGGAGAGTTTTTGTTCGGGTGGTTCAGTGAAACAATTTTAGTTTCTGAGGTAGAAGTTTTTGGTGAGGGAGGCCCTGCTCTCTCCGCTCCCAGATGCTTAGCTCATTTCATTCCGATCTCCTCTGCATTTTTGTAGCCATTTGCTACAGCCTGTCAACTATGCCTCTGCCTATCCCTGTTCTCTCCTCTCTGCACAGGCTACACAAACGCACCACACCGCGTGGCTGCTGCCTCTCTAACCTGGTGGTCCCTGCACGCACCACCCACGTGGAGTTCCAGGTCGCAGGCAGCCTCTGGAACTGCCGTTCTGCTGCCAACAAAGCTGACTTCATCCCAGCCTATGCCAACCTCCAGTCCCTCGACTTCCTGGCGCTGACGGAAACATGGATCACTACTGAAAACACTGCTACTCCTACTGCTCTCTCCTCGTCTGACCATGTGTTCTCGCATACCCCGAGAGCATCTGGTCAGAGGGGTGGTGGTACAGGAATCCTCATCTCTCCCAAGTGGACATTCTCAATTTTTCCCCTAACCCATCTGTCTATCTCCTCATTTGAATTCCATGCTGTCACAGTCACTAGCCCATTTAAGCTTAATATCCTTGTCATCTATCGCCCTCCAGGTTCCCTTGGAGAGTTCATCAATGAGCTTGACGCCTTGATAAGTTCCTTCCCTGAGGATGGCTCACCCCTCACAGTTTTGGGGGATTTCAACCTCCCTATGTCCACATTTGACTCATTTCTCTCTGCCTCCTTCTTTCCACTCCTCTCCTCTTTTGACCTCACCCTCTCACCGTCCCCCCCTACTCACAAGGCAGGCAATACGCTTGACCTCATCTTCACTAGATGCTGCTCCTCTACTAATCTCACTGCAACTCCCCTCCATGTCTCCGACCACTACTTTGTTTCCTTTTCTCTCTCGCTCTCCTCCCACACTACTCACTCTGCCCCTACACAGATGGTAATGCGCCGCCGCAACCTTCGCTCTCTCTCTCCCACTACTCTCTCCTCTTCCATCCTATCATCTCTTCCCTCTGCTCAATCCTTCTCCCTCCAATCTCCTGATTCTGCCTCCTCAACCCTCCTCTCCTCCCTTTCTGCATCCTTTGACTCTCTGTGTCCCCTATCCTCCCGGCCGGCTCGGTCCTCCCCTCCAGCTCCGTGGCTTGATGACTCATTGCGAGCTCACAGAACAGAGCTCCGGGCAGCGGAGCGGAAATGGAAGAAAACTAAACTCCCTGCCGACCTGGCATCTTTTCACTCCCTCCTCTCTACATTTTCTTCATCTGTTTCTGCTGCTAAGGCCACCTTCTACCACTCTAAATTCCAAGCATCTGCCTCTAACCCTAGGAAGCTCTTTGCCACATTTTCCTCCCTCCTGAATCCCCCCCCCCCCCCCCCTCCTCTCTCTCTGTGGATGACTTCGTCAACCACTTTGAAAAGAAGGTTGACGACATCCGATCCTCGTTTGTTAAGTCTAATGACACTGCTGGTCCTGCTCACACTGCCCTACCCTATGCTTTGACTTCTTTCTCCCCTCTCTCTCCAGATAAAATCCTGCGACTTGTGACTGCAGGCCGCCCAACAACCTGCCCGCTTGACCCCATCCCCTCCTCCCTTCTCCAGACCATCTCCGGTGACCTTCTCCCCTACCTCACCTCGCTGATCAACTCATCCTTGACCGCTGGCCATGTCCCTTCTGTCTTCAAGAGAGCGAGAGTTGCTCCCCTTCTCAAAAAACCAACACTCGACCCCACTGATGTCAACAACTACAGACCAGTATCCCTTCTTTCTTTTCTTTCCAAAACTATTGAGCGTGCCGTCTTTAGCCAACTCTCTTGCTATCTCTCTCAGAATGACCTTCTTGATCCAAACCAATCAGGTTTCAGGACTGGTCATTCAACTGAGACTGCTCTTCTCTGTGTCACGGAGACTCTCCGCACTGCTAAAGCTAACTCTCTCTCCTCTGCTCTTGTCCTTCTAGACCTGTCTGCTGCCTTTGATACTGTGAACCATCAGATCCTCCTCTCCACCCTCTCCGAGCTGGGCATCTCCGGCGCGGCTCACTCCTGGATTGCGTCCTACCTGACCGGTCGCTCCTACCAAGTGGCGTGGCGAGAAGCTGTCTCCGCACCACGTGCTCTCACCACTGGTGTCCCCCAGGGCTCAGTTCTAGGCCCTCTCCTTTTCTCCCTATACACCAAGTCACTTGGCTCTGTCATATCCTCACATGGCCTTTCATATCATTGCTATGCTGACGATACACAACTAATCTTCTCCTTTCCCCCTTCTGATAACCAGGTGGCGAATCGCATCTCTGCATGTCTGGCAGACATATCAGTATGGATGACGGATCACCACCTCAAGCTGAACCCTGGCAAGACGGAGCTGCTCTTCCTCCTGGGGAAGGACTGCCCGTTCCATGATCTCGCCATCACGGTTGACAACTCCGCTGTGTCCTCCTCCCAGAGTGCGAAGAGCCTAGGCGTGACCCTGGACAACACCCTGTCGTTCTCCGCCAACATCAAGGCGGTGACCCGCTCCTGCAGGTTCATGCTCTACAACATTCGGAGAGTACGACCCTGCCTTACACAGGAAGCGGCACAGGTCCTAATCCAGGCACTTGTCATCTCCCGTCTGGACTACTGCAACTCGCTGTTGGCTGGCCTCCCTGCCTGTGCCATTAAACCCCTACAACTCATCCAGAATGCCGCAGCCCGTCTGGTGTTCAACCTTCCCAAGTTCTCTCACGTCACCCCCCTCCTCCGCACACTCCACTGGCTTCCAGTTGAAGCTCGCATCCGCTACAAGACCATGGTGCTTGCCTATGGAGCAGTGAGGGGAACGGCACCTCTGTACCTTCAGGCTCTGATCAGTCCCTACACCCAAACGAGGGCATTGCGTTCATCCACCTCTGGCCTGCTGGCTCCCCTTCCTCTGCGGAAGCATAGCTCCCGCTCAGCCCAGTCAAAACTGTTCGCTGCTCTGGCACCCCAATGGTGGAACAAGCTCCCTCACGACGCCAGGACAGTGGAGTCACTCACCACCTTCCGGAGACATTTGAAACCCCACCTCTTTAAGGAATACCTGGGATAGGATAAAGTAATCCTTCTAACCCCCCCCCCCCCCCCCAAATTGTAAAGTGGTTATCCCACTGGCTATAGGGTGAACGCACCAATATGTGAGTCGCTCTGGCTAAGAGCATCTGCTAAATGACGTTAATGTGCCCTTGAGCAAGGCACTTAACCCTAATTGCTCCTGTAAGTCGCTCTGGATAAGAGCGTCTGCTAAATGACTAAAATGTATGTAAATGTAAATGTATTGGCTGAAAGTATTACTATGTGAATTACAAATACTCAATAGCCGGTTTGCCAGTGTTAATAGGAAACTATTTATGACAATGTTTATTGCATGTACAGACAATTACTCTGTGGCAGAGCAACGAGCCAAACGGGGGGTTGACACCTACAATGTTGAATCTGACGAGGAACCAGCGAAGAGGGCGGTGACTAAACCAATCAGATTCCGTGTAGAGCCACCTGGTGAGGATTTCTTAACTGCTCTTATTCCATTGTGTGTATTACATGCATCAGGAAGTAGATGAAATAAATGAGTATTTTTTTGTATTGTCCTTCGTAAGATGATGATGGAAGTGAAGCACTCCAGAAAAAGACAAATGAACCCAGACAAGCCCAGCGTACAGTGCCACAGCTTCCACCAGCCCCTAGTGGTAAGATCCTGCATTAGGCTACTAGGTCATTGAATGTATAATCAGCAAGTTGATGGTAGGTTTTACACACATTCAAGTATGTGGGTGAAGAAAAGCTTACAGTTAATGCAAGTACTAGTCTTAAATTGAGACGGCATGAAATCATGACCTAATGACAGTTGATATGACAAGAAATTACCACACCCATCTGATCTTGACATACTTGATTATTTAGTGACCAAAAGTGTAACAGTTCTTTATTTTTTATTTTTTTAGTAACTTCAAGAGCCAGTGTCTTTGAAAAGACCCTACAACAAGGTACATAATGTTTCAAGTCTGATAAACAAGCCTACTTTCTCAAAGTTCTGTTCCTACCAACTGTATGGGATGAACAGGAAAATCTGTTAAGTGTGTACTATAAATGTGGTAACGGTTTGACATCTGTGATATTCTCTTAAGTTGCAGATGCAGAGGACTTGAGGCCATGTGCCACCTCAAGCCAGAGCGACAGTAAGTGTCTGGTTGTAGTTTTAGGGTAAACAATTAGTTTTAGGGTAAACAATTGAATTGTATGAAATATTATAGCTTTACAAACCTTTTAAAGCCACTCAATAGAATACAATTACCATCATATTTTTGCATATTAGGTTATTTAAAGTCATATTACTACTTTGTGCATACTGTTAGAACTTTCCAAATACTTGTGGTGCTGTGTATGGGTGAAGCTTGTATTTACAACAGTAGTGAAATCACCCTATTCTTCTGGGGTAAAACACAAGTGTGACGCCATGTTTGTAAATATCTGTATGGATTTGCCATCAAACTAAAAGCATAATAAATAAATAAACAATGCTTAGCATTTATTTTTGTCAACATCAATTCCAAATTGTTTGGCTGTCAGCAGATACATGGTTATGAATACTACTAATATATATGAAGGGTGGATATTTTGATTGAGGTATTTCACATGGCCTTGATCCATGTCCTGCCTGGTACTCATGGCTTGTATTGTCACATTACTTGCAGCAAAACTGTTGAGTCTTTTATTATTTTGCAGATCTTCAAGCAGTGGAGATGAGGATAATGGTGGAACTGGAGATGATCCGTACAGAGTTCAGGACTGCTCTGAACCAAGTTATGAAGGCCATAGAGGATAATGGTGGAACTGGAGATGATCCGTACAGAGTTCAGGACTGCTCTGAACCAAGTTATGGAGGCCATAGAGGATAATGGTGAAACTGGAGATGATCCGTACAGAGTTCAGGATTGCTCTGAACCAAGTTATGGAGGCCATAGAGGATAATGGTGAAACTGGAGATGATCCGTACAGAGTTCAGGACTGCTCTGAACCAAGTTATGGAGGCCATAGAGGATAATGGTGGAACTGGAGATGATCCGTACAGAGTTCAGGACTGCTCTGAACCAAGTTATGGAGGCCATAGAGGCCCGGCAGCTAAAGGAGTCAGAGTCCTTGGGGCAACTTGAAATGCTGCAAAACCCTGCAGAAACAAATGAGGAACTAAAGGATATCTGTGAAACACTTAAAGACTCCCACTATCGAAGGGAAATGGTAGAGACATTTAAAATGTATCTGTATTTTGAAAGCAATTGACAAAAATAAGTTAGCTGTTTATCAAGAGCCCCTTGAATGCGTCCAGATTTGAGAGAAAATTGCAACCTGCAATATTATTGAATCAAAATATCTTAATGTCAACGAAATGCAGTTGTCATATATGCCATATGCCTATTTAGTGTTTGGATTGATTTCCCAATTAACACTTAACTTATCTTAAGAAGAAACGATCAGCCCTCTGCCTGTTTATACAAGTTTTAGCCCATGATTACATGATACACTACAAAAATGATTTCTCATTACTATCAATCAGAACTGTATGGCCAGCTGTCTTAGCTGAGGAACACACAAATGAGTGGGATTTCTTTATTTTTTTTTATCAGATCCGATACCTGACCCTCTGCTGTGGCCTGGACCTGGGCTCAGGAATCAGACGAATGATGAGAAAAATTAGAACAGAGGAGCTGTGGACAGGCTACTCCTTGAAGGGCAGGAAGGGGAAGAGGGCCTTTAATGAGCTATCAATCTATGATGCTGTCACAAGTAAGTAAATGCACAAGTTTAGATCCTTATTTATTATTATTTAGTAGATATTATTATTGGTAAGTACTTGTAATTAATGTGTACAGTACATTACCCATCCTGACAACCTGGCCCTCAATTTAAAGCTTGTGGAAGTGACATCCAAGTGGGAGAATAAATACACTAGCACACCACAGAGTATCTGTATAGGAAAATCATTCAGAGCACACTGTGCTGCCAATCACAGTGTAAGGTGCGACATTTTGCGGGTGTGGAGAGCTCGTTAGAGGATAGAGAAAGCTTGCATTGAAGAGCTGGGCATCGTGTTATGACCTGCATTATCTGAATTAGGCCCACAGAATTATACCTACGGAGGAGCGGCTTCTATGGAGGAACTTTGAATGTCTTTGAACTTCAGAGTTGGTTTAACGTTGGACCAGAGCAGATGTTAGCTAGCTAACAACCTTGTTTGTGCAGTGCAGTGTAGCACTAGAATTTAAAAAAGGTCGTACCTTTATGTCGTTAATAAATCCAATGTGAAACGTGGTGACTATAGTATCCTTAACTAGCATTGAAAAAGTTCATCCATTCTTCTCAAATTAAACATATCTCCCTAATTTCTGAATCATGCTTGTAACGTTGTCAGTAGGATACAGTAACCTATGCTTCAGAGGGGAGGAGCAGGTAGTTTCCACACGCACACCCACTGGCAAAGATTTCCATTCCAGCTGGCAGGCAGAAACTGCAATACGTTTCTAGAGTGAGCTTTGTTGCGATTTTGTGGGACTGGAGAAAAATACCCGGAAAGGAAAATAAGGTTATTACCTGGATTACATGCTTTTAAAATAACTGCTGTTCCTAAAAAGTATAGAACACTTTAGTTTCCGGTTCTTTTTAACGTTATTTTTCAGTTCTGTTCCCTGAACCGGTTCCAACCCTAGAGAAATTATTTGGATGTAGCTCATGCTTAGCCTAATAAATTATAAAGGGAAATAAATTGCTACAGTTTACACTTTTTTAGTAATTTAATGAAATGTTGTAATCTGATCTCGGAATGCACGGACCGTTAGTAGTGAGGGAACAGGAAGTTCCGGGCAGGCTGCACCATTCTTCACAATAAAGAAAGCGCCAGAACTGTGCAGTCAAGAAGATAACCTTTGTGTCCGTTTCTATTTATTACTAGAGGTATGTAATAGCACGTTTAAACTTTCTAATGTCGAAAGAACATGTCATACTATGCTAGGTAACAAATCCGTTAATGTATTATCACGTTTGTTATAGGTTTGATGTGTTATTTTTGTGTCAAACCGAGTGAGTGAAAGAACGTGATAAAAACTATTTTACAAGTCACATAGCTAGAGATGTTGGGTTTGTCCAAGTGAATGTACATAATTTTCTCATGTTAGTTTAATAAATAATCAATTTATTTGAGATTTTGAGTTCGTTTTGCATGTTATTGGTTTTGTGTAAAATTCACAAGCTGGTAAAATGGCGGCTACTCTCGGTCAGCGTCAATGGACTTCAGTGAAGACAGTGCGGGTGCATCAGAGACAATTTCACGGTCGCACTACTGTTTTGAAGATGAATGTAATGATTATCAATTTTCTACATGTGTACTAATATTCAGACACATTCTGTTGTTTCTGTCTTTATCAATAAATGTTGCTATGGTGTGAACAGGAAATACAATTGGTTTTTGATTGAAGTAATACAGTGAAGACAAGGTTATTCAGGAAATTAGCACATAGTGCTGTCTAAAACAATCTGTAACCTTGTACTAAATGGTTTGAGTCATTTATGTGTTTATCTACTATAGGTTAGGTATTAGCTCAAAAGTATTGTGGAGCTCCTGCACCTTAATATAAACAGTACCGGCACCCAAAATGAGTATTAGCACTGTAATGATGTCATGTCATAGGATTGTGAGGACAGGGAAAGTGTTAAGAGATGAGTGGTTTGGGGCCATAAAGTCTACATTCCTTATGTCAAGGTAGATTAGAGATGTTTAGAATAGCATGAGTGATGGGCAGGATAGTGACTTGGGGTAAAAAGTGATGAACATCAAAGCCAGGGAGTTCCCATGGAGACTTGCCAGATGTATGCCAGCAGAAGGGTAATGAAGGCTATATAAGGTAGAGTGTCTTCTTTGTTAGTTAGTTCGTAGCATCAAGGGCAAAGCTCTGGTCATTGCTGTCACGAACCCGGTACCGATCATTAAATCATTGTATTAACTTTCCTTGATTCTTTGAACACCTGAGAAACTCATCATAACAAGCACCTATTTCAGTCCAAGTCAAGCACTGAATTAGATAATTGAACAAGAAAAAAGCGAAAATATTTTTAGAGAATAAAGAAAGTGCCCGAACTGTGAAGACAATAACTTTTTGTATCTGTTTCTCTTTATTACTACTGGCCGATTCAGGTAAGTCTGAGGCCGGTAACATCAACAGTGAGGACAAAACCCAGCCTGCCTTTCTCCTTCCACGCTGAGTCCAAACCTACAGTCACTGGGTCCTGATTGTGACAGTGGAGCCCAGTTTACTGCAGGATCCAGAGATGGCATCAGGGAAGCTGGAAGACTGCAGTCAAACACTGGAGCTGAATGTCAACATTAAAGATGAAGAAGAGGAGGAGAAGATTGGGAAATCTGTTTGTCATGGTAAGAGCAGGTTCTATCTAATTAAGTTTGTTGGACATGATTTGGAAAGGCACACACCTGTCTATATTGTCTCCCGAGTGGCGCAGTGGTCTAAGGCACTGCATCACAGTGCTAGCTGTGCCACTAGAGATCCTGGTTCGAATCCAGGCTCTGCTGTAGCCGGCCGCAACCGGGCGCACAATTGGCCCAGCGTCGTCCAGGGTAGGGGAGGGAATGGCCGGCAGGGAGGTAGCTCAGTTGGTAGAGCATGGTGTTTGCAACACCAGGGTTGTGGGTTCGATTCCCACGGGGGGCCGGTATGAAAAAAATAAAAAAAATAATGTATGCACTAACTGTAAGTCGCTCTGGATAAGAGCGTCTGCTAAATGACGTAAAATGTAAATATACAGTGCATTCGAAAAGTATTCAGACCCTTTGACTTTTTCGACATTTTGTTACTTTACAGCCTTATTGTAAAATTGATTAAATTGTTTTTTCCTCCTCATCAATCTACACACAATACCCCATAATGACAAAGCAAAAACTGGTTTTTATCAGTTGTTGCAAAAACAACAACAACTGAACAATCACATTTACATAAGTATTCAGACCCTTTACTCAGTACTTTGTTTAAGCACCTTTGGCAGTGATTACAGCCAAAGTCTTAATGTGTATGACGCTATAACCTTGGCACACCTGTATTTGGGGAGTTTCTCCCATTCCTCTCTGCAGATCCTCTCAAGCTCTGTCAGGTTGGATGGGGCGCGTCGCTGCACAGCTATTTTCAGGTCTCCAGAGATGTTCGATTAGGTTTAAGTCCCGGCTCTGGCTGGGCCACTCAAGGACATTCAGAGACTTGTCCCGATGCCACTCCTGTGTTGTCTTGGCTGTGTGCTTAGGGTCGTTGTCCTGTTGGAAGGTGAACATTCGTCCCGGTCTTGAGGTCCTGAACGCACTGGAGCAGGTTTTCGTCAAGGATCTCTCTGTACTTTGCTCCAATCATCTTTCCCTCTATCCTGACTTGGCTCCCAGTCCCTGCCGCTGAACAACATCCCCGCAGCATAATGCTTCCACCACCGTGCTTCACCATAAGGATGGTGCCAGGTTTCCTCCAGACGTGATGCTTGTCATTCAGGCCAAGAAGTTCAATCTTGGTTTCATCAGACCAGAGAATCTTGTTTCTCATGGTCCGAGTCCTTTAGGTGCCTTTTGGCAAACTCCGAGCGGGCTGTCATGTGCCTTTTGCTGAGTAGTGGCTTCCGTCTGGCCACTCTACCATAAAGGCCTGATTGGTGGAGTGCTGCAGAGATTGTTGTCCTTCTGGAAGGTTCTCCCATCTCCATAGAGGAACTCTGGAGCTCTGTCAGAGTGACCATCATGTTCTTGGTCAACTATATAGACAGCTGTGTGACTTTCCAAATCATCTCCAATCAATTGAATTTACCACAGTTGGACTCCAATTAAGTTTTAGAAACATCTCAAGGATGATCAATGGAAACAGTATCCACCTGAGCTCAATTTCGAATCTCATAGCAAAGGGTGTGAATACTTATGTAAACAAGGTATTTCTGCTGTTTTATTTTTAATACATTTGCAAAAATGTCTAAGAACCTGTTTTCACTTTGTCATTGAGGTATTGTGTGTAGATTGATGATACTTTTTTTATTTAATCAATTTCAGAATAAGGCTGTAACGTAACAAATTGTGGAAAAAGTCAAGGGGTCTGGATACTTTCCAAAAGTGGACCTAGAAGTTTGTCCTTAAATATCTATTGGGAGCCCATCTGGACCTTCCGCTTTACCTCCCTTCAGATTGAAAATAGCATCAGATATGTCAACACCATCCAATTCCTTTTCCAGATCCAATTTAGTGTCTTCTGAAGTAGAGGGAAAATCAAGACCTGACTAGTTCAGTTCTCAGGAGATTCAGAGTTGTAAAGTGTGTTGTAGTAGGAAACAAATGTTTGGTTTATTTCTACAGGATCCATTGATAATTGTCCTTGTAAATTATGAATTGTATTAAAGGCTGAATTTTACTTCTTAATGTGCCAGGCCAGCAATTTACCAGGTTTTTCACCTTGATCATAGGACTGTTTCAGCCTAGTTAAGTTGTTTGCAGCCTTTGAGGTGGGAAGTTCATCATACTGAGCTTTAAGACCAAATCATTCCTTGTTTACTTCTACTGAGTTATCCAAAAAAGCTTCCCTCTCCAATTCTCTCATTTTGCTATCCGTCTCTCATTTTCTGATTTATTAGATTTGAAACTGGTAAAATGTTTAATTTGCTCCCAAATATGTGCTTTGAAAGCCTCCCATCTGGTACTCGCTGACATTTGGTCAGTGTTCAATGTCAAACATCTATATGCACTCCAACGTAATGTAAGAAGTCTGGGTCCTGTAACCATCTGGGATGCAAACGCCATCTAGAGGATCCTTTTACTAGTTTTGTATCCCTATAGAATAATGACACAGGGGAATGGTCACTCAGAACAATACTATCATATCAATTTCCTGCTACATTGGGAAGCAATGAGCAAGAAACTAAAACGTAGTCTACATGAGAATATGATTTAAATGTTGACGAGTAACATGAATACTCCCTTTTACTCGGGTTCTGAGTCCTCCAAGGTTCACATAGATTTAAGTCCTTAATGAAATGCTGTAATTTCTTTCTACTCTGCGAGTGGGAAGTGTCTAAACCAGAGGAGCAATCTAGATGAGGATCAAGAGTGCAATTAAAGTCCCCTGCCATTAGGACTTTACCAGGAATGGAGGCTATCAATAGAAATACATTCTCAAAGAATTTGGGATTATCATCATTAGGACCATAAACATTAACCAGATTAATATGCTCATTCAAAAGAGTTTCCTGTATCAAAATGTATCTACCAGCTGTATCAGTTATAATAGTATCCACTTGAAACGGAACAGATTAGTGAATTAAAACCATAACTCCATGAGAATGAGAGGAGAAACAGGATGCTACTACTTGCCCTGGCCATCTCCTGCATACTTTAAGTAGCTCATCCTTCAACAAGTGAGTTTCTTGTAGGAACACAATAGATGAATAAAGTTGTTTAAGCCTAGTAATAACCTGTTTTAAGCTTGGATAGTTTACAAACTCCACGGACATTCCACTAAGTAAATTTAAGTTTAGCATTTGAAGTCATTTAACCAAAGACGTCAACATGGAATAAGCTATACCATAAAGGCATATCTAAAATATGTTTAGTAACCACAAGGACCGCATTAATATTTTGTAGTGAGGAAAATATATAAAGATCTGTTGAAACAAACAGATATTTCCTAACAGTAAAACACTGAACCCCATTCCACTGTCTCCCTAACCGAGACCATCAACGCTTCCTCTCCCCCTAATCGTAGAGTGTAGCCTGGTGGACGACTGATCCATTAAAGGACGCAAGAGGTTATGTGAAATATCACAACAAAAGGCCTATAGCAAGATGAAATGTGAAATATCACAACAAAAGGCCTATCTAGCAAGATGTTATGTGAAATATCACAACAAAAGGCCTATCTAGCAAGATGATATGTGAAATATCACGTAGTATTTGTTTGAAAAGTAGCAAAGAATAGTTCCACCTAAAACAGTAACGCTAGTTAGTGAAGCCTGAGACTAACGTTAACGTTACAGTATGGACCGTCCAAAATAGTGGTAGATGATCCACAACACAGGGTCTGTTGCTAGTAGCTACCAAGTAACAATATGGCCCATACGTATAGCGTTAATGTAGGAGACCATGATACGTTTATAAACCAGAAAAAGTATCAAAGATCAGAAATGAACAGCCTACATGAGAAAAATAGATATCATTGAATATGTGCTATGTTACCCAAAGGCCCTTTGCACATGTTAGGCTTGCACCTGAGTGTCAATCATTTTAGTCCAAGGATATGATCAAAAGTCCTCCATCATTCTTAAATGGAAGAAGTGTGGAACCACCAATACTGGCTGCCCGGACAAACTAAGCAATGTATAGTGGGAGAAGGGCCTTGGTCAGGGAGGTCACCAAGAAGCCGGTGGTCACTGAGTTCCTCTGGCGATGGGAGAACCTTCCAGAAGGACAGCCATCTCTGCAGCACTCCACCAATCAGGCCTTTAAGGTAGAGTGGCTCGACGGAAGCCACCCTCATGAAAAAGGCACATGACTGCCCGCTGGGAGTTTGCCAAAAGACACCTAAAGGACTCTCAGACCATGAGAAACAAGATTCTCTGGTCTGATGAAACCAAAATTGAACTATTTGGCCTGAATGCCAAGCGTCACGTCTGTAGGAATCCTGGCACCATCCCAACGGCGAAGCATGGTGGTGGCAGCATCATGCTGTGGGGATGTTTTTCAGTGGCAGGGACTGGGAGACTAGTCAGGATCGAAGGAAAGATGAACGGAGCAAAGTACAGAGAGAACTGAAAATAGCTGTGCGGCGACACTCCCCATCTAACCTGACAAGCTTGAGAGGATCTGCAGAGAAACTCCCCAAATACAGGTATGCCAAGCTTGTAGCGTCATACCCAAGAAGACTTGAGGCTGTAATCACTGCCAAAGGTGCTTCTACATAGTACTGAGTAAAGTCTGAATAGTTTTTATTTATTATTGTTATTTTTGCAAAAATTGTGTCATAAAACGTAGCGATCAAACAGGGAAATGGTTCCAATCAGTTTTCCTTTTTATTCATTTTAGAAACACTTAAAATGAGGGCTATGTTTTGTGTAGGCTTACCCTGGTGTGACTTTTAGCAACATATTCGTCTCTATTTCCTCTTCGATTAAAACTCTAATTATCATCAAAGTAGACATCATGCAAAACAACAAATCACTGCAATCTCCTGCACGTCATCTCTAGCTGACACCTTTGATAACAGGTATTGTCAACTTAACTTGAACAAGACAGTTCACAGATTTGTCCATTTAAATAAATGTAGCCTATTTATTCATTGCTACATTTAGCTAACATTATATAGTTAATCCAGAGATCCTTACCTTTGCCTCGATTCGGCAGTCTTGTCCAGATCATCATGGCATTTGTAGTTTTTTAGGATAGCCACATTAGCAGTTAATTACCATTTCATTTTTGTGGAGGTAAATACAGGCCAATATATTGATAAGTCACCTTGTCCTGGAGAGATTTACACGGTTATCAAAACGCCACGCCAGGATAAGCCTACACGAAACACAGCCCTTATTTTAAGTGTTTCTAAAATCCCCTATGGGAAAAATGAATTGTGGAAAAATGATTGGAACCATTTCCCTGATTGACTGCTAGGTTTTATGGGTATTATCATTTATACTGTGGTACTCCATTGGTGTGCAGCTACCCGAAGCTAGTGGGGTGTGGATGAGGTGAGACACGTGGTAAGATGGCGGACAAGAAAAAAGTGGAATGGGGGATTGCAGTGGGGGATGCACAAACCTTCTGGAAGATCTGATGAAGGAGAAGAGTCTCCCGAGTGGTACAGTGGTCTAAGGCAGCTGTGCCACCAGAGATCCTGGTTCGAATCCAGGCTCTGTCGTAGAGTGGCCTAGCCAGTCTCCAGATCTCAACCCCATAGAAAATCTTTGGAGGGAGTTGAAAGTCAGTGTTGCCCAGCGACAGCCCCAAAACATCACTGCTCTAGAGGAGATCTGCATGGAGGAATGGGCCAAAATACCAGCAACAGTGTGTGAAAACCTTGTGAAGACTTACAGAAAACGTTTGACCTGTGTCATTGCCAACAAAGGGTATATAACAAAGTATTGAGAAACTTTTGTTATTGACCAAATACTTATTTTCCACCATAAATTGCAAATAAATTCATTAAAAATCCTACAATGTGATTTTCTGGAATTGTTTTCCTCATTTTGTCTGTCATAGTTGACGTGTACCTATGATGAAAATTACAGGCGCCTCTCATATTTTTAAGTGGGAGAACTTGCACAATTGGTGGTTGACTAAATACTTTTTTCCCCCACTGTATCTGAGGTTGGGGACTGTTGAGTTGGTGAAGGTAACTGAGTGGACTCGTGATGATTTATTGTTTCTCCTCTGTCCAGAGGGAGCGGGCGCTGCGGATTACGTGATTAGAGACAGGAATTGTGACTTGAATTGCTCTCCGGAACAGGGTGGCATTGAAAGGAGTGATAACGGGGTTAGGTTTAAGTGTTGAGGATGAGCAGTTGAAATGGAAGATTCCAGGTGTCTGACGCCCTCCGTTTGGTGAGACGTAGATCCGGTGTAGAGCGTGGGGAAACAGAGAATACATTATCTGTCATGCTGGATTTTGATTCATAGTCTCTGCCAGATAAGATCAAGGTGGGAAGTGTCAGTTATCCCGTGAGCGATTTTGTTCCGTAAATACTACAGTGTTTTAGGTGTGAAGTTTATGGGCCTGTTGCAGCAGTGTGTAGGCGTGAGATGCCTAGATGTGTCAAGTGTGCAGGAGGGCATGAGATGAAGAAATGTGTGGTATCGGAGGAGAAAGTTCTGTGTGTTAGTTGTGGGGGTGCTAACGGGCTGGAGATCTGAGGTGTCAGGTGAGAGAAAGGCAGATTGAGGTTGCCAGGGTTACAGTAGTACAGAAAGTGTTGTATGCCGAAGCAGTGAAGAGAGTGGTAGAGGAAGATGGGTACAGGGTGAGGGATCTTGAGAGGATTCGTGTGAGTAGGCAGAGACCAAGAGAGAGATGGGAAGAATATGTGCTTCAGTAAATTGGGCTTTTTAGCATTTAAAGCAATGGTTGTCAATTGTACTGCAGAAATTGATCTCTCAAATTACCAAAATGACAGGCTACTTTGACACTAAGAATCTGAGCTCAATAAAAACGACCTTGTCTTGAATCCATCAATAGCCGAGGCCCCTAAGTGTGCAGAGAAACACATTGTACAATATGAGGAGGAAGATATAGTCCTAAAAAAGCTTTCCAGTTTCACTGACTCACCCAATGATGTGCAGCTCACTCACCGGCCAAAAGCTTATCTCTCTCTTGCTTTACTTTTTTAAACAATGCTGTTCGCTCAATAGGCCTATTTGGAAGTTGATAACATGGTAACATACAGACATTCATATTTTGTTTTCAGCAGGATCCATTTGCTTTACAACCTGTGTTTTCCAGCGATTGTATTAGAAATATTTGCGAAAGGCCTGTTTTGGCAGCACGCTGTTAACTGACAGATTTGCCACACATTAGGCATGCCTTGTGATTTGGCTACACACACATTTTAAATTAGCTATGGCTACTCTGTGGCGAAAATCTAGGCTTACTCCTGGTGGAGTATTGGGAATTATTTAATTTCTTTCAGAACAGACTGCAGAGTGCTGCAGCACCTCCAGCACACTTCCCACAGCTATTATTCTATTAGGAGATAAATGATGAAGTGCAATGCTGGAGAGAAGAGAGTTGCCGGCTTATGTCAATAACAGCACAGAGAGGGAGAGAGATCATAGAAAGTGAATGTCATTGTATTTCTGTGAGAGATACAGGCGTGCTTCTCTCTCTCACCACAGCAATGGCCACGCCTTGGTCTAGGCTACAATGTTGCGCAAACCATAAACCGGGGACGGCCCAACATGAACCAATTCTTAGAATATCATGCACGTTTTCAAATTACGTTTTTTTATGGGGCATGACAATTACAGAGGAATCTAAATGTAATTACTCTGATTGCTTTTGTTAGGATTTTTACATTGCAAACAGTGGAAATTATTTTTCTTGCCACAAGAGGTAGGCTACCTGATCCTGGCAAATGGGTTCCAGAACGAAAGACTACAAAACTGAGCGGTACCGGAGGATCCAGCTCAAATTAAACACCGCCCTTCTCATATGATGGGGTAGGGCCATCCCAAGGATCCCTGAACGCACGGACTGTTGCACCAAATATTTCTTATAATTAAACCAAGATAGACCACAGCTGTTCGTTTCCAATGGGAACAGATGAGTCATAGTGGGCAGAGCCAAGCACGAGCTAGCGAGATCCTATTGGCGTGTTCTAGTTCACATCTGCATATTTCTGTTAGGGAACGCCTCCTCTGTGAAGCGCATGTGTGCAATAACTCAATTCGCCTTTGCGTTCCTTCAAAATAACGTGATTTTAAGAAACATTTGCAATAGGTAAGTCCACAAAACTTAGTCCACTCTGTGCATAACAGATTTTAGTTTTGGGAACAGAACTGTATTAAGATCAGATGTTTCATCGATTAGAACATTTGCAGAATATCGGCCAAAATCCATCTCCTTCCATCTTCTCCCACTGCCGGCCAGTGGGCTTCCTCTCACTGCCATATTTGGTAGTGAGTGGAAACGCCAACCGGATGCTTCACAATTATACATCCAGTGAAATATCTGTCTCATTGTTCTATCTGTGGCTGCACTGTGGTAGTGGGGGAACAGGAAGTTCCAGGCAGGCACACACCATTCTTCAGTATAAAGAAAGCTCCAGAACTGTGATGTCAAGAAGATAACCTTTGTGTCCGTTTCTTTTTATTACTATAGTTATGTGTTATGACGATAAAGCACGTTGTGACAACTTCTGATGTAAAAAGGGCTTCATAAAATACATTTGATTGACATGTATATCACACCAACTGATTGGTTCTTCTGATGTTGTTCACACAGGAGATCATGTTGAGACATTCTCTACATCCAGAGAGCAACAGCAGGAAGATCACAGAGCTAAGAGGTCTCACCACTGCCCACATTGTGAGGCGAGTTTCTCAATTCTATCAAAGTTAAAAATACACCTACAAATACACACAGGAGAGAATCTGAATTCCTGTACTGACTGTGGGAAGAATTTCACAACATCAAAGGCTCTGACAATTCATCAGAGATTGCACATAGGAGAGAAGCCTTACTCCTGCTCTGACTGTGGGGTAAGTTTCTCTCAACCTGGCAACTTAAAACAACATCAACGTATACACAAAGGAAAGAAGCCTTACTCCTGCTCTGACTGTGGGAAGAGTTTCTCTCAACGGGGCCCCTTAAAACAACACGAACGTATACACACAGGAGAGAAACCTTACTCCTGCTCTGACTGTGTAAAGTGCTTCACAACATCAACTGAGCTAAAAGTTCATCAGAGAACACACACAGGAGAGAAGCCTTACTCCTGCTCTGACTGTGGGGCAAGTTTCTCTCAACTGTGCAACTTAAAAACACATGAACGTATACATACAGGAGAGAAGCCTTATTCCTGCTCTGACTGTGTAAAATGCTTCATAACATCAACTGCGCTAAAACGTCATCAGAGATCACACACAGGAGAGAAGCCTTACTCCTGCTCTGACTGTGGGAAGAGTTTCTTTCGACTGGGCCACTTTAAAATGCATGAACGTATACATACAGGAGAGAAGCCTTACTCCTGCTCTGACTGTGGGAAGAATTTCTCTCGACAGGAAAGCTTAACATTGCACCAAAGGATGCACACAGGAGAGAAGCCTTACTCCTGCTCTGACTGTGGGGCAAGTTTCGCTCAACTGTGCAAATTAAAAATACATGAACGTATACATACAGGAGAGAAGCCTTTCTCCTGCTCTGACTGTGTAAAATGCTTCACAACATCAACTGACCTAAAACTTCATCAGAGAACACACACAGGAGAGAAGCCGTACTCCTGCTCTGACTGTGGGGCAAGTTTCTCTCAACTGTGCCATTTAAAAGCACATGAACGTATACATACAGGAGAGAAGCCTTACTCCTGCTCTGACTGTGGGAAGAATTTCTCCCGGCAGGAAAGCTTAAAATCGCACCAAAGGATACACACAGGAGAGAAGCCTTACTCCTGCTCTGACTGTGGGGCAAGTTTCTCTCAACTGTGCAGCTTAAAAACACATGAACGTATACATACAGGAGAGAAGCCTTACTCCTGCTCTGGCTGTGGGAAGAGTTTCTCTCGACTGGGCTACTTAAAACAACATGAACGTATACATACAGGAGAAAAGCCTTACTCCTGCTCTGACTGTGGGGCAAGTTTCTCTCAACCTGGCAAGTTAAAACAACATGAACGTATACATACAGGAGAGAAGCCTTACTCCTGCTCTGACTGTGGAAAGAGTTTCTCTCAACTGGGCCACTTTAAAAGACATGAATGTATACATACAGGGGAGAAGCCTTACTCCTGCTCTGAATGTGGGTCGAGTTTTTCTCAACTTGGCGACTTAAAACAACATGAACGTATACATACAGGAGAGAAGCCTTACTCATGCTCTGACTGTGGAAAGATTTTCTCTCAAATAGGCCATTTAAAAAGACACCAAGGTAAACATAAAACGAGAGAAGGCTTACCACTGATCTAAAAACGACAGCTAATCTGCAAGGTCATCAGAGAACACACACAGGAGAGACTCCTTACTTCTGCTCTTAATATGGCAAGAGTTTCTCCCGATTGGCAACTTAAAAACACACCAACGGTTACACACTGGAGAGAAGACTTATTACTGCACTGACTGTAAAACGAGATTCTACAGATTGGGCAATAAAAGACACCAACGTATGCATAAGAAGTGGTAGTGGTCAAAGACAAGACCACAGAGGGGACTCCATCCTAGATCTGATCAACACAACCCACTGTACTTGCTCCTCTCAGATCCAGTGATCACAAATGTCTGCTGTTCTCTCCAAACACAACATCAGGAGGGAGAAGAGAGGTGCAGCGGAAAAAAGGACAGCTGGTAACCCAGAACAGAAAGGAGACCTTTGCATGATGAATGGCCAGTACTGACTGATCTGCCATATGAGGTGGAGAGCATTGATGCAAAGGTGGAGATGTTCAACTCCTGCATTCAAACTGCACTTGATGTATGCATGTCAATAAGAAATAAGAAAACAACAACACTGGACCAGCCCTGGATGACTGAAAGAATAAAGGCTGCCATCAGGAAAATACATAATATTTTCAACAGATGGGGAGAAACAATGACATGGAGAAAAAACAGAAACACAGTGCAAATGCTTATCAAGGAAGCAAAGACAAGCTACTACAAAACGGAAATCCAGGACCTAAAGAAGAAAAACCCTAAGGAATGGTGGGACTTCATTAACAAAGGACTGGGACCAAAGAAAACATCAGGAGGGAGAATACAGGTCGAGGGAATTGAAGACGATGATGTGGCTGATGTTTTGAATGGCTTCTTTGCTGAGGCATGGACAAGCACCACACCTCTTACCATCTTCCCCCTGCCCATGTCTACAAATAAAATAAAAATACCTCCAATCTACACACAATACCCCATAATGACACATCGAAAACAGGTTTAGACATTTTTGCAAAAGTATTAGAAATAAAAAACTGATACCTTATTTACATAAGTATTCCAGACCCTTTGCTATGAATCTCGAAGTTTTTCTCAGGTGCATCCTGTTTCTATTGATCTTCCTTGAGATGTTTCTACAACTTGATTGGAGTCCACCTGAGATCAATTCAATTGATCGGACATGGTTTGAAAAGGCACACACCTGTCTATATAACATCCCACAGTTGACATTGCATGTCAGAGCAAAAACCAAGCCATGAGGTCGAAGGAATTGTCCGTAGAGCTCAGAGACAGGATTGTGTTGAGGCACAGATCTGGGGAAGTGTACCAAAAAATGTCTGCAGCATTGAAGGTCCCCAAGAACACCGTGGCCTCATCCATTCTTAAATGGAAGAAGTTTGGAATCACCAAGATTCTTCCTAGAGCTGTCCACCCGGCCAACTGCGCAATCGGAGGAGAAGGGCCTTAGTCAGGGAGGTGACCAAGAACCCGATGATCACTTTGACAGAGCTCCAGAGTTCAGCCCGCTTGGAGTTTGCCAAGAGGCACCTAAAGGACTCTGACCATGAGAAACAAGATTATCTGGTCTGTTGTTACCAAGATTGAACTCTTTGGCCTGAATACCAAGCGTCACTTCTGGAGGAAACCTGGCACCATGCCTACGGTGAAGCATGGTCGTGGCAGTATCATGCTGTGCGGATGTTTTTCAGAGGCAGGGACTGGGAGACTAGTCAGGATCGAGGAAATAATGAACGGAGCAAAGTACAGAGAGATCCTTGATGAAAACCTGCTCCAGAGCGCTCAGGACTTCAGACTGGGGCGAAGGTTCACCTGGCCCAGCCAGAGCCCAGACTTGAACCCGATTGAACATCTCCGGAGAGACCAGAAAATAGCTGTGCAGCAACACTCCCCATCCAACCTGACAGAGTTTGAGAGGATCTGCAGAGAAGAATGAATGAAACTCCCCAAATACAGGTGTGCCAAGCTTGTAGCATCATACCCAAGAAGACGCGATGGTGTAAGTGCTGCCAAAGGTGCTTCAAGAAAGTACTGATAAAGGGTCTGAATACTTAGATATTTCAGTTTTTTATTAATACATTAGGAAAAATGTCTAAAAACCTGTATTTTGCTTTGACATTATGGGGTATTGTGTGTAGATTGATGAGGGGGGAAAAACTATTTAACCAACTTTAGAATATGGCTGTAACGTAATAAAATGTGGTAAAAGTCAAGGGGTCTGAATACTTTCAGATTGCACTGTATATAGCCAAGCTATCATTGACTAGGTATTGGCACCCCATGTATATAGCCAAGCTACCATTGACTAGGTATTGGCACCCCATGTATATTGCCAAGCTATCATTGACTAGGTATTGGCACCCCATGTATATAGCCAAGCTACCATTGACTAGGTATTGGCACCCCATGTATATTGCCAAGCTACCATTGACTAGGTATTGGCACCCCATGTATATAGCCAAGCTACCATTGACTAGGTATTGGCACCCCATGTATATAGCCAAGCTACCATTGACTAGGTATTGGCACCCCATGTATATAGCCAAGCTATCATTGCTCATCGTGTATTAATTCCTTGTGCTACAATCTTTTTTCCTATTATTATAATTGTTGTATTGTGTTCTCCATTGTTGGTCAACATTTCACTGTTAGTCTACACCTGTTGTTTACCAAACATGTGACAAAATGAAATGACTACGTGTTTAGTGAATTGTCTTCTAAAACTATGCTGAAAAAATATATAAACTTGACATGTAAAGTGTTGGTCCCATGTTTCTTGAGCTGAAATAAAAGATACTGTATATTTTCCATACCCACAAAAAGCTTATTTCTCTCCAACTTGGTGCACAAATTTGTTTCCAGTTCTGTTAGTGAGCATTTTTCCTTTGCCAAGATTATCAATCCACCTGCGAGTTGTGGCATATCAAGAAGCTGATTAAACCGCATGATCATTACACAGGTGCACCTTGTGCTGGGTACAATAAAAGGCCACTCTGAAATGTGCAGTTTTGTCACACAACACAATGCCACAGATGTCTACATTTTGAGGGAGTGCGCAATTGGCATTCTGACTGCAGGAATGTTCACAACAGCCCAGGACCTCCACATCGGTCTTCTTCACCTGCAGGATCATCTGAGACCAGCCACCCGGACAGCTGATGAAACTGAGGAGTATTTCTATCTGTAATAAAGCCCTTTTAGTGGGGAAAAATCATTCTTATTGGCTGATGGGTGGGCCCCTGTCATTTGAAATCCATAGATTAGGGTCTAATTAATGTATTTCAATTGACTGATTTCCTTATATGAACTGTACCCCAGTAAAATTGTTGAATGTTGTGTTTATATTTTTGTTCAGTTAGTTAAAATCTTACAAAACAACTGATGATGATTATGTTTGGAAAACTGCATTGATGGGCAATGAAAAATAACATTAGTACATTAATTTGTACTGGTCAACCTCCTTCTCTTTTGTATTCAGTTCTTCCATATTAGATCTGACAGTATGAATGGTTCTTATGGTTGTATTCAGTTCTTCCATATTAGATCTGACAGTATGAATGGTTCTTATGGTTGTATTCATTTCTTCCATATTAGATCTGACAGTATGAATGGTTCTCATGGGCTGAGTGCCTGGAGTGACTACAGTCATACCAAGTTTTCTTTGACCCTGTGATCTCACCAGGACAGAACCACATGTGTCTATCTCACTCCAGCCCAGAAGGTGGCAGTGATGTACCTTTAACGTTGGTCTGAACACCACCGATAAACACCATATAAGAAGAATGCATGCTTAGCAACAACCAAGGGGCCATGCAGCTTTCCACTGTTCCAAAGACTGTCTATTATATGGAACAGATTGGCATGTGACCACTCTAACAATGTAGACACGTCCTCAAAGATTGGACATGAATCGGTGTTGGTCAAACTCTTCTCTTCTCTATCATTAAATACAACAAAACTATGTTTTAAGTTAAATATTTAGTGTTTGTCTAAAGCTGAAAAAAAAGACTTGAAATGAGCATCACAAAGATACATTTGACCTATGCACTAACAAGCTTTTTCAATATACGCAGCTTTGTCACCAGCTGCAGTACTGTAGCTTTATTAATCTACTGTACTTCAACATGTACTCACATATGTTCCCCCTCAACATTTCCTATCCACCCTCCCCTCAAATCATTGTGAGAACTGTAATGCGATGACCAAGGGGGATTTCTTTCTTCGCCCTCATACTGGAAATAAAATGTATGTCCTGGGTAGAATTTCCTGTAAAACAAAATGTGTGGTATATTTCCTGATGTGCCCATGTGGCTATTATTATGTTGGAAAGTCTAAGAGAAATTTGAAAGTTGAAAGAGCAACTCCCCTGCAGGGTTGCCAACTAATTTTCAGGGGAAGTTGTTAGAGGCAGGTCAATTTGTTGCTAAAAGTTGCTAAATGACGTTGTGATGTCATTGCGTGATGACATCATTACATTTATATTTTACATTTTAGTCATTTAGCAGACGCTCTTATCCAGACCGACTTACAGTTAGTGAGTGCATACATTTTTTGTTATAACATAAAACTGCGTCATTACGTAGAATACACAATAACGTTACTCAAATTGACTGGCCATCTTGACTACAAATATGATTTGACATTTGTTAGTTGAGATTTGTTTGTTTATTATCACATATTTTTATTTGTAAAAGTAATTTGAAACACATAACATTTATATGATCAGATATTTTTATTTATAATCACAACACATTGAATTATTGAACAGTTACACATTACACATTATTGAACAATTACATTTATTTTTATTTTTTATTAACGAGTAAACCTACACATTCTGAACAATTATAGTTTCAAGCAGTGTATTGGTAGTTAGTTAACATGCTACCTGACTGATCAACAATTATAGGTACAAGCTAATAACAAGGTATACAGTGAGGGAAAAAAGTATTTGATCCCCTGCTGGTTTTGTACGTTTGCCCACTGACAAAGACATGATCCGTCTATAATTTTAATGGTAGGTTTATTTGAACTGTGAGAGACAGAATAAAAACAAAAAAATCCAGAAAAACGCATGTCAAAAATGTTATAAATTGATTTGCATTTTAATGAGGGAAATAAGTATTTGACCCCCTCTCAATCAGAAAGATTTCTGCCCCAAGGGGGGCACTTACCCTGCGACTTAAAAAAACGCCCCTTTTCTAAAAACAACATTTCATTAAATAACTAAAAAAGTGTAAACTGTAGCAATTTATTTCCCTTTATAGTTTATTAGCCTAAGCATGACCTCATCCACATAATTCCCCCCCCCCCCAAATGTTGCATTTTTGTGTCAGCAATTAGACATTGTTCTTAGGGGGGGCGAGTTACCCCCTAGTACCCTACCGCCAGTCTCCTCTAGGTACATAGGATGGCTACTTCCCAACCAGAACCCTGGCCTGATGCGAACGTGAGTAGATTACGTTGAAAACAACGGTCGGCCATCTTGGAGACAGTCTCTACCTCTTATACCTCAGCGGTCAGGCCGGCACCATTCTTCAGATAAAGAAAAAATAGCTAAAACTGTGCTGTCAAGACAATAGCTGTTGTGTCCGTTTCAAATGTATTACTACAGTTATGTAATAGCACGTTTCAACTTTCTAATTTAGAAATAACATTTCATAACATGCTAGGTCACAAATACGTCAAGGTATTATCAAGTTTGGTAAAGGTTTTAGCTACGTGTTATTTTTGTGTCAAACCGAGTGAGTGAAGAACGTGATAAAAACTATTTTACAAGTCACATAGCTAACTAGAGACTTTGGGTTTGTCTGCGTGATTGAATGTACATAATTTCATCAAGATAATTTAATAAATAATCAATTTATTTGAGATTTCTGAGGTCGTTTACATCAACATACTTCACTGCAGACAGTGCGGATGCATTAGAGAGAGAAGTTGACGGTTGCACTACTATTTTGAAGCTGCCTGAATGTAATGTCCAGCAGTTTTCTACATGTGTTGTAATCTAGGGTTGGAACCGGTTCAACCGAAAAAGAAAGTCAAAAAGAACCGGAAACTAAAGTGTTCTATACTTTTCAGGAATAGCAGTCATTTTAAAAGCATAGAATCCAGGTAATAACGTTATTTTACTTTCCTGGCATAAAATGTAAATGTAAAATTGTTCTCCAGTCCCACAAAAATCGCAACAACCCAGGTAACAAGGAGCGTAACTGAGACATTTGTAACATTCCCCTTAAGTCTTCCAGAGGTACTGCATGTCATAGCCTGTTTGGGACATTACAGGCACATTCATAACGTTTCTAATAAGTATTATAGAGGTTATAAATATCTGGTCGCTATACGGACATCATGGGAACTTTAAAAACATTCCTTGATAGTCCATGAAAGGTACTGAATATCATGTTATTTTGGAGATATCCTAGGAACATTTCATAACGTTACATTTAGAGCTATGGTTTTTGTCTTCATATAACGTTACAATCAGAATGATTTCAATGCATTTTGGAACGTTGTCTTTAAGTCAAGTGGTGGTACACTTGTAACGTTGTCTTTCTAAGTGTGTAGGAACATTTGTTAGGTTCTAAATAAGTACTTTGGATCCCAAGATATTGGGGCCAGCATACTTGTGCTTTGAGTAAAGGAAGTGGATCCAGCTCTTCCCCTCCGCAATATATTTTTCCATAATTCTACCGATGTAATAAATGTATGGAAATTAATAATGTCATTTTGACCTCAGTATAGGCCTATGGAAGAGGGAACGATACCTACAAATTATATATTTTTATTATATTAATTTATGAATGTAGCCTATAACAATAATAATAATTTATACAAATCATTATAAAGCAGCTAGCAGTAGTGGTGGCCTGACGACGGTTCATCCTGAATATTCCTTTTGACTACATTATCCGTCATTGCAAATATAGAAGTGGGTGTGGCAACTAACAATACTGAGGCTGGAGCCAGAAAGAAACACCTACCGTACTAATTGGTAAAAGTGAAACAACACAGCTGAACAGCGAAGACGCCATTGACTCCGACTGACCGAACACAGTTCACCTCTTGGAAGTTTTTACGAAAGGTAAGTTATCCGGCGTGTACTATTTAAACCAAGTAACTTAGTGTACTCCCAGCTCCCCAGATAAAGACATGTTGATGATGTCAGGCTATCTAACTAGCGAGGAAGCTTGCCAGCCAGTTAGCTAATTAGCCAGTTGGCTAATAGATAGTTTAGCCTAGCTACGTTACTTGGATAGTGCTGCGTGTAACCACAGCCTGTGTTACAGGGCTGAGTAATCGTGTTCTTAGGTCCTGATGAAGAACAACATCGGTCTATTACTAGCATAAGCACGTAAAAATATATAATGCATGCTACGGCTTGATACATACATTTTTACTACAGGGATGACTAAATTTAAACAATCCAGATAATAAGAAGTGCAATTTATCCGTTCTATAACACCAACATTCTCCAAATGCCTTGCAGTGTCACGATAGCCTGAGAAGCTGTAGTCATCTCTTTCCTCATTGAAGTTCTGATTCAAGATGGATATTATGGATAACGTCTTGGGTAGTAGAGATTCATGTTCTTTCCGTTTCTTTACTTAGTGTTCTAAAGATTGAAAATGTCTTCAAAAAAGGTAAACATATGTGTTGTCTAACTGGTTATTCATTTAAAAATGGACAAGTAAGGCAGTTCAATTTCATTTTGTACTATATGTGTAGAGCCATTGTCATATCATTGTTTTATCAATTTCAGACTGTTAAATCTTCTGGTGTAATACGAATGTCGAGTACTTCAAGAAAGAGAGAATACAATAGAATCTGGACTAAATTGTCAAGGGAGAAAACCAACCTTAAGAAAAAAAGGGTAGAGAAGGAAGTCAATGACAATGAAAGTGGATCTAGTCTCATCAGCTAGTCTGACACCAAGAGTGAAGATACCAGTTCTACTGAATCTGAGAGCAAAATTGAGTCAGATAGTGAGCTTGAGGCAGTGGAAGGTACTCCTCCAAGACTGCCAACACATGCTGAGGAAGAGTCAGATGGTGAACTCCAGACAGTAGGTGGTACTAAGCCAAGACTGCCATCACACAGTGACATAGATTCAGAGACTGAAGCCAATGCTGGTTGTGCAATTTAGGAGACAACTGACTCTGACAATGATGATGTTGAAAAAGATTCTACCTTCAGAGAGGACCTGGCAACCTGGATAAGTACATTTACATTTTACATTTTAGTCATTTAGCAGACGCTCTTAACCAGAGCGACTTACAGGAGCAATTAGGGTTAAGTGCCTTGCTCAAGGGCACATTAACGTCATTTAGCAGACGCTCTTAGCCAGAGCGACTCACAAATTGGTGCGTTCACCCTATAGCCAGTGGGATAACCACTTTACAATTTGGGGGGGGGGGGTTAGAAGGAATACTTTATCCTATCCCAGGTATTCCTTAAAGAGGTGGGGTTTCAAATGTCTCCGGAAGGTGGTGAGTGACTCCGCTGTCCTGGCGTCGTGAGGGAGCTTGTTCCACCACTGGGGTGCCAGAGCAGCGAACAGTTTTGACTGGGCTGAGCGGGAGCTATGCTTCCGCAGAGGAAGGGGAGCCAGCAGGCCAGAGGTGGATGAACGCAATGTCCTCGTTTGGGTGTAGGGACTGATCAGAGCCTGAAGGTACAGAGGTGCCGTTCCCCTCACTGCTCCATAGGCAAGCACCATGGTCTTGTAGCGGATGCGAGCTTCAACTGGAAGCCAGTGGAGTGTGCGGAGGAGGGGGGTGACGTGAGAGAACTTGGGAAGGTTGAACACCAGACGGGCTGCGGCATTCTGGATGAGTTGTAGGGGTTTAATGGCACAGGCAGGGAGCCCAGCCAACAGCGAGTTGCAGTAGTCCAGACGGGAGATGACAAGTGCCTGGACCAGGACCTGCGCCGCTTCCTGTGTAAGGCAGGGTCGCACTCTCCGAATGTTGTAGAGCATGAACCTGCAGGAGCGGGTCACCACCTTGATGTTGGCGGAGAACGACAGGGTGTTGTCCAGGGTCACGCCTAGGCTCTTCGCACTCTGGGAGGAGGACACAGCGGAGTTGTCAACCGTGATGGCGAGATCATGGAACGGGCAGTCCTTCCCCGGGAGGAAGAGCAGCTCCGTCTTGCCAGGGTTCAGCTTGAGGTGGTGATCCGTCATCCATACTGATATGTCTGCCAGACATGCAGAGATGCGATTCGCCACCTGGTTATCAGAAGGGGGAAAGGAGAAGGTTAGTTGTGTATCATCAGCGTAGCAATGATAGGAAAGGCCATGTGAGGATATGACAGAGCCAAGTGACTTGGTGTATAGGGAGAAAAGGAGAGGGCCCAGAACCGATCCCTGGGGGACACCAGTGGTGAGAGCACGTGGTGCGGAGACAGCTTCCCGCCACGCCACTTGGTAGGAGCGACCGGTCAGGTAGGACGCAATCCAGGAGTGAGCCGCGCCGGAGATGCCCATCTCGGAGAGGGTGGAGAGGAGGATCTGATGGTTCACAGTATCAAAGGCAGCAGACAGGTCTAGAAGGACAAGAGCAGAGGAGAGAGAGTTAGCTTTAGCAGTGCGGAGAGTCTCCGTGACACAGAGAAGAGCAGTCTCAGTTGAATGACCAGTCCTGAAACCTGATTGGTTTGGATCAAGAAGGTCATTCTGAGAGAGATAGCAGGAGAGTTGGCTAAAGACGGCACGCTCAATAGTTTTGGAAAGAAAAGAAAGAAGGGATACTGGTCTGTAGTTGTTGACATCAGTGGGGTCGAGTGTTGGTTTTTTGAGAAGGGGAGTAACTCTCGCTCTCTTGAAGACGGAAGGGACATGGCCAGCGGTCAAGGATGAGTTGATCAGCGAGGTGAGGTAGGGGAGAAGGTCACCGGAGATGGTCTGGAGAAGGGAGGAGGGGATGGGGTCAAGCGGGCAGGTTGTTGGGCGGCCTGCAGTCACAAGTCGCAGGATTTTATCTGGAGAGAGAGGGGAGAAAGAAGTCAAAGCATAGGGTAGGGCAGTGTGAGCAGGACCAGCAGTGTCATTAGACTTAACAAACGAGGATCGGATGTCGTCAACCTTCTTTTCAAAGTGGTTGACGAAGTCATCCACAGAGAGAGAGGAGGGAGGGGGGGGGGGGGGGGATTCAGGAGGGAGGAAAATGTGGCAAAGAGCTTCCTAGGGTTAGAGGCAGATGCTTGGAATTTAGAGTGGTAGAAGGTGGCCTTAGCAGCAGAAACAGATGAAGAAAATGTAGAGAGGAGGGAGTGAAAAGATGCCAGGTCGGCAGGGAGTTTAGTTTTCTTCCATTTCCGCTCCGCTGCCCGGAGCTCTGTTCTGTGAGCTCGCAATGAGTCATCAAGCCACGGAGCTGGAGTCGAGGACCGAGCCGGCCGGGAGGATAGGGGACACAGAGAGTCAAAGGATGCAGAAAGGGAGGAGAGGAGGGTTGAGGAGGCAGAATCAGGAGATTGGAGGGAGAAGGATTGAGCAGAGGGAAGAGATGATAGGATGGAAGAGGAGAGAGTAGTGGGAGAGAGAGAGCGAAGGTTGCGGCGGCGCATTACCATCTGTGTAGGGGCAGAGTGAGTAGTGTGGGAGGAGAGTGAGAGAGAAAAGGAAACAAAGTAGTGGTCGGAGACTTGGAGGGGAGTTGCAGTGAGATTAGTAGAGGAGCAGCATCTAGTGAAGATGAGGTCAAGCGTATTGCCTGCCTTGTGAGTAGGGGGGGACGGTGAGAGGGTGAGGGCAAAAGAGGAGAGGAGTGGAAAGAAGGAGGCAGAGAGAAATGAGTCAAATGTGGACATAGGGAGGTTGAAATCCCCCAAAACTGTGAGGGGTGAGCCATCCTCAGGGAAGGAACTTATCAAGGCGTCAAGCTCATTGATGAACTCTCCAAGGGAACCTGGAGGGCGATAGATGACAAGGATATTAAGCTTAAATGGGCTAGTGACTGTGACAGCATGGAATTCAAATGAGGAGATAGACAGATGGGTTAGGGGAAAAATTGAGAATGTCCACTTGGGAGAGATGAGGATTCCTGTGCCACCACCCCTCTGACCAGATGCTCTCGGGGTATGCGAGAACACATGGTCAGACGAGGAGAGAGCAGTAGGAGTAGCGGTGTTTTCAGTGGTGATCCATGTTTCCGTCAGCGCCAGGAAGTCGAGGGACTGGAGGTTGGCATAGGCTGGGATGAAGTCAGCTTTGTTGGCAGCAGAACGGCAGTTCCAGAGGCTGCCTGCGACCTGGAACTCCACGTGGGTGGTGCGTGCAGGGACCACCAGGTTGGAGAAGCAGCAGCCACGCGGTGTGGTGCGTTTGTGTAGCCTGTGCAGAGAGGAGAGAACAGGGATAGGCAGAGGCATAGTTGACAGGCTGTAGCAAATGGCTACAAAAATGCAGAGGAGATCGGAATGAAATGGACTAAGCATCTGGGAGCGGAGAGAGCAGGGCCTCCCTCACCAAAAACTTCTACCTCAGAAACTAAAATTGTTTCACTGAACCACCCGAACAAAAAAAAAAAAAACTCTCCCAACTTCCGCCTTTGGAAATCAGAATTGTTGTGAACCACAGCGGTTCAATGTTTAAAGGAATAGACTCAGCCCACTTTATTCAGCTAGCTAACTATGACACCATAGCCAACTAGCAGACTAGCATCCAATAACAATAACACACCGTTTAGCACCAACACTTGGTCACAACAAACCACCAATAATGTGATAACACACTAAACAGATCATTCGTGTCTGTGTCAAGTTCCTTTCATGACGCAGCAATGATTAGACGTTGGCTAGCTAGGACAAGTATATTGTGGTTAGCTACTACAGTACAGCCAGCTGGTCATGTTGGTAGCTAGCAATGGCCACTGTGTTGACTCTGTTTGAAGAACGGCTAGCTAGCTAAGTGATTAAGTGATTCCCAAGTGAAACACAATGCTGTTGATGCACTTCTGAAGATGCTGCAGTCTAATGGTCACCCAGATTTGCCTTCCACTGCTAGAACTCTCCTAGAAACCACCAATGTTTTTGTTGAAGTCAAGTCTAATGTGGAGTTTGTCAGATTTAAAGTGAAGGTGGAGTTAGTGAAACATCTAAGCATCTATCCTAAACCAGTGGTTGGAGATTTGAATCTTTTAGAAATATCCCTTAATCTGGATGGTCTCCCTTTGTTCAAAAGTACCAATAAGTTGTTATGGCCACTTTTGTGCTCTATCAATCTATCACCACCCACAGTGTTTCCTCCGTCACTTGCAATGGCATCATGGAAACCAAGCTCCCTGGAATTCCTCAATGACACTTTGCTGGAGTTTAAAGAGTTGATGCAGACCGGCTTGAATTGGGGAGACACAACACAGCAAGTGAAAGTTAGTTCTGTAACATGTGATGCCCCTGCAAAAGCCGTGGTAAAATGCATAAATATGTATTCTGGCTACTATGGCTGTGACAGGTGCACACAAAAAGGCATGTATGATGGGAGGATGACGTACCCGCAGGTAAAAAACCTGTGTCTCAGAACTGACAAATCCTTTAGGGAATTGGTATAGCCAGAACATCACCATGAAGGGAAAACCTCTCCTTTTTGCATCCTCCCCATTGATATGGTGAATTCATTCCCAATTGACTATATGCACCTTTGTTGCCTCGAAGTAACCCGGAAGCTCTTGATGATGTGGACTAGGGGAAAGACTGGGGCCATGTTGTCGTTGGTGCAAGTCAAGGAGGTCAGTCAACAGCTAAACCGACTAAAGGATTCAATTCCAGACTGCTTTGTTAGCAAACAACCGCGATTGGATGACCTTGACCGTTGGAAGGCCACAGAATTTAGACAGTTTCTACTCTATACTGGGAAAGTAGTGCTGAGAAGAATCTGGTCTAAAGAACAGTACACACACTTCATGGCCTTCAGTGGGGCCATGTGCATTTTGGTTTCTCCTCAACTTTCTTCAATCCACAGTGCCTATGCTCATGCTTTACTGAACTTCTTTGTGGAGCAGGGAAGGGTTTTGTATGGAGACACATTTCTCGTGTATAATGTTCACTCCCTCCTACACCTCACTGCTGATGCTGAAGAACTTGGCTGCCTTGACAACTGTAGTGCTTTCAAGTTTGAGAACTACTTGCAACAACTAAAGAAGATGGTCCGTTCAGGGAGGCGGCCACTTGTGCAAGAACGCACAGTTAGAGCTTCTCCCCGCCAACAGGTCATCAACATGAGACGGCCAAACAATGCCTACATACTTAATGATAGGCCATGCTGTGAGGTAGTGAGCCAAGAAGATGCCTCTGATACTTACCTCTGCAGGGTGTTTCAGCATCTGGAATCTTACACGCTGAGTCCTTGTGACTCAAGACTGTATTGGACTTTCCGCACCACTACGAGGAGCACACAAATACATCTCATTGCAAAGAGCAGTCTTGTTAAGCAAGCTATTATACTTGAGGAGGACCATGGCACTCGTGTTGTGCTTACCATCTTGCACAGCCTGTAGCAAGCCCCATTTAGCTACAGCCAAGTTCACAAGCTGTATTAGTTATGCAAACTATCTTGGCTGGTAAATTAAGAGACTGAACAGTGTGGAATTGGAGTTTTTTGTTTTTCTGCACAGGGCATACAGCATTATTATGTTGTACATTTAGTAAAAGAGAACAATGTTGAAGTCGTACCAGAGCAGTGGATGGAGAAGAGAGATGGGGTGAGTTGATCAGTTAAATGGTTTACCCTTTTTAGGCAAAGAGATGGATAAATAGTTCACTTTAAACAGTGTCTCATATCTTGCAGGTCCTGTGTTGCTACTGGCCAAGAAATGCCATTAAGAGAGGAGACCGGCCTGACAAAATATTATGGGAGTAGTACAGAATTTCCATCTTTTCATCAACTGGTAAAATAATATTTGACTGTCCATCCACTCCCGTTTATATTGCCATGTATGCTTGGTTGTGTGGCTCTGGAGCAGGTTGCATCAGTTGAACATACTCCTACACGTAAGGCTAGTTACAACGTAGAATATGTTCTAAGCCAGGCGTTAACCTGTGTCACCACCTGGTTGTAAGTAATAGCTTTTGCTACGCCAGGGTGTAAAAACTAAGTGTAATGCAGGGTAGACGTATAGTATATATCTATAACTAGTTTCCAAGGTAAGTGTTTCATGACTAGTCATGTCGCATCTTGTTCAATTTTCGGGAGTAGGTAGGTCCAACTTATCTCTTACACCTTATCGTCTAACTGGTGCAACCCACTCCTGGTCAGTAGAGTCAGGAACTTCCCCCTCTTAAGTACTATATGTATTTTCTGAAAGTATTACTATGTGAATTACAAACACTCAATAGCCGGTTTGCCAGTGTTAATAGGAAACTATTTATGACAATGTTTATTGCACGTACAGACAATTACTCTGTGGCAGAGCAACGAGCCAAACGGGGGGTTGACACCTCCAATGTTGAATCTGACGAGGAACCAGCGAAGAGGGTGGTGACTAAACCAATCAGATTCCGTGTAGAGCCACCTGGTGAGGATTTCTTAACTGCTCTTATTCCATTGTGTATATTACATGCATCAGGAAGTAGATGAAATAAATGAGTATTTTTTTGTATTGTCCTTCGTAAGATGATGATGGAAGTGAAGCACTCCAGAAAAAGACAAATGAACCCAGACAAGCCCAGCGTACAGTGCCACAGCTTCCACCAGCCCCTAATGGTAAGATCCTGCATTAAGTGTCTGGTTGTAGTTTTAGGGTAAACATTTTTACATTACATTTTAGTCATTTAGCAGACGCTCTTATCCAGAGCGACTTACAGGAGCAATTAGGGTTAAGTGCCTTGCTTAAGGGCACATCGACAGATTTTTCACCTAGTCGGCTCGGGGATTAGAACCAGCGACCTTTCGGTTACTGGCACAACGCTCTTACCCACTAAGCTACCTGCCTCTAACAACTTCCCCTGAAAATTAGTTGGCAACCCTGCAGGGGAGTTGCTCTTTCAACTTTCAAATTTCTCTTAGACTTTCCAACATAATAATAGCCACATGGGCACATCAGGAAATATACCACACATTTTGTTTTACAGGAAATTCTACCCAGGACATACATTTTATTTCCAGTATGAGGGTGAAGAAAGAAATCCCCCTTTGGTCATCACATTACAGTTCTCACAATGATTTGAGGGGAGGGTGGATAGGAAATGCTGAGGGGGAACATATTCATCTGCTCTTACTAGGCTGTCCTTTATGTTTCCAGCATGTTTAAAAGAGAATGGAGAGATATTGTGAAAAGGCCCACAGAGGGATCCCAGTCCTAAATAGAAGGCAGAGATCAAACTCCTGGTTCTCCCCTGTTCCTTCCACACGACCTCCCATTGTACTGTATGTATGAACACATTTTGAACAATGGCTCCCTAAAATGCTGTGGTGCTTACAAACACAATAGGAAAGGTTGTGGTAGACGTGGGCCATCACAGGTGAGTTCACAGCTCTTTTACTCTGAGCATTCATATCAATGACTCACCCTCAGATGGACCATCAATGCCAGAGTTCTACAAGACTGTCTCCATAATCAACTGGGCATTTCAACGGTCTGTCCCTCGGGCGGCAGGTAGTCTAGTGGGTAAGAGCGTTGTGCCAGTAACCGGAAGGTCGCTGGTTCTAATCCCTGAGCCGACTAGGTGAAAAATCTGTCGATGTGCCCTTGAGCAAGGCACTTAACCCTAATTGCTCCTGTAAGTCGCTCTGGATAAGAGCGTCTGCTAAATGACTAAAATGTAAAAATGTAAATATAGTCCTGAGAATATATTGTTTATCTTACTATTGTTTAAAATACTAACTTTTTAGCATTTGTGGCACAAATCCATTGCAAGTCAATGGTACATACAGTATTTAGTCAGCCAACAATTGTGCAAGTTCTCCCACTTAAAAAGATGAGAGAGGCCTGTAATTTTCATCATAGGTACACGTCAACTATGACAGACAAATTGAGAATTTTCTTCCCCCGAAAATCACATTGTAGGATTTTTAATGAATTTATTTGCAAATTATGGTGGAAAATAGGTATTTGGTCACCTACAAACAAGCAAGATTTCTGGCTCTCACAGACCTGTAACTTCTTCTTTAAGAGGCTCCTCTGTCCTCCACTCGTTACCTGTATTAATGGCACCTGTTTGAACTTGTTATCAGTATAAAAGACACCTGTCCACAACCTCAAACAGTCACACTCCAAACTCCACTATTGCCAAGACCAAAGAGCTGTCAAAGGACACCAGAAACAAAATTGTAGACCTGCAATAGGCTGGGAAGACTGAATCTGCAATAGGTAAGCAGCTTGGTTTGAAGAAATCAACTGTGGGAGAAATTATTAGGAAATGGAAGACATACAAGACCACTGACAATCTCCCTCGATCTGGGGCTTCACGCAGGATCTCACCCTGTGGGGTCAAAATGATCACAAGAACAGTGAGCAAAACTCCCAGAACCACACAGGGGAACCTAGTGAATGACCTGCAGAGAGCTGGGACCAAAGTAACAAAGCCTACCATCAGTAACACACTACGCCGCCAGGGACTCAAATCCTGCAGTGCCAGACGTGTCCCCCTGCTTAAGCCAGTACATGTCCAGGCCCATCTGAAGTTTGCTAGAGTGCATTTGGATGATCCAGAAGAGGATTGGGAGAATGTCATATGGTCAGATGAAACCAAAATATAACTTTTTGGTAAAAACTCAACTCGTCGTGTTTGGAGGACAAAGAATGCTGAGTTGCATCCAAAGAACACCATACCTACTGTGAAGCATGGGGGTGGAAACATCATGCTTTGGGGCTGTTTTTCTGCAAAGGGACCAGGACGACTGATCCGTGTAAAGGAAAGAATGAATGGGGCCATGTATCGTGAGATTTTGAGTGAAAACCTCCTTCCATCAGCAAGGGCATTGAAGATGAAACGTGGCTGGGTCTTTCAGCATGACAATGATCCCAAACACACTGCCCGGGCAACGAAGGAGTGGCTTCGTAAGAAGCATTTCAAGGTCCTGGAGTGGCCTAGCCAGTCTCCAGATCTCAACCCCATAGAAAATCTTTGGAGGGAGTTGAAAGTCCGTGTTGCCCAGCGACAGCCCCAAAACATCACTGCTCTAGAGGAGATCTGCATGGAGGAATGCAACGGTGTGTGAAAACCTTGTGAAGACTTACAGAAAACGTTTGACCTGTGTTATTGCCAACAAAGGGTATATAAAAAAGTATTGAGAAACGTTTGTTATTGACCAAATACTTATTTTCCACCATAATTTGCAAATAAATTCATTAAAAATCCTACAATGTGATTTTCTGGATTTTTTTCCCTCATTTTGTCTGTCATAGTTGACGTGTACCTATGATGAAAATTACAGGCCTCTCTCATCTTTTTAAGTGGGAGAACTTGCACAATTGGTGGCTGACTAACTACTTTTTTTCCCCACTGTAAGTGAAACTGAAAAAAAATGACAAAATATCTCTCTCGCTCCTCCTTTGTTTTTGAAGAAATTCATTTGTTCAAAACTTTTCAACTATTGTCTTTCTCTCTCTTTGAGTCAACTACTCACCACATTTTATGCACTGCAGTGCTAGCTAGCTGTAGCTTATGCTTTCAGTACTAGATTCATTCTCTGATCCTTTGATTTGGTGGACAACATGTCAGTTCATGCTGTAAAAGCTCTTATAGGTTGGAGGATGTCCTGCGGAAGCTGTCATAATTACTGTGTAAGTCTATGGAAGGGGGTGAGAACCATGAGGCTCCTAGGTTTTGTATTGAAGTCAATGTACTCAGAGGAGGACGGAAGCTAGCTGTCATCCGGCTACACCATGGTGCTACCCTACAGAGTTCTGTTGAGGCTATTGTAGACCTTCATTGCAAAACAGTGTGTTTTAATCAATTATTTGGTGACATATAAATATATATTTATAGTTTTATCTAAAAACAAAAACTTTTTTAATTATTCACTATTTTAGTTTTTTGAATGAAATTACCTGAGGAGGATGGCCTGTGTAGTGATGTGATTTGGATTGGACTGTGACTTTTTAAAATGTGTTTATTTTGTGTGATATAGTTTGTCCCCCTTTTCCTCAATGGACATTAATTTGTTTATCCAGGATACTAACCGAACAGTATCTGGCGGCAAAAACATTACGTGAAAGTCATTATACTAAATAATAAGAAGAAGAGGTAGTTAGTCCATCAGTCCAATAGATGTCGATGTTGCACTGTGGTAGTGGGGGAACAGGAAGTTCCGGATTGGCGCGCCCCATTGTTCAGAATAAAGAATGCGCCAGACCTGTGCTGTAAAGACGACAACTTTGTGTCCGTTTCAAATATATTACTACAGGTATGTAATAGCACGTTTAAACTTTCTAATATCGAAAGAACATGTCATAACATGCTAGTTAACAAACACGTCAAGGTATTCTCCCATTTGGTAAAGTTATTATGTGTTATTTTTGTGTCAAACCGAGTGAGTGAAAGAACGTGATAAAAACTATTTTACAAGTCACATAGCTAGAGATTTGGTATTTGTCTAAGTGAATGTAAATACTTTCGTCAATGTAATTTAATAAAGGATCAATTTGAGATTTCTGTGTTCGTTTGACATGTTATTGGTTTTGTGTAAAAAAATGTATAATCTTACGAGCTGTTAAAATGGCGTCGTCCATTCTGATGTTCGTTTAAAGTCCACGTAGAAGATAATGGCCCCTATCAGATATTTATGTAGTTGGTGCAGTATATTATTTTACTGTAGCAAATATACATTGGGTGGTCGGGGTTGTCCGAGCCCTGAATGCTGATTGGCTGAAAGCCGTGGTATATCAGACGTACACCACAGGTATGACAAAATATATATATATTTACTGTTATACATATGTTGGTAACCAGTTTATAATAGCAATTAGGCGACTGAGGCATTGCATCGTGCCTAACAGCCCTTAGTCGTGGTATATTGACCATAACATACCTCCTCGGGCCTTATTGCATAAATATACATGAGTTCTATGTTGGAAAAGTATTTATTAACTTACAATTGTACAATTTATGCTTCCTGCATATAACCACGAAGACGGCCGGAAAGGCCCTAAAGCAAGATCGTAAACGGTGAGCCTGCTGTAGCCTACAGTCCATGGTAAACTGGTGCGCACCAAGTTGTACTATACGTTTTAGTATTCGATTTGGAGAACCTCAAACCCAACTTTTAGAACAATATTACAGTATTATAAAAATGGATTTATGAGTTTGTAATTTGTGAATGTTTTCTGGGGGTGCTCTAAGTTACTATTATATGTGTTTAAAGCCATGAGAAATAGCTGTTATATGCCCATTAACAGACTTCAGTGCAGTAGCTCTCTAAATCCCTTCTCCGGATGTAGAGTTTTCAGCCATTACATTTGTCCAATTCAGCCATTACATTTGTCCACATTTGGCTCTGCGTAAACTACAATTCCGATGCTGTCTTTTAACATGGAGAAATGTCAATAATCATCGCATTCACAACCGTATGCTAATATGCCCCTTATCTTTCATGTCAGCCAGAACTAATCTTTCAAATAAAGATACACTTACTGTAGCAGTTTTACACAGATCCATACACTGTATGCCTCCAGCTGACAAACTACACTTCCTCCCCAGTTAGCTTACACACAGGTGTTGGGAGCACGCTAGATAGCTAATTAGCACAGGGCCTATGGCTTCCGTCTGTCTCCCGTGAACAAGTGCTGTAACATGGAGATAGGACCATGTGGGAACACTAACCCTATGAAGGTGTGTAGTAATTTAACCTTTTTGTTTTTTGAAAATTATATTTAGCTGATATGAAAGATAAATATAATCAGAGGGGGGGAAAGGAGAAGATTCCTTATGTTTCCAAAAACGTACCCCAAGCGATGCGTGTTAATGTTGAGGCTCTTAACAAAACTCCCCCGGTCAGAAGATACTATCATCAAGAGGCACTAAAGCAGTTAGCATCTATGAATGGGGGAGCAATGCAGGTGCATTAGAGAGAGACAATTTCATGGTTGTTCTACTGTTTTGAAGTTGAATGTAATGTTTATCAGTTTTCTACATGTGTGCTAATATTCAGACACATTCAGTTATTTATATCTTTATCTATAATTGTTACAATGGTGTGAACAGGAAATACAGTTTTTACTCCACTACATTCCTAAAAAAAGTTGTACTTTTTACTCCCATACATTTTCCCTGACATCCAAAAGTACTCGTTACATTTATAATGCTGAGGCAGGACAGCAATATGGTCCAATTCACTCACCTATCAATACCACGCATTGTCACCCCTACTGCCCCTGATCTGGCAGACTCACTAAACACAAATACTGCGTTTGGAAATGACGTTTGAGTGTTGGAGTGTGGCCCTGGCCGTCCGTGAATATTTTTTTTTTGAGTGAAAAATTACAGTGAAGATAAGGTTATTAAGGAAAATAGCTCATAGTGCTGCCTAGAACAAAACTGAAACATTGTACTAAAGGGTTTTTGAGTCATTTATTAATTTCTGTGAATTTAGGAAATCTACTATAGATTAAGTGTACTTGCGTTGTGTAATTTGTGTGCACTTGTCTAATATGAATGAATGTTTTGTTGTCAATGTTTGGCTACCTGATCTGTTGAAATTAGGTAATTGAACAAGAAGAAATATAATATCTTTTTTGAGGATAAAGAAAGTTCCAGAAATGTCAAGACTGTTGTCTGTTTCTCTTTATTACTACAGGCCGACTAGGATTAAGTTTGAGGCCTGTAACATCAACAGTGAGGACAAACCCAGCCTGCCTCTCTCCTTCCACACTGAGTCCAAACCTACAGTCACTGGGTCCTGATTGACAGTCGAGTCCAGTTTGCACCGCAGGTACCAGAGATGGCATCAGTGAAGCTGGAAGACTGCAGTCAAACACTGGAGCTGAATGTCAACATGAAAGACGAAGAAGAGGAGGAGAAGATTGGGAAATCTGTTTCTCATGGTAAGAGCAGGTTCATTCCAACTTCCCAGTGTACATGAACAGTTGCAGTAGAACTGTTTCATGATGAACTGTTTCAATGAGAAGGTAGATGTTATTTCATGCTACTGAGACTTGCATGGATGACACCAGTATAGTCTGTTTTGGAATGGGTGGCCAGTAATAAACTGACCCTGAACATCTAAAACTAAGAGCCTGTATTTGGTACAAATCATTTCCTAAGTTCTAGACCTCAGCTGAATCTGGTAATGAATGGTGTGGCTGTTTAACAAGTTGAGGAGACTAAATTACTTGGCATTACCTTAGATTGTAAACTGTCATGGTCAAAACGTATAGATTCAATGGTTGTAAAGATGGGGAGAGGTCTGTCTGTAATAGATGCTCTGCTGTTTTGACACCACACTCCAAAAATCAAGTTCTGCAGGTTCTAGATTTGTCTTATCTTGTTTATTGTCCAGTCGTGTTGGTCGAGTGCTGTAAGGAAAGACCTAGTTAAGTTAATAAGTATATAGGTTAAAGGTTAAGAACTTTTGTGAAAGAACACAGTTTGAAAGATATGGCATACAGAAGCAAACCGGATGGACATCATGAAAATGATCGGAGAGGTTGAGGAGTAAAAAAACGTAGGCTACGTTGCCTTTTAAAATGTTTTTATGTAATGTTTCATGTTTTGTGTGGACCCCAGGAAGACTAGCTGCTGCTTTTGCGACAGCTTATGGGGATCCTAATACAATACCAAATTACCCAAATACCAGTATTGCCAGCATGTGTTTTATTAACTGGGCTATCTGGAGTGCTCAGAGAGTAGACTAAAGAAGTGAAGGCGACAAACTGCCAGTAATTAGAACTTCTATGAAATGAGTCTGTGTAGTTACTAGGCTTGGGTGGTATACTGGATACCAGGATATTTGGAAAAAGCCACTGGATGGGGTTTCAATACAGCTGAAACTGTTTTCTTGAAGTTTTTCTTGATTAATTTGAATATTTGTAGCTACTTTTTGAGTAAATACCTGCAGTCAACTTGTGCAATACGTTACGAGATAAAGAACATTACGTCACATTATTATGTAGCTTACGGTAGTCCCCAGTCAACGAGAAGAGACCGGAGCCTTGTGAATCACTCTCTGTCGTGCAGCATGCGCCAGGTGATCTAATTACAGTATGGAATTCACAACTAAATATTTGCCAGCTAGATATCTAATAAATATTAAGTTAATAGTCTACAATGTGCTAAATGCTCTGCAGTTGTCCATTTGGTTTGCTAATTTAGTAGTTAGTTAGCTGTCTAGCTAAGTGGTTAGCTTCTTTCCAAAATCAAGCATCCCCTTGCTAACAGCAGAGAATCCCCTCCTGGATCAAGACCCTTGCTGGCTAATATTAGTTTTGTGTGGGCAGCAAATTGTGAGAAGTGTTTGAGTTACTTGTATTGTTGAGGTCAGAAACTGTACAAAATGTTTGCAATGCACTCGTTAGCATTTAGTTAGCGTTCTCTATGATGATTCCTTAGTACTAGTTAGCATTTTGTTAGCATTCTGCTCACAACGTTTTTTGGCCTTTGAATATTAGTACTTTTAAAATAAATACCTGTAGTCAAGTTGTTCGCTAGGTAATAGATAAAGCACATCGCGATCATAATTTCGCCTGTTAGATAATTTTTCATTATGAAGCTTTCAGTTAGGTTCTGAACAAACTGAGTAAAAACTCAAACGACATCTAGGAAAAGCTCAAACTAAGTTTATTCACCCACAGGGTCAAACAGCTGCAAAGACAAAGCATGATTACACAAGCACATATATTTATAACCTCCTTCTAGACGGGGTCAATACATCTCTGATGCTAGTCAGGAACTTAATTGGTTCTTCTCACTGGTGTAGTCATGGCCCTGCCTGATGCTAGAACCTTCGTGGGCGTGAAAGTGTATGCGTGTGAGATAGGACTGTAGTAGGAGGGTCGTTGTGGTGGGCCCCTCTGGCCCCCCTCCCAGAGATTTCTACTCACTTCATCTGTTGACATGACCTCGAGCTGGATTCCTTGCTCCTCCCTAGTTCCGCAACTGGCCTGCCTTATCAGGAACTGAAACTAGACTGTTGTCCTTTGCCTCCCTCCTTATGAACAGAATATTTCTGCACTTCCCCTTGACAGGTTTTTAGACATTTTAGCTAAATAATAAAAAATGGAAATATCACATTTACATAAGTATTCAGACCTTTGACAGCGATTACATCATTGAATCTTCTTGGGTATGATGCTACAACCTTGGCACATCTGTATTTGGAGAGTTTCTCCCATTATACTCTGCAGATCCTCTCAAGCTCTGACAGGTTGGATGGGGAGCGCTGCTGCACAGCTATTTTCAGGTTTCTCCAGAGATGTTCGATTGGGTTCAAGTCCGGGCTCTGGCTGGACCACTCAAGCACATTCAGAGACTTGTACCGAAGACACTCCTGCTTTGTCTTGGCTGTGTGCTTAGGGTTGTTGTCCTGTTGGAAGGTGAATCTTTGCCCCAGTCTGAGGTCCTGAGCGCTCAGGAGCAGGTTGTCACACTCTGGCTCCGGGACTGTGTGTTAGAGCCAGGGTGTATTTCATTTGGTGGTGTTGGGTATGGGTGAGTTTCATTTGTTTGTGTTTTTGGTAATTGGTCAATGACTCCCAATCGGAGGTAACGAGTGTCAGCTGTCGGCTCGTTATCTCTGATTGGGAGCCATATATATTCTGTGTGTTTTTCACCTTGTGTTTGTGGGTTTTTGTTCCAGTGTTCCATGTTCCGTGTTTCAGTATTTGTAACTTTTGGACTTCACGTATCGTCATTTGTTGTTTTTTCGTGGTTGCTTTATTTAATAAAGTCATGTTCACTCAACGCGCTGCGCTTTGGTCCGCTCATTTTGAAGACGATCGTGACAGAAAAACCCACCATCAAAGGACCAAGCGGCGTGTCAAGCGGCAACAGTATCCACCTGTCAAGGATTCATGGACATGGGAGGAGATATTGGATGGAAAGGGTCCTTGGGCACAACCGGGAGAATATCGCCTCCCTCGTGAAGAGCTGGAGGCAGCCAAAGCCGAGAGGAGGTGGTATGAGGAGGCAGCACGAAGGCGAGGCTGGAAGCCCGTGGACGAGAGGCAACCCCAAGAAATTTTTTGGGGGGGGCACATGGCTTGGGCGACTGAGCAGCAGGAGGCTGCCACAAGGCAGATGCAGAAGGCTACCAGGTTAAGGGGGCTGACGGAGGCAGAGAAGGGACGGATTCAGGAGGCTACCAGGTTAAGGGGGCTACTGGGAAAAGCAGGGAAGGTAGGTGTAGAGGCACGGCGAGAGGTACTGGGGTGTGTAACCAGTCCGGTCCGGCCCGTTCCTAATCCCGAGGTACAGCCAGTAGTGTGTGTTCCCCGTACGGTACGGCCTGTTCCGGCCCCTCGCACTAAGTGTACGGTGCGCGTCGCCAGCCCGGTTCGGCCTGTTCCTGCCACCCGCACCAAGTGTACGGTGCGCGTCGCCAGCCCAGCCCGGCCTGTTCCTGAGCCTCGTAGGAAGCATACGGTGCGCGTCGCCAGCCCTTTCCCACCAGTGCCTACACCACGTACCAAGCCTCCTGTGTGTTCCCCGAGTCCTGTGCGTCCTGTTGCTGCTCTCCGCACTAGGCGTTATGAGAGTCCCCAGGGTCCAGCATGCCCTGTTCCGGCTCTCCGCACTAGCCCTTATGTGCGTCCCCAGGGCCAAGCATGCCCTGTTGCTGCTTCCCGCACTAGCCCTGAGATGCGTGTCCTCAGCCCGGTACCTCCAGTTCCGGCACCACGCATCAGGCCTACGGTGCGTCCCCAGGGCCAAGCATGCCCTGTTGCTGCTTCCCGCACTAGCCCTGAGATGCGTGTCCTCAGCCCGGTACCTCCAGTTCCGGCACCACGCATCAGGCCTACGGTGCGTCCCCAGGGTCCAGCATGCCCTGTTGCTTCTCCCCGCACTAGCCCTGAGATGCGTGTCCTCAGCCCGGTACCTCCTGTTCCGGCACCACGCACCAGGCCTACGATGCGCCTCAGACGGCCAGAGTCTGCCGTCTGCCCAACGGGGCCTGAACTGCCCGTCTGCCCAAAGGCGCTTAAGCCGCCCGTCTGCCATGAGCCTTCAGAGCCGTCCGCCAGACCGGAGCCGCTAGAGCCTTCTGCCAGACAGGATCAGCCAGAGCCTTCCGCCAGACAGGATCAGCCAGAGCCTTCCGCCAGACAGGATCAGCCAGAGCCTTCTGCCAGACAGGATCAGCCAGAGCCTTCTGCCAGACAGGATCAGCCAGAGCCTTCTGCCAGACAGGATCAGCCAGAGCCTTCTGCCAGACAGGATCAGCCAGAGCCTTCCGCCAGACAGGATCAGCTAGAGCCTTCAGCCAGCCATGAGCAGCCAGATCCGTCAGCCAGCCATGAGCAGCCAGATCCGTCAGCCAGCCATGAGCAGCTAGATCCGTCAGCCAGCCATGAGCAGCCAGATCCGTCAGCCAGCCATGAGCAGCCAGATCCGTCAGCCAGCCATGAGCAGCCAGATCCGTCAGCCAGCCATGAGCAGCCAGATCCGTCAGCCAGCCATGAGCAGCCAGATCCGTCAGCCAGCCATGAGCAGCCAGATCCGTCAGCCAGCCATGAGCAGCCAGATCCGTCAGCTAGCCATGAGCAGCCAGATCCGTCAGCCAGCCATGAGCAGCCAGATCCGTCAGCCAGCCATGAGCAGCCAGATCCGTCAGCTAGCCATGAGCAGCCAGATCCGTCAGCCAGCCATGAGCAGCCAGATCCGTCAGCCAGCCATGAGCCGTCCAGCCGGGATCCGCCAGAGCCGTCCAGCCGGGATCCGCCAGAGCCGTCCAGCCGGGATCCGCCAGAGCCGTCCAGCCGGGATCCGCCAGAGCCGTCCAGCCGGGATCCGCCAGAGCCGTCTAGCCGGGATCCGCCAGAGCCGTCCAGCCGGGATCCGCCAGCCAGCCAGGATCCGCCATTTAGTCCGGTGCTGCCCCTTAGCTCGGTGTTGCTCCTTATCCTGGTGCTGTCCCTTATCCTGGTGCTGCCCCTTAGTCCGGTGCTGCCCCTTAGCTCGGTGCTGCTCCTTAGTCCGGTGCTGCCCCTTAGTCCGGTGCTGCCCCTTAGTCCGGTGCTGCCCCTTAGTCCGGTGCTGCCTCTTAGTCCGGTGCTGCCCCTTAATCCAGTGGGGTTAGGATGTAGGGTGGTCGATTGGAGGAGGCTACTTAAGTGGGTAGTGACTATGGTGGGGTGGGGATCACGACCAGTGCCAGAGCCGCCTCCGTGGAGTAACACCCACCCAGCCCTCCCCATTTTTTGGGTTAGGCGCGGTCGGAGTCCGCGCCTTTGGGGGGGGGTACTGTCACACTCTGGCTCCGGGACTGTGTGTTAGAGCCAGGGTGTATTTCATTTGGTGGTGTTGGGTATGGGTGAGTTTCATTTGTTTGTGTTTTTGGTAATTGGTCAATGACTCCCAATCGGAGGTAACGAGTGTCAGCTGTCGGCTCGTTATCTCTGATTGGGAGCCATATATATTCTGTGTGTTTTTCACCTTGTGTTTGTGGGTTTTTGTTCCAGTGTTCCATGTTCCGTGTTTCAGTATTTGTAACTTTTGGACTTCACGTATCGTCATTTGTTGTTTTTTCGTGGTTGCTTTATTTAATAAAGTCATGTTCACTCAACGCGCTGCGCTTTGGTCCGCTCATTTTGAAGACGATCGTGACACAGGTTTTCATCAAGGATCTCTCTCTGTACTATGCTCAGTTCATCTTTGCCTCGATCCTAACTAGTCTACCAGTCCCTGACGCTGAAAAACATCCCGACAGCATGATGCGGCCACCACCATGTTTTACCATAGGGATGGTGCCAGGTTTCTTCCCACGGGGCGCTTGGCATTCAGGCCAGTCATGTGCCTTTTACTGAAGAGTGGCTTCCGTCTGGCCACTCTACCATAAAGGCCTGATTGCTGGAGTGCTGCAGAGATGTTTATCCTTCTGGAAGGTTCTCCCATCTCCAGAGGAACTATAGAGCTCTGTTAGTGACCATCGTGTTCTTGGTCACCTCCCTGACCAAGGCCCTTCTCCCCCGATTGCTCAGTTTGGCCGGGCGGCCAGCTCTAGGAAGAGTCTTGGTGGTTCCAAACTTCTTCCATTTAAGAATGATGGAGGCCACTGTGTTCTTGGGGACCTTCAATGCTGCAGACATGTTTTGGTACCCTTGCCCAGATCTGTGCCATGACACATTCCTGTCTTGGGGCTCTACAGACAACTCCTTCGACCTCATGGCTTGGTTTTTACTCTGACATGCTCTGTCAACTGTGGGACCTTATATAAACAGGTGTGTGCCTTACCAAATCATGTCCAATCAATTGAATTTACCAAGGATTGGCTCCAATCAAGTTGTAGAAACATCTCAAGGATGATGAATGGAAACAGGTTGCACCTGGGCTCAATTTCGAGTCTCATAGCAAATGTTCTGAATACTTATGTAAATAGGGTAGTTCTGTTTTATTTTTAACATATTAGCAACATTTAAAAAAAAAAAAACTGTTTTCGCTTTGTCATTATGGGGTATTGTGTGTAGATTGCTGAGGATTATTAGTTTTTTTATCAATTTTAGAATAAGGCTGCAACGTAACAAAATGTGGAAAAAGTCAAGGGGGTCTGAATACTTTCCGAATGCACTTGTTAGCAGTTGATGTTATTCTTCAATAACACAGACCCCAAAGGAAATTAGGGGGAGAAAAATATATTTATTCAAAAAAGAACCAATCATTGTTATGCTGGAAAGTAGATTGTAGATGTTTATTCTTCCCTGTCCTCAGTGTTTTCCCACTGAACAAAGAGACAGGATGTAGTTAATACCCAAGCCTTGCCTGTGGTTGACCAATTGTTCCATTTCGGAAATTGCATTCACAAATCAATGTAACTGTTTTTAGTCTTTGCTGTAATAAAGGCTTAACAATAAAACATTACAACAGACTCTCTGGTACGCTTATAATTTATTTACTATTTAGTGCGCTTCAACCTGTCAGACAAGCTCAGTGCATATGGTGGATTTGATTACCTGGATGTGCGTATATTCTTCAGCTTTTGTATTTGATTTGATTAAAACACACCATTCACCCTCTGAATGGCACACATACACAATCCATGTCTCAATTGTCTCAAGGCTTAAAAGTCCTTCATTAATCTGTCTCCTCCCCTTCATCGACACTGATCTGAAGTGGATTTAACAAGTGGCATCAATGAGAGATCATAGCTCTCACCTGGTCATTATATTCCTGGAAAGAGTTCATAATGTTTTGTACACTCAGTGCATATCACACCAATTGACTTTTTTAAAATGCTGTTCACACAGGTGACGTTGAGACATTCTCTACATCCAGAGAGCAACAGCAGGAAGATCGCAGAGCTAAGAGGTCTCACCACTGCCCACATTGTGAGGAGATTTTCCCAATTCTATCAAAGCTAAAACTACACCTAAAAATACACACAGGAGAGAATCTGTATTCCTGCACTGACTGTGGGAAGAGCTTCACAACATCACAGGCTCTGACAGTTCATCAGAGAGTGCACACAGGAGAGAAGCCTTACTCCTGCTCTGACTGTGGGGCAAGTTTCTCTGTACATGACAAGTTAAAATCACACCAACGGATACACACAGGAGAGAAGCCTTACTTCTGCTCTGACTGTGGGGCAAGTTTCTCACAACTGGGCACCTTAAAACAACATGAACGTAGACATACAGGAGAAAAGCCTTACTCCTGCTCTGACTGTGTAAAATGCTTCACAACATCAGCTGAGCTAAAAGTTCATCAGAGAACACACACAGGAGAGAAGCCTTACTCCTGCTCTAACTGTGGGAAGAGTTTCTCTCGACTGGGCCACTTAGAAAAACATGAACGTATACATACAGGAGAGAAGCCGTATTCCTGCTCTGACTGTGTGAAATGCTTCACAACATCATCTAAGCTAACAGTTCATCAGAGAACACACACAGGAGAGAAGCCTTACTCCTGCTCTGACTGTGGGGCAAGTTTCTCTCAATTGGGCCACTTAAAACAACATGAACGTATACACACAGGAGAGAAGCCTTACTCCTGCTCTGAATGTGGGAAGAGTTTCTCTCGACTGGGCAGCTTAAAAACACATGAACGTATACACACAGGAGAGAAGCCTTACTCCTGCTTTGCCTGTGGAAAATGCTTCTCGACATCATCTCAGCTAACAGTTCATCAGAGAACACACACAGGATAGAAGCCGTTTTCCTGCTCTGACTGTGGAAAGATTTTCTTTTAAATGGGCCATTTTAAAAAGACACCAAGGTAAATATAAAGGAGAGAAGCCTTACCACTGATCTGACTGTAGAAAATGTTTTAAAACAACAGCTGAGCTAAAAGGTCATCAGAGAACACACACAGGAGAGAATCCTTATTTCTGTTCTTAATATGGCAAGAGTTTCTCCCGATTGGGCAACGTAAAAACACACCAACGGTTACACACTGGAGAGAAGACTTATTACTGCACTGACTGTGAGACGAGATTCTACAGATTGGGCAATTTAAAAAGACACCAACGTATACATAAGAAGTGGTAGTGGATTGGATCAAATGAAGAAAGTGTAGAACACTATTGTAATCCTTTTTTTTTTTTTGTGGAACCAATCCAGGCTTGTCCAGGATTGGTTCCACAAACATGACAGTAAATTCAGGTTACTGCAGTGGCCTTCCGAGGCACCAGATCTCAATCCAATTGTGCATCTGTGGGAGGAGATGGAATGAGCTATTCGGAGTAGAAATCCACTACCACTCAACTTGACACAACTGTGGGAAGCATTGCAGTCAACATGGGCCAAAATCCCAGTGGAACGCTTTCGACACCTTGGACAGTCCATGCCCCGACGAATTGAGGCTGTTCTGAGGACAAAGGGGGATGCAACTCAATATTAGGAAGGTGTTCCTAATGTTTTGTACACTCAGTGCCTTTGGAAAGTATTCAGACCCCTCGACTTCTTCCACATTTTGTTAGGTTACAGCCTCATTATATTATTGATGAAATAAAACATTTTCCTCATCAATCTACACACAACAGCCTTTTTTAGAATTTTTAGCAAATGTATTAAAAATAAAAACCTGAAATACCTTATTTACATAAGTATTCAGACCCTTTTCTATGAGACTTGAAATTAAGCTCAGGTACAACCTGTTTCCATTAATCATCCTTGAGATGTTTCTACAACTTGATTGGAGTCAATCTGTGGTAAATTCTATTGATTGGACATGATTTGGAAAGGCACACACCTGTCTATATAAGGTCAAAAAATGATACTGGGCCAAGAAACATGGAGAGAAGAAACTGCCAGATGTGTCATAATAGGACACACATTTGATATGGAACATTGGATACATTCAGCAGGGTTGGAAAAAACACAGTCAAACACGTTTTAAATGTATTGTCGGAAGGGCTGTGGTCACCATTCAGAACAGACCCTAGGAAACACACAGTATTAAATAGAGCCATGACTACATGGAACTCTCTGCCAGGTAACTCAAACTAGCAATAAAACCAGATTCAAAAAACATAAAATAAAATAAACCTTATGGCACATAAAAAAAATAACAGGAACTTTTAGCTCAGCTGATGTTGTGAAGCATTTTACACATATATGTATATACTGTATTCTATAATATTCTACTGTATCTTAGTCCATGCCGCTCTGTCATTGGTTGTCCATATATGTATATACTGTATTCTATAATATTCTACTGTATCTTAGTCCATGTCGCTCTGTCATTGGTTGTCCATATATGTATATACTGTATTCTATAATATTCTACTGTATCTTAGTCCATGTCGCTCTGTCATTGGTTGTCCATATATGTATATACTGTATTCTATAATATTCTACTGTATATGCCGCTCTGTCATTGCTTGTCCATATTCAGTTGAAGTCGGAAGTTTACATAGACTTAGGTTGGAGTCATTAAAACTCGTTTTTCAACCACTCCACACATTTCTTGGTAACAAACTATAGTTTCTATACACAATTCCCCAAAATGACAAAGCAAACACAGGTTCTTAGGAATGTTTTTCACATTTATTAAAATCTGAAATACCTTATTTACATACAGTTGAAGTCGGAAGTTTACATTCACTCCACACATTTCTTGTTAACTATAGTTTTGGCAAGTCAGTCAGGACATCTAGTTAGTGCATGGCACAAGGACATTTTCCAAACATTGTTTACAGACAGATTATTTCACTTATTCACTGTATCACAATTCCAGTGGGTCAGAAGTTTACATACACTAATTGACTATGCCTTTAAACAGCTTGGAAAATTCCAGAAAATGATGTCATGGCTTTAGAAGCTTCTGATAGGCTAATTGACATCATTTTGAGTCAATTGGAGGTGTACCTGTGGATGAATTTCAAGGCCTACCTTGAAACTCAGTGCCTCTTTGCTTGACATCATGGGAAAATCAAAAGAAATCAGCCAAGACCTCAGAAAAAAAATGGTCTGGTTCATCCTTGGGAGCAATTTCCAAATGCCTGAAGGTACCACATTCATCTGTACAAACAATAGAATGCAAGTATAAACACCATGGGACCACGCAGTTGTCATACCACTCAGGAAGGAGACGCGTTCTGTCTCCTAGAGATGAACGTACTTTGGTGCGAAAAGTGCAAATCAATCCCAGAACAACAGCAAAGGACCTTGTGAAGGTGCTGGAGGAAACAGGTACAAAAGTATCTATATCCACAGTAAAACGAGTCTTATATCGACATAACCTGAAAGGCCGCTCAGCAAGAAAGAAACCACTGCTCCAAAACCGCTATAAAAAAGCCAGACTACAGTTTGCAACTGCACATGGGGACAAAGATTGTACTTTTTGGAGAAATGTCCTCTGGTCTGATGAAACAAAAATAGAACTGTTTGGCCATAATGACCATCGTCAATTTGTAAGTCGCTCTGGATAAGAGTGTCTGCTAAATGATGTAAATGTAAATGTTATGTTTAGAGGAAAAAGGGGGTAGGCTTGCAAGCCAAAGAACACCATCCCAACCGTGAAGCACGGGGGTGGCAGCATCATGCTGTGGGGTTGCTTTGCTGCAGGAGGTACTGGTGCACTTCACAAAATAGATGGCATCATGAGGAAGGAAAAATATGTGGATATATTGAAGCAACATCTCAAGACATCAGTCAGGAAGTTAAAGCTTGGTCGCAAATCGGTCTTCCAAATTGACAATGACCCCAAGCATACATCCAAAGTTGTGGCAAAATGGCTTAAGGACAACAAAGTCAAGGAATTGGAGTGGCCAATACAAACCCCTGACCTCAATCCTGTAGAAAATGTGTGGGCTGAACTGAAAAAGCGTGTGCGAGCAAGGAGGCCTACAAACCTGACTCAGTTACACCAGCTCTGTCAGGAGGAATGGGCCAAAATTCACCCAACTTATTGTGGGAAGCTTGTGGAAGGCTATCCGACACGTTTGACCCAAGTTAAACAATTTAAAGGCAATGCTACTGTAGTGTATGAAGAATTATGACTTTGCTAATGTTTTCAAGTGGAACCTGAGAGGATGTTTATTCAGTTTTACAGGGAGACGTTTTAGAGTGACACCCCATAGAACAGAGGAAGTCTGTTTGTTGGAGACAGGTGATTGGACAGTATGGGGAACCACCCATATCTTGGTAAAGATTATAAGTACTGGGTTGTAACAAAGAAGATCAGAACAGACATATTCTTTTGGGACACTGTTCTCCGGATGCTGCAGACGTCTGTAAACTTATGCTGAAATCTTGTGATATAAATAAAACTTATAATCAAAGCACAGTATAAGCGGACTCCTTGGTTTCACAGCATAATTAGCAACGTTAACTCGACACTACACTACCAAATACTAATTGAGTGTATGTGAACTTCTGACCCACTGGGAATGTGATGAAAGAAATAAAAGCTGAAAGAAATAATTCTCTCTACTATTATTCTGACATTTCACATTCTTAAAATAAGGTGGTATACCATAATTTGCAAATAAATTCATAAAAAATCCTACAATGTGATTTTCTGGATTTTTTTTCTCAATTTGTCTGTCATAGTTGACGTGTACCTATGATGAAAATTACAGGCCTCTCTCATCTTTTTAAGTGGGAGAACTTGCACAATATGTGGCTGACTAAATACTTTTTTTCCCCACTGTACCTTTAATGTATCCAGCAGGCATCTCAGAAGCCACAGGCTCATCAAGCAGGGATGGCAGCTCTTGGTCTAAAATATAAGAACAAATCATGCTGTTATTTAACCTTTCTACATTTACAATTTCGAGATCAATATCTTGATTTGTTAAAGAAACCTGATTCTGATGCTCTGTCTTGGCCAGCTTCTTCCTGGCTGCCACTTGGACTAACTGAGAAAACAGAAGGAAAAACATGAAGACATACTTTGCTTTTGAAACTGGCACAGAACCAAACGTGAAGGGATGTCAGTCAGGAGCTCAGTGGGAAGGTTCATGAATCCCAACAAAAATAAATGCTAAGCATTATTTATTTATTTATTTATTATGCTTTTAGTTTGATGGCAAATCCATACAGATATTTACAAACATGGCATCACACTTGTGTTTTACCCCAGAAGAATAGGGTGATTTCACTACTGTTGTAAATACAAGTTTCACCCATACACAGCACCACAACTATTTGGAAAGTTCTAACAGTATGCACAAAGTAGTAAAATGACTTTAAATAAGCTAATATGCAAAAATATGATGGTAATTGTATTATTTTGAATGGCTTTGAAAGGTTTGTAAAGCTATAATACTTCATACAATTCAATTGTTTACCCTAAAACTAATTGTTTACCCTAAAACTACAACCAGACACTTACTGTCGCTCTGGCTTGAGGTGGCACATGGCCTCAAGTCCTCTGCATCTGCAACTTCAGAGAATATCACAGATGTCAAACCGTTACCACATTTATAGTACACACTTAACAGATTTTCCTGTTCATCCCATACAGTTGGTAGGAACAGAACTTTGAGAAAGTAGGCTTGTTTATCAGACTTGAAACATTATGTACCTTGTTGTAGGGTCTTTTCAAAGACACTGGCTCTTGAAGTTACTAGGATAGCCACATTAGCAGCTAATTAGCGTTTCATTTTTGGGGGGTAAATGCAGGTGAATATATGGATCAAAGTCACCTTGTCCTAGAGAGATTTACACTGTTATCAAAACGTTACGCCAGGGTAAGCCTATCTTCCACCCAATGTAAAGCTGGGATATATAAGATTTTCGTTGTTATTCTGTCCCTCACTGTTCAAATAAACCTACCATTAAAATTATAGACTGATCATTTCTTTGTCAGTGGGCAAACGTACAAAATCAGCAGGGGATCCAATACTATTTTCCCTCACTGTAAAATACCCCATTAAAAAATTAATAATCTAAAATGTGAAGTTTTGTCACACAACACAATGCCCAGTGGTGTAAAGTACTTAAATAAAAATACTTTAAAGTACTACTTAAGTCATTTTTTGGGTATCTGTACTTTACTTTACTATTTCTACTTTTGACAACTTTTACTTCACTACATTCCAAAAGAAAATGATGTACTTTTTACTCCATACATTTTCCCTGACACCTAAAAGTACTCGTTACATTTTGAATGCTTAGGACAGAAAAATGGTCAAATTCACGTAATTATCAAGAGAAAATCTGAGTGTTGTTGTGCCCCTGGCTATCCATAAATACAATTTAAAAAATAAAATGGTGTGTCGTCTGGTTTACTTAAAATTAGGAATTTTAAATTATTTATACATTTACTTTGACTTTTGATAGTAAAGTATATTTTAGCAATTACATTTACTTTTGATACTTAAGTATATTTAAAACCACATACTTATAGACTTTTACTCAAGTAGTATTTTACTGGGTGACTTTCAGTTTTACTTGAGTCATTTTCTATTAAGGTATCTTTACTTTTACTCAAGTATGACAGTTGGGTGCTTTTTCTACCACTGACAATGCCACAGATGTCTCAAGTTTTGAGGGAGCATGCAATTGGCATGCTGACTGCAGGAATGACCACCAGAGCTGTTGCCAGATAATTTAATGTAATTTCTCTACCATAAGCCGCCTCCAACTTTGTTTTAGAGAATTTGGCAGTATGCCCAACCACCCTCACAACTGCAGACCAAGTGTATGGTGGTGTGTGGGCGAGCGGTTTGCTGATGTCAATGTCGTGAACACAGTACCCCATGTTAGTGTCAGGGTTATGGTATGGGCAGGCATAAGCTACGGAGAAGGAACAAAATTGCATTTTATCAATGGCAAATTTAATGCACAGAGATACCATGACAAGATCCTGAGGCCCATTGTCCTGCCGACATCACGTCATGTTTCAGCATGATAATGCAGGGCCCAATGTCACAAGGATCTGTACACAATTCCTGGAGGCTGAAAATGTCCCAGTTCTTCCATGTCCTGCATACTCACCAGACATGTCACCCATTGAGAATGTTTGGGAGGGCTGGATCGACGTGTACCACAGCTTGTTCCAGTTCCCGTCAATATACAGCAACTTCGCGCAGCCACTGAAGAGGAATGAGACAACATTCCACAGGCTCCCGAGTGGCTCAGCGGTCTAAGGCACTGCATCTCAGTGCTTGAGATGCAGTGACTTAGATTCCAGGCTATCACAACCGGCCGTGATTGGGAGTCCCACAGGGCAGCGCACAATTGGCCCAGCGTCGTCCGGGTTTTGCCGGTGTAGGCCGTCATTGTAAATAAGAATTTGTTCTTAACTGACTTGCCTAGTTAAATAAAGGTTGAAAAAACAAACAAAGAAAAACAATCAACACATCAACTCTATGCAAAGTAGAAGTGTCCTGGAGGAGGCAGCGGCAGATACTCTGTTCTCATGTAATGGGGTAGGGCCCAGTGATGCCAATTTAGCAATTTTGTTGCTAGATTTAGCAACTTTTCAGACTACCCTGGCTACTTTTTTTTCTAACAGCACCTAGCAACAAATTTAACTACTTTTAAAAACTTTTTTGGAACTTTTAGCAACTTTTGAAAAGTGACTCATACACTAAAATGCACACATTTTCTCTCTAAATGACACAAAAACGATTTTCTCTGTCACACACTCAGTCACAACACACGTGCCTGGCTGCAAAAGTGCATTATGAGTGATGTCAGCAGCAGGCGTTCAGCTCGTGCACAGGAAGCAGCAGGCCAGCCAAGCAGCACAATAAAATTTTTTACATTTAGCAGACGCTCTTATCCAGAGCGACTTACAGGAGCAATTAGAGTTAAGTGCCTTGCTCAAGGGCACATCGACAGATTTTTCACATTGTCGGCTCAGGGATTAGAACCAGTGACCTTTCGGTTACTGGCACAATGCTCTTAACCACTAAGCTACCTGCCGCCCCGACCTGGAGAGAGCTGGAGAGAGATGCCTAGCGCACACTTCATTATTTGAGTTAAGTTGCTTGTTCAATAAGATAGCATATATACCTTGTTATTAGCTTGTACCTATAATTGTTGATCAGTCAAGTAGCATGTTAACTAACTACCAATACACTGCTTGAAACTATAATTGTTCAGAATGTGTAGGTTTACTAGTTAATAAGAAAATAAATCATATATAATTGTTCAATAATGTGTAATGTGTAATTGTTCAATAATTCAATGTGTTATGTTTAAAAATAAAAAAATATCTGATCATATAAAATGTTATGTGTTTAAATTACTTTTACGAATACACATATGTGATAATAAACAAACAAATCTAAACTAACAAATGTCAAATCATATTTGTCGCTGAGATGGCCAGTCAATTTGATTGACGTTATTGTGTATTCAACGTAATGACGTCATTTTACGTTATTACGTAATGACTTCATCACGCGCACAATTCTTCACAATGAAGAAAGCGCCAGAACTGTAGTGTGCAGTCAAGAAAATAACCTTTGTGTGTATTTATTACTACAGGTATGTAATAGCATGTTTAAACTTTATAATGTCGAAAGAACATGTCATACCATGCTAGTTAACACACCCGTTAAGGTATTGTAACGTTTGGTAAAGGTTTGATGTGTTATTTTTGAGTCAATCCGAGTGAGTGAAAGAACGTGATAAAAACGATTTTACAAGTCACATAGCTAGATATTTTGGGTTTGTCTGAGTGAATGTACATAATTTTCTCATGATATTTTCATAAATAATCAATTTATTAGATATTTCTGAGTTGGTTTAGCATGTTTTTGGTTTTGTGTAAAATTCACATGCTGGTAAAATGGCGGCTACTCTCGGTCAGCGTCAACAGACTTCAGTGAGGACAGTGCGGGTGCATCAGATAGAGACAATTTCACGGTTGCACTACTGTTTTGAAGCTGAATGTAATAATTATCAGTTTTCTACATGTGTACTAATATTCAGACACATTCTGTTGTTTCTGTCTTTATCAATAAATGTTGCTATGGTGTGAACAGAAAGTCTGAGGCCGGTAACATCAACAGTGAGGGCAAACCCAGCCTGCCTCTCTCCTTCCACACTGAGTCCAAACCTACAGTCACTGGGTCCTGATTGTGACAGTGGAGCCCAGTTTGCATCGCAATATCCAGAGATGGCATCAGTGAAGCTGGAAGACTGCAGTCAAACACTGGAGCTGAATGTCAACTTTAAAGATGAAGATTGGGGAATCTGTTTCTCATGGTAAGAGCAGGTTCTATCTAATTAAGTTTGTTGGACACGATTTGGAAAGGCACACACCTGTGTGTGCCTTTCCAGTGCATTCGGAAAGTATTCAGACCCCTGGACTTTTTTGATATTTTGTTACGTTACAGCCTTATTGTAAAATAGATGAAATTGTTTTTCCCCCTCATCAATCTACTCACAATACCCCATAATGATAAAGCAAAAACTGGTTTGTGTTCAATTGTTGCAAAAACATCTGAACGATCACATTTACAAAATGTCTTCCTACTCTGCGAGTGTCTAAACCATGATCCCCTTGATCATAGGACTGTTTCAGCCTAGTTAAGCTGTTTGCAGCCTTTGAGGTGGGAAGTTCTTCATACTGAGCTTTAACACCAAATCATTCCTTGTTTACTTCGACTGAGTTATCCAAAAAAGCTTCCCTCTCCAATTCTCTGATTTTGCTGTCCATTGCTCTCATTTTCTGATTTATTTGATTTTAAACTGGTAAAATGTATAATTTGCCCCCAAATATGTGCTTTGAAAGTCTCCCATCTGGTACTCGCTGACGTTTTATCAGTGTTCAATGTCAAATAAACATCTATATGCACTCCAACGTAATGTAAGAAGTCTGGGTCCTGTTACCATCTGGGATGCAAATGCCATCTAGAGGATCCTTTTACTAGTTTTGTATCCCTATAGAATAATGACACAGGGGAATGGTCATTCAAAACAATAGTATCATATCCACTTCCTGCTACATTGTGAAGCAATGAGCAAGAAACTAAAAAGTAGTCTACATGAGAATATGATTTAAATATTGACGAGTAACATGAATACTCCCTTTTTCTCGGGTTCTGAGTCCTCCAAGGTTCACATAGATTTAAGTCCTTAATGAAATGCTGTAATTTCTTTCTACTCTGCGAGTGGGAAGTGTCTAAACCATAGGAGCGATCTAGATGAGGATCAAGAGTGCAATTAAAGTCCCCTGCCATTAGGACTTTACCAGGAATGGAGGCTATAAATAGAAATACATTCTCAAAGAATTTGGGATTATCATCATTAGGACCATAAACATTAACTAGATTAATATGCTCATTCAAAATAGTTTCCTGTATCAAAATGTATCTACCAGCTGTATCAGTTATAATAGTATCCACTTGAAATGGAACAGATTTGTGAATTAAAACCATAACACCATGAGAATGAGAAGAGAAACAGGATGCTATTACTGGCCCTTGCCATCTCCTGCATACTTTAAGTAGCTCATCCCTCAACAAGTGAGTTTCTTGTAGGAACACAATAGATGAATGAAGTTGTTTAACCCTAGTAATAACCTGTTTTAAGCTTGGATAGTTTACAAACTCCACAGACATTCCACAAAATATATTTAAGTTTTGCATTTGAAGTCATTTAACCAAAGATGTAAACATGGAATAAGCTATAGCGTAAAGGCATATCTAAAATCAGTTTAGTAACCACAAGGACCACATTAATATTTTGTATTGAGGAAAATATGTAAAGATCTGTTGAAACATTCATAGATATTTCCTAACAGTAAAACACTGAACCCCATTCCAATGTCTCCCTAACCGAGACCATCAACGCTTCCTCTCCCACCTCCCCCTAATCGTAGAGTGTAGCCTGGTGGACGACTGATCCATTAAAGGGAGCAGTCTAACCTAAGCGATGCTAAACCAAAACAAAGTGTCTCCTGCCTTCTCTCTGCCATTACTTCTCACAAACAAAACAAAATACATATCTTGCAAGATGATATGTGAAATATCACGTAGTATTTGTTTGAAAAGTAGCAAAGAATAGCTCCACCTAAAACAGTAACGCTAGTTAGTGAAGCCTGAGACTAACGTTATAGTATGGACCGTCCAAAATAGTGGTAGATGATCCACAACACAGGGTCTGCTGCCAGTAGCTACCATTTATTCACTACTAAATTTAAGCCTATGTGAGAAAAAAGAGATCATTGAATATGTGCTACGTTACCCAAAGGCCCTTTGCACATGATGTTAGGCTTGCACCTGAGTGTCAATCATTTTAGTCCAAGGATATGATCAAAAGGCCTCCATTCTTAAATGGAAGAAGTTTGGAACCACCAATACTTTTTCTAGATCTGGCCGCCCGGACAAACTAAGCAATCGGGGGAGAAGGGCCTTGGTCAGGGAGGTCACCAAGAAGCCGGTGCTCACTGAGTTCCTCTGGTGATGGGAGAAACTTCCAGAAGGGCAGCCATCTCTGCAGCACTCCACCAATCAGGCCTTTATGGTAGAGTGGCCAGACGGAAGCCACTCCTCATGAAAAGGCACATGACTGCCCGCTGGGAGTTTGCTAAAAGACACCTAAAGGACTCTCAGACCATGAGAAACAAGATTCTCTGGTCGGATGAAACCAAAATTGAACAAAAAGTCACGTCTGTAGGAATCCTGGCACCATCCCAACGGCGAAGCATGGTGGTGGCAGCATCATGCTGTGGGGATGTTTTTCAGTGGCAGGGACTGGGAGACTAGTCAGGATCGAGGGAAAGATGATCGGAGCAAAGTACAGAGAGAACTGAAAATAGCTGTGCGGCTACACTACCCATTTTACCTGACAAGCTTGAGAGGATCTGCAGAGAAACTCCCCAAATACAGGTATGCCAAGCTTGTAGCGTCATACCCAAGAAGACTTGAGGCTGTAATCACTGCCAAAGGAGCTTCAACAAAGTACTGAGTAAAGTCTGAATACAGTTTTTATTATTATTATGTTTGCAAAAATTGTGTCATAACACCTAGCGGTCAAACAGGGAAATGGTTCCAATCATTTTTCCTTTTTATTCATTTTAGAAACACTTAAAATAATGGCTGTGTTTCGTGTAGGCTTACCCTGGCATGACTTTTAGCAATATTCGGCTCTATTTCCGCTCAGATTATAAAACTCTAATTATCATCAAAGTAGACATCATGCAAAACAACAACACTGCAAGCTCCTGCAAGTCATCTCTAGCTGTAACCTTTGATAACAGGTATTGTGTCAATTTAAAACTAATTAACTGTGGTGGCAGGTGCAGTGATGACCGCTGAGAAGGAGCTGAGTGTAGAGGGAAGCAGTGTGGTGAGGGAGGTTATCGTCTAGTGTATAAAGAGGGATACGTCCTCCAGTAGCTCAGAGATGGAACCTGGTGAGAGTGAGGATGAATTACCTGCGGTGAGGAACTCAGAGTTCGGGCCTTGTTCCAAGGATGATTCTGGCCCAGTGGGAGTGAGATTTGTAGAGAGAATGGATACATATGTGGTGTCAGGTTAGGTGGAGAAGAGGTGGGGGACTGTTGAGTTGGTGAAGGTAACTCTGAGGGGACTCGTGATGATTTATTGTTTCTCCTCTGTCCAGAGGGAGCGGGCGCTGCGGATTACGTGATTAGAGACAGGAATTGTGACTTGAATTGCTCTCCGGAACAGGGTGGCATTGAAAGGAGTGATAACGGGGTTAGGTTTAAGTGTTGAGGATGAGCAGTTGAAATGGAAGATTCCAGGTGTCTGTGACACCCTCCGTTTGGTAAGACGTAGATCCGGTGTAGAGCGTGGGGAAACAGAGAATACATTATCTGTCATGCTGGATTTTGATGCATAGTCTCTGCCAGATAAGATCAAGGTAGGAAGTGTCAGTTATCCCGTGAGCGATTTTGTTCCGTAAATATTAGTGTTTTAGGGGTGAAGTTTATGGGCAAGTGTGCAGGAGGGCATGAGATGAAGAAATGTGTGGTATCGGTGGAGAAAGTTCTGTGTGTTAGTTGTGGGGGTGCTAACGGGCTGGAGATCTGAGGTGTCAGGTGAGAGAAAGGCAGATTGTGGTCCTCTATAGCTCAACTCTAGCTCAATTGGTAGAGCATGGCACTTGTAACGGGTAGTGGGTTCGATCCCCGGGACCACCCATACGTAAAAATGTATGGGCACATGACTGTAAGTTGCTTTGGATAAAAGCGTCTGCTAAATGGCATAATATTATTATTATTATTATTATTAGATTGAGGTTGCCAGGGTTACATTTACATTTTAGTCATTTAACAGACGCTCTTATCCAGAGCGACTTACAGTTAGTGAGTGCATACATTATTTAGTTTGAGTATTATTTTTTATTTTTTCATACCCCCCCTTGGGAATCGAACCCACAACCCTGGTGTTGCAAACACCATGCTCTACCAACTGAGCTACATCCCCTGCCGGCCATTCCCTCCCCTACCCTGGACGACGCTGGGCCAATTGTGCGCCGCCCCATAGGTCTCCCGGTCGCGGCCGGCTACGACAGAGCCTGGATTCGAACCAGGATCTCTAGTGGCACAGCTAGCACTGCGATGCAGTGCCTTAGACCACTGCGCCACTCGGTACAGTAGTACAGAAAGTGTTGTAGCAGAAGCAGTGAAGAGAGTGGTAGAGGAAGATGGGTACATGGTGAGGATTCCTGTGAGTAGGCAGAGACCAAGAGAGAGTGATGGGAAGAATATGTGCTTCAGTAAGGTGGGCTTTTTAGCATTTATAGCAATGGTTGTCAATTGTACTGCAGAAATGGATCAAAAAGTCCCAGAAAATAGAGGCTGTGGTGGCAGCGGCAGAGAAGTACTTGGGATTGCGAGGATTTACTGCAGAACAGCTGCAGGGGGTGTTGAGTGGTAGTGGTCTGGCGTAGGACTAGATGGTGTTAAATAGTGGAATGGGGTGGTGGGTTTTTGTCGTGGAAAATCGCCACGAAGGGACTCAAAGTCAAATGAGTCCCTTGTTGGAGAGGTTCCAACAAACGTAAAAGCACCATAGTACATGTCGGTCGGGAGCTCTGCCGGGGCAGTCCCGTTAGTTGTCCTATATACTGCTTACACAGACAAGTTATATTTGCATGATTTTAGCTTTATTAATAATTAATTAATCGTTAACATTTAGTTCCTGCATGTGACCGACTAATACCTCACAAGGCTTCTTCTCTCCAAGCTGAGACCTTGAAACTGAGATATCCCTTTTGGATCCCAGAACAATGTTCTGGGCGTACTGCCAATTGGTCTGAGGAGGTCAGTCATCTGCACGAACCAAGAACATTTACCCTCACATTTTTTAGAGCAGGCTAATACTGCAATTTTGTATTAATTACCGTTTCAATGAATTTAATAGGCTGTGAATGGCCTCACACACCAGTACAGTAGGTGGCGGTGTATGCACCTAAAAGTTGAATGCGCTCCGCCAACCAAATCCCGAAGAAGAAGGATGGAGAATGTGAAAAAGGAGCAGCGTTCATCTTTATTATTGATGTGTGATGAAGAGTATCTACCACCCTATGTAAAGCTGGGATATATAATATACCCCATAAGAGAGTTTGTGTAAAACCTGATGCAATGCAAGAAATGTAAAAAGTTTGGCCACATGTCAAGTGTTTGCAGACGGAAGGAATATGTTATTGAAGAGCATGTGAATGTAAAATCTTGTAACTGTGGTGGGGGTCATATTCCTGAATTCCCAGAGTGCCCTGTTAGGGTGAAAGAGGTTGAGGTGTCAAGGATCAGGGCTATACAGCAAATCTCCTATGTGGAGGCGGTGAAGAGAGTTATAGTAACAAGAGGCCACAGTTCTGAAGAAGATATGGCGGTGGATGCACTGCAACCAGTTGCAAATGTTGTACGTCAATCAAGTGATCTGGATACACTTATTTTGAAGGTGGATTTTTTAGTATTTATAGCCACAGTTATTAATTTTACTGCACAATAAGTCCAAGAAGCTGGACATCATTATATCTGCAGCTGAGAAGTTTTTGGGCCTCCAAGACTTCACGGCAGAAGCCCTGCAAGGTCTACTGTAGCCAGAAAATGTTCCACCCTCACAGGATCCTTCTGAGCCTGTGTAGGGACCTGATTAGAACAGAAAAGCAGGCTGATTTAATTTAAATGTTGTTATTGATAGTTTGTATGATTTTTTAGAAATACTGTATACACTGAACAAACATATAAACGCAACATGTAAAGTGTTGGTCCCATGTTTCATGAGGTGAAATAAAAGATCCCAGAAATGTTCCAGACACAAACTTATTTCTAAAATGTTGTGCACACATTTGTTTACATCCCAGTTAGTGAGCATTTCTCTTTTGCCAAGATAATCCATCCACCTGACAGGTGTGGTATATCAAGAAGCTGATTAAATAGCATGATCATCATTACACAGGTGCACCTTGTGCTGGGGACAAGAGTAGCTGAATAGGTTATTGGCAGCATCTAATGGGGACCCTAACAAATACAAAAATGCCACTCTAAAATGTGCAGTTTTTTCACACAACACAATGCCACAGATGTGTCAAGTTTTGAGGGAGCATGCAATTGGCATGCTGACTGCAGGAATGTCCACCAGAGCTGTTGCCAGAGAATGTTAGGTTAATTTCTCTACCATTAGCTGCCTCCAATGTTGTTTTAGAGAATTTTGCCCAACCAGCCTCACAACTGCTGACCACCGTGTAATGGCGTTGTGTGGGCGTGCGGTTTGCTGATGTCAGTGTTGTGAACAGAGTACCCCATGGTGGTATCGGGGTTATGGTACAGTGGGGGAAAAAAGTATTTGGTCAATAACAAAAGTTTCTCAATACTTTGTAATATACCCTTTGTTGGCAATGACACAGGTCAAACATTTTCTGTAATTCTTCACAAGGTTTTCACACACTGTTGCTGGTATTTTGGCCCATTCCTCCATGCAGATCTCCTCTAGCGCAGTGATGTTTTGGGGCTGTCGCTGGGCAACACGGACTTTCAACTCCCTCAAAGATTTTCTATGGGGTTGAGATCTGGAGACTGGCTAGGCCACTCCAGGACCTTGATATGCTTCTTACGAAGCCACTCCTTCGTTGCCCGGGCAGTGTGTTTGGGATCATTGTCATGCTGAAAGACCCAGCCACGTTTCCCTTGCTGATGGAAGGAGGTTTTCACTCAAAATATCACGATACATGGCCCCATTCATTCTTTCCTTTACACGGATCAGTCGTCCTGGTCCCTTTGCAGAAAAACTGCCCGAAAGCATGATGTTTCCACCCCCATGCTTCACAGTAGGTATGGTGTTCTTTGGATGCAACTCAGCATTCTTTGTCCTCCAAACACGACGAGTTTAGTTTTTACCAAAAAGTTATATTTTGGTTTCATCTGACCATATGACATTCTCCCAATCCTCTTCTGGATCATCCAAATGCACTCTAGCAAACTTCAGACAGGCCTGAACATGTACTGGCTTAAGCAGGGGGACACGTCTGGCACTGCAGGATTTGAGTCCCTGGTGGCGTAGTGTGTTACTGATGGTAAGCTTTGTTACTTTGGTCCCAGCTCTCTGCAGGTCATTCACTAGGTCCCCCCCGTGTGGTTCTGGGATTTTTGCTCACCTTTCTTGTGATCATTTTGACCCCACGGGGTGAGATCTTGCGTGGAGCCCCAGATCGAGGGAGATTATCAGTGGTCTTGTATGTCTTCCATTTCCAAATAATTGCTCCCACAGTTGACTTCTTCAAACCAAGCTGCTTACCTATTGCAGATTCAGTCTTCCCAGCCTGGTGCAGGTCTACAATTTTGTTTCTAGCGTCCTTTGACAGCTCTTTGGTCTTGGCCATAGTGGAGTTTGGAGTGTGACTGTTTGAGGTTGTGGACAGGTGTCTTTTATACTGATAACAAGTTCAAACAGGTGCCATTAATACAGGTAACGAGTGGAGGACAGAGGAGCCTCTTAAAGAAGTTGTTACAGGTCTGTGAGAGCCAGAAATCTTGATTGTTTGTAGGTGATCAAATACTTATTTTCCACTATAATTTGCAAATAAATTCATAAAAAATCCTAAAATGTTGACGTGTACCTATGATGAAAATTACAGGCCTCTCTCATCTTTTTAAGTGGGAGAACTTGCACAATTGGTGGCTGACTAAATACTTTTTTCCCCCACTGTATGGCATGGCGTAAGCTACAGACGACTAATACAATTGCATTTTATCGATGGCAGTTTGAATGCACAGAGATGCCATGACAATATCCTGAGGCCCATTAAATACTTATTTCCTTAATTAAAATGCAAATCAATTTATAACATTTTTGACATGCGTTTTTCTGGATTTCTTTGTTGTTATTCTGTCTCTCACTGTTCAAATAAACCTTCCATTAAAATTATAGACTGATCATGTCTTTGTCAGTGGGCAAACGTACAAAATCAGCAGGGGATCAAATACTTTTTTCCCTCACTGTACATGGTTTGACACCAGTATTGCCAGCATTTGTTGTATTCACTGGGCTGTCTAGAGTGATCAGAGAGTAGACTAAATAAGTGAAGTAGACAAACTGCCAATGTTTTAAAGTTCTATTAAATGAGTCTGTGTAGTTACTAACCCTTGTGATAGTGAGTGGAGGATGAAACTAACCCTTGTGATAGTGAGTGGAGGATGATATGGCTTCTTCATCTCCCCCAATAACTTTAAGCATCAGTTGTCAGAGCACCTTACCGATCACTGCACCTGTACACAGCCCATCTGAAATTAGCCCACCCAACTACCTCATCCCTATATTGTTATTTAATTTGCTCTTTTGCACCCCAGTATCTCTATTTGCACATAATCTCTTGCGCATCTAGCATTCCAGTGTTAATACTATTGTAATTATTCTGCACTATAGCCTATTTATTGCCTTACCTCCATAACTTGCTACATTTGCACACACTGTATATATATTTTCTGTTGTATTTCTGACTTAATGTTTTTTTTTACCCCATATGTAACTCTGTGTTGTTTTTATTGCACTACTTTGCTTTATCTTGGCCAGGTCGCAGTTGTAAATGAGAACCTGTTCTCAACTGGCTTACCTGGTTAAATAAAGGTGAAATAAAAAAAATAAAAAATTGCTTGCTCTTTGGGTTTTTTGGATGCATTTCTATAAAGGACTTTGTGACTACTTCTGATGTAAAAAGGGCTTCATAAAATACATTTGATTGACATGTATATCACACCAACTGACTGGTTCTTCTGATGTTGTTCACACAGGAGACCATGTTGAGACATTCTCTACATCCAGAGAGCAACAGCAGGAAGATCACAGAGCTAAGAGGTCTCACCACTGCCCACATTGTGAGGCAAGTTTCTCAATTCTATCAAAGTTAAAAATACACCTACAAATACACATAGGAGAGAATCTGAATTCCTGTACTGACTGTGGGAAGAATTTCACAATATCAAAGGCTCTGACAGTTCATCAGAGAGTGCACATAGGAGAGAAGCCTTACTCCTGCTCTGACTGTGTAAAATGCTTCACAACATCAACTAACCTAAGACTTCATCAGAGAACGCACACAGGAGAGAAGCCATACTCCTGCAATGACTGTGGGAAGGGTTTCTCTCAGCAGGAAAGCTTGAAATCACACCAATGGATACACACAGGAGAGAAGCCATACTCCTGCTCTGACTGTGGGAAGAGTTTCTCGCGACTGGGCCCCTTAAAACAACATGGACGTATACACACAGGAGAGAAGCCTTACTCCTGCTCTGACTGTGGGAAGAGTTTCTCTCAACTGGAACACTTAAAACGACATGAACATATACACACAGGAGAAAAGCCTTACTCCTGCTCTGACTGTGGGAAGAGTTTCTCTCAACCTGGCAACTTAAAAATACATGAACGTATACATACAGGAGAGAAGCCTTACTCCTGTTCTGACTGTGGGAAGAATTTCTCTCAACAGGAAAGCTTAAAATTGCACCAAAGGATACACACAGGAGAGAAGCCTTACTCCTGCTCTGACTGTGGGAATGGTTTCTCTCGACTGGACACCTTAAAACAACATGAACGTATACATACAGGAGAGAAGCCTTACTCCTGCTCTGACTGTGGGTTAAGTTTCTCTCAACCTGGCAACTTAAAAATACATGAACGTATACATACAGGAGAGAAGCCTTACTCCTGTTCTGACTGTGGGAAGAGTTTCTCTCGACTGGGCCCCTTAAAAATACATGAACGTATACATACAGGAGAGAAGCCTTACTCCTGCTCTGACTGTGGGGAAAGTTTCTCTCAACCTGGCAACTTAAAAATACATGAACGTATACATACAGGAGAGAAGCCTTACTCCTGCTCTGACTGTGGAAAGATTTTCTCTCGTCTAGGCCACTTAAAAACACATGAACGTATACACACAGGAGAGAAGCCATACTCCTGCTCTGACTGTGGGAAGAGGTTCTCGCGACTGGGCCCCTTAAAAATACATGAACGTATACACACAGGAGAGAAGCCTTACTCCTGCTCTGACTGTGGTAAGAATTTCTCTCAACAGGAAAGCTTAAAATTGCACCAAAGGATACACACAGGAGAGAAGCCATACTCCTGCTCTGACAGTGGGAAGAGTTTCTCTCGACTGGACACCTTAAAACAACATGAACGTATACATACAGGAGAGAAGCCTTACTCCTGCTCTGACTGTGTAAAATGCTTCACAACATCAACTGAGCTAAGACTTCATCAGAGAACACACACAGGAGAGAAGCTGACTGTGAGATGAGATTCTACATATCTGGCCATTTAAAAAGACACCAACGTATACATAAGAAGTGGTAGTGGATTGGATACACTCTATTGTAATCCTATTGTTTCTCACTGTGAGAGAACTGTGCAGAGGAACGGGAAGTTGTAGAATGTTAGCATCTCTTTACTGATCAGTGTGCACCTTGTCAGTTTTGCTGTGCTTAGATAGCTTCTACCATAAAGATATTGAGAGGACCTTGGATGGGAGGACTAGGGTATGGAGGAAACCTCGAGTACATGCATCCATGCCGTGTGTCAGCATTGTAGGATGGTGGTGGTGGTGTGGGGTGTGTTTTCATGGCAGACATTGGGCCCCTTGATAAAAGTGGAGCAACGTTTGAATGCCACAGGATATCTAAAAATCATTGTCAATCAGGTGCATCCCTTCATGGCAGCAGTTATCCATCTGCAAACATATTTTTTCAGCTGTTCAGAAATGCCAGGTCCAGAGAGGGGATGCGAGGAGGGGGCGTGGCTATTTATGTGAATCACAGTATGCAGGCAAAGAGAAGAATAACTGACCTAGAGAAAGAAGAGTTTGTGTGTCTTCAGCTCTGTCCTAAACAACACACCAGCTCAGTTTAATCTCTGGTAGTGGAGTGCTCTAACATCCACCATGGGCACATGACAAAACACTGCAGCAGAACACTGTGGATTATCTCATAATCACTGTCCATGTGATCAGGATGTCCTCTCCCCAAATGGGTCTCATCCTGTGTGGAGACTTTAATCACCTGCCCATCAAGATGCTGACAAACTCCCATCCAGACATGAAACAAGTGGCCAAAGACAAGACCACAGAGGGGACTCCATCCTAGATCTGATCAACACAACCCACTGTGCTTGCTCTTCTCAGATCCAGTGATCACAAATGTCTGCTGTTCTCTCCAAACACAACATCAGGAGGGAGAAGTGAGGTGCAGTGGAAAAAAGGACATCTGGTAACCCAGAACAGAAAGGAGACCTTTGCACGATGTATGGCCAGTACTGACTGGTCTGCCATATATGAGGTGGAGAGCATCAATGCAAAGGTGGAGACGTTCAACTCCTGCATTCAAACTGCACTTGATGTATACATGCCAATAAGAAATAAGAAAACAACAACACTGGACAAGCCCTGGATGACTGAAAGAATAAAGGCTGCCATCAGGAAAATACAGAATATTTTCAACAGATGGGGAGAAACAATGACATGGAGAAAATACAGAAACACAGTGCAAATGATTATCAAGGAAGCAAAGACAATCTTCTACAAAACTGAAATCCAGGACCTAAAGAAGAAAAACCCTAAGGAATGGTGGGACTTCATTAACAATGGACTGGGACCAAAGAAAACATCAGGAGGGAGAATACAGGTTGAGGGAATTGAAGACGACGACATGGCTAATGTTTTGAATGGCTTCTTTGCTGAGGCATGGACAAGCACCACACCTATTACCATCTTCCCCCTGCCCATGTCTACAAGGCAGGTTGAGCTGTGCAGCATTGGCCAGTTAAAGCAAGCTCTGACCAGACTCAGCCCACATAAAGCATGTGGGCCTGATGGCATTCCAGCCTGGCTACTAAAAGAGCATGCAGAAGATCTAGCCCCTGTCATTAAACACATTGTTAACACCTCCTACTGGCAGGGGACAGTTTTATCTGAGTGCACAAATCAGTATGACTACCTCCTAAGTCCAGCACTACTACCGCCCTTGTGAAAGCCACACACTCCTGGCTGACAGCTATAGACTCTATAAAACCAACAATGGTGAGTGTGTTACTTGCTGATGTGTCCAAAGCCGTTGATCGAGTCGATCACGCAAAGTTCCTGCAACATCTGTCTGACATTGAACTGTGTCCAAGGTTACTAGCCTGGCTCCACAGCTACACCACCGAAAGAGGGTAGAGGGTGATGGCAACTGGCACATTTAGCCCTTGGTCAGAGGACCATCCACAACCTGCACCACTAATCCTAGGAGGACAGGAAGTACCAGTGGTAACAACAACCAAGTATCTTGGTTTTCATCTAGACTCTAACCTCAGTGGTGACACGTGGAGCAGCCAGTGAGAAAGGCCTCAAAACGCCTTTTTGACATTTCTTGCCAGTTATGTCCTACTGAAGATCTGGTCACAGTCTATACTACACTGGCCAGGCCTTGTATGGAATATGGTGGAGTGCTGTTAGTTGGATGCAGTTAAAAAGCAGCAGGCCCAACTAGACACGGTGCAGAGGAGGGCCTTGAGGATCATCTCCAGAGGTGGAGCAGTCCAACTACAGCTCCCTTCACTGCAGAGCAGGCGAGAACAGGCTGCAGTGCACCTGGTGAAGGACATGCACACTCTTGACCGTCCACTGAATGTCCTGCTCCCTCCAAAAAGAGGTAACTGCACCACCAGGCTCCTGAGAAACAGCCACAAACTGTCCTGTCTAACTGCCCGTACAAAACGCCTGCGAAACGCCACTCTACCCACTGCTATCAGACTGCATAATAACTCCAGCTCTTCAATGGTTTTCCCCAAAACTCTTTTTTTTTTTATCACATTTTAATATTTCAATTTCCATCATGAAAAATGTCCTGTAATGTTTCAAGTGTTCTGTATTCTACTTATGTCACGTATTGTGTTATGTATTTAACAGGTAGCCTAGCGGTTAAGAGTGTTGGGCCAGTAACTGAAAGATCGCTGGTTTGAATCCCGAGCCAACTAGGTCAAAAATCTGTCGTTGTGGCCTTGAGCAAGGCAGTTAACCCCAATTAGTCCTATAAGTCGCTCTGGATAAGAGCATCTGCTAAATTACAAATATGTAATGAAAAATCATGTTTGTACATGAATTTGTGCTGGGCAACCTCTTCTTCTCTTGTGTATAAATATAACAAAGTGTTTAAAGTGAAATAGTTAAAGTCTATACAGTGCATTCTGAAAGTATTCAGACCCCTTTACTTTTTCAACAAGAAAATACGTTACAGCCTTATTGTAAAATAGATTTTTTTTAAATAAAAAAATCCCTTATCAATCTACACACAATACCCCATAATGACAAAGCGAAAACCGGTTTAGATATTTTTGCAAATGTATTAGAAATAAAAAACAGATACCTTATTTACATAAGTATTCCAGACCCTTTGCTATGAATCTCGAAATTTTGATCAGGTGCATCCTGTTTCCATTGATCTTCCTTGAGATGTTTATGCAACTTGATTGGAGTCCACCTGAGATAAATTCAATTGATTGGACATGGTTTGAAAAGGCACACACTTGTCTATCTAACATCCCACAGTTGACATTGCATGTCAGAGCAAAAACCAAGCCATGAGGTCGAAGGAATTGTCCGTAGAGCTCCGAGACAGGATTGTGTCTAGGCACAGATCTGGGGAAGGATACCAAAAAATGTCTACAGCATTGAAGGTCCCCAAGAACACAGTGGCCTCCTCCATTCTTAAATGGAAGAAGTTTGGAATCACCAAGACTCTTCCTAGAGCTGTCCGCCCGGCCAAACTGAGCAATCGGGGGAGAAGGGCCTTGGTCAGGGAGGTGACCAAGAACCCGATGATCACTTTGACAGAGCTCCAGAGTTCAGCCCGCTTGGAGTTTGCCAAGAGGCACCTAAAGGACTCTGACCATGTGAAACAAGACTCTCTGGTCTGATGTTACCAAAATTGAACTCTTTGGCCTGAATGCCAAGCGTCACATCTGGAGGAAACCTGGCACCAAGCCTACGGTGAAGCATGGTTGTGGCAGTATCATGCTGTGTGGATGTTTTTCAGAGGCAGGGACTGGGAGACTAGTCAGGGTCGAGGGAATAATGAACGGAGCAAAGTACAGAGAGATCCTTGATGAAAACCTGCTCCAGAGTGCTCAGGACTTCAGACTGGGGCGAAGGTTCACCTGGCCCAGCCAGAGCCCAGACTTGAACCTGATTTAACATCTCTAGAGAGACCAGAATATAGCTGTGCAGCAACGCTCCCCATCCAACCTGACAGAGCTTGCGAGGATCTGCAGAGATGAATGGATGAAACTCCCCAAATACAGGTGTTCCAAGCTTGTAGCGTCTTACCCAAGAAGACTTGATGCTGTAATCGCTGCCAAAGGTGCTTCAAGAAAGTACTGAGTAAAGGGTCTGAATACTTATGGAAATTTGATTTCTGTTTTTTATCAATACATTAGGAAAAACGTCTAAAAGCCTGTCTTTTGCTTTGACATAAAGGGGTATTGTGTGTAGATTGATGAGGGGGGAAAAACTATTTAATCCATTTTAGAATATGGATGTAACATAATAATATGTGGAAAAAGTCAAGGGGTCTGAATACTTTCCGAATGCACTGTATATAACTATCATTGACTAGGTATTGGCACCCCATGTATATAGCCAAGCTATCATTGACTAGGTATTGGCACCCCATGTACAGTGGGGGAAAAAAGTATTTAGTCAGCCACCAGTTGTGCAAGTTCTCCCACTTAAAAAGATGAGAGAGGCCTGTAATTTTCATAGGTACACGTCAACTATGACAGACAAAATGAGGGAAAAAAATCCAGAGAATCACATTGTAGGATTTTTAATGAATGTATTTGCAAATTATGGTGGAAAATAAGTATTTGGTCAATATCAAAAGTTTCTCAATACTTTGTTATATACCCTTTGTTGGCAATGACACAGGTCAAACGTTTTCTGTAAGTCTTCACAAGGTTTTCACACACTTTTGCTGGTATTTTGGCCCATTCCTCCATGCAGATCTCTAGAGCAGTGATGTTTTGGGGCTGTCGCTGGGCAACACAGACTATCAACTCCCTCCAAAGATTTTATATGGGGTTGAGATCTGCAGACTGGCTAGGCCACTCCAGGACCTTGAAGTGCTTCTTACGAAGCCACTCCTTCGTTGCCCGGGCGGTGTGTTTGGGATCATTGTCATGCTGAAAGACCCAGCCACGTTTCATCTTCAATGCCCTTGCTGATGGAAGGAGGTTTTCACTCAAAATCTCACGATACATGGCCCCATTCATTCTTTCCTTTACACGGATCAGTCGTCCTGGTCCCTTTGCAGAAAAACAGCCCCAAAGCATGATGTTTCCACCCCCATGCTTCACAGTAGGTATGGTGTTCTTTGGATGCAACTCAGCATTCTTTGTCCTCCAAACACGACGAGTTTAGTTTTTACCAAAAAGTTATATTTTGGTTTCATCTGACCATATGACATTCTCCCAATCCTCTTCTGGATCATCGAAATGCACTCTAGCAAACTTCAGATGGGCCTGGACATGTACTGGCTTAAGCTGGGGGACACGTCTTGCACTGCAGGATTTGAGTCCCTGGCGGCGTAGTGTGTTACTGATGGTAGGTTTTGTTACTTTGGTCCCAGCTCTCTGCAGGTCATTCACTAGGTCCCCCCGTGTGGTTCTGGGATTTTTGCTCACCGTTCTTGTGATCATTTTGACCCCATGGGGTGAGATCTTGCGTGGAGCCCCAGATCGAGGGAGATTATCAGTGGTCTTGTATGTCTTCCATTTCCTAATAATTGCTCCCACAGTTGATTTCTTCAAACCAAGCTGCTTACCTATTGCAGATTCAGTCTTCCCAGCCTGGTGCAGGTCTACAATTTTGTTTCTGGTGTCCTTTGACAGCTCTTTGGTCTTGGCCATAGTGGAGTTTGGAGTGTGACTGTTTGAGGTTGTGGACAGGTGTCTTTTATACTGATAACAAGTTCAAACAGGTGCCATTAATACAGGTAACGAGTGGAGGACAGAGGAGCCTCTTAAAGAAGAAGTTACAGGTCTGTGAGAGCCAGAAATCTTGCTTGTTTGTAGGTGACCAAGTACTTATTTTCCACCATAATTTGCAAATAAATTCATAAAAAATCCTACAATGTGATTTTCTGGATTTTTCTTTATGAATTTGTCTGTCATAGTTGACGTGTACCTATGATGAAAATTATAGGCCTCTCTCATCTTTTTAAGTGGGAGAACTTGCACAATTGGTGGCTGACTAAATACTTTTTTCCCCCACTGTATATAGCCAAGCTACCATTGACTAGGTCTTGGCACCCCATGTATATAGCCAAGCTATCATTGCTCATCGTTTATTAATTCCTTGTGCTACAATCTTTTTCCTATTATTATAATTGTTGTATTGTGTTCTCCATTGTTGGTCAACATTCCACTGTTAGTCTACACCTGTTGTTTACCAAACATGTGACAATTAAAATGAAATGACTACGTGTTTAGTGAATTGTCTTCTAAAACTATACAAAAAAAATACGTAAACTTGACATGTAAAGTGTTGGTCCCATGTTTCATGAGCTGAAATAAAAGATCCCAGAAAGTTTCCATACGCACAAAAAGCTTATTTCTCTCAAATTTGGTGCACAAATTTGTTCACATCTCTGTTAGTGAGCATTTCTCCTTTGCCAAGATAATCAATCCCACCTGGCAGGTGTTGCATATCAAGAAGCTGATTAAACAGCATGATCCTTACACAGGTGCACCTTGTGCTGGGTACAATAAACGGCCACTCTGAAATGTGCAGTTTTGTCACAATACAATGCCACAGATGTCTACATTTTAAGGGAGTGCAAAATTGGCATGCTGACAGCAGGAATGTTCACAAGAGCTGTTGCCAGAGAATTTAATGTACATTTCTCTACCGAGAATTTGGCAGAACGTCCAACTGGCTTCACAGCCACAGACTACGTGTTACCGTGCAAGCCCAGGACCTCCACATCTGGCTTCTTCACCTGCAGGATCATCTGAGACCAGCCACCCGGACAGCTGATGAAACTGAGGAGTGTTTATATTTATAATAAAGCCCTTTAGTGGGGGAAATGTATTCTTATTGGCTGATGGGTGGGCCCCTGTCATGTGAAATCCATAGATTAGGGCCTAATGAATGTATTTCAATTGACATATTTCCTTATATGAACTGTACCCTTGTAAAATTGTTGAATGTTGTGTTTATATTTTTGTTCAGTTAGTTAAAATCTTACAAAAAAACTGATGATGAATATGTTTGGAAAACTGCATTGATCTGACAATGAAACATAACATTAGTACATGAATATGTACTGGTCAACCTCTCCTTCTCTTTTGTATTCAGTTCTTCCATATTAGATCTGACAGTAAGAATGGTTATTATGGTTGTATTCAGTTCTTCCATATTAGATCTGACAGTATGAATGGTTCTCATGGGCTGAGTGCCTGGAGTGACTACAGTCATACCAAGTTTTCTTTGACCCTGTCTCACCCTGTCTCACAACGATAGAACCATGTCTCTATCACACTCCATCCCAGAAGGTGGCAGTGATGTACCTTTAACGTTGGTCAGAACACCACCAATAAACACCATAGAAGAAGAATGCCTGCTTAGCAACAACCAAGGGGCCATGCAGCTTTCCACTGTTCCAAAGACTGTCTATTATATGGAACAGATTGGCATGTGACCACTCTAACAATGTAGACACGTCCTCAAAGATTGGACATGAATCTGTGTTGGTCAAACTCTTCTCTTCTATCATTAAATACAACAAAACTATGTTTTAAGTGAAATATTTAGTGTTTGTCTGAAGCTGGAAGAAATACCTGAAATTAGCATCACAAAGATACATTTTACCTATGCACTAACAAGCTTTTTCAATATATGCAGCTTTGTCACCAGCTGCAGTACTGTAGCTTTATTAATCTACGTACTTTAATCAATTGACTTGCAATGGATTTGTGCCACAAATGCTAAAAAGTGAGCATTTTAAACAATAGTAAGATAAACAATATATGACCAGGACTTTATTGAGCGACAGACTGTTGAAATGCCCAGTATTATGTAAACAGTCTTGTAGAACTCTGGCATTGATGGTCCATCAGATGGTGAGGCAAAAGTCTCACAGCATTTAAGTTTTCGGTTACAAGACCTATAATTTGCTCAGTTCAGTTTATATGAACATTTTCCCCAGTGATAAAACACAGTGCTAAAGGTTTTAAAACAGGCTGCCGTATGACTGTAGATTACATTACCATAATCAAGCACTGGGAGAAGCGTTGCTTGAACAATCTTCCTTCTACTTTCCAAAGTGAAGCAGGATTTATTTATATAAAATAGTTTTTGGGGGAACTAAGCAAATTATACAGTGGGGAGAACAAGTATTTGATACACTACCGATTTTGCAGGTTTTCCTACTTACAAAGAATGTAGAGGTCTGTAATTTTTATCATAGGTACACTTCAACTGTGAGAGACGGAATCTAAAACAAAAATCCAGAAAATCACATTGTATGATTTTTAAGTAATTAATTTGCATTTTATTGCATGACATAAGTATTTGATACATCAGAAAAGCAGAACTTAATAATTGGTACGTCAAGCCACGGAGCAGGAGGGGAGGACTGAGGACATAGAGAGTCAAAGGATGCAGAAAGGGAGGAGAGGAGGGTTGAGCTCATTGTTAGAGTTCAATATATGCCCAGGACTATATTGAGGTTCAGGCTCTTGTAATGTCCAGTTGATTATGTAAATAATATCGTAGAACTCTGGTATTGATGGTCCATTTGAGGGTGATTCATTGATATGAATATTCAGAATGAAAGAGCTGAGAATTCACATGATGGCCCACATTTAACACAATATTTCCTGTTGTGTTAGTAAGCACCACAGCATTTTAGGCAGCAATTGTTCAAATCTGTCCAGAATTAACAGATTAACAGTGAGTACAAACCCAGCCTGCCTCTCTCCTTCCACACTGAGTCCAAACCTACAGTCACTGGGTCCTGATTGTGACAGTGGAGCCCAGTTTACTGCAGGATCCAGAGATGGCATCAGTGAAGCTGGAAGACTGCAGTCAAACACTGGAGCTGAATGTCAACATTAAAGATGAAGAAGAGGAAGAGAAGGTTGGGAAATCTGTTTATCATGGTAAGAGTAGGTTCTTTAGTGATCATATATACAGTACACCTCACCTGCTACTCATGAAAATACTTCAATTTATGTATTAACAAAGTCTACTAAAATGTTTACCTGACACCATAAAGGTGAATAAAATATGCAAGCAAGCATTAGGCAATGAGTTGATGTTGACTAGCAAGAATTGGTCTGAAAGTGGAATACTAAAGGTAAATAGATTTAATGACATTGTAAAATTTACGATTTACTTACATTTCTTTATTTTTAGATGAACTTGGGTTATGTGGCTTGCTCAAGGGCACATCGACAGATTTTTCACCTAGTCGGCTCTGGGATTCGAACCAGCAACCTTTCAGTTACCTTCCGCCCAAGGCGTAAAGCCTAAGTTACAAGTCAATACTGACATTAACAAAACATTAAGTATCTAAACATGATCAAACAGGAAGAGAAAGACAGAATTCATAGTTTGTGCCGTGGCCCACAGCTCATGGGATAGAGAGAATCCATAGCTTGTGTCGTGGCCCATAGCTCATGGGATAGAGAGAATCCATAGCTTGTGCCGTGACCCATAGCCCATGGGTGAGAGGTAGAGAGAAAGACAGTGTACACTGAGTGTATTAAACATTTGGAAAACCTGCTTCTTTCCCTGCCATAGACTGACCAGGTGAAAGCTATGATCCCTTATCGATGTCTCTTGTTAAATCCACTTCAGTGTAGATGAAGGGGGGGAGACGGGTTAAATAATGTTTTTTTGTGTATGTGTTTCATTCAGAGGGTGAATGGGCAAAACAAAATATTTAAGTGCTTTGAACAGGGTATGGTAGTAGGTACCAGACGCACCGGTTTGAGTGTGTGAAGAACTGCAAGTTTCCCGCAGTTTCAACAGTTTCCCGTGGGTATCAAGAACGGTCCACCACCAAAAGGACATCCAGCCAACTTGACACAACTGTGGAAAGCATTTGGAGTCAACATGGGCCAGGATCCCTGTGGAAGGCTTTCGACACCTTGTAGAGTCTATGCCCTGACAAAGTTAGGCTTTTCTGAGGGCAGAAGGGGGTGCAACTCAATATTAGGAAGGTGTTCCTAATGTTTTGTGCACTCAGTATATATCTCACCACAGCAGGTCAAGAACAAAAGAGAAAGACACATTGAAGCTAAGACCCTTTTAGAAACCATTTGACCATATTTGGATTCAAAATCGGAGTTGTTGATCAATAACATTACTGTTGAGTTAACTTCCAATCAGATATCAGACCTACAGTATGTTAATCTATTATTAATCACAACAGAAGCTCAGAGGTGTGACAGAATGGGGGATGGTGAGATAATGCATCATTCAGAATGGGGGATGGTGAGATAATGCATCATTCAGAATGGGGATGGTGAGATAATGCATCATTCAGAATGGGGGATGGTGAGATAATGCATCATTCAGAATGGGGGATGGTGATATAATGCATCATTCAGAATGGGGGATGGTGAGATAATGCATCATTCAGAATGGGGGATGGTGAGATAATGCATCATTCAGAATGGGGGATGGTGAGATAATGTATCATTCAGAATAGGGGGGGTGTGGGGAGCAACACAGAGAAGGCTGAATTCCTGAGAAGACAGTAAAACCTTTGGGTTGATAAAAGAGAAGTCTGGGGTTGGGCCCGCCACTATAGTACTATCTACATCTAGGAGTTATCTCCAATAGTAAGACCTCCATAAGTTCCTTCTGTCATTCTGACACCCCTGAAGAACTCAACACAACAAAGCTTGTTTTATCGTTGTGCATGAAAAGTTGTTATAGAACTGTTTCGATGATAAGATAGATGTTCTTTCATTCTACTGAGACTTGCATGGATGACACCAGTATTGTCAGCATTTGTTTCATTAACTGGGCTATCTGGAGTGATCAGAGAGTAGACTAAAGAAGTGAAGTAGACATACTGCCAGTGTTTTGAAGTTCTATGAAATGAGTCTGCGTAGTTGCCAGGGTTGGTGTCAATTCCATTTAAATTCCAGTCAATTCAGGAAGTACACTGTCATTCTAATTCCAATTCTCTTCAATGTTTTTCAATCAGGAAAATTGGTTTACTGGAAACACCTTTCCTCTTTTGACCTCACCCTTTCCCAGTCCCCTCCCACTGCTTGACCCCATCTTCACTAGAGGCTGTTCTCCTACTAATCTCACTGCAACCCCCCTCCAAGTCTCTGACCCCTACTTTGTGTCCTTTTCTCTCCATCTCTTCTCCAACCTACCCACTCAGCCCTAACCCAGATGGTCATGCTCCTCCCACTCAGCCCTAACCCAGATGGTCATGCTCCTCCCACTCAGCCCTAACCCAGATGGTCATGCTCCTCCCACTCAGCCCTAACCCAGATGGTCATGCTCCTCCCACTCAGCCCTAACCCAGATGGTCATGCTCCTCCCACTCAGCCCTAACCCAGATGGTCATGCTCCTCCCACTCAGCCCTAACCCAGATGGTCATGCTCCTCCCACTCAGCCCTAACCCAGATGGTCATGCTCCTCCCACTCAGCCCTAACCCAGATGGTCATGCTCCTCCCACTCAGCCCTAACCCAGATGGTCATGCTCCTCCCACTCAGCCCTAACCCAGATGGTAATGCACCGCCGCAATCTTCACTCTCTCTCTCTCCCGCTTCTCTCGCCTATTTTATCCTATCCTCTCTCATGACTCTGACTTTGCCTCCTGGACCCTACTCTACTCCCTTTCTGCACCCTAGAAAATGTAATTGATACGATTGTGATGCGTTGTTGTCTCACCTAGCTATCTTAAGATGAATGTACTATTGTAAGTCACTCTGGATAAGAGTGTCTGCTGAATTAGTCAAATTTAAAAATGTGAATTGATATGGAATTTACCCCAACCCTGATGGTTACTAACCCTTGTGATAGTGAGTGGAGGATGATATGGCTCGTAACACTTTAGAATAGTAATCTATGTTTTATTTATCCACTCAATACATGTCACGACACCTCTACACATTGGGACAAGCCAATTTGCTAGTCACCAATTTTCTCTGAATCAAATCAGTGATGGCTGTTTAACAGTCTTACAGCCTGGAGTTAGAAGCGGTTTCATTCTCTCGGTCCCAGCTTTGATGCATCTGTAATGTCTCCGCCTGCGAGATGGTAGCAGGGTGAACAGGCCGTGGCTCGGGTGGCTGAGGTTCTTCATGATCTTCTTGGCCATCCACAGAGATCATCTACAATGCATATGTAATGGGTTGAACAACTTAGACACTAAAACAGACAACCCTTTAGTTTTTGTTTTTAAACCAAGGTTTATTTGTGTAGCTAATCAATCTCACTGTTATATTCTACATGCTTTAGCAGTAGTTAGTCCATCAGTCTAATAGATGTCGCTGTTAGGGTTGTACAGAGCATTTCCTATGCAGCAGCGGTTAAAAGGGTTGAGGGTTTGAATGGTGCTCCTGAAGAGTCCCATGGTGGTGGATAAGCCTTCAATGCAAGCTGCAGGGGTTGCCTTTCAACAAGATGATCCTGACATTTTAAAGGTTAAAAAGGTGGACTTTGTGGCCTTTATCGCAATGGTGATTAACGGCACTGCCAAGGTGGAGAAAAGATCTAGGAAGATAGAAATCATTGTGGTTGCGGCAGAACGGTTCCTGGGGCTGAAAGATTTATTGGCAAAAGCCGTACCACCATCTCAGGTCCTAGAGACTGAGAAGGTAGATATGGAGATTTAAAAGAAGGAAGAAATTGGAGTTTTGTTTGTTTTGGCAATGTACTATTTTTATTAGGATGGAGTAAGTTAGTATCACTATTAAGTCTGGATTTATTTTTTATTTAATTTATTTTGTGGTTTCAAACCATCCAGTTGGTGGCGGCAATGCAACTTTTGGATGTAGTCTGCCATAAAACCCACAGAAGAAGAAGATGTCGCCGTTGCTCTGTGGTAGTTGGAAACAGGAACTTCCGGGGAGGCGCGCAACATTCTTCAGAACAAAGCAAACCACATGACTGTGCTTTCCGTTTCTCTTTATTACTACAGGTATGTAATAGCACTTTTAAACTGCCTAATATCGAAATAACGCCATAACATGTTAGATAACAAATCAGTCAAGGTATTATCGCGTTTGGGAAAGGTTTTGTGTAATGTTTGTGTCAGTCTGAGTGATTGAAGAACGTGATAAAATATATTTTACAAGCACATGGCGCTGGGTCCATTACACGTGTTCATTTGTGAGGCTTTCCAGGTTCGTATATAGGTCAGTGCGTTTCGCCTGGGCATGTTCAGTACAAAAACGTTTTGGAAAGTTGCAGATAGAAATACCCCGAATAGAAGTGACATGATTCATTAGAATCAGAGGCATGTTTTCTCTACATAATACATTTGTATCTGATCGTCGCCAACGTCTCCGTCCTCCTGCTGGACGCAGCCCTGGTACCCGCTTGTCCCTATGTATGTGAAGCTAGTCATAATAATGATTAGCCACAATAGTGGAATTTGCGGTTCGCCCTCAAAATAAAAGGCCCTCATTGAAAGTGATGCAAACTGATACAAAATATTGGAATCATGTCAAACGTTGTTACTTAATTTAAAATGAATTACAAAAACTAATTATTTTGAAAATAAACAGGGGGGAAACCGGTTGAAATCCCACTGTGGAGGTATTAGACCACATAATTGCATTGGGGGCGTTCATATATGCACTTATGAAACGGGTTGGATTGTGCTCCCATGGAATGGGTGACACCCACAGAAAACAATTCTCAAGAGTTTATACAAATGTTAGCGTCTTAGCTCTTATTGCAGGACTTTGACTGTGAAAAATCACCTTCCCAGTCAGTCTATTGCAGGGGTACTTCAGTACTATTTGAGAAGGTCCGGTCAAACAAATTCCCTAGGGATGGATATTGTCATTTATTGGCGTAGTAACAAACCCCCAACTTGCGACCCCAAACTGTTCACAACCCACTTGTTGGCGGAGAGAACATTTAGCAGTTTTAAAGCTAATATCCCGCAATTCTACACATTTTACGACAGGGCTGAGATTTTTTGTTGTTGCTGTTTTTAAGCAATTCTACATGTTTCCATGTCTTATGTGTGTTTATATGATACCAGGGGTTGAAGCCCAACCAAAACAGTATTATTATATACTTTTTTTGTGACCCGTGGTCCATATCGACCCCGTTCTTGGTCCTTACCGCGTTACGCCAGTTGAGTATGCTGTTTCTTTTGTTTGTATTGGACATTCGTATTGCACTGTACAGCCCTACCTATGTATTGTTCAGCCTACTCAGTGACACCCACAGAACACAACTATGTAGAGTTTACACAAATATTAGCGTCTTCACTCTATTGCAGGACTCTGAAACCACTGTTGTCCGGGAGTTTAACCCTGTCAGCTAAATTGTCATGATAATCAGTGGTTTCAAGTTTGTCTCTGTACATTTTTGACTAGATGATCATAGCAAAAAATTAAATACTTCTGCATTTCCCGCTGTGCAAATGCATTGTTTCTCATTGCAAATAGGCTCAGGATAACTCCTGATAAAGTTGGGTAGCTGATAGGCCTTTTCAGAGCTTAAATAGCCAAAATGATTAGTCACAGGGCTCCCGAGTGGCGCAGCGGTCTAAGACACTGCATCTGTCACTACAGACCCTGGTTGGATTCCAGGCTGTATCACAATACGGCCGTGATTGGGAGTCGCATAGGGCGGTGCAAAATTGGCCCAGCGTCGTCCGGGTTTGGCCAGGGTAAGCCATTATTGTAAATAAGAATTTGTTCTTAACTGACTTGGCCCAAACATTAGACCGGACCAAATCTGAACCAATCACTCAGACATCATTAGGCATGTTTCCATTGAACCAGGTGCATTCGACAAAAGCAATGTTGCAAAAAAAATCTTTGCACTGTGTGTAATGGAAGCGGCAGATATAGGAGAAATGTTCTAAAGCTCGACAACCATTTTTAATCATTGGACGGGTGGGTTTTTCTTTTGTCAAAGTTTCTTTATTCTGACAAGTGAGGATTGAAACAGTGTTTTAAATAAATGATGATTGCCAAACCATTTTGACGGTACAGGGTGAGTCATTACGTCCAGCTGTTTTTATCGACACAAGATAGTTACATGGAAACACAGCCTAGATGGCAATTGTCGTATCTATTTTCTATGCAAACCTTTTCTAAATGTCCAGAAAAAAATCAATGGACAAGTTATTGTAAACATAGCTACAGTTTCACAAGATTGGAAAGTACAGTACAGCAGAGTACAGGAAATAGAAGTTTAGTTCAGTACAGTACAACAGTACAGAGTATAGTACAGTATAACATACTGTATTGTATTCTACTTTAATGTACTCTGTTATGGCTGGGCTATATGGACTAAATCATACAGCTGTATCTTGAGTTTTTTCAAACGTATGGGTGATTCAAGATTTCTCAATTTTGTTTTTCTCTAAGTGTTGTACAATTAAAGGTCAAATACACTGCATTTCAAACAGTCAGCTATAATCTAATGAATTCAGGGCTTGTGAAGTTAAACCTAGGCTAAATATAAGCCATCCACAACCAATAAGACCCACTAATTATTGTATTATTTTATAAAAATAGTTTAACCTGCTTATATTGGCATTAATCACTGATCTGGCTTTCAAGTTGGTCTATGAAAATGCATTTTTTTGTTACAAATTGACAAACTTATTGTAGAAGGCATTTGGCTATAGAAAATTAACACAGGTCTCATCAACAATTTCTCAAGTGCTAGTGATTAACCAGCTAATCTTTGTTTCAGGTTTAGCCAACTTGGATCTGTCTGCTAACAAGGTTGAACAGTTTAGCTGTTATGAACACACCATTCTGTCTGTCTCCAACTGTTTGAAAAGCATATTAGCCTGTCCACTTTGTTCAGATGTTGAAATCAAGTGGCCTACCTTATTTCTCAGAATGAGAACGAGTTGCCAATTCCTTACAGTGGATTCAGAAAGTATTCAGACCCCTCCCCTTTTTCCATATATTCAGACACATTCAGTTGTTTCTGTCTTTATCTATAAATGTTATTATGGTGTGAACAGGAAATACTATTGGTTTTTGATTGAAATAATACAGTGAAGACGGTTTTCAGGAAAATATTACATAGTGCTGCCTAAAACAAACTGCAACCTTGTACTAAATGGTTTTTCATTCATTTATGTGAATTTCTGAAATCTACTATAGGTTAAGTGCACTTATGTTTAATTTAAAGTGTGCAATTTGTGTCTAATGTGAAATTAATAAATGGTTTGTTGTCAATGCTTAGCTACCTGATCTAATATATTTTTAGACAATAAAGAAAGTGCCAGAACTGTCAAGACAATAACTTTTTGTCTGTTTCTCATTACTACAGGACGACTAGAATTAAATCTGAGGCCTGTAACATCAATAGTGAGAACAAACCCAGCCTGCCTCTCTCCTTCCAAACTGAGTCCAAACCTACAGTCACTGGGTCCTGGTTGCGACAGTGGAGCCCAGTTTGCTAAGCAGGATCCAGAGATGGCATCAGTGAAGCTGGAAGACTGCAGTCAAACACTGGAGCTGAATGTCAACATTAAAGATGAAGAAGAGGAGGAGAAGATTGGGAAATCTGTTTCTCATGGTAAGAGCAGGTTCTATCTAATTACGTTTGTTGGACATGATTTGGAAAGGCACACACCTGTCTATATACAGTGCATTCAGAAAGTATTCAGACCCCTGGACTTTTTAGATATTTTGTTACGTTACAGCCTTATTGTAAAATTGATGAAATTGTTTTTTTCCTCATCAATCTACACACATTACCCCATAATGACAAAGCAAAAACAGGTTTTTATCAATTGTTGCAAAAAACAACAACTGAACGATCACATTTACAAAATGAATTTCTACTCTGTGAGAGGGAAGTGTCTAAACCATAGGAGCGAAAAGTAGTCTACATGAGAATATGATTTAAATGTTGACGAATAACATGAATACTCCCTTTTACTCGGGTTCTGAGTCCTCCAAGGTTCACATAGATTTAAGTCCATAATGAAATGCTGTAATTTCTTTCTACTCTGCGAGTGGGAAGTGTCTAAACCAGAGGAGCAATCTAGATGAGGATCAAGAGTGCAATTAAAGTTCCCTGCCATTAGGACTTTACCAGGAATGGAGGCTATCAATAGAAATACATTCTCAAAGAATTTGGGATGATCATCATTAGGACCATAAACATTATCCAGATTAATATGCTCATTCAAAAGAGTTCCCTGTATCAAAATGTATCTACCAGCTGTATCAGTTATAATAGTATCCACTTGAAACGGAACAGATTAGTGAATTAAAACCATAACACCATGAGAATGAGAGGAGAAACAGGATGCTATTACTGGCCCTTGTCATCTCATCATAAGTAGCTCATCCTTCGAGTTTCTTGTAGGAACACAATAGATGAAGTTGTTTAAGCCTAGTAATAACCTGTTTTAAGCTTGGATAGTTTACAAACTCCACGGACATTCCACAAAGTACATTTAAGTTTTGCATTTGAAGTCATTTAACCAAAGATGTAAACATGGAATAAGCTATAGCATAAAGGCATATCTAATATATGTTTAGTAACCACAAGGACCGCAGGAATATTTTGTAGTGAGGAAAATATGTAAAGATCTGTTGGAAGAAACAAACATAAATCTATCCTAACAACACAGGGTCTTTTGCTAGTAGCCTATATAGTAGCCTAAATATCACAACAAAAGGCCTCTCTAGCAAGATGATATGTGAAATATCACGTAGTATTTGTTTGAAAAGTAGCAAAGAATAGCTCCACCTAAAACAGTAATGCTAGTTAGTGAAGCCTGAGACTAACGTTAACGTTACAGTATGGACCGTCCAAAATAGTGGTAGATGATCCACAACACAGGGTCTGTTGCTAGTAGCTACCAAGTAACAATATGGCCCATACGTATAGCGTTAACGTAGTATACCATGATACGTTTATAAACCAGAAAAAGTATCAAAGATCAGAAATGAACAGCCTACGTGAGAAAAATAGATATCATTGAATATGTGCTACATTACCCAAAGGCCCTTTGCATAGGATGTTAGGCTTGCACCTGAGTGTCAATCATTTTAGTCCAAGGACATGATCGAAAGGCCTCCATCATTCTTAAATGGAGAAGCCGGTGGTCACTCTGACAGAGCTCCAGAGTTCTGTGGCGATAGGAGAACCTTCCAGAAGGACAACCATCTCTGCAGAACTCCACCAATCAGGCCTTTATGGTAGAGTGGCTAGACGGAAGCCACTCCTCATGAAAAGGCACATGACTGCCCGCTGGGAGTTTGCCAAAAGACACCTAAAGGACTCTCAGACCATGAGAAACAAGATTATCTGGTGTGATGAAGCCAAGATTGAACTCTTTGGCCTGAATGCCAAGCATCACGTCTGTAGGAATCCTGGCACCATCCCAACGGCGAAGCATGGTGGTGGCAGCATCATGCTGTGGGGATGTTTTTCAGTGGCAGGGACTGGGAGACTAGTCAGGATCGAGGGAAAGATGAACGGAGCAAAGTACAGAGAGAACTGAAAATAGCTGTGCGGCGACACTACCCATCTAACCTGACAAGCTTCAGAGGATCTGCAGAGAAACTCCCCAAATACAGGTATGCCAAGCTTGTAGCGTCATACCCAAGAAGACTCAAGGCTGTAATCACTGCCAAAGGAGCTTCAACAAAGTACTGAGTAAAGTCTGAATACAGTTTTTTTATTATTATTATTTTTGCAAAAATGGTGACATAACACCTAGCGGTCAAACAGGGAAATGGTTCCAATCATTTTTCCTTTTTATTCATTTTAGAAACACTTAAAATAATGGCTGTGTTTCGTGTAGGCTTACCCTGGCGTGACTTTTAGCAATATATTCGTCTTTATTTCCTCTCAGATTATAAAACTCTAATTATCATCAAATTAGACAATCTTTCAAAACAACAACACTGCAAGCTCCTGCAAGTCATCTCTAGCTGTAACCTTTGATAACAGGTATTGTGTCAATTTAAAACTAATTAACTGTGGTGGCAGGTGCAGTGATGAACGCAGAGAAGGAGCTGAGTGTAGAGGGAAGCAGTGTGTTGAGGGAGATTATCGTCTAGTGTATAAAGAGGGATACGTCCTCCAGTAGCTCAGAGATGGAACCTGGTGAGGATGAATTACCTGCGGTGAGGAACTCCGAGATCGGGCCTAGTTCCAAGGATGATTCTGGCCCAGTGGGAGTGAGATTTGTAGAGAGAATGGATCCATATGTGGTGTCCGGTTAGGTGGAGAAGAGGTTGGGGACTGTTGAGTTGGTGAAGGTAACTGAGTGGACTCGTAATGATTTATTGTTTCTCCTCTGTCCAGAGGGAGCGGGCGCTGCGGATTACGTGATTAGAGACAGGAATTGTGACTTGAATTGCTCTCCGGAACAGTGTGGCATTGAAAGGAGTGATAACGGGGTTAGGTTTAAGTGTTGAGGATGAGCAGTTGAAATGGAAGATTCCAGGTGTCTGTGACACCCTCCGTTTGGTGAGACGTAGATCCGGTGTAGAGCGTGGGAAACAGAGAATACATTATCTGTCATGCTGGATTTTGATGCATAGTCTCTGCCAGATAAGATCAAGGTAGGAAGTGTCAGTTAACCTGTGAGCGATTTTGTTCCGTAAATACTACAGTGTTTTAGGGGTGAAGTTTATGGGCCTGTTGCAGCAGTGTGTAGGCGTGAGATGCCTAGATGTGACAAGTGTGCAGGAGGGCATGAGATGAAGAAATGTGTGGTATCGGTGGAGAAAGTTCTGTGTGTTAGTTGTGGGGGTGCTAACGGGCTGGAGATCTGAGGTGACAGGTGAGAGAAAGGCAGATTGTGGTCCTCTATAGCTCAACTGTAGCTCAATTGGTAGAGCATGGCACTTGTAGTGGGTTCGATCCCCGGGACCACCCATACGTAAAAATGTATGCGCACATGACTGTAAGTTGCTTTGGATAAAAGAGTCTGCTAAATGGCATTTTATTATTATTATTATTATTAGATTGAGGTTGCCAGGGTTACAGTAGTACAGAAAGTGTTGTAGCAGAAGCAGTGAAGGGAGTGGTAGAGGAAGATGGGTACATGGTGAGGATTCCTGTGAGTAGGCAGAGACCAAGAGAGAGTGATGGGAAGAATATGTGCTTCAGTAAGGTGGGCTTTTTAGCATTTATAGCAATGGTTGTCAATTGTACTGCAGAAATGGATCAAAAAGACCCAGAAAATAGAGGCTGTGGTGGCAGCGGCAGAGAAGTACTTGGGATTGCGAGGATTTACTGCAGAACAGCTGCAGGGGGTGTTGAGTGGTAGTGGTCTGGCGTAGGACTAGATAGGGTTAAATAGTGGAATGGGGTGGTGGGTTTTTGTCGTGGAAAATTGCCACGAAGGGACTCAAAGTCAAATGAGTCCCTTGTTGGAGAGGTTCCAACAAATGTAAAAGCACCATAGTACACGTCGGTCGGGAGCTCTGCCGGGGCAGTCCCGTTAGTTGTCCTATATACTGCTTACACAGACAAGTTATATTTGCATGATTTTAGCTTTATTCATAATTAATTAATTGTTAACATTTGGTTCCTGCATGTGACCGACCAATACCTCACAAGGCTTCTTCTCTCCAAGCTGAGACCTTGAAACTGAGATATCCCTTTTGGATCCCAGAACAATGTGCTGGGCTTACTGCCAATTGGTCTGAGGAGGTCAGTCATCTGCACGAACCAAGAACATTTACCCTCACATTTTTTAGAGCAGGCTAACACTGCAATTTTGTATGAATTACCGTATCAATGAATTTAATGTACAGTGAGGAAAAAAAGTATTTGATCCCCTGCTGATTTTGTATGTTTGCCCACTGACAAAGACATGATCAGTCTATAATTTTAATGGTAGGTTTATTTGAACAGTGAGAGACAGAATAACAACAACAAAATCCAGAAAAACGCATGTCAAAAATGTTATAAATTGATTTGCATTTTAATGAGGGAAATACGTATTTGACCCCCCCCTCAATCAGAAAGATTTCTGGCTCCCAGGTGTCTTTTATACAGGTAACGAGCTGAGATCAGAAGCACACTCTTAAAGGGAGTGCTCCTAATCTCAGTTTGTTACCTGTATAAAAGACACCTGTCCACAGAAGCAATCAATCAATCAGATTCCAAACTCTCCACCATGGCCAAGACCAGGGACAAGATTGTAGACCTACACAAGGCTGAAATGGGCTACAAGACCATCGGCAAGCAGCTTGTTGAGAAGGTGACAACAGTTGGTGCGATTATTCGCAACTGGAAGAAACACAAAATAACTTTCAATCTCCCTCGGCCTGGGGCTCCATGCAAGATCTCACCTCGTGGAGTTGCAATGATCATGAGAATGGTGAGGAATCAGCCCAGAACTACACGGGATGATCTTGTCAATGATCTCAAGGCAGCTGGGACCATAGTCACCAAGAAAACTATTGGTAACACACTACGCCGTGAAGGACTGAAAACCTGCAGCGCCCGCAAGGTCTCCCTGCTCAAGAAAGGACATATACAGGGCTGTCTGAAGATTGCCAATGAACATCTGAATGATTCAGAGGAGAACTGGGTGAAAGTGTTGTGGTCAGATGAGACCAAAATGGAGCTCTTTGGCATCAACTCAACTCGCCGTGTTTGGAGGAGGAGGAATGCTGCCTATAACCCCAAGAACACCATCCCCACCGTCAAACATGGAGGTGGAAACATTATGCTTTGGTGGTGTTTTTCTGCTAAGGGGACAGGACAACTTCACCGCATCAAAGGGACGATGGACGGGGCCATGTACCGTCAAATCTTGGGTGAGAACCTCCTTCCCTCAGCCAGGGCATTGAAAATGGTTTGTGGATGGGTATTCCAGCATGACAGTAACCCAAAACACACTGCCAAAGCAACAAAGGAGTGGCTCAAGAAGAAGCACATTAAGGTCCTGGAGTGGCCTAGCCAGTCTCCAGACCCTAATCCCATAGAAAACTGTGGAGGGAGCTGAAGGTTCGAGTTGCCAAACGTCAGCCTCGAAACCTTAATGACTTGGAGAAGATCTGCAAAGAAGATTGGAACAAAATCCCTCCTGAGATGTGTGCAAACCTGGTGGCCAACTACAAGAAACGTCTGACCTCTGATTGCCAACAAGGGTTTTGCCACCAATTACTAAGTCATGTATTGCAGAGGGGTCAAATACTTATTTCCCTCATTAAAACGCAAATCAATTAATAACATTTTTGACATGCGTTTTTCAGGATTTCTTTTTTGTTATTCTGTCTCTCACTGTTCAAATAAACCTACCATTAAAATTATAGACTGATCATGTCTTTGTCAGTGGGCAAACGTACAAAATCAGCAGGGGATCAAATACTTTTTTTCCCTCACTGTACATGGTTTGACACCAGTATTGCCAGCATTTGTTTTATTCACTGGGCTATCTAGAGTGATCAGAGAGTAGACTAAAGAAGTGAAGTAGACAAACTGCCAATGTTTTAAAGTTCTATTAAATGAGTCTGTGTAGTTACTAACCCTTGTGATAGTGAGTGGAGCATGATATGGCTTCTTCATCTGCATTGCTTGCTCTTTGGGGTTTTTGGCTGGGTTTCTATAAAGCACTTTGACAACTTCTGATGTAAAAAGGGTTTCATAAAATACAATTGATTGACATGTATATCACACCAACTGACTGGTTCTTCTGATGTTGTTCACACAGGAGACCATGTTGAGACATTCTCTACATCCAGAGAACAACAGCAGGAAGATCACAGAGCTAAGAGGTCTCACCACTGCCCACATTGTGAGGCGAGTTTCTCAATTCTATCAAAGTTAAAAATACACCTACAAATACACACAGGAGAGAATCTGAATTCCTGTACTGACTGTGGGAAGAATTTCACAATATCAAAGGCTCTGACAGTTCATCAGAGAGTGCACATAGGAGAGAAGTCTTACTCCTGCTCTGACTGTGTAAAATGCTTCAAAACATCAACTGAGCTAAAAGTTCACCAGAGAACACACACAGGAGAGAAGCCTTACTCCTGCTCTGACTGTGGGGCGAGTTTCTCTCAACTGGGCCACTTAAAAACACATGAACGTATACATACAGGAGAGAAGCCATACTCCTGCAATGACTGTGGGAAGGGTTTCTCTCATCAGGAAAGCTTTAAATCACACCAACGGATACACACAGGAGAGAAGCCTTACTCCTGCTCTGACTGTGTAAAGCGCTTCAAAACATCAACTAAGCTAAAAGTTCATCAGAGAACACACACAGGAGAGAAGCCCTACTCCTGCTCTGACTGTGGGGCGAGTTTCTCTCAACTGGGCCCCTTAAAAACACATGAACGTATACATACAGGAGAGAAGCCATACTCCTGCAATGACTGTGGGAAGAGTTTCTCTCGACAGGACCCCTTAAAAATACATGAACGTATACACACAGGAGAGAAGCCTTACTGCTGCTCTGACTGTGGGGAGAGTTTTGCTCAACTGGGCAACTTAAAACAACACCACCGTATTCACACAGGAGAGAAGCCTTACTCCTGTTCTGACTGTGGGACAAGTTTCTCTCGACTGGACAACTTAAAACAACATGAACGTATACACACAGGAGAGAAGCCTTACTGCTGCTCTGACTGTGTGGAGAGTTTTGCTCAACTGGGCAGCTTAAAACAACACCACCGTATTCACACAGGAGAGAAGCCTTACTCCTGCTCTGACTGTGGGGCGAGTTTCTCTCAACTGGGCAACTTCAAAAAACATGAACGTATACACACAGGAGAGAAGCCTTACTCCTGCTCTGACTGTGGGGCGAGTTTCTCTCGACTGGACCACTTAAAAATACATGAACGTATACATACAGGAGAGAAGCCTTACTCCTGCTCTGACTGTGTAAAATGCTTCAAAACATCAACTGAGCTAAGACTTCATCAGAGAACACACACAGGAGAGATGCCTTACTCCTGCTCTGATTGTGTAAAGCGCTTCAAAACATCAACTGAGCTAAGACTTCATCAGAGAACACACACAGGAGAGAAGCCTTACTCCTGCTCTGACTGTGGGAAGAGTTTCTCTCAAATGGGCACCTTAAAAATACATGAACGTATACATACAGGAGAGAAGCCATACTCCTGCAATGACTGTGGGAAGGGTTTCTCTCATCAGGAAAGCTTTAAATCACACCAACGGATACACACAGGAGAAAAGCCTTACTCCTGCTCTGACTGTGTAAAGCGCTTCAAAACATCAACTAAGCTAAAAGTTCATCAGAGAACACACACAGGAGAGAAGCCCTACTCCTGCTCTGACTGTGGGGCGAGTTTCTCTCAACTGGGCCCCTTAAAAATACATGAACGTATACATACAGGAGAGAAGCCATAATCCTGCAATGACTGTGGGTTAAGTTTCTCTCAATCTGGCAACTTGAAAATACATGAACGTATACACACAGGAGAGAAGCTGTCTGTGAGATGAGATTCTACATATCTGGCAATTTAAAAAGACACCAACATATACATAAGAAGTGGTAGTGGATTGGATACACTCTATTGTAATCCTATTGTTTCTCACTGTGAGAGAACTGTGCAGAGGTACGGGAAAGTTGTAGAATGTTAGAATCTCTTTACTGATCAGTGTGCACCTTGTCAGTTTTGCAGATAGCTCCTACTGTAAAGATAATGAGAGGTCTAGGATATAGAGGAAACCACGAGTACATGCATCCATGCCGTGTGTCAGCATTGCAGGGTGGTGGTGGTGTGGGGTGTGTTTTCATGGCAGACATTGGGCCCCTTGATAAAAGTAGAGCAACGTTTGAATGCCATCAAATGATGGGTGGTGGTGGTGTGGGGTGTGTTTTCATGGCAGACATTGGGCCCCTTGATAAAAGTAGAGCAACGTTTGAATGCCATCAAATGATATCAAAAAATCATTGTCAATCAGGTGCATCCCTTCATGGCAGAAGTTATCCATCTGCAAATATATTTTTTCAGCTGGATTATGCCCCATGCCACAAGGCTTGTCCAGAAAAGGTTCCACAAACATGACAGTGATTTCAGGTTACTGCAGTGGCCTTCTGAGGCACCAGATCTCAATCCAATTGTGCATATGTTGTAGGAGATGGAACGAGCTATTCTGAGTAGAAATCCACTGCCAGTCAACTTGACACAACTGTGGGAAGCATTGCAGTCAACATGGGCCAGCATCCCAGTGGAACGCTTTCGACACCTTGTAGAGTCCATGCCCCGACAAATTGAGGCTGTTCTGATGACAAAGACTATCAGCTGTTCAGAAATGACAGGTCCAGAGAGGGGATGCGAGGAGGGGGTGTGGCTATGTATGTGAATCACAGTATGCAGGCAAAGAGAAGAATAACTGACCTAGAGAAAGAAGAGTTTGTGTGTCTTCAGCTCCGTCCTAAACAACACCCCAGCTCAGTTTCATCTCTGGTAGTGGAGTGCTCTGACATCCACCATGGGCACATGACAAAACACTGCAGCAGAACACTGTGGATTATCTCATAACCACTGACCATGTGATCAGGATGTCCTCTCCCCAAATGGGTATCATCCTGTGTGGAGACTTTAATCACCTGCCCATCAAGATGCTGACAAACTCAAAAGGACATCTGGTAACCCAGAACAGAAAGGAGACCTTTGCACGATGTATGGCCAGTACTGACTGGTCTGCCATATATGAGGTGGAGAGCATCGATGCAAAGGTGGAGACGTTCAACTCCTGCATTCAAACTGCACTTGATGTATGCATGCCAATAAGAAATAAGAAAACAACAACACTGGACCAGCCCTGGATGACTGAAAGAATAAAGGCTGCCATCAGGAAATTACAGAATATTTTCAACAGATGGGGAGAAACAATGACATGGAGAAAATACAGAAACACAGTGCAAATGCTTATCAAGGAAGCAAAGACAAGCTACTACAAAACTGAAATCCAGGACCTAAAGAAGAAAAACCCTAAGGAATGGTGGGACTTCATTAACAATGGACTGGGACCAAAGAAAACATCAGGAGGGAGAATACAGGTCGAGGGAATTGAAGACTACAACGTGGCTGATGTTTTGAATGGCTTCTTTGCTGAGGCATGGACAAGCACCACACCTCTTGCCATCTTCCCCCTGCCCATGTCTACAAAGCAGGTTGAGCTGTGCAGCATTGGCCAGTTAAAGCAAGCTTTGAACAGACTCAGAGCACGTAAAGCATGTGGGCCTGATGGCATTCCAGCCTGGCTACTAAAGAGCATGCAGAAGATCTAGCCCCTGTCATCAAACACATTGTTAAAACTGTCCCCTGCCAGTAGGAGGTGTTATCTGAGTGCACGATTCAGTATGACTACCTCCCAAAGTCCAGCACTACTACCGCCCTTGTGAAAGCCACATACTCCTGGCTGACAGCTACAGACTCCATAAACCCAACAATGGTGAGGGTGTTACTTGCTGATGTGTCCAAAGCCTTTGATCGAGTAGATCACCCATAGTTCCTGCAACATCTGTCTGACATTGAACAGTGTTCAAGGTTACTAGCCTGACTCCACAGCTACACCACCGAAAGAGGGCAGAGGGTGATGGCAACTGGTACATTTAGCCATTGGTCAGAGGACCATCCACAAACTGCACCACTAATCCTAGGAGGACAGGAAGTACCAGTGGTAACAACAACCAAGTATCTTGGTTTTCATCTAGACTCTAACCTCAGTGGTGACACGTGGAGCAGCCAGTGAGAAAGGCCTCGATACGCCTTTTTGACATTTCTTGCCAGTAATGTCCTACTGAAGATCTGGTCACAGTCTATACTACACTGGCCAGGCCTTGTCTGGAATACGGTGGAGTGCTGTTAGTTGGATGCAGTAAAAAGCAGCAGGCCCAACTAGACAGGGTGCAGAGGAGGGCCTTGAGGATCATCTCCAGAGGTGGAGCAGTCCAACCACAGCTCCCGTCACTGCAGAGCAGGCGAGAACAGGCTGCAGTGCACCTGGTGAAGGACATGCACACTCTTGACCATCCACTGAATGACCTGCTCCCTCCAAGAAGAGGTAACTGCACCACCAGGCTCCTGAGAAACAGCCACAAGCTGTCCTGTATAACTGCCCGTACAAACCGCCTGCGAAACGCCACTCTACCCACTGCTTTTTTTAAATAACATTTTAATATTTCAATTTCCATCATGAAAAATGTCCTGTAATGTTTCAAGTGTTCTGTATTCTACTTATGTCACGTATTGTGTTATGTATTTAACAGGTAGCCTAGCGGTTAAGAGTGTTGGGCCAGTAACTGAAAGGTCGCTGGTTTGAATCCCGAGCCAACTAGGTCAAAAATCTGTCATTGTGGCCTTGAGCAAGGCAATTAACCCCAATTGGTACTATAAGTCGCTCTGGATAAGAGCATCTGCTAAATTACAAATATGTAATGAAAAATCATGTTTGTACATTAATTTGTGCTGGGCAACCTTTTCTCTTGTGCATAAATATAGCAAAGTGTTTAAAGTGAAATAGTTAGTCTATACAGTGCTTTCTGAAAGTATTCAGACCCCTTGACTTCTTCAACAAAAAAATAAGTTACAGCCTTAATGTAAAAATGTTTTTTATTTCTTTACAAACAACAACAAAAATCCCTCATCAATCTACACACAATACCCCATAATGACAAAGTGGAAACAGGTTTAGACATTTTTGCAAAACCTTATTTACATTAGTATTCCAGACCCTTTGCTATGAACCTCGAAATTTAGCTCAGGTGCATCCTGTTTCCATTGATATTCCTTGAGATGTTTCTACAACTTGATTGGAGTCCACCTGAGATAAATTCAATTGATTGGACATGGTTTGAAAAGGCACACACCTGTCTATATAACATCCCACAGTTGACATTGCATGTCAGAGCAAAAACCAAGCCATGAGGTTGAAGGAATTGTCCGTAGAGCTCCGAGACAGGATTGTGATGAGGCACAGATCTGGGGAAGGGTACCAAAAAATGTCTGCAGCATTGAAGGTCCCCAAGAACATCGTGGCCTCCTCCATTCTTAAATGGAAGAAGTTTGGAATCACCAAGATTCTTCCTAGAGCTGTCCGCCCGGCCAACTGCGCAATCGGAGGAGAAGGGCCTTGGTCAGGGAGGTGACCAAGAACCCGATGATCACTTTGACAGAGCTCCAGAGTTCAGCCCGCTTGGAGTTTGCCAAGAGGCACCTAAAGGACTCTGATCATGAGAAACAAGATTCTCTGGTCTGTTGTTACCGAGATTGAACTCTTTGGCCTGAATACCAAGCGTCACTTCTGGAGGAAACCTGGCACCATGCCTACGGTGAAGCATGGTCGTGGCAGTATCATGCTGTGCGGATGTTTTTCAGAGGCGGGGACTGGGTGACTAGTCAGGATCGAGGGAATAATGAACGGAGCAAAGTACAGAGAGATCCTTGATGAAAACCTGCTCCAGAGCGCTCAGGACTTCAGACTTGGGCGAAGGTTCACCTGGCCCAGCCAGAGCCCAGACTTGAACCCGATTTAACATCTCCGGAGAGACCAGAAAATAGCTGTGCAGCAACGCTCCCCATCCAACCTGACAGAGTTTGAGAGGATCTGCAGAGAAGAATGAATGAAACTCCCCAAATACAGGTGTGCCAAGCTTGTAGCGTCATACCCAAGAAGACTCGATGGTGTAAGTGCTGCCAAAGGTGCTTCAAGAAAGTACTGAGTAAAGGGTCTGAATACTTAGATATTTCCGTTTTTTTATTAATAAATTAGGAAAAATGTCTAAACCTGTCTTTTGCTTTGACATTATGGGGTATTGTGTGTAGATTGATGAGGGGAAAAAACAATTTAACCAACTTTAGAATATGGCTGTAACGTAATAAAATGTGGAAAAAGTCAAGGGGTCTGAATACTTTCAGATTGCACTGTATATAGCCAAGCTATCATTGACTAGGTATTGGCACCCCATGTATATAGCCAAGCTACCATTGACTAGGTATTGGCACCCCATGTATATAGCCAAGCTACCATTGACTAGGTATTGGCACCCCATGTATATAGCCAAGCTATCATTGCTCATCGTGTATTAATTCCTTGTGCTACAATCTTTTTTCCTATTATTATAATTGTTGTATTGTGTTCTCCATTGTTGGTCAACATTTCACTGTTAGTCTACACCTGTTGTTTACCAAACATGTGACAAAATGAAATGACTACGTGTTTAGTGAATTGTCTTCTAAAACTATGCTGAAAAAATATATAAACTTGACATGTAAAGTGTTGGTCCCATGTTTCATGAGCTGAAATAAAAGATACTGGATATTTTCCATACCCACAAAAAGCTTATTTCTCTCCAACTTGGTGCACAAATTTGTTTCCAGTTCTGTTAGTGAGCATTTTTCCTTTACCAAGATTATCAATCCACCTGCGAGTTGTGGCATATCAAGAAGCTGATTAAACCGCATGATCATTACACAGGTGCATCTTGTGCTGGGTACAATAAAAGGCCACTCTGAAATGTGCAGTTTTGTCACACAACACAATGCCACAGATGTCTACATTTTGAGGGAGTGCGCAATTGGCATTCTGACTGCAGGAATGTTCACAAGAGCCCAGGACCTCCACATCGGTCTTCTTCACCTGCAGGATCATCTGAGACCAGCCACCCGGACAGCTGATGAAACTGAGGAGTAGTTATATCTGTAATAAAGCCCTTTAGTGGGGAAAATGTTTTCTTATTGGCTGATGGGTGGGCCCCTGTCATGTGAAATCCATAGATTAGGGCCTAATGAATGTATTTCAATTGATTGATTTCCTTATATGAACTGTATCCCAGTAAAATTGTTGAATGTTGTGTTTATATTTTTGTTCAGTGAAAATCTTACAAAAAAACTGATGATGAATATGTTTGGAAAACTGCATTGATCTGCCAATGAAAAATAACATTAGTACATGAATTAGTACTGGTCAACCTCTCCTTCTCTTTTGTATTCAGTTCTTCCATATCAGATCTGACAGTATGAATGGTTCTTATGGTTGTATTCAGTTCTTCCATATTAGATCTGACAGTATGAATGGTTCTTATGGTTGTATTCAGTTCTTCCATATTAGATCTGACAGTATGAATGGTTCTTATGGTTGTATTCAGTTATTCCATATTAGATCTGACAGTATGAATGGTTCTTATGGTTGTATTCAGTTATTCCATATTAGATCTGACAGTATGAATGGTTCTTATGGTTGTATTCAGTTCTTCCATATTAGATCTGACAGTATTAATGGTTCTTATGGTTGTATTCAGTTCTTCCATATTAGATCTGACAGTATGAATGGTTCTCATGGGCTGAGTGCCTGGAGTGACTACAGTCATACCAAGTTTACTTTGACCCTGTGATCTCACCAGGACAGAACCACATGTGTCTATCTCACTCCAGCCCAGAAGGTGGCAGTGATGTACCTTTAACGTTGGTCTGAACACCACCGATAAACACCATATAATTCAACATGTACTCACATTGGATGGGTTGATTAGGATTCAAACCATGTCTTAAACTGCTACCTAGCAAGTTACAAGCCACAACACACATGTAAAGTTGCTGTAGAACTGTTTCATGGGGTGTGAAAATATATGTAATCAAAACTACTGGATATCTTTAGAAGGAAAATTGTTCTACAATTTTCTTACACTGAGAATGTGGAATAGTTTTTGTAGGTCGGCAGGATAAACAATTGAATCTCTATTAAGATTTAAGCTTGCAAAATGTAAAGGGGTGTGTAGACTTTCACTGTGACTGTATACGTACCATTGACTTGCAGTGGATTTATGCCACAAATGCTAAAAAGTTAGCATTTATAACAATAGTAAGATAAACAATATATGCCCAGGACTATATTGAGGGACAGACAGTTGAAATGTCCAGTTGATTATGTAAACAGTCTTGTAGAACTCTGGCATTGATGGTCCATCTGAGGGTGAGTCATTGATATGAATGCTCAGAGTAAAAGAGCTGTGAACTCACCTGTGATGGCCAACGTCTACCACAACCTTTCCTATTGTGTTTGTAAGCACCACAGCATTTTAGGCAGCCATTGATCAAAATGTGTTCATACATACAGTACAATGAGAGGGCGTGTGGAAGGAACAGGGGAGAACCAGGAGTTTGATCTCTGACTTCTATTTAGGACTGGGATCCCTCTGTGGGCCGGCCTTTTCAGAATATCTCTCGATTCTCTTTTAAACATGCTAGAAACCTAAAGGACAGCCTAGTAAGAGCAGATGAATATGTTCCCCCTCAACATTTCCTATCCACCCTCCCCTCAAATCATTGTGAGAACTGTAATGCGATGACCAAGGGGGATTTCTTTCTTCGCCCTCATACTGGAAATAAAATGTATGTCCTGGGTAGAATTTCCTGTAAAACAAAATGTGTGGTATATTTCCTGATGTGCCCATGTGGCTATTATTATGTTGGAAAGTCTAAGAGAAATTTGAAAGTTGAAAGAGCAACTCCCCTGCAGGGTTGCCAACTAATTTTCAGGGGAAGTTGTTAGAGGCAGGTCAATGTGTTGCTAAAAGTCCCTAAATGACGTTGTGATGTCATTACGTGATGACATCATTACATTTTAGTCATTTAGCAGATGCTCTTATCCAGACCGACTTACAGTTAGTGAGTGCATACATTTTTCGTTATAACTTAAAATTGTGTCATTACGTAGAATACACAATAACGTTACTCAAATTGACTGGCCATCTTGCCTACAAATATTATTTGACATTTGTTAGTTTAGATTTGTTTGTTTATTATCACATATTTTTATTTGTAAAAGTAATTTGAAACGCAACACATTTATATGATCAGATATTTTTATTTTTAAACACAACACATTGAATTATTGAACAATTACACATTACACATTATTGAACAATTACATTTTATTTATTTTCTTATTAACTAGTAAACTTACACATTCTGAACAATTATAGTTTCAAGCAGTGTATTGGTAGTTAGTTAACATGCTACCTGACTGATCAACAATTATAGGTACAAGCTAATAACAAGGTATACAGTGAGGGGAAAAAAGTATTTGATCCCCTGCTGGTTTTGTACGTTTGCCCACTGACAAAGACATGATCAGTCTATAATTTTAATGGTAGGTTTATTTGAACAGTGAGAGACAGAATAACAACAAAAAAATCCAGAAAAACGCATGTCGAAAATGTTATAAATTGATTTGCATTTTAATGAGGGAAATAAGTATTTGACCCCCTCTCAATCAGAAAGATTTCTGCCCCAAGGGGGGCACTTACCCTGCGACTTAAAAAAACGCCCCTTTTCTAAAAACAACATTTCATTAAATAACTAAAAAAGTGTAAACTGTAGCAATTTATTTCCCTTTATAGTTCATTAGCCTAAGCATGACCTTCATCCACATAATCCCCCCCCCCCCCCCCCCCCCAAATGTTGCTTTTTTGTGTCAGCAATTAGACATTGTTCTTAGGGGGGGCGAGTTACCCCCTAGTACCCTACCGCCAGTCTCCTCTAGGTACATAGGATGGCTACTTCCCAACCAGAACCCTGGCCTGATGCGAACGTGAGTAGATTACGTTGAAAACAACGGTCGGCCATCTTGGAGACAGTCTCTACCTCTTATACCTCAGCGGTCAGGCCGGCACCATTCTTCAGATAAAGAAAAAATAGCTAAAACTGTGCTGTCAAGACAATAGCTGTTGTGTCCGTTTCAAACCGGGAGACTCATGGGCGGCGCACAATTGGCCCAGCGTCGTCCAGGGTAGGGGAGGGAATGGCCGGCAGGGATGTAGCTCAGTTGATAGAGCATGGCGTTTGCAACGCCAGGGTTGTGGGTTCGATTCCCACGGGGGGCCAGTATAAAAAATATATATATATATATTCACTAACTGTAAGTCGCTCTGGATAAGAGCGTCTGCTAAATGACTAAAAATGTAAAAAATGTAAAAAATGTTATGTAATAGCACGTTTCAACTTTCTAATTTAGAAAGAACATTTCATATCATGCTAGGTTACAAATACGTCAAGGTATTATCAAGTTTGGTAAAGGTTTTAGCTATGTGTTATTTTTGTGTCAAACCGAGTGAGTGAAGAACGTGATAAAACCTATTTTACAAGTCACATAGCTAACTAGAGACTTTGGGTTTGTCTGCGTGATTGAATGTACATAATTTCATCAAGATAATTTAATAAATAATCAATTTATTTGAGATTTCTGAGTTCGTTTACATCAACATACTTCACTGCAGACAGTACGGATGCATTAGAGAGAGAGAGAAGTTGACGGTTGCACTACTATTTTGAAGCTGCCTGAATGTAATGTCCAGCAGTTTTCTACATGTGTTGTAATCAGTGGCGGTTCTAGACACATTTTACTAGGGGGGCCAAGGAGGGGCCAGTGTTTAATCAGGGGGGCACACATAAAAAAACTGGCAACACATGATATTCAAAGATTATAAACTTTATTTTACTTTAAAATCATATGACATTTATTATAACACGTATTTTGTACAAGAGTGCAGATGCAAGAGAGATAGTGCCATAAAAATGAAAAAATAAATAAATGGAAAAAAATTAAAAAGTACAGGGTACAAATACAGGGTTCATATTCAATGTGAACAAAACTCCAGGATCAGTGGCGGCTCCTGAAAAAATTCTCAGGAGGGGCAATTTTTCTGATGATTTAGGTGACCTACACACATTTTAAAAAATATATGTCCAGCAACAACATGAAGACAGGGGCAGCATATAAGTCAATACCAGAAGCATTTATTGACTGATCTGGGGAGATGGATTCCAGTTTCTGTGACAGATTATAAATAATCTCTGATGCCTTTGTTATATTAGCTTTTGGTTGAATGTACTGTCGTAGTAAATATATAATGTTATAGCTTGGTCTGACTAAAATCTTGTGCATGACCCATTTTGTGTTGGGCGTTTGTTTTCAATCAATGCTGTTCCTATCCTATAACAATGGACAAAAGAGTCCTATCTTGTCAGCCTTGTCAGCAGGTAGCCAAGGACAACACCCACGCCATAGGTCTCTCAGTTCTTCCAACTCACGAGTTCTTGCTCTGAGGACACACACACACACACACACACACACACACACAAACACACACACACACATACATAAGCAAGTCGCTAGGTTATTATTTTTCTATAACTGTGATGTAACTGAATATCCACTAGGTGGAGCCAGTGGTCCACTCTTGAGTAGAGCCTTGCCTTGGCATGCAATTTCATGGTTCTGAGACACTTTGAGACACTTCACATAAAATTGAAATTTGTTTGGTAAAAACAGTAGGATAAATACATATGTAGGTAGAGAGAGATATATATAATATTATACTGACATTCTAGATACACACACACACAGACACACATAATCAATTGACTAGTAATTTTTTTCTATAACTGTGATATAACTGAACATCCACTAGGTAGAGCCAGTGGTCCAATCTTGAGTAGAGACTTGGTTTGGCATGCATTTTCATGGGTTCTGAGACACCTTGAGACATGTCACATAAAATTGACATTTGTTTGGTATAAACAGTAGGATATATACATATGTAGGTAGAGTCCATTCTCGTTAAAAAAAATCAATGACACAACATCTCATTCATTATATACTATATCATTTTATACAATACATTATTAAAAACATTCATTTATAATATACAACATAAATCATATATATATATATATATGCATAGTTAGATATAAAAGCCTTCATCATATTGAAAATTCAACTCACCTTCAAAATGCTCCATGAGGAATAAATGATTCAAGGAGTCTCTTTAAGATGTATGTCTTCAGGCCTTCTGGTCCTCTGGGTCTTTTTTCTTGGTTGACTGAGACATCACACGGACGCTCTTTTATGGGGTCAAATGGATCTGTTTAGGTCAGCAGTAAAACGGGACATCTTAAAGAATACAATTACCTTTTTTGTTTTTAATTGACTGAGACATCCACTGGACATTCCATCCTCGGACTTCTCCCGGACATTCCCGGACGCCCCCCCCCCACCCGAGAGCTATTTTTGGGGGACCCCATGTGTACATACAGTTCCCTTGTGTGTAAGGGACCCCCTAGATGAGCAAACTGTTGACCATTCAAATATGGATAGCTGAGAACTCTTTCTAAAAGGTTAAACATACAAAACAGTTGTTTTAAAGAAACACCACACACGCTCACACAGAGAGAGAGAGAGAGAGAGAGAGAGAGAGAGAGAGAGAGACGGAGAAAGAGAGAGAGAGAGAGAGAGCTGTAATTCATTGAAGGTAAATACAATACACCTTTTATTTTCTTCTAAAATGTTGCTACAGAAATGGAAGCATTTATATACAAGTTATTAAAGGTCACTATACAATATTGAATATTAAACTATGACACTAATGTTTACTACTAAACCTATATATGGATCATAAACTGTATTATTACATAATACTACACCTTACTAAACAATACATGTTTAAATGTAGAATTATTATAATAATGTTTTTCTTAGAAAAAAAGCAGAATCAGCATTTTTCTCCTTTTCAGGGGCCTTTTGTAACCCGACACCCCCATCAGTCTCCAAATCCCTGTCTTCAAGCTGTGAGGGACTCAAACGTTGCCTCTTCCACCAGGCTCTCCATGGCCTTCAAGGTTTTGCATGTTTTCTTTTCGATGATAGATCAACCTTCTTGCCGATAAGGCCAAGTTTTGTCTTGAGGACAGAAGGGACCATCTTCGTAAATGTTCATGATGGTGGAAAAACTGTTGCACTTGTTTCATCATATGAAGCACCTTAAACCAATCTCGCCACTTGAAGCTAAAGACAGGCACAAAATAGTTGACCTCTGTGCAAGCGTTTGAAAATACAAACGAACTAACTGATTGGGTGGCATTTGCACTATTGAATTTAGAACAACCTAAAATTGTCACTTTGGAGTCTGGACTCTACGCTACTGAAGAGATTCGTATGAATTTCAAATCATCTGGCCCGCAGACTTCCTCTTCCAGTGCGTACCCAGGCAGGGATGTTCCATTCAGGGCCTTTTAGATCTGACATAGAGCAAGTCTTATCTTAAGCCATTCCCTCATGCGAAACGCAGGAGAAAAACTCCTGCGGTTTTTGGCTGAAAAAGGTTGTTGAGACAGCTGTGTGAAAATCTTCACTGTTGAATCGTCCGGTTGGCCTCCACTCATATCAATCCCACCATTAAAACAATCAGGTGCATCACAAAGAATGGCATCGATGGTTTTGTCCTTGTGGCCCAGACATGAAGGACACAATACACCTAGAATTGGTCTAGGAGACGTGTTTTCTGGAGTTTTCTGTGGTTGATCTCTCTTGAGGTTTCTTGTCACTCGTAGTGTTCACAGGACAAGTCTAACACTTACTTATACTCAGACAGACCTACCCGGAAATTACTTTTTCATTCTACAAGGGGTCACAAGCTCAAATATCTTTAGTTATGCAATTGCAGGCAGAAGTTAATACAGAGTCAACAGGATTTGTATAGCTCTTCATAAGTTCTGCAAATTGTCCAAAACAATCTCTGCTTTTCATCCAAGCACGCCCCTCCCTGGCAGATCAGGAGCCACCATGTTTTCTTCTTGTGGCTGTGTGGAAGCAACGAGAAATTGAAACAATCCAGGTCTACCTGTTCCTCCAGTTGATCTCTATCCCATGTCCTTGACTACACGCCCAGACCAGCTGCAGGGAGCTACCAGGTCTACCTGTTCCTCCAGTTGATCTCTATCCCATGTCCTTGACTACACGCCCAGACCAGCTGCAGGGAGCTAGAGGGAACCATCCTTACCAAAATCACAGCATTGGTAGTTAAGAAATGTCTCTACTATTGTTAAGCATATTCATTGTTAACTATTAATATTTAACAAATCAGGTAAATATGTGCTCTTTCTCTCACAGCATAATAGATCATATATTACCCATCAATGTTCTTTACTTCAAAGAAACAGCTGCACTATCAAGTTACACAAGCACAACCTAAATAGTGAAGAGAACGTCCGGACAGGATGTCCTTAAAAGGTCATAAACACAGGACACAGGAAAACTCACCAATCACTTTTTGACAGCAACCGTCTACTATATTCTCTCTCACAGGAGTCTGTGAAACAAGACAGTTGGAGATTGAAACATTGTATGTGTATTCCCTTCTCCCAACTGCTCTGTTCACTCAGACAAACAAACCAGACTGCAGTTTCCCACGCAAGAATTGACTTCAAATTACTTTATATCTTTCAGAAATACATAATTCCACCCCCCCCTCATAATTCCATAGGTCTATAGGAGTGTCCCAGGTTTTCATTACAACCATTTCTAGTGCATATTGTATATGGTTTCAATATCTTACTATCAGATGTGATAAAAAACAGATTATAACATGAAAAGCTCAGTGTTGATTTTAAATATAAACATTAACAGTCCACAAAAAGGGTGTGTAAAACATTATGTTGGCTTGGCTGATAAAAAGGGTAGATTGAATTTCTCTTGGCAGTTGTGGCTCCCAGGTCTACAGCCAATCAAGGACTAGCTACCCATCCCCCACTGCTGCTCTCACCCCCCACCCCCCACCCCATCCCCTGACATGCTGGACTCTCAGGTTCTGTTCAATAAAGTGCAGCACAGCACAGTACAGTACAACTTTATTAGTCCATGTTACAGGGAACAAAGGGAATTTGTCTTTCTGAAGGGGTTGGTCACAGATCTGCCAGTTCAGATCAAATCCCACGTTTTGTTGCCTGGCTCAGGACTCAAACCAGTGACCTTTCAGTTACTGGACTAATTCTCTAACTTCCACCTCCTAACACTTCTAGCATGGGCTTCCTAGGCAAAGTTCCTTTTACACTATCCCATGTGTGTAGAAAACATGAGTCTGTCTCATGATCTGGTAATGAGGTAGTCCTGCCTTCAACTTCAAAATCAGTGTCACCCTCAGGTCAAGCGGGCATTACCTATTGGTCTAACGGTCAAGACACTGGTTTTTCCCATGGGACACCTGGGTACAGATCCCGCCCATGAAATGTGCACACCTCTCCCAAGGCACCATTCCACTGCTTCCACCAATGTAGTGTTTTTTTGCAAACAGCAACGGTGTAATGCCCCTTTCGTCTCAAACCCGGGTCTCCCTGCCAGTAGGCAAACAAATATATTTGTAGTGAATTCAGGGGGTAGCCCAAAACAGGTTTTGAACCTGGGTACATCAACTGTCAAGTCAACACCTTAAGCGTGTTAGGTTCTAAATGAACCTAGTAAAACTCAGGGACGATTAGTAAAGCTCAAACCAAGTTTATTCACCCATTGGATCATACAGCTGCATAAGACAAAGAACATATTCACACAAGCACTGGTATTTAACCCTTTCTCCTATGCTGAGCCCCTCCTTCCACATCTGAACAGCCAATACACCTCTGTTGCTATCCAGAAGATTAGTGATATATGTTCTTCCTCACTTCATCTAACCTGACCTCTGCCCAAATTGCTCACTCCTCCCCAACTCACGGCTGTCATGTTGACTTGTACCAGACTGTGTCTCTTCTCCTCCAATAGGATCCCTGATGGCTAACAATAACATATCCTGACAGAATGGAAACGTTATACATTCCCCTCTCTCCCTCAGTGACATAAATAAGTCTATTTCATGTTTAGAAGTCAGAACCCAACAAGCGCTACGCCAAGAGGTCCGAACCTCTCGATGATGTGGCTAGGTGTTGGATTAAGGTCACTACATTACCCCCTTCCTTGGGGAGAGCATGCCCCCACACTTCTTTATAGCAAGTCTCTCACGTTTACACGCCTCTTTGATGGCCTCACAGGCACTATCCCACTTCTGACACCAATGTAACGAATTAAAGGGATAGCTCCAACCGGGACTCGAACCCGGGTCCAGCGACTATCAAGCCAAAAGCTTATCAATTCCACCAAGAGATCAGAAGGTGGTAATTGGTAGGTGTTGGGTTCAGCTTGCTACAGTATATACTTATATAGGGCAATGTGTGATCTGGGAGCGGCAGCACTACCACTAGTGCTCCTGACACAGCCTAACACAATCTTTACCTTCTGAACCTTAAAAACTGACCTAAAGTCAGATACATTGAGACAAACCACCATGTGAGCAGCAAGTGTAGGGTTAATGGAGTGAAGTGGGGGATGGGTAGGACCACCAGTATCAACTATATGTCTATGAATGCATTACTATTAATGCAGTACTAAAACGGATGGATGCTCTTCATCAACACCATCTCACCTGTGAAACTAGATATCAGCAATCAATCAACAAGACTAATGAAATGGAGCAAATGAAGACATTAGAACTGCTAAAGGTCAGATATTATATTCGGACACCAATTTCCTACTGGTAGATGTTGTACATGATCTGTCAATCCTGAGAGCAACGCTCTCTCTCCTCCTCTTCCCCCATCTCTCTTTGCTGGGGTGAAGTTTCCCCTAGATACAGATCTAGGATCAGCTTCCCCTCCCCCAAACCTAACAAGGATCATTAGTGGGGGGGAATTTAAACCTGATCCAAAGCCAGTGTCTATTTGGGAAACTTGTCCCCTCCCCCACAACTCTACATGTGGATGCGGCTTCCTCCATCTCACCATGTTCACAAAGAAAACGGCAGTGTATTTCAGCTGTAAGTATTTTGAAGTTACTAGCTATATTATTTGAATTGAATCGACCTAGCTTCATTATTCTTCAACAATAACTGGGCCAATGTAGCCGTAGCAGCAGTGGTGGTTCTAGAACATTCCCAGTGGGAGGGGCCAGGCTGGGGCCAGTTGTACTGTTAGAGGGGCCAGTTACATCACACATTATTGTTGTCATGTCGTTTTCTTCAATGCATTGCAGACATTAATAGACAAATGACCATGTTTATAATCATTCAACTATTTATTATTTGCATTTACATTTTGACATTTGCATTACATATTCACTATCAGTTACATCAACTGTATTCTACGGTTTTTGTGGTTTCTTACAAAAAGATCCGCAAATTCATCTGGATTCAAGGCCTTTGCCTTCCTTGACTGTCATGCCCTGACTCTGGGGACTCGTATATGTTGAGTCAGGGTGTAAGTTCTATGTTGTGTATTTCTATATTGATATTCTATTATGTGTAGATCTATGTTGGCCGGTGTGGTTCCCAATCAGAGGCAGCTGTAGCTCGTTGTCTCTGATTGGGGACCATACTTAGGCAGCCTATTGGCACTAGTGGGTTGTGGGATCTTGTTCCAGTTAAGGTATGTTGTGCTGCCCTGTGCTGCCCTGCCTTGGACTTCACGTTTTGTTTTGTTTGTTATTTTGTCGTTGTGTTTAATATTTAATAAACATGTACGCATATCACGCTGCGCCTTGGTCCGTCCCGTCTGTAAGCGATCGTGACAGAAGATCCCACCAAACAAGGACCAAGCAGCGTGCCCAGGAGGAGCGAATAGCCATGTCCCAGGTGGGCAAATTGTGGTCATGGGAAGAGATATTCGCGGGGAAAGGGCCATGGGCGAAGGTAGATACACAGGCAGGAGAGGTGCAACGGCAACGCAGAGGACGCCGGTCGAGGAGGAAGCCCGAGAGACAGCCCCAAGAAAAAAAATTTGGGGGGCTAAAGGGGTGGTCGGGGAGCGAGAGAGAGGAGCCCCGACCACTGCACCCGGTCGGTTTTCAGATTGGGTCCCTACGACCATGGGAAGAGGAGTGGGAACAGTATTATACTGAGGAGTCGGAGGATGACGACGACGACAAGATTCTGTTCCCGAACTCGTGGGGGCTCCCGGAGGAGTCCTCACAGGAAGAGGAGTGCCGACAACGGAGACCCGAGAGGCAACACCAAGAACATTTTGGGGGGGGCACACGGGGTGGATGACGAGGCTACAGGAGGCTAAAAGGGAGAAGGAAAGTGTAGAGGCACGGCGAAAGGAGCTGGTTAGGCAGCAGAGGGGGTTAATAAAGGAACCCAGTCCCGCTCCTCGCACCAAGAAAGTGGTGTGCGTCGCCAGCCCGGTCTGGCCCGTTCCTGCTCCCCGCACTAAGCCAGTGGTGCGCGTCGCCAGCCCGGTCCGGCCTGTTCCTGTCCCACGCACCAAGCCAGTGGTGTGCGTCGCCAGCCCGGTCCGGCCTGTTCCTGTCCCTCGCACCAAGCCAGTGGTGCGCGTCGCCGGCCCGGCCTGTTCCTGCCCCTCGGTGCGCGTCGCCAGCCCGGCACGGCCTGTTCCTGCCCCTCGCACCAAGCCAGTGGTGCGCGTCGCCAGCTCGGCCTGTTCCTGCCCCTCGCACCAGCTGCTCCACTCCGGAGCCAGAGCAGTCCGCTCCACCAGGGTCTAGTCCAGATCCGGTCAGCGGCTCCACTCCGGAGCCAGAGCAGCCCGCTCCACCGGTGCCCAGTCCAGCTCCGGTCAGCGGCTCCAGTCCGGAGCCTGTGCAGTCCGCTCCACCAGTGCCCGGTCCAGCTCCGGTCAGCGGCTCCAGTCCAGACCCAGACGTCAGCCCCTCTCCAGGTTCGGGGTCTCCCACACCAGGGTCCAGACAGGGCTTGGTACTTCGTGGGAGGAAGGAGAGGGGAAGCAGCGCGCCGAGGTCCAGACCAGACCAGGGGCGCAACAGGGAGGCGGAGAGTGAGAGGTCATCACGCCCTGAGCCGGATCCGCCTCCGAGGCGGAATGCCCACCTGGCCCCTACCCTGTTATGTTTATGTAGTGCGGTTGGAGTCCGCACCTTTGGGGGGGGTACTGTCACGCCCTGACTCTGGGGACTCGTATATGTTGAGTCAGGGTGTATGTTCTATGTTGTGTATTTCTATGTTGATATTCTATTATGTGTAGATCTATGTTGGCCGGTGTGGTTCCCAATCAGAGGCAGCTGTAGCTCGTTGTCTGATTGGGGACCATACTTAGGCAGCCTATTGGCACTAGTGGGTTGTGGGATCTTGTTACAGTTAAGGTATGTTCTGTTGTGCTGCCTTGGACTTCACGTTTTGTTTTGTTTGTTATTTTGTCATTGTGTTTAATATTTAATAAACATGTACGGATATCACGCTGCGCCTTGGTCCGTCCCGTCTGTAAGCGATCGTGACATTGACTCAATACTTAATACACCTAAATTGCTTAATCTCTCATCTGACATTGTGGACCTAAGATACATTTTCACCAGCTTTAGAGCAGAAAAACTCTGTTCACAAGAAGCGGTACTAACAGGGATTGAAACAGCTATTCTGCACAGTTTAAAGAGCTCAAAGAAAACTTCTTTATAAGGCTCAATGAATAATGCTATCTCTACTACACTGGAGGGTCTCTGCATGCCACTCTGGATTTTCCTTTGTCAAATTCTTCTGAACTGATGTAGTTCATGCCCCAAGTCCTCAATATTTGATTCATACATTCTAGTAAATGGAAACAGGGACTTCTCTTTGAGAAATGCATAACTTTTGGGGTTTAGAGTTTGGACACCATTCATTATGTCACAGTTTTTGCTAGAGAATTGTCTGTTAAGCTCATTGAGCATCTGATCTAAGACAGGGTAGAAAAAGGTTGTACGAAAATCTTTAATCTATTTCTGAATCTGACCTCTGACCTACTGTACTGAGTAGACAGTCTCCATTAAATTGAGAGCTTTTTTGGTGGTTTTGCAGGGGGCTGTATTGCAGTATCACATTGCTCAGCTGTGTTCAACACTTCATTCCATAGGTCATCAGAAAATGACTCATCCCTGTAGTCATTCAAAGTTTGAACTAAGGCTTCAACTAAATCAACAGCCTTTGACAGGTCAAGTGATGAAGACTGTAGCTGTCACGGTTTCGGCCGAGGCTGCTCCTCTTCCTTGTTCGGGCAGGCTTCGGCGGTCGTCGTCTCCGGAGTACTAGCTGCCACCGTTCTATGTTTCATGTTCATTTGGTTTTGTCTGTTCATAACACCTGTCCCTTATTTGTGTCTTAATTGTTTCCCTATTTAGTTTTGTGTGTTTGGGTCAGGTGTTATGCGTGATTGTTTATTGTCAGCCTGCCTCTGAGAAGTTTATTGTATTCTCTCGTTGTTGTTACCCGAGAGCTCGCACTGCGTGCGCTTTTCTTGTTTAGACGCACTGTGTTTTTGTGCGTAATTGTTTGCGCCACCCGGTTGGGTTGGCGACTCATTTGTTCACGTGTTTTTGAACATTACTAAAGACGTTTGAAGTCATCCTGGTTCCTGCGCTTGATTCCTTCCACTCATCTACACACACCACTCTGACAGAATCACGCATCATCCATGGAATCAGCAGGAGCGACCACGCCGACAGCCGAGATGGCTGAACGTCTTCGTGGTCAGGAGGACCGCATCAATCAGGTCTGTCACGCCCTGGAGGGGGTGATGAATACCCTGCACCGATGGGAGACCAACGGGGTTCCCACACCTCCACGAACCGACCCAGCTTGTCGACATGGCCATCCGGCTGGATACCCTGCTCGCCACCCGTGGGCGTCCCGGGAGGGGGGGTTCGCCCATTCCACTCTCCAGCACCTCCGAGCCGAGCCCTATGGAGCTCGGAGGTGCTGGCGCTAGGGAACGGAGGAGGAGGAGCCCGAGGGGACCCGGCCCTTGCACCAACTGTGGTCGTGGAGGGCACACCGCGGCTAGGTGTTGGGGCGGGTCCTCCAGTGAGGGAGAAGGCAGGTCACGCATTGGGGGGTCCACCCAGGTGAGTAGGCGCCCTGCTTACCCAGAGCTTTCTGTCGTGCACCTAACCTTGCCTGTTTGTTTCCCACAGGTTGCACCTCGTTCCCAGCATAAGGCGCTGGTAGATTCAGGCGCAGCTGGGAATTTTGTAGATCGCCAGTTTTGTATAGAGTTAGGGATCCCCCTCCTTCCAGTGGATAAGCCTTTCCCCGTCCATGCCCTAGATAGCCATCCGTTAGGGTCTGGGTTGATTAGGGAAGTCACAGCACCCCTTCAGATGATGGCGCAGGAGGGTCATGAGGAGAGAATTCAGCTCTATCTGATTGACTCTCCTGCGTATCCGGTAGTGCTGGGTCTTCCCTGGTTGATGACTCATGACCCTATTATTAGGTGGCGAGAGAAAGCTCTTAAAGGGTGGTCTGCTCAATGTGAGGGGCGGTGTCTGGGTGTTTCCATAGGGGCGACCTCGGTGGAGAGTCCGAATCTAATGCCAGCACTGCAGATTCCCCCCGAGTATGAGGATTTGGCACTGGCATTCAGTAAGACTAGGGCGGCGCAGCTGCCGCCTCATAGACGGGGGGATTGTGCGATAGATCTCCAGTCAGGAGCAGCTCTCCCGCGGAGCCATGTGTATCCCTTGTCTCAAGAGGAGAGAAAGGCTATGGAGACGTACATCTCTGAGTCTCTTAGACAGGGATACATACGGACCTCCGTTTCACCCGCTTCCTCAAGTTTCTTTTTTGTGAAGAAAAAGGATGGAGGTCTGCGCCCGTGTATTGATTACCGCGGTCTCAATCAGATCACAGTGAAGTACAGCTATCCACTTCCTCTGATTGCGACTATGACGGAGTCACTGCACGGCGCGCAGTTCTTTACAAAATTGGATCTTAGGAGCGCATATAACTTGGTGCGCATTCGAGAGGGCGATGAATGGAAGACAGCGTTTAGCACGACTTCCGGACACTACGAGTATCTAGTCATGCCATATGGGTTGATGAATGCTCCCTCAGTCTTCCAATCCTTCGTCGATGAGATTTTCCGGGACATGCAGGGACAGGGAGTAGTTGTGTACATCGACGACATTCTGGTGTATAGTCCTACCCGTGCTGAGCATGTAGCCCTGGTGCGCCGAGTATTGAGGAGGCTGTTGGAGCATGACCTATATGTCAAGGCAGAGAAATGTCTGTTTTTCCAGAAGTCGGTCTCCTTTCTGGGTTACCAGTTATCTGCGTCAGGGGTGAAAATGGAGGTAGACCGGGTGTCAGCTGTGCGTAATTGGCAGACCCCAACCACTGTGAAGGAGGTGCAACGGTTCTTGGGTTTTGCGAATTATTACCGGAGGTTTATCCGGGGTTTTGGACAGGTGGCAGCTCCCATAACGTCTCTGTTAAAGGGGGGTCCGGTGCGCTTGCGGTGGTCAGCTGAGGCGGACAGGGCATTTGGGAGACTGAAGGACCTGTTTACCTCGGCGCCGGTGTTGGCGCATCCGGATCCCTCTTTACCGTTCCAAGTAGAGGTGGACGCGTCAGAGGCCGGGATAGGGGCCGTTCTTTCCCAGCGTTCTGGCACTCCACCTAAACTCCGTCCCTGTGCGTTTTACAGTAAGAAGCTCAGTCCGGCGGAGCGGAATTATGACGTAGGAGACAGGGAGCTGTTAGCCGTGGTCCAGGCCCTAAAGGTGTGGCGGCATTGGCTCGAGGGGGCTCAACACCCTTTCCTCATTCTAACTGACCATCGTAACCTGGAGTACATCCGGGCAGCTAGGAGACTGAATCCTCGCCAGGCTCGCTGGACTATGTTCCTAGCCCGGTTTGTGTTTAAGATCACATACATCCCTGGGTCCCAGAACGGGAAGGCAGATGCTCTGTCTCGGCGGTATGACGCAGAGGAGAGGTCAGTTGAGTCCACGCCCATACTACCGGAGTCCTGTCTGGTTGCTCCGGTGGTGTGGGAGGTTGATGGTGAGATCGAGCGGGCGTTACGCACCGACCCGAGTCCTCCACAGTGTCCTGTGGGTCGGACGTACGTTCCGCTCGAGGTACGCGATCGCCTCATTTGTTGGGCTCATACGTCCCCCTCCTCTGGCCATCCGGGTATCGGCCGGACAGTGCACTGCCTTAGCACGAAGTACTGGTGGCCAACGTTAGCTAGGGATGTGAGGATTTATGTCTCCTCCTGTTCGGTGTGTGCCCAGTGTAAGGCGCCCAGACATTTGCCCAGGGGTAAGTTACAACCCCTGCCTATTCCACAACGACCCTGGTCCCACCTCTCGGTGGATTTTGTTACCGACCTTCCCCCCTCACAGGGGAATACTACCATCCTGGTCGTTGTGGATCGGTTCTCTAAGGCCTGTCGTCTCCTTCCCATGCCGGGTCTACCCACTGCCCTACAGACCGCAGAGGCTCTGTTCACCCATGTCTTCCGGCACTACGGGGTACCCGAGGATATAGTGTCTGACCGAGGCCCCCAGTTCACCTCTAGAGTGTGGAGAGCATTTATGGAACGGTTGGGGGTTTCGGTAAGCCTTACCTCGGGTTACCACCCGGAGAGTAATGGGCAGGTTGAACGTGTCAACCAGGACGTGGGTAGGTTTCTGAGGTCATACTGTCAGGGCCGGCCGGAGGAGTGGGCGAGATATGTGCCCTGGGCCGAGATGGCACAGAACTCTCTGCGCCACTCCTCCACCCAACTAACCCCTTTTCAGTGTGTATTAGGGTACCAGCCGGTTCTGGCACCATGGCATGAGAGCCAGATCGAGGCCCCCGCTGTGGATGAGTGGGTGCGGCGCTCGGAAGAGACGTGGGACGCTGCACACGTCCATCTGCAGCGTGCCATACGTCGACAGAAGACGAGCGCCGACCTACACCGCAGTGAGGGGCCAGTGTACGCACCTGGAGATCGAGTCTGGCTCTCAACCAGAAACCTGCCCCTCCGCCTGCCCTGCCGGAAGCTGGGTCGGCGGTTTGTGGGGCCATTTAAAGTCCTGAGGAGATTGAACGAGGTGAGTTATAGGTTAGAACTACCTGTTGATTACAAAAATATTAACCCCTCGTTCCATGTGTCTCTCCTCAGGCCGGTGGTAGCTGGTCCACTCCAGGACTTTGAGATTGAGGAGACTCCTCCGCCCCCGTTGGACATCGAGGGGGCTCCGGCGTACACCGTGAGGTCCATCCTGGATTCTAGACGCCGGATGGGGGGTCTTCAATATCTCGTGGAGTGGGAGGGGTACGGTCCGGAGGAGCGGTGCTGGGTGCCAAGGAGGGACGTATTAGACCAGTCCCTACTGACCGATTTCCATCGGGGTCATCCTGCGCGCCCTGCTCCGCGTCGTCCGGGTCGTCCCCGAGCTCCGGGTCGGCGCACGGCTGGAGCCGCGCGTCAAGGGGGGGGTACTGTCACGGTTTCGGCCGAGGCTGCTCCTCTTCCTTGTTCGGGCAGGCTTCGGCGGTCGTCGTCTCCGGAGTACTAGCTGCCACCGTTCTATGTTTCATGTTCATTTGGTTTTGTCTGTTCATAACACCTGTCCCTTATTTGTGTCTTAATTGTTTCCCTATTTAGTTTCGTGTGTTTGGGTCAGGTGTTATGCGTGATTGTTTATTGTCAGCCTGCCTCTGAGAAGTTTATTGTATTCTCTCGTTGTTGTTACCCGAGAGCTCGCACTGCGTGCGCTTTTCTTGTTTAGACGCACTGTGTTTTTGTGCGTAATTGTTTGCGCCACCCGGTTGGGTTGGCGACTCATTTGTTCACGTGTTTTTGAACATTACTAAAGACGTTTGAAGTCATCCTGGTTCCTGCGCTTGATTCCTTCCACTCATCTACACACACCACTCTGACAGTAGCATCTCTGATAGAAATGTTGCTTCTCCAAAAACTTTATGGAGTGGAACAAGGAACACAATGAATTGTAAATCTATCTGTGCAAGCAGACCTCGTGCCTCAACAGATCTGTCACCGTTGTGTTCTTGGACTATGTCTTGCAGGACTCGCTTAACGGCAGGCAATCTATCCATAATAGTATGTAGAGCCATATATCGACATGCCCAGCGAGTGTCACTTAGTCTCTGAAGCTCTCTAGGTGCACCTGGGTACATCTCTCTTTGTACGCTAAGCCATTTTTGATGCACATGTATGACCCAGATGTGAAGACAAACAGTCTTTCTAGAAAGGAGAAGAACTGTCCTACCTCAGGGACAGCTTTGACTGTATCCACTAAAACTAAGTTTAGACAGTGTGCACTGCAGTGGAGGTAAAAGGCTTTGCTTGTTCTTTAATGCGTTGCCTGGACGCCTGAATGCTTGCCACTCATAACTGAAGCACCGTCATATGCTTGGCCTACTAGGTTGTTTTTGTATTCAAGACCATGAATTTCTAATATGTGTATGATTTAGTCAGTAAGCCCTGCTGCATCTAGTGGATCAGCCGATTCAAAGTGGAGACAGCTCTCATGGACAGATCCACTGAAATAGTACCTGAGTACTGGAGATATCTGCTCCTTTTGTTTTAACATCTTTTGTTTTCCGTCTACCATTATGCTGAAGACCTCACTGTCTTCCACTTCTTCTATCATCTCTGTTGGAACCATGTCTGCCAAACAACTCAGAACCTCATTCTGAATCCCTTTGCTTGTGTATTTTGCATTATGAATGGAAGTCAACCTTTTTTCCAAAGTTGTGTCATGCTTAGCTATTGTTTCTAGGATTGCCATGAAGTTCCCTTTATTATCAGACTCTGCAGACTCATCGTGTCCTCTTTGTGCAATGTTTTGTGTGGCTGTAAGTAGTAGTACTTCTCCTATTGTTTTAATATAGTCCCCATTTTCTTGAACCTGTTTGTTATGTACTTTAAAGTATTTTTCCTGAAGTACTTTACACTCTGGTTAACTCTTTCTTAGCTAGCTCGACTATGCACTTGCCTCTGCTAGCAATACACTGTGCTAACATTAGCCTAGACTGTACCACAGAAAATAACAGTTTTAAACAGTTGTAAAAACCCACTTCTTCCAGACAGAATAGTTCCTGTAGATTCAGACTTACTCATCACCAATCTGTACAACAATTCAATACTGATGAGACGGGAGACAGGAATTAGTTCAACCATTTATCTGGAACGTGATCATCTCAACACATACAAACCCCCATGATGCTCTGCAGCACAACCCCAATATACAACAAATTCATAAATACGTAAATGGACACTAAACAAAACTCATAGAGGAATTTAAATGTTCAGTTGTAGAAAGTAGGGCCATGGGATAGGGGTCAGAAAGGTCAGTATGTTTGATAACTGGTTCCAGAGGTGACATAACAAGCATAAGGTCCATTATAACACAGTGAAGTAGAGGTGGGAGCTAAAAGCAGACATGGACAGTGAGACGGTGTGAGGAGGTCAGGGGTGAAACACTAGATCAGGACAGGTAGAAATGGCAGGGCTGGAAATAGACACAGAGACACATTCTGATCATGGCTCAGACCTGACCTGAGACACCCAAACAGAAGATGCCATAGCAAAGTCCTGTGCAGTAGGCTATATGGGATTTCCTTTCATCAAAATCCAACACATGGAAATGTGTCCCGTGTGTGTGTGTGTGTGTGAGTGTGTGTGTGTGTGTGTGTGTGTGAGAGTGTGTCCAGTGTGTGTGTGTGTGTCCAATGTTTGTGTCCAGTGTGTGTGTGTCCAGTGTGTGCGCCCAGTGTGTGTGTGTGTGTCTAGAGTGTGTGTGTGTGTGAGTCCTGTGTGTGTGTGTTCAGTGTGTGTGTCCAGTGTGTGTGTGTGTGTTCAGTGTGTGTGTGTGTGTGTGTCCAGTGTGTGTGTGTGTCCTGTGTGTGTGTGTCCAGTGTGTGTGTTCAGTGTGTGTGTGTGTGTGTGTGTGTGTGTGTGTGTGTGTGTGTGTGTGTGTGTGTGTGTGTGTGTCCAGTGTGTGTGTGTGTTCAGTGTGTGTGTGTCCAGTGTGTTTGTCCAGTGTGTGTGTGTGTGTGTGTGTCCAGTGTGAGTGTGTCCAGTGTGTGTGTGTGTTTGTGTGTCCAGTGTGTGTGTGTCCAGTGTGTGTGTTTGTGTGTCCAGTTTGTGTGTGTGTGTGTGTCCAGTGTGTGTGTGTGTCCAGTGTGTGCGTTCAGTGTATGTGTGTGTGTACAGTGTGTGTGTGTCCAGTGTGTGTGTGTGTGTGTCCAGTGTTTGTGTGTGTCCAGTGTTTGTGTGTGTCCAGTGTGTGTGTTCAGTGTGTGTGTGTACAGTGTGTGTGTGTACAGTGTGTGTGTGTCCAGTGTGTGTGTACAGTGTGTGTGTCCAGTGTGTGTGTTTGTGTGTCCAGTGTGTGTGTGTGTGTGTGTCCAGTGTGTGTGTGTGTCCAGTGTGTGCATTCAGTGTATGTGTGTGTGTACAGTGTGTGTGTGTCCAGTGTGTGTGTGTGTGTGTGTGTCCAGTGTTTGTGTGTGTCCAGTGTTTGTGTGTGTCCAGTGTGTGTGTTCAGTGTGTGTGTGTGTCCAGTGTGTGTGTGTGTCCAGTGTGTGCGTTCAGTGTATGTGTGTGTGTACAGTGTGTGTGTGTCCAGTGTGTGTGTGTGTGTGTCCAGTGTTTGTGTGTCCAGTGTGTGTGTCCAGTGTGTGTGTACAGTGTGTGTGTGTCCAGTGTGTGTGTTTGTCCAGTGTGTGTGTGTGTGTGTGTGCGTGTGTGTCCAGTGTGTGTGTGTGTCCAGTGTGTGTGTGTCCAGTGTGTGTGTCCAGTGTGTGTGCGTGTGTGTCCAGTGTGTGTGTGTCCAGTGTGTGTGTGTCCAGTGTGTGTGTTTGTCCAGTGTGTGTGTGTGTGTGTGTGTGTGTGTGTGTGTGTGTGTGTGTGTGTGTGTGTGTTTGTGTCCAGTGTTTGTGTGTGTCCAGTGTTTGTGTGTGTCCAGTGTGTGTGTTCAGTGTGTGTGTGTATGTACAGTGTGTGTGTCCAGTGTGTGTGCGTGTGTGTCCAGTGTGTGTGTGTCCAGTGTGTGTGTGTCCAGTATGTGTCTGTGTCCAGTGTTTGTGTTTGTCCAGTGTGTGTATGTGTCCAGTGTTTGTGTTTGTCCAGTGTGTGTGTGTGTGTGTGTGTGTGTGTGTGTGTGTGTGTGTGTTTGTGTCCAGTGTGTGTACAGTGTCCAGTGTGTGTGTGTCCAGTGTGTGTGTTTGTGTCCAGTGTTTTCAGTGTGTGTGTTTGTGTCCAGTGTTACCATGGTTATTATTTACAGGGACACTGAGGAGTCATCATCATAAACCCTAAACCCTGGATAGAGGGGCTCAGTGAATGTGGAGTGGAATGTGTTCAGGTGGGTCAGTGTGTCAGAGGAGACTCTGTAGAAGGACAGAGTGCCGGCTGGCCAGTCCAGATACACTCCTACTCTGTGGGAGCTGGAGGAGGGGACGTCTATGGTAGTGGACTTATTATTGTGACAGGCAGAGTAACTGTTGTCAGAGCAGATCAGACTCCAGGACTTGTCATTGTATCCAATAATACAGTCAGTACCCCATCCTCTCCTGCTGATTCCTTTATATGTCACTCTTATACCAACCCCTCTCCCACTCCACTCTACCTCCCAGTAACATCGTCCAGTCAGACCCTCTCTACACAGCACCTGTTTCCAGTCCTCAAATCTCTCTGGGTGATCAGGATACGGCTGCTCCTCTCTCCTCCATGTCACCTTTCTGTTCTCCTCAGACAGAGAGAGGAGTCTGTTTACTGTGTTTAGGTCCAGTGTGAGATCACAGACATCTGATGGATGAAACCAGACACAATATTAGAAATCATCATCATTCACATTAGAATGTTAACTTACTTTTCACTGATTCATTTAATGTAGATGTTTCTAGGTATCAAAAGGAGAAGTTAAGGTAACTTGAGACTTGTTCAATGATCATATGTTATACTGTATGGTAATATAAAACACACTTATTCCCATTAATTACACACACACAAATCCTGAACACACACAAACGCATTGAACACAGACTCACACCTGTATGCATGCATGAACACACACACACATCCTGAACACACACACACTGGAAACACATCCTGAACACACACTGGACACACACACACATCTTCATGCATGAACACACACACACATTTCTAAAGTAACACGAACACGCCACACACACACACAGACACACACATTGTCAAAGCAACTCTTTGTAAACTTTAGTGTCCCTGATTTGTGCTTCTGTAGAACTACAGCTGATATTTGATATGACCAAGTAAGTAATGATGGTGGTCTTTGACTTTGACTTCACTTGAATTAAGACTTATTTTTAGTCATATTCTTCACAGCAGTCAACACTCACATTTTCTAAGTCCAGGTTTCATTGTGTTCTCTCCACCATGTTCCACACTGTAGCGGTAAGCAGAAGAACAGACAGTCATTGAGGGATACACCTGAACTCATACACACACACACACACTCACACTCACACACACACACACACACACACACACACACACACACACACACACACACACACACACACACACACACACACACACACACACACACACACACACACACACACACACACACACACACACACACACACACACACACACACACACACACACACACGCACACACACGCACACACACAGTCTTTATATCACTTAGTCCAAGTGGTGGTCAGAATGTTTGTCTTAACTAGCCTGATAACTCCAACATGTCTGATATGAACATTGACATAAACCCTCTACATACTTGAGTTTCTCCAGTCTGCAGTGTGGATCCTCCAGTCCAGCAGAGAGCAGTCTGACTCCTGAGTCTCCTGGGTGATTGTAGCTCAGGTCCAGCTCTCTCAGGTGTGAGGGGTTTGACATCAGAGCTGAGATCAGAGAAGCACAGCCTTCCTCTGTGACTAGACAGCGTGACAACCTGCAAAGAGTCAAATCATATTAAAACCACACTGCTATTCTTTGGTGGTGAAAATAGTGGCAGTATATTTTTTCAACATATTCAGATACATCAGTGTCCTGAAACCTGACATATATATATATATATATATATATATATATATATATATATATATATATATATATATATATATATATATATATATATATCATTATAAGAAAAAATCATAATATTGTGTGTAGAGAGAAAAATGTATAGTACGAATATTTGAGTAGACTGACCAGATCAGTTTAAAAAGCAGTATCAGTCAAAAGACAGACAGTGAGGTATCAGATTTAGATTGTATTGAGTATACAGTCCACACCATATCTAGTTTGACAGTGAAGCTAACATTTTAAATGTGGCTCTATACTCCAGCATTTTGGATTTGAGATAAAATATTTCATATGAGGTGACAGTATATAATGTCACCTTTTATTTGAGGGTATTTTCATACATATCTGTTTCACCATTTAGAAAAATAAAAGCCCTTTATGTATCAAGTCCCCCTATTTGAAGAAGTCATAAGTATTCTGACCAATTCACTTATAGTGTATTAAAGTAGTCAAAAGTTTAGTATTTGGTCCCATATTCTTTGAATGCAATGACTAAATCAAGCCTGTGACTGCCATGATTGAGAAAGATCATGAATGAATCATGAATAATAATGAGTGAGAAAGTTACAGAGGCTACAACAAAACATGCTAACCTCTCACCATTACCGATAACAGAGGGGGTATGATCCTTGTTCCTCTGTAACTTTCTCATTCATCATCATTCACGATTCATTCATGATTATTCATAATCATGGTAGTATCCACATGAATGTAGAAGTGTTCAGAAACATCTTCTATTCTTACTGACAATACAAGTGAAGTGACTCCAAAATGACAGGACATTATTCACCATTCAGTTTCTATTGGGAAAAACATCATCCAAAACACAACCAAGACAAACTGCAAATGCATTCAACAAGTTTGTAGAATCACAAGCTTGATATAATCACTGTGGGTAAGGAATATGGGACCAAATACTAAACTTCTGACTAAATGAATTTGTCCAAATTATTACGACTTCTTCAAATGGGAGAACTAGACACATAAAATGCTTTCATTTCTAAACGGTAAAACAGATATGTATGAAAAACCTAAAATAAAAGGTGACATTCTGTACTGTTGCCTAATATGAAACATTATATTTCAAATCTAAAAAGCTGGAGCATAGCACCAAATGTAAAACTGTAAGCTTCACTGTCCAAACACATATGGTGTGGACTATGTGTGCCTGGTAAACACATGTGGATCTGGTGAACAGTTATCACTTGTTGACCAACTACAGGAATACTGACCTCAGAGTCTCCAGTTTACAGTGGGGATCCCCCAGTCCAGCAGAGAGCAGCTTCACTCCTGAATCCTTCAGGTCATTGTTACTCAGATCCAGCTCTCTCAGGTGTGAGGGGTTTGACCTCAGAGCTGAGACTAGAGAAGCACAGCCTTCCTCTGTGACTAGACAGCCTGACAGCCTGCAAAGAGTCAAATCATATTAAAACCATACTGCTATTCTTTGGCGGTGAAAATAGTGGCAGTATATTTTTGCAACATATTCAGATACATCAGTGTCCTGAAACCTGCCATATCTATTCATAAATGAATGTATCATTATTAGAAATTATCAGATTATTGCTTCTAGATAGAAACATGTATAGTACAAATATTTGAGTAGACTGACCAGAGCAGTTTAAAAAGCAGTATCAGTCAAAAGACAGACGTTGAGGTATCAGATTTAGATTGTATTGAGTATACAGTCCACACCATATCTATTTTGACAGAGAAGCTAACATTTTAAATGAAAGCACTTTATGTATCTAGTCCCCCCATTTGAAGAAGTCAAAAGTATTCTGACCAATTCACTCATAGTGTATTAAAGTAGTCAAAAGTTGAGTATTTGGTTGTAAACTCGTTGGTTGCATTTGCAGTTTGTTTTGGTTGTGTTTTGGGTTATGTTTTGTCCAATAGTAACTGAATAGTGGATGATGACTGGAGTAATTTTCTGTCTAAGTGAGTAGATAACATGTTTCTAAACACTACTGAATTAATCATGATAATGCCATGATTAATAAAAATCATGAATGGATCATGAATAATAATGAGTGTGAAAGTTACAGAGGATTCAACAAAACATGCTAACCTCTCACCATAACCAATAACAGAGGGGGTATGATCCTTGTTCCTCTGTAACTTTCTCATTCCTCATCATTCACGATTCATTCATGATTATTCATAATCATGGTAGCATCCACATGAATGTAGAAGTGTTCAGAAACATCTTCTATTCTTACTGACAATACAAGTGAAGTGACTCCAAAACGACAGGACATTATTCACCATTCAGTTTCTACTGGGAAAAACATAATCCAAAACACAACCAAGACAAACTGCAAATGTATTCAACAAGTTTGTAGAATCACAAGCTTGATGTAATCACTGTGGGTAAGGAATATGGGACCAAATACTAAACTTTGGACTAAATGAATTTGTCCAAATACTTATGACTTTTTCAAATGGGAGAACTAGATACATTAAGTGCTTTCATTTCCAAACAGTAACACAGATATGTATGAAAATATCCTCAAATAAAAGGTGACATTCTGTACTGTCGCCTAATATGAAACATTCTATCTCAAATCCAAAATGCTGGAGCATAGCACCAAATGTAAAACTGTAAGTTTCACTGTCCAAACACATATGGTGTGGACTATGTGTGCCTGGTAAACACATGTGGATCTGGTGAACAGTTATCACTTGTTGACCAACTACAGGAATACTGACCTCAGAGTCTCCAGTTTACAGTGGGGATTCCCCAGTCCAGCAGAGAGCAGCTTCACTCCTGAATCCTTCAGGTCATTGTTACTCAGATCCAGCTCTCTCAGGTGTGAGGGGTTTGACTTCAGAGCTGAGACCAGAGAAGCACAGCCTTCCTCTGTGACTAGACAGCCTGACAACCTGCAAAGAGAAAAATCATATTAAAACCACACTGCAATTCTTTGGTGGTGAAAATTGTGGCAGTATATTTTTACAACATATTCAGATATATCAGTGTCCTAAAACCTGCCATATCCATTCATAAATGAATGTTTCATTATTAGAAATGACAAATGATCAAAGTATTGCTTGTAGAGAGAAACATGTATAGTACAAATATTTGAGTAGACTGACCAGAGCAGTTTAAAAAGCAGTATCAGTCAAAAGACAGACAGTGAGGTATCAGATTTAGATTGTATTGAGTATACAGTCCACACCATATATATTTTGACAGTGAAGCTAACATTTTAAATGTGGCTCTATACTCCAGCATTTTGGATTTGAGATCAAATGTTTCATATGAGGTGACAGTATATAATGTCACCTTTTATTTGAGGGTATTTTAATACATATCTGTTTCACCATTTAGAAATGAAAGCACTTTATGTATCTAGTCCCCCACTTTTGAAGAAGACATAAGTATTTTGATAAATTCACTCATAGTGTATTAAAGTAGTCAAAAGTTTAGTATTTGGTCCCAAACTCGTTGGTTGCATTTTCAGTTTGTTTTGGTTGTGTTTTGGGTTATGTTTTGCCCAACAGTAACTGAATGGTGGATGATGACTGGATTAATTTTCTGTCTAAGTGAGTATATAACATGTTTCTAAACATTACTAAATTAATCCTGATGATGACATGATTAAGAAAAATCATGAATGAATCATGAATAATAATGAGTGAGAAAGTTACAGAGGCTACAACAAAACATGCTAACCTCTCACCATTACCAATAACAGAGGGGGAATGATCCTTGTTCCTCTGTAACTTTCTCATTCATCATCATTCACGATTCATTCATGATTATTCATAATCATGGTAGCATCCACATGAATGTAGAAGTGTTCAGAAACATCTTCTATTCTTCCTGACAATACAAGTGAAGTGACTCCAAAATGACAGGACATTATTCACCATTCAGTTTCTATTGGGAAAAACATCATCCAAAACACAACCAAGACAAACTGCAAATGCATTCAACAAGTTTGTAGAATCACAAGCTTGATGTAATCACTGTGGGTAAGGAATATGGGACCAAATACTAAACTTATAAATACTTTAATAATATATATGTGAATATGTCCAAATTATTACAACATATACAAATGGGAGAAATAGATACATAAAGTGCTTTAATTTCTAAACAGTAACACAGATATGTATGAATATATCCTCAAATAAAAGGTGACATTACATACTGTTGCCTAATATGAAACATTATATCTCAAATCCAAAATGCTGGAGCATAGCACCAAATGTAAAACTGTAAGCTTCACTGTCCAAACACATATGGTGTGGACTATGTGTGCCTGGTAAACACATGTGGATCTGGTGAACAGTTATCACTTGTTGACCAACTACAGGAATACTGACCTCAGAGTCTCCAGTTTACAGTGGGGATTCCCCAGTCCAGCAGAGAGCAGCTTCACTCTTGAATCCTTCAGGTCATTGTTACTCAGATCCAGATCTCTCAGGTGTGAGGGGTTTGACTTCAGAGCTGAGACCAGAGAAGCACAGCCTTTCTCTGTGACTCCACAGCCTGACAGCCTGCAAAGAGATCATCATGATTTCACAAACACAGTTAATTTAACATCAGTAGTGTAGAAGGACAATGGCAGATGCATTTGGTTTATTCTCTTAAACAACATATAGATTCATCTTCCGTCTCCTAGAATTGTATGGTTATAATGGTTTACTAATGTGAAAATCAATGCATTTATTCAATATGTTTTTCAATAGAATATTATATACATATTATAATACATATTTTACTCTAAAATTAATATTTCTTCCTGATGATTAGTACTTAAATGTCATTTTATGTACTCACAGAGCAGCTCTGGAGGCTTTGACCACTGGCAGCAGCCTCAGAAGACCTTCCTCTGATCTGGAGTATTTCTTCAGGTCAAACACATCCAGCTCCTTTTCTGAAGTCAGCAACACAAAGACCAGAGCTGACCACTGTGCAGGTGACAGTTCTTCTTCTGAGAGACTTCCTGATCTCAGGTAGCGTTGGATCTCCTCCACTAGAGAATGGTCATTCAGTTCATTCAGACAGTGGAACAGATTGATGCACCTCTCTGGAGAGGGATTCTCCCTGATCTTCTCCTTGATGTACTTGACTGTTTCTTCATGGCTCTGTGAGCTGCTTCTTGTCTTTGTCAGTAGACCTCGTAAGTGCTTCTGATTGGACTCCAGTGAGAGGCCCAGAAGGAATCGGAGGAACAGGTCCAGGTTTCCTGTCTCACTTTGTAAGGCTTTATCCACAGCACTCTTGTAGAAGGTAACTTTACGCTTGTGTCTGATCCTCACAGAAAAGTTACTGGACGTTGATTGAGGTTTGGCCATTAGATTCTCATTGTTGTTGATGAATGAGAGGAACACAAATACAGCAGCCAGAAACTCCTGAATGCTCAGATGCACGAAGCAGTACACCTTGTCCTGGTACAGCACACATTCCTCTTTAAAGAGCTGTGTGCACAATCCTGAGTACACTGAGGCTTCATTGACATCAATGCCAGCCTCCTTCAGGTCTTCTTCATAGAAAATTAGATTGCCCTTCACAAGCTGTTGAAAAGCCAGTTTTCCCAGTGACAGAATGCTCTCTTTATTCCAGTGTGGACCTGTCTCTTCTTTCCCAAGATACTTTTCATTCTTCTGTTTGGTATGAAACTCCACAAGGTGTGAGTACATCTCAGTCAGAGTCTTGGGCATCTCTTCTTTCTTATGTTTCAGCATGTGTTCAAGGACTATTGCAGAAATCCAACAGAAGACTGGAATGTGGCACATGATGTGGAGGCTCCTTGATGTCTTTATGTGTGAGATGATTCTGCTGGCCAGGTCCTCTGAATCACTAAATCTCTTCCTGAAGTACTCCTCCTTCTGTGGGTCATTGAACCCTCGTACCTCTGTCACCTGGTCAACACACCCTGAAGGGATCTTATTGGCTGCTGCAGGTCGGGTGGTTATCCAGAGGAGAGCAGAGGAAAGCAGATTTCCCTTGATGAGATTTGTCAGCAGAACATCCACTGAGGTTGACTTTGTGACGTCACAACAGATCTTGTTCTTCTGGAAGTCTAGGGGCAGTCGGCACTCATCCAGACCATCAAAGATGAACAGAACTTTGTACTTGTCGTAGTTGGAGAATCTTGATTCTTTGGTTTCCATTGAGAAGTGATTGAGAAGTTCAATCAAAGTGTGTTTTTCCCTGTTCATCAAATTCAGCTCCCGAAAAGGGAATGAAAATACACATTGGACATCCTGATTTGCTTTTCCTTCAGCCCAGTCCATAATGAACTTCTGCACAGAGAATGTTTTTCCAATGCCAGCGACTCCCTTTGTCAGCACAGTTCTGATAAGTTTGTCTTGTCCAGTTAAGGGTTTGAAGATGTCGTTACATTTGATTGCAGTCTCTGGTCTTGCTTGTTTCCTGGTTGTTGTCTCAATCTGTCTCACTTCATGTTCATTATTGACCTCTCCTGTTCCACCCTCTGTGATGTAGAGCTCTGTGTAGATCTTATTGAGAAGTGTTGGGTTTCCTTGTTTAGCAATCCCCTCAAATACACATTGAAACTTCTTCTTTAGATTAGATTTGAGTTCACGTTGGCAAATCACAGCAAGCTCATCTGAATCTAGAAATAACACAGAGGATATTAATATTACGTCTGTTTTAATGCCTACAGTATTCTAGGACTGTTATAACATTTTAAATTATAATCATTTCTTCGCTTAACTGACTGTATAAATGTGTAAATGTTTTCATAATGCATTACAGACTGGTGTGACTGATTTATATAATTATTGGTATTCTCTCTCTCTCTCTCTCTCTCTCTCTCTCTCTCTCTCTCTCTCTCTCTCTCTATCTCTCTCCTCTTCTCTCTGTCTAAATTAATCACCACAACACATCCCTGCTGCTACTTGATGAGGTCACTAGGTGTTGTGTTAAGGCTGCTACTATATCATTTAGTTACACAGCTACTTTAGCTGTACTTTAGCTACAGCTTTTAAATGTTCTAAAACAGCATTCAACATGAGGCAGACAGCTCTTACTTTTCTCCAGTGTGTCAGCAAGCTCCTTCTGGTTCATTTTCCTCAGGACGTGCAGTGTGATCTTCAGAGCCCCCTCTCTGGCACTGCTCAAATGCTTCTCATCTTCAGCATCCACCACTTCCTTATCCTGCTTCTGACTCTCAAAGCCTTCTGGGAGTTCTGGACTAAGAATCCTCTTGAACATCTTCAGCTCGTTCTTCACAAATGTTATAATATTCTCTTCAAGCAACTGAAATAAATCAAGTCAATAAGTTAAGCAAGAGACTAAATGTTTTCTCATTAACACATTAATGAATGATTGACAGATCAACTTTACTTGAGGTAAACAAAAACAAATGTACATAACAGGACCACATACACTGAATATGGAGGCCAGGTCTGTTTGATGACTCTGGGAAGAATGACCACTGAGAATCTCTGACTCTGATCTCTCCTGTTGGTTTCTGGGGACAAAACATCAGATTACATCTCCTCATCCAGGGAGTACACACACACACACACACACACACACACACACACACACACACACACACACACACACACACACACACACACACACACACACACACACACACACACACACACACACACACACACACACACACACACACACACACATCATCACTGATAACACACACACACACACACACACATCATCACTGTTAAACACACACACACACAAAAATCCCCTCTCTTTAGGCTGAACATTTGAAGACAGAGAACCCGACTCAGAGCCAATGCAACAGTGGAGGGGACCTCACCCAACTCATCAGGACCAATCAGAAGATCAGAACTACTAGATTCAACCTACATCATTTATTGTATAAAATGTCTGCACACAATGTTTTCGGGGCTCTCTTCTCCCTAAGAGTTTGACGAACGAGTCCGTGCACGCGATTCCAGATAACTTTACCTCTGAATAATAATAATAATAATAAACTGCCTTTATTATACCATATCCACCCTGTCCAAAGTCTCTACTTGGTCTCAGTTCTCCAGTAAACTTGTGATTATCAACAGTACACAACGGTAACAAACAATTGGGGGAACTCACGGGGCAGATAGTAAGGTCGCAATGACACAGAAAGCAGTTCAATGTCGGGGTACAGAGTCGCTCTCTTACCAGGATCGCGGTCCGCTCTGACCAGGGTGAAGCCGGCCGGCTCCACTTCTCTGTCCGGGACTCTGTCATCCAGCCAAGTCTCCCAGCTGTATTGGATTCCGCTGCCAGCAGCGTTTTCATTATTTAGTCCGTTCGTAGCGGGTATGTACACGATCAACAAGATCAGTCCAAAACCAACCACTGGAAATCCATGGTTGGCAGAATGTTTGTAAACTAAGTCTACAAATTAAAAACATAAAATAACGCCACACTGCAGGTCGCAACAGAGACGCTGCTAGCCGCTATTGTCTTAGTTACGTTCATGGTTACGTCACGTATGACGAAAGCGCGTAAGTGCAAGCCCACAGACACCCATAGAGAATGTATTGAAAGCTTTGAAATTTGAAAAAAATAGATTTTACATGACAGGCTATGAGAGACTTCTGGGCGATTTTCAACCTGACTGAAATCGCCCCAAAAACGGGCGGGGCCATTTGAAGCACGACTTTAGCCTGATTTGACATTTAGTGGCTGGCAGATCAGACGTGAACACTGATAACTACTGTTGCCGTGATATAATTGATTAGAAAAAAAATCCCTTCCTTTTCCCGTTTGGCAGTGCGTCGCCCATATCGCCCTATTGAACAGGCCGTCCCTGTCCAGGATACAACAAAGGGTACAACAATGTGCCATTTCCTATTTATGGAAGCCCCACTACTGTGGACAGTTGATTCCACATTTTGTTTTAAGAAAGAAAACTTTCTGAGTGATTTATAAACAAAACACACTACCCTGTATCCATTTAGGTAAAATAAACCAAATCAGAAAAGAAATTCAATTCAAAGAGGCTTTACTAGCATGACCATATTTACATACAGTATTGCTAAAGCACATAAACAGGGAAACGTGTTACACATTAACATCCAGTAGTCCAATAGGATGCAGACAATAAACATTAAGTTAACATTCGTTTAAAAGCAACAATCATGTCAACACAATGTAGCAATATGAACAACACTGATGGATATCAGCAACAACATGAAAACAAGAATATTACAGGTGTCTGTGTGTGTGTGTGTGTGTGTGTCTGTGTCTTTGTGTACTTCACTGTCAGTTGATGAGCAGGTGTACAAAAAAAGGCTTTACAACATATATGGGCAAGTCCATTTAGGACAGCACATTTCCACCATAGTTCACATTAGGAAAAAATGACAGCATGAATGCTCACTAAACAAACATATACTACATATACCTTTTTATACACATTTTTTTTCAGTAATTTTTTAAGAGTGAAAGGGAAGTAAGCAATCGCTCATCATAGGATCATACATATTTCAGTTACAATATTAGTTACAATATTAGTGTTAGTTAGATCATCATGTCAAAGCTGGACCTGCAAAGTCTGAACGACACAAGTGTGCAATGATTGGAGTGATTTTGTTTCTTTTTTTTCTTGCTTTGCTTGTTTTCAAAAGGAAAAATCATAGTTGGTAAAAAATAAAATAAACTTTAGTTGAAAGGTATCACACTGTATAATTTACAAATATCTAAAGAGGTTTAGTGGATGCCATAAAACATCTGTGGAGCTTGAAGATTTGTAGTACATAGATGTTTGGCAGAGATAATTCAAAAGAATAAAATCATAAACTCTATCTATCGAGATAGAGAGAGAGAGAGAGAGAGAGAGAGAGAGAGAGAGAAGTGTTTCCTTAGAGCAGTACATGCAGCAATCACTTAATGGAGTGATGTCATAATGGGCCACAAAACTTTGGGGATGTGGATGGAAAGTTACAGGCAGGAGAGGGGAACCAACAGAAGCAGGTCTTGAGACATGAGTTTGCCCCTTTTTGAAAACCTCTTGAGAGAGGATTGGTGGGATATATATACATAAATACAAACATACATACACACTAGTAGTGTGTGGAACTACAGGTACTGTGAGGAAAAAAAGATAGATGATGTAAAATGAAAAATAAAACAAGCTTCAGCTTCTTAAGACACGGTGGGTTCATCTAAGTAGACACATGTAACTTCATGTGGACACCAGACTGTCTCTGTCTACACATGTAACTTCATGTGGACACCAGACTCTTTGTCTACACATGTAACTTCATATGGGTACCAGACTGTCTCTGTCTACACATGTAACTTCATATGGACACCAGACTGTCTCTGTCTACACATGTAACTTCATGTGGACACCAGACTCTTTGTCTACACACGTAACTTCATGTGGACACCAGACTAACTCCATTCATTTTACCGGTGGTATTGAGAACAGATAAACCCACCGTGTCTTAAGAAGCTCAAGCTTGTTGTTTTATTGTTCATTATATCTCTTTTTCCTCACAGCGGCACTCATACGCTACTAGTGTATATATCATATAGATACACTACAGCAACAGGATACGGCGGTTGTGCTGTCTGGCAAAACGGTCCACAAATACATCAAGATCCAGAGCCTTGGCCCTTCTGGACTCTATGCTCAGGACACCAAGATCACTGAGTCTCTCATCACTAGTGGTGGACCGCAGGAAGTTTTTTATCAGTTTCAGTGTGGAGAAACTGCGTTCGCAAGAGGCTGAGCTTACAGGAAGGGTTACAGCAATCTTGCACAGTCTAAAGAGCTCAAAGAAAACTTCCCTGTATGGCTCAATAAAACAAACCAGCTCAACTGTACTGCATGGCTTTTTGACTTCACCACTCTGTATTTTTCTGTCCAAAACTCTCTTAAATTGATGGAGCTCATGCCCTAAATCATCAATGTCTGCATTATACAAACGGCCAAATGAAAAAACATTGCTCTCCTTTAAAAAGGTATCACTCTGGGGACTGAGAGACTGTATGCTTCTCATGAGCTCACAGTTTGTATTGGAGAAACGTCTGTTCAACTCATTGAGCATGCTGTCAATTACAGGATAGAAAAATGATGTGAGAAACATATCTTTGTCACGTTCTACCTCCCTCTGACCAACAGTGCTTAGCGTGCAGTAGCCACTGAGTCTAGAGCTCAGCATTTTCTGACGTTTCGCCACTGACCTTGTTGCAGAATCACACTGCTCACAAATATTCAATGCTTCATCCCACAACTCATCAAAGAAAGACTCCTGCCTGTGGTCTTTCAATGTCAGGACTAAAGCATTTACTAAGTCAACAGCACTTGACAGATCAACAGTTTGTGACTGTAACATGTCAGACAATAGCTTTGTCTCCACAAACAACTTACGCAGAGTAACAAGATGCACAACAAATTCTAGGTCAATTTGAGCAAGAAGACCTCGGGCCTCAACAGTTCTTTCACCATGACGTTCTTGAGCAATCTCTTGCAGTAGTCGTTTAAGGGCAGGTAGAGTGTCCATGATATTACGTAGGGCTAGAAATCGGCATGACCAACGTGTGTCGCTTAAACGTTGCAGCTCTCTGGTTCTGCCATACATTTCTCTTTGGAGAGACAGCCATTTTGGGTGCACATATGAGGAAGAAGTAAACATATAAAGACTCTGTAACAAAGAAAAAAACTCCTCCGTTTCTGGGACACTTTTGACTACATCAACTAACACTAAATTCAGACAATGAGCACTACAATGGACGTAGAAGGCAAATTTAGCCTGTTCTTTGATCCTTGCCTGAACCCCTGAATGCTTACCGCTCATAACGGCAGCACCATCGTACGCTTGGCCTACGAGGTTATTTTTGTAGTCCAGGCCATAACGTTCCAGTAAGTGTACTATTTTTCCAGTAAGCCCTGCTGCATCTAACCTCTCTGCAGATTCAAAATGGAGAAAACTCTCCTTAATGGCCCCATTGTAATAGTACCTGAGTGTGAAGGACATCTGTTCTTTTTTTGAAATATCCTTTGTTTCATCTGCCATGACGCTAAAAACCTCACTTTTCTTCACTTCTTCTATGATTTCAGACCGAACCATTTCTGCCAAACAACCCAAAACCTCATTCTGGATGATCTTGCTTGTGTACTTTGCATTGTGAATGGAAGTTAATCTTCTCTTAACAAGTTGGTCGTGGTTAGCAACTGTGTTAAGAATTTCCCTAAAGTTTCCTTTGATAGTGGACCCTTCAGATTCATCATGTCCTCTTTGTGCTATGTTTTGTGTAGCTGTAAGCAACAGCACTTCCCCAACTGTTTTAATGTATGCCTGATTTTCTTGTACTTGTTTAGTGTGTTCTTTGTCAAGGAGATCTGTTAGTGTTGCGTCAGTTCTAACAGCTCTTTGATAATCCCTCCATGCGATCATTGCACACTTGTGTCGTTCAGACTTTGCATGTAGTGAAAACCCTGCATTTCTCATAGTTGCCTTTTTCCAGTTTGTAAAACCAGGTGTTGAAACAAAAACGGTGTCTGGGGCATTTGGTGTGCTAAAATGTCTACATGCATAGCAACATGTAGAGTCCGTCATTACAGAATACTCAAGCCATGGATGAGTAGTGTACCAGTTTGGTCTGAAGCTTCGTCTTCTGTCCCCCATCAGTGTGGTTGGGAATATCTTCAAGTTCGGCTGTACTGGTACGTCATACTTAGACTTGCTGATATTTGAAGAAGATGGACAGTAAACATAGGGCACAACTACAACATTTATTTACTGTATATCTGCATGTATTTCAAAATGTAGGCAAAGTATTTACTTTAAAAAAAAAACAGAGCCATATTGACACAAAAAATAATTAACAGCAGAAAGCAGCATTTTAAGGACACCCAGCAGGCCTACCATTACATTGTAATTGCATTGCTTTGCAAATAGTAAGAACCTTCCTCATCACAAACCTGATGGTGCAGTACTTGATCCACATGGATCCACTTGCTGTCCCTCTGGCTGTTCATCTCTCTGTCCCTGTATGCTTTCTTCTTCATGCTTCTCACCCTCTTCTTCATTCTCCTCACCCTCTGGAATTTCCCTCTCTTTGTCAGACCCCTCACTTTCATCACATGCTGGCTCTCCCTCTTCCTCAACTTTCTCAAAACCTTGATTTGTTTCTCTCACTATTTTGTTTGCTGGGGCAAAAAATGACTTTATGTCCCTTCCTCGTTTCATGATAACTATTAGAAGAAGAAAAAACGTAGGGGCATGCATTACATTTTGTTACCTAACCATCCCTCCCTACTTAACACTGGCAGATAACCTGTTGATTACTTTACTAAAAATGTATTTGTTATCGCGATGCAACAGCCAAGACGGATGAAGTTACGTGGTTAACATCACAACATTGTGTAGACCTAGCAAGGATAGCCTGCTAACATTTGGATATTTGCTTCTGCTTCGATGAGTTTGCTTAGATATGATTACATTTCTAAACAAATCGAGACCAGACATTTAAAAACTTGATTTGATTTATGTGTGAGGAACAAAAGGAACATGTAGGCTATGTGCAAGAACAACAAGTCACTTATGATATTAAATCGTTTTTTCTTACCTTCGACTCCTGTAAATCGTAGCTCCTCTCGCAAATAGTAGTTGCTGAGCTCTCATTCACCGAAGCAGCACCACACGTGGCAGGCAGGCAGATGGCTGGATACAGTTTTTGGGTGCGCCACTCTAATTTACCCGTGTAGAACGTTGCCGTGTAGAGCGTTGCATTAGTTCCGCTTTTGGCGCTCGCGTGTAAAATAGTTATAAATTCATAATTTTTTATTTGGTCAGCACGGGGGGGCCACAGGGGTGGCCAGGGACATTTCCAGGGAGGCACGGGCCTCCCCCGGCCTCCGTGTAAAACCGCCACTGGTTGTAATCTAGGGTTGGAACCGGTTCAACCGAAAAAGAACGTCAAAATGAACCGGAAACTAAAGTGTTCTATACTTTTCAGTAATAGCCGTTATTTTAAAAGCATGGAATCCAGGTAATAACCTTATTTTACTTTCCTGGCATTGTTCTCCAGTCCCACAAAAATCGCAACAACCCAGGTAACAAGGAATGTAACTGAGACATTTGTAACATTCCCCTTAAATCTTCCAGAGGTAGTGAATGTCATAGCCCTTTTGGGACATTACAGGCACATTCATAACGTTTCTAATAAGTATTATAGAGGTTATAAATATCTGGTCGTTATACGGACATCATGGCAACTTTAAAAATGTTCCTTGGTAGTCCATGAAAGGTTCTGAATATCATGTTATTTTGGAGATATCCTAGGAACATTTCATAACGTTACATTTAGAGCTATGGTTTTTGTCTTCATGTAACGTTACAATCAGAATGATAGAAATACATTTTGTAACGTCGTCTGTAAGTCAAGTGGTGGTACACTGGTAACGTTGTCTTTAAGTGTGTAGGAACATTTGTTACGTTCTAAATAAGTACTTTAGATCCCAAGATATTGGGGCCAGCATAAAGGAAGTGGATCCAGCTTTTCCCCTCCGCAATATATTTTTCCATAATTCTACCGATTTAATAAATGTATGGAAATTAATAATGTCATTTTGACCTCAGTATAGGCCTATGGAAGAGGGAACGATACCTACAAATAATATTTTTTTATTATATTAATTTATGAATGTAGCCTATAACAATACTAATACTTTTTACGAATCATTATAAAGCAGCTAGCAGTAGTATTGGCCTGACGACAGTTCATCCTGAATATTCCTTTTGACTCCATTATCCGTCATTGCAAATATAGAAGTGGGTGTGGCAACTAACAATACTGAGGCTGGAGCCAGAAAGAAACACCTACCGTACTAATTGGTAAAAGTGAAACAACACAGCTGAACAGCGAAGACGCCATTGACTCCGACTGACCGAACACAGTTCACCTCTTTTTTTACGAAAGGTAAGTTATCCGGCGTGTACTATTTAAACCAAGTAACTTAGTGTACTCCCAGCTCCCCAGATAAAGACATTTTGATGATGTCAGGCTATCTAACTAGCGAGGAAGCTTGCCAGTTAGCTAATTAGCCAGTTGGCTAATAGATAGTTTAGCCTAGCTACGTTACTTGGATAGTGCCGTGTGTAACCACAGCCTGTGTTACAGGGTTGAGTAATCGTGTTCTTAGGTCCTGATGAAGAACAACATTGGTCTATTACTAGCATAAGCACGTAAACATATATAATGCATGCTACGGCTTGATACATTTTTACTAAAGGGCTGACTAAATTTAAACAATCCAGATAATGAAAAGTGCAATTGATCCTTTCTATAACACCAACATTATTCAAATGCCTTGCAGTGTCACGATAGCCTGAGAAGCTGTAGTCATCTCTTTCCTCATTTAAGTTCTGATTCAAGATGGATATTATGGATAACGTCTTGGGTAGTAGAGATTCATGTTCTTTCCGTTTCTTTACTTAGTGTTCTAAAGATTGAACATGTCTTCAAAAAAGGTAAACCTATGTGTTGTCTAACTGGTTATTCATTTTAAATGGACAAGTAAGGCAGTCCAATTTCATTTTGTACTGTATGTGTAGAGCCATTGTCATATCATTGTTTAATCATTTTCAGACTGTTAAATCCTCTGGTGTAATACGGATGTCGAGTACTTCAAGAAAGAGAGAATACAATAGAATCTGGACTAAATTGTCAAGGGAGAAAACCAACCTTAAGAATAAAAGGGTAGAGAAGGAAGTCAATGACAATGAAAGTGGATCTAGTCTCATCAGCCAGTCTGACACCAAGAGTGAAGATACCAGTTCTACTGAATCTGACAGCCAGTCTGACACCAAGAGTGAAGATACCAGTTCTACTGAATCTGACAGCAAAATTGAGTCAGACAGTGAAGTTGAGGCAGTGGAAGGTACTCCTCCAAGACTGCCAACACATGCTGAGGAAGAGTCAGATGGTGAACTCCAGACAGTAGGTGGTACTCCTCCAAGACTTCCAACACTCGCTGAGGAAGAGTCAGATGGTGAACTCCAGACAGTAGGTGGTACTCCTCCAAGACTGCCAACACATGCTGAGGAAGAGTCAGATGGTGAACTCCAGGCAGTAGGTGGTACTCCTCCAAGACTGCCAACACATGCTGAGGAAGAGTCAGATGGTGAACTCCAGACAGTAGGTGGTACTCCTCCAAGACTTCCAACACTCGCTGAGGAAGAGTCAGATGGTGAACTCCAGACAGTAGGTGGTACTCCTCCAAGACTGCCAACACACGCTGAGGAAGAGTCAGATGGTGAACTCCAGACAGTAGGTGGTACTCCTCCAAGACTGCCAACACACGCTGAGGAAGAGTCAGATGGTGAACTCCAGGCAGTGGAAGGTACTCCTCCAAGACTGCCAACACACGCTGAGGAAGAGTCAGATGGTGAACTCCAGACAGTAGGTGGTACTAAGCCAAGACTGCCAACACACGCTGAGGAAGAGTCAGATGGTGAACTCCAGACAGTAGGTGGTACTAAGCCAAGACTGCCAACACACAGTGACATAGATTCAGAGACTGAAGCCAATGCTGGTTGTGCAATTCAGGAGACAACTGACTCTGACAATGATGATGTTGAAAAAGATTCTACCTTCAGAGAGGACCTGGCAACCTGGATAAGTGATTCCCAAGTGAAACACAATGCTGTTGATGCACTTCTGAAGATGCTGCAGTCTAATGGTCACGCAGATTTGCCTTCCACTGCTAGAATTCTCCTAGAAACGACCAATGTTTTTGTTGAAGCCAAGTCTAATGTGGAGTTTGTCAGATTTAAAGTGAAGGTGGAGTTAGTGAAACATCTAAATCAAATCAAATCAAATTTTATTGGCCACATGCGCCGAATACAACAGGTGCAGACATTACAGTGAAATGCTTACTTACAGCCCTTAACCAACAGTGCATTTATTTTTAACAAAAAAGTAAAAATAAAACAACAACAAAAAAAGTGTTGAGAAAAAAAGAGCAGAAGTAAAATAAAATAACAGTAGGGAGGCTATATATACAGGGGGGTACCGGTGCAGAGTCAATGTGCGGGGGCACCGGCTAGTTGAAGTAATATGTACACGTGGGTAGAGTTAAAGTGACTATGCATAAATAATTAACAGAGTAGCAGCAGCGTAAAAGGATGGGGTGGGGGGGGCAGTGCAAATAGTCAGGGTAGCCATGATTAGCTGTTCAGGAGTCTTATGGCTTGGGGGTAGAAGCTGTTGAAGTCTTTTTAGACCTAGACTTGGCACTCCGGCAGAGCCAGTGTCTTTGAAAAGACCCTACAACAAGGTACATCATGTTTAAAGTCTGATAAACAAGCCTACTTTCTCAAAGTTCTGTTCCTACCAACTGTATGGGATGAACAGGAAAATCTGTTAAGTGTGTACTATAAATGTGGTAACGGTTTGACATCTGTGATATTCTCTGAAGTTGCATATGCAGAGGACTTGAGGCCATGTGCCACCTCAAGCCAGAGCGACAGTAAGTGTCTGGTTGTAGTTTTAGGGTAAACAGTTAGTTTTAGGGTAAACAATTGAATTGTATGAAATATTATAGCTTTACAAACATTTCAAAGCCACTCAATAGAATACAATTACCATCATATTTTTGCATATTAGGTCATTTAAAGTCTTATTACTACTTTGTGCATACTGTTAGAACTTTCCAAATACTTGTAGTGCTGTGTATGGGTGAAACTTGTATTTACAACAGTAGTGAAATCACCCTATTCTTCTGGGGTAAAACACAAGTGTGATGCCATGTTTGTAAATATCTGTATGTATTTGCCATCAAACTAAAAGCATAATAAAATAAATAAATTATGCTTAGTATTTATTTTTGTTGGGATTCATTAACCTTCCCACTGAGCTCCTGACTGACATCCCTTCACGTTTGGTTCTGTGCCAGTTTCAAAAGCAAAGTTTGTCTTCATGTTTTTCCTTCTGTTTTCTCAGTTAGTCCAAGTGGCAGCCAGGAAGAAGCTGGCCAAGACAGAGCATCAGAACCAGGTTTCTTTAGCCATCAAGATATTGATCTCGAAATTGTCAATGTAGAAAGTTTAAATAACAGCATGATTTTTTTCTTATATTTTAGACCAAGAGCTGCCATCCCTGCTTGATGAGCCTGTGGCTTCTGAGATGCCTGCTGGATACATTAAAGGTATATTATTCTAGCCTATATGTTACAACATGTTGCTTCTCTTGTATTGTCAACATCAATTCCAAATTGTTTGGCTGTCAGCAGATACATGGTTATCAATACTACTAATATATATGGATAATGGTGAAACTGAAGATGATCCGTACAGAGTTCAGGACTGCTCTGAATGAAGTTATGGAGGCCATAGAGGATAATGGTGAAACTGGAGATGATCCGTACAGAGTTCAGGACTGCTCTGAACCAAGTTATGGAGGCCATAGAGGGTAATGGTGAAACTGGAGATGATGCGTACAGAGTTCAGGACTGCTCTGAACCAAGTTATGGAGGCCATAGAGGATAATGGTGAAACTGGAGATGATCCGTACATAGTTCAGGACTGCTCTGAACCAAGTTATGGAGGCCATAGAGGATAATGGTGGAACTGGAGATGATCCGTACAGAGTTCAGGACTGCTCTGAACCAAGTTATGGAGGCCATAGAGGATAATGGTGAAACTGGAGATGATCCGTACAGAGTTCAGGACTGCTCTGAACCAAGTTATGGAGGCCATAGAGGATAATGGTGGAACTGGAGATGATCCGTACAGAGTTCAGGACTGCTCTGAACCAAGTTATGGAGGCCATAGAGGATAATGGTGGAACTGGAGATGATCCATACAGAGTTCAGGACTGCTCTGAACCAAGTTATGGAGGCCATAGAGGCCTGGCAGCCAAAGGAGTCAGAGTCCTTGGGGCAACTTGAAATGCTGCAAAACCCTGCAGAAACAAATGAGGAACTAAAGGATATCTGTGAAACACTTAAAGACTCCCACTATCGAAGGGAAATGGTAGGGATGGCCATTTAAAATGTATCCGTTTGTAAAAAATGGGAAATCTATATCAAGTATTTTGAAAGCAATTGACAAAAATAAGTTAGCTGTTCATCAAGAGCCCCTTGAATGCGTCCAGATTTGAGAGAAAATTGCAACCTGCAATATTTTTTAATCCAAATATCTTAATGTCAACGAAATGCAGTTGTCATATATGCCATATGCCTATTTAGTGTTTGGATTGATTTCCCAATTAACACTTAACTTATTTTAAGAAGAAACGATCAGCCCTCTGCCTGTTTACACAAGTTTTAGCCCATTATTACATGATACACTACAAAAATGATTTCTCATTACTATCAATCAGAACTGTATGGCCAGCTGTTTTAGCTGAGGAACACACAAATGAGTGGGATTTTTTATTTTATTTTTAATCAGATTCGATACCTGACCCTCTGCTGTGGCCTGGACCTGGGCTCAGGAATCAGACGAATGATGAGAAAAATTAGAACAGAGGAGCTGTGGACAGGCTACTCCTTGAAGGGCAGGAAGGGGAAGAGGGCCTCCAGGCAGGTGTGTTGTGACTGAGTGTGTGACAGATAAAATCGTTTTAGGGTCATTTAGTGTCATTTAGAGGTAAAATGTGTGCATTGACATCCCTGGTCATCCCTACTGCCTCTGATCTGGCGGACTCACTAAACACACATTTAGTTTGTAAATGATGTCTGAGTGTTGGTGTGCCCCTGGCTATCCATAAATACAATTTAAAAAAGAAAATGGTGTCGTCTGGTTTACTTAATATAAGGAATTGGAAATGATTTATACGTTTACTTTTACTTTTGATAGTGAAGTATATTTAAAACCAAATACTTTTAGACTTTTACTCAAGTAGTATTTTACTGGGTGACTTTCAGTTTTACTTGAGTCATTTTCTATTAAGGTATCTTTACTTTTACTCAAGTATGACAATTGGGGGCTTTTTCTACCACTGACAATGCCACAGATGTCTCAAGTTTCGAGGGAGCATGCAACTGGCATGCTGACTGCAGGAATGTCCACCAGAGCTGTTGCCAGATCATTTAATGGTAATTTCTCTACCATAAGCCGCCTCCAACTTTGTTTTAGTGAATTTGGCAGTATCCCCAACCACCCTCACAACTGCAGACCATGTGTATGGTGGTGTGTGGGCGAGTGGTTTGCTGATGTCAATGTCGTGAACAGAGTACCCCATGTTCGTGTCAGGGTTATGGTATGGGCAGGCATAAGCTACAGAGAAGGAACAAAATTGCATTTTATCAATGGCAAATTTAATGCACAGAGATACCATGACTAGATCCTGAGGCCCATTGTCCTGCCGACATCACGTCATGTTTCAGCATGATAATGCAGGGCCCAATGTCGCAAGGATCTGTACACAATTCCAGGAAGCTGAAAATGTCCCAGTTCTTCCATGTCCTGCATACTCACAAGACATGTCAACCATTGAGCATGTTTGGGAGGGCTGGATCGACGTGTACCACAGCTTGTTCCAGTTCCCACCAATATACAGCAACTTCACACAACTACTGAAGAGGAATGGGACAACATTCCACAGGCCACAATCAACAGATTGATCAACTCTATGCAAAGTAGAAGTGTCCCGGAGGAAGAGGAGGCAGTGGCAGATACCCTGTTCTCATGTAATGGGGTAGGGCCCAGTGATGCCAACTTAGCAATTTTGTTGCTAGATTTAGCAACTTTTCAGACTACCCTGGCAACTTTTTTTTTCAAACAGCACCTAGCAACAAATGTAGCTACTTTAAAAAAACTTATTTGGAACTTTTAGCAACTTTTGAAAAGTGACTCAAACACTAAAATGCACACATTTTACCTCTAAATGACACTAAAACGATTTTATCTGTCACACACTCAGTCACAACACACATGGCTGGCTGCAAAAGTGCATTGTGAGTGACGTCAGCAGCAGGCGCTCAGCTCGTGCACAGGCAGCAGCAGGCCAGCCAAGCAGCACAACAACCTGGAGAGAGCTGGAGAGAGATGCCTAGCGCACACATCATTATTTGAGTTAAGTTGCTTGTTCAATAAGATAGCATATATACCTTGTTATTAGCTTGTACCTATAATTGTTGATCAGTCAGGTAGCATGTTTACTAACTACCAGTACACTACTAGTTAATAAGAAAATAAATCAAATGTAATTGTTCCATAATGTGTAATGTGCAATTGTTCAATAATTCAATGTGTTGTGATTATAAATACAAATATCTGATCATATAAATGTGTTGTGTTTATATTACTTTTACAAATACAAATATGTGATAATAAACAAACAAATCTAAACTAACAAATGTCAAATCATATTTGTCGCTGAGACGCCAGTCAATTTGATTCACGTTATTGTGTATTCTACGTAATGACGCAATTTCATGTTATAACGAAAAATGTATGCACTCACTAACTGTAAGTCGGTCTGGATAAGAGCGTCTGCTAAATGGCTAAAATGTAAATGTAATGATGTCATCACGCAATGACATCACAACGTTATTGAGCAACTTTTAGCAACACATTGACCTGCCTCTAACAACTTCCCCTGGAAATTAGTTGGCAACACTGCAGGGGAGTTGCTATTTCAACTTTCAAATTTCTCTTAGACTTTCCAACATACTAATAGCCACATGGGCACATCAGGAAATATACCACACATTTTGTTTTACAGGAAATTCTACCCAGGACATACATTTTATTTCCAGTATGAGGGTGAAGAAAGAAATCCCCCTTGGTCATCACATTACAGTTCTCACAATGATTTGAGGGGAGGGTGGATAGGAAATGCTGAGGGGGAACATATTCATCTGCTCTTACTAGGCTGTCCTTTAGGTTTCTAGCATGTTTAAAAGAGAATCAAGAGATATTCTGAAAAGGCCGGCCCACAGAGGGATCCCAGTCCTAAATAGAAGTCAGAGATCAAACTCCTGGTTCTCCCCTGTTCCTTCCACACGCCCTCCCATTGTACTGTATGTATGAACACATTTTGAACAATGGCTGCCTAAAATGCTGTGGTGCTTACAAACACAATAGGAAAGGTTGTGGTAGACGTGGGCCATCACAGGTGAGTTCACAGCTCTTTTACTCTGAGCATTCATATCAATGACTCACCCTCAGATGGACCATCAATGCCAGAGTTCTACAAGACTGTTTACATAATCAACTGGGCATTTCAACAGTCTGTCCCTCAATATAGTCCTGGGCATATATTGTTTATCTTACTATTGTTATAACTGCTAACTTTTTAGCATTTGTGGCACAAATCCATTGCAAGTCAATGGTACGTATACAGTCACAGTGAAAGTCTACACACCCCTTTACATTTTGCAAGCTTAAATCTTAATAGAGATTCAATCGTTTTTATCCTGCCGACCTACAAAAACTATCCCACATTTTCAGTGTAAGAAAATTGTATAACAACTTTCCTTCTAAAGATATCCAGTAGTTTTGATTACATATATTTCACACCCCATGAAACAGTTCTACAGCAACTTTACATGTGTGTTGTGGCTTGTAAGTAGCTAATTAGAGGTTTATACGCTATATCTAATATGGAAGAACTGAATACAACCATAAGAGCCATTCATACTGTCAGATCTAATATGGAAGAACTGAATACAACCATAAGAACCATTCATACTGTCTGATCTAATATGGAAGAACTGAATACACCCATAAGAACCATTCATACAGTCAGATATAATATGGAAGAACTGAATACAACCATAAGAACCATTCATACTGTCAGATCTAATATGGAAGAACTGAATACAACCATAAGAACCATTCATACTGTCAGATCTAATATGGAAGAACTGAATACAACCAGAAGAACCATTCATACTGTCAGATCTAATATGCCACATTTGGGAGCCAGGCCCACCCATCAACCAAGAATAATGATTTTTCCCCACTAAAGGGCTTTATTACAGATCTAAATTTGTTTGTTTTGCCCCATATGTAACTCTGTATTGTTGTATTTATCGCACTGCTTTGCTTTATCTTGGCCAGGTCGCAGTTGTAAATGAGAACTTGTTCTCAACTGGTTTACCTGGTTAAATAAAGGTGGAAAAAAAAAAAAAAAAAAAAAAATACTCCTCAGATTCATCAGCTGTCCGGGTGGCTGATCTCAGATGATCCTGCAGGTGAAGAAGCCAGATGTGGAGGTCCTGGGCTTGCATGGTTACACATGGTCTGCGGCTGTGAAGCCAGTTGGACGTTCTGCCAAATTCTCCGTAGAGAAATTTACATTCAATTATCTGGCAACAGCTCTGGTGAACATTACTGCAGTCAGCATGCCAATTGCGCACTCCCTCAAAATGTAGACATCTGTGGCATTGTGTTGTGTAACAAAACTGCACATTTCAGAGTGGCCTTTTATTATACCAAGCACAAGGTGCACCTGTGTAATTATCATGCTTCTTGATATGCCACACCTGTCAGGTGGATTGATTATCTTGGCAAAGGAGAAATGCTCACTAACAAAGATGGAAACAAATTTGTGCACCAAATTTGAGAGAAATACGCTTTTTGTGCATATGGAAAATTTCTGGGATCTTTTATTTCAGCTCATGAAACATGGGACCAACACTTTACACGTCAAGTTTATATATTTTTTCAGTATAGTTTTAGAAGAGTAACTAAACACAAAGTCATTTCATTTTAATTGTCACATGTTTGGTAAACAACAGGTGTAGAATAACAGTGAAATGTTGACCAACAATGGAGAACACAATACAACAATTATAATAATATGAAAAAGATTGTAGCACAAGGAATTAATACACGGTGAGCAATGGTAGCTTGGCTATATACATGGGGTGCCAATACCTAGTCAATGGTAGCTTGGCTATATACATGGGGTGCCAATACCTAGTCAATGATAGCTTGGCTATATACAGTGCAATCTGAAAGTATTCAGACCTCTTGACTTTTTCCACATTTTATTACGTTACAGCCATATTCTAAAATTGATTAAATAGTTATCCCCCTCAACAATCTATACACAATACCCCATAATGTCAAAGCAAAATACAGGTTTTTAGAAGTTCTTCCTATATTAAATGTACATAAGTATTCAGACCCTTTACTCAGTACTTTCTTGAAGCACCTTTGGCAGCGATTACAGCATCAAGTCTTCTTGGGTATGACACAACAAGCTTGGCACACCTGTATTTGGGGAGTTTCTTCCATTCTTCTCTGCAGATCCTCTCAATCTTTGTCAGGTTGGATGGGGAGCGCCGCTGCACAGCTTTTTTCTGGTCTCTCCAGAGATGTTCAATCGGCTTCAAGTCTGGGCTCTGGCTGGGCCAGGTGAACCTTCGCACCAGTCTGAAGTCCTGAGCAGGTTTTCATCAAGGATCTCTCTGTACTTTGCTCCGTTCATTATTCCCTTGATCCTGACTAGTCTCCCCGCCTCTGAAAAACATCCACACAGCATGATACTGCCACAACCATGCTTCTTCGTAAGCATGGTGCCAGGTTTCCTCCAGACGTGACGCTTGGCATTCAGGCCAAAGAGTTCAATATTGGTAACATCAGACCAGAGAATCTTGTTTGTCATGGTCAGAGTCCTTTAGGTGCCTCTTGGCCAACTCCAGGCGGGCTGAACTCTGGAGCTCTGTCAAAGTGATCATCGGGTTCTTGGTCACCTCCCTGACCAAGGCCCTTCTCCCCCGATTGCTCAGTTTGGCCGGGCGGACAGCTCTAGGAAGAGTCTTGGTGGTTCCAAACTTCTTCCATTTAAGAATGATGGAGGCCACTGTGTTCTTTGGGACCTTCAATGCTGCTGACATTTTTTTGTACCCTTCCCCAGATCTGTGCCTCGACACAACCCTGTCTCGGAGCTCTACGGACAATTCCTTTGACCTCATGGCTTGGTTTTTGCTCTGACATGCACTGTCAACTGTGGGATGTTATATAGACAGGTGTGTGCCTTTTCAAACCATGTCCAAAAAGTTGAATTTATCTCAGGTGGACTCCAATCAAGTTGTAGAAACATCTCAAGGAAGATCATTGGAAACAGGATGCACCTGAGCAAAATGTTAATGTTTCATAGCAAAGGGTCTGGAATACTTATGTAAATAAGGTATCTGTTTTTTATTTCAAATACATTTGCAAAAATGTCGAAACCCGTTTTCGCTTTGTCATTATGGGGTATTGTGTGTAGATTGATGAGGGATTAAAACAATTTTTGAAAATAAATTTTACAATAAGGCTGTAACGTATTTTTTTGTTGAAAAGGTCAAGGGGTCTGAATACTTTTCAGAATGCACTGTATAGACACTAACTATTTCACTTTAAACACTTTGTACATACATTTGTGCTGGGCAACCTCTTCTCTTGTGCATAAATATAACAAACATGATTTTTTATATTCGTAATTTAGCAGATGCTCTTATCCAGAGCGACTTATAGGACCAATTGGGGTTAATTGCCTTGCTCAAGGCCACAATTACAGATTTTTGACCTAGTTGGCTTGGGATTCAAACCATCGACCTTTCAGTTACTGGCCCAACACTCTTAACCGCTAGGCTACCTGTTAAATACACAACACAATATGTGACATAAGTAGAATACAGAACACTTGAAACATTACAGGATGGAAATTTAAATATTAAAATGTGATTTAAAAAAAACAGATTTTTTTTGGGGGGGGGACCATTTAAGAGCTGGAGTTATTTTGAAGTCTGATAGCAGTGGGTAGAGTGGCATTTTGCAGACGGTTTGTACGGGCAGTTATACAGGACAGTTTGTGGTTGTTTCTCAGGAGCCTGGTGGTGCAGTTACCTCTTCTTGAAGGGAGCAGGTCATTCAGTGGATGGTCAAGACTGTGCATGTCCTTCACCAGGTGCACTGCAGCCTGTTCTCGCCTGCTCTACAGTGAAGGGAGCTGTGGTTGGAATGCTCCACCTCTGGAGATGATCCTTTTGGACACATCAGGCTTTGGACACATCAGCAGGTCCATGCATCAGCAAAGAAGCCATTCAAAACATCAGCCACGTTGTCGTCTTCAATTCCCTCGACCTCTATTCTCCCTCCTGATGTTTTCTTTGGTCCCAGTCCTTTGTTAATGAAGTCCCACCATTCTTTAGGGTTTTTCTTCTTTAGGTCCTGGATTTCAGTTTTGTAGTAGCTTGTCTTTGCTTCCTTGATAAGCATTTGCACTGTGTTTCTGTATTTTCTCCATGTCATTGTTTCTCCCCATCTGTTGAAAATATTCTGCATTTCCCTGATGGCAGCCTTTATTCTTTCAGTCATCCAGGGCTTGTCCAGTGTTGTTGTTGTTCTTATTTATTATTGGCATGCATACATCAAGTGCAGTTTGAATGCAGGAGTTGAACGTCTCCACCTTTGCGTCGATGCTCTCCACCTCATATGGCAGACCAGTCAGTACTGGCCATATATCGTGCAAAGGTCTCCTTTCTGTTCTGGGTTACCAGATGTCTTTTTTTCCGCTGCACCTCTCTTCTCCCTCCTGATGTTGTGTTTGGAGAGAACAGCAGACATTTGTGATCACTGGATCTGAGAGGAGCAAGTACAGTGGGTTGTGTGTATCAGATCTAGGATGGAGTCCCCTCTGTGGTCTTGTCTTTGACCACTACCACTTCTTATGTATACGTTGGTGTCTTTTAAATTGCCCAATCTGTAGAATCTCGTCTCACAGTCAGTGCAGTAATAAGTATTCTCTACAGTGTGTAACCGTTGGTGTGTTTTTACGTTGCCCAATCAGGAGAATCTCTTGCCATATTAAGAACAGAAGTAAGGCTTCTCTCCTGTGTGTGTTCTCTGATAACGTTGCAGCTCATCTGTTGTTTTTAGATCAGTGGTAAGTCTTCTCTCCTGTATGTATATTTTCATGTTGTTATAAGTTGCCAAGTTGAGAGAAACTTGACCCACAGTGAGAGCAGGAGTAAGGCTTCTCTCCTGTGTGTGTTCTCTGATGAACTTTTAGCTGAGCTGATGTTGTGAACCATTTTACACAGTCAGAGCAGGAGTAAGGCTTCTCTCCTGTGTGTATACGTTCATGATTTTGTAAGCTGTACAGATGAGAGAAACTTGCCACACAGCCAGAGCAGGAGTAAGGCTTCTCTCCTGTGTGTATACGTTCATGTTGTTTTAAGCTGCCCAGTTGAGAGAAACTTGCCCCACAGTCAGAGCAGGAGTAAGGCTTCTCTCCTGTATGTATACGTTCATGTTGTTTTAAGTGGCCCAGCTGAGAGAAACTCTTCCCACAGTCAGAACAGGAGTAAGGCTTCTCTCCTGTATGTATACGTTCATGTCTTTTTAAGTGGCCCAGATGAGAGAAATTCTTCCCACAGTCAGAGCAGGAGTAAGGCTTCTCTCCTGTATGTATACGTTCATGTCTTTTTAAGTGGCCCAGATGAGAGAAATTCTTCCCACAGTCAGAGCAGGAGTATGGATTCTCTCCTGTGTGTATACGTTCATGTATTTTTAAGCTGCCCAGTTGAGAGAAACTTACGCCACAGTCAGAGCAGGAGTAAGGCTTCTCTCCTGTGTGTATACGTTCATGTTTTGTTAAGTTGCCAAGAAGAGAGAAACTTAACCCACAGTCAGAGCAGACGTAAGGCTTCTCTCCTGTGTGTATACGTTCATGTTGTTTTAAGTTGTTCAATTGAGAGAAACTCTTCCCACAGACAGAGCAGGAATAAGGCTTCTCTCCTGTGTGTATACGTTCATGTTGTTTTAAGTGGCCCAGTTGAGAGAAACTTGCCCCACAGTCAGAGCAGGAGTAAGGCTTCTCTCCTGTGTGTATACGTTCATGTTTTCTTAAGCTGCCCAGTCGAGAGAAACTTGCCCCACAGTCAGAGCAGGAGTAAGGCTTCTCTCCTGTGTGCACTCTCTGATGAACTGTCAGAGCCTTTGATGTTGTGAAATTCTTCCCACAGTCAGTACAGGAATACAGATTCTCTCCTGTGTGTACTTGTAGGTGTATTTTTAACTTTGATAGAAATGAGAAACTCTCCTCACAATGTGGGCAGTGGTGAGACCTCTTAGCTCTGTGATCTTCCTGCTGTTGCTCTCTGGATGTAGAGAATGTCTCAACACGGTCTCCTGTGTGAACAACATCAGAAGAACCAGTCAGTTGGTGTGATATACATGTCAATCAAATGTATTTTATGAAGCCCTTTTTACATCAGAAGTTGTCACAAAGTGCTTTATAGAAACCCAGCCAAAAACCCCAAAGAGCAAGCCTTGCAGATGTAGAAGCCATATCATCCTCCACTCACTATCACAAGGGTTCGTAACTACACAGACTAATTTAATAGAACTTTAAAACATTGGCAGTTTGTCTACTTCACTTCTTTAGTCTACTATCTGATCACTCTAGATAGCCCAGTGAATAAAACAAATGCTGGCAATACTGGTGTCAAACCATGTACAGTGAGGGAAAAAAGTATTTGATCCCCTGCTGATTTTGTACGTTTGCCCACTGACAAAGACATGATCAGTCTATAATTTTAATGGTAGGTTTATTTGAACAGTGAGAGACAGAATAACAACAAAGAAATCCAGAAAAACGCATGTCAAAAATGTTATAAATTGATTTGCATTTTAATGAGGGAAATAAGTATTTAATGGGCCTCAGGATCTTGTCATGGCATCTCTGTGCATTCAAACTGCCATCGATAAAATGCAATTGTATTAGTTGTCTGTAGCTTATGCCATGCCATACAGTGGGGGAAAAAGTATTTAGTCAGCCACCAATTGTGCAAGTTCTCCCACTTAAAAAGATGAGAGAGGCCTGTAATTTTCATCATAGGTACACGTCAACTATGACAGACAAATTGAGAAAAAAAATATCCAGAAAATCACATTGTAGGACTTTTAATGAATTTATTTGCAAATTATGGTGGAAAATAAGTATTTGGTCACCTACAAACAAGCAAGACTTCTGGCTCTCACAGACCTGTAACTTCTTCTTTAAGAGGCTCCTCTGTCCTCCACTCGTTACCTGTATTAATGGCACCTGTTTGAACTTGTTATCAGTATAAAAGACACCTGTCCACAACCTCAAACAGTCACACTACAAACTCCACTATGGCCAAGACCAAAGAGCTGTCAAAGGACACCAAAAACAAAATTGTAGACCTGCACCAGGCTGGGAAGACTGAATCTGCAATAGGTAAGCTGCATGGTTTGAAGAAGTCAACTGTGGGAGCAATTATTAGGAAATGGAAGACATACAAGACCACTGATAATCTCCCTCGATCTGGGGCTCGACGCAAGATCTCACCCCGTGGGGTCAAAATGATCACAAGAACGGTGAGCAAAAATCCCAGAACCACACGGGGGGACCTAGTGAATGACCTGCAGAGAGCTGGGACCAAAGTAACAAAGCCTACCATCAGTAACACACTACGCCGCCAGGGACTCAAATCCTGCAGTGCCAGACGTGTCCCCCTGCTTAAGCCAGTACATGTCCAGGCCCGTCTGAAGTTTGCTAGAGTGCATTTGGATGATCCAGAAGAGGATTGGGAGAATGTCATATGGTCATATGAAACCAAAATATAACTTTTTGGTAAAAACTCAACTCGTCGTGTTTGGAGGACAAAGAATGCTGAGTTGCATCCAAAGAACACCATACCTACTGTGAAGCATGGGGGTGGAAACATCATGCTTTGGGGCTGTTTTTCTGCAAAGGGACCAGGACGACTGATCCGTGTAAAGGAAAGAATGAATGGGGCCATGTATCGTGAGATTGAGTGAAAACCTCCTTCCATCAGCAAGGGCATTGAAGATGAAACGTGGCTGGGTCTTTCAGTATGACAATGATCCCAAACACACCACCCGGGCAACGAAGGAGTGGCTTCGTAAGAAGCATTTCAAGGTCCTGGAGTGGCCTAGCCAGTCTCCAGATCTCAACCCCATAGAAAATCTTTGGAGGGAGTTGAAAGTCCGTGTTGCCCAGCGACAGCCCCAAAACATCACTGCTCTAGAGGAGATCTGCATGGAGGAATGGGCCAAAATACCAGCAACAGTGTGTGTGAAAACCTTCTTCCATATTAGATCTGACAGTATGAATGGTTCTTATGGTTGTATTCAGTTCTTCCATATTAGATCTGACAGTATGAATGGTTCTCATGGGCTGAGTGACTACAGTCATACCAAGTTTTCTTTGACCCTGTGATCTCACCAGGACAGAACCACGTCTCTATCACACTCCAGCCCAGAAGGTGGCAGTGATGCACCTTTGACGTTGGTCTGAACACCACCAATAAACACCATAGAAGAAGAATGCATGCTTAGCAACAACCAAGGGGCCATGCTGCTTTCCACTGTTCCAAAGACTGTCTATTATATGGAACAGATTGGCATGTGACCACTCTAACAATGTAGACACGTCCTCAAAGATTGGACATGAATCTGTGTTGGTCAAACTCTTCTCTTCTCTATCATTAAATACAACAAAACTATGTTTTAAGTGAAATATTTAGTGTTTGTCTGAAGCTGGAAGAAATACCTGAAATGAGCATCACAAAGATACATTTGACCTATGCACTAACAAGCTTTTTCAATATACGCAGCTTCGTCACCAGCTGCAGTACTGTAGCTTTATTCATCTACTGTACTTCAATCAATTGACTTGCAATGGATTTGTGCCACAAATGCTAAAAAGTTAGCATTAATATAAGATGAACAATATATGACCAGGACTATATTGAGCGACAGACTGTTGAAATGCCCAGTTGATTATGTAAACAGTTTTGTAGAACTCTGGCATTGATGGTCCATCAGAGGGTGAGGCAAAAGTCTTACAGCGTTTAAGTTTTCGCTTACAAGACCTATAATTTGCTAAGTTCCCCAAAAAACTATTTTATATAAATCAATCCTGCTTCACTTTGGAAAGTAGAAGGAAGATTGTTCAAGCAACGCTTCTACCAGTGCTTGATTATGCTGATGTAATGTAATCTACAGTCATACAGCAGCCTCTGTTTTAAAACCTTTAGCACTGTGTTGTATCACTGGGGAAAATGTTCATATAAAAGTTAATTAAAAAAATGCAATATAAATAAAAAAATATGCCTTTTGAACACGGCACCCAAATATACATTTTTGACTAGAAACATTTTAAATGAGCCAATTTCTCTTCTATATTATTTATCTAGTCAAAACATGTCACTACACCTCTACACATCACCATTGGGACAATCCAATTTGCTAGTCCTCATTATTTTCTATAATGCATATTAATAGATATTTTCAGAATAAAGGATTTAGACAGGTTTTCTTCTTAGGTAACAATTAAATAAAACAACAAATATATTATTAGTATTTTTTTCATTTTTAAGTGTTTTAAAATGACCCACTTACTATTGGGGAGTGGAACCAGAGAGGAAGCTTGTGTTACCTTTCTCACACCACTACAGTATTCATTTCAACAGACCCTTTCCATCCCCCAGGACGATATTGAGGTTCAGGCTGTTGTAATGTCCAGTTGATTATGTAAGTAGTATTGTAGAACTCTGGTATTGATGGTCTATTTGAGGGTGAGTCATTGAAGTCAGTGAAGACACTTGCCAGTTGGTCAGCACATGCTCGGAGTACACGTCCTGGTAATCCGTCTGGCCCTGCGGCCTTGTGAATGTTGACCTGTTTAAAGGTCTTACTCACATCGGCTACAGAGAGCAGGATCACACAGTCGTCCCGAACAGCTGATGCTCTCGTGTATGTTTCAGTGTTCCTTGCCTCGAAGCGAGCATAGAAGTAATTTAGCTCGTCTGGTAGGCTCGTGTCACTGTGCAGCTCGCGGCTGTGTTCGCCCCCAAGGATGAACCAGACTTGTGGAGGTCTACTTAGCTAGCCCGGTGAAGCACGAGGCTAGCTAACCCACTACCTGGACTAGCTAGCGGGTAGCTACTGGTAACTATTAGCAACTGTGGATAGTTGTTTCACGCTTAAGAGTGCCTGTAATTACGCCAGCTAGCTGCCTACAATAATTACATACAATTATGCCTACCATTCAGCTGTTTTTCTAACCTCATTGTCTGAAGCGTTAACGTTAGGTAATAAGTAGCTACTGTACTCGAAATGTAGCTAGCTTGTTGCTACCTGGATAGCTAACTAAACAATAGCTGGAACGACCTAGCAAACAGACGCGAACTGGCTGAGTCGATTCAGTGGCTAGCTTTGCACTTGGCTAGCTAACAGTAGCTGCTAGTGTTTCAGTGAAACGTAAGTGAGGGAGGCCCAGCTTCTCGCTTTCCCAGATGTTTAGTTCATTTCATTCTGATCTACTTTGCATTATTGTAGCCTGTCAACTATGCCTCTGTTTATCCCTGTTCTCTCCTCTCCGCACAGGCGATACAAACACCTCACACCGCGTGGCTGCTGCCTCTCTAACCTGGTGGTCCCTGCACTCACGACCCACGTGGTCTCCGGCAGCCTCTGGAACTGCCGTTCTGCCGCCAACAAGGCAGAGTTAATCTCAGCCTATGCTACCCTCCAGTCCCTCGACTTCTTGGCGCTGACGGAAACATGGATTACCACTGAAAACACTGCTACTCCTACTGCTCTCTCCTCGTCTGACCATGTGTTCTCGCATACCCCGAGAGCATCTGGTCAGCGGGGTGGTGGCACAGGAATCCTCATCTCTCCCAAGTGGACATTCTCTCTTTTTCCCCTGACCCATCTGTCTATCTCCTCATTTGAATTCCATGCTGTCACAGTCACTAGCCCATTCAAGCTTAACATCCTTGTCATTTATCGCCCTCCAGGTTCCCTTGGAGAGTTCATCAATGAGCTTGACTCCTTGATAAGTTCCTTTCCTGAGGATGGCTCACCCCTCACAGTTCTGGGTGACTTTAACCTCCCTACGTCTACCTTTGACTAATTTCTCTCTGCCTCCTTCTTTCCACTCCTCTCCTCTTTTGACCTCACCCTCTCACCGTCCCCCCCTACTCACAAGGCAGGCAATACGCTTGACCTCATCTTTACTAGATGCTGTTCTTCTACTAATCTCACTGCAACTCCCCTCCATGTCTCCGACCACTTCTTTGTATCCTTCTCTCTCTCGCTCTCCTCCAACACTACTCACTCTGCCCCTATTCAGATGGTAATGCGCCGTCGCAACCTTCGCTCTCTCTCTCCCGCTACTCTCTCCTCTTCCATCCTATCATCTCTTCAATCCTTCTCCCTCCAATCTCCTGATTCTGCCTCCTCAACCCTCCTCTTCTCCCTTTCTGCATCCTTTGACTCTCTATGTCCCCTATCCTCCCCTCCTGCTCCGTGGCTTGACGACTCATTACGAGCTCACAGAACAGGGCTCCGGGCAGCCGAGCAGAAATGGAGGAAAACTAGACTCCCTGCGGACCTTGCATCTTTTCACTCCCTCCTCTCTACATTTTCTTCCTCTGTTTCTGCTGCTAAAGCCACTTTCTACCACTCTAAATTCCAAGCATCTGCCTCTAACCCTAGGAAGCTCTTTGCCACTTTCTCCTTCCTGCTGAATCCCCCCCCCCCCTCCTCCCTCTCTGTGGATGACTTGATCCTTGTTTGTTAAGTCAAATGACACTGCTGGTCCTGCTCACACTACCCTACCCTATGCTTTGACTTCTTTCTCCCCTCTCTCTCCAGATGAAATGTTGCGACTTGTGACGGCCGGCCGCCCAACAACCTGCCCGCTTGACCCTATCCCCTCCTTTCTTCTCCAGACCATCTCCGGTGACCTTCTCCCTTACCTCACCTCGCTCATCAACTCATCCTTGACCGCTGGCCATGTCCCTTCCGTCTTCAAGAGAGCGAGAGTTGCACCCCTTCTCAAAAAACCTACACTCGATCCCTCTGATGTCAACAACTACAGACCAGTATCCCTTCTTTCTTTTCTCTCCAAAACTCTTGAGCGCGCCGTCTTTAGGCAACTCTCTCAGAATGACCTTCTTGATTCAAACCAGTCAGGTGTCAAGACTGGTCATTCAAATGAGACTGCTCTTCTCTGTGTCAAGGAGGCTCTCCGCACTGCTAAAGCTATCTCTCTCTCCTCTGCTCTTGTCCTTCTAGACCTGTCTGCTGCCTTTGATACTGTGAACCATCAGATCCTCCTCTCCACCCTCTCCGAGTTGGGCATCTCCGGCGCAGCTCAGTCTTGGATTGCGTCCTACCTGACCGGTCGATCCTACCAAGTGGCGTGGCGAGAATCTGTCTCCGCACCACGTGCTCTCACCACTGGTGTCTTCCAGGGCTCAGATCTAGGCCCATTCCTATTCTCGCTATACACCAAGTCGCTTGGCTCTGTCATATCCTCACATGGCCTCTCCTATCATTGCTACGCAGACGACACACAACTCATCTTCTCCTTTCCACCTTCTGATAACCAGGTGGCGAATCCTATCTCTGCATGTCTGGCAGACATATCAGTGTGGATGACGGATCACCACCTCAAGCTGAACCTCGGCAAGACGGAGCTGCTCTTCCTCCCGGGGAAGGACTGCCCGTTCCATGATCTCGCCATTACAGTTGACAACTCTGTTGTGTCCACCTCCCAGAGTGCGAAGAGCCTTGGCGTGACCCTGGACAACACCCTGTCGTTCTCCACTAACATCAAGGCGGTGAACTGATCCTGTAGGTTCATAATCTACAACATTCGGAGAGTACGACCCTGCCTTACACAGGAAGCGGCACAGATCCTAATCCAGGCACTTGTCATCTCCCGTCTGGATTACTGCAACTCGCTGTTGGCTGGGCTCCCTGCCTGTGCCATTAAACCCCTACAACTCATCCAGAATGCTGCAGCCCGTCTGGTGTTCAACCTTCCCATGTTCTCTCACGTCACCCCCGCTCCTCCTCACACTCCACTGGCTTCCAGTTGAAGCTCGCATCTGCTACAAGACCATGGTGCTTGCCTACGGAGCTGTGAGGGGATCGGCACCTCCGTACCTTCAGGCTCTGATCAGTCCCTACACCCAAATGAGGGCATTGCGTTCATCCACCTCTGGCCTGCTGGCCCCCCTACCTCTGCGGAAGCACAGTTCCCGCTCAGCCCAGTCAAAACTGTTCGCTGCTCTGGCACCCCAATGGTGGAACAAGCTCCCTCATGACGCCAGGACAGCGGAGTCACTCACCACCTTCCGGAGACACTTGAAACCCCACCTCTTTAAGGAATACCTGGGATAGGATAAAGTAAAACGTATTGTAAAGTGGTTATCCCACTGGCTATAAGGTGAATGCACCAATTTTTAAGTCGCTCTGGATAAGAGCGTCTGTTAAATGACGTAAATGTAAACGTAGTCTGTAATAGTTTGAAAGCCCTGCAACCTCTGTTTGTTCAGTGTATACAGTATTTCTAATTAAAATAAGCCTGCTTTTCTTTTCTAATCAGGTCCCTACATAGGCTCAGAAGGATCCTGTGAGGGCGGAACATTTTCTGGCTACAGTAGTCCTTGCAGGGCTTCTGCCATGAAGTCTTGGAGACCCAAAAACTTCTCAGCTACAGATATAATGATGTCCAGCATCTTGGACTTCTTGTGCAGTACAATTAATAACTGTGGCTGTAAATACTAAAAAATCCACCTTCAAAATTAGTGTATCCAGATCGCTTGATTGACGTACAACATTTGCAACTGGTTGCAGTGCATCCACCGCCATATCTTCTTCAGAACTGTGGCCTCTTGCTACTATAACTCTCTTCACCGCCTCCACATAGGAGATTTGCTGTACAGCCCTGATCCTTGAGACCTCAACCTGTTTCACCCTAACAGGGCACTCTGGGAATTCAGGAATATGACCCCCACCACAGTTAAAACATTTTACATTCACATGCTCTTCAATAACATATTCCTTCCGTCTGCAAACATGTGGCCAAACGTTTTACATTTCTTGCATTGCATCAGGTTTTACACAAAAACTCTCTTATGGGGTATATTATATATCCCAGCTTTACATATGGTGGTAGATACTCTTCATCAAACATCAATAATAAATATGAACTTTGCTCCTTTTTCACATTCTCCATACGGGTCAAGCGACGTGCATTTGCATTCTTCTTCTTCTTTGGGATTTGGTTGGCGGAGTGCATCCAACTTTTAGGTGCATACACCGCCACCTACTGTTCTGGTGTGTGAGGCCATTCACAGCCTACACACATTAAATCCATTGATACGGTAATTAATACAAAATTGCCCTGCCAAGTATTAGCCCACTCTAAAAAATGTGAGGGAAAATGTTCTTGGTTTGAGCAGGTGACTGACCTTCTCAGACCAATTGGCAGTACGCCCAGAACATTGTTCTGGGAACCAAAAGGGATATCTCAGTTTCAAGGTCTCAGCTTGGAGAGAAGAAGCCTTGTGAGGTATTGGTCGGTCACATGCAGGAACCAAATGTTAACGATGAATTAATTATTAATAAAGCTAAAATCATGCAAATATAACTTGTCTGTGTAAGCAGTATATAGGACAACTAACGGGACTTCCCCGGCAGAGCTCCCGACCGACGTGTACTATGGTGCTTTTAAGTTTGTTGGAACCTCTCCAGCTTGCTGCTAAAAAATAATGATTAATTTAAGTTTGACTTTGAGTCCCTTCGTGGCGATTTTACACGACAAAAACCCACCACCCCATTCCACTATTTAACACCATCTAGTCCTACGCCAGACCACTACCACTCAACACCCCCTGCAGCTGTTCTGCAGTAAATCCTCGCAATCCCAAGTACTTCTCTGCCGCTGCCACCACAACCTCTATTTTCTGATACTTTTAATCAATTTCTGCAGTACAATTGACAACCATTGCTATAAATGCTAAAAAGCCCACCTTACTGAAGCACATATTCTTCCCATCACTCTCTCTTGGTCTCTGCCTACTCACAAGAATCCTCTCAAGATCCCTCACCCTGTACCCATCTTCCTCTACCACTCTCTTCACTGCTTCTGCATACAACACTTTCTGTACTACTGTAACCCTGGCAACCTCAATCTGCCTTTCTCTCACCTGACACCTCAGATCTCCAGCCCGTTAGCATCCCCACAACTCACACACAGAACTTTCTCCACCGATACCACAAATGTCTTCATCTCATGCCCTCCTACACACTTGTCACATCTAGGCATCTCACGCCTACACACTGAACAAAAATCGCTCACGGGATAACTGACACTTCCTACCTTGATCGTATCTGGCAGAGACTATGCATCAAAATCCAGCATGACAGATAATGTATTCTCTGTTTCCCCACGCTCTACACCGGATCTACGTCTCACCAAACGGAGGGTGTCACAGACACCTGGAATCTTCCATATCAACTGCTCATCCTCAACACTTAAACCTAACCCTGTTACCACTCCTTTCAATGGCACACTGTTCCGGAGAGCAATTCAAGTCACAATTCCTGTCCCTAATCACGTAATCCGGAGCGCCCGCTCCCTCTGGGCAGAGGAGAAACAATAAATCACTCCAAGTTACCTTCACCAACTCAACAGTCCCCAACCTCTTCTCCACCTATCCTGACACCACATATGGATCCATTCCCTCTACAAATCTCACTACCACTGGGCCAGAATCATCCTTATCATCCTCGGAACGAGGCCCGAACTCGGAGTTCCTCACCGCAGGTAATTCAACCTCTCTCTCGTCACGTTCACTATCCTCCTGTAGCTCTTCTAAAAGTTCTGTGTGATCTTCCATTCCATATTCACTCAAAACATATTCCACTTTTCTCCTTTGTCCTTTTCCACCATCTTCTCCTTCATCAGATCTTCCAGAAGGTTTGTGCAAACCCCACTGCAATCCCCCATTCCACTTTTTTCTTGTCCGCCATCTTACCACGTGTCTCAGCTCATCCACACCCCACTAGCTTCAGGTAATTGCACACCAATGGAGTACCACAGTATAAATGATAATACCCATAAAACCTTGCAGTCAAACAGGGAAATGGTTCCAATCATTTTTACACCATTAATTTTTCCCATAGGGGATTTTAGAAACACTTATAATAAGGGCTGTGTTTCGTGTAGGCTTACCCTGGTGTGGCGTTTTGATAACCATGTAAATCTCTCTAGGACAAGGTGACTTTTATCAATATATTCGCCTGTATTTACCCCTACAAAAATGACATTTAAATAGCTGCTAATGTGGCTATCATAAAGAACTACAAATGCCATGATGATCTGGACAACATTGCTGAATCGAGTCAAAGGTAAGGATCTCTGGGTTAACCATCTAATGTTGGCTAAATTTAGTAATGAATAAATAGGCTACATTTATTTAAATGGTCAATTCCGTGAACTGTCTTGTGCAAGTTTTAAATTGACACAATACCTGTTAGCAAAGGTGTCAGCTAGAGATGACGTGCAAGAGATTGCAGTGATTTGTTGTTTTGCATGATGTCTACTTTGATGATAATTAGAGTTTTATAATCTGAGAGGAAATAGAGCCGAATATATTGCTAAAAGTCACACCAAGTGATACCTACACGAAACACAGCCCTTATTTTAAGTGTTTCTAAAATGAATGAAAAGGAAAAATGATTGGAACCATTTCCCTGATTGACCGCTACGTTTTATGACACAATTTTTGCAAAAATAATCATAATAAAAAAACTGTACTCAGACTTTACTCAGTACTTTGTTGAAGCTCCTTTGGCAATGATTACAGCCTCAAGTCTTCTTGGGTATGACGCTACAAGCTTGGCATACCTGTATTTTGGGACTTTCTCTGCAGATCCTCTCAAGCTTGTCAGGTTAGATGGGGAGTGTCGCCACACAGCTATTTTCGGGTCTCTCTGTACTTCGCTCTGTTCATCTTTCCCCCGTTCCTGACTAGTCTTCCAGTCCCTGCCACTGAAAAACATATCCACAGCATGATGCTGCCACCACCATCCTTCACCGTTGGGATGGTGCCTGGATTCCTCCAGACGTGACGCTTGGCATTCAGGCCAAAGAGTTCAATCTTGGCTTCATCACACCAGATCATCTTGTTTCTCATGGTCTGAGAGTCCTTTAAGTGTCTTTTGGCAAACTCCCAGCGGGCAGTTATGTGCCTTTTCATGAGGAGTGGCTTCCGTCTAGCCACTCTACCTTAAAGGCCTGTTTGGTGGAGTGCTGCAGAGATGGTTGTCCTTCTGGAAGATTCTCCTATCGCCACAGAACTCTGGAGCTCTGTCAGAGTGACCACTGGCTTCTTGATGACCTCCCTGACCAAGGCCCTTTTCCCCCGATTGCTTAGTTTGTCTGGGCTGCCAGCTCTAGAAAAATGATTGGTGGTTCCACACTTTTTCCATTTAAGAATGATGGAGGCCTTTCGATCGTATCCTTGGACTAAAATGTTTGACACTCAGGTGCAAGCCTAACATCACATGCAAAGGGCCTTTGGGTAACGTAGCACATATTCAATGATATATATTTTTCTCACATAGGCTGTTCATTTCTGATCTTTGATACTTTTTTTGGTTTATAAACGTATCATGGTATACTACGTTAACGCTATACGTATGGGCCATATTGTTACTTGGTAGCTACTAGCAACAGACCCTGTGTTGTGGATCATCTACGACTATTTTGGACGGTCCATACTGTAACGTTAACGTTAGTCTCAGGCTTCACTAACTAGCGTTACTGTTTTAGGTGGAGCTATTCTTTACTACTTTTCAAACAAATACTACGTGATATTTCACATATCATCTTGCTAGAGAGGCCTTTTGTTGTGATATTTAGGCTACTATATAGGCTACTAGCAAAAGACCCTGTGTTAGGATAGATTTATTTTTGTTTCTTACAACAGATCTTTACATATTTTCCTCACTACAAAATATTCCTGCGGTCCTTGTGGTTACTAAACATATTTTAGATATGCCTTTATGCTATAGCTTATTCCATGTTCACATCTTTGGTTAAATGACTTCAAATGCAAAACTTAAATGTACTTTGTGGATGTCTGTGGAGTTTGTAAACTATCCAAGCTTAAAACAGGTTATTACTAGGCTTAAACAACTTCATTCATCTATTGTGTTCCTACAAGAAACTCACTTGTTGAAGGATGAGCTACTTAAAGTATGCAGGAGATGACAAGGGCAAGTAGTAGCATCCTGTTTCTCCTCTCATTCTCATGGTGTTATGGTTTAAATTCATTAATCTGTTCCGTTTCAAGTGGATACTATTATAACTGATACAGCTGGTAGATACATTTTGATACAGGAAACTCTTTTGAATGAGCATATTAATCTGGTTAATGTTTATGGTCCTAATGATGATAATCCCAAATTCTTTGAGAATGTATTTCTATTGATAGCCTCCATTCCCGGTAAAGTCCTAATGGCAGGGGACTTTAATTGCACTCTTGATCCTCGATTGCTCCTCTGGTTTAGACACTTCCCACCCGCAGAGTAGAAAGAAATTACAGCATTTCATTAAGGACTTAAATCTATGTGAACCTTGGAGGACTCAGAACCAGAGTAAAAGGGAGTATTCATGTTACTCGTCAACATTTAAATCATATTCTCATGTAGACTACTTTTTAGTTTCTTGCTCATTGCTTCCCAATGTAGCAGGAAATGGATATGATACTATTGTTTTGAGTGACCATTCCCTTGTGTGATTATTCTATAGGGATACAAAACTAGTAAAAGGATCCTCTTGATGGCGTTTGCATCCCAGATGGTTACAGGACCCAGACTTCTTACATTACGTTGGAGTGCCTATAGATGTTTATTTGACATTGAACACTCACCAAACGTCAGTAAGAACCAGATGGGAGGCTTTCAAAGCACATATTTGGGGGCAAAGTATACGTTTTACCAGTTTAAAATCAAATAAAAATCAGAAAATGAGAGATGGACAGCAAAATCAGAGAATTGGAGAGGGAAGCTTTTTTGGATAACTCAGTAGAAGTAAACAAGGAATGATTTGGTCTTAAAGCTCAGTATGAAGAACTTCCCACCTCTAAGGCTGCAAACAGCTTAACTAGGCTGAAACAGTCCTATGATCAAGGTGAAAAACCTGATAATTTGCTGGCCTGGCACAGTAAGAAGTAAAATTCAGCCTTTAATGCAATTCATAATTTACAAGGACAATTATCAATGGATCCTGTAGAAATAAACCAAACATTTGCTTCCTACTACAACACACTTTACAACTCTGAATCTCCTGAGAACTGAACTAATCAGGTCTTGATTTTCCCTCTACTTCAGAAGACACTAAATTTGATCTGGAAAAGGAATTGGATGGTGTTGAAATATCTGATATTTTCGATATGAAGGGAGGTTAAGCGGAAGGTCCAGATGGGCTCCCAATAGATATTTAAGGACAAACTTCTAGGTCCACTTTTGGATATGTACAGTGCATTAGGAAAGTACTCAGCCCCCTTGATTTTTCCCACAATTTGTTATGTTACAGCCTTCTTCTGAAATGAATTAAATAAAACAATTCCTCATCAATCTACACACAATACCCCATAATGAAAAAGTGAAAAGAAGTTCTTAGACATTTTTGCAAATGTATTAAAAACTACAAAAATATATTGTTTACACAAGTATTATAATAAACACCCTTTGCAATGAGACTGAGATGAATGAGATCAAGGTGATCATGGTTTAGACCAGGGTTCTTCAATTCCGGTCCTGGAGGGTCGAAACACTTCCGTTTTTTATTTCTACTTGGTAGTTAATTGGACTCACCTGGTGTCCAAGGTCTGAATTAGCCCCTGATTAGACGGAGAGGATGAAAAACAGAGGTGTTTCGGCCCTCCAGGACCGGAATTGAAGAGCCCTGGTTTAGACACTCGCAGAGTAGAAAGACATTTTGTAAATGTGATCGTTCAGATGTTGTTTTTGCAACAATTGAACAAAAAACAGTTTTGGCTTTATCATTATGGGGAATTGTGAGTAGATTGATGAGGGGAAAAAAACAATTTAATATATTTTACAATAAGGCTGTAACGTAACAAAATCTCAAAAAAGTCAAGGGGTCTGAATACTTTCCGAATGCACTGTATATACACAGGTGTGTGCCTTTCCAAATCATGTCCAACAAACTTAATTAGATAGAATCTGCTCTTACCCTGAGAAACAGATTTCCCAATCTTCTCCTCCTCTTCTTCATCTTTAATGTTGACATTCAGCTCCAGTGTTTGACTGCAATCTTCCAGCTTCACTGATGCCATCTCTGGATATTGCGATGCAAACTGGGCTCAACTGTCACAATCAGGACCCAGTGACTGTATGTTTGGACTTATCTGAATCTGCTAGTAGTAATATAGAGAGCACAGACACAAAAGTTAGTGTTTACAGTTCTGGCAATATCTTTATTCTCTAAAAATATTTTTTTCCTTGTTCAATTATCTAATTCAGTGCTGTACTTGGACTGAAATAGGTGCCAATTCTCATTTTGGGTGTCGGTACCGTTTATATTAAGGAGCAGGAGCTCCACAAAACTTTTGAGCTAATAGCTAACCTATAGTAGATAAATGCATACATGACTCAAAATCCATTTAGTACAAGGTTACAGTTTGTTTTAGACAGCACTGTGTGCTAATTTCCTGAAGAACCTTGTCTTCACTGTATTACTTCAATCAAAAAACAATTGTATTTCCTGGTCACACCATAGCAACATTTATTGATAAAAACAGAAACTAGTGAATGTGTCTGAATATTAGTACACATGTAGAAAACTGATAATCATTACATTCGGCTTCAAAACAGTAGTGCGACCGTGAAATTGTCTCTGATGCACCCGCACTGTCCTCACTGAAGTCTGTTGACGCTGACCGAGAGGGCGCCGCCATTATACCAGCATGGGAATTTTACACAAAACCAATAATATGCTAAACGAACACAGAAATCTCAAGTAAATTGATTATTTATTAAACTAAAATTAGAAAATTATGTACATTCACTCAGACAAACCCTAAATCTCTAGCTATGTGACTTGTAAAATAGTTTTTATCACGTTCTTTCACTTACTCGGTTTGACACAAAAATAACACATCAAACCTTTACCAAACGTGATAATATGTCGAGATTGCGTAATTCAAATCTGGTATTGGAATAAGAATCAAGAGATCTTCAATCCAAGCTTAATTTATTATATGCAAAATGTATGTATGATAAGTATGAAGGTTCGTATACGGGCTCACTGACAAACCACGCAGGGCCGACAGAGAACTAAGAATCTGTTTTCAGATTCTTTCTCAAATACTCTGACAGAAAGCCTTCACTTCTTCTGTTGGCCAACCAGAGCAAAGGACTGAGTGTGGTCCAGACTCCATTTCAGCCAATCCGTTGGCGCGGGGGTTGGTCTCAACTCCTTGGCACTCCAGTTGTTGCCAGGCATGGTTGCTATGATAATAACCTGCAGAGCCAGCACCGAGAATACACAATATCCACTGTATCCAGGTTCAAGGACAGTTTCACAGAATACAAAGAGGCAGTGAGGTCTAGTACTTTGAGACACAAGTTCTTATCTCCCCCTACTCCCTAAAACAGCTCCTCACATTAATCACAGCTTGCCAAGTGAAACAATCTACATCAGCACAGCACAAACCCTTCACGCCTAATCATCAATGCATTCCTTCCAAGGTAGTCATCTCATACAGATCCAATTATGAGAAAAATAAAACCCAACAATTCCCTCTTTTGACGCCCTCTAGGGTGTCACTCATTAAAATACAATACAAACAAAAATAAACACTTTTATTAATAGACAATTTGATAATAAAAGTCCTTCAGTCCTTCCATCGACACCCAACTTGCAAACTGTTACCAGTCATCAAAGAAGTTCAAACCATCACATAAGGAAAGACAAACATTCACATGGCTAACTTGATTAATAAAGCATAAAACACAGGATTAATAGAACACAAAACACAAGATTATTAAAACTCTAGGGTGTGATTAAAGATTTTTAAAGGGACATTTTTGAATTCCCTCTTTTGACACCATTTATGGTGTCACTCTAAACAGAGTATAATCACCCTTAAGAATAACAGGATATGGAAATTAAATCACAACATTTAATGTTAATAAAAAATAAAAAATTATAATTTTAACCCTCTATTCCTCCCCTACACCTAACATGTACTGAGTTGGCTACCAGCCACCCAGGAATCCTTTACCTTCACATCAGGAAGAATAAACAATCACAGTGGTTAGTAAAAACATAAGGTAATAAATGAGCAAGAACTGAAAATAAATGCGTGTATGTATTTTACTAGGCAAACCATGGATCATCCAGCTTGGTCTCAGAGTCAGTAGCAGAGTCACCCGCATCATCCTGGGCCGGTAACAACAGCATCATACCTGACGCCTGCACCGCTCCTACCACTGACCTCCTGAGACAGGGGACGATGCAAGCAGCACAACACATTAACAGCAAAAACACAATTACTAGGGTCAGAAATCCAGTAACCACCATAGAAGAGTACTCACCAAACCAGTCACTCAGCCAGGAAATAAGACAACATCCACAAAGAACAAGTATACCCATAGAAGCTATAACTTCACCCAGAATAGTCACAACAATAGTTTTCCATTTACCAAATATGTTATCAAACCAATCGTTTATGGAGCTATCAATACCAGAGTTCTCAACCATTTCGTTCGCCAGCGTGGTGATGGTCACTCAAGCGCTTTGGTCACGGGCCCGTCCGGTGCTATATTGTTGGAGATGAAAGTACAGCACATATATCCAAACAGAACTCAAACCCCGCCCCTCTCAGCCAAAAGCATATCTAACGCTATTCTATTCTGCTTTGTCATTAAGATAGTTGCCGCTGTCTGCTCAGCTGATCCCTTTATTGCATCACGAGTGTGGTTTATAAATATTTTGCTGGTTATATTAAATATAATTTATCCAATCTATATTTTTATTAATTGTTGACCATCAGAAAATACTTGATTCAAACTCAGCTGCGATCTGATTCCTAGCTTTGAATTGTTCTGGAACCTCTCGAGGTACTCCTATCCCATCACAGGATCCTTTCATCAAAGGATCCCAGGAGGAGGTCCTACTTTCTATTTGACAACTCACCAGTCTCTGACACATTTGATTGTTTGCGTATGTAGGTGAGTTCACAATCAGTTATCACCACACAACCATCAGATGTCAGCACGGGCCTGGTTTTGGCTCCTATAATCCTCTTGTTGCAACAAAGAGGAGAGATTAGACTAGAAAAACAATTTAGAATCCCCTGTGACTTCAAACTGAGGCAACCCAGGTCGGGATGACTTTGTTATCGGGGGAAACAGATAGTGCAAGTTACCATAAGACTCTTTCACCACATTCCCAGGTGGCTTGCATGGAGGAAAAACCTGACAGAGAGTTAAAGCCTGTCAAGGGGAACGGAGTAGTTGTTAACCCTGGTTTGACTGTCCCACAGGCAAAACAGTCCTCTTTAGACAGTCTTTTGCCGTATACTGAATCCATTCCAACCACAGGTTAAGATTTCTATACCCCGTTCCCACCTGTACTACTTCCTCCAGGTCTATAGTTTTGCACTATCTTTACCACAGCCCCGGTCTCACTACCTCCCTCAGAGAGGTTTACTCTAGAATTTCCCCTTTCCCTACGTCTAGCTGTCTCCTATGCCTTTTCAACTTGTGTTAGGTTAACTACTACTTCTGGCTGAAACAGGAGGGTCCGTGTGTGTTAGGAATATGGCCCCCACAATCAGACAGCTACCTACCGTCGGGAGACCTGTGAATCCCCACCCTTGCCCTGAGAACATGTCAGATGCCAGAGGCCAACCCATTGCTTTACCTTCTATCGAACTCACACAGGGATGATCAGACAGGGTAAGGGAATCTTCGTTAAGGAGCCAACCCCCGGACCCTTGTGGTTATCGGATCTTTCTCCTAACTCTGTGTTTGTTCGTCAGGTGTAGCTGGTTTTGCCTTTTTACAGTGTGTGACATGCACCCAGATGGATCTCTCAGCTGTTCTGCTGGCAAAGGCAGTACTTGGTAGGGCCCTTCCCGCCAGGCCTGCTTCAGTCTCCTGGTTAGATAGAGTGGGTCACCTTCTCCTTTAGTTCACCTGTGGGGCACAAAACCTCTGACATACAGGTGTGGTTAATAAACTATCTTCACACATACATGCTCAGCTCTCAATTTCTATTGTTGTTTTTTCTTTTTAAGTATTTTTATTTAATTCTATCAATATTATTTAATCCTATCACTCCCCCTTTTTGACACATGATTTGCCCATGTGTCAATATTACCACCTTTCTAAACCATTTCTTATGTAATTTATCATCCTATTGCCATGCCTTTCATTTTTTAGATTATTTTTTGCTCCTTTATTGCTCCTCCCACTTCCTTTGTCTTTTATGGAAGCTAAATTCAACTTTCATCCAGTTCAGAATCAATTAGTAATCCAATCAATCAATCTCTTATCTTATAAAAACACTTATGTTTAGTTCAAACTCTGTTCTACCCAGGCTCTCCCGGGCTTGACCTGAAGACTGATTGTTGGACATGACAAGTCTATTTCTTAAGTCACCTAAGTCTTCTGTCTAGCAACAAGGAATAAAATCTCTATGTTCATGATTAACCCAGTTATATCTAATAGCCCACCAGAAAACCTAATCATCTTTAAATCACTACCAATGTCATATCCCTCGTTACTCTCTACCATTTGGATAACATCCCTGATGTATGTATGCCTCCTTAGAGTTCCAAATTACTTTACCATGGGCTACCATTGCCTTCCCATAGATAAGATCACTTAATTTACCCGTATGCAGTACATAATGGAGTACGCAAACTTTACAGCACTTTATCATTACCAATAAGTTCATCATTTGTTTTTTGTTTTAACGGTTTTGGCGCTCCAAATATAGCAGTTTTTATGGATGAGTTTAACATTCTCCCCTCCTGTGTTATAGTGTGTCCTAGGTAAATGACCTCGATCTACCAAAGTTTAAGTTTCTTTCTGCTCACTTTGTGTCCCTGTTCTTCCAGGAAGGTTAACAATTGGATTGTATCCCTCTTACATTCCTCCTGAGTGGGATTAGCCAATAGAATATCATCTATATAAACTAACATTTGCATCCTTCCCTATGTTCAAACTTTCCCAAATTATTAGTTATAGCCTGGGCAAAGATTGTAAGACTTTCCGAGTAGCCTTGAGGCATCCTAGCCTAAGTCCATTTCCTTCCCTGAAAAGTAAAGCCAAACCACCCCTAACTATCCGGATGAACTTGGATGCTAAAGAAAGCATTAGCTAAATATATCACTGTAAAATAGGAGTTCTCTGGTTTCAATTGGTTCATCAATGTATGTGGATTTTATACACATGGAACTCTGGGAATTATATTTCTATTAAACTAACTGTAAGTCCATGACCATCCTCCAGTCGGCGCTAGGTGCCTCCTTTCTAACAGGAAATATTGGAGAGTTTCATTGTACCACATCTCCAGGAATTATCACCCCTCCCTCAAGTAAATTCTCAAATGTAGGTGTTATCCCTTTTATTGCTTCTGGTTTCATAGTATATTGCTTTTGGTATGGTCTATTATCGGATCGAGGAATCACTTGTACTGGAGCTACCCCCTTTATTAGTCCTACATCTGTTGTCCTTGTGACCATAATTTGAACATAATTGCTGCTAACTCACCCTCCTGTTCCTGAGTTAAGAAAATCTCTTCCTGTCATCCGTTAAAACTTATCTCCAGATGGACACTGGGCTGGGTTTTTGCTCTCCCATTCAACTTTATTCTATATCTCCCAGTGGAGTGGCCATACTGATCCCCATTTGGTGTATTCTGCCAGTCAGTAATGTTCTTCCCTTGTTTTATATATTTACCTAGTGATAAACATTCCTCTGAATGTTCTTTCACTAGGACAACATGGGGGCTCCACCTTTCTCTGTACAGCCTCTGGCTCTGTGAACCCATTTTAACCCAATTTGAAAAAACAACAATCACAAATAGCCAGGCCTCACTCAATTTGATAGCTCACTTTTATGACCTAAATTCTGCCTAACTGAGATGAGCTAATCTCTTTCTCCTAGTGATATTCTAAAGATGGTAGTACACACAAAACATGATAGATATTCCCAGTCTTAACCCATCAATAATTGTTTGTATCATTCTAATTCCTCCTAACTAATCCATTAAACCACTCAAAATTCCTCGAGTATACTATGATTATTTAATTGATTACCCTAACTCTGCTACATGTGATCTCATCTCAAATGATCCATTTATCAATTATTTATTCAACTCCCTAGGAAAACCTTTCTCCCCTTCTATTGTTCCTGTCCCCCCTGTAAATGTCATATTTGAGTTTTTAGCCAATACAATCACGGTTACATCAAATGTTCCCTCAGCTAATGGTATTTTCTTCCTAATATAACTTCCCTAAATGAGATTAAATCCCCTGCCTTCCTCTACTATCCTTATATCATTACTGGATCAATGATAATAACTGTAATAACTATCAATAATAATTGTAATAACTATTTCACATTAAATTGTGTCTTTTTTCTGATAATGTTATAATTGTAGCCTATTCCATCACTTTTAGTTTAAAATATAAGTTTATGTAACAAATCCATAACCCACCACAGGCTGGCGCTATTCCCCCATCACAACAGCCAATGTCACTTGCATCCACTTAACCAAAATACATTATCGTTCTAAAATGTACCAAAAAAATATTTCCCAGCTAAACCATTTCAGTTCGCTATTCAATTTATTTAACTGTTCTCTCTGATTATGCCCTAATTAATAAAACAAATACTTGCTATCGTTGATTAGCATACATGTAATTATGTTCCTACCATCTGAACTGTACTGTCTCTCACCCTCCCCTTGCTCCTTCGGAGAGAGCGCATGGTAACCTTATAACATATTTACATAGACTTTTATAGAATACTTCTATTTAAGCTATCTAATTCAACCTTTCAGGTATATAGCCCCACTGCGTAAGCTTTATCTACTGTCCCTACCTGTGTTCGAACCAGGGACATCGCCAGTCACTTCACACCATCTGCGATGCTCTCAAAGTAACTACTTCCAGTTCATAGAGCAAGTGACGTCACCAAATGAAAATCGCAGTAGCTTTCACCTCAGCAAAAAACTCTCTCTCTCTTTGATTCCCTATTGTATAATTTAGTTTTTCTATTTAACCCCTAAACACGCTCGCTACAAATAGTCCATTCAACATTACCAAACCAAATACTCATCGTACCCATTCAATCAACACATCAGCCGTGGAATTTACACTCATAAATGCAGATTATTACTCCATGCCTTGAAATGATAAATAGATTTCCACTAATAGTACCATTAATGATCTCATCTTACCCTCTGACACAAAATGAAGTTCCCTCACTGTACCATGTTAGCTCTACCATGATAATTAGTTCAATTTAACCCTCTATTTGTTTTGTACTATATTATACATTACGTCTAAAACAACATTACTTATGGTCAGATTAATCCGCCATCATATTATCCAACAACGCCACAATCTTAAACTCATATGGGGCGGCTGGCAGTTTAGTAACCAATAGCGCCGCGCCAACAACCGAGAGGTCACCGGTTACAATCCCCGAGCCGACCAGGCGAAAAATCTGCCGATGTGCCCTCGAGCAAGGCACTCAACCCCAATCGCTCCTGCAAGTCGCTCTGGACAAGAGCGTCTGCCAAATCACCAAAAATGCAAATGTAAATATTCTCTACTTTCTCACCCACGACGCTCGGGTGAGCAAGTTCAGAACATCTCTCGTCAGAAACCCACATGCGTTCCCAGCCATCTCCCAGTCTTTTCATGGCTCCAAAAGCCACACTTTCGCTCTCTCCAGCCCCTCCCCTCGCAACTCTACCTTTTTGAGGAGCTGTGAGGAGCTGCTTCTCGTCCCAGCGCGCCTCCAATATTCCGCCGTTACTCAAAGTACCCCAGTCCATTTATTTAAATCAAATAATTCCCACCTAATTAGTTAAAGTTGGTGCACGTTTATAAACCGAATTGTTTAGGTCTAATTGTTTAACCAGTATTTTGCACGGTCAAACATCAAACGTTAAATCAAATAATAAACCAAAAAGCTTCAACCCAAACACCTAGAACCAGTATTATGCTATGTCAAACATCAAACACTGAATCAAATAATAAACCAAATTGTTTCAACACAACTATTCAAAACCAGTTCAGTCACACAATTAATCACTTTAGCTTTATGTTCCCAATTGTTATTGATGGGTTATATGGTTTAAACAATCACGAACCCAACAGTTATCCCCAAATTACACAGTTTGGACAGCCACAGACGTTTTAACTTCTAATTAGTTTTCTAACAAAGTATACAGGTTTGTCATTCACACTCTCATGCATACGACAACACTCGCACTGTCTTACTTTTAAAGTACCTCCTATGAGCCTCAGTCATAGCTCGCACTGTCTAAACTATTTTAAAGTACCTCCTATGAGCCTCAGTCATAGCTCGCACTGTCTAAACTATTTTAAAGTACCTCCTATGAGCCTTAGTCATAGCGTCGCACTGTCTAATCTATTTTAAAGTACCTCCTATGAGCCTTAGTCATAGCGTCGCACTGTCTAATCTATTTTAAAGTACCTCCTATGAGCCTTAGTCATAGCGTCGCACTGTCTAATCTATTTTAAAGTACCTCCTATGAGCCTTAGTCATAGCGTCGCACTGTCTAATCTATTTTAAAGTACCTCCTATGAGCCTTAGTCATAGCGTCGCACTGTCTAATCTACTTTAAAGTGCCTCCTATGAGCCTCAGTCATAGCGTCGCACTCCCATGGGTTTAACCATCACAATTATCAAACATTTGCATAGTATATTATGAAATCGAAATAGTATACTGTAATTGTTATTTATAGTAGAATAGGGTTCACTTACATCAAACAGGTGTTTCACAAAATTAATTTGGATAAAGCCAATGTGCAAAACTTCAGTTATATTACAATAGGTGTTTTGCTTACCTTTATAGAAGCCCGGGCAATTTGTGAAACACGGTTCGATGACAGTGATGTCCAATAGGCTGGGTGAATTCCAGCGAAGTGAAGTTCCGCTACCAGATCACAGTCGGAGGTCACCAATTGTCGAGATTGCGTAATTCAAATCTGGTATTGGAATAAGAATCAAGAGATCTTCAATCCAAGCTTAATTTATTATATGCAAAATGTATGTATGATAAGTATGAAGGTTCGTATACGGGCTCACTGACAAACCACGCAGGGCCGACAGAGAACTAAGAATCTGTTTTCAGATTCTTTCTCAAATACTCTGACAGAAAGCCTTCACTTCTTCTGTTGGCCAACCAGAGCAAAGGACTGAGTGTGGTCCAGACTCCATTTCAGCCAATCCGTTGGCGCGGGGGTTGGTCTCAACTCCTTGGCACTCCAGTTGTTGCCAGGCATGGTTGCTATGATAATAACCTGCAGAGCCAGCACCGAGAATACACAATATCCACTGTATCCAGGTTCAAGGACAGTTTCACAGAATACAAAGAGGCAGTGAGGTCTAGTACTTTGAGACACAAGTTCTTATCTCCCCCTACTCCCTAAAACAGCTCCTCACATTAATCACAGCTTGCCAAGTGAAACAATCTACATCAGCACAGCACAAACCCTTCACGCCTAATCATCAATGCATTCCTTCCAAGGTAGTCATCTCATACAGATCCAATTATGAGAAAAATAAAACCCAACAAATACCTTAACGGATGTGTTACCAAACATGATATGACATGTTCTTTCGACATTAGAAAGTTTAAATGTGCTATTACATACCTGTAGTAATACAATGAAACGGACACAAATGTTATCTTCTTCACTGCACAGTTCTGGCGCTTTCTTTATTGTGAAGAACGTGGGATGGGCGCGCCTGCCGGAACTTCCTGTTTCCCCACTACTACTGTGCAACGGTCCGTGCATTTCGGGATCCTTGGGACGGCCCTACCAGTGTTGCCAACTCATTTTCAGGGGAAGTTGTTAGAGGCAGGTCGATTTGTTGCTAAAAGTTGCTCAATAACGTTGTGATGTCTTTGCGTGATGAAGTCATTACGTAATAACGTAAAACTGCATAATTACATAGAATGCACAATAACGTTAATCAAATTGACTGGCCATCTTGGCGACAAATATGATTTGACATTTGTTAGTTTAGATTTGTTTGTTTATTATCACATATTTGTATTTGTACAAGTAATATAAACACATAACATTTATATGATCAGATATTTTTATTTATAAACACAACACATTGAATTATTGAACAATTACACATTACACATTATTGACCAATTACATTTGATTTATATTCTTATTAACTAGTAGTGTATTGGTAGTTAGTAAACATGCTACCTAACTGATCAACAATTATAGGTACAAGCTAATAACAAGGTATATATGCTATCTTATTGAACAAGCAACTTAACTCAAATAATGATGTGTGCGCTAGGCATCTCTCTCCAGCTCTCTCCAGGTTGTTGTGCTGCTTGGCTGGCCTGCTGCTGCCTGTGCACGAGCTGAGCGCCTGCTGCTGACGTCACTCACAATGCACTTTTGCAGCCAGCCATGTGTGTTGTGACTGAGTGTGTGACAGATAAAATCGTTTTAGTGTCATTTAGAGGGAAAACGTGTGCATTTTAGTGTTTGAGTCACTTTTCAAAAGTTGCTAAAATTTCCAAATAAGTTTTTAAAAGTAGCTACATTTGTTGCTAGGTGCTGTTTGAAAAAAAAGTTGCCAGGGTAGTCTGAAAAGTTGCTAAATCTAGCAACAAAATAGCTAAGTTGGCATCACTGGGCCCTACCCCATTACATGAGAACTGGGTATCTGCCGCTGCCTCCTCTTCCTCCGGGACACTTCTACTTTGCATAGAGTTGATCAATCTGTTGATTGTGGCCTGTGGAATGTTGTCCCATTCCTCTTCAGGGGCTGTGCGAAGTTGCTGTATATTGACAGGAACTGGAACAAGCTGTGGTACACGTCGATCCAACCCTCCCAAACATGCTCAATGGGTGACATGTCTGGTGAGTATGCAGGACATGGAAGCACTGGGACATTTTCAGCCTCCAGGAATTGTGTACAGATCCTTGTGACATTGGGCCCTGCATTATCATGCTGAAACATGACGTGATGTCGGCAGGACAATGGCCCTCAGGATCTAGTGATGGTATCTCTGTGCATTACATTTTCCATTGATAAAATGCCATTTTGTTCCTTCTCCGTAGCTTATGCCTGCCCATACCATAATGCTGACACTAACATGGGGTACTGTGTTCATGACATTGACATCAGCAAACCACTCACCCACACACATTTTTACATTTAAGTCATTTAGCAGACACTCTTATCCAGAGCGACTTACAGTTAGTGCATACATTAAATATATATAAAGCCTTAGACCACTGCGCCACTCGGAAGAACACCACCATACACATGGTCTGCAGTTGTGAGGGTGGTTGGGCATACTGCCAATTTTACTAAAACAAAGTTGGAGGCAGCTTATGGTATACAAATTACCATTAAATTATCTGGCAACAGCTCTGGTGGACATTCCTGCAGTCAGCATGCCAGTTGCATACTCCCTCAAAACTTGAGACATCTGTTGCATTGTCAGTGGTAGAAAAAGCACCCAATTGTCATACTTGAGTAAAAGTAAAGATACCTTAATAGAAAATGACTCAAGTAAAACTGAAAGTCACCCAGTAAAATACTACTTGAGTAAAAGTCTATAAGTATTTGGTTTTAAATATACTTCACTATCAAAAGTAAAAGTAAACGTATGAATCATTTCAAATTCCTTATATTAAGTAAACCAGATGACACCATTTTTTATTTTATTTTCTATTAATGGATAGCCAGGGGCACACTCCAACACTCAGACATCATTTACAAATTAAACGTGTTTAGTGAGTCCGCCAGATCAGAGGCAGTAGGGATGACCAGGGATGTATGTCCTGTGTAGCTCAGTTGGTAGAGCATGGCGTTTGCAACGCCAGGGTTGTGGGTTCGTTTCCCACGGGGGGATAGTATGAAAATGTATGCAATCACTAACTGTAAATGACTAAAATGTAATATTTTTCATTCGGAATGTAGTCGAGTAAAAGTTGTCCAAAATATAAATAGTAAAGTACAGATACCCCAAAAAACGACTTAAGTAGTACTTTAAATTATTTTTACTTCAGTACTTTACACCACTGGGCATTGTGTTGTGTGACAAAACTTCACATTTTAGAGTGTTTTTTTTTTTTTTACGGGGTATCTTATATATCCCAGCTTTACATAGGGTGGAAGATAGGCTTACCCTGGCGTAACGTTTTGATAACAGTGTAAATCTCTCTAGGACAAGGTGACTTTGATAAATATATTCACCTGCATTTACCCCCCAAAAATTAAATGCTAATTAGCTGCTAATGTGGCTATCCTAAAGAACTACAAATGCCATGATGATCTGGACAAGACTGCCGAATCGAGGCAAAGGTAAGGATCTCTGGATTAACTATATAATGTTAGCTAAATGTAGTAATGAATAAATAGGCTACATTTATTTAAATGGACAATTCTGATGGGGGGCACTTACCCCACGACTTTAAAAAACTCCCCTTTTCTAAAAAAAAACATTTAATTAAATAACTCAAAAAGTGTAAACTGTAGCAATTTTTTTCCCTCTATAGTTTATTAGCCTAAGCATGACCTTCATCCACATAATCCCCCCCCCCCCCAAATGTTGCTTATTTGTGTCAGCAATTAGACATTGTTCTTAGGGGGGGCGAGTTACCCCCTAGTACCCTAGCGCCAGTCTCCTCTAGGTACATAGGATGGCTACTTCCCAACCAGAACCCTGGCCTGATGCGAACGTGAGTAGATTACGTTGAAAACAACGGTCGGCCATCTTGGAGACAGTCTCTACCTCTTATACCTCAGTGGTCAGCCGGGCACCATTCTTCAGATAAAGAAAAAAGAGCTAAAACTGTGCTGTCAAGACAATAGCTGTTGTGTCCGTTTCAAATGTATTACTACAGTTATGTAATAGCACATTTCAGCTTTCTAATTTAGAAAGAACATTTCATAACATGCTAGGTCACAAATACGTCAAGGTATTATCAAGTTTGGTAAAGGTTTTAGCTACGTGTTATTTTTGTGTCAAACCGAGTGAGTGAAGAACGTGATAAAAACTATTTTACAAGTCACATAGCTAACTAGAGACTTTGGGTTTGTCTGCGTGATTGAATGTACATAATTTCATCAAGATAATTTAATAAATAATCAATTTATTTGAGATTTCTGAGTTCGTTTACATCAACATACTTCACTTCAGACAGTACGGATGCATTAGAGAGAGAGAGAAGTTGACGGTTGCACTACTATTTTGAAGCTGCCTGAATGTAATGTCCAGCAGTTTTCTACATGTGTTGTAATCTAGGGTTGAAACCTGTTCAACCGAAAAAGAAAGTCTAAAAGAACCGGAAACTAAAGTGTTCTATACTTTTCAGGAATAGCAGTCATTTTAAAAGCATGGAATCCAGGTAATAACGTTATTTTACTTTCCTGGCATAAAATGTAAATGTAAAATTGTTCTCCAGTCCCACAAAAATCGCAACAACCCAGGTAACAAGGACCGTAACTGAGACAGAGACATTTGTAACATTCCCCTTAAGTCTTCCAGAGGTACTGCATGTCATAGCCTGTTTGGGACATTACAGGCACATTCATAACGTTTCTAATAAGTATTATAGAGGTTATTGTCTTGTTTTGTATGCTTTGTACAAAATAATAAAATGCAGGACGACAGGATATTTATAAACGTAGCTCTTTATTAGCTAGCTATAACTGGCATGTCCATGTGTCTCTGGCCATGATCATCTTTAGAATGACCTCACCACCTGGGTGGTCTTAACCAATCATAGCACAGTATGATATGACAGTATAATGCATCCAATTACAATTCAGTATGCTGACAAATATGAATATTACATCCCCCTTCTTTTAAAAAAAGAAAAAATATGTAGAACAATAAAGCGTTTCTTTTGAATATATGCTCTGTAGTTTGAACTCGAGGTAAGTAACCATTTAAACTGCACCAACTGCATCAACATAACAGACAAACAATGATTCAGCATACTGTTACTTTTAGAACAAACATTTCTCAGCAACTCAGCTTTTCACTGTAGCAATGACATCTCAACATATCAAACAAATACCATACCAAAGCATTTCAAGTTAACTTTCAATAACAAGTTTACAGTCTGGAACTCTTTCAGGGCAGCGATCCGCCTACACCCTTTGACATTTCACAGGTCTAGGACAGCTCTAGGCTTGACCTCTCTTCCTGACCTTGTGTGATATGAAGCTGAGCATGCTTCTGTGTCAGTCAACAGTTCTTGTGGTGTTGCAGGTAAGTATGATGTATGTTGTGTTGTGTCTGTGTTTAGTCCACCCCGTTCTCTTTCAGGGGAACAGTTCATATCGTCAGTGTGTTGTTCTTTTGTGTTCAGTAGGTGACGACGATTGCGGCGGTACACCGCTCCTTCTGCGGTGCGAACGAGATATGAACGTTCAGTGTCAGCTGGTTGGATGACGACTGCTGGCTTCCAGTAGCCATGCTCCTGGATTCTAACTGACTCTCCGTCGTTCAGTGGTGGCAGTGGTCTGGCTGACCTGTCGTAGTATCGCTTTTGCTGTTGTTGTCTCTGTGCACGTTTTGCATGCACTTCCTTGTAGCTGACGACCTCAGGTTGCAGCTGCTGGTTGGTGCTGGGAAGGATTGAGCAAAGTCTGCGGCTCATCAACAGCTGGGCTGGTGATTTGAAGTTGTCAACTGGAGTGTTGCGGTATTCAAGGAGACTGAGGTAGGGGTCTCTCTTGTCTGCTTTTGCTTTGTCCATGAGTGATTTAGCGATCTGCACAGATTTTTCAGCAAGGCCATTACTTTGAGGGTAATGTGGGCTTGTGGTGACGTGTGTGAACTCCCATGCTTTTGTGAAGGATTCAAACTCATTTGATTTGTAACAGGGCCCATTGTCAGATATTAAAGTCTCTACAATGCCATGCCTGGCAAAGGCTGCTTTCAGCTTGTGTATCACAGCTGCAGATGTGGTGCTGTGAAGCTTGTCGAGTTCGAAGTATCTGCTGTAGTAGTCCACTGTTATAATGTAGTCCTCGTTGTTCCACGTGAACAGATCTGTTGCCACGACCTGCCAGGGTCGGTCTGGGATACGGTGAGGTAACATTGGCTCTTTGGTGTTTGAGGGGCGTCGTTCAAGACAGGTGGGGCATTTACCAACCATGTCCTCTATTTGTTTGCACATTCCGGGCCAAAACAAAATGTCCCGTGCTCTCTGTTTGCACTTTTCCATGCCCATGTGTCCAGCATGGATCTTTGTCAAAATCTCTTCTCTGAGACTGGTAGGAATGATGATTTTCTCTCCTTTGAAAATTATTCTGTTGATCTGTGATAGTTCGTCACGATGGTTCCAGAACTCTGAGACGCTCTGAGGGCATTTTCTCCTCTCCTCAGGCCATCCTGACTGTATGACTTTCCTCAGCTGTGTGAGTTGTGTGTCTTTTTCTGTTTCTGCTCGGATCTCCTTCAGTTTTGTGTCACTAACTGGTAAGTTGCTGTACACGGTGTGCACCTGCATGTCCATGCCTTCACTGAGGCTGCTGTCCTTGTAGGTAAGAAACTTCCTGGAGAGTGTGTCTGCAACAGGGATGTCTTTGCCTGGACGGTGAGTGATTGTGAAGTCGTATTTTTGTAGTTGAAGGATCATTCTCTGTAGCCTTGGCGGGGCTGCGGCTAACGGTTTCCTCATGATTGACTCGAGGGGCTTGTGGTCTGATTCAACAATGACTTGTCGTCCATAGACATACTGATGGAAACGCTTACATCCGAACAGAATGGCGTACAGCTCCTTTTCGATTTGAGCGTAGTTGATTTCACAGTCTGTGAGAGATTTGGAAGCGTAGCCGATGGGTTTTCCTTCTTGCAGTAGCACTGCCCCTAGTCCATACTTTGACGCGTCCACCTGGAGTCTGAGCTCTTTGTTGGGGTCGTAGTAGGCAAGGATTGGTCCTGGTTCTCTCGTGATCAAGTCTTTCACTTTCTGGAAAGCGATGTCGTGTTGGTTGTCCCAGAGGAACTTACTGGACTGCTTTAGCAGCTGACGCAGGGGTGCATTAGCATTGGAGAGGCTGGGTGCGAACTTGGCTAAGTAGTTGACCATGCCAAGCACTGTTTCCAGCTCTGCGTGGTTCTTTGGTGGCTCCATTTCCTTTATGGCTGAGATCTTCTGCGGATCTGGCTTGATTCCATTCGCTGTGAGAAGATGTCCGAAGTAGCTGACCTCTGTAGCGCCGACTGTGCTCTTCTCGGGGTTGAGCCGGACTCCTCTCTCGCGGGACCTTTGCAGCATCGCGTTGAGGTTTCTGTCGTGTTCCTCTTTGGTTCGACCATAGACAAGGATGTCGTCCACAATTGCCACGACTCCGTCGAGGCCTTCGTACACCTCGTCGATCTTTCGCTGAAACTCGTCTTGGGCTGAGATAATCCCAAAAGGCAGGCGACGGAACCTGTAGCGTCCAAACGGTGTGTTGAACGTTGTGAGCTTAGATGACTCTTCTGTGAGCTTGATAGCCCAGTAGCCTGATCTGGCGTCCATGACACTGAAGTAGCGTGCGCCCGCTAGCTTGTGTGTGATGCCATCTAGCGTCGGTAAGGGGTAATGGGGGCGTTTGATAGCCTTGTTCAAGTCTCTTGGGTCGAGACATACTCTGAGCTTGCCTGTGCGTGGTTTCTCCACCACCACTAACGCGTTGACCCAATCCGTCGGTTCTGTAACCTTGGTGACGATGTCAGATTGCTCCATGCTCTCCAACTCTTTCTTCAGACGGGCGCGGAGAGCAAGTGGAATCTTTCTCGGTGGGTAGACCACAGGGGTTGCGTCTGGGTCAAGGTGAATGGTACATTCTCCTGGGAATAGTCCTATTCCTGTAAAAACATCAGCAAACTCCTACATGACATTCTCTATCTCTACTGGTGCTGTCACTGATAAAACTAGCTTGATAAGGTCCATGTCTAAACATGCTTTAAGACCTAGCACTGCAGGTGCTCGAGTGTCAACAACGTAAAAGTCCAACATCATGTCCCTTTCCTTGTATTTGCATTTGAGAGTGCATGTGCCTTTTACTGGGAGCTGTTCACCACCATAACCAGACAGTCTGCGCATGGTGGGCTGTAGCTCACACTCAGATGTCAAGCTTCTGTACTTACTCAGAGGAATAATGTTTACTTGTGCACCAGTGTCTAGTTTGAATTTTAGCTCTGTGCCTTGTCTTCCTATCTCAATGTCAGCAAAGGCTTGCTCTGTCTCTGATGTCTGACTTTTCTGTGTCACTGAATCAATAAACAGTTCATCAGCATTTGACTCTTTGATTGACATTTCATCTTCACTCACTGTATGTACTGTTTTTCCACGGTAAACTCTGCACACTTTTGCAAAGTGATTCCATTTTCCACATTTAGTACACTGTTTGCCTTTAGCTGGGCAATTCCCCTGTTCGCCATGCACTTTGTATCCACAATATCCACATGTTTTGGGGCGTTTGGAGTCTGTGTCGCTCTGTTTTGGAGTTATGTCTGTCTCCGCTCTGAAACATGCTCTCTGGGCACTGGAGGTTTGATGTCTGCCTGACTGCGTACACTGCTTGTTCACGTGATGCGCTCGTGCTGCCGCCTGAAATGGTTTTCATCTGAACCTGTGCTAGCTCGTGAGATCTGGCTTTGTCGATAGCTTTGTCCAGCGTTAACTCTGATCCAACATTCAAAAGTTTCTCTCTCACTCGCGGTGAGTGTATTCCAAATACAATACGGTCCCTGACCATCTCATCCTTGTTTGCATAATCACAGTCTTTCACAAGCAGACGCAGCTCAGTGACAAACTGTTCAAACGATTCGCTAGCGCCTTGTACTTGCTCATGGAATTTGTACATAGCGAAAATTGTATTGGTCTTTGGCACAACATATGCTTCATAACGATCGTAGTATGTTTTCAGTACCTTTGATTCAGCCTCGGTAAGTGTCCATGTGTTGTAAATGTCTCTCCCTTTTTCACCGATCCAGAGGAGCAGGTAGCTGCACTTTTCCTCTTCTCCTCTTTCCTTCAGAGGACCCGTGAACATCAGCTCCACATGCTGTTTGAACTTACGCCATGCATCGGGTAGATTTGTAGACCCCCAATCCATTCGAGGTGAAGGAACTCCAGCAAAATCCATATTTTAGTCCTTTTACTCTGACACCATGTCTTGTTTTGTATGCTTTATACAAAATAATAAAATGCAGGACGACAGGATATTTATAAACGTAGCTCTTTATTAACTAGCTATAACTGGCATGTCCATGTGTCTCCGGCCATGATCATCTTTTAGAATGACCTCACCACCTGGGTGGTCTTAACCAATCATAGCACAGTATGATATGACAGTAGAATGCATCCAATTACAATTCAGTATGCTGACACATATGAATATTACAACTACTACACATATAATTCAAGTCATACCTTTATTGTCATTCATGCTCTTATTTTTAACCTAGTAGTTTTGCAAAAGTGTAACCTGCGTCAATTCTAGGAAATATTGGAATAACGTGCTTAAGAGGAGCCCTGACACGCACAACAGGATAACACAACTACCACATTTTCAATTGACAATCATTGATTTAAATGGATGTGGTCAATAGATTTGTATAGGCATATATACTCATTTAATTTAACTTGTAAGCCAAGGTTGGATTAGTAGGTCTATGCAACATGCACCTGGATAACCGCGTCATGAATCGGAACGGGCTCCAACGTCCTCATATACACATTATGACAAAATAAAGATCTTAATATTTCACGAAATAAAGACATAGAAGAAAACAGGTTCTAGAAACTCAATTTCTCCATGGCAATAGAATGTAAACATGTAAATTGCGCCAAACATATCCAAATATCGCCTACAACTCAATTCTCAGCGCAGCATATTGGACGACTCCACAGGCATTGATCATTCGCGACTTTAAGTCATTCCTGTTATCTCTAGAGCATCCCGTATATTTATAGCGCTGCATTTCGTCCCCCTCTGACCATGGATAGGGTTGGGAGCATTCCTGAGTTCACTTATGGTCCCACTAAGGTAATCTTAGGATATATTCATTTTGGCATACTGTAAATGCATGTGCATAATGTACCTAATAAAGCATAATTGTTTTAATTATCTTCAAAGGAATTCTGTAGAAGCAGCCTTTATTTTCAGACTCTGCAGGCCTGCTGGGAGGAAGCATATTACAATAAACAGGTAAGATTCATCCCACAAAAACAGTAACCACAGAAAAAAATAGATAGATTTAATCCCAAAACAAGAGTTTTATATCAAGACAGTTTAGAGAAGATGGTCATAAGAGTTTTTAATATCACTTGCAAATTGTGAGACATGAGCAGTTGTGAAATGTTGCGAGAGGCCCTTCTGAAAGCACATTATATGGTCTTTAGTGGCACGGTCTCACACCTTACCTCATCTTGCAGAAGAAGTTCATGGTCCACTATCTGCTGCTCCAGAGTCGAGGCCAGGTCTCGCCCCATGTCACCATGGAGCACATGAGCGACTGGCTGGTGTCTCAGGGCAAAAAATCCCTTAGGGAGAGGTGAGTACCACGTCAGCTCTCACCTTCACTGCCATTCTCTGTCACCAGCAGCACTCCAGGAGGTGTGGGTAAAATCAACAACAGATAAATAGGAAGCCAGGAAAGTTGAAATGCTTTGTGTTTTATTTGAAGGGTGTGGAAGGAAACCCTGGAGGAGGGGAACGAACTCGCTCGGCTGGTAAGAGAATGAGAGTTAGAGACTTAGACTATCAGTCAGTGAGCTCCTTTCTAGCCTTTCAACAACTAGTCAGTACAGCAGAATATATCTGTTGTGAAATTACACTAATGGGACTTCCTGTTTCCTACGGCAGACCTGGGAAGTAAACACCTGCCTAAAAATGATTGACATGGAGCACAAGGCTGTCTGCAAGCTCCGCCGCTCTATGCACACCACCTCTCCAGCTGGCGCTGACATGTGAGTTCCATGTACTGCCCTGCATACAGCTTGCTCCATTCATCTACACATCTGGAGCTATGCAGAAAATAACTAGGGCAGTGTTCTCTGTGTGAACATTGCACATCGTTTAGCTTTCTCTGCTGCTTTTTGTTGATTTCAGCGACCCCAAGGTCCACATCATCGTGGAGAGAGCTGTGAGGAGCATTCTGGACAAGCTGTCCAATAAGCCCTGTAGCAACCTGCTCAGCCCATCCCAGGTGGTGGTGGAGCTGGTGCCCAGGATCCTCCTGGCCCTGTGGCTTCAGCCAGAGGAAGACCATTCAGATCAGCCCATCCTCCTAAGCGGGATGGCTGTGAGTATGGTGGTGGCCGTAGGGGAGAAGCTCTCCAACATGTTGAAGGCCTCTTCTCCTCACACCCCTTTCTCCCGGGCTGCTGCTTTTGACTCTGTGAGGTCGATCCTCGGGAGAATCAGCCAGTCCTTCTCCCTGGATGACCTCAAGACCCCTTTTTTTATGAGCTCTGTCTGTGCCTTTGTGGCGGACGAGGTGAAAAGCTACTTCCAGCCTACTGCAGACACCCTGCGAGTTCCCCCTGTCCTAGTGGTGGCCTTCTCCGCCACACTACCAGCTGATATCCAAGCAGGTGAGTAGCACTCATAGAAAGCACTCTGACAGATGCCTTTTGTCATGACATCCTGGTGCCTTGTAGTAGTAGAGCCAATCAGGATTTTAATTATCACCCCTAACACAGATGCAGACCAGGCTTCTTCCCACCTGGAGTTTGTGGACATCACCCCTAACACAGAGAAAGACCCGGCTTCTGCACACCTGGAGGTTGAGGGATTCCCCCCTAACACAGAGTTTGACCCAGCTTCTCCCCACCTAGATGTTGTTGAAATCACCCGTAGCAGAGAGGAAGACCCGGCTTCTTCCCACATAGTGGTTTTGGACATCACCCCTAACACAGAGGCTGAGACGGCTTCTACCCACCTGAAGTTTGTGGACATCACCCATAACTCAGAGGCAGACCCAGCATCTTCCCACCTGGAGGTTGTTGACATCACCCCTAACACAGAGGCAGACCCGGCTTCTTCTCACCTGGAGGTTGTGGACATCACCCCTAACAAAGAGGCACACCTTGCTTCTTCCCACCTGGAGGTTGTGGACATCACCCCTAACAAAGAGGCACACCTGGCTTCTTCCCACCTGGAGGTTGTGGACATCACCCCTAACACAGAGGCAGACCCGGCTTCTTCCCACCTAGAGTTTGCGGACATCAATTCTAACAAAGAGGCACACCTGGCTTCTTCCCACCTAGAGGTTGTGGACATCACCCCAAACACAGAGGCAGATCCTGCTTCTTCCCACCTGGAGCTTGTGGACCTCACCCCTAACACAGATGCATACCCTGCTTCTTCACTCTTGGAGGTTGTGGACGTCACACCTGAAGAAAAGCCTCTCATGGTGGCCGTCTACACCACTCTGCCATCTGACATCCAAGCAGGTGAGTAAGACTTATAGAAAGCACTCTGACAGGTGCCGTTCATCATGATAACATGTAAAGTGTTGGTCCCATGTTTCATGAGCTGAAATAAAAGATCCCATTCAACTGGCCAGTGTTTAGAACCTACGGTTTGCATTTATTTACATTCTGTCCCGCTTTTGTCCCTTTCCAGAGGATGTTGCTGTGGTCACCCTGGACGTCACCCCACACGTCACCAAGGACGTGACCCTGGATGTTCCATGCAGGGCGAGGAAAGGGGCAGTCCAGCGTTTTTTTTGCAGGCTTTGGAGGGCAGTGTGCTGCTGCGCTTGCCACAAGGAAGAGGAGGAACAATATTAATTATTCATTAGACCAGAAACAGGATTGAACCATATACCATTAAATTCTTTGCATTATAGTTGCCTTCAATTCTGATTTTCTTTTGTTTAATTCTTAATTAATTTCAGAACATTTCTCTAAACTTTGTGGAGTAGGTTGTATAAATAGGTGGGAAACATCCCAATCCCAATTTTAATGCTTTTAATAATTAACTTATTACATTTTTTTTAGATGTATTATTTGAGAAAAAAGTGGAGGGCGCGACAAAAAAACTTTAATCATCATAGAAAACTCTTGCTCACTATTAAAAATGCATTGTTTTATTTAAGCAAGGTTAAAAGATTAACGTTTCGGCCTAGTCTATGACAATATGCAAGTTGTGTTTGCCCAGTTAAAGGGGGACCCAGACTCACCCTGGTTCTTGAGGGTTGCAGACACTGAATAATTATCATTTGAAATAAATGGCACTTTTCAAGTCTTGACTAAAAATCTTTAATGAATATGAATTTAAATACAATTGACTTGAGGATCAGAGCAGGCAGGCTGACTGGCTCTCCCTGAAGGCCCTCTGCCTCTACCTCTGTGTGGTTAATCTCAGCCAAGAGGTTGTATGGGTTGTATGGCATCCGGGGTAACCTCCTCCTCTCCTGTATCTAACCCATCTTTCTGGCTGTGAGTTCGACTGAGGTCACTCGTTCTCTCTCCCAGGGTGTTGGATAGTTTCTCCTCCTCTGTGTCTTGTGTATTTTCTACATTGTAGAATAATAGTGAAGACATCAAAACTATTAAATAACACATATGGCATCATGTAGGAACCAAAAACGTGTTACACATATCAAAATATATTTCAGATTTGAGATTCTTCAAAGTAGCCACCCTTTGCTTGATCACAGCTTTGTACATACAGAATAATACGAAATGTTCTGAGACCAGGTTGCGCTTTCACCTCCCCCGGTAAGAGGGGAATAAGGCAACCTCAGAGTTACATTCAAGGATACTTTATTGACACACACGGATGAAATGGACATGGAAAGGTAGTGGAATGATAGTGGTCCTGTAATGGACAGATAACAGGGCTAATGAATATGCACAATAACTGATAGCACAAGTAGAGCAACAACGCTATTAACAAAGGAAGGGCTGTATTAATGGCATAATGCTACCTGCAGAGTATTACACAACACAGTAAAACACAGAGAGGCAACTTACAATAGGCAATGGTAGTAAATATAAAGAACAACAAGTAAGAATGATATACATGTTACAAACTCACTTTGTGCACGTACACTATCCCACGGTATATCTGTGCATTCAAATTGTCATCGATAAATGCAATTGTGTTCATTGTCTGTAGCTTATGCCTGCCCATACCATAACCCCACTGCCACCATGGAGCATTCACAACGTTGACATCAGCCAACAGCTCGCCCATACGCTGCTTTACAAGTGGTCTGAAGTCGTGAGGCCAGTTAGAAGTACTGCCAAATTCTCTAAAGCCGCCTTGGCTTATGGTTGAGAAACTAACATAAACGTATCTGTTAACAGCTCTGGTGGACATTCCTGCAGTCCGTAAGCCAATTGCACGCTGCCTCAAAACTTGAAACATCTGTGCATTGTGTTGTGTGACAAAACTGCACATTTTAGAGTGGCATTTTATTGTCCTCAGCACAAGGTGCACCTGTGTAATTATCATGCTGTTTAATCAGCTTCTTGATATGCCATATTTGTCAGGTGGATGGATTATCTTGGCAAAGGAGAAATGCTCGCTTACAGGGATGTAAACAAATTTGTGCACACAATTTGAGAAAAATAAGCTTTTTGTGCGAACTAAATATTTCACGCTTTTATTTCAGCTCATGAAACATGGGACCAACACTTTACATATTGCGTTAATATTTTTGTTCAGTGTAGTTATTAGGTTGGGAGAATGGGATCCTATCTGGGCTAGCTAAAGCCAAATTCATGGTTAGTAGTATGACAGAGAAAAAATAACAAGACAAATTTAAACATCACAAATCTGAGGGGGCAGGTGACCCTGTGCCCCCTTTGGGCATGACGTCTCTGCTATCAACCACATCATTCTGTCTCCGTGAATATTCAAAACAGACACATTCATTCAGGTCTGGTACTGTTCCTACCATATAGATCAGGGATGGACAATTCCTGTCCTTGGGGGCCGGAGTGGTGTCACACTTTTTCCGCACACTCTCTAAAACACAAGACCAAATATTCACTGGAGTTGCTTACCAAGATGACATTGAATGTTCCTGAGTGGCTTAGTTACAGTTTTGACTTAATTCGGCTTGAAAACTTATGGCAAAAAAAAAAATGGCTGTCTATATAATGTATATTGCATATATTTTACAATCCAGTTGTGCAAAGCTCTTGGAGACTTACCCAGAAAGACACAGCTTTAATCGACTCAGGGGTGTGAATATTTATGTAAATTAGATATTTCTGTATTTCATTTCCAATACATTTGCAAAAATTTCAAAAACGTGTTTTCACTTTGTCATTATGGGGTATTGTATGTAGCTGTGTGAGAGAAAATATTATAATTGAATCCATTTTGAATTCAGGCTGTAAGAAAACAACATGTGGAATAAGTTAAGGGGTATGAATACTTTCTGAATGCACTGTATATCTGCAAGAAAATGATAAATATGTGAATGTTTGAAAGGGGGTCATATAAACATTGCCTTATTTATATTTTTACAGACAATATTAAGTGAATTCTGTCTGAAATAGTCATGCTATAATGGGCATAGTTTCTCAGACCAAATTTCCATTCTGGCTGAAACAAAGCAATCTGATCATGCTCCAGTCAAATACAGCTATAGGGAATGCCTATACATTGTCCAATCTCCTTCCACACATTGATTTCATTCTTCGCATCTTTATTCAGAAACAAACAAACTTGCTGTTTCAGTGTCTTGTTGCAGGTTGTGCAATGTTCAAAAGTGTGTGTGATATTAGCATTAACTTGTGTGTGTGGTGTCAAGTGTGGATGGTCCTATGTATGCAAATAGCCGAGATTGGATATTTCAGCACCATGGACAGCAGCGACATTGGGATAGCGAGATCTGTAATTCAGCAACACATGACACTGGATAGCGGCTGTCTCAGGTGAACTTGGCATTGGGAAAATCCCATCTAATAGGAAACGAGGCATAGGAGGCAAAAAGACTGAAGGAGAAGACTCCCACAGGAACTCTATGCTTAACTGTTCTGCCACATTCATTTCAAATGTTACATTTTTCGATTTGTAAATAAAAGGGAACACATCTGCAAATAATGTAAATTGACTTTTCTAACTACACTGTACAGCTTTAGTGTGTCTGTGTCTCATAGGTACAACTGCAAGCAATTCGCTTCTCAAATCCTTCTCAAATGTCTGTTTAATGTGAGAAACTAAATTAAAAACAACCGTTAGACTAATACAATGCGTACTGTCACAAATTATTACTATTCCCAACAAGACAACGAAGTGATGGTCTTTACCCACCATGGAGACTTATAAAGGCTACTTCCCCCCCACCAAAAGTTCCCACGCAGAGCGATGTTGTTTACTACATCATTATGCATATGTAGCGTGGTTCGTTCTGCGTTGTGTACTTTTAATTAGGACACTGCCACAACTGGAATTCTGATGGTTGGATAATTTTTATTCGACCTGCACACGAAGAGACAAAAAAATGATGTTAGCCCTTGGTGCAGCCACAGCTCTCGGGCACCTTGCTAGTTGAAGGTCAGGCAAAAGAGAACAGGTGCTGCATGCACACATTCAGTGCCTAACAACACACTATACAATACAAGTAAAATGATATACAACATAATTCTGACAAAATAAAAGACATACCTGTACACGAAGAGACAACACACAATAGGTTAGCCCTTGGTGCAGCCACAGCTCTGGGGCACCTGCGTGAGCACATAGAAACTCACTCAAACACTGACCCAAATACTCCCGAGTTACAATAGGTACCCAAATTAGCGAGCTTGGTGAAAGTTGTTAACATAAATCTTTATATTGTCCACATTGTAACAAAACCTATAGTTGCGTAACAGCACTTTGTGTAACTTTACCACAGTTTTATATTGACAAATTACGGCGCCAAGGACAACATACCTTGCTAGTTGAAGGACAGGCAAAAGAGAACAATAAGAGGGTACATAAATACAGATAACCCGCGATGGACCAAACCAAAATATACAAAACTTTTACAATTAGGTGTATTTACAATATAGATATATAAAAATGTTTGTACACCAAAAAATTACATTAGCTATGCAGCTGTAATTAAATAAAAACCACATTGAATTATTATTATTATTATTATTATTATTATTATTATTATTAACTTATTAACATCCCCTCTTGACCTGGCCTAGTTGAACTGTCCTTGTGTGCAACTTGGTGCATAATCTAGGGGAACAACATCACACTACTACATTCACCCCTACTGTTTTACACTAGATTATAAACACAAAACAAAACACATTACCTCGAAGGTAACAAAGCAAAGAAATAAAAAAAACATTTCACACCCACAGGGCGACAGAGTAACCCAGTGTAGTCCCTTAATTCTAGACCCACAAATGGTCGATCAGCTGGAAAGCTATCCCGTGAAGGATTAGGAAAAATAAGAGGTAGCTAATCCCTTATTCAACCCTATACAAAAAATGCCAAATACATTTTATGCTGATGAACTACACACAAAGTTACATGAATTGTCAAAAATATTAGACAAACCCACAAATCACTCTAAGACCCACTTAGATTACCACATACACACAACAAAGAAAAGGTTGGGGGTTGTGGGTTTGATTCCCACGGGGGGCCAGTATAAAAAATATATATATATGTATTCACTAACTGTAAGTCGCTCTGGATAAGAGCGTCTGCTAAATGACTAAAATGTAAATGTAAATGAGAAACCAAGAATTGTTTCATTTCCTGTGTAGACATAGTTTGGATTAGCCTATTCACTAGATTAATAAATCTACCTAGTCTAGTCCGAACACCCTCACCCAAAAACCTAGCAGGAATGTCACGGACAGCACCAACCGTGCTCAAAGGTCTAACCTCAGGTTGGGGAGTACTACAGATCAGCATATCCGGAGCCAGCACACTTTCAATTTCCGACTCAACACTAGTAGTGTCAGACGACTGATCAGAATCCTGGTAGATTGTCACAGACCAGACTGACAAAGCATCTTCAACCAAGTTAACAACATCAGGCACAGCACCATCCCAGCTGAGTGGAGTTTCACTATCAGAATTCTTGTAGGCTTTGGGGATCTCAGCCCCGAAACCTGAAGGATCTGGAGAAGGTCTGTATGGAGGAGCGGGCCAAAATCCCTTCTGCAGTGTGTGCAAACCTGGTCAAGACCTACAGGAAACGTATGATCTCTGTAATTGCAAACAAAGGTTTCTGTACCAAATAATAAGTTCTGCTTTTCTGATGTATCAAATACTTATGTCATGCAATAAAATGCAAATTAATTACTTAAAAATCATACAATGTGATTTTCTGGATTTTTGTTTTACATTCCGTCTCTCACAGTTGAAGTGTACGTATGATAAAAATTACAGACCTCTACATGCTTTGTAAGTAGGAAAACCTGCCAAATCGGCAGTGTATCAAATACTTGTTCTCCCCACTGTATGTACTGGATATCATTTTAATTTTACATTTTTAGTCATTTAGCAGACGCTCTTATCCAGAGCGACTTACAGTTAGTGAGTGCATACATCATTTTTATTTTTCATACTGGCCCCCCGTGGGAATCGAACCCACAACCCTGGCGTTGCAAACGCCATGCTCTACCAACTGAGCAACATCCCTGCCGGCCATTCCCTCCCCTACCCTGGACAACGCTGGGCCAATTGTGCGGCGCCCCATGGGTCTCCCGGTCGCGGCCGGCTACGACAGAGCCTGGATTCGAACCAGAATCTCTAGTGGCACAGCTAGCACTGCGATGCAGTGCCTTAGACCACTGCGCCACTCAAAGGGTGCCAGCTTTGCAACCCATCTCTGCTCGCATGCATCGTCTCGGCTTTGTAAGAATATATTTGAGTGGATTGTTGTCGGTCCACACAGTAAACTTATGCCCTCGCAGCCAATGGCTGAATTTATCATGAATGGCCCTGTAGTGTATTGACATTATGATGGTGTTAAATGTTTTTTAAGTGGAACTAAAAGAATGTTCATTTTGGTATCAAGAGGGAATGTTTTAGCGTAACGTCACATACAACAGACAGGAAGTGTGGTGTAGACACGGGGATTGGACAGTAGAGGGAGACACCCACATCTTGGGAGGTTATATATACTGGGGGAACAACGACGGAGGGGCAGAAAGCATTGAGATTCATTTGGGACTGCTTCTCCAGATCTTCGCGTGTCTGTAACTTATGCTGTAACCTCGTGATTTTAATAAAAGCCTTTGAACACGGTGCAGCTTAAGCAGACTCTTTGGTTAACAGCAAATAGCCACCAGCAGCCGACGCGACACGACAGCCCATTTCATGGCTAGAAATTCCAGCCGGTGAGCAGGATACTTGGATTGTGCATGATTAAGAGATTTACTAGCAAAAGCTATCGGCCTGGCTATGTCCTTCCCATCTTGCACTTGTGATAGTACAGCTCCCAAACCACTAGTAGATGCATCCACGGAAAATAGAAATGGCTGAGAAAAATCTGGATGAACCAGCAGTGCCTGGTCAATTATTGCTGATATCAAAGCTTCAAAAGCGAGTCGACATTCGGCAGTCCAGTCTGTCAGGTTTTGGCCATGACTGTTCGGGTTTTGGTCACTAGATGTCCCCATTGCACCTTTTTTGTACCTTTTGTTTTTCTTGCTCTAATTATTGTTTGCACCTGTAGGTCATTCCCTTGTTAGTATTTAAACCCTGTGTGTTCCTCAGTTCCTTGCTCAGTGTTTGTAAGTTAGCACCCAGCCCCAGCCCAAGCCTTGTTTTATATAGATATTTCTCTGGTGGGATTTTCCAGAGGTTCTCTGGTTTACTTCTTGTGTTTTGTTTGAGTAGTCTTTTGAGGTTTGTTTTTCCCTGCTGTTTTTTACCACTTTGTGGAGTTTCTTTTGTTTTTTGGAGGTTTTCCTCTTTGTGCCTCTTGGCTTTATTTTTGGACATTGTGGATTTAGTTTCTTTGCCTGAAGATTTTGTTATTTAATTAAACCACCATCTCTAGTACAGCTGTGTCTGCCTCATCTTCTGGGTTCTGACAATTATTAGTGACTGTTTCTCGCACCGGGTCGTGACAGAAACACTGAGCCTTTATTATGAACCCAGAGGCAGCCAGTACCCAGGATCTTTTTTCCATGCTGTCCCACCATGAGGGGACTGTCCAACGCCACGAAGCTGCTCTGGTTCAGCAAGAGGCCTTAATGGCTAGACATTCTCAACTTCTGTCAGAGATGCTGACTTCCATAAAGCAGATTTCGGATCGACTTTCCCCGGCAACCGCTTCTGCTCCAGTTCATCCGATTCAAGGGCCCCTGGCAGTTAATCCCCTGGCTGAACCTCGTCTGCCGCCTCCCCAACGGTTCTCAGGGGATCCGAGTGTTTGTAAGGGGTTTTTCACCCAATGTTCTCTCTCCTTTGAGCTGCAACCATCGTCGTTTCCCACCGACCGGTCCAAGATAGCATATATCATCACCCTGCTGTCGGAAAAGGCCCTAGCCTGGGCTACTGCTGTGTGGGATGCCCAAAGTCCCTGCTCTGCCAGCTACTCTACCTTTGCTGAAGAATTCAAGCGAGTGTTTCAAGGTCCTACCAACGGCCCTGACTCAGCCAAACAGCTCCTGACTCTCCGCCAAGGTCGGCGCAGCGTGACGGACTATGCCATCCAGTTCCGCACTGTGGCAGCAGCAAGTGGCTGGAACGACGAGGCGCTCACAGTGTGTTTTTTGAAGGGTCTTTCTGACACCATCCAAGATGAACTGGCCACTCGGGAACCACCGGACAACCTCGAGTCCCTTATCAAGTTGGCTTCACGCATAGACCAGCGTCTGAGAGAGAGAGAACAAAACCATAGACCGCTCACCCTAGCTCCTATCGGTTCCAGCTCCGAGTCTCCACCTTTATCCTCGCTGGCTCCACCAGAACCCATGCAGGTTGGACGCATCTCCCAGGCTGAGAGAGACCGCCGGATGAGGGAGCGATGCTGTCTATATTGCGGCAAACCGGGCCATTTCCGCTCCACGTGTCCCGGGCTCCAGGGAAACGCACTCTCCCGTGCAGGCCTGGGAGGACTGTAACGGGAAACATAACCTCCTCCCATCCATCCAACTCCCGCCTGCTCATTCCAGTTACCCTTTCCTGGGACGACCACGAGTTTTCTCTTCAAGCCTTGGTAGACTCTGGAGCCGCAGGTAACTTCATGGATGGGATCTGGGCGAAGGAGAATGGCGTTCCTTCTGAACCTCTAAGTGACCCCATAAGGGTTACTACGTTGGATGGAAGTCCTTTGGGATCTGAACTTGTCACTCGTGCCACTACCCCCTTACGACTTTCAGTTTCCCAACACCAGGAAGTGATGAACTTTTATCTGATCTCCTGTTCCGAGTTTCCTCTCGTCCTTGGTTATCCCTGGCTTCACAGCCATAACCCTCACATCGACTGGTCTGTGGGCACTATCAAGCAGTGGGGTCCTACGTGCCAAGCCACTTGTATCTTCCCGAGTTCCCAGAGTTCTCCTTCCGAGTCTCTAGAATCCATCGACTTGTCCCGAGTTCCCGAGTGTTACCATGACCTCAAACTGGTATTTAGCAAACAGAGGGCCACCAAACTACCACCCCATAGACCTTACGATTGCACCATCGACCTGTTGCCGGGGACCTGCCCTCCCAGGGGTCGGATCTTTTCCCTTTCTCCTCCCGAACGAGCTGCTATGGATACCTACATCAAGGACGCTCTGACAGCAGGCCTCATGCGTCCATCTACCTCGCCGGCGGGAGCAGGGTTTTTCTTTGTGGCCAAGAAAGACGGTGGATTACGACCTTGCATCGACTACCGGGGACTCAATGCCATAACCGTCCGTAACCGCTACCCGCTACCCCTTATGGCCACAGCCTTTGAGCTGCTCCAGGAAGCAGTTGTCTTCACTAAGCTTGACCTGCGGAACGCATACCATCTTGTGCGGATCAAACCCGGGGACGAGTGGAAGACCGCTTTCAACACGCCTACTGGTCACTACGAATACTCGGTGATGCCCTTCGGCCTGACCAACGCTCCGGCTGTGTTCCAAGCGCTCATAAACGATGTGCTTAGGGATATGCTTAACATCTTTGTGTTTGTTTACTTGGATGACATCCTCATCTTTTCGAGCTCCCTTCAAGAACACACTAAGCATGTCAGACAAGTGCTCAAATGCCTCCTAGACAGCCATTTGTACGTTAAGCCGGAGAAGTGTGAATTCCATTCCTCTCGAGTACAATTCCTGGGATTTATAGTGGAACCCGGACAAGTCCAGATGGACCCCAAGAAGGTAGAGGCGGTAGCGGATTGGCCCACCCCCAAGTCCGTTAAGGAAGTTCAGCGTTTCCTGGGCTTCACCAACTTTTACCGCAAGTTCATCAAGAACTTCAGCTCGGTGGCAGCCCCTCTCTCGGCGGTAACCAAGGGTGGCAACACAAGGTTTCTGTGGGGTAGAGAAGCTGAGACGGCCTTCCAAGGACTCAAGCAGCGCATCCTCTCTGCTCCCATCCTGACACTACCAACGGCGGATGAACCTTTTGTGGTGGAGGTAGACGCATCAGAGGTTGGGGTTGGAGCTGTCCTGTCTCAGAGGGGTGAAGACAAGAAGCTTCATCCTTGCGCCTTCTTCTCTCACCGGCTTACCCCGGCCGAGAGGAATTACGATGTGGGGGATCGTGAACTCCTAGCGGTTAAGATGGCATTGAAGGAATGGAGACACTGGCTCGAGGGGGCTTCTCAACCGTTTCAAGTGCTTACGGACCACAAGAATCTGGAGTATATCCAGCAGGCGAAGCGGTTCAACGCCAGACAAGCTCAATGGTCCCTTTTCTTCAGCCGATTTCAGTTTATCCTCACCTATAGACCCGGGTCGAAGAATCTCAAACCGGACGCCTTGTCACGAATCTACTCTCCTGCCATTCGAGAAGATACTGACATGACTGTCCTTCCGGCTGCTAAGATCGTGGCTCCGATCTCGTGGCAAGTGGAGGATACCGTGAAACAAGCTCAAGCCATCGAACCGGGCCCTGGAGGAGGTCCTGCTAATCGGTTGTTTGTTCCCAAGGCAGCAAGGTCCCAAGTCCTTCGGTGGGGGCACTCCTCTCGCCTCACCTGTCACCCGGGCGTAGGCCGCACCTTGGAGTTCATCCAGCGTAAGTTCTGGTGGCCCACCATAAAAGAAGACGTTGCCACTTTCATCAAGGCCTGTTCCGTGTGCTGCCAGGGCAAATCTTCTCACCTCCGCCCTCAAGGACTCCTTCACCCTCTATCTATTCCCCACCGACCCTGGTCCCATATCTCGTTGGACTTTATTACTGGCCTTCCTCCGTCCCATGGTAATACTACGATCCTAGTCATCATCGACAGGTTTTCTAAGGCGGCCAGGTTTGTTCCTTTGACCAAATTACCTTCTGCCAAGGAAACAGCTGAGTTGGTGATTAACCATGTGTTCCGAGTCTTTGGGATTCCGCAAGATATGGTTTCCGACAGAGGTCCCCAGTTCGCCTCAAGGTTTTGGAAGGCCTTCTGCCAACTCATAGGGGCCACGGCCAGTTTATCTTCAGGGTACCATCCGGAGTCCAATGGCCAAACTGAGAGGATGAATCAGGAGCTGGAAACCACCCTCAGATGCATGGTTTCCAACAACCCGTCCACTTGGTCATCCTTCATTGTTTGGGCCGAGTACGCGCACAACACCTTGTGCTCCTCCTCCACTGGTATGTCCCCGCATGAGTGTCAGTTTGGCTATGCGCCTCTATTGTTCCCGGACCAGGAGGCAGAAGTCAGAGTGCCTTCAGCCTCGAGGTTCATCAGACGCTGTCGGCTTACGTGGAAGAAGGCACGTCTTAATCTTCTGCGTTCCTCTCAGCAGTACCAACGACAAGCCAACAGAGGTCGCCGTCCCGGTCCTACCCTGTACCCCGGCCAGAGAGTATGGCTCTCAACTAAGAACCTACCACTACGGGTGGAGTCTCGCAAGCTGTCCCAGAGGTTCATCGGTCCCTTTAAGATTGCCAGGAGAGTCAATCCCGTTACTTTTCTCCTGCACTTACCCAGATCACTTAAGATCAATCCAACATTTCACATTTCTTTATTAAAACCTGTTGTTTTTTCTCCCCTTATCCCGGCAGGAAGACCTCCCCCTCCGCCCGGTGTCATCGGTGGCCAGTCGGCTTATACCGTCCACCGGATACTGGATTCCCGCCGGGTGCAGCGGTCCTGGCAGTATCTGGTGGACTGGGAAGGCTACGGTCCCGAGGAGCGCTCCTGGGTTCCTGCCAAGGACATACTGGACCCTGACCTCATTCGTCAGTTCAGGGCCCTCCACCCTGAGAAGGCTGGTAGGAACGTCAGGAGCCGTTCCTAGGAGGGGGATTCTGTCAGGTTTTGGCCATGACTGTTCGGGTTTTGGTCACTAGATGTCCCCATTGCACCTTTTTTGTACCTTTTGTTTTTCTTGCTCTAATTATTGTTTGCACCTGTAGGTCATTCCCTTGTTAGTATTTAAACCCTGTGTGTTCCTCAGTTCCTTGCTCAGTGTTTGTAAGTTAGCACCCAGCCCCAGCCCAAGCCTTGTTTTATATAGATATTTCTCTGGTGGGATTTTCCAGAGGTTCTCTGGTTTAGTTCTTGTGTTTTGTTTGAGTAGTCTTTTGAGGTTTGTTTTTCCCTGCTGTTTTTTACCACTTTGTGGAGTTTCTTTTGTTTTTTGGAGGTTTTCCTCTTTGTGCCTCTTGGCTTTATTTTTGGACATTGTGGATTTAGTTTCTTTGCCTGAAGATTTTGTTCTTTAATTAAACCACCATCTCTAGTACAGCTGTGTCTGCCTCATCTTCTGGGTTCTGACAATTATTAGTGACTGTTTCTCGCACCGGGTCGTGACACAGTCTGCAGCAGTGAGCCTGCGAGGGGGACCAGGCCTCTTCCTACCCTTGCCTCTCCTAGGCTTCTTCTGACCTGTAGTTAGCTGAAACAATGGCCTAGCAACCATGGAACAATTCTCAATGTAGTGCTGATAGTATACTACCATACCAAGGAAATAACCTATTTTGATAGGAGACAGTGTGACACCATCAGCTTCCATTATCTCACTCTCAGTCACATTCAATATGGTTTGAACTTTAGCAGGGTCAGTGGCTACACCCTCCTGAGAAATTATGTGGCCCAAAAACTTTACAGACCTCCTCAGAAACTTGCACTTAGACGGAGACAGTTTAAGGTTGTGCTCCTGCAACCGCTGAAAAACCATCTCAAGTCTCTGCAGACTCTCTTCCTCCGTCTTAGCAAAAACCATCAGATCATCCAAGTAACAAAGGAGACTTAGAACGTTTTGGTCACCAAAGATGGTCAGCATCAATCTCATAAAAGTAGCCGGGCTGTTGCAGAGGCCCTGAGGTAACTGATTGTACTCGTGCAGACCTAAAGGGGAGGAAAAGGCAGTGTATTTCTTGTCCTCTTCATGCAGGGGCACGTTGTAATACCCTGACGTCAAATCCATTGTGCTGAAGAAGGCATTACCTCCCAGCGCGGCCAGTACATCAGCCTGATGAGGCAGGGGATGAGCATCCTTTACTGTGCCGGCATTTAACCACCTGAAGTCAGTACATAGGCGCAAGTCCCCATTCTTTTTCCATACCAGCACCAATGGTGAGGCATACTCGCTGCTGGATTTTCTGACGATTTCCTTTTCCTCCATATCATCCAGTGTTTCCCTGAGTTTCAAATCAAATCAAATCAAATCAAATTTTATTGGTCACATGCGCCGAATACAACAGGTGCAGACATTGCAGTGAAATGCTTACTTACAGCCCTTAACCAACAGTGCATTTATTTTAAACAAAAAAAGTAAGAATAAAACAACAAAAAAAGTGTTGAGAAAAAAAGAGCAGAAGTAAAATAAAGTGACAGTAGGGAGGCTATATATACAGTAAAATAAAGTGACAGTAGGGAGGCTATATATACAGGGGGGTACCGTTGCAGAGTCAATGTGCGGGGGCACCGGCTAGTTGAGGTAGTTGAGGTAATATGTACATGTGGGTAGAGTTAAAGTGACTATGCATAAATACTTAACAGAGTAGCAGCAGCGTAAAAAGGATGGGGTGGGGGGGCAGTGCAAATAGTCCGGGTAGCCATGATTAGCTGTTCAGGAGTCTTATGGCTTGGGGGTAGAAGCTGTTGAGAAGTCTTTTGGACCTAGACTTGGCACTCCGGTACCGCTTGCCGTGCGGTAGCAGAGAGAACAGTCTATGACTAGGGTGGCTGGAGTCTTTGACAATTTTGAGGGCCTTCCTCTGACACCGCCTGGTATAGAGGTCCTGGATGGCAGGGAGCTTTGCCCCAGTGATGTACTGGGCCGTACGCACTACCCTCTGTAGTGCCTTGCGGTCAGAGGCCAAGCAGTTGCCATACCAGGCGGTGATGCAACCAGTCAGGATGCTCTCGATGGTGCAGCTGTAGAATTTTTTGAGGATCTGAGGACCCATGCCAAATCTTTTTAGTCTCCTGAGGGGGAGACAGCCTACGATAAGGTCATTGAAATGGGCGGATATCAGTCAGCCGTATGCGAAGGCAGAACTCCTTTGCCTCGCCACAATCTAGGCTATGTCTAGAGAACACTGTGTCATACTTCCCAATTACTCCTCAACAGACAGGCCTTGATGTCCAAGATTCCTCAGTGTACTGTTGCCATTATCTACACTGCCACCAACTGAACTCTTAGCTGTCAGACTGCCATGTGATCTGTCACATTGAGCCTTTGCCACATTCTGATGAGCTGTTTGCTGCTTGACATTATTAAAATACTCCAATGCAATGCAAGGGTACACATCCGCCACTTTAGCATTTTGTCTCAGGGTAACTGCCAATGTTGTTGGATTCACAATCTTCACAGGGAGCCATCCATCCCCCCACAGAGGCGTAACTACTCTCCCCACTAGTATGTGCCGATTCACACAACGAGACGTGCTGGGCTCGACAACAACAGTACTGCCCACAGAGAGTTTTGTCTTTGGGGGTAGGCGGCCCCACACCAGATGCTCACTCATGGGTTGGAGCGTTACTGCTCTCTTCAACTTAATGGTGCCCACTTTATCTGGGATGGAGTCTCCTCTCCATCTCTCCAGATTTGACATCACACTGTCACGGTTTCGGCCGAGGCTGCTCCTCCTCCTGGTTCGGGCAGGCTTCGGCGTTCGCCGTCCCCGGAATACTAGCTGCCACCGTTGTATGTTTCGTGTGTTGATTGCTTTGGTCTGTCTGGTACACCTGTGTCTGTTTGTGTCCTAATTACGTGTCCTATAAGTTCCCTGTTTTGTGTTAGTTATATTGTGTGTTGTTGTCCGCGTGTCGTTTGAGCTGCGTGTTTTGCGCTCTACATGTTTTGTTTTACGCATGTTGCGTACTGTTCTCGCCTCTGTATTTTCGAGGTCGTGTATTGATTATTGTTCACTTTACATTAGTAAAGTTTGTTGGACTAAACCTCTGTGTCCTGCGCCTGACTCCTCATCACATCCACATCGGTGCCAAACTGACAGAACAACACACCCTCTATGGAGTCAGCAGGATCAGCGACGACAACCTGGTCGCTAGAAGAATGGCTCAGTCAGCAGGACTCCATGATCCGGCAACTGGAGGCCGTTCTGGGCGAGGTGTCCAACACTCTGCACCGGTTGGCTAATGGAGAGGTGCCCACGTCCTCATACACCATCCCATCACCACCGGTCAGTCCTCCTCTCTCAGCGCCGGAACCCAGTGGTATTCGGCTCTCGCTCCCGAGGGCATATGACGGTTCTGCAGCCGGGTGTCAGGGGTTCCTCCTGCAGGTAGAACTATACCTGGCTACTATACACCCAGCGCCCTCGGGATACGAGAGCGTCTCCGCCCTCATCTCCTGTCTATCCGGAAAGGCGTTGGAGTGGGCCAACGCCGAATGGAGGAGAATAGACGCAGTTACCATCACCTACGCTGAGTTCTCCCGCCGCTTCCGGGCAGTCTTCGATCACCCACCTGAAGGGAAGGCGGCGGGGGAGCGTCTGTTCTACCTCCGACAGGAGAAGAGGAGCGCACAGGAGTTCGCACTGGAGTTCCGGACGTTAGCTGCGGATGCAGGATGGAATGAGAGGGCCCTCATCGACCAGTACCGGTGTAGCCTGCGAGAGGACGTTCGTCGTGAGCTGGCTTGCAGGGACACCAACCTATGCTTCGACCAGCTGGTGGACATCTCCATCCGTCTTGACACCCTGCTGGCCACCCGCGGACGTCCCGAGTGGGGGTCGTCCATTTCATCCTCCAGCACCTCCGAGCCAATTCCTATGGAGCTCGGGGGTGCTGGCGCTAGAGAGAGGAGGAGGGAGAACCCGAGGGGGGCCACCCCCTGCACCAACTGTGGCCGTGGAGGACACACCGCGGCCAGGTGCTGGGGAGGGTCTTCTGAGAGAGGGGACAACAGGTCACGCACTGGGGAGTCATTTCAGGTGAGTAGGCGCCCCACTTACCCAGAGCTCTCTGTTGGTCACATGAATATTCCTGTGCGTTTTCCACAGGTGGCACCTCATTCCCAGCATAAGGCGCTAGTAGATTCAGGCACAGCTGGGAACTTTATTGATCGGGCCTTTTGTGCTAGGTTAGGAATTCCCCTTCGGCCGGTAGAAGTTCCATTCCCTGTCCACGCATTAGACAGCCGGCCGTTGGGGTCGGGTCTGATCAGGGATGTCACAGCACCGCTGACTATGACGACGCAGGGGGGTCATGAGGAAATCATTCAGTTCTATCTGATTGACTCTCCTGCGTACCCAGGGGTGTTGGGGCTTCCCTGGTTAAGCACCCACGATCCTACCATAGCGTGGCAACAGAGGGCTCTTATGGAGTGGTCTGCCCAGTGTGTAGGGAGATGTCTAGGTGTTTCCATAGGGGCAACCTCGGTAGAGAGTCCGAACCAAGTGCCCGCACTGCGCATTCCCCCCGACTATGAGGATTTAGCACTAGCGTTTAGCAAATCGAGGGCCGCACGGCTACCTCCTCATAGACAGGGGGACTGTGCGATAAATCTCCAGACCGGAGCAGCTCTTCCCAGGAGTCATGTGTATCCCCTGTCTCAAGAGGAAACTGCGGCTATGGAGACTTACATAGCCGAGTCCTTGGCACAGGGATACATACGGTCCTCTACTTCTCCGGTCTCCTCGAGTTTCTTCTTTGTGAAGAAGAAGGATGGGGGATTGCGCCCGTGTATTGATTACCGTAGTCTCAATCAGATCACAGTCAAATACAGTTACCCACTTCCACTGATTGCGACGATGACGGAGTCATTACGCGGAGCGCGGTTCTTCACAAAGTTGGATCTCAGGAGCACGTACAATTTGGTGCGCATTAGGGAGGGGGATGAATGGAAAACAGCATTTAGCACCACCTCGGATCATTACGAGTATCTCGTCATGCCATACGGGTTAATGAATGCTCCTTCAGTCTTCCAATCCTTTGTTGACGAGATTTTCCGGGACATGCATGGGCAGGGTGTAGTGGTGTACATTGACGACATTCTAGTGTATTCTTCTACACGAGCCGAGCATGTAGCCCAGGTGCGCCGAGTATTGAGACGACTGTTGGAGCATGACTTGTATGTCAAGGCAGAGAAATGCCTGTTCTTCCAGGAGTCCGTCTCCTTTTTGGGTTATCGGTTGTCCGCGTCTGGCGTGGAGATAGAGGTAGATCGGGTAGCGGCTGTGCGTAATTGGCAAACTCCAACCACCGTAAAAGAGGTGCAGCGGTTCTTGGGTTTTGATAATTACTACCGGAGGTTTATCCGGGGCTTTGGACAGGTTGCAGCTCCCATTACGTCCCTGCTAAAGGGGGGTCCGGTGCGCTTGCGGTGGTCAGCTGAGGCGGACAAGGCATTTGGCAAGCTGAAGAACCTGTTCGTCTCGGCCCCGGTGCTGGCGCATCCGGATCCCTCTTTGCCTTTCCAAGTAGAGGTGGACGCGTCCGAGACCGGTATTGGGGCAGTCCTGTCACAACGGTCCGGCACGCAACCTAAGCTCCGCCCCTGTGCGTTCTACTCTAAGAAGCTCAGCTCGGCGGAGCGCAATTATGACGTTGGGGACAGGGAGCTGTTAGCTGTAGTCCAGGCCCTAAAGGTGTGGAGGCATTGGCTTGAGGGGGCTCAACACCCTTTCCTCATTCTGACTGATCACCGTAACCTGGAGTACATCCGGGCAGCTAGGAGATTGAACCCTCGTCAGGCTAGGTGGAACATGTTCCTGACCCGGTTTGTTTTTAAGATCACATACATCCCTGGGTCCCAGAACGGTAAGGCAGACGCCCTGTCCCGGCAGTATGACACAGAGGAGAGGTCCATTGAGCCTACTTCCATACTGCCGGAGTCTTGTCTGGTGGCTCCGGTAGTATGGGAGGTCGATGCGGAAATCGAGCGGGCGCTGCGTACCGACCCTACTCCCCCCGAGTGTCCTGTGGGGCGGACGTACGTTCCGCTCGAGGTTCGTGATCGGCTTATTTCTTGGGCTCATACATCACCCTCCTCTGGACATCCTGGTATTGGTCGGACGGTGCACTGCCTTAGCGTGAAATACTGGTGGCCAACGTTAGCCAGGGATGTGAGGGTTTATGTCTCCTCCTGCTCGGTGTGTGCCCAGTGTAAGGCACCTAGACATTTGCCCAGGGGTAAGTTACATCCTCTGCCCGTTCCACAACGACCATGGTCCCACCTCTCGGTGGATTTTGTGACCAATCTACCCCCTTCCCAGGGAAATACCACCATTTTGGTCGTTGTGGATCGGTTTTCTAAGGCCTGTCGTCTCCTCCCACTGCCGGGTCTCCCTACTGCCCTACAGACCGCCGAGGCCCTCTTTACCCACGTGTTCCGGCACTATGGGGTCCCCGAGGATATTGTGTCCGACCGAGGTCCCCAGTTCACCTCCAGAGTCTGGGGGGCTTTCATGGAACGCCTGGGGGTCTCGATTAGCCTTACCTCGGGGTACCACCCAGAGAGCAATGGGCAGGTTGAACGTGTGAACCAGGATGTGGGTAGGTTTTTGAGGTCCTATTGCCGGGACCGGCCGGAGGAGTGGTCGAGGTATATCCCCTGGGCAGAGATGGCCCAGAACTCTCTCCGCCACTCCTCCACCGGATTAACACCTTTCCAGTGTATTTTAGGGTATCAGCCGGTCCTGGCACCGTGGCACGAGAGCCAGACCGAGGCCCCTGCGGTGGACGAGTGGATTCGGCGCTCGGAGGAGACGTGGGACGCTGCCCATGTCCATCTGCAGCGTGCCATCCGTCAACACAAGGCGAGCGCCGATTGCCACCTCAGTGAGGGGCCGGTGTACGCACCGGGAGATCGAGTCTGGCTCTCGACTCGAAACCTGCCCCTCCGCCTGCCCTGCCGGAAGCTGGGTCGGCGGTTTGTGGGGCCCTTCAAAGTCCTGAGAAGATTGAACGAGGTGTGTTACAGAGTACAACTGCCTATTGAGTACAAAAATATTTACCCCTCGTTCCATGTGTCTCTTCTCAGGCCGGTGGTAGCTGGTCCACTCCAAGAGGAGGAGATAGGAGAGACCCCTCCACACCCTTTGGACATCGAGGGGGCACCGGCGTACAGGGTCCGGACTATATTGGACTCGAGGCGCCGGAGGAGTGGTCTCCAGTATCTCGTGGAGTGGGAGGGGTACGGTCCGGAGGAACGGTGCTGGGTGCCTAGGAGGGACATCCTCGACCCATCCCTCCTGACAGAGTTCCACCGTGGGCATCCCACGCGCCCGGGTCCGCGTCCTCCTGGCCGTCCCCGAGACCGGGGTCGGCGCACGGCTGGAGCCGCGCGTCAAGGGGGGGCTACTGTCACGGTTTCGGGCGAGGCTGCTCCTCCTCCTGGTTCAGGCAGGCTTCGGCGTTCGCCGTCCCCGGAATACTAGCTGCCACCGTTGTATGTTTCGTGTGTTGATTGCTTTGGTCTGTCTGGTACACCTGTGTCTGTTTGTGTCCTAATTACGTGTCCTATAAGTTCCCTGTTTTGTGTTAGTTATATTGTGTGTTGTTGTCCGCGTGTCGTTTGAGCTGCGTGTTTTGCGCTCTACATGTTTTGTTTTACGCATGTTGCGTACTGTTCTCGCCTCTGTATTTTCGAGGTCGTGTATTGATTATTGTTCACTTTACATTAGTAAAGTTTGTTGGACTAAACCTCTGTGTCCTGCGCCTGACTCCTCATCACATCCACATCGGTGCCAAACTGACACACACTGGCTAGAGGAACCTGGTGTACCCGCCACCCGCCAGTAGCTGTCATTTGATTATAACTGTCTAATCAGAGACTTCAACACATTAGTGCCCACAATGAGTTCATCAACCTGCCCATCAACAATAAGCACTGGGACTACATAACAGAAGCCATAAAGTTGAATTTTTAAGTCACACATGCCCACTGGGCTAGTTTGTTCCCACCACAACCCACCAGGATGATGTCTGAAGGAGCTAGAAAGTTCCCCTCTACCACTCCTGCCTCCCTCAACCGAGGTACAATATCTGCGCGCAGAGTAGTAGCCATGGACCCACTATCTAACATCCCCTTCAGCTCAACTTTATCCTGTACTAGCACAGTGGTGTAAAACAAACTGTCATTCTGAGTCATTCTCATTGTGTTCTGAAAAATGACTGTGTTGTTCTTGGGTACTGACTCACAAAAGTAAGAATAAACAGATTGGATATCATCATCAGTGGAGAAAAAATAAGAATGCCCCACATTGCCCTCCTCAGAACGGAGGCTTTCTAGTTTTCCTGAGACCTGCCAGTCTGTCCACATCCAGGGTTCTGTCGCTGCCCAGCCTCACTACAGTCAAAGCTCATGTGGCCCGGAGAAAAGCACTTGACGCACAGCTGGTGCATCTGACAGTGAGCTTTGGTCCAGTGATTAGTGCTTCCACAGTCAGCGCACTCATGCTGACGTTTGTGGAACTGTTTACGGGGCCCTCTACATTTAACATGTTTAAGTCATTTAGCAGACGCTCTTATCCAGAGCGACTTACAGTTAGTGCATGGGTAACTTTTTTTTTTTCATACCCCCCGTGGGAATCGAACCCACAACCCTGGCGCTGCAAACACCATGCTCTACGAACTGAGCCGGCCATTCCCTCCACTACCCTAGGCGACGCTGGTCCAATTGTGCGCCGCCCCATGGGTCTCCCGGTCGCGGCCGGCTACGACAGAGCCTGGATTCAAACCAGGATCTCCAGTCCCCCAGGACTGTGTTGTGTTACCTGCTTGACAATAGTATTGATGTCCCCCAGGAGAGCAGCAGCAGGTTGCACGTTGTTCCCCATCTCCTCAGCACACAGATCAACCTTGACATTGACCTTGACATAAATAACGTATGTGGAACGTTACTACAACATACCAGCAACGACACGACAGGAAGAGCGCCGTGCGTGACACATGTAACAGCAGCTGGAGGAGTGGCCAAACCTCAAGCTAAACACAACAGAAATAACCAGGCACCACCACATAATGCTAAGGCTGACACACACACGTTCCTTTTTATAAACCGGGTGACTCGAGCCCTGAATGCTGATTGGCTGAAAGCTGTGGTATATCTGACCGTATAACATGGGTCACGTTGAGGGAGGAGGTCAGAGACCTGGCCGTGTGGTGCCAGGATAACAACCTCTCCCTCAACGTGACCAAGACAAAGGAGATGATTGTGGACTACAGGAAAAAAAAGAGGACTGAGCACGCCCCCATTCTCATCGACGGGGCTGTAGTGGAACAGGTTGAGAGCTTCAAGTTCCTTGGTGTCCACATCACCAACGAACTATCATGGTCCAAACACACCAAGACAGTCGTGAAGAGGGCACGACAAAGCCTATTCCCCCTCAGGAGACTAAAAAGATTTGGCATGGGTCCTCAGATCCTCAAAAAATTATACAGCTGCACCATCGAGAGCATCCTGACTGGTTGCATCACCGCCTGGTATGGCAACTGCTTGGCCTCTGACCGCAAGGCACTACAGAGGGTAGTGCGTACGGCCCAGTATATCACTGGGGCAAAGCTTCCTGCCATCCAGGACCTCTATACCAGGCGGTGTCAATGGAAGGCCCTCAAAATTGTCAAAGACTCCAGCCACCCTAGTCATAGACTGTTCTCTCTGCTACCGCACGGCAAGCGGTACCAGAGTGCCAAGTCTAGGTCCAAAAGACTTCTCAACAGCTTCTACCCCCAAGCCATAAGACTCCTGAACAGCTAATCATGGCTTCCCGGACTATTTGCACTGCCCCCCCACCCCATCCTTTTAACGCTGCTGCTACTCTGTTAAGTATTTATGCATAGTCACTTTAACTCTACCCACATGTACATATTACCTCAACTACCTCAACTAGCCGGTGCCCCCGCACATTGACTCTGCAACGGTACCCCCCTGTATATATAGCCTCCCTACTGTCACTTTATTTTACTTCTGCTCTTTTTTTTCTCAACACTTTTTTTTGTTGTTGTTTTATTTTTACTTTTTTTGTTTAAAATAAATGCACTGTTGGTTAAGGGCTCTAAGTAAGCATTTCACTGTAATGTCTGCACCTGTTGTATTCGGCGCATGTGACCAATAAAATTTGATTTGATTTGATTTAATAGAAAAATACATCATACCTCCTGTGACTGAGATGGGATGGCAACAGCCTCGTCCAACTCACTCATTCCTTCAACCTCCTGCGACTGAGATGGGATGGCCACAGCCTCGTCCAACTCAATCTCTCTTTCAACCTCCTGCGACTGAGATGGGATGGCAACAGCCTCGTCCAACTCAATCTCTCTTTCAACCTCCTGCGACTGAGATGGGATGGCAACAGCCTCGTCCAACTCACTCTCTCCTTCAAACTCCTGCGACTGAGATGGGATGGCAACAGCCTCGTCCAACTCACTCTCTCCTTCAACCTCCTGCGACTGAGATGGGATGGCAACAGCCTCGTCCAACTCACTATCTCCTTCATCCTCCTGCGACTCAGATGGGATGGCAACAGCCTCGTCCAACTCACTCCCTCCTTCATCCTCCTGCGACTGAGATGGGATGGCAACAGCTTCGTCCAACTTACTCTCTCCTTCAACCTCCTGTGACTGAGTTGGGGTATCTGTCTCTAGAACAGCCTCGTCCAACTTGGTTAGTCTCTCAGCCTCTCTGTGATCTTTATGGGATCTAGATAGAGAAAAGGGAATCTCTCTTAGGTCACTGCTATAATGTGAGTGTGAGGATGTGTTCCAATTATAGAATTAGTATCATAGAATTAGAATCATTCTAGAATTAGAATAGAATCACTCAAATTATATGGCTCCAATACTCTTGAGATGACTCGGCCTATCCAGAGCCAAATATTTAGAGAATTCTGCCAACTTTTAAAAGGACTCAATGTTAGCGCCTTAGAGCCTTCATTTATCCTTTCATTATAAGTAAATTCTAATTATAGATGTTCAGTTACATAGCATTGTTTAAAATGTCAACATTGCCCATGGGGAGCCAGCTGTCATATGGATATCTACTGTGTCATGTAATGTATACATAAACTCAGCAAAAAAGAAAACCTCCCTTTTTCAGGATCTTTCAAAGATAATTCGTAAAAATTCAAATAACTTCACATATCTTCATTGTAAAGGGTTTAAACACTGTTTCCCATGCTAGTCCCCTGTAGCTCAGTTGGTAGAGCATGGCGCTTGCAACGCCAGGGTTGTGGGTTTGTTTCCCACGAGGGGCCAGTATGAAAATGTATGCACTCACTAACTGTAAGTCGCTCTGGATAAGAGTGTCTGCTAAATGACTAAAATGTAAAATGTTGTTCAATGCATTGAACCATAAACAATTAATGAACATGCACCTGTGGAACGGTCATTAAGACACTAACAGCTTACAGACGGTAGTTATGAAAACATAGGACCCTAAAGAGGCCTTTCTACTGACTCTGAAAAAAACCAAAAGAAAAATGCCCAGGGTCCCTGCTCATCTGCGTGAACGTGCCTTAGGCATGCTGCAAGGAGGCATGAGGACTGCAGATGTGGCCAGGGCAATAAATTGCAATGTCCGTACTGTGAGACGCCTAAGACAGCGCTATAGGGAGACAGGACGGACAGCTGATCGTCCTCGCAGTGGCAGACCACGTGTAACAACACCTGCACAGGATCGGAACATCCAAACATCACACCTGCGGGACAGGTACAGGATGGCAACAACAACTGCCCGAGTTACACCAGGAACGCACAATCCCTCCATCAGTGCTCAGACTCTCCGTAATAGGCTGAGAGCGGCTGGACTGAGGGCTTGTAGGCCTGTTGTAAGGCAAGTCCTCACCAGACATCACCGGCAACAACGTCGCCTATGGGCACAAACACACCGTCGCTGGACCAGACAGGACTGGCTAAAAAAGTGCTCTTCACTGACGAGTCGCAGTTTTGTCTCACCAGGGGTGATGGTCGGATTCGTGTTTATCGTCGAAGGAATGAGCGATACACCGAGGCCTGTACTCTGGAGCGGGATCGATTTGGAGGTGGATGGTCCGTCATGGTCTTGGGCGGTGTGTCACAGCATCATCGGACTGAGCTTGTTGTCATTGCAGGAAATCTCAACGCTGTGCGTTACAGGGAAGACATCCTCCTCCCTCATGTGGTACCCTTCCTGCAGGCTCATCCTGACATGACCCTCCAGCATGACAATGCCACCAGCCATACTGCTCGTTCTGTGCGTGATTTCCTGCAAGACAGGAATGTCAGTGTTCTGCCATGAAGAGCCTGGATCTGTTGGATCGGAGGGTGAGGGCTAGGATTTAGCCATTCCCCCCAGAAATGTCTGGGAACTTGCAGGTGCCTTGGTGGAAGAGTGGGGTAACATCTCACAGCAAGAACTGTCAAATCTGGTGCAGTCCATGAGGAGGAGATGCACTGCAGTACTTAATGCAGCTGGTGGCCACACCAGATACTGTTACTTTTAATTTTGACCCCCCCCTTTGTTCTGTTGGTCACAGGTCTGTGGAACTTGTTCAGTTTATGTCTCAGTTGTTGAATCTTGTTATGTTCATACAAATATTTACACGTTCAGTTTGCTGAAAATAAACGCAGTTGACAGTGAGAGGACGTTTCTTTTTTTGCTGAGTTTATATCTCAATGTCCCAACTCTCTAAATACATGGCTCTGGGCCTACCTCTCCATAGGCGGTGACCTTTGACCTACTACTGAATCTGTAGGCCTATGTGATCCTGTAACCAGTCACAGATGTGTCATTAGTGTAAATCACTTACCTGACTTCCTTCATAACATCAGCTTCATTGATGGGGTCATCCAGGTCTATGAGGGTGAGGTCATTCCCACTGACCTCTGACCTCTGAAAGACAGCACAAAGTCATGTTTAGATGTCACCTACTGTGTCGCCTTTTGCCGTGTTCAAAACAACTGGGAAATCTCTGACTTCCGACTTCAGTGCGTTCAAGACAACTGGGAAATAGGAAAAAAAAACAAGCTCCGACTGGGAAAAATCGTTTTGAACAGTCATCCAACTTGGAATTCCAAGTCGGAAGCAGCGCGGCTTGGCGGGTCATGTTTTGGAGGACGCCTGACTCGACCTTCACCTCTCCCGAGCCTGCTGGGGAGTTGCAGCGATGAGACAAGATCATAACAAGATCGTAACTACCAATTGGATATCACGAAAAATTGGGGAGAAAAAGGGGGTAAAATTACCACCACAAAATGTAAAAAGGAATTCCAAGTCGGAAACTCTGGCATCTTTCTAGAGCTCCGACTTTCCGACCTGAAGATCACGGACATGATTTGACCTAGTTATTTTTTTCGAGTTCCCAGTTGCCTTGAGAGCACCATTAACCCAACTCTCATTGTCACATCATAATGCATCATATTCAGAGAAATAGAATCACCAGAACATCATATCAGGTGTACAGTTCAGTTTACCAGTCAAATTGCCAAGGTCAGAGGCTCTATCCTTTCTAGTGATTCTATTTCTATGGTCACATAATAATGCATCATATCTATGCTTGTGTCCGAAATAGCACCCTAGTTCCAATATAGTGCACTTCTTTTGGCTGGAGCCCTATAGAGTCCCACAGTATGAGTCATAATACCCATAAAACCTAGTGGTCAAACAGGGAAATGGTTCCAATCGTTTTTCCACCATTCATTTTTCCCATTGGGGATTTTAGAAACACTTAAAATAAGGTCTGTGTTTCGTGTAGGCTTACCCTGGTGTGACATTTTGATAACCGTGTAAATCTCTCTAGGACAAGGTGACTTATCAGTATTTACCTCCCAAAAATGTAATGCTTATTAGCTGCTAATGTTGCTATCATAAAGAACTACAAATGCCATGATGATCATGCTGATCGAGGCAAAGGTAAGAATCTCTGGATTAACTATCTAATGTTAGCTAAATGTAGTAATGAATAAATTGGCTGCATTTCTTTAAATGGACAATTCTGTGAACTGTCTAGTGCAAGTTTTAAATTGACACAATACCCGTTAGCAAAGGTGTCAGCTAGAGATGACATGCAGGAGCTTGCAGGGATTTGTAGTTTTGCATGATGTCTACTTTGATGCTAATTAGCATTTTCGAATCTGAGAGTAAATAGAGCCGAATATACTGATAAAAGTCAACTTGTCCGAGAGAGATTTACATGGTTACAAAAACGTCACGCCAGGGTAAGCCTACACGAAATACAGCCCTTATTTTATGTGTTTCTAAAATCGCCTATGGGAAAAATGAATGGTGGAAAAACGATTGGAACCATTTCCCTGTTTGACCGCTAGGTTTTATGGGTATTATCACACCTCCACTGTAACACTCTATAGAGGGGTTGGTTGTTTAGCAACAAAACTGGCATGCAACTATGGGGCAAAATAGACAGGGTTTGACTTAGACAACATGTAAACTATATTTAGTCTCTAAATGTTTAATGCAAACATAAATACATTTGAACAATAAACTCGTATCAAATACATTGTTACAGTTGTTGTTGGTTAGCTAGGTAGCGAATTTTAGCCATTGCATAGACATGATATCAGTCAAAACACCTCAAAACAAGACTTGGTATCAATAACACCATACAACGAGCTGAAACATGCCACAGAGCTACGATTCCCCACATGGCAGCTTGTTGTTAGCTGAGGTTCAGAATCATAACAAGATACACGACTTCCGGCCATCGATGCGCGAGCATCATTTTCGTGACATCAGCCAACCCTTCTATGGCTCCTAGTCAAAAGTAGTGCACTAGCTCCTGGTCAAAAGTAGTGCACTAGCCTACATAGGGAATAGGGTGCCATTTAGGACGTATTTATGAAGGCGCTGTCACAACCTTTGACCCCCATTTGACCCACATTCTACTTACTGTACCTTTAGCCAACTCTAATGACTCCCCGGCCATAGACTTTCTAGTTTGATATTACAGCATGAATAGCACACTATTTCATTTGTTAAACAATATTTAATCCACAGTAATTAATATAATTGAAGATTTAAAAATAAATAACATGCCTACCTTGAACTCTTTATTCTCCATCTCCTTGCAAAATCAGCACATTTCCTTGCCAAAATGAACGCGCATCCAGAGCGAAAACAAACGCAATCCTCCAGCACTAGGGAGGATTAGACTGAACTGCTCCAGCGGTTTCTGATCAGTTTCAACGTTTATCAGTGATGACGTAACAATGACCTGTACAGATTTGACGCACTTTAGATCTCGTGCTGATGCAACACTCTGTGTTGTTGAAAGCTCACGTATGGAAATCCTGCGAGTTGTAAACAAATGTAGGCTATTGTTGCCCTTAAAACTGTAATGTTGAGGACGCCATGAAAAATAAAATACATAACCCACACCGTTAGGCCAAGGTACATGCAATTGTCATCATTTTGCCAATAGACTTCTTGTTCCTTGTTGTATGTAGCCTTTCTTTTGGGATTAGCACCACTGTCACCTAGAAATTGATACTGCGGTTGTCACATAAAACAGATAACCCATAGTTCATTATTAAATAACATAACTAATTTATTTATTTTATTACTCATAAAATATACAGCAATCTTCAGATAGTGAAAGAATTCATGGGAGTTTCGAATTCAGTCACTATTTCATATGTACATGCTAGTTTCATCCTTTTAAATAAAAAAAAAGGACACGAAAAAAACTGTGAACCTCCCGTTCCTGATTTGACGAACATAGCATATGTATTGTACATATTTCCAGTTAAAATGATTTTCAAAAAGAGACAAAAACGGGGGTTTGAACAAGCAATCACATAAAAGGATTGAGTGGTTTCATTTTTTTGAAGAAGTTAAAGCAAGCAAAACCTGTCAAAATACATTGCTTATAAGACCAAGACAAATAATATAGATTTTTTTTTTTTCAACAGAAGAAAATCTAAATGCTGCTGTCCTACCATTGGTTTACAGTGTTTCTCCTCTCCAAGGGAGGCATGTTTTCTGCCTCGGAATAGTATCAGTGCTTTTCACAAACGTTGTAGTACTTAGTGTGCATCATTGTTTTCACTCATACAGCTGCCCCTACTCTCCTAACCTCCCCTCAGTAACTAAAGAAGGCACAAAATGATGACATAAATATCACAAGAAAGAATACATTAATTCATAATTTACTTTCTAAAATATTTTCTAGAGGGCAAAGGACAGGTAGGTTTAATAACGCAAATGTAAAAAGTCCTGTCGCTCACATACAAATGCAAAATCTAAATGGCACCCTATTCTTTATAGAGTACACTACTTTTGACCAGAACCCTATGGCCCTGGTCAAAAGTAATGTACTATAAAGGGAATAGGGTGCCATTGGGGATGGAAATTCTTTGAAATTACTCATGAGAGCAAATACTACGATTATTTGGTTCCCACAGAGGGTCAGGAGCTTAAGACATGAATGATATTATTAAAATGTTTGTTCATAAAAAATAAATGATTTCCCCTCCTCCCACATGGATTACAGCCAAGAGGCTAGGTGCGTTCTGACTGTCTTAGTGTGCGGATAAACATGACCATCACTCTCATAAAACTTAAATGAAACATCACTCCTTATGTTTTTTCTCAGCCCAAAACGCTCAATCCCATTTCTACTGTCAAAACAGGTTTTGAAAAGGCTTCTTCCACATCTTTTGGTCCATGTCTGTTTTTCACTCAGTGAAGTGCTACTATCCCCTTGGACTACAGGTTATTGCCATCATAAGGTGTCCGTCTGTCGGCTGGACAGTTTCTACCGTTTAGGATCTTTGTGGGTAAAGGTAAAGGTGGGGTATAGCAGCAGCAGTTCCTCTGAAGTCCAGTATCTGCTGGAAGGACACCTGGTGGTACGAGAGGATGTAGAGAGGATTGTAGTCTCCTGAGTGGCGCAGTGGTCTAAGGCACTGCATCGCAGTGCTAACTGTGCTACTAGAGATCCTGGTTCGAATCCAGGCTCTGTCGCAGCCGGCCGCGACCGGGAGACTCATGGGCGGCGCACAATTGGCCCAGCGTCGTCCAGGGTAGGGGCGGGAATGGCCGGTAGGGATGTAGCTCAGTTGATAGAGCATGGCGTTTGCAACGCCAGGGTTGTGGGTTCGATTCCCACGGGGGGGCAGTATAAAAAAAAATATGTATTCACTAACTGTAAGTCGCTCTGGATAAGAGCGTCTGCAAAAAAAAAAAAAAAAAAAGGATGAGTGTGGCCAGCCAGCCTGTTGTGCCTCCCCCTCCCTCCCTCCATTTCTCTCTCTCCATCTGCGGGACTCTTAAGGCTCCTGTGCGGACTGTCTCGGCTCGTGCCCTCCCAAAGCTGGCTGTGGTGATTTAAGACACGGTGTGTATGTGTGGATTTGTTTGTGGCCTCTGCCCCACTTCACTGTCCATCCGCCTGCCCTTGGCTCCCCTCCTGGGCAGCGACCACCACCCCCCTCAGTATGTCTCTGAGTCTGAGTCGTTGAGTTCCTCATCCTTGTAGAAGCCTCCATCGTGTTCGCGGTGGCCGATGTTGTTGAAGCTGCAGTAGGAGCTGTGCTCGCTGCGCAGCACGGGCAGGCTGTCGAAGGTCACACTCTTGGAGGGGCTGGTGGTGTAGTGGTTAATGGCACTGAAGGACAGGCTGGGCGCAGGGTTGCAGGGGGACACGGGCATCATGGTGGCCAGGATCAGCGCCAGGCAGTCCGCCACGTCTTTGTTGGGGGCGCAGGCCAAGGCAGGCGTGTAACCTGAGGGGTTCAAACAGAACAGCAGAGGGTCACACATTTTTTTGTGTATGGGTGGTCCCGGGGATCGAACCCACTACCTTGGCGTTACAAGCGCCGTGCTCTACCAGCTGAGCTACAGAGGACCAATTCTTCTGGCCCAATTAATACAGCTGAACCATACGTACGTCTGTAAGGCTGCGTTAGTCGAGTTGATGAGGTTCCTGTCTGTAATCTTCTCCAATATCAACAAAGCACTGGTTTCATGCCCCTTTAAAAACCAGAGTCAAACATGTCAGACCAAAATTTTAACCAGAGAGAGCCAACTGTTCAGATGAACGTCATCTTCATGTGGGGACGCTCACCTTACTGCAGGCCAGATGAAGAGCAGTGTTCTTGACTGCATCCTGCAGGGTGAGCTCTGCTTTGGCACTGCTCACCAACAGCTCTGACACAGACAGAGAAACATAAAGAAACTCAATTAGGAAATGAAGCGACTTATTAAAATGTAAAACAGACATGGTGAACTTAAGCCGGCTGGGCGAGGCAAAGCGGAGGAGAGGGGGCTGCGTACCGACAGCGTTGGTTTGTCCATTCTCAGCAGCCATCATGAGGGAGGTCTTCCCGGAGGCATCGGGGGAGTTGACCTGGGCGTTGTGGCCTAGCAGCAGCTGAAGACACTCCACGTGGTCCGTGAAAGCCGCCGTATGCAGGGGGGTCCTGGAGAGAGAGGAAACTTATTTCACCGACATCATGTAGGACTGTTATAAACAAGTTTGTTCAATTAACCCTGTTTATACCATAGAAATATAAAATCACTAATAGATGTATTAGAAGTAATCTACAATCCCTCATCCAACCCCAGAGGTCATTTTATTCCCAAGACAACATTATTCTCCAGAAGAAAAGGACTTTGTCATGTGCTGTAGTTACCGGTTCTTGGTGTCAGTGGCGTTGACAATGGCCGGCCCCAGAGTGTCAATCAGCATCTCTGCAGCCCCCTCGTTGTCATTGATCACAGCACAGTGGAGGGGGCTGAACGAGTTGCCCTCGGTCTTGTGGAAAACCTCCTGTTCCAGCAGCACCTCTACACACGTGTCATGGCCTAGTGGAAGATTGATTCATACAGGAAAAAGATGACGTCGCTGCAGACCACAACAATACTCTCAGAGAAAGCTACACATCTGACAATGGTGAAGTCACAAAAGATGTTTTAGCTACAACATATGCTATGTCAATCCCTGACAAAGTCCTGTTTCAGTGTAAGGTCCTCCACTGAGAGTCATAACCCCTAATTCTGTTGTAGTCTTGTTCATTCCCCCACATGGCTCCGTCCACACCAATCGAATGCTTTTCAAGCCACAAGAGGGAGTGAATGAGTGTACACTTCATGGAGGAGAGAACAGAGCTACAGTCCAGTTAGTCAGTACGTACCGTTGTATGGCCTGCCTAATTCAAATCAAATCAAATCAAATTGTATTGGTCACATGCGCCGAATACAACAGGTGCAGACATTACAGTGAAATGCTTACTTACAGCCCTTAACCAACAGTGCATTTATTTTAAACAAAAAAAGTAAGGATAAAACAACAACAAAAAAAGTGTTGAGAAAAAAAGAGCAGAAGTAAAATAAAGTGACAGTAGGGAGGCTATATATACAGGGGGGTACCGTTGCAGAGTCAATGTGCGGGGGCACCGGCTAGTTGAGGTAGTTGAGGTAATATGTACATGTGGGTAGAGTTAAAGTGACTCTGCATAAATACTTAACAGAGTAGCAGCAGCGTAAAAAGGATGGGGTGGGGGGGCAGTGCAAATAGTCCGGGTAGCCATGATTAGCTGTTCAGGAGTCTTATGGCTTGGGGGTAGAAGCTGTTGAGAAGTCTTTTGGACCTAGACTTGGCACTCCGGTACCGCTTGCCGTGCGGTAGCAGAGAGAACAGTCTATGACTAGGGTGGCCGGAGTCTTTGACAATTTTGAGGGCCTTCCTCTGACACCGCCTGGTATAGAGGTCCTGGATGGCAGGGAGCTTTGCCCCAGTGATGTACTGGGCCGTACGCACTACCCTCTGTAGTGCCTTGCGGTCAGAGGCCAAGCAGTTGCCATACCAGGCGGTGATGCAACCAGTCAGGATGCTCTCAATGGTGCAGCTGTAGAATTGTTTGAGGATCTGAGGACCCATGCCAAATCTTTTTAGTCTCCTGAGGGGGAATAGGCTTTGTCGTGCCCTCTTCACGACTGTCTTGGTGTGTTTGGACCATGATAGTTCGTTGGTGATGTGGACACCAAGGAACTTGAAGCTCTCAACCTGTTCCACTACAGCCCCGTCGATGAGAATGGGGGCGTGCTCAGTCCTCTTTTTTTTCCTGTAGTCCACAATCATCTCCTTTGTCTTGGTCACGTTGAGGGAGAGGTTGTTGTCCTGGCACCACACGGCCAGATCTCTGACCTCCTCCCTATAGGCTGTCTCATTGTTGTCGGTGATCAGGCCTACCACTGTTGTGTCGTCGGCAAACTTAATGATGGTGTTGGAGTCGTGCCTGGCCATGCAGTCATGGGTGAACAGAGAGTACAGGAGGGGACTGAGCACGCACCCATGAGGGGCCCCCGTGTTGAGGATCAGTGTGGCAGATGTGTTGTTACCTACCCTTACCACCTGGGGGCGGCCCGTCAGGAAGTCCAGGATCCAGTTGCAGAGGGAGGTGTTTAGTCCCAGGATCCTTAGCTTAGTGATGAGCTTAGAGGGCACTATGGTGTTGAATGCTGAGCTGTAGTCAATGAATAGCATTCTCACGTAGGTGTTCCTCTTGTCCAGGTGGGAAAGGGCAGTGTGGAGTGCGATAGAGATTGCATCATCTGTGGATCTGTTGGGGCGGTATGCAAATTGGAGTGGGTCTAGGGTTTCTGGGATTATGCTGTTGATGTGAGCCATGACCAGTCTTTCAAAGCACTTCATGGCTACAGACGTCAGTGCTACGGGTCGGTAGTCATTTAGGCAGGTTATCTTAGAGTTCTTGGGCACGGGGACTATGGTGGTCTGCTTGAAACATGTTGGTATTACAGACTCAGTCAGGGACATGTTGAAAATGTCAGTGAAGACACTTGCCAGTTGGTCAGCACATGCTCGGAGTACACGCCCTGGTAATCCGTCTGGCCCTGCGGCCTTGTGAATGTTGACCTGCTTAAAAGTCTTACTCACATCGGCTACGGAGAGCGTGATCACATAGTCGTCCGGAACAGCTGGTGCTCTCATGCATGCTTCAGTGTTGCTTGCCTCGAAGCGAGCATAGAAGTGGTTTAGCTCGTCTGGTAGGCTTGTGTCACTGGGCAGCTCGCGGCTGTGCTTCCCTTTGTAGTCTGTAATAGTTTTCAAGCCCTGCCACATCCAACGAGCGTCAGAGCCAGTGTAGTATGATTCAATCTTAGACCTGTATTGACTCTTTGCCTGTTTGATGGTTCGTCGGAGGTCATAGCGGGATTTCTTATAAGCGTCCGGGTTAGAGTCCCGTTCCTTGAAAGCGGCAGCTCTACCCTTTAGCTCAGTGCGGATGTTTCCTGTAATCCATGGCTTCTGGTTGGGGTATGTACGCACGGTCACTGTGGGGACGACATCATCGATGCACTTATTGATGAAGCCAGTGACTGATGTGGTGTACTCCTCAATGCTGTCTGAAGAATCCCGGAACATGTTCCAGTCTGTGCTAGCAAAACAGTCCTGTAGCTTAGCATCTGCGTCATCTGACCACTTTTTTATTAACCGAATCACTGGTGCTTCCTGCTTCAGTTTTTGCTTATAAGCAGGAATCAGGAGGATAGAGTTATGGTCAGATTTGCCAAATGGAGGGCGAGGGAGAGCTTTGTATGCGTCTCTGTGTGTGGAGTAAAGGTGGTCTAGAGTTTTTTTCCCTCTGGTTGCACATTTAACATGCTGGTAGAAATTAGGTAGAACGGATTTATAGTCATCCAGCAATTCAGGGACATGTTTACGGTGCTGAAGAGAGAAAATTAGAAAATATCTAGTGTTCCGTTAGTCCAGTACGTACCGTTGTAGCAGGCCCAGTGTAGTGGCGTGTAGCCCTGGTTGTCTGTGATGACGGGGAGGGTCTCCACTGACTGGGCGGCGTGTAGGAGCCCCCCCAGCACCCCGATGTGTCCGGATGCCGCCGCCAGGTGGACATGGGTCCGCCCCTTACAGTCCCGAACCAGGAAGCTGGCGCTGTGCTGCAGCAGGGCCTCCACACACTCCTCATGACCCGTCACCGCCTGGGAGGAAGGGCGGGGAGACAAGAATGGATTTGAAATAACTAATAATCAATGATATAATAATGAATCATCAATTATTACAAATGATGTCTGGAGGCAGGTCCCCCTACAGGGATGAATACACCACTACCCATGGACAACTACTTTTCTGAAGATAATATGTATAAGAATGTGAGATGTTAGCTAGAGGAGGATAAACAGAGAGGATATAAGAATGTGAGATGATTGACCGTTGGTAGCTAGAGGAGGATAAACAGAGAGGATATAAGAATGTGAGATGATTGACCGTTGGTTGCTAGAGGAGGATAAACAGAGAGGATATAAGAATGTGAGATGATTGACCGTTGGTAGCTAGAGGAGGATAAACAGAGAGGATATAAGAATGTGAGATGATTGACCGTTGGTAGCTACAGGAGGCTAAACAGAGAGGATATGAGCTGATTGCTGGATGACTATTACCTTCACATGAACAGACAGATTTCTAGAACAGTGGTATTGGTAGATGACATCCTCATGATGTTAACACAGCAGATAATAAATCATTTTGGGGCTGAGGCCCTCGAAGCCTGTCACCTGCTAGCTGTGTACCTGGCTCTGGATAGAAGTCCCCCTGTGCACTGATCTAGGATCAGCTTACCCTCCCCAGATCCTCAGCAATAATGACAAAAAATGACCTTAGATCAGTGTGTAGTGGGCATTTTCACACTATGCTATATAATATCCCTAGAGTGGACATTGGCATCCTAGCAACATGACCAAACAAATGTCCATCTTGGTAAGGAAAACTTTTGAATTACAGAATCTCTAGGTCTTACGTGATATCCTATGCGTACCTGCAGCGTGGACGGGGGTCCTCTTCAGGGTGAAGTCTTTAACCAGGATGGAGGCTCCCTGGTTGATGAGGACGTCAACACACTCCACATGGCCTTTAAAGGCAGCCAGGTCCAGAGGGGTGCGCCCCTGGCTGTTCCTCACGTCTAGATCCAGCAGAAACTGAACCAGGACCTCCATAGCATGGTGGTGGCCGTGGTACGCCTGAATGGAAACAAACACACAGTCTGAAGCAAAGTCCAGTGGTATGCCTGAACAGATATACACTCCTAATATAATCAATGTCCTATAGTAGTCCAGTGGTATGCCAGAACAGATATACACTCCTAATATAATCAATGTCCTATAGTAGACCAGTGGTATGCCAGAACAGATATACACTCCTAATATAATCAATGTCCTATAGTAGACCAGTGGTATGCCTGAACATATATACACTCCTAATATAATCAATGTCCTATAGTAGACCAGTGGTATGCCAGAACAGATATACACTCCTAATATAATCAATGTCCTATAGTAGACCAGTGGTATGCCTGAACAGAAATACACTCCTAATATAATCAATGTCCTATAGTAGACCAGTGGTGCGCCTGAACAGATATACACTCCTAATATAATCAATGTCCTATAGTAGACCAGTGGTATGCCTGAACAGATATACACTCCTAATATAATCAATGTCCTATAGTAGACCAGTGGTGCGCCTGAACAGATATACACTCCTAATATAATCAATGTCCTATAGTAGACCAGTGGTATGCCTGAACAGAAACAGTCCTAGACCTCTAAAGTAGACCAGTGTCTCTCAAATCGGGTGCCCATTTTTTCTCCCGCCCAGCATCAACATCGAAGGTCCCTGCCAAGCGTGAGATTTAGAAACAAACACACTACTACTCCTCTGTTGGAGGTTGATTAACTCAAATGGCAAAATAAGGAAATCATCCTCATCATCACCGTGTCAAAATATGCATGTATTTTACACTAATCAGGAACAGATAGGAACATGGTGTGTGAGTGTCTGGACAATCAACTTTTCGTGGAAAAACAACACCATGCCTGTATCCCAGATAGCAACCTATTTCCCATGTAGTGCAGTACTTTTGATCTGGGCCCATAAGGTTCTGGTCAAAAGTAGGGCACTAAATAGGGAATAGGGTGCCATTTGTCATGTGGCGAGACCCCTACAGGAGCAGGTAGGCTTTACTCACAGCTAAGTGTAGGGGGCTGATGGGAGCTCTGACATCAGAGTCGTTCAGGATGTCTGTCCCTGAGGTTTCCATTAGCTGGGGAAAGACAAGGACGGGCCAGTTTAGACTTGTAACATATTTACTTTGAAGGTTAGTCTAGTAGCATGTTTCATGTTGTAAATCTCAGTGTCCAGCCCCTGCAGACATACTGGGGTGTTGCATTCGTATCTTAAACAAGCTAGTGTGAGGAAAAGTAACCAACTGGTACTTACCACATCTAAAGGTGTTTCACTTGCAATCTGGAAAAAGAACATCAAGAGTGACGATGCGGCCACGACAAACATGCAACCACACCTTAAAACCTACTGAATATCAACGTCTGTCCCAAATGGCACCCTATTCCCTATATAGTGCATTACTTTTGACCAGAGCCCTATGGGCCCTACATCCATTTGGGACGCAGACAAAATGGTCTGTGAATGCAGGGCGTCTAGTCCCCTGTGGTTCTGACTCACCAGCTCCAGACAGAGGCGGTGTCCGTACGCAGACGCGTAATGGACTGCGTTGTAGCCCTGATTGTCCCTGATCCCTGGGTTAGCGTCGTTTCGCAGCAAATATTCCAGACACCTAGAGGTCAGAGGTCAAGAGGTCACTAATCATTATACCAACATCAAGACAGACAGATAAGCAAGCAGAGACACTTTCCCAAAGGAGACGTGGCCAAGCTTTCACACTGCAGATTTAACACCAGTATGTATTCAAACACGGCCAACAACATACTCTCTAGACTACAGTGAAATGTGAAAGGTCATGGCACCACAACATACTTTCCAGACTACAGTGAAATGTGAAAGGTCATGGCACCACAACATACTCTCCAGACTACAGTGAAATGTGAAAGGTCATGGCACCACAACATACTCTCCAGACTACAGTGAAATGTGAAAGGTCATGGCACCACAACATACTCTCCAGACTACAGTGAAATGTGAAAGGTCATGGCACCACAACATACTCTCCAGACTACAGTGAAATGTGAAAGGTCATGGCACCACAACATACTCTCCAGACTACAGTGAAATGTGAAAGGTCATGGCACCACAACACACACAACAGTAAGAGAGGTGTGAGACGTACTTTCCGTCTGTGTTGGAGGCAGCAGCGTAGTGGAGCGGGGTGCAACCCCTTTTATACAGATCGTTCACACTGGCCCCAGACCCCACCAAGGCAAACAGACACTGGTAGTTACAATTGGCTGCCGCATAATGCAGAGGACTCCTAGAAGAACGTACATTTTACATTTACATTTTAGTCATTTAGCAGACGCTCTTATCCAGAGCGACTTACAGGAGCAATTAGTGTTAAGTGCCTTGCTCAAGGGCACATTTACGTAATTTAGCAGACGCTCTTATCCAGAGCGACTTACAAATTGGTGCATTCACCCTATAGCCAGTGGGATAACCACTTTACAATTATTATTGTTATTATTATTTTTTGGGGGGGGTGGGTTGGGGTAAGGGGGGGTAGAAGGATTACATTATCCTATCCCAGGTATTCCTTAAAGGGGTGGGGTTTCAAATGTCTCCGGAAGGTGGTGAGTGACTCCGCTGTTCCACCATTGGGGTGCCAGAGCAGCGAACAGTTTTGACTGGGCTGAGCGGGAGCTATGCTTCCGCAGAGGAAGGGGAGCCAGCAGGCCAGAGGTGGATGAACGCAATACCCTCGTTTGGGTGTAGGGACTGATCAGAGCCTGAAGGTACGGAGGTGCCGTTCCCCTCACTGCTCCATAGGCAAGCACCATGGTCTAGTAACGGATGCGAGCTTCAACTGGAAGCCAGTGGAGTGTGCGGAGGAGGGGGGTGACGTGAGAGAACTTGGGAAGGTTGAACACCAGACGGGCTGCAGCATTCTGGGTGAGTTGTAGGGGTTTAATGGCACAAGCAGGGAGCCCAGCCAACAGCGAGTTGCAGTAATCCAGACGGGAGATGACAAGTGCCTGGATTAGGACCTGTGCCGCTTCCTGTGTAAGGCAGGGTCGTACTCTCCGAATGTTGTAGAGCATGAACCTGCAGGATCGGGTCACCGCCTTGATGTTAGCGGAGAACGACAGGGTGTTGTCCAGGGTCACGCCAAGGCTCTTCGCACTCTGGGAGGAGGACACAACGGAGTTGTCAACCGTGATGGCGAGATCATGGAACGTGCAGTCCTTCCCCGGGAGGAAGAGCAGCTCCGTCTTGCCAGGGTTCAGCTTGAGGTGGTGATCCGTCATCCATACTGATATGTCTGCCAGACATGCAGAGATGCGATTCGCCACCTGGTTATCAGAAGGGGGAAAGGAGAAGATTAGTTGTGTATCGTCAGCGTAGCAATGATAGGAGAGGCCATGTGAGGATATGACAGAGCCAAGTGACTTGGTGTATAGGGAGAATAGGAGAGGGCCTAGAACTGAGCCCTGGGGGACACCAGTGGTGAGAGCACGTGGTGCGGAGACAGCTTCTCGCCACGCCACTTGGTAGGAGCGACCGGTCAGGTAGGACGCAATCCAGGAGTGAGCCGCGCCGGAGATGCCCAGCTCGGAGAGGGTGGAGAGGAGGATCTGATGGTTCACAGTATCAAAGGCAGCAGACAGGTCTAGAAGGACAAGAGCAGAGGAGAGAGAGTTAGCTTTAGCAGTGCGGAGATTCTCCGTGACACAGAGAAGAGCAGTCTCAGTTGAATGACCAGTCCTGAAACCTGACTGGTTTGGATCAAGAAGGTAATTCTGAGAGAGATACCAAGAGAGTTGGCTAAAGACGGCACGCTCAATAGTTTTGGAAAGAAAAGAAAGAAGGGATACTGGTCTGTAGTTGTTGACATCAGTGGGATCGAGTGTTGGTTTTTTGAGAAGTGGTGCAACTCTCGCTCTCTTGAAGACGGAAGGGACATAGCCAGCGGTCAAGGATGAGTTGATCAGCGAGGTGAGGTAGGGGAGAAGGTCACCGGAGATGGTCTGGAGAAGAGAGGAGGGGATGGGGTCAAGCGGGCAGGTTGTTGGGCGGCCTGCAGTCACAAGTCGCAGGATTTTATCTGGAGAGAGAGGGGAGAAAGAAGTCAAAGCATAGGGTAGGGCAGTGTGAGTAGGACCAGCAGTGTCATTAGACTTAACAAACGAGGATCGGATGTCGTCAACCTTCTTTTCAAAGTGGTTGACGAAGTCATCCACAGAGAGAGAGGAGGGGGGGGGGAGGATTCAGCAGGGAGGAGAATGTGGCAAAGAGCTTCCTAGGGTTGGAGGCAGATGCTTGGAATTTAGAGTGGTAGAACGTGGCCTTAGCAGCAGAAACAGATGAAGAAAATGTAGAGAGGAGGGAGTGAAAAGATGCCAGGTCGGCAGGGAGTTTAGTTTTCTTCCATTTCCGCTCCGCTGCCCGGAGCTCTGTTCTGTGAGCTCGCAATGAGTCATCAAGCCACGGAGCTGGAGGGGAGGACCGAGCCGGCCGGGAGGATAGGGGACACAGAGAGTCAAAGGATGCAGAAAGGGAGGAGAGGAGGGTTGAGGAGGCAGAATCAGGAGATTGGAGGGAGAAGGATTGAGCAGAGGGAAGAGATGATAGGATGGAAGAGGAGAGAGTAGTGGGAGAGAGAGAGCGAAGGTTGCGGCGGCGCATTACCATCTGTGTAGGGGCAGAGTGAGTAGTGTTGGAGGAGAGCGAGAGAGAAAAGGACACAAAGTAGTGGTCGGAGACATGGAGGGGAGTTGCAGTGAGATTAGTAGAAGAGCAGCATCTAGTAAAGATGAGGTCAAGCGTATTGCCTGCCTTGTGAGTAGGGGGGGACGGTGAGAGGGTGAGGTTAAAAGAGGAGAGGAGTGGAAAGAAGGAGGCAGAGAGAAATGAGTCAAATGTAGACGTAGGGAGGTTGAAATCCCCCAGAACTGTGAGGGGTGAGCCATCCTCAGGAAAGGAGCTCATCAAGGCGTCAAGCTCATTGATGAACTCTCCAAGGGAACCTGGAGGGCGATAGATGACAAGGATATTAAGCTTAAATGGGCTAGTGACTGTGACAGCATGGAATTCAAATGAGGAGATAGACAGATGGGTTAGGGGAAAAATTGAGAATGTCCACTTGGGAGAGATGAGGATTCCTGTGCCACCACCCCTCTGACCAGATGCTCTCGGGGTATGCGAGAACACATGGTCAGAAGAGGAGAGAGCAGTAGGAGTAGCAGTGTTTTCAGTGGTAATCCATGTTTCCGTCAGCGCCAGGAAGTCGAGGGAATGGAGGTTAGCATAGGCTGGGATGAAGTCAGCTTTGTTGGCAGCAGAACGGCAGTTCCAGAGGCTGCCTGAGACCTGGAACTCCAGGTGTGGGGTGCGTGCAGGGACCACCAGGTTAGAGAGGCAGCAGCCACGCGGTGTGAGGCGTTTGTGTAGCCTGTGCGGAGAGGAGAGAACAGGGATAGGCAGAGGCATAGTTGACAGGCTGTAGCAAATGGCTACAATAATGCAGAGGAGATCGGAATGAAATGAACTAAACATCAGGAAAAGGAGAGAGTAGGGCCTCCCTCACCAAAACTTCCACCTCAGAAACTATAATTGTTTCACTGAACCACCCGAATAAAAAACTCTCCCAACTTCCACTTTAGAAATTAGAATTGTTGTGAACTACAGCAGTTTAATGTTTCAAGGAATAGACTCAACATACTTTATTCAGCTAGCTAAATATGACACCATAGCTAACTAGCATGCTAGCATCCAATAACACACAGTTTAGCACCAATACTTGGTTACAACAAACTACCAGTAGTGTGTTAACACACTAAACAGATAATTCGTGTGTTGAGAACCTTCACTACTTGGTTCTGAAAACCCCCTGGTCCAACCTCTCTCTCTTCATTACTTGGTTATGAAAGACCCCTGGTCCAACCTCTCTCTCTTCATTACTTGGTTATGAAAAACCCCCTGGTCCAACCTCTCTCTCTTCATTACTTGGTTATGAAAACCCCCTGGTCCAACCTCTCTCTCTTCATTACTTGGTTATGAAAACCCCCTGGTCCAACCTCTCTCTCTTCATTACTTGGTTATGAAAACCCCCTGGTCCAACCTCTCTCTCTTCATTACTTGGTTCTGAAAACCCCCTGGTCCAACCTCTCTCTCTTCATTACTTGGTTCTGAAAACCCCCTGGTCCAACCTCTCTCTCTTCATTACTTGGTTATGAAAAACCCCTGGTCCAACCTCTCTCTCTTCATTACTTGGTTATGAAAACCCCCTGGTCCAACCTCTCTCTCTTCATTACTTGGTTATGAAAACCCCCTGGTCCAACCTCTCTCTCTTCATTACTTGGTTATGAAAACCCCCTGGTCCAACCTCTCTCTCTTCATTACTTGGTTATGAAAACCCCCTGGTCCAACCTCTCTCTCTTCATTACTTGGTTATGAAAAACCCCTGGTCCAACCTCTCTCTCTTCATTACTTGGTTATGAAAACCCCCTGGTCCAACCTCTCTCTCTTCATTACTTGGTTATGAAAACCCCCTGGTCCAACCTCTCTCTCTTCATTACTTGGTTCTGAAAACCCCCTGGTCCAACCTCTCTCTCTTCATTACTTGGTTATGAAAACCCCCTGGTCCAACCTCTCTCTCTTCATTACTTGGTTATGAAAACCCCCTGGTCCAACCTCTCTCTCTTCATTACTTGGTTATGAAAAAACCCTGGTCCAACCTCTCTGTCTTCATTACTTGGTTATGAAAACCCCCTGGTCCAAATCACTGGCTCTAACCTCTCTCTCGTCATTACTATTATGAAAACCCCCTACACATTTGAATGCGTGTTGACTCACATCCACACCAAGGTCCAGGAGGTACTTGACCACACTGATCATTCCACTGGAGGCTGCAGAGTGGAGAGGGGTGTAGGCCTTCTTGTCTTTACAGGACACCTCTGATCCATGAGAGGCCAGCAGTTTCACCACCTCAATGTGCCCTATGGTAGAGAGAGAGGGGGAGGGATAGAGAGAGAGAGAGAGAGAGAGAGAGAGAGAGAGAGAGAGAGAGAGAGAGAGAGAGAGAGAGAGAGAGAGAGAGAGAGAGAGAGAGAGAGAGAGAGAGAGAGAGAGAGAGAGAGATAGTAAGGGGGTTAAGAGAGAAACAGAGACACAAACACAGAGAGATAGGCAGAGAGAGGGAGAGATAGATTAGTTTACAGTGGTACACAGCACCATAAGCAACACCTACATCATGTTAGTACAACTGAAAACATCTAATCAACCTACTTAGTACATGATTCTGACATAATAACACACTAGACGTGGCTCATACAGCTGAGCTGTGAGACTAACACACAGTCCATTCATTCATTCATTCATTGGTATAAAAGACATTAGTCAGAATGTAAATGATGTGGTAAACTCATCACCCATGTAAGCAGCCCAGTGGATTGCTCGGCGATCCTTCTTGTCAAAGGCATTAATGTTGGCTCCTCTGGAGAGAAGCAGCCTCACCATCTAACAGGGAGAGGAGAGAGAAACAAAACACAGGTTGAGGAAAACTAAACAGCAAAATCCGCTAAATCTGGCTTCAAAGCCTTCCCTTTAAAATTATATATTTTGTATTCACAATGAATGAAAGATAACATGTAAAGACATGGTACATTTCTCCCCTTTTAGTCCCCCTTTGACCTCCCCCTCCCCCCAGAATGCCTCCAAACACATTTAAAAAGAAAGGGAAAGTAATTGAGTTACATGTCAGAAAACAAAACAAAGCAAAAATGTAATAGCCTAACAATTTCAGGTGATTAAGTGATTTTATAGGCCTATATAGCAGTAATCTCAAGGTGGGGCCAAGAGTACTAATCTGGAGGAAGTGTTTGGAGCTGTTCAAAATAGGATATCATCGGGTCCCAGGAGGAATAAAATGAGTTGGTTGACCCTCGAATGGTAACTTCATTTTTTCTCATTTTAGGAACAGCTTCAGATCTTTGAGCCAAAGAGAGGCTAAGGGAGGATTGATAGATTTCCAATCCAATAAAATCCTTCTGCGGGCTAACAGGGAGGCAAAGGCAATGGCATCTAGCTGTCTATTGGTCAGAGAAGGATTGTTGTTTGGTACTCCAAAAATAGCAATTTCTGCACTAGGCTGCAACTTTATATCAAATGCTTCAGAAAGGGTTTTAAATAGTGGACAACTAATCTGCCAGACGGGGACAGGACCAGAACATTTGATTAGTCCCATTATCACCGAGTACTGTGGATGATGGTACATCAAAAGACAGAGGTGGGATACCCTGGTCAGGTGGAACAAACAGCCTACCCCTCCCAGTGCTTGCAAACTCAGGACTAGCAAACGCTCTACTCCCAGGAGCTGACTGTACAATTGGTGTAAATGGAAGGACACCCCTCCCTCTACCCACACTAAAATCCCCAGCATAACACGTCTTATGGATTTGAGAATCTTCCATGGCTCAACAGAGCACTAAAATACAATGTAATTTAGTGCATTCAAATACCCAAAAAAATTAATGCAAAAAACAAATTCATCCAAAACTTACAAATAAGCACGAATACCTGTATCTAATGAATATGCTACATTCACTTTCACTGTTTACAGTATATATTCACTTACAGTAAGCCATCAACAAATTCACATGCGTATGTCGTGCACCTCATCCACATGCACAGCTCCGGCGGTCGGCTTGAGCTGACCAGTCGGCAGGTCACGTAATTAGGACACTGCCACAACTGGAATTCTGATGGTTGGATAATTTTTATTCGACCTGCACACGAAGAGACAACACACAATATGTTAGCTCTTGGTGCAGCCACAGCTCTCGGGCACCTTGCTAGTTGAAGGTCAGGCAAAAGAGAACAGGTGCTGCATGCACACATTCAGTGCCTAACAACACACTATACAATACAAGTAAAATGATATACAACATAATTCTGACAAAATAAAAGACATAACTGCACACCACGAGACAACACACAAAAGGTTAGCCCTTGGTGCAGCCACAGCTCTCGGGCACCTGCTTGAGCACATAGAAACTCACTCAAACACTGCCCCAAATACTCCCGAGTTACAATAGGTACCCTAATTAGCGAGCTCGGTGAAAGTTGTTAACATACATCTTTATATTGTCCACATTGTAACAAAACCTGTAGTTGCGTAACAGCACTTTGTGTAACTTTACCACAGTTTTATATTGACAAATTACGGCGCCAAGGACAACATACCTTGCTAGTTGAAGGTCAGGCAAAAGAGAACAATAAGAGGGTACATAAATACAGATAACCCGCGATGGACCAAACCAAAATATACACAACTTTTACAATTAGGTGTATTTGCAATATAGATACAGAAAAATGTTTGTACACCAAAAAATAACATTAGCTATGCAGCTGTAATTAAATAAAGAAACCACATTGAATTATTATTATTATTAACTTATTAACATCCCCTCTTGACCTGGCCTACTTGAACTGTCCTTGTGTGCAATTTGGTGCATAATCTAGGGGAACAACATCACACTACTACACATATAATTCAAGTCATACCTTTATTGTCATTCATGCTCTTATTTTTAACCTAGTAGTTTTGCAAAAGTGTAACCTGCGTCAATTCTAGGAAATATTGGAATAACGTGCTTAAGAGGAGCCCTGACACGCACAACAGGATAACACAACTACCACATTTTCAATTGACAATCATTGATTTAAATGGATGTGGTCAATATATTTGTATAGGCATATATACTAATTTAATTTAACTTGTAAGCCAAGGTTGGATTAGTAGGTCTATGCAACATGCACCTGGATAACCGCGTCATGAATCGGAACGGGCTCCAACGTCCTCATATACACATTATGACAAAATAAAGATCTTAATATTTCACGAAATAAAGACATAGAAGAAAACAGGTTCTAGAAACTCAATTTCTCCATGGCAATAGAATGTAAACATGTAAATTGCGCCAAACATATCCAAATATCGCCTACAACTCAATTCTCAGCGCAGCATATTGGACGACTCCACAGGCATTGATCATTCGCGACTTTAAGTCATTCCTGTTATCTCTAGAGCATCCCGTATATTTATAGCGCTGCATTTCGTCCCCCTCTGACCATGGATAGGGTTGGGAGCATTCCTGAGTTCACTTATGGTCCCACTAAGGTAATCTTAGGAGATATTCCTTTTGGCATACTGTAAATGCCTGTGCATAATGTACCTAATAAAGCATAATTGTTTTAATTATCTTCAAAGGAATTCTGTAGAAGCAGCCTTTATTTTCAGACTCTGCAGGCCTGCTGGGAGGAAGCATATTACAATAAACAGGTAAGATTCATCCCACAAAAACAGTAACCACAGAAAAAAAGAGATAGATTTAATCCCAAAACAAGAGTTTTATTTCAAGACAGTTTAGAGAAGATGGTCATAAGAGTTTTTAATATCACTTGCAAATTGTGAGACATGAGCAGTTGTGAAATGTTGCGAGAGGCCCTTCTGAAAGCACATTATATGGTCTTTAGTGGCACGGTTTCACACCTTACCTCATCTTGCAGAAGAAGTTCATGGTCCACTATCTGCTGCTCCAGAGTCGAGGCCAGGTCTCGCCCCATGTCACCATGGAGCACATGAGCGACTGGCTGGTGTCTCAGGGCAAAAAATCCCTTAGGGAGAGGTGAGTACCACGTCAGCTCTCACCTTCACTGCCATTCTCTGTCACCAGCAGCACTCCAGGAGGTGTGGGTAAAATAAACAACAGATAAATAGGAAGCCAGGAAAGTTGAAATGCTTTGTGTTTTATTTGAAGGGTGTGGAAGGAAACCCTGGAGGAGGGGAACGAACTCGCTCGGCTGGTAAGAGAATGAGAGTTAGAGACTTAGACTATCAGTCAGTGAGCTCCTTTCTAGCCTTTCAACAACTAGTCAGTACAGCACAATATATCTGTTGTGAAATTACACTAATGGGACTTCCTGTTTCCTACGGCAGACCTGGGAAGTAAACACCTGCCTAAAAATGATTGACATGGAGCACAAGGCTGTCTGCAAGCTCCGCCGCTCTATGCACACCACCTCTCCAGCTGGAGCTGACATGTGAGTTCCATGTACTGCCCTGCATACAGCTTGCTCCATTCATCTACACATCTGGAGCTATGCAGAAAATAACTAGGGCAGTGTTCTCTGTGTGAACATTGCACATCGTTTAGCTTTCTCTGCTGCTTTTTGTTGATTTCAGCGACCCCAAGGTCCACATCATCGTGGAGAGAGCTGTGAGGAACATTCTGGACAAGCTGTCCAATAAGCCCTGTAGCAACCTGCTCAGCCCATCCCAGGTGGTGGTGGAGCTGGTGCCCAGGATCCTCCTGGCCCTGTGGCTTCAGCCAGAGGAAGGCCATTCAGATCACCCCATCCTCCTAAGCGGTATGGCTGTGAGTATGGTGGTGGCCGTAGGGGAGAAGCTCTCCAACACGTTGAAGGCCTCTTCTCCTCACACCCCTTTCTCCCGGGCTGCTGCTTTTGACTCTGTGAGGTCGATCCTCGGGAGAATCAGCCAGTCCTTCTCCCTGGATGACCTCAAGACCCCTTTTTTTATGAGCTCTGTCTGTGCCTTTGTGGCGGACGAGGTGAAAAGCTACTTCCAGCCTACTGCAGACACCCTGCGAGTTCCCCCTGTCCTAGTGGTGGCCTTCTCTGCCACACTACCAGCTGATATCCAAGCAGGTGAGTAGCACTCATAGAAAGCACTCTGACAGATGCCTTTTGTCATGACATCCTGGTGCCTTGTAGTAGTAGAGCCAATCAGGATTTTAATTGTCACCCCTAACACAGATGCAGACCAGGCTTCTTCCCACCTGGAGGTTGTGGAAATCCCCCATAACACAGAGGCAGACCCAGCTTCTTCCCACCCGGAGGTTGTGGACATCACCCCTAACACAGAGAAAGACCCGGCTTCTGCCCACCTGGAGGTTGAGGGATTCACCCCTAACACAGAGTTTGACCCAGCTTCTCCCCACCTAGATGTTGTTGACATCACCCGTAGCAGAGAGGAAGACCCGGCTTCTTCCCACATAGTGGTTTTGGACATCACCCCTAACACAGAGGCACACCTGGCTTCTTTCCACCTGGAGGTTGCTGACAAAACCCGTAGCACAGAGGCAGACCCGGTATCTTCCCACCTGGAAGTTGAGGACATCACCCCTAACACAGAGGCACACCTGGCTTCTTCCCATCAGGAGCTTGTGGACATCACCCCAAACACAGAGGCAGACCCGGCTTCTTCCCACCTAGAGATTGCGGTCATCAACCCTAACAAAGAGGCACACCTGGCTTCTTCCCAGCTGGAGATTGTGAACGTCACCCCTAACACAGAGGCTGAGACGGCTTCTACCCACCTGAAGTTTGTGGACATCACCCCTAACACAGAGTCAGACCCGGCTTCTTCCCACCGTATGGTTGTTGACATCACCCATAACTCAGAGGCAGACCCAGCATCTTCCCACCTGGAGGTTGTGGACATCACCCCTAACACAGAGGCAGACCCGGCTTCTTCTCACCTGGAGGTTGTGGACATCACCCCTAACAAAGAGGCACACCTTGCTTCTTCCCACCTGGAGGTTGTGGACATCACCCCTAACAAAGAGGCACACCTGGCTTCTTCCCACAAGGAGCTTGTGGACATCACCCCTAACACAGAGGCTGAGACGGCTTCTACCCACCTGAAGTTTGTGGTCATCACCCCTAACACAGAGTTAGACCCGGCTTCTTCCTATCAGGAGCTTGTGGACATCACCCCTAACACAGAGAAAGACCCGGCTTCTGCCCACCTGGAGGTTGAGGGATTCACCCCTAACACAGAGTTTGACCCAGCTTCTCCCCACCTAGATGTTGTTGACATCACCCGTAGCAGAGAGGAAGACCCGGCTTCTTCCCACATAGTGGTTTTGGACATCACCCCTAACACAGAGGCACACCTGGCTTCTTTCCACCTGGAGGTTGCTGACAAAACCCGTAGCACAGAGGCAGACCCGGTATCTTCCCACCTGGAAGTTGAGGACATCACCCCTAACACAGAGGCACACCTGGCTTCTTCCCATCAGGAGCTTGTGGACATCACCCCAAACACAGAGGCAGACCCGGCTTCTTCCCACCTAGAGATTGCGGTCATCAACCCTAACAAAGAGGCACACCTGGCTTCTTCCCACAAGGAGCTTGTGGACATCACCCCTAACACAGAGGCTGAGACGGCTTCTACCCACCTGAAGTTTGTGGTCATCACCCCTAACACAGAGTTAGACCCGGCTTCTTCCTATCAGGAGGTTGTGGAAACCACCCCTAACACAGAGACAGACCCGGCTTCTTCCCACCTGGAGCTTGTGGACATCACCCCAAACACAGAGGCAGACCCGGCTTCTTCCCACCTAGAGATTGCGGACATCACCCCTAACAAAGAGGCAGACCCGGCTTCTTCCCACCTGGAGGTTGTGGACATCATCACTAACACAGAGGCAGACCCAGCATCTTCCCACCTGGAGGTTGTGGACATCACCCCTAACACAGAGGCAGACCTGGCTTCTTCCCACCTGGAGCTTGTGGACATCACCCCAAACACAGAGGCAGATCCTGCTTCTTCCCACCTGGAGTTTGTGGACATCACCCCTAACACAGATGCAGACCCGGCTTCTTCCCACCTAGAGGTTGTGGACATCACCCCAAACACAGAGGCAGATCCTGCTTCTTCCCACCTGGAGCTTGTGGACCTCACCCCTAACACAGATGCATACCCTGCTTCTTCACTCTTGGAGGTTGTGGACGTCACACCTGAAGAAAAGCCTCTCATGGTGGCCGTCTACGCCACTCTGCCATCTGACATCCAAGCAGGTGAGTAAGACTTATAGAAAGCACTCTGACAGGTGCCGTTCATCATGATAACATGTAAAGTGTTGGTCCCATGTTTCATGAGCTGAAATAAAAGATCCCATTCAACTGGCCAGTGTTTAGAACCTACGGTTTGCATTTATTTACATTCTGTCCCGCTTTTGTCCCTTTCCAGAGGATGTTGCTGTGGTCACCCTGGACGTCACCCCACACGTCACCAAGGACGTGACCCTGGATGTTCCATGCAGGGCGAGGAAAGGGGCAGTCCAGCGTTTTTTTTGCAGGCTTTGGAGGGCAGTGTGCTGCTGCGCTTGCCACAAGGAAGAGGAGGAATAATATTAATTATTCATTAGACCAGAAACAGGATTGAACCATATACCATTAAATTCTTTGCATTATAGTTGCCTTCAATTCTGATTTTCTTCTGTTTAATTCTTAATTAATTTCAGAACATTTCTCTAAACTTTGTGGAGTAGGTTGTATAAATAGGTGGGAAACATCCCAATCCCAATCCCAATCTTAATGCTTTTAATAATTAACTTATTACATTTTTTTTAGATGTATTATTTGACAAAAAAGTGGAGGGCGCGACAAAAAAACTTTAATCATCATAGAAAACTCTTGCTCACTATTAAAAATGCATTGTTTTATTTAAGCAAGGTTAAAAGATTAACGTTTCGGCCTAGTCTATGACAATATGCAAGTTGTGTTTCCCCAGTTAAAGGGGGACCCAGACTCACCCTGGTTCTTGAGGGTTGCAGACACTGAATAATTATCATTTGAAATAAATGGCACTTTTCAAGTCTTGACTAAAAATCTTTAATGAATATGAATTTAAATACAATTGACTTGAGGATCAGAGCAGGCAGGCTGACTGGCTTGCCCTGAAGGCCCTCTGCCTCTACCTCTGTGTGGTTAATCTCAGCCAAGAGGTTATATGGGTTGTCTGTCTCTCTCTGGGTGTGAATCAATATCACTATGACCTCTCGCTCCGCCTGCCCATTGGCCTGATTAGAAGGCTTCCCCTCTCATTCCTTGTTCACAGGAGCAGGGGTGATGGCATCCGGGGTAACCTCCTCCTCTCCTGTATCTAACCCATCTTTCTGGCTGTGAGTTCGACTGAGGTCACTCGTTCTCTCTCCCAGGGTGTTGGATAGTTTCTCCTCCTCTGTGTCTTGTGTATTTTCTACATTGTAGAATAATAGTGAAGACATCAAAACTATTAAATAACACATATGGCATCATGTAGTAACCAAAAACGTGTTACACATATCAAAATATATTTCAGATTTGAGATTCTTCAAAGTAGCCACCCTTTGCCTTGATCACAGCTTTGTAGATACAGAATAATATGAAATGTTCTGAGACCAGGTTGCGCTTTCACCTCCCCCGGTAAGAGGGGAATAAGGCAACCTCAGAGTTACATTCAAGGATACTTTATTGACACACACGGATGAAATGGACATGGAAAGGTAGTGGAATGATAGTGGTCCTGTAATGGACAGATAACAGGGGTAATGAATATGCACAATATCTGATAGCACAAGTAGAGCAACAACGCTATTAACAAAGGAAGGGCTGTATTAATGGCATAATGCTACCTGCGGAGTATTACACAACACAGTAAAACACAGAGAGGCAACTTACAATAGGCAATGGTAGTAAATATAAAGAACAACAAGTAAGAATGATATACATGTTACAAACTCACTTTGTGCACGTACACTATCCCACGGTATATCTGTGCATTCAAATTGTCATCGATAAATGCAATTGTGTTCATTGTCTGTAGCTTATGCCTGCCCATACCATAACCCCACTGCCACCATGGAGCATTCACAACGTTGACATCAGCCAACAGCTCGCCCATACGCTGCTTTACAAGTGGTCTGAAGTCGTGAGGCCAGTTAGAAGTACTGCCAAATTCTCTAAAGCCGCCTTGGCTTATGGTTGAGAAACTAACATAAACGTATCTGTTAACAGCTCTGGTGGACATTCCTGCAGTCCGTAAGCCAATTGCACGCTGCCTCAAAACTTGAAACATCTGTGCATTGTGTTGTGTGACAAAACTGCACATTTTAGAGTGGCATTTTATTGTCCTCAGCACAAGGTGCACCTGTGTAATTATCATGCTGTTTAATCAGCTTCTTGATATGCCATATTTGTCAGGTGGATGGATTATCTTGGCAAAGGAGAAATGCTCGCTTACAGGGATGTAAACAAATTTGTGCACACAATTTGAGAAAAATAAGCTTTTTGTGCAAACGAAATATTTCACGCTTTTATTTCAGCTTATGAAACATGGGACCAACACTTTACATATTGCGTTAATATTTTTGTTCAGTGTAGTTATTTGGTTGGGAGAATGGGATCCTATCTGGGCTAGCTAAAGCCAACTTCATGGTTAGTAGTATGACAGAGAAAAAATAACAAGACAAATTTAAACATCACAAATCTGAGGGGGCAGGTGACCCTGTGCCCCCTTTGGGCATGACGTCTCTGCTATCAACCACATCATTCTGTCTCCGTGAATATTCAAAACAGACACATTCATTCAGGTCTGGTACTGTTCCTACCATATAGATCAGGGATGGACAATTCCTGTCCTTGGGGGCCGGAGTGGTGTCACACTTTTTCCGCACACTCTAGGAGCTCAGATGCAATAATTTAATAACCTAATAACCAAAGTTTCGACAGACAAGCTGTCTTCATCAGGGTATCCTGACGTTGGTTATTAAGTTATTAAATTATTGCATCTGAGCTCCTAGAGTGTGCGGCTCTCCTTTTCTTTTTCAAGTGTTCTACTCCGATAGCCAGCACCTCGCCTAAATAGGTGTGCATTTCTTTCGCCTCCATATTAATCTGGTACTGGTCCTACCATATAGATCAGGCATGGACAATTCCAGTCCTTGGGGGTCGGAGTGGTGTCACACTTTTTCCCCATCCCTAGCAAACACAGCTGATTAAACTTATTGCATTCTAAACTGAAGCCCATGAGTACTTGATTATTAGAGTCAAATGTGTTAGCTGGGGCTGGGGAACAAGTGTAACACCAAATCAGGTCCCGAGGACTGGAGTTGCCCATCCCTGATATAGATGCTCTGTTTGCACACATCGAGGGATGTGGTGACAGTGGAGACAAGGGAACACACATAAACTGCTTTGTCCTTTTAGAAGGTCGTCATAATCCTTACATAAATATGATGTGTATGCAAGAAATGCAGAGCCACTTCCAAAAACATATTGACAGAGTCTAGTATCTAGTAATCTAATCAATTAGTTTTCAACCCCTTTGTTATGGCAAGCCTAAATAATCTCAGGAGTAAAAATGTGCTTAACAAGTCACATAATCAGTTAGATGGACTCACTATGTGTGCAATAATAGTGATTTTCAAACGACTACATAATCTCTGTACCCCACACATACAATTATCTATAAGGTCCCTCAGTCCAGCAGTGAATTTGAAACATAGATTCAACCACAAAGACCAGGGAGGTTTTCCAATGCCTCGCAAAGTAGGGCACCTTTTGGTAGATGGGTACAATTAAAGCAGACATTGAATATTCCTTTGAGCATGGTGAAGGTATTAATTACGCTTTGGATGGTGTATTAATACACCCAGTCACTACAAAAATACAGGCGTCCTTTTCTAACTCAGCTGCCGGAGAGGAAGGAAAACTATCAGGGATTTCACCATGAGGCCAATGGTGGCTTTAAAACAGTTAGAAAGTTTAATGGCTTTGATAGGAGAAAACTGAGGATGAATCATCAACATTGTAGTTACTCCACAATACTAACCTAATTGACAGAGTATGCACTCACTTAACTGTAAGTCGCTCTGGATAAGAGCGTCTGCTAAATGACTAAAATGTAAATGTAAAAGAAGGAAACCTGTACATGCATTGTGTTTGCAATAAGGCACTAAAGTAAAACTGCAAATAATGTGGCAAAGAAATTAACTTTATGTCCTGAATACAAAGTGTAATGTTTGGGGCAAATCCAACACAACACATCACTGAGTACCACTCTTCATATTTCCAAGCATGGTGGTGGCTGCATCATGTTATGGGTATGCATGTCATTGGCAAGGACTAGAGACTTTTTTAGGATAAAAAGAAACGGAATAGAGCTAAGTACAGTCAGAATCCTAGAGGAAAACCTGGTTCAGTCTGCTTTCCAACAGACACTGGGAGACAAATTCCCTCTTCAGCAGGACAATAACCTAAAACACAAGGCCAAATATTCACTGGAGTTGCTTACCAAGATGACATTGAATGTTCCTGAGTGGCTTAGTTACAGTTTTGACTTAATTCGGCTTGAAAACTTATGGCAAAAAAAAATAATGGCTGTCTATATAATGTATATTGCATATATTTTACAATCCAGTTGTGCAAAGCTCTTGGAGACTTACCCAGAAAGACACAGCTTTAATCGACTCAGGGGTGTGAATACTTATATAAATGAGATATTTCTGTATTTCATTTCCAATACATTTGCAAAAATGTGTTTTCACTTTGTCATTATTTTACATTTACATTTTACATTTTAGTCATTTAGCAGACGCTCTTATCCAGAGCGACTTACAGTTAGTGCATACATTATAATTTTTTAGAATTGTTTTTTTTATTTGTATTTTTTTTATACTGGCCCCCCGTGGGAATCGAACACACAACCCTGGCGTTGCAAACGCCATGCTCTACCAACTGAGCTACCTCCCTGCCAGCCATTCCCTCCCCTACCCTGGACGACGCTGAGCCAATTGTGCACCGCCCCATGGGTCTCCCGGTCGCGGCCGGCTACGACAGAGCCTGGTATTGAGCTGGGTATTGTATGTAGCTGCGTGAGAGAAAATATTATAATTGAATCCATTTTGAATTCAGGCTGTAAGAAAACAACATGTGGAATAAGTTAAGGGGTATGAATACTTTCTGAATGCACTGTATATCTGCAAGAAAATTATAAATATGTGAATGTTTGAAAGGGGGTCATATAAACATTGCCTTATTTATATTTTTACAGACAATATTAAGTGAATTCTGTCTGAAATAGTCATGCTATAATGGGCATAGTTTCTCAGACCAAATTTCCATTCTGGCTGAAACAAAGCAATCTGATTATGCTCCAGTCAAATACAGCTATAGGGAATGCCTATACATTGTCCAATCTCCTTCCACACATTGATTTCATTCTTCGCATCTTTATTCAGAAACAAACAAACTTGAAATTAAGTGCTGTTTCAGTGTCTTGTTGCAGGTTGTGCAATGTTCAAAAGTGTGTGTGATATTAGCATTAACTTGTGTGTGTGGTGTCAAGTGTGGATGGTACTATGTATGCAAATAGCCGAGATTGGATATTTCAGCACCATGGACAGCAGCGACATTGGGATAGCGAGATCTGTAATTCAGCAACACATGACACTGGATAGCGGCTGTCTCAGGTGAACTTGGCGTTGGGAAAATCCCATCTAATAGGAAACGAGGCATAGGAGACAAAAAGACTGAAGGAGAAGACTTCCACAGGAACTCTATGCTTAACTGTTCTGCCACATTCATTTCAAATGTTACATTTTTCGATTTGTAAATAAAAGGGAACACATCTGCAAATAATGTAAATTGACTTTTCTAACTACACTGTACAGCTTTAGTGTGTCTGTGTCTCATAGGTACAACTGCAAGCAATTCGCTTCTCAAATCCTTCTCAAATGTCTGTTTAATGTGAGAAACTAAATTAAAAACAACCGTTAGACTAATACAATGCGTACTGTCACAAATTATTACTATTCCCAACAAGACAACGAAGTGATGGTCTTTACCCACCATGGAGACTTATAAAGGCTACTTCCCCCCCACCAAAAGTTCCCACGCAGAGCGATGTTGTTTACTACATCATTATGCATATGTAGCGTGGTTCGTTCTGCGTTGTGTACTTTTAATTAGGACACTGCCACAACTGGAATTCTGATGGTTGGATAATTTTTATTCGACCTGCACACGAAGAGACAAAAAAATTATTTTAGCCCTTGGTGCAGCCACAGCTCTCGGGCACCTTGCTAGTTGAAGGTCAGGCAAAAGAGAACAGGTGCTGCATGCACACATTCAGTGCCTAACAACACACTATACAATACAAGTAAAATGATATACAACATAATTCTGACAAAATAAAAGACATAACTGCACACCACGAGACAACACACAATAGGTTAGCCCTTGGTGCAGCCACAGCTCTCGGGCACCTGCGTGAGCACATAGAAACTCACTCAAACACTGACCCAAATACTCCCGAGTTACAATAGGTACCCAAATTAGCGAGCTTGGTGAAAGTTGTTAACATAAATCGTTATATTGTCCACATTGTAACAAAACCTATAGTTGCGTAACAGCACTTTGTGTAACTTTACCACAGTTTTATATTGACAAATTACGGCGCCAAGGACAACATACCTTGCTAGTTGAAGGTCAGGCAAAAGAGAACAATAAGAGGGTACATAAATACAGATAACCCGCGATGGACCAGACCAAAATATACACAACTTTTACAATTAGGTGTATTTGCAATATAGATACAGAAAAATGTTTGTACACCAAAAAATTACATTAGCTATGCAGCTGTAATTAAATAAAAAGCACATTGAATTATTATTATTATTATTATTATTATTAACTTATTAACATCCCCTCTTGACCTGGCCTAGTTGAACTGTCCTTGTGTGCAACTTGGTGCATAATCTAGGGGAACAACATCCCACTACTACATTCACCCCTACTGTTTTACACTAGATTATAAACACAAAACAAAACACATTACCTCGAAGGTAACAAAGCAAAGAAAGAAAAAAAACATTTCACACCCTCAGGGCGACAGAGTAACCCAGTGTAGTCCCTTAATTCTAGACCCACAAATGGTCGATCAGCTGGAAAGCTATCCCGTGAAGGATTAGGAAAAATAAGAGGTAGCTAATCCCTTATTCAACCCTATACAAAAAATGCCAAATACATTTTATGCTGATGAACTACACACAAAGTTACATGAATTGTCAAAAATATTAGACAAACCCACAAATCACTCTAAGACCCACTTAGATTACCACATACACACAACAAAGAAAAGGTTGGGGGTTGTGGGTTTGATTCCCACGGGGGGCCAGTATAAAAAATATATATATATGTATTCACTAACTGTAAGTCGCTCTGGATAAGAGCGTCTGCTAAATGACTAAAATGTAAATGTAAATGTCACTGAGAAACCAAGAATTGTTTCATTTCCTGTGTAGACATAGTTTGGATTAGCCTATTCACTGGATTAATGAATCTACCTAGTCTTGTCCGAACACCCTCACCCAAAAACCTAGCAGGAATGTCACGGACAGCACCAACCGTGCTCAAAGGTCTAACCTCAGGTTGGGGAGTACTACAGATCAGCATATCCGGAGCCAGCACACTTTCAATTTCCGACTCAACACTAGTAGTGTCAGACGACTGATCAGAATCCTGGTAGATTGTCACAGACCAGACTGACAAAGCATCTTCAACCAAGTTAACAACATCAGGCACAGCACCATCCCAGCTGAGTGGAGTTTCACTATCAGAATTCTTGTAGGCTTTGGGGATCTCAGCCCCGAAACCTGAAGGATCTGGAGAAGGTCTGTATGGAGGAGCGGGCCAAAATCCCTGCTGCAGTGTGTGCAAACCTGGTCAAGACCTACAGGAAACGTATGATCTCTGTAATTGCAAACAAAGGTTTCTGTACCAAATAATAAGTTCTGCTTTTCTGATGTATCAAATACTTATGTCATGCAATAAAATGCAAATTAATTACTTAAAAATCATACAATGTGATTTTCTGGATTTTTGTTTTACATTCCGTCTCTCACAGTTGAAGTGTACGTATGATAAAAATTACAGACCTCTACATGCTTTGTAAGTAGAAAAAACCTGCAAAATCGGCAGTGTATCAAATACTTGTTCTCCCCACTGTATGTACTGGATATCATTTTTATTTTACATTTTTAGTCATTTAGCAGACGCTCTTATCCAGAGCGACTTACAGTTAGTGAGTGCATACAACATTTTTATTTTTCATACTGGCCCCCCGTGGGAATCGAACCCACAACCCTGGCGTTGCAAACGCCATGCTCTACCAACTGAGCAACATCCCGGCCGGCCATTCCCTCCCCTACCCTGGACAACGCTGGGCCAATTGTGCGGCGCCCCATGGGTCTCCCGGTCGCGGCCGGCTACGACAGAGCCTGGATTCGAACCAGAATCTCTAGTGGCACAGCTAGCACTGCGATGCAGTGCCTTAGACCACTGCGCCACTCAAAGGGTGCCAGCTTTGCAACCCATCTCTGCTCGCATGCATCGTCTCGGCTTTGTAAGAATATATTTGAGTGGATTGTTGTCGGTCCACACAGTAAACTTATGCCCTCGCAGCCAATGGCTGAATTTATCATGAATGGCCCATTTCATGGCTAGAAATTCCAGCCGGTGAGCAGGATACTTGGATTGTGCATTATTAAGAGATTTACTAGCAAAAGCTATCGGCCTGGCTATGTCCTTCCCATCTTGCACTTGTGATAGTACAGCTCCCAAACCACTAGTAGATGCATCCACGGAAAGTAGAAATGGCTGAGAAAAATCTGGATGAACCAGCAGTGCCTGGTCAACTAGTGCTGATTTCAAAGCTTCAAAAGCGAGTCGACATTCGGCAGTCCAGTCTGCAGCAGTGAGCCTGCGAGGGGGACCAGGCCTCTTCCTACCCTTGCCTCTCCTAGGCTTCTTCTGACCTGTAGTTAGTTGAAACAATGGCCTAGCAACCATGGAACAATTCTCAATGTGGTGCTGATAGTATACTACCATACCAAGGAAAGAACCTATTTTGATAGGAGACGGTGTGACACCATCAGCTTCCATTATCTCACTCTCAGTCACATTCAAAATGGTTTGAACTTTAGCAGGGTCAGTGGCTACACCCTCCTGAGAAATGATGTGGCCCAAAAACTTTACAGACCTCCTCAGAAACTTGCACATCAACGGAGACAGTTTAAGGTTGTGCTCCTGCAACCGCTGAAAAACCATCTCAAGTCTCTGCAGACTCTCTTCCTCCGTCTTAGCAAAAACCATCAGATCATCCAAGTAACAAAGGAGACTTAGAACGTTTTGGTCACCAAAGATGGTCAGCATCATTCTCATAAAAGTAGCCGGGCTGTTGCAGAGGCCCTGAGGTAACTGATTGTACTCGTGCAGACCTAAAGGGGAGGAAAAGGCAGTGTATTTCTTGTCCTCTTCATGCAGTGGCACGTTGTAATACCCTGACGTCAAATCCATTGTGCTGAAGAAGGCATTACCTCCCAGCGCGGCCAGTACATCAGCCTGATGAGGCAGGGGATGAGCATCCTTTACTGTGCGGGCATTTAACCACCTGAAGTCAGTACATAGGCGCAAGTCCCCATTCTTTTTCCATACCAGCACCAATGGTGAGGCATACTCGCTGCTGGATTTTCTGACGATTTCCTTTTCCTCCATATCATCCAGTGTTTCCCTGAGTTTTTGGTAATGAGCTGGAGACAGTCTACGATAAGGTCATCGAAATGGGCGGTCATCAGTCAGCCGTATGCGAAGGCAGAACTCCTTTGCCTCGCCACAATCTAGGCTATGTCTAGAGAACACTGTGTCATACTTCCCAATTAAGTTGACAAGTTTATCTTTCCAGAACTGTGAAACTGGACACTCCTCAACAGACAGGCCTTGAAGTCCAAGATTCCTCAGTGTACTGTTGCCATTATCTACACTGCCACCAACTGAACTCTTAGCTGTCAGACTGCCATGTGATCTGTCACATTGAGCCTTTGCCACGTTCTGATGAGCTGCTTGCTGCTTGACATCATTAAAATACTCCAATGCAATGCAAGGGTACACATCCGCCACTTTAGCATTTTGTCTCAGGGTAACTGGCGATGTTGTTGGATTCACAATCTTCACTAGTATGTGTCGATTCACACAACGAGACGTGCTGGGCTCGACAACAACAGTACTGCCCACAGAGAGTTTTGTCTTTGGGGGTAGGCGGCCCCACACCAGATGCTCACTCATGGGTTGGAGCGTTACTGCTCTCTTCAACTTAATGGTGCCCACTTTATCTGGGATGGAGTCTCCTCTCCATCTCTCCAGATTTGACATCACACTGGCTAGAGGAACCTGGTGTACCCGCCACCCGCCAGTAGCTGTCATTTGATTTGAACTGTCTAATCAGAGACTTCAACACATTAGTGCCCACAATGAGTTCATCAACCTGCCCATCAACAATAAGCACTGGGACTACATAACAGAAGCCATAAAGTTGAATTTTTAAGTCACACATGCCCACTGGGCTAGTTTGTTCCCACCACAACCCACCAGGATGATGTCTGAAGGAGCTAGAAAGTTCCCCTCTACCACTCCTGCCTCCCTCAACCGAGGTACAATATCTGCGCGCAGAGTAGTAGCCATGGACCCACTATCTAACATCCCCTTCAGCTCAACTTTATCCTGTACTAGCACAGTGGTGTAAAACAAACTGTCATTCTGATTGTGTTCTGAAAAATGACTGTGTTGTTCTTGGGTACTGACTCACAAAAGTAAGAATAAACAGATTGGATATCATCATCAGTGGTCGAAAAATAAGAATGCCCCACATTGCCCTCCTCAGAACGGAGGCTTTCTAGTTTTCCTGAGACCTGCCAGTCTGTCCACATCCAGGGTTCTGTCGCTGCCCAGCCTCACTACAGTCAAAGCTCATGTGGCCCGGAGAAAAGCACTTGACACACAGCTGGTGCATCTGACAGTGAGCTTTGGTCCAGTGATTAGTGCTTCCACAGTCAGCGCACTCATGCTGACGTTTGTGGAACTGTTTACGGGGCCCTCTACATTTAACATGTTTAAGTCATTTAGCAGACGCTCTTATCCAGAGCGACTTACAGTTAGTGCATACGTTACTTTTTTTTTTTTCATCATACCCCCCGTGGGAATCGAACCCACAACCCTGGCGTTGCAAACACCATGCTCTACGAACTGAGCCGGCCATTCCCTCCGCTACCCTAGGCGACGCTGGTCCAATTGTGCGCCGCCCCATGGGTCTCCCGGTCGCGGCCGGCTACGACAGAGCCTGGATTCAAACCAGGATCTCCAGTCCCCCAGGACTGTGTTGTGTTACCTGCTTGACAATAGTATTGATGTCCCCCAGGAGAGCAGCAGCAGGTTGCACGTTGTTCCCCATCTCCTCAGCACACAGATCAACCTTGACATTGACCTTGACATAAATAACGTATGTGGAACGTTACTACAACATACCAGCAACGACACGACAGGAAGAGCGCCGTACGTGACACATGTAACAGCAGCTGGAGGAGTGGCCAAACCTCAAGCTAAACACAACAGAAATAACCAGGCACCACCACATAATGCTAAGGCTGACACACACACGTTCCCTTTTATAAACCGGGTGACTCGAGCCCTGAATGCTGATTGGCTGAAAGCTGTGGTATATCTGACCGTATAACATGGGTCACGTTGAGGGAGGAGGTCAGAGGCCTGGCCGTGTGGTGCCAGGATAACAACCTCTCCCTCAACGTGACCAAGACAAAGGAGATGGTTGTGGACTACAGGAAAAAAAAGAGGACTGAGCACGCCTCCATTCTCATCGACGGGGCTGTAGTGGAACAGGTTGAGAGCTTCAAGTTCCTTGGTGTCCACATCACCAACGAACTATCATGGTCCAAACACACCAAGACAGTCGTGAAGAGGGCACGACAAAGCCTATTCCCCCTCAGATTGAAAAGATTTGGCATGGGTCCTCAGATCCTCAAAAAATTATACAGCTGCACCATCGAGAGCATCCTGACTGGTTGCATCACCGCCTGGTATGGCAACTGCTTGGCCTCCGACCGCAAGGCACTACAGAGGGTAGTGCGTACGGCCCAGTACATCACTGGGGCCAAGTTTCCTGCCATCCAGGACTTCTATACCAGGCGGTGTCAGAGGAAGGCCCTCAAAATTGTCAAAGACTCCAGCCACCCTAGTCATAGACTGTTCTCTCTGCTACCGCACGGCAAGCGGTACCGGAGGGCCAAGTCTAGGTCCAAAAGACTTCTCAACAGCTTCTACCCCCAAGCCTTAAGACTCCTGAACAGCTAACCATGGCTACCCGGACTATTTGCACTGCCCCCCCCCACCCCATCCTTTTACGCTGCTGCTACTCTGTTAATTATTTATGCATAGTCACTTTAACTCTACCCACAGGTACATATTACTTCAACTACCTCAACTAGCCGGTGCCCCCGCACATTGACTCTGCACCGGTACCCCCCTGTATATATAGCCTCCCTACTGTTATTTTATTTTACTTCTGCTCATATTTTCTCAACACTTTTTTTGTTGTTGTTTTATTTTTACTTTTTTGTTAAAAATAAATGCACTGTTGGTTAAGGGCTGTAAGTAAGCATTTCACTGTAATGTCTGCACCTGTTGTATTTCAATTTCCAATAAAATTTGATTTGATTTGATTTGAAATGCATTTTGACTGTTCGAATTACGTTGGTAACCAGTTTATAATAGCAATAAGGCACCTCTGGGGTTTGTGGTATAGGGCCAATATACCACGGCTAAGGGCTGTATCGAGGCACTCCGCGTTGCATCGTGCTTAAGAACAGCCCCTAGACGTGGTATATTGGCCATATACCACACCCCCTCGGGCCTTATTGCTTAAATATAGATGTACTGTACAGCACTAAGACAGCCATGACATTATTTGGAGAGACCACAAAGACTTATAGAGAAGCTATATAATTGATAGACTAAATCCAATAGACTGAGTCAAATACCTTTATACCTGGTTACAATGAAATGTAGTTCACTATGAAATGACCTGTGACTAGGGTTGCAAAATTACAGTTACTTTCCCAAAATTCCCAGAAATCCCTGTTGGAAGATTCCAGAAATCAGAACGGAATAAGCAGAAAATCTGGAATCCGAAAAAAAAAGAAACCCTACTGGTGACCTTTGACCTAGCTGGATGACCTTTACTTGGGTGTCAAACCTGAGGGGAAGGCCAAAGTGCAGGATCCAGTTGAGTCTGGCACCAAGTAGGACCACAACATCAGACTGGAGCAGAGCTCTGCAGTCCCCACCAAGACCATAGAACCAGGAGGATAGGAAGAGGAGGAGGAGGAGGAGGAAGAGAGGAGGAGGAGGATAGGAAGAGAGGAGGAGGAGGATAGGAAGAGAGGAGGAGGAGAGCAGGGACAAAACAAAATGTAATGAAAAGAGGCTAGTTATAGGAGTAGTGTAGTTGTTTGATTGACACCAGTTTACATTGACATGACCTGGCCAGGAGAGACTAGTTATAGATAGGGATTTCAGGAGTTTCCTGGTCCGTTCAAATGGTCAGGGAAATTCTTGGTCCTACTTATACAGTCAATGGTCTGTACATGAATATGATGCCAGCTGAGAGAAGGAGAGGCTGACCTGGAGCGGGCAGCAGCAACACAGTTGGGGTGATCGTCAGGCAGCACCCCTTTACCCATGGGGGTGGGCAGGAAGGGCAGGTCACACCCCTCCACCAGCTCCTTCAGAGCCCCCTCTGCTCTTCAATGGGCTGCACCTGCAGAGGGACACAGACAGAGGGCACTGCCACACGGATTTCAACAGACTGGCCTTCACAACTGGGATGCATTCAGCTGAGCAAAATGTTGTGCAACGTTCAGATAGAAATACAGCATGTAGAACGAACGTGCCTCTCGGACAGGTAGAATGAGAAATCATGTCAACAACATTTGTCGACTGAACGTGGCCCAGTTTTCAACTGAACCGTGGTACAGTGCTATATGTGTTACAGTGCGTCTCAGCTGGCTATTGATCTCTCTTGGACAGACGCACGTAACATAACTGGAAGTAGCGTCTGTCAACAGACTGGGATGTGACAACTTTGTTCCGGTACGCTGATTTTTCACCACTAATCATTTGGACAAATCCCGATTTCGCAGGTGCTCGCATCTTTTCAATTTCAGAACGGGAGGGGACATTTGGCACATAAACTTGCCTGAAACTTGCAGAGAGTTTCCGTTTAGGGGGGTGGAGAGTTCGCAAGTGGCGTTAGTATCTTTCTCTTAACATCTCCCCAGACCTTATCCAAGTATCTGACGCAATTAAACAAGATTTTAGTTCTGTTTCCCCCAGATTATCTGGCTATTAAAAAAGCAATGCCTACCTTTGCCAATGATGAGTAAAGGCCGTTTGGCTCCTTTCAGGACCGCCAGTGCTTCTGTGATCGCCATATGGTCAGCCATACTCACAGGAGGAGGTGGACTACAGGGCACCTCTCTGACAAAGGAAATAATAAATAATAGGTCAAACATTAAACATGTTACCTAGCAACTTTATTGCATATGTAAATAAACCATGAAGGTCTATCGAGGCTTATTGCTATTCTCTGATGAGAATATTTTGATATAGTGCTATATTTTCTAAGTAATTTAATTTCTGGTTCACTTCAGACGTTAAAAGGTATAACAAGATAAAATAAAAATGACTACGGTGATGTGAATTCAGAGGTATACATATTCAACAGTAACACATTAGTATACATTTTAAATGGATGAAAGACAGTGATGGCCACTAACCTGGCTCTGCTCCTGTCCAATTTAGCATTGACCATGTCCCCAGATATGTCTACGTATACAGCACCTGGACGTCCATACATGCTAGTGCGTGCTGCCTTAGACAGACCAAACACCCTTCCATTCAGATCAATTAAGGCTGTGCTGTGCTCTTATGAAGCAGTTAAGGTACCTTGCTAAGCTGGAAAATTAGAGGTCAGAAAACAGACAATTGCAGGTGATACCAAATGATATGAAGAGGACTACACAGAGGGAGTCAGAGTAGACTGTATACCTTCTCTACCACTGAGGAGATCATATCCAGACTGCTAGACCTAGCAGAGAACTTACTGTACAATCTGCATGCCTCCACCTGACAGAGAAAGAGGACCAAAAATAACAAATTATTTCCTCTTTCAGCAATTAAACTGCTAGGGCCAGTTTCCCATACAGAGATTCTCTATTGAGTTTGCTTTTTAGGCCATGACTAGGCTTAATCTGTGTCCCGGGATACCATCCCCTAATGTTCAATAGTCAGAAATGTCATGGTTGAACCGGTACCTGTGGAAACTCTTGAAACGCCCCAGTGGTCTCTTGGTTTTGATCAGAGGAGCCTCCAATAACAATCACAGGCCTACAGAGAGAGAGGTATCACACAATGACATCAACTGACAAGCTGAGATAGTTTGGAGTCCTCAGATCATTTTTTGCAGTGTGCGGATAGCATCCCTTCTTTTGAAAGGCCACTGAACATGAGTAGTAGGGTCTTCTGTTTGTGGAGATCTAGCATACCAGCAGTTCATGTTAGCGTTGGCCATTCCACCAAGTGAATGGATGAGTCCCGGTCCAGACACAACCAGACATGAACCTGGACTGGAGAGGAACAGACAGACAGAGGGAAAGACAGGAAGACAGGCAGACAGACACACAAAGGGTCAGACAGACAGGCAGACATAATTAGCAATGCAAAAAAGCTATGAAACTGACCCTCACACACTACACGCTCCTGTAGTCTATGTAAGGGTAGTTAATATCACATGATTTGGGGAGAGCTGGTTTAGTAATAAAAAGGTGGCTTAGGGCTTGTTCATTGCGCATTCCCACATACTTGATTCCTGAGGCTTGAGCTGCCATAGCTACTTCAATGACTGGAACACCAACTATTCCAAACATATATTCTACATTCTGTAGAGAGATACATGTAGATACAGTATATTTACATTTAAAAAAACATTTTTAGTCATTTAGCAGACGCTCTTATCCAGAGCGACTTACAGTTAGTGAGTGCATACATTTTCATACTGAATTGTATATGAATTGTTACAATGTAGTTTAGATTTTCTTTGCATTGACACACACATTGGCATGCATCAACAAGGGTGTTAACACAGAGCTGCCAACTCTCACGCTTTCGCCGTGTGACACACGTTTTTGCCTGTTTTCACACGCACTCACGCCACACATCCAATTTCTCACGCAAAAAAAACGGCCGAGACTCGTTCGTTCCTTTTTTCAAACTCCCCGACGGTAGATGGCGCTGATGAGCGCCACTGAACCATATGTGCTGCACCCCGAAGTTAGCGACAGAAGAAGAGATACCACTGCCGCGAAAGTCAACATGAGATGAAACGGTCACTACCTCAAGAAGTCTGATAAGAAGCTGAGCTGAGACTAGGTATGTAACAATGAAATGTCGTCCAATTGAATACTCACTCTCTTAAACTTTAAATCTTGAAATCAATTATTTGTTTGTGCGTGTGAACATGATTTAGTGTGGTGAATGTAAACTCAGCTGATTTTGAACAGGTAAGATGTATTCCAAAGAATTTAACATAAATACAGGAAATGTGTGCAATAGAAGTAGGTATGTTTTTGTAACTGAGAGTAGAGTTATTAAACCAACATGACCATTTTAATTGTTTAAGGTTTCAAAGATGTCCCGTAAGCAGTGGCGGCTCCTGAAAAAATTCTCAGGAGGGGCAATTTTTCTGATGATTTAGGTGACCTACACACATTTTAAAAAAGATATGTCCAGCAACAACATGAAGACAGGGGCAGCATATAAGTCAATACCAGAAGCATTTATTGACTGATCTGGGGAGATGGATTCCAGTTTCTGTGACAGATTATAAATAATCTCTGATGCCTTTGTTATATTAGCTTTTGGTTGAATGTACTGTCGTAGTAAATATATAATGTTATAGCTTGGTCTGACTAAAATCTTGTGCATGACCCATTTTGTGTTGGGCGTTTGTTTTCAATCAATGCTGTTCCTATCCTATAACAATGGACAAAAGAGTCCTATCTTGTCAGCCTTGTCAGCAGGTGGCCAAGGACAACACCCACGCCATAGGTCTCTCAGTTCTTCCAACTCACGAGTTCTTGCTCTGAGGACACACACACACACACACACACACACACATCATCACTGATAACACACACACACACACACACACACATCATCACTGTTAAACACACACACACACACACACACACACACAAACATCCCCTCTCTTTAGGCTGAACATTTGAAGACAGAGAAACCGACTCAGAGCCAATGGAACAGTGGAGGGGGCCTCGCCCAACTCATCAGGACCAATCAGAAGATCAGAACTACTAGATTCAACCTACATCATTTATTGTATAAAATGTCTGCACACAATGTTTTCGGGGCTCTCTTCTCCCTAAGAGTTTGACGAACGAGTCCGTGCACGCGATTCCAGATATCTTTACCTCTGAATAAACTGCCTTTATTATACCATATCCACCCTGTCCAAAGTCTCTACTTGGTCTCAGTTCTCCAGTAAACTTGTGATTATCAACAGTACACAACGGTAACAAACAATTGGGGGAACTCACGGGGCAGATAGTAAGGTCGCAATGACACAGAAAGCAGTTCAATGTCGGGGTACAGAGTCGCTCTCTTACCAGGATCGCGGTCCGCTCTGACCAGGGTGAAGCCGGCCGGCTCCACTTCTCTGTCCGGGACTCTGTCATCCAGCCAAGTCTCCCAGCTGTATTGGGATTCCGCTGCCAGCAGCGTTTTCATTATTTAGTCCGTTCGTAGCGGGTATGTACACGATCAACAAGATCAGTCCAAAACCAACCACTGGAAATCCATGGTTGGCAGAATGTTTGTAAACTAAGTCTACAAATTAAAAACATAAAATAACGCCACACTGCAGGTCGCAACAGAGACGCTGCTAGCCGCTATTGTCTTAGTTACGTTCATGGTTACGTCACGTATGACGAAAGCGCGTAAGTGCAAGCCCACAGACACCCATAGAGAATGTATTGAAAGCTTTGAAATTTGAAAAAAATAGATTTTACATGACAGGCTATGAGAGACTTCTGGGCGATTTTCAACTTGACTGAAATCGCCCCAAAAACGGGCGGGGCCATTTGAAGCACGACTTTAGCCTGATTTGACATTTAGTGGCTGGCAGATCAGACGTGAACACTGATAACTACTGTTGCCGTGATATAATTGATTAGAAAAAAAATCCCTTCCTTTTCCCGTTTGGCAGTGCGTCGCCCATATCGCCCTATTGAACAGGCCGTCCCTGCCCGTAAGAGACCTTTGCCAGGACAAAAGCGAAACCTTTTATTTTATTTAAAGAACCAGCCAAGTGAGAAAAGACAGACAAACACACTGACAGAACAGCCAGAACGATTGATAGAAACGACAGGACAACAGACAGAGGAGCAACACAAAGGACAGAGAGAGCAGGAGACAGGACAGACTGACAAACAAGCAGAGGAGCAACAGACAGGACAGATTGACGCACATGCAGAGGAGCAACAGACAGGACAAATAGAACAACCAACAGGGCAGATGGAAGGAGACACAGAGGGACAGAAAGAAGAGACCCCCCCCAATCCAACAGCAGGGCCAGAAGAGTCGTGCTCTGGCTGGAGCAGCAACATATAGATCCATTTTCCAAAATGAGTGGACCTCTTCATGGCCATGTATTACCAGAGGGAGCGTCAACACGCACTACTGGTGTGCAGTCTGCCGTATTGAAAACTCATGTTGCCACCAGGGTGTGACAGATGTAGTGCGCCATATAAAAAACAAAGGCCACCAAGATAAGCAACGAGCTCTCCTGTCCACAGCCACAATATCCCAATATGCAATGGCCGTTCCATCTGTTGGGGGTATGTCTGCACAAGAGGTTAAGGTATGATATGTGTAATGATTCTGTCAAGGTTCAGTCAAGAGTTTTGTGTTCTAGTTGATCACGGTAAAGTCATGGTTGATAGTTTTGACTAATTTGTGGTTTGTATTTCAGTGTAGTACAGTCCAGTTTTCTTAATTTGAGATCTTAGTTGCTGAATGTGTTTTTTACCTGTGCCCTATTATCGCAGGCGTCTATTTTAAATAAACTATGGTCTTTTGGGGGGATTCATAATTTTTAATTTCTTACAGACAAGAAGGGCTGAGGTCAAAATGACAGCTGGGTTGGTAGTTCACAACGTCCCCCTAGCCTTTGCGGACCACCTGGGGCCTCTCCTAAAATAATGTTTCGGAGATTCGAAGACAGCGCAGGAGTACAGGTGTGCCAGGACTAAGTCATCCTGCATTACCAATGAAGCACTCGCACCATATTTCACACAGGAGCTTGTGAAGGAGATGAAAAAAGCCCTGTATACCCTTGTTACGGATGGGTCGAATGACACTGGTATTTCACAAACTATTTGAGATTTTTCTCCTCTGCAAAACATGTGCTTTGTGTATTTTTAAACATCTAATAACATGAACATCTGTATGATTCTAACTTGTCATTATAGGAGTGGAAAAGATTAACCCGCTTACTGTCCGGGTCTTCATGGGCAGCAAAGTTGTCCACCAGTTCTTAAATATGTGCACAACAAGTGGGACGAGCTGTGGGCCAGCAAGTGATATCTTCACCAAAATTAACTCCACCATAGAGGAGCATGGCATCCCTTGGGAGAACTGCATTGGTCTCTCAGTTGACAATGAGGCTGTGAACATTGGACCACGTAATTCCATTGCCTCTAGGGTGCTCCAGAAGCATCCCAACACCTATATTCATGGTTGTCCTTGTCATGTGGCACATAACACCGCCAAAGCTGCAGGAGTGGGATTTTTTAAAGTGAGTTAAGGCCTGATTTATCTTTACATGTAACTTTTTATTTGTATCCTAATTACGTGCATTGACTGAATGTGTTATGATTGATTTATGCATTGCAGGTGTCCGGTTTTGATTTGGAGGATATGGTAGTGGACATCGGTTACTGGTTCAAGGGTAGCACAAATCGGAAAGGATACCTGACAGGTATGCATGTTTGATACTATTAAGTGTAATACTGAAATGCTGAGCTGTAGAAAATATATGATATGGATTTAATGTCTAAAACAGAGTTTTGTGAGCTCCATGAAGCGGAGTACATGGAGGTCCTCCTGCATATCTCGGTCCGTTGGCTAAGCCTTGAACGTTGTGTGACCAGGATCCTGAGGCTGTATGAACCTCTGGCCAGCTACTACAAATCTGCTAGTATGGTCATCAATTTTCAATTTCATTATGCAGCAACTACATGGATTGTTAGTCACATACTTCTATTAATGACAACCTCTTGTTTTGTGTTATTTATTTGTTGATTCAAGATGAAAATCAGGCCAGGTTCAAGAGACTTGTGCAGACATTCACTGACCCCATGACAGAAGTGTACCTGCTGTTCTTCCAAGCCACCGTACCAACTTTCACTTCTTTCAACTTGCTGCTTCAGAGAGAGCAGTCATCAATATTTTTGTTACATGATGAGGTGGGATTGGATTTTGCAGTTTTTTTCCATTCTGTGTTTCTTGCTGATATCTGCAGGGATCCTCTAAAACAGGTTTCACCAACTATTTTTGTAAATGTCTGTTATAGATGGTGAAATTCGTACGCAAGCTATGTTCCAAGTTTATGGTTCCAGCAGTTCTGCAGTGCCATGAGGAGCCTTGTGAAATTGCCTTTAAAGAAAAGGCAAACCATTTACCAGGTTAGTATTTGACTATTATTATGATCAAACACTGTGATATGTGATATTTAGCCTTGTACCTTATACCGATATGCTGTATTGGGTTCACAACCAGGGATAAACTTAACAGATTACTCGTCGAGGGTGAAATCACACCACAGCAGGTGGATTAATTCCATGAAGCTGTGTTGTGTTTCCTGACAAGTGCTGTGGACTATGCACTTAAGAAGCTGCCACTGGAAGAGCCACTGATCAAGCACGCACAATTTGTTGATGTACGGCAGAGGGCTGAAAGTGACATCGAAGATGTCCTGTACTTTGTTGAAAGTTTTTTTTTTTTTCTCTAATTATTGTCTATCATCTTAGCTAAAATACCCTGTGTTTTATGATGAGGTGTGTTCACTCCTAAACTGCACATGAGATATTCTTATGTGGCTTCTCCTCAAAGATGTGTATGAACTGCTGCTGGTTGATGACTATATACCTAAAACGTAACAACTTGTAACTCTACTTTCATAAATAGGTTTCCCCATCTCCTCCCATACCATGGGCCAGAGGAGCATGAACTTCTGGGTGAGGAGTTAAATTATCAGACCATGCCAATGATATCCCTGCAGGACGAAACTGAAATGGAAAGCTTCTGGGCTGAAATGGCAACCCGGAAGCATAAGGTAAACATTTTTTCCTTTTTTGTCTTTCCTTTTGGCAGGTGTGGCTTGGCTACATCTGTTGCTTAAAATTGTTGCATGCATATACAGTGGGGAGAACAAGTATTTGATACACTGCCGATTTTGCAGGTTTGCCTACTTACAAAGCATGTAGAGGTCGGTAATTTTTATCATAGGTACACTTCAACTGTGAGAGACGGAATCTAAAACAAAAATCCAGAAAATCACATTGTATGATTTTTAAGTAATTAATTTGCATTTTATTGCATGACATAAGTATTTGATACATCAGAAAAGCAGAACTTAATATTTGGTACAGAAACCTTTGTTTGCAATTACAGAGATCATACGTTTCCTGTAGGTCTTGACCAGGTTTGCACACACTGCAGCAGGGATTTTGGCCCACTCCTCCATACAGACCTTCTCCAGATCCTTCAGGTATCGGGGCTGTCGCTGGGCAATACAGACTTTCAGCTCCCTCCAAAGATGTTCTATTGGGTTCAGGTCTGGAGACTGGCTAGGCCACTCCAGGACCTTGAGATGCTTCTTACGGAGCCACTCCTTAGTTGCCCTGGCTGTGTGTTTCGGGTCGTTGTCATGCTGGAAGACCCAGCCACGACCCATCTTCAATGCTCTTACTGAGGGAAGGAGGTTGTTGGCCAAGATCTCGCGATACATGGCCCCATCCATCCTCCCCTCAATACGGTGCAGTCGTCATGTCCCCTTTGCAGAAAAGCATCCCCAAAGAATGATGTTTCCACCTCCATGCTTCACGGTTGGGATGGTGTTCTTGGGGTTGTACTCATCCTTCTTTTTCCTCCAAACATGGCGAGCGGAGTTTAGACCAAAAGGCTCTATTTTTGTCTCATCAGACCACATGACCTTCTCCCATTCCTCCTCTGGATCATCCAGATGGTCATTGGCAAACTTCAGACGGGCCTGGACATGCGCTGGCTTGAGCAGGGGGACCTTGCGTGCGCTGCAGGATTTTAATCCGTGACGGCGTAGTGTGTTACTAATGGTTTTCTTTGAGACTGTGGTCCCAGCTCTCTTCAGGTCATTGACCAGGTCCTGCCGTGTAGTTCTGGCCTGATCCCTCACCTTCCTCATGATCATTGATGCCCCACGAGGTGAGATCTTGCATGGAGCCCCAGACCGAGGGTGATTGACCGTCATCTTGAACTTCTTCCATTTTCTAATAATTGCGCCAACAGTTGTTGCCTTCTCACCAAGCTACTTGCCTATTGTCCTGTAGCCCATCCCAGCCTTGTGCAGGTCTACAATTTTATCCCTGATGTCCTTACACAGCTCTCTGTCTTGGCCATTGTGGAGAGGTTGGAGTCTGTTTGATTGAGTGTGTGGACAGGTGTCTTTTATACAGGTAACGATTTCAAACAGGTGCAGTTAATACAGGTAATGAGTGGAGAACAGGAGCGCTTCTTAAAGAAAAACTAACAGGTCTGTGAGAGCCGGAATTCTTACTGGTTGGTAGGTGATCAAATACTTCTTGTCACGACCCGGTGCGAGAAACAGTCACTAATAATTGTCAGAACCCAGAAGATGAGGCAGACACAGCAGTACTAGAGATGGTGGCTTAATTAAAGAACAAAATCTTCAGGCAAAGAAACTAAATCCACAATGTCCAAAAATAAAGCCAAGAGGCACAAAGAGGAAAACCTCCAAAAAACAAAAGAAACTCCACAAAGTGGTAAAAAACAGCAGGGAAAAACAAACCTCAAAAGACTACTCAAACAAAACACAAGAACTAAACCAGAGAACCTCTGGAAAATCCCACCAGAGAAATATCTATATAAAACAAGGCTTGGGCTGGGGCTGGGTGCTAACTTACAAACACTGAGCAAGGAACTGAGGAACACACAGGGTTTAAATACTAACAAGGGAATGACCTACAGGTGCAAACAATAATTAGAGTAAGAAAAACAAAAGGTACAAAAAGGTGCAATGGGGACATCTAGTGACCAAAACCCGAACAGTCATGGCCAAAACCTGACAGAATCCCCCTCCTAGGAACGGCTCCTGACGTTCCTACCAGCCTTCTCAGGGTGGAGGGCCCTGAACTGACGAATGAGGTCAGGGTCCAGTATGTCCTTGGCAGGAACCCAGGAGCGCTCCTCGGGACCGTAGCCTTCCCAGTCCACCAGATACTGCCAGGACCGCTGCACCCGGCGGGAATCCAGTATCCGGTGGACGGTATAAGCCGACTGGCCACCGATGACACGGGGCGGAGGGGGAGGTCTGCCTGCCGGGATAAGGGGAGAAAAAACAACAGGTTTTAATAAAGAAATGTGAAATGTTGGATTGATCTTAAGTGATCTGGGTAAGTGCAGGCGAAAAGTAACGGGATTGACTCTCCTGGCAATCTTAAAGGGACCGATGAACCTCTGGGACAGCTTGCGAGACTCCACCCGTAGTGGTAGGTTCTTAGTTGAGAGCCATACTCTCTGGCCGGGGTACAGGGTAGGACCGGGACGGCGACCTCTGTTGGCTTGTCGTTGGTACTGCTGAGAGGAACGCAGAAGATTAAGAACGTGCCTTCTTCCACGTAAGCCGACAGCGTCTGATGAACCTCGAGGCTGAAGGCACTCTGACTTCTGCCTCCTGGTCCGGGAACAATAGAGGCGCATAGCCAAACTGACACTCATGCGGGGACATACCAGTGGAGGAGGAGCACAAGGTGTTGTGCGCGTACTCGGCCCAAACAATGAAGGATGACCAAGTGGACGGGTTGTTGGAAACCATGCATCTGAGGGTGGTTTCCAGCTCCTGATTCATCCTCTCAGTTTGGCCATTGGACTCCGGATGGTACCCTGAAGATAAACTGGCCGTGGCCCCTATGAGTTGGCAGAAGGCCTTCCAAAACCTTGAGGCGAACTGGGGACCTCTGTCGGAAACCATATCTTGCGGAATCCCAAAGACTCGGAACACATGGTTAATCACCAACTCAGCTGTTTCCTTGGCAGAAGGTAATTTGGTCAAAGGAACAAACCTGGCCGCCTTAGAAAACCTGTCGATGATGACTAGGATCGTAGTATTACCATGGGACGGAGGAAGGCCAGTAATAAAGTCCAACGAGATATGGGACCAGGGTCGGTGGGGAATAGATAGAGGGTGAAGGAGTCCTTGAGGGCGGAGGTGAGAAGATTTGCCCTGGCAGCACACGGAACAGGCCTTGATGAAAGTGGCAACGTCTTCTTTTATGGTGGGCCACCAGAACTTACGCTGGATAAACTCCAAGGTGCGGCCTACGCCCGGGTGACAGGTGAGGCGAGAGGAGTGCCCCCACCGAAGGACTTGGGACCTTGCTGCCTTGGGAACAAACAACCGATTAGCAGGACCTCCTCCAGGGCCCGGTTCGATGGCTTGAGCTTGTTACACGGTATCCTCCACTTGCCACGAGATCGGAGCCACGATCTTAGCGGCCGGAAGGACAGTCATGTCAGTATCTTCTCGAATGGCAGGAGAGTAGATTCGTGACAAGGCGTCCGGTTTGAGATTCTTCGACCCGGGTCTATAGGTGAGGATAAACTGAAATCGGCTGAAGAAAAGAGACCATCGAGCTTGTCTGGCGTTCAACCGCTTCGCCTGCTGGATATACTCCAGATTCTTGTGGTCCGTAAGCACTTGAAACGGTTGAGAAGCCCCCTCGAGCCAGTGTCTCCATTCCTTCAATGCCATCTTAACCGCTAGGAGTTCACGATCCCCCACATCGTAATTCCTCTCGGCCGGGGTAAGCCGGTGAGAGAAGAAGGCGCAAGGATGAAGCTTCTTGTCTTCACCCCTCTGAGACAGGACAGCTCCAACCCCAACCTCTGATGCGTCTACCTCCACCACAAAAGGTTCATCCGCCGTTGGTAGTGTCAGGATGGGAGCAGAGAGGATGCGCTGCTTGAGTCCTTGGAAGGCCGTCTCAGCTTCTCTTCCCCACAGAAACCTTGTGTTGCCACCCTTGGTTACCGCCGAGAGAGGGGCTGCCACCGAGCTGAAGTTCTTGATGAACTTGCGGTAAAAGTTGGTGAAGCCCAGGAAACGCTGAACTTCCTTAACGGACTTGGGGGTGGGCCAATCCGCTACCGCCTCTACCTTCTTGGGGTCCATCTGGACTCGTCCGGGTTCCACTATAAATCCCAGGAATTGTACTCGAGAGGAATGGAATTCACACTTCTCCGGCTTAACGTACAAATGGCTGTCTAGGAGGCGTTTGAGCACTTGTCTGACATGCTTAGTGTGTTCTTGAAGGGAGCTCGAAAAGATGAGGATGTCATCCAAGTAAACAAACACAAAGATGTTAAGCATATCCCTAAGCACATCGTTTATGAGCGCTTGGAACACAGCCGGAGCGTTGGTCAGGCCGAAGGGCATCACCGAGTATTCGTAGTGACCAGTAGGCGTGTTGAAAGCGGTCTTCCACTCGTCCCCGGGTTTGATCCGCACAAGATGGTATGCGTTCCGCAGGTCAAGCTTAGTGAAGACAACTGCTTCCTGGAGCAGCTCAAAGGCTGTGGCCATAAGGGGTAGCGGGTAGCGGTTACGGACGGTTATGGCATTGAGTCCCCGGTAGTCGATGCAAGGTCGTAATCCACCGTCTTTCTTGGCCACAAAGAAAAACCCTGCTCCCGCCGGCGAGGTAGATGGACGCATGAGGCCTGCTGTCAGAGCGTCCTTGATGTAGGTATCCATAGCAGCTCGTTCGGGAGGAGAAAGGGAAAAGATCCGACCCCTGGGAGGGCAGGTCCCCGGCAACAGGTCGATGGTGCAATCGTAAGGTCTATGGGGTGGTAGTTTGGTGGCCCTCTGTTTGCTAAATACCAGTTTGAGGTCATGGTAACACTCGGGAACTCGGGACAAGTCGATGGATTCTAGAGACTCGGAAGGAGAACTCTGGGAACTCGGGAAGATACAAGTGGCTTGGCACGTAGGACCCCCACTGCTTGATAGTGCCCACAGACCAGTCGATGTGAGGGTTATGGCTGTGAAGCCAGGGATAACCAAGAACGAGAGGAAACTCGGAACAGGAGATCAGATGAAAGTTCATCACTTCCTGGTGTTGGGAAACTGAAAGTCGTAAGGGGGTAGTGGCACGAGTGACAAGTCCAGATCCCAAAGGACTTCTATCCAACGTAGTCACCCTTATGGGGTCACTTAGAGGTTCAGAAGGAACGCCATTCTCCTTCGCCCAGATCCCATCCATGAAGTTACCTGCGGCTCCAGAGTCTACCAAGGCTTGAAGAGAAAACTCGTGGTCGTCCCAGGAAAGGGTAACAGGAATGAGCAGGCGGGAGTTGGATGGATGGGAGGAGGTTATGTTTCCCGTTACAGTCCTCCCAGGCCTGCACGGGAGAGTGCGTTTCCCTGGAGCCCGGGACACGTGGAGCGGAAATGGCCCGGTTTGCCGCAATATAGACAGCATCGCTCCCTCATCCGGCGGTCTCTCTCAGCCTGGGAGATGCGTCCAACCTGCATGGGTTCTGGTGGAGCCAGCGAGGATAAAGGTGGAGACTCGGAGCTGGAACCGATAGGAGCTAGGGTGAGCGGTCTATGGTTTTGTTCTCTCTCTCTCAGACGCTGGTCTATGCGTGAAGCCAACTTGATAAGGGACTCGAGGTTGTCCGGTGGTTCCCGAGTGGCCAGTTCATCTTGGATGGTGTCAGAAAGACCCTTCAAAAAACACACTGTGAGCGCCTCGTCGTTCCAGCCACTTGCTGCTGCCACAGTGCGGAACTGGATGGCATAGTCCGTCACGCTGCGCCGACCTTGGCGGAGAGTCAGGAGCTGTTTGGCTGAGTCAGGGCCATTGGTAGGACCTTGAAACACTCGCTTGAATTCTTCAGCAAAGGTAGAGTAGCTGGCACAGCAGGGACTTTGGGCATCCCACACAGCAGTAGCCCAGGCTAGGGCCTTTTCCGACAGCAGGGTGATGATATATGCTATCTTGGACCGGTCGGTGGGAAACGACGATGGTTGCAGCTCAAAGGAGAGAGAACATTGGGTGAAAAACCCCTTACAAATCAATCAATCAATCAATTTTATTTTATATAGCCCTTCTTACATCAGCTAATATCTCGAAGTGCTGTACAGAAACCCAGCCTAAAACCCCAAACAGCTAGTAATGCAGGTGTAGAAGCACGGTGGCTAGGAAAAACTCCCTAGAAAGGCAAAACCTAGGAAGAAACCTAGAGAGGAACCAGGCTATGAGGGGTGGCCAGTCCTCTTCTGGCTGTGCCGGGTGGAGATTATAACAGAACCATGCCAAGATGTTCAAAAATGTTCATAAGTGACAAGCATGGTCAAATAATAATCAGGAATAAATCTCAGTTGGCTTTTCATAGCCGATCATTAGAGTTTAAAACAGCAGGTCTGGGACAGGTAGGGGTTCCATAACCGCAGGCAGAACAGTTTAAACTGGAATAGCAGCAAGGCCAGGCGGACTGGGGACAGCAAGGAGTCACCACGGCCGGTAGTCCCGACGTATGGTCCTAGGGCTCAGGTCTCTCAGTTGGCTTTTCATAGCCGATCATTTAGAGTTGAAAACAGCAGGTCTGGGACAGGTAGGGGTTTCGTAGCCGCAGGCAGAACAGTTGAAACTGGAATAGCAGCAAGGCCAGGCGGACTGGGGACAGCAAGGTGTCATCATGCCCGGTAGTCCTGACGTATGGTCCTAGGGCTCAGGTTCTCAGAGAGAAAGAGAGAACGAGAGAATTAGAGAGAGCATACTTAAATTCACACAGGACACTGGATAAGACAGGAGAAGTACTCCAGGTATAACCAACTAACCCCAGCCCCCCGACACATAAACTACTGCAGCATAAATACTGGAGGCTGAGACAGGAGCGGTCCGGAGACACTGTGGTCCCATCCGAAGAAACCCCCGGACAGGGCCAAACAGGAAGGATATAACCCCACCCACTCCGCCAAAGCACAGCCCCCGCACCACTAGAGGGATATCCCCAACCACCAACTTACAATCCTGAGACAAGGCCGAGTATAGCCCACAGAGGTCTCCACCACAGCACAAACCAAGGGGGGGGCGCCAACCCAGACAGGAAGATCACGTCAGTAACTCAACCCACTCAAGTGACGCACCCCTCCCAGGGACGGCATGAAAGAGCACCAGCAAGCCAGTGACTCAGCCCCTGCAACAGGGTTAGAGGCAGAGAACCCCAGTGGAGAGGGGAACCGGCCTGGCAGAGACAGCAAGGGCTGTTCGTTGCTCCAGCCTTTCCGTTCACCTTCACACTCCTGGGCCAGACTACACTCAATCATATGACCTACTGAAGAGATAAGTCTTCAGTAAAGACTTAAAGGTTGAGACCGAGTCTGCGTCTCTCACATGGGTAGGCAGACTGTTCCATAAAAATGGAGATCTATAGGAGAAAGCCCTGCCTCCCGCTGTTTGCTTAGAAATTCTAGGGACAATTAGGAGGCCTGCGTCTTGTGACCGTAGCGTACGTATTGGTATGTACGGCAGGACCAACTCGGAAAGATAGGTAGGAGCAAGCCCATGTAACGCTTTATAGGTTAACAGTAAAACCTTGAAATCAGCCCTTGCCTTAACAGGAAGCCAGTGTAGGGAAGCTAGCACTGGAGTAATATGATCAAATTTCTTGGTTCTAGTCAGGATTCTAGCAGCCGTATTTAGCACTAACTGAAGTTTATTTAGTGCTTTATCCGGGTAGCCGGAAAATAGAGCATTGCAGTAGTCTAACCTAGAAGTAACAAATGCATGGATTAATTTTTCTGCATCATTTTTGGACAGAAAATTTCTGATTTTTGCAATGTTACGTAGATGGAAAAAAGCTGTCCTTGAAACAGTCTTGATATGTTCGTCAAAAGAGAGATCAGGGTCAAGAGTAATGCCTAGGTCCTTCACAGTTTTATTTGAGACGACTTTACAACCATCAAGATGAATTGTCAGATTTAACAGAAGATCTCTTTGTTTCTTGGGACCTAGAACAAGCATCTCTGTTTTGTCCGAGTTTAAAAGTAAAAAGTTTTCAGCCATCCACTTCCTTATGTCTGAAACACAGGCTTCTAGCGAGGGCAATTTTGGGGCTTCACCATGCTTCATTGAAATGTACAGCTGTGTGTCATCCGCATAGCAGTGAAAGTTAACATTATGTTTTCGAATAACATCCCCAAGAGGTAAAATATATAGTGAAAACAATAGTGGTCCTAAAACGGAACCTTGAGGAACACCGAAATGTACAGTTGATTTGTCGGAGGACAGACCATTCACAGAGACAAACTGATATCTTTCCGACAGGTAGGATCTAAACCAGGCCAGAACTTGTCCGTGTAGACCAATTTGGGTTTCCAGTCTCTCCAAAAGAATGTGGTGATCGATGGTGTCAAAGGCAGCACTAAGGTCTAGTAGCACGAGGACAGATGCAGAGCCTCGGTCTGACGCCATTAAAAGGTCATTTACCACCTTCACAAGTGCAGTCTCAGTGCTATGATGGGGTCTAAAACCAGACTGAAGCATTTCGTATACATTGTTTGTCTTCAGAAAGGCAGTGAGTTGCTGCGCAACAGCTTTTTCTAAAATTTTTGAGAGGAATGGAAGATTCGATATAGGCCGATAGTTTTTTATATTTTCCGGGTCAAGGTTTGGCTTTTTCAAGAGAGGCTTTATCACTGCCACTTTTAGTGAGTTTGGTACACATCCGGTGGATAGAGAGCTGTTTATTATGTTCAACATAGGAGGGCCAAGCACAGGAAGCAGCTCCTTCAGCAGTTTAGTAGGAATAGGATCCAGTATGCAGCTTGAAGGTTTAGAGGCCATGATTATTTTCATCATTGTGTCAAGAGATATAGTACTAAAACACTTAAGTGTCTCTCCCGATCCCAGGCCCTCGCAGAGCTGTGCAGATCCAGGACAGCTAAGCCCTGGAGGAATACGCAGATTCAAAGAGGAGTCCCCTGAGAACCGTTGGGGAGGCGGCAGACGAGGTTCAGCCAGGGGATTAACTGCCAGGGGCCCTTGAATCGGATGAACTGGAGCAGAAGCGGTTGCCGGGGAAAGTCGATCCGAAATCTGCTTTATGGAAGTCAGCATCTCTGACAGAAGTTGAGAATGTCTACCCATTAAGGCCTCTTGCTGAACCAGAGCAGCTTCGTGGCGTTGGACAGTCCCCTCATGGTGGGACAGCATGGAAAAAAGATCCTGGGTACTGGCTGCCTCTGGGTTCATAATAATGGCTCAGTGTTTCTGTCACGACCCGGTGCGAGAAACAGTCACTAATAATTGTCAGAACTCAGAAGATGAGGCAGACACAGCAGTACTAGAGATGGTGGTTTAATTAAAGAACAAAATCTTCAGGCAAAGAAACTAAATCCACAATGTCCAAAAATAAAGCCAAGAGGCACAAAGAGGAAAACCTCCAAAAAACAAAAGAAACTCCACAAAGTGGTAAAAAACAGCAGGGAAAAACAAACCTCAAAAGACTACTCAAACAAAACACAAGAACTAAACCAGAGAACCTCTGGAAAATCCCACCAGAGAAATATCTATATAAAACAAGGCTTGGGCTGGGGCTGGGTGCTAACTTACAAACACTGAGCAAGGAACTGAGGAACACACAGGGTTTAAATACTAACAAGGGAATGACCTACAGGTGCAAACAATAATTAGAGCAAGAAAAACAAAAGGTACAAAAAGGTGCAATGGGGACATCTAGTGACCAAAACCCGAACAGTCATGGCCAAAACCTGACACTTATGTCATGCAATAAAATGCAAATTAATTACTTAAAAATCATACAATGTGATTTTCTGGATTTTTGTTTTAGATTCCGTCTCTCACAGTTGAAGTGTACCTATGATAAAAATTACAGACCTCTACATGCTTTGTAAGTTGGAAAACCTGCAAAATCGGCAGTGTATCAAATACTTGTTCTCCCCACTGTATGTGTCATGCATGTTGCAAATGATGCATGTTTTTATCTGAACTTTGTTAATGGATCAACCTACAGTATACTTACAGTATTAATCAATAAAAAATCAAGGTATGTTTTTCCATTGTGGTTTGGTGCATTTTCCATAGGTGACAGGAGCCAAAGAATTCGAGAGGCTTGCTGCCGTCGCCAAGCTTGTCCTGGTGTTGCCCCATGCAAACGCAGATGCTGAGAGGGTGTTTTCAGTTGTGGGACTGAACAAAACCAAGAGAAGAAACAGCCTAGCATTGGATGGCACAATAATGACCATAAAGATGGCCCATCTGGAGCCCTGCTTCAAATGGGAGCCCCCCTCCGATATCATCAAGGCGTCCAAGAAGGCCACAGGCCAGCATAACCATGCCGACAGATCATAGACAAGAGGCTCATTTGAGATGAGCCAGGTCTGCGCAGAATCGATCACCGGCGATCACCGCCCAATGCATGCTGGTTAGATTTGTGTCCGACTTGATCCCGACTTTCTCTGACGTCATGCACACGTGGGCAACGATAACCTCATGAGATCAAGGCGGCCACAGTTCTGAGACGCAGGCAGTGCAATTGCTTTTCACCGACTGCAGGACCCAGGCGGACCCAGGACAAAATCTCACTCCAAGGTTTTTTGAAAAGTTGGCAGGTATGCATCACGTCATGTTTCAGCATGATAATGCAGGGCCCAATGTCGCAAGGATCTGTACACAATTCCTGGAGGCTGAAAATGTCCCAGTTCTTCCATGTCCTGCATACTCACCAGACATGTCACCCATTGAGCATGTTTGGGAGGGCTGGATCGACGCGTACCACAGCTTGTTCCAGTTCCCGCCAATATACAGCAACTTCGCACAGCCACTGAAGAGGAATGGGACAACATTCCACAGGCCACAATCAACAGATTGATCAAATCTATGCAAAGTAGAAGTGTCCCGGAGGAGGAGGCAGCGGCAGATACCCCGTTCTCATGTAATGGGGTACAGCTCTCTAGCTGGAGGTAAGCAGGAGGTAAGCTTCTCATTTGGTGTTGAGTAAAGCTTAACCATGTATTAGATCGTAGGTTGGTAGTTAGTTGTAGTTAGGTATTGTATTTATTATAGGTTAGTATTGTTGTTATTGTAGGTTTCCGTTGGTAATTGTAGGTTAGTATCGAAGCACGAGGCTAGCTAGCTAGCGGGTAGCTACTGGTAACGATTAGCAATGATTAGCAACGGTGGAGAGCTTCTCATATGGTGTTGAGTAAAGCTTAACCATGTATTAGATCGTAGGTTGGTAGTTAGTTGTAGTTAGGTATTGTATTTATCATAGGTTAGTATTGTTGTTATTGTAGGTTTCCGTAGGTAATTGTAGGTTAGTATCGAAGCACGAGGCTAGCTAGCTAGCGGGTAGCTACTGGTAACGATTAGCAACGATTAGCAACGGTGGAGAGCTTCTCATATGGTGTTGAGTAAAGCTTAACCATATATTAGATCGTAGGTTGGTAGTTAGTTGTAGTTAGGTATTGTATTATTATAGGTTAGTATTGTTGTTATTGTAGGTTTCCGTAGGTGATTGTAGGTTAGTATCGAAGCACGAGGCTAGCTAGCTAGCGGGTAGCTACTGGTAACGATTAGCTGTTTCCAATGTTAATGTGCTGCTAGCCAACGTTTAATTTTTGCTGCGTTATGCGTTATGAAAGGAACTAGACACGGACATGAATTATCTGTTTAGTGTGCTAACACACTCTTGGCAGTTTGTTGTAACCAAGTATTGGTGCTAAATTGTGTGTTAATGGATGCTAGCTTGCTAGTTAGCTACGGCGTCATAGCTAGGTATCGTGGGTAGTTACTGTGTCTTGGCAGTGTCTTCCGCCGTGCCGGCTGTAGCACGAAGCGAGCTAACTAGCCGTTTTTTCGAACAGAGTCAGAGTCAATACAGTAGCCATTGTGTGCCGGGTGTAGCACGAAGCTAGCTAGCTAGCCGTTCTTCAAACAAAGTCAACACAGTGGCCATTGCTAGCTACCCAACACGACCAGCGAACTGTACGGTAGTAGCTAATTACAATATACTTGTCCTAGCTAGCCAACGTTGAATCATTGCTGCGTCATGAAAGGAACTTGACACAGACACGAATGATCTGTTTAGTGTGTTATCACACTATTGGTGGTTTGCTGTGACCAAGTGTTTGTGCTAAACTGTGTGTTACTGGATGCTAGCATGCTAGTTAGCTAGTTAACACACTATTGGTGGTTTGTTGTGACCAAGTATTGGTGCTTAACTGTGTGTTAAACTGTGTGTTATTGGATGCTAGCATGCTAGTCAGCTATGGTGTCATAGTTAGCTAGCTGAATAAAGTGGGTTGAGTCTATTCCTTTAAACATTGAACAACTGTGGTTCACAACAATTCTGATTTCTAAAGGTGGAAGTTGGGAGAGTTTTTGTTCGGGTGGTTCAGTGAAACAATTTTAGTTTCTGAGGTAGAAGTTTTTGGTGAGGGAGGCCCCCCTCTCTCCTCTCCCAGATGCTTAGCTCATTTCATTCCGATCTCCTCTGCATTTTTGTAGCCATTTGCTACAGCCTGTCAACTATGCCTCTGCCTATCCCTGTTCTCTCCTCTCTGCACAGGCTACACAAACAACGCACCACACCGCGCGGCTGCTGCCTCTCTAACCTGGTGGTCCCTGCACGCACCCCTCACCTGGAGTTCCAGGTCGCAGGCAGCCTCTGGAACTGCCGTTCTGCTGCCAACAAAGCTGACTTCATCCCAGCCTATGCCAACCTCCAGTCCCTCGACTTCCTGGCGCTGACGGAAACATAGATCACCACTGAAAACACGGCTACTCCTACTGCTCTCTCCTCGTCTGACCATGTGTTCTCGCATACCCCGAGAGCATCTGGTCAGAGGGGTGGTGGTACAGGAATCCTCATCTCTCCCAAGTGGACATTCTCAATTTTTCCCCTAACCCATCTGTCTATCTCCTCATTTGAATTCCATGCTGTCACAGTCACTAGCCCATTTAAGCTTAATATCCTTGTCATCTATCGCCCTCCAGGTTCCCTTGGAGAGTTCATCAACGAGGTTGACGCCTTGATAAGTTCCTTTCCTGAGGATGGCTCACCCCTCACAGTTTTGGGGGATTTCAACCTCCCTATGTCCACATTTGACTCATTTCTCTCTGCCTCCTTCTTTCCACTCCTCTCCTCTTTTGACCTCACCCTCTCACCGTCCCCCCCTACTCACAAGGCAGGCAATACGCTTGACCTCATCTTCACTAGATGCTGCTCCTCTACTAATCTCACTGCAACTCCCCTCCAAGTCTCCGACCACTACTTTGTTTCCTTTTCTCTCTCGCTCTCCTCCCACACTACTCACTCTGCCCCTACACAGATGGTAATGCGCCGCCGCAACCTTCGCTCTCTCTCTCCCACTACTCTCTCCTCTTCCATCCTATCATCTCTTCCCTCTGCTCAATCCTTCTCCCTCCAATCTCCTGATTCTGCCTCCTCAACCCTCCTCTCCTCCCTTTCTGCATCCTTTGACTCTCTGTGTCCCCTATCCTCCCGGCCGGCTCGGTCCTCCCCTCCAGCTCCGTGGCTTGATGACTCACTGCGAGCTCACAGAACAGAGCTCCGGGCAGCGGAGCGGAAATGGAAGAAAACTAAACTCCCTACCGACCTGGCATCTTTTCACTCCCTCCTCTCTACATTTTCTTCATCTGTTTCTGCTGCTAAGGCCACCTTCTACCACTCTAAATTCCAAGCATCTGCCTCTAACCCTAGGAAGCTCTTTGCCACATTTTCCTCCCTCCTGAATCCCCCCCCCCCCCCCCCCTCTCTCTCTGTGGATGACTTCGTCAACCACTTTGAAAAGAAGGTTGACGACATCCGATCCTCGTTTGTTAAGTCTAATGACACTGCTGGTCCTGCTCACACTGCCCTACCCTATGCTTTGACTTCTTTCTCCCCTCTCTCTCCAGATAAAATCCTGCGACTTGTGACTGCAGGCCGCCCAACAACCTGCCCGCTTGACCCCATCCCCTCCTCCCTTCTCCAGACCATCTCCGGTGACCTTCTCCCCTACCTCACCTCGCTGATCAACTCATCCTTGACCGCCGGCCATGTCCCTTCCGTCTTCAAGAGAGCGAGAGTTGCTCCCCTTCTCAAAAAACCAACACTCGACCCCACTGATGTCAACAACTACAGACCAGTATCCCTTCTCTCTTTTCTTTCCAAAACTATTGAGCGTGCCGTCTTTAGCCAACTCTCTTGCTATCTCTCTCAGAATGACCTTCTTGATCCAAACCAATCAGGTTTCAGGACTGGTCATTCAACTGAGACTGCTCTCCTCTGTGTCACGGAGACTCTCCGCACTGCTAAAGCTAACTCTCTCTCCTCTGCTCTTGTCCTTCTAGACCTGTCTGCTGCCTTTGATACTGTGAACCATCAGATCCTCCTCTCCACCCTCTCCGAGCTGGGCATCTCCGGCGCGGCTCACTCCTGGATTGCGTCCTACCTGACCGGTCGCTCCTACCAAGTGGCGTGGCGAGAAGCTGTCTCCGCACCACGTGCTCTCACCACTGGTGTCCCCCAAGGCTCAGTTCTAGGCCCTCTCCTTTTCTCCCTATACACCAAGTCACTTGGCTCTGTCATATCCTCACATGGTCTCTCCTATCATTGCTACGCTGACGATACACAACTAATCTTCTCCTTTCCCCCTTCTGATAACCAGGTGGCGAATCGCATCTCTGCATGTCTGGCAGACATATCAGTATGGATGACGGATCACCACCTCAAGCTGAACCCTGGCAAGACGGAGCTGCTCTTCCTCCCGGGGAAGGACTGCCCGTTCCATGATCTCGCCATCACGGTTGACAACTCCGCTGTGTCCTCCTCCCAGAGTGCGAAGAGCCTAGGCGTGACCCTGGACAACACCCTGTCGTTCTCCGCCAACATCAAGGCGGTGACCCGCTCCTGCAGGTTCATGCTCTACAACATTCGGAGAATACGACCCTGCCTTACACAGGAAGCGGCACAGGTCCTAATCCAGGCACTTGTCATCTCCCGTCTGGACTACTGCAACTCGCTGTTGGCTGGCCTCCCTGCCTGTGCCATTAAACCCCTACAACTCATCCAGAATGCCGCAGCCCGTCTGGTGTTCAACCTTCCCAAGTTCTCTCACGTCACCCCCCTCCTCCGCACACTCCACTGGCTTCCAGTTGAAGCTCGCATCCGCTACAAGACCATGGTGCTTGCCTATGGAGCAGTGAGGGGAACGGCACCTCTGTACCTTCAGGCTCTGATCAGTCCCTACACCCAAACGAGGGCATTGCGCTCATCCACCTCTGGCCTGCTGGCTCCCCTTCCTCTGCGGAAGCATAGTTCCCGCTCAGCCCAGTCAAAACTGTTCGCTGCTCTGGCACCCCAATGGTGGAACAAGCTCCCTCACGACGCCAGGACAGCGGAGTCACTCACCACCTTCCGGAGACATTTGAAACCCCACCTCTTTAAGGAATACCTGGGATAGGATAAAGGAATCCTTCTACCCCCCCCCCCCCCAATTGTAAAGTGGTTATCCCACTGGCTATAGGGTGAACGCACCAATTTGTGAGTCGCTCTGGCTAAGAGCGTCTGCTAAATGACGTTAATGTGCCCTTGAGCAAGGCACTTAACCCTAATTGCTCCTGTAAGTTGCTCTGGATAAGAGCGTCTGCTAAATGACTAAAATGTAAATGTAAAATGTAGGGCCCAGTGATGCCAAGGGCCCAGAGCTGGAGAGAGATGCCTAGCGCACACATCATTATTTGAGTTAAGTTGCTTGTTCAATAAGATAGAATATATACCTTGTTATTAGCTTGTACCTATAATTGTTGATCAGTTAGGTAGCATGTTAACTAACTACCAATACACTGCTTAAAACAATAATTGTTCAGAATGTGTAGGTTTATTAGTTAATAAGAAAATAAATCAAATGTAATTGTTCAATAATGTGTAATTGTTCAATAATTCAATGTGTTGTGTTTAAAAACAAAAATATCTGATCATATAAAATGTGTTGTCTTTATATTACTTTTACAAATACAAATATGTGATAATAACCAAACAAATCTAAACTAACAAATGTCAAATCATATTTGTCGCGGAGATGGCCAGTCAATTTGTGTAACGTTATTGTGTATTCTACGTAATGACGCAATTTTACGTTAATACATAATGACTTCATCACGCAATGACAGCAACTTTTAGCAACAAATCGACCTGCCTCTTGCAACTTGCCCTGAAAATGAGTTGGCAACACTGGTAGTATGAAAATGTATGCACTCACTAACTGTAAGTATCTCTGGATAAGAGCGTCTGCTAAATGACTAAAATGTAAAATGTAAACGGTAGGGCCAACCCAAGGATCCCGGAATGCACGGACCGAGGGTAGTTAGTCCATCAGTCCAATAGATGTCGGTGTTGCACTGTGGTAGTGGGAGAACAGGAAGTTCCGGGTTGGCGCGACCCATTATTCACAATAAAGAAAGCGCCAGAACTGTGCAGACAGTAAGATAACCTTTGTGTCCGTTTCTATTTATTACTACAGGTATGTAATAGCGCCTTTAAACTTTCTAATGTCGAAAGAACATGTCATACCATGCTAGTTAACACATCCGTTAAGGTATTATCACGTTTGGTAAAGGTTTGATGTGTTCTTTTTGTGTCAAACCGAGTGAGTGAAAGAACGTGATAAAAACTATTTTACAAGTCACATAGCTAGAGATTTGGGGTTTGTCTGAGTGAATGTACATAATTTTCTCATGTTAGTTTAATAAATAATCAATTTATTTGAGATTTTGAGTTCGTTTTGCATGTTATTGGTTTTGTGTAAAATTCACAAGCTGGTAAAATGGCGGCGTCCTCTCGGTCAGCTTCAACGGACTTCAGTGAGGACAGTGCGGGTGCATCAGATAGAGACAATTTCACGGTCGGACTACTGTTTTGAAGCTGAATGTAATGATTATCAGTTTTCTACATGTGTACTAATATTCAGACACATTCAGTAGTTAATGTCTTTATCAATAAATGTTGCTATGGTGTAAACAGGAAATACAGTTGGTTTTGATTGACGTAATACAGTGAAGACAAGGTTATTCAGGAAATTAGCACATAATGCTGTCTAAAACAAACTGTAACCTTGTACTAAATGGATTTTGAGTAATTTATGCATTTATCTACTATAGGTTAGGTATTAGCTCAAAAGTATTGTGGAGCTCCTGCTCCTTAATATAAACAGTACCGGCACCCAAAATGAGTATTAGCACCTATTTCAGTCCAAGTCAAGCACTGAATTAGATAATTGAACAAGAAAAAAGTGAAAATATTTTTAGAGAATAAAGAAAGTGCCAGAACTGTCAACACTAACTTTTGTGTCTGTGCTCTCTATATTACTACTGGCAGATTCCGATAAGTCTGAGGCCGGTAACATCAACAGTGAGGACAAACCCAGCCTGCCTCTCTCCTTCCACACTGAGTCCAAACATACAGTCACTGGGTCCTGATTTGTGACAGTGGAGCCCAGTTTGCATCGCAATATCCAGAGATGGCATCAGTGAAGCTGGAAGATTGCAGTCAAACACTGGAGCTTAATGTCAACATTAAAGATGAAGAAGAGGAGGAGAAGATTGGGAAATCTGTTTCTCAGGGTAAGAGCAGATTCTATCCAATTAAGTTTGTTGGACATGATTTGGAAAGGCACACACCTGTCTATATACAGTGCATTCGGAAAGTATTCAGACCCCTTGACTTTTTTGAGATTTTGTTACGTTACAGCCTTATTGTAAAATAGATTAAATTGTTTTTTCCCCACATCAATCTACTCACAATACCCCATAATGATGAAGCAAAAACTGAACGATCACATTTCCAAAATGTCTTTCTACTCTGCGAGTGTCTAAACCATGATCCCCTTGATCATAGGACTGTTTCAGCCTAGTTAAGCTGTTTAAAGCCTTTGAGGTGGGAAGTTCTTCATACTGAGCTTTAAGACCAAATCATTCCTTGTTTACTTCTGAGGTATCCAAAAAAGCTTCCCTCTCCAATTCTCTGATTTTGCTGTCCATCTCTCTCCTTTTCTGATTTATTTGATTTGAAACTGGTAAAACGTATAATTTGCCCCCAAATATGTGCTATGAAAGCCTCCCATCTGGTACTCGCTGACGTTTGGTCAGTGTTCAATGTCAAATAAACATCTATACGCACTCCAACGTAATGTACGAAGTCTGGGTCCTGTAACCATCTGGGATGCAAACGCCATCTAGAGGATCCTTTTACTAGTTTTGTATCCCTATAGAATAATGACACAAGGGAATGGTCATTCAAAACAATAGTATCATATCCATTTCCTGCTACATTGGGAAGCAATAAGCAAGAAACTAAAAAGTAGTCTACATGAGAATATGATTTAAATGTTGACGAGTAACATGAATACTCCCTTTTACTCGGGTTCTGAGTCCTCCAAGGTTCACATAGATTTAAGTCCTTAATGAAATGCTGTTATTTTTTCTACTCTGCGAGTGGGAAGTGTCTAAACCAGAGGAGCGATCTAGATGAGGATCAAGAGTGCAATTAAAGTCCCCTGCCATTAGGACCTTACCAGGAATGGAGGCTATCAATAGAAATACATTCTCAAAGAATTTGGGATTATCATCATTAGGACCATAAACATTAACCAGATTAATATGCTCATTCAAAATAGTTTCCTCTATCAAAATGTATCTGCCAGCTGTATCAGTTATAATAGTATCCACTTGAAACGGAACAGATTAGTGAATTAAAACCATAACACCATGAGAATGAGAGGAGAAACAAAAATGGTGTCATAAAACCTAGCGGTCAAACAGGGAAATGGTTCCAATCATTTTTCATTTTTATTCATTTTAGAAACACTTAAAATAAGGGCTGTGTTTTGTGTAGGCTTACCCTGGCGTGACTTTTAGCAACATATTCGGCTCTATTTCCTCTCAGATTATAAAACGCTAATTACCATCAAAGTAGACATCATGCAAAACAACAAATCACTGCAATCTCCTGCACGTCATCTCTAGCTGACACCTTTGCTAACAGGTATTGTGTCAATTTAAAACTTGCACAAGACAGCGGCAGAGAAGTACTTGGGATTGCGAGGATTTACTGCAGAACAGCTGCAGGGGGTGTTGAGTGGTAGTGGTCTGGCGTAGGACTAGGTAGGGTTAAATAGTGGAATGGGGTGGTGGGTTTTTGTCGTGGAAAATCGCCACGAAGGGACTCAATTATTATAATTTTTTATCAGCAAGCTGGAGAGGTTCCAACAAACTTAAAAGCACCATAGAACACGTCGGTCGGAAGCTCTGCCGGTGCAGTCCCGTTAGTTGTCCTATATACTGCTTACACAGACAAGTTATATTTGCATGATTTTAGCTTTATTAATAATTAATTCATCATTAACATTTGGTTCCTGCATGTGACAGACCAGTACCTCACAAGGCTTCTTCTCTCCAAGCTCAGACCTTGAAACTGAGATATCCCTTTTGGTTCCCAGAACAATGTTCTGGGCGTACTGCCAATTGGTCTGAGAAGGTCAGTCACCTGCACGAACCAAGAACATTTTCCCTCACATTTTTTAGAGCGGGCTAATACTTGGCAGGGCAATTTTGTATTAATTACCGTATCAATGAATTTATTGTATGTAGTCTGTGATTGGCCCCGCACACCAGTACAGTAGGTGGCGGTGTATGCACCTAAAAGTTGGATGCGCTCCGCCAACCAAATCCCAAAGAAGAAGAAGGATGCAAATGCACGTCACTTGACCCATATGGAGAATGTGAAAAAGGAGCAAAGTTCATCTTTATTATTGATGTTTGATGAAGAGTATCTACCACCCTATGTAAAGCTGGGATATATAATATACCCCATAAGAGAGTTTGTGTAAAACCTGATGCAATGCAAGAAATGTAAAAAGTTTGGCCACATGTCAAGTGTTTGCAGTTGGAAGGAATATGTTATTGAAGAGCATGTGAATGTAAACTGTTGTAACTGTGGTGGGGGTCATATTCCTGAATTCCCAGAGTGCCCTGTTAGGGTGAAAGAGGTTGAGGTGTCAAGGATCAGGGCTGTACAGCAAATCTCCTATGTGGAGGCGGTGAAGAGAGTTATAGTAGCAAGAGGCCACAGTTCTGAAGAAGATATGGCGGTGGATGCACTGCAACCAGTTGCAAATGTTGTACATCAATCAAGTGATCTGGATACACTTATTTTGAAGGTGGATTTTTTAGTATTTACAGCCACAGTTATTAATTTTACTGCACAAGAAGTCCAAGAAGCTAGACATAATTATATCTGCAGCTGAGAAGTTTTTGGGCCTCCAAGACTTCACGGCAGAAGCCCTGCAAGGACTACTGTTGCCAGAAAATGTTCCGCCCTCACAGGATCCTTCTGAGCCTGTGTAGGGACCTGATTAGAACAGAAAAGCAGGCTGATTTAATTTCAATTTTGTTATTGATAGTTTGTATGATTTAAAAAATATATACTGTATACACTGAACAAACATATAAACGCAACATGTAAAGTGTTGGTCCCATGTTTCATGAGGTGAAATAAAAGATCCCAGAAATGTTCCAGACAAACTTATTTCTAAAATGTTGTGCACAAATTTGTTTACATCCCTGTTAGTGAGCATTTCTCCTTTTGCCAAGATAATCCATCCACCTGACAGGTGTGGCATATCAAGAAGCTGATTAAATAGCATGATCATCATTACACAGGTGCACCTTGTGCTGGGGACAAGAGTAGCTGAGTATGTGCTTAGCAGCATCTAATGGGGATCCCTAACAAATACAAAAATGCCACTCTAAAATGTGCAGTTTCTTTCACACAACACAATGCCACAGAGGTCTCAAGTTTTGAGGGTGCATGCAATTGGCCTGCTGACTGCAGGAATGTCCACTAGAGCTGTTGCCAGAGAATGTTAGGTTAATTTCTCTACCATTAGCTGCCTCCAATGTTGTTTTAGCGAATTTTGCAGTATGCCCATCCAGCCTCACAGCTGCTGACCACCGTGTATGGTGTTGTGTGGACATGCGGTTTGCTGATGTCAATGTTGTGAACAGAGTGCCCCATGGTGGTATCGGGGTTATGGAATGGGATGGCATAAGCTACAGACAACTAACACAATTGCATTTTATCGATGGCAGTTTGAATGCACAGAGATGCCATGACAAGATCCTGAGGCCCATTGTCCTGCCATTCATCCACCTCCATCACCTCGTGTTTCAGCATGATAATGCACGGCCCCATGTCGCAAGTATCTGTACACAATTGAACATGCTGAAAATGTCCCAATTCTTCCATGGCCTGCATACTCACGAGACATGTCACCCTTTAAACATGTTTGGGATGGTCTGGATCGACGTCTACCACAGCTTCTTCCAGTTCCCACCAATATCCAGGAATTTCGCACAGCCATTGAAGAGGAGTGGGACAACATTCCACAGGCCACAATCAACAGCCTGATTAACTTTATGCAAAGGAGAAGTGTCCCGGAGGAGGCAGCGGCAGCTACCCACTTCTCCAGTGCTTCATTTGTAAATTGGGCGGTGCCAGAACCAAAAGTGAGCCCGAGAGGGGGGTGACCTGGGGGGCTCTGAGGTACCAGAACGGATAAAAACAAACAACCTTTATAACAAAGCATTGCATGCATTATCATGGCTTTCGCGTACGGGCATAGAGCAGTGGTGTGGAGCCGCTTGCAGAAGTTACACATTTTTTGTAGCCTAGAGTCCGGGAAAAATGTGTTCTTTTTATAAATGGATTTCATGCAATTCTACATCATTTTAGATGACTGGAGACTTTCGCAGAATCTTTTTTAATACCTCACAAATGACCAAAATGACAGGCTACTTTGACACTGAGAATCTGAGATCAATAAAATCGACCTTGTCTTGAATCCATCAATAGCCGAGGCCCCTAAGTGTGCAGAGAAACACATTGTACAATATGAGGAGGAAGATATAGTCCTAAAAAAGCTTTCCGGTTTCACTGACTCACCCAATGATGTGCAGCTCACTCACCGGCCAAAAGCTTATCTCTCTCTTGCTTTACTTTTTTAAACAATGCTGTAACATACAGACATTAGTATTTTATTTTCAGCAGGATCCATTTGCTTTACAACCTGTGTTTTACAGAGATTGTATTAGAAATATTTGCGAAAGGCCTGTTTTGGCTGCATGCTGTTAACTGACAGATTTGCCACACGTTAGGCATGCCTTGTTTTTTTAGGGGGCATGACAATTACAGAGGAATCGAAATGTAATTTCTCTGATTGCTTTTATTAGGATTTTTACATTGCAAACAGTGGAAAATATTTTTCATGCCACAAGAGGTAGGCTACCTGATCCTGGCAAATGGGTTCCGGAACGAACGACTACAAAACTGAGAGGTACCGGAGGATCCTGCTCAAATTAAGTACCGCCCTTCTCATATAATGGGGTAGGGCCATCCCAAGGATCCCTGAACGCACCAAATATTTTTTATAACTAAACCAAGATAGACCACAGCTGGTCGTTTCCAATGGGAACAGATGAGTCATAGTGGGCAGAGCCAAGCACGAGCTAGCGAGATCCTATTGGCGTGTTCTAGCAAACATCTGCATATTTCTGTTAGGGAACGCCTCCTCTGTGAAGCGCTCGTGTGCAATAACTCAATTCGCCTTTGCGTTCCTTCTAAATAACATGATTTTTTAAAAACATTTGCAACAGGTAAGTCCACAAAACTTAGTCCACTCTGTGCATAACATATTTTAGTTTTGGGAACAGAACTGTATTAAGATCAGATGTTTCATCGATTACAACATTTGCATAATGTCGGCCAAAATCCATCTCGTTCCATCTTCTCCCACTGCCGGCCAGTGGGCTTCCTCTCACTACCATATTTGGTAGTGAGTGGAAACGCCAAGCGGATGCTTCACAATTATACATCCAGTGAAATATCTGTCTCATTGTTCTATCTGTGGCTGCACTGTGGTAGTAGGGGAACAGGAAGTTCCAGGCAGGCACGCACCATTCCTCAGTATAAAGAAAGCTAATTCTTAGTTTATATAATGCTTTTCCGAGCTAATTCCATCCAACAGTTGCCAACCATTATTGAGTGTCACTCCTCGCCACATATAGGATCACCCTATATGGTATCGTGTTGCACCCTAGTCAGGATATTCCATCACGTACTCCTTCTAAGATTAGCACCAGTGGCCCCCCAGCTATCTTGGCCCGCATACCTTCTGGCACCCACCAGTGACAGAAATAAATACATGGAATGTATGTCATCCTCCAAATCCTTATGCAGCTCTCAATATTCCAAACATTAGCTAATACTTTATAAAATACGTAATATCAGTATGTAATAGCACGTTTAAACGTTCTAATATCGAAAGAACATGTCATACAATGCTAGGTAACAAATCCGTTAAGGTATTATCACGTTTGGTAAAGGTTTGATGTGTTATTTTTATGTCAAACTGAGTAAACCTGGTAACTATTTTACAAGTCACATGGCTAGATACTTTGGGTTTGTCTGAATGGATGTACATCATTTCCTCAAGGTGATTTCATAAAGAATCCATTTATTTTAGATTTCCGAGTTTGTTTAGCATTTTTGGTTTTGTGTCAAATTAACGAGCTGGTAAAATGGCGCCACCCACTCGGTCAGCATCAACGGATTTTAGTGCAGCAGAGAGACTATTTCACGGTTGCACTACTGTTTTGAAGCTGAATGTAATGATTATCAGTTTTCTACGTGTACTAATATTCAGACACATTCAGTTGTTTCTGTATTTATCGATAAATGTTACTATTGTGTGAACGGAAAATACAATTGGTTTTTGATTGAAGTAATACAGTGAAGACAAGGTTATTCAGGACAATAGTACATAGTGCTGCCTAAAACAAACAGTGACCTTGTACTAAATGGCTTTTGTCATTTATGCATTTACAGTACCAGTCAAAAGTTTGGACACACCTACTCATTCAAGGGTTTTTCTTAATTTTTTACTATTTTCTACATTGTAGAATAATAATGAAGACATCTAAAGTATGAAATAACACATATGGAGTCATGTAGTAACCATAAAGGTGTTAAACAAATCAAATATATTTTAGATTTTAGATTCTTCAAAGTAGCCATCCTTTGCCATGATGACAGCTTTGTAGAATCTTTGTAATCTACAATGTAGAAAATAGTAAAAATAAAGAATTTGGGAAAATCTGCTATAGGTTAAGTTCCGGCACCTCAAATATCTAGCGCTTGAGCTCATGTTCCTCTTATAGAATGTTAGCTCAACAGTATTGTGGAGCTCCTGCACCTAAATATAAACAGTACCGGCACCCAAAATGAGTACCGGCACCTATTTCAGCCCAAGTCAAGCACTGAATTAGATAATTTAACAAGAAGAAATATAATATATTTTTAGAGAATAAAGAAAGTGCCAGAACTGTCAAGACACTAACTTTTTGTGTCTGTTTCTCAATTTTACTACAGGACGACTAGAATTAAATCTGATGCCGGTAACATCAATAGTGAGGACAAACCCAGCCAGCCTCTCTCCTTCCACACTGAGTCCAAACCTACAGTCATTGGGTCCTGATTGTGACAGTGGAGCCCAGTTTGCTATGCAGGATCCAGAGATGGCATCAGTGAAGCTGGAAGACTGCCGTCAAACACTGGAGCTGAACGTCATCATTAAAGATGAAGAAGAGGAAGAGGAGGAGAAGATTGGGAAATCTGTTTCTCATGGTAAGAGCAGGTTCTATCTATCTAAGTTTGTGTTATTCATTCCAACTTCTCACTGTGCATGAAAAGTTGCAGTAGAACTGTTTCATGATGAACTGTTTCAATGAGAAGGTAGATATTATTTCATGCTACTGACACTTACATGGTTTGACACCAGTATTGCCAGCATTTGTTTTATTCACTGGGCTATCTGGAGTGATCAGAGAGTAGACTAAAGAAGTGAAGTAGACAAACTGCCAATGTTTTAAAGTTCTATTAAAAGAGTCAGTGTAGTTACTAACCCTTGTGATAGTGAGTGGAGGATGATATGGCTTCTACATCTGCATTGCTTGCTCTTTGGGGTTTTAGGCTGGGTTTCTATAAAGCACTTTGTGACAAGTTCTGATGTAAAAAGGGCTTCATAAAATACATTTGATTGACATGTATATCACACCAACTGACTGGTTCTTCTGATGTTGTTCACACAGGAGACCATGTTGAGACATTCTCTACATCCAGAGAGCAACAGCAGGAAGATCACAGAGCTAAGAGGTCTCACCACTGCCCACATTGTGAGGAGATTTTCCCAATTCTATCAAAGCTAAAAATACACTTACAAAAACACACAGGAGAGAATCTGTATTCCTGTACTGACTGTGGGAAGAATTTCACTACATCACAGACTCTGACGGTTCATCAGAGAGTGCACACAGGAGAGAAGTCTTACTCCTGCTCTGACTGTGTAAAGCGCTTCAAAACATCAACTGAGCTAAAAGTTCATCAGAGAACACACACAGGAGAGAAGCCTTACTCCTGCTCTGACTGTGGGGCAAGTTTCTCTCATCAGAGCACCTTTAAACAACATAAACGTATACATACAGGAGAGAAGTCTTACTCCTGCTCTGACTGTGTAAAGTGCTTCAAAACATCAACTGAGCTAAAAGTTCATCAGAGAACACACACAGGAGAGAAGCCTTACTCCTGCTCTGACTGTGGGGCAAGTTTCTCTCATCAGAGCACCTTTAAACAACATAAACGTATACATACAGGAGAAAAGCCTTACTCCTGCTCTGACTGTGGGGCAAGTTTCTCTCAACCTGGTACCTTAAAACAACATGAACGTATACACACAGGAGAAAAGCCTTACTCCTGCTCTGACTGTGGGGCAAGTTTCTCTCAACCTGGTACCTTAAAACAACATGAACGTATACACACAGGAGAGAAGCCTTACTTCTGCTGTGACTGTGGGGCAAGTTTCTCTCAACTGGGCCACTTTAAAATACATGAACGTATACATACAGGAGAGAAGCCTTACTCCTGCTCTGACTGTGTAAAGTGCTTCAAAACATCAACTGATCTAAAAATTCATCAGAGAACACACACAGGAGAGAAGCCTTACTCCTGCTCTGATTGTGTAAAATGCTTCACAACATCAAGTGAGCTAAAACTTCATCAGAAAACACACACAGTAGAGAAGCCTTACTCCTGCTCTGACTGTAGGAAGAGTTTCTCTCGACTGAGCAGCTTAAAAAAACATGAACGTATACACACAGGAGAGAAGCCTTACTCCTGCTCTGAATGTGGGGCAAGTTTCTCTCAACTGGGCACCTTAAAACAACATGAACCTATACATACAGGAGAGAAGCCTTACTCCTGCTCTGGCTGTGTAAAATCCTTCACAAGATCAGCTGAGTTAAAAATTCATCAGAGAACACACACAGGAGAGAAGCCTTACTCCTGCTCTGATTGTGGGAAGAGTTTCTCTCGACTGGGCAACTTAAAAACACATGAACGTATACACACAGGAGAGAAGCCTTACTGCTGCTCTGAATGTGGGACAAGTTTCTCTCAACTCAGCACCTTAAAACAACATGAACGTATACACACAGGAGAGAAGCCTTACTGCTGCTCTGAATGTGGGACAAGTTTCTCTCAACTCGGCTCCTTAAAACAACATGAATGTATACACACAGGAGAGAAGCCTTACTTTTGCTCTTAATGCGGCAAGAGATTCTCCTGATTGGGCAACGTAAAAACACACCAATGGTTACAGACTGGAGAGAAGACTTATCACTGCACTGACTGTGAGACGAGATTCTACAGATTGGGCAATTTAAAAAGACACCAACGCATACATAAGAAGTGGTAGTGGATTGGATCAAATGAAGAAAGCATAGAACACTATTGTAATCCTATTGTTTCTCACTGTTAGAGAACTGTGCAGAGGAAAGGGAGCGTTATAGAATGTTAGCCTCTCTTTACTTTACTGATCAGTGTTGCACCTGGTGAGTTTTGCTGTGCTTAGATAGCTTCTACTGTATAGATATTGAGATGACCTTGGATTTGCCCTTAGGGTTGAATATCCTCTTTGAGGCGTCTCACAATGGAGTCTGATGGTTGACTGGGTGGTACTGCTTCCCTCTGCAGTTTTCTGTGGGAATGAGCTATTAGACACAACATACACTGAGTGTACAAAACATTAAGGACACCTGCTCTTTCCATGACATAGACTGACCAGGTGAACCCAGGTGAAAGCTATGATCCTTAATGATGTAGTTGTGGTGTATTTATTATGGATCACCATTAGCTTTCAGCAGAAAACAAGAAACTGCAGTTGCAGTGGGCTAAGGAATGAAAACACTGGACACTGGAGAATTTGAAAAACATTGCCTGGTCTGATGAATCCCGGTTCCTGCTGTTTCACGCTGATGGGAGGACTAGGGTATGGAGAAAACCACGTACAGTGGGGGAAAAAAAGTATTTAGTCAGCCACCAATTGTGCAAGTTCTCCCACTTAAAAAGATGAGAGTGGCCTGTAATTTTCATCATAGGTACATTTCAACTATGACAGACAAATTGAGAATTATGGTGGAAAATAAGTATTTGGTCACCTACAAACAAGCAGGATTTCTGGCTCTCACAGACCTGTAACTTCTTCTTTAAGAGGCTCCTCTGTCCTCCACTCGTTACCTGTATTAATGGCACCTGTTTGAACTTGTTATCAGTATAAAAGACACCTGTCCAAAACCTCAAACAGTCACACTCCAAACTCCACTATGGCCAAGACCAAAGAGCTGTCAAAGGACACCAGAAACAAAATTGTAGACCTGCACCAGGCTGGGAAGACTGAATCTGCAATAGGTAAGCAGCTTGGTTTGAAGAAATCAACTGTGGGAGCAATTATTAGGAAATGGAAGACATACAAGACCACTGATAATCTCCCTTGATCTGGGGCTCCACGCAAGATCTCACCACGTGGGGTCAAAATGATCACAAGAACGGTGAGCAAAATTCCCAGAACCATACGGGTGGGACCTAGTGAATGACCTGCAGAGAGCTGGGACCAAAGTAACAAAGCCTACCATCAGTAACACACTACGCCGCCAGGGACTCAAATCCTGCAGTGCAAGACGTGTCCCCCTGCTTAAGCCAGTACATGTCCAGGCCCGTCTGAAGTTTGCTAGAGTGCATTTGGATGATCCAGAAGAGGATTGGGAGAATGTCATATGGTCAGATGAAACCAAAATATAACTTTTTGGTAAAAACTCAACTCGTCGTGTTTGGAGGACAAAGACTGCTGAATTGCATCCAAAGAACACCATACCTACTCTGAAGCAAGGGGGTGGAAACATTATGCTTTGGGGCTGTTTTTCTGCAAAAGGACCAGGACGACTGATCCGTGTAAAGGAAAGAATGAATGGGGCCATGTATCGTGAGATTTTGAGTGAAAACCTCCTTCCATCAGCAAGGGCATTGAAGATGAAACGTGGCTGGGTCTTTCAGCATGACAATGATCCCAAACACACTGCCCGGGCAACGAAGGAGTGGCTTCGTAAGAAGCATTTCAAGGTCCTGGAGTGGCCTAGCCAGTCTCCAGATCTCAACCCCATAGAACATCTTTGGAGGGAGTTGAAAGTCTGTGTTGCCCAGCGACAGCCCCAAAACATCACTGCTCTAGAGGAGATCTGCATGGAGGAATGGGCCAAAATACCAGCAACAGTGTGTGAAAACCTTGTGAAGACTTACAGAAAACGTTTGACCTGTGTCATTGCCAACAAAGGGTATCTAACAAAGGATTGAGAAACTTTTGTTATTGACCAAATACTTATTTTCCACCATAATTTGCAAATAAATTCATAAAAAATCCTACAATGTGATTTTCTGGAGAAAAAAATTCTAATTTTGTCTGTCATAGTTGACGTTTACCTATGATGAAAATTACAGGCCTCTCTCATCTTTTTAAGTGGGAGAACTTGCACAATTGGTGGCTGACTAAATACTTTTTTCCCCACTGTACATGCATCCATGCCGTTAGGATGGCATCCACGCCACTAGGTTTGGCCTCCAGTCAATGTGTTGCTGAGCTTGTAGCTAGTCTGCGGGCCAGAACATAATTAGCCTATTAACAAATAGCCTATAGCTGCCCAATTCATAGTCCTACACAGTGAAGCTACACTACACATTTAACATGTGGTTAGTGGGCTAATCAATTCAATGACCATAACATAATAATGTCCATCTGATTACAGTGGTAAAATCACCAATGTCTGTATTAATAGTCCAACTGTTCTATTCAAATATATTTATCATATTTCTCCAGTATCAAACCAGTGTGTCTTGTTTGCAACGAAACTGTCGCTGTTTGGGAAGAGTTCAATCTGAGATGTTATTATGAATCTAAGCATGGTACTTTCAGAAGTAGATTCAGAAGTCTGACGCAGAAAGGAAGGTAGGCCTAAGGAGTGAACACCCTGTGTGTTTTACAGTGTCCATTTTTTATTATGTGCATATTTTATTATTATTGAACCTTTATTTAACTAGGCGGTTCTTATCGAATTACACAAGGAGTCAGTAGAAACCATATTTGTTTAAGCAAGTCAGCCATATCAGCTATGTTTTTTTAAGGCAGTAAATGAGGCTGAATAAACTTTTTCGCTGCCAGACTGAGCTCCGGTGGCTGATAGCCAGGTGTAGCAGTGGTAAGGATTCACTCCATGGTGTTGAAAGGAAAGCTCAAACTTTATGCTGGGCTAACAATAATTATGTTACAAAAGGTTTAAACGTTCCGATATTGTCACTAATCTGGATTTAGACTGTCTGCTACTTCAGGTCTAAATAGGGGTATAATCTATACCTTGTGACAATGTAGGACTACTGAAACCATCATTGTAAGACAGACTTTTTGTTAGCCTTTAAGGCGTCAGCATGCTTTCCAGCCGAAACAGTTCGGAAGAGTTTGTGCATATATTATGACTTTTTGTTTTCGTTTTGGACTTTAGGTAAGGTTTTTTTCAGCTGTTCTGGCACACAAAAATGTTTCCTCGAGTCAAGCCGAAGTCTGTAGCCGAAGGGGAAGGGGGTTATTGGTCAACAGTAGGTATTCTTCATTAAAGTCTTTGTTAAAGTATTTCTCAGTTAACAAATCTGCATGAAAAAGACTCTCATTTAATGACAAACATCTTTGTTAAATGTAAAATTGCACGACTAAGATCTCCTCGGCAAAAACAACAACATTAAAGACGGAATTCTTGAGTTTTCTGACTATTTTGAGGAAGTGGCTATAGACCCTTTTCCAGTACATGACACACTGACGTCACAAACAGATGCGTGCGACTCTTGGAGGCAGTAGTCTAGATTTACATTTTTATTACTTCTAAACAAAATAACTTTTTTGGGTTCTCATACACTTACAATTATGTTTTGATTCTTGCTTGAACAGTCGCTATGATTATATTTGGTTGTCTGTGATCTTTGCAAAATACCTTCGATGCAGCAGTTGTTAGCTAGAATGCGTATGCTGATTGATATAGGCTGTAGCAAAAGCTAGCCAAAGAGCCATTTTACTGGTTGAAGTGTTTTTTAAGTATAATGCAGTTGATTTGTGATGATGCCACAAACATTATATTAAGCAGGGCATTCATACGAGCCTTAAAATCCAATTATAATCCAAAGTAGTGTGAAATGCACTCATAAGCAACATGTAAATAGAGGCTTTTGTTGCTGGCGTTCTATACACAAGTTTACACGCTGTATCCCGGGTGGCGCCATAACTCTACACAAATGCATTTCATTTCCGCCGGAAGTTGTTTGCACAACGTCTGCCGGTGTAAACACAGCGATGTCGACGCTAGCTTGGGAACACGGTTCTACTATTCTGTTGGAGATCAAATCACCTGTGATGGGAAACAAGTCACTTGCAGAATTTTTGGCAACAAAGAACTGCGAAATCACAACTGTGGCAAACGGAGATAGGGTAGATTACCATATTGCCTGCAATGGTCCAAAAGGCTACTACATGCAGGTACAAATTGGGATGCACTGCACAGGGCTTCAGCACTCCAAGTTGGTGATCTGGAACAAAACTGAGCACCTAGAAATCGAAGTACCCTACGACCAAGGCTTTGTCCAGGGGCATATCATAAGGCTGCGCACATTCTACTTTGTCCACATGCTCCCGAAAATTGTTGATGATTTTGTTGAGGGAAGGTTACAGTTCTGCAGTAAATATCTCAGCATTTTAAAACCAAAATAAACTGCCTTATTTAGGTCATGCCCACAGGAGCCAACAGATGTCCATTGTTTACATGATCTCTTTATGCTGTGCAATATATCAGTGTGCCTACTGTTTGAGTGAAAATAAAGTTTGATGTAATTTCAATCCTTAGAGTGCTACAATTTATTTTAACACAGTTCATAATTCATAGTAAGCTCATACTGTACATAAATAACACTGGATTAATTAATTGTTTTGAGGAAACTAAACAAATGGCTTCAACAAGAAAGATTGTGTGTTTAATCTTAACAGTTATTAAAAAGTAAAATACAAAAGCAGCCCACACAATTACATCACTATGAAAATATTCATATATAATATTTAAAAATACAATGCACGCAGTATTTGTTGTGTTTATCTGTATTTAATGAACAACATGGCTGGGTGTTGGTAGACAGGGACACAGGGCAAGATTCTAAACCTCACTGATCAGTGGACTCTTCAGGTTAACTAGGCCAGCACAGATGGTTAAGATGTTGTCCAGTTTCGGTGCCATGCTGATGGGAACATTCTGGGATAAAATCTTAAACACCTTCAGTCTCTGGATTGCTCTTTCCACATGTATGCGGACATTGGCTACTCGCCTGCGTGTCGTCTCCTCATTGGTCAACTGATTGCGCCTGTAGGTGAAAGCAGGGATGTTCAAACTGACCCTTCTCTCATCAAGCAAGTCTCGAATGGTGAACCCACAGTCCGCCATGACCTCATCACCAGCCCTCAGATAGTCTAGGAACCCACTGTCTATGGTGATAAACTTATCGCTGCTTCTGCCAGCATAGGCATCAGATATAAACATGATTAGCCCATTAGGGGCCACAGCGACGAGATATTTCACAGTGTTGCGTGATTTATACTGGCTGAAAGTGTCACTCCTTGAGTCGTGGTTTGTGGCTCTCTGCATGGCACTTTTGGCACAGTCAATGATGCAGGTGGTTCGAGGGTAGTTCCTCTGAAACGACAAGGGCATGGTGGCACGAATGGTCTCTCTTGGAAGCCAGGGGATCAGGACTTTGAACTGTTCACCCATCACGTCAATCCAGTGACTAATCACAATGCTTGCCATGGATGTAGACACATTGAAGCGGTGAGCAATATCTCCTAATATTAGGTTTAGTTTTAGTTTCATCAACGTCATAAGTATTTGGTCAACAACAGGAAGGGTAATTGATGGCTTACTGAAAGGCAACAACACCGTCACCAGGGTGAAGAATTGAACCATAAGCACTCCTGTATACAGCCGGGACCTAGCATCATCAATGACCGTGGTGCTGGTCACAGTAGGACCCATTTCTGCCTCGCACTGTGTGGCCTTGTCTACTTTAACAGACTGTGTTGTTGAACAGTAAATGTGATCAATATGTGACGGATCCTCCCATTGGGTCTGGGGATCTCGAAATTTTGGTGTAGCAGGCTCGGCCTCACAGACAGGCTGACAGGTTTCTGGAGCATCTAAAAAGGGGAAGAGAAAACATGGATGGAGCAAAATGAATGCAGGCATAGAGTCCTCTCACTACAAACATCACAATGGAAAAATGTGTACTACAACATTGCACTCACACGCACACACACAATCATCATCACAACAGCCTGCCACCTTGCATTGTATTTATGATGTAGACTAAGGCACACGCAGGCAGGCACACACACACACACACACACACACACACACACACACAATTAATGATGTAGCTATCGTGGACATTGTTTGTCCCATCTCCAAAACAATCAACTGCCTTAGCAAAATACCGGTAGCAATGTTAATGTATGACAACTTCTTCATAATTAACAGTATTGTCAGCTTCATAGCTAAAGTTGCTGAACTTACCCTCAGATTCAAGTCTGCGTTTCTTTATCTGGGGGGAGGCAGTGGTCCGCTGGGTGAGTTGACGCCTCTTTGGCTGGGGAGGGCGATTGTATGCCAACCACAACTCTGGGAAAGGATTATCCTTGGTAGGTTTTTGGTCAACAAAGTGATAGGAACAAACAAAAACGTTGAGGGGTGGTTTCTTTAGATTCAATGCCTTCAGCCAGGTCCTTGATTCCGAGTCGGTATCAGGCTTGCGAAAAAATTTAAACAATGGAGCGCATGGACATTGCCTCTTTGTAGCTGGTTTGTGGTCGTAGCACTCTCTATCTAACCACTCGTTCAGGTGCTTTCTCGAGTTTTTGCAACCAACTACCGCACACGTCGTTCCCGAACCACTTTTCTTCATGTTGTAATTGTAATTTTTATATCCACTTTGTCACTGCGATATCAGTGCTTTGTCGGCACAACGGAGCTAGCTAGCAAAACAAACCCAGCCCGGCAGAACGGAACTGGATTGCATCGACGGGAGGAGTTCAGGAAGTAGAGCGGAAACGGCTCAAAAACTTGTCTATTGTAAATAAGAATTTGTTCTTAACTGACTTGCCTACTTAAATAAAGGTTTAAAAATAATAATAATAACAATCAACAGCTCCATCAACTCTATGCAAAGTAGAAGTGTCCTGGACCAGGAAGCGGCAGATACCCAGTTCTGATGTAATGGGGTAGGGCCCAGTGGTGCCAATTTAGCAATTTTGTTGCTAGATTTAGCAACCTTTCAGACTACCCTGGCAACTTCTTTTTCAAACAGCACCTAGCAGCAAATTTAGCTACTTTTAAAAACTTATTTGGAACTTTTAGCAACTTTTGAAAAGTGACTCAAACGCTAAAATGCACAAATGTTCTCTCTAAATGACACAAAAACGATTTTATCTGTCACACACTCAGTCACAACACACATGGCTGGCTGCAAAAGTGCATTGTGAGTGATGTCAGCAGCAGGCACTCAGCTCGTGCACAGGCAGCAGCAGGCCAGCCAAGCAGCACAACAACCTGGAGAGAGCTGGAGAGAGATGCCTAGCGCACACATCATTATTTGAGTTAAGTTGCTTGTTCAATAAGATAGCATATATACCTTGTTATTAGCTTGTACCTTTAATTGTTGATCAGTCAGGTAGCATGTTAACGAACCACCAATACACTGCTTGAAACTATAATTGTTCAGAATGTGTAGGTTTACTAGTTAATAAGAAAATAAATAAAATGTAATTGTTCAATAATGTGTAATGTGTAATTGTTCAATAATTCAACAATTCAATGTGTTATGTTTAAAAATAAAAAATATCTGATCATATAAAATGTTATGTGTTTATATTACTTTTAGGAATACAAATATGTGATAATAAACAAACAAATCTAAACTAACAAATGTCAAATCATATTTGTCGCTGAGATGGCCAGTCAATTTGATTGACGTTATTGTGTATTCTACGTAATGACGTCATTTTACGTTATTGCGTAATGACTTCATCACGCGCACATTTCTTCACAATAAAGAAAGCTCTGTTGTCAAGAAGATAACCTTTGTGTCCGTTTCTATTTATTACTAGAGGTATGTAATAGCACGTTTAAACTTTCTAATATCGAAAGAATATGTCATACCATGCTAGTTAACACATCCGTTAAGGTATTATCACGTTCTGTAAAGGTTTGATGTGTTATTTTTGTGTCAAACCGAGTGAGTGAGAAAGAACGTGATAAAAACGATTTTTCAAGTCACATAGCTAGAGATTTTGGGTTTGTCTGAGTGAATGTACATAATTGTATCATGTTAGTTTAATAAATAATCAATTTATTTGAGATTTCTGAGTTCGTTTTCCATATTATTGGTTTAGTGTAAAATTCCCAAGCTGGTAAAATGGCGGCTACTCTCGGTCAGCGTCAACGGACTTAAGTTAGGACAGTGCGGGTGCATCAGAGACAATTTCACGGTCGCACTACTGTTTTGAAGCTGAATGTAATGATTATCAGTTTTCTACGTGTGTACTAATATTCAGACACATTCTGTTGTTGCTGTCTTTATCAATAAATGTTGCTATGGTGTGAACAGGAAATACAATTGGTTTTTGATTGAAGTAATACAGTGAAGGCAAGGTTATTACATTTACATTTTAGTCATTTAGCAGACGCTCTTATCCAGAGCGACTTACAGTTAGTGAGTGCATACATTATTTTGTTATTTTTTTTATACTGGCCCCCCGTGGGAATCGAACCCACAACCCTGGCATTGCAAACGCCATGCTCTACCAACTGAGCTACATCCCTGCCGGCCATTCCCTCCCCTACCCTGGACGACACTGGGCCAATTGTGCGCCGCCCCATGGGTCTCCCGGTCACGGCCGGCTACGACAGAGCCTGGATTCAGGAAAATAGCACACAGTGCTGTCTAAAACAAACTGTAACCTTGTACTAAATGGTTTTTGAGTCATTTATGCATTTATCTACTATAGGTTAGGTATTAGCTCAAAAGTATTGTGGTGCTCCTGCACCTTAATATAAACAGTACCGGCACCCAAAATGAGTATTGGCACCTATTTCAGTCCAAGTCAAGCACTGAATTAGATAATTGAACAAGAAAAAGTGAAAATATTTGTAGAGAATAAAGAAAGTGCCAGAACTGTCAACACTAACTTTTGTGTCTGTGCTCTCTATATTACTACTGGCCGATTCAGATAAGTCTGAGGCCGGTAACATCAACAGTGAGGACAAACCCAGCCTGCCTCTCTCCTTCCACACTGAGTCCAAACCTACAGTCACTGGGTCCTGATTGTGACAGTGGAGCCCAGTTTGCATCGCAATATCCAGAGATGGCATCAGTGAAGCTGGAAGACTGCAGTCAAACACTGGAGCTGAATGTCAACATTAAAGATGAAGAAGAGGAGGAGAAGATTGGGAAATCTGTTTCTCAGGGTAAGAGGAGGTTCTATCTAATTCAGTTTGTTGGACATGATTTGGAAAGGCACACACCTGTCTATATACAGTGCATTCGGAAAGTATTCAGACCCCTTGACTTTTTTGAGATTTTGTTACGTTAGAGCCTTATTGTAAAATAGATTAAATAGTTTTTTTCCCTCATCAATCTACTCACAATACCCCATAATGATAAAGCCAAAACTGGTTTTTGTTCAATTGTTGCAAAAACAACATCTGAACGATCACATTTACAAAATGTCTTTCTACTCTGTGAGTGTCTAAACCAGGGCTCTTCAATTCCGGTCCTGGAGTGCCAAAACACCTCTGTTTTTCATCCTCTCCTTCTAATCAGGGGCTAATTCAGACCTTGGACACCAGGTGAGTACAATTAACTACTAAGTAGAAATAAAAAACAGAAGTGTTTCGACCCTCCAGGACCGGAATTGAAGAACCCTGGTCTAAACCATGATCACCTTGATCTCATTCATCTCAGTCTCATTGCAAAATGTGTTTATTATAATACTAATGTAAATAATATATTTTTGTAGTTTTTAATACATTTGCAAAAATGTCTAAGAACTTCTTTTCACTTTTTCATTATGGGGTATTGTGTGTAGATTGATGAGGAATTGTTTTATTTAATTCATTTCAGAAGAAGGCTGTAATGTAACAAATTGTCGAAAAAATCAAGGGGTCTGAGTACTTTCCTAATGCACTGTACATATCCAAAAGTGGACCTAGAAGTTTGTCCTTAAATATCTATTGGGAGCCCATCTGGACCTTCCGCTTTACCTCCCTTCATATCGAAAATAGCATCAGATATTTCAACACCATCCAATTCCTTTTCCAGATCCAATTTAGTGTCTTCTGAAGTAGAGGGAAAATCAAGACCTGACTAGTTCAGTTCTCAGGAGATTCAGAGTTGTAAAGTGTGTTGTAGTAGGAAGCAAATGTTTGGTTTATTTCTACAGGATCCATTGATAATTGTCCTTGTAAATTATGAATTGCATTAAAGGCTGAATTTTACTTCTTAATGTGCCAGGCCAGCAATTTACCAGGTTTTTCACCTTGATCATAGGACTGTTTCAGCCTAGTTAAGCTGTTTGCAGCCTTTGAGGTGGGAAGTTCTTCATACTGAGCTTTAAGACCAAATCATTCCTTGTTTACTTCGACTGAGTTATCCAAAAAAGCTTCTCTCCAATTCTCTGATTTTGCTGTCCATCGCTCTCATTTTCTGATTTATTTGATTTTAAACTGGTAAAACGTATAATTTGCCCCCAAATATGTGCTTTGAAAGCCTCCCATCTGGTACTCGCTGAAGTTTGGTCAGTGTTCAATGTCAAATAAACATCTATATGCACTCCAACGTAATGTAAGAAGTCTGGGTCCTTTAACCATCTGGGATGCAAACGCCATCTAGAGGATCCTTTTTACTAGTTTTGTATCCCTATAGAATAATCACACAAGGGAATGGTCATTCAGAACAATAGTATCATATCCATTTCCTGCTACATTGGGAAGCAAGAAACTAAAAAGTAGTCTACATGAGAATATGATTTAAATGTTGACGAGTAACATGAATTCTCCCTTTTACTCGGGTTCTGAGTCCTCCAAGGTTCACATAGATTTAAGTCCTGAATGAAATGCTGTAATTTCTTTCTACTCTGCGAGTGGGAAGTGTCTAAACCAGAGGAGCGATCTAGATGAGGATCAAGAGTGCAATTAAAGTCCCCTGCCATTAGGAATGGAGGCTATCAATAGAAATACATTCTCAAAGAATTTGGGATTATCATCATTAGGACCATAAACATTAACCAGATTAATATGCTCATTCAAAAGAGTTCCCTGTATCAAAATGTATCTACCAGCTGTATCAGTTATAATAGTATCCACTTGAAACGGAACAGATTAGTGAATTAAAACCATAACACCATGAGAATGAGATGAGAAACAGGATGCTATTACTTGCCCTTGCCATCTCCTGCATACTTTAAGTAGCTCATCCTTCAACAAGTGAGTTTCTTGTAGGAACACAATAGATGAATGAAGTTGTTTAAGCCTAGTAATAACCTGTTTTAAGCTTGGATAGTTTACAAACTCCACAGACATTCCACAAAATAAATTTAAGTTTAGCATTTGAAGTCATTTAACCAAAGATGTAAAAATGGAATAAGCTATAGCATAAAGGCATATCTAAAATATGTTTAGTAACCACAAGGACCGCATTAATATTTTGTAGTGAGGAAAATGTGTAAAGATCTGTTGGAAGAAACAAACATAAATCTATCCTAACAACACAGGGTATTTTGCTAGTAGCCTATATAGTAGCCTAAATATCACAACAAAAGGCCTCTCTAGCAAGATGATATGTGAAATATCACGTAGTATTTGTTTGAAAAGTAGCAAAGAATAGCTCCACCTAAAACAGTAACGCTAGTTAGTGAAGCCTGAGACTAACGTTAACGTTACAGTATGGACCGTCCAAAATAGTGGTAGATGATCCACAACACAGGGTCTGTTGCTAGTAGCTACCAAGTAACAATATGGCCCATACGTATAGCATTAACGTAGTATACCATGATACGTTTATAAACCAGAAAAAGTATCAAAGATCAGAAATGAACAGCCTACGTGAGAAAAATAGATATCATTGAATATGTGCTACGTTACCCAAAGCCCCTTTGCACATGATGTTAGGCTTGTACCTGATTGTCAATCATTTTAGTCCAAGGATATGATCAAAAGGCCTCCATTCTTAAATGGAAGAAGTGTGGAACCATCAATACTTTTTCAAGAGCTGGCTGCCCGGATAAACTAAGTGATAGGGGGAGAAGGGCCTTGGTCAAGGAGGTGACCAAGAACACGATGGTCACTGACAGAGCTCTAGAGTTCCTCTGGCGATGGGAGAACCTTCCAGAAGGACAACCATCTCTGCAGCACTCCACCAATCAGGCCTTTAAGGTAGAGTGGCTAGATGGAAGCCACTCCTCATGAAAAGGCACATGACTGCCCCTGGGAGTTTGCCAAAAGACACCTAAAGGACTCTCAGACCATGAGAAACAAGATTCTCTGGTCTGATGAAACCAAGATTGAACTCTTTGGCCTGAATGCCAAGCGTCACGTCTGGAGGAATCCTGGCACCATCCCAACGGTGAAGCATGGTGGTGGCAGCATCATGCTGTGGGGATGTTTTTCAGTGGCAGGGACTGGGAGACTAGTCAGGATCGAGGGAAAGATGAACAGAGCAAAATATAGAGACACCTGGAAATAGCTGTTTGGCGACACTCCCCATCTAACCTGACAAGCTTGAGAGGATCTGCAGAGAAACTCCCCAAATACGGGTATGCCAAGCTTGTAGCGTCATACCCAAGAAGACTTGAGGCTGTAATCACTACCAAAGGTGCTTCAACAAAGTACTGAGTAAAGTCTGAATAGAGTTTTTTTTTATTATTGTTATTTTTGCAAAAATGGTGTCATAGAACCAATCATTTTTCTTTTTATTCATTTAGAAACACTTAAAATAAGGGCTGTGTTTCGTGTAGGCTTACCCTGGCGTGACTTTTAGCAATATATTCGGCTCTATTTCCTCTCAGATTATAAAACTCTAATTATCATCAAAGTAGACATCATGCAAAACAACAAATCACTGCAATCTCCTGCACGTCATCTCTAGCTGACACCTTTGCTAACAGGTATTGTGTCAATTTAAAACTTGCACAAGTCAGTTCACAGAATTGTCCATTTAAATAAATGTAGCCTATTTATTCATTACTAAATTTAGCTAACATTATATAGTTAACCCAGAGATCCATACCTTTGACTCTATTCGGCAATTTTGTCTAGATCATCATGGCATTTGTGGTTCTTTATGATAGCCACATTAGCAGTTAATTACCATTTCATTTTTGTAGGGGTAAATACATGCAAATATATAAAAGTCACCTTGTCCTAGAGAGATTTACATGGTTATCAAAACGCCACACCAGGGTAAGCCTACACGAAACACAGCCCTTATTTTAAGTGTTTCTAAAATCCCCTATGGGAAAAATGAATGGTGGAAAAATGATTGGAACCATTTCCCTGTTATGACTGCTAGGTTTTATGGGTATTATCATTTATACTGTGGTACTCCATTGGTGTGCAGCTACCTGAAGCTAGTGGGATGTGGATGAGCTGAGAAACGTGGTAAGATGGCAGACAGGCGGTGATGCAACCAGTCAGGATGCTCTCAATGGTGCAGGTGTAGAATTTTTTGAGGATCTGAGGACCCATGCCAAATCTTTTCAGTCTCCTGAGGGGGAATAGGCTTTGTCGTGCCCTCTTCACGACTGTCTTGATGTGTTTGGACCATGATAGTTTGTTGGTGATGTGGACACCAAGGAACTTGAAGCTCTCAACCTGTTCCACTACAGCCCCGTCGATGAGAATTGGGGCATGCTCAGTCCTCTTTTTTTTCCTGTAGTCCTTTGTCTTGGTCAACTCGCCTTTGCGTTCCTTCTAAATAATGTGATTAAAAAAAATACTTGCAACAGGTAAGTCCACAAAACTTAGTCCACTCTGTGCATAACAGATTTTAGTTTTGGGAACAGAACTGTATTAAGATCAGATGTTTCATCGATTAGAACATTTGCAGAATGTCGGCCAAAATCCATCTCCTTCCATCTTCTCCCACTGCCGGCCAGAACTTCCTCTCATTTTGTAGTGAGTGGAAACGCCAACCGGATGCTCCACAATTATACATCCAGTGAAATATCTGTCTCATTGTTCTATCTGTGGCTGCACTGTGGTAGTGGGGGAACAGGAAGATCCAGGCAGGCACGCACCATTCTTCAGTATAAAGAAAGTGCCAGAACTGTGATGTCAAGAAGATAACATTTGTGTCCGTTTCTATTTATTACTATAGGTATGTGTTATGACGAGTTTCTCTGGCATCAAGTAATTAACTATTATCTTGCATACTGAAACAGTTAGATGGAGAGTTGGTTCAAAGTATTTAATATTACAGTATCAGATTCACATGACAAGCGGTACCGGCGTAGCCTATTGTCATCTGAATGACTTACATAGAAAACCTCTTAGTTTAAATAATGCTTTTCCGAGCTAATTCCATCCAACAGTTGCCAACCATTATTGAGTGTCACTCCTCGCCACATATAGGATCACCCTATATGGTATCGTGTTGCACCCTAGTCAGGATATTCCATCACGTATTCCTTCTAAGATTAGCACCAGTGACCCCCCAGCTATCTTGGCCCGCATACCTTCAGGCTCCCACCAGTGACAGAAATAAATACATGGAATGTATGTCATCCTCCAAATCCTTATGCAGCTCTCAATATTCCAAACATTAACTAATACTTTATTAAATACGTAATATCAGTATGTAATAGCACGTTTAAACTTTCTAATATTGAAAGAACATGTCATACCATGCTAGGTAACAAATCCGTTAAGGTATTATCACGTTTGGTAAAGGTTTGATGTGTTATTTTTATGTCAAACTGAATAAACCTGGTAACGATTTTACAAGTCACATAGCTAGATACTTTGGGTTTGTCTGAATGGATGTACATCATTTCCTCAAGGTGATTTCATAAAGAATCAATTTATTTTAGATTTCCGAGTTTGTTTTGCATTTTTGGTTTTGTGTAAAATTAACGAGCTGGTAAAATGGTGCTGCCCACTCGGTCAGCGTCAACGGACTTCAGTGCATCAGAGAGACAATTTCACGGTTGCACTACTGTTTTGAAGCTGAATGTAATGAATATCAGTTTTCTACATGTGTACTAATGTTGTTTCTGTCTTTATCAATAAATGTTACTATGGTGTGAACAGAAAACACAATTGGTTTTTGATTGAAGTAATACAGTGAAGACAAGGTTATTAAGGAAAATAGTACATAGTGCTGCCTAAAACAAACAGTGACCTTTGTACTAAATGGCTTTTGTCATTTATGCATTTACTGTACCAGTCAAAAGTTTGGACACACCTACTCATTCAAGGGTTTTTCTTAATATTTACTATTTTCTACATTGTAGAATAATAGTGAAGACATTTAAAACACATTTGGAATAATGTAGTAACCCAAAAAGTGTAAACAAATCAAATATATTTTAGATTCTTCAAAGTAGCCACCCTTTGCCTTGATGACAGCTTTGTAGAATCTTTGTAATCTACAATGTAGAAAATAGTAAAAATAAAGAACTCCTGGAATGAGTAGGTGTTCTAAAACTTGAAGTAGACAAACTGCCAGTGTTTTAAAGTTCTATTAAATGAGTCTGTGTAGTTACTAACCCTTGTGATAGTGAGTGGAGGATGACACTAACCCTTGTGATAGTGAGTGGAGGATGATATGGCTTCTACATCTGCATTGCTTGCTCTTTGGGGTTTTAGGCTGGGTTTCTATAAAGCACTTTGTGACAACTTCTGATGTAAAAAGGGCTTCATAAAATACATTTGATTGACATGTATATCACACCAACTGACTGGTTCTTCTGATGTTGTTCACACAGGAGACCATGTTGAGACGTTCTCTACATCCAGAGAGCAACAGCAGGAAGATCACAGAGCTAAGAGGTCTCACCACTGCCCACATTGTGAGGAGAGTTTCTCAGTTCTATCAAAGTTAAAAATGCACCTACAAATACACACAGGAGAGAATCTGTATTCCTGTACTGACTGTGGGAAGAATTTCACAACATCCAAGGCTTTGACAGTTCATCAGAGAGTGCACACAAGAGAGAAGCCTTACTCCTGCTCTGACTGCGGGAATAGTTTCTCTCGACGGGAAAGCTTAAAATCACACCAACGGATACACACAGGAGAGAAGCCTTACTCCTGCTCTGACTGCGGGAAGAGTTTCTCTCAACTGGGCGTCTTAAAACAACATGAACGGATACACACAGGAGAGAAGCCTTACTTCTGCTCTGACTGTGGGAAGAATTTCTCTCAACGGGAAAGCTTAAAATCACACCAACGGATACACACAGGAGAGAAGCCTTACTCCTGCTCTGACTGCGGGAAGAGTTTCTCTCAACTGGGCGTCTTAAAACGACATGAACGGATACACACAGGAGAGAAGCCTTACTTCTGCTCTGACTGTGGGAAGAGTTTCTCTCAACGGGAAAGCTTAAAATCACACCAACGGATACACACAGGAGAGAAGCCTTACTCCTGCTCTGACTGCGGGAAGAGTTTCTCTCGACTGGGCATCTTAAAACAACATGAACGGATACACACAGGAGAGAAGCCTTACTTCTGCTCTGACTGTGGGAAGAATTTCTCTCAACGGGAAAGCTTAAAATCACACCAACGGATACACGTAGGAGAGAAGCCTTACTCCTGCTCTGACTGTGGGACAAGTTTCTCTCACCTGAGCCACTTAAAAACACATGAACGTATACACACAGGAGAGAAGCCCTACTACTGCTCTGGCTGCGGGAAGAGTTTCTCTCGACTGGACCACTTAAAAACACATGAACGTATACACACAGGAGAGAAGCCTTACTCCTGCTCTGACTGCAGGAAGAGTTTCTCTCGACTGGACCACTTAAAAAAACATGAACGGATACACACAGGAGAGAAGCCTTACTTCTGCTCTGACTGTTTAAAATGCTTCACAACATCAACTGAGCTAAAAGTTCATCAGAGAACACACACAGGATAGAAGCCTTACTTATGCTCTGACTGTGGGAAGAGCTTCAGAACATCAGCGGCTCTGACAATTCATCAGCGTGTACACACTGGAGAGAAGCCTTACTCCTGCTCTGACTGTGGGATAAGATTCTACAGATTGGGCAATTTAAAAAGACACCAACGTATACATAAGAAGTGTGGTCCTCTGTAGCTCTGCTGGTAGAGCACGGTGCTTGTAACACCAAGGTAGTGGGTTCAATCCCCAGGACCACCCATACACAAAAAAAAATATATATATGCACGCATGACTAATTCGCTTTGGATAAAAGCGTCTGCTAAATGGCATATTATTATTATATTAAGTGGTAGTGGATTGGATCAAATGAAGAAAGCATAGAACTCTTGTAATCCTATTGTTTCTCACTGTGAGAGAACTGTGCAGAGGAAAGGGAACGTTATAGAATGTTAGCCTCTCTTTACTTTACTGATCAGTGTTCACCTGGTCAGTTTTTGTGTGTTTTGTTTGCTTCTACTGTAAAGATATTGAGATGACCTTGGATTTGTCCTTAGGGTTGAATACCCTCTTTGAGGCTTCTCATGTTGAAACAATGTAGTCTGATGGTTAACTGGGTGGTACTGCTTATTTCTGCAGTTTTCTATGGGAATGAGCTAGTAGACACAACATGTATCAGATAGAGATGGTGTGATGATCAGTTTGCACCGTTTGGTGGGTATTATGTTTTGCTACCTAACTACTTCTTTAATGATACACAAGTTATGAAACGAGTACATGTTTATTAAATTGTCTTCTAAAACTAGATTAATTATTTTAGTAATTGATGATGAATTTGTTTGGATAACTGCATTCAAGCCAACTTAATTGATCTGCCAATGAAAAATAAAGTTACATGAATTTGTACTGGTCAACCTTCTCTTTTTGTATTCAGTTCTTCCATATTAGATCTGACAGTATGAATGGTTCTTATGGTAATATTCAGTTCTTCTATATTAGATCTGACAGTATGAATGGTACTTATGGTTGTATTCAGTTCTTCCATATTAGATCTGACAGTATGAATGGAAGGACACACAGGAGAGAAGCCTTACTGCTGCTCTGAGTTTCTCTCAAAAGAGCAACTTAAAAAACACACCAAAGTATACATCAAGCAGAAAAGCCTCATCAGTTCTCTCAGACCAGTTAAGATAATAATCACTACATCACTTCATTCTCATCTCATAAAGGAAAGTGGTAACTGTGAATTTGATAACATTAAGAAAGAGTAACACTCTATTGTAATCATATTGTTTCTCACTGTGAGAGAACTGTGCAGAGGAAAGGGAACGTTATAGAATGTTAGCCTCTCTTTACTTTACTGATCAGTGTTGCACCTTGTCAGTTTTGGTGTGTTTTGTTAGCTTCTACTGTAATGATATTGAGATGACCTTGGATTTTCCCCAGGGAAAAATACCCTCTGTGAGACTTCTCTCAATGGAGTCTGATGGTTGACTGGGTGGTACTGCTTCCCTCTGTAGTTTTCTGTGGGAATGAGCTAGTAGACACAACATGTATCAGATAGAGATGGTGTGATGATCAGTTTTCACCATTAGTTTGGGTGGATTTTTTTGTATTACTAAACCATTTTTGTTTAATGATGCACAGGCTATGAAACAACTACATATGTTTATTACATTTTCCAGTACCAGTCAAAAGTTTGGACACACCTACTCATTCAAGGGTTCTTTATTTTTACTATTTTCTACATTGTAGAATAATAGTGAAGACATCAAATAACACATATGGAATCATGTAGTAACCAAAAAGGTGTTAAACAAATCAAAATATATTTTATATTTGAGATTATTCAAATAGCCACCCTT